>NC_134281.1:13462500-14712500 GCF_949628215.1 Phalacrocorax aristotelis
CATGCCTCTTCCAGTCCTGGTAGCAGTCCAGGTGGCAGGGGAGAAAACTAAATGCCATTAAAGGCTCCAAGACTAGAAGAAGGGATTGACAGCAGTGCACTGAAGAACAGAACTAGCTCCAAAATCAGCTAGATGGCATGTTCCTGACCAAGCCTAGGGCAACACCAAAACAGCAAAAAGCAGCTTGCACACATCATGCCTTAGACTGAACTGCAGAACTTTACAGGGAGGCTTGTATCAGACAAGTGACCACGGGGGAACCCTGACACAACCTCCACTTGCATCAGCAGAAATATCACCACTACTGTGGAGCCACCTGCAGTCACTATTCCAAACACGAGGCCTACATGAGGTTTTTTGTCCTTTCACTCTGTTGAAGGCAGGTGACAGGGTTTTGTTTTGTTTTAGAACCCAGATGCAGACTCATGGCCTTAAAAAGCAGTACTGGTGTAACCTTCATTTCCTCCTGTTTCTCCTACTCTCTCAGCCAACAACACACATCACCAGATCAAGTTTGGTTTCAGCAGCTGCAAGCTACACAAAAGGAACCAGTGAAAATCTTTATGGAGGAAATAATATGCAATTTTCTAGCTGAACACCTTTTAAAATGTAATGACAGAAAATAAAATCCTGCATCTGTGCTCAGCAATAACAATCTGTACGCACACAGTAACAACATGACACTTGGAATAAGCAAGATCCAGACAAAAAAGAGAGCTTACCCAGGCGTCCAAATCCGCAGGCTTGGAATAAAGAGAGTGCAAGAGAGAAGGGAAGGGAAAGAGAAGAAAAAGAAATCAGTGATTTATGGAGGCCGCCTGCTGCTGCACAATATAGCTTTCAGGACAAGTTTAGAAAAGTTCCTTTAAAAATTACAAGCATCTTAAGCAGTGCAGTGCTGTCCCCTGTTGGGAACTGTGCTATTAAAGCAAAACAAAAGTACATGCATTCCCAAAAATAAAAACAAAGCAAAGCAAAGCCCCCAAAGACTGCTGCAGGATCCCCCTGTGGGGTGGAAGCTACGCAAAGACAGCTGTGAAGCAGCCAGTTTCAGGGAGTCACGCAAGGCGCTGTACAATGTTAGAGGTGCCGATATCCACAACATGCACCAACAAACATGGCAATACCGGGCATACTCAAAAGGAGGTGGCCAACAACTGTGCTGTTTTGAAATTACCTGCAAAGAACAAGTGTCCTTTTGCAAGGGCATTTCTGAACACACAAGCTGACCTACATGGCAGGTCATCATCTTTACTGAATAATTTTAAAGAGTGCTTCCTAATAGAAAGCCAAGTGACTGATCAGACTTCCAAACAGATTACCCTTCATAGGCAACTGAACACCTCTTTAGTGCACAGTCCAAACCTCTGCCAAACCCAAGCCCCCTTCACATGCTCCTCCTTTTGTCAGCAAGCCTATTTAAGTATGAATACAAGCAGATGAAGCAGGCAGCACTATCACCTCTTATTTACTTATTTTTAAATAAACAGTACTCTTTAGTTACACAGTAACCCAGCAGCAGCAAAGCAAGTACAAGATGATAAACACTTCATGCCCAAAACCACCTCCTTCTGAAGCCAAGGTGTTTATAAGGCAGCCACGGCTCTCATTTGTTGTCAGGGGCTGCAAGCCTTCCCTGCCTCTCAGGGCTACATTCAATCAGCAGCACATTCACTAAGCAGGAACTTCAGAAAGGCTGGCCTTTTTTATTATGAATATTTATTTGAGAGGAGTTGACAGTGCAGGAGGAACCTTCCTCTTGGTCATAGTTCTGTGCCAGAGGGAGCAGACAGTGGAGTGCAATGTGTTTATGGGATCTGCCATCATTTTAATGACACAGAGCGACTACTTCAGGTAACTGAGGGATGATGTGTCATTAGCTGTGTCACCCATCCTTATCCTTTGCAACAGCTGAGAGGGCTGGAACCAAACATCTACAGTTCAACTGGGGAAGCCAATTCCCCCCTTTCTACAGACAGGTTTGATATAGCAGTATCAAGTCCTTGGCTGAACAAACCAATACACAACAGGTGTTCACCAGTAATCACTGACTGATCTTGACAAAAGCCAGATTTGAATAACATTTTTCTTCCTGCTTTTTACAGTCAGGACAGATGTGCTTAGTTTTGTTTTTACATTTTAGCAATTGCAAGGCTGTCCGTCCTCAGCAGATGGACAGGAGGAACACAGGGCTCTTTATGGTACATGTTATTATTTCAAGCAGGTAGGCCATGCACACCAGTAGCTCTTCACCGGATTTACATCTGTCATCTCTGGGGTGCCTAAGCCATTAACTGTCACATTCCTGGTGGACATATGTTTGCAGGACAAAATGAACATGAGATACTAACTCAGTGGCACTGGATGGGTGCTGGGAAGAGAGGAAGGAGAAGGAATCAGCCCTATCACCAATAGGTGATCCCTCTTATACCCCTGCAAGATGTCGTGCACAATATCAGAATTACAGTTTTAAGAATAACACTGTTAGTAACCACAGGGCATCTCTTCTGCAGGTACTGCTAAAGGCTTTAATTTTGTCAACTTGCAGGAAAGGGGAAAAATTACTCCAAGAATAGAGAGATACACTCCACTGAATGGAAACAGGAAAATTAAAAGAGGTGTAGATGCAGTAGGACATATTGCTTGTTGGGAAAAAATAACTACATTTGGAGTGAAGCACAGACTAAATAAAATATAATAATTTTACACAAAAATGAAAATTCAGGAGAGCTACTGGTTTAAGTTTTGCTACCTCTTAAGCATGTGCCACGATCTCTTTGCAGACCTGCATTTACCAACTTTGATAATAAAAGACAGTGTGTCCGCTAGTACTTTTAAAGTTTAAGAAATAAGCAACATGTGGCTTCCTTGCTTCCTAACAGAGTGAGGTAATGCATCTGTGCTTCTGAAAATTTCACATTTGAGCACTGATTATTTAGGCAGGGGATGCTTTCCCACGTATGTATCAACAGCGCTACTTCCAATGAAACAAAAAATACAGCATCAAATTAGTATTTCACACATACAGACAATTTCCAGCATCTTTTCCCAAATCCATTCACCACATCACCCATACATGACTGCCATAACGGGCACATCACTCATGGCTGTCATGGTCTGGGCAAATGTAAAAATGGCAGTGAGCAATGAAACATAGCTCTGCAAGTGGCAGTGAGGGAGGAAGGGATCAGCATGATAAAGCAGCAGCCCTAGGAGGGGCAACATCTTTGTAACAGGACTGGAACCAGCTTCACCCTAGATGGCCATTACCTTGCCACAGTCAATAACTCTGTCATATATCTAATTTCACTATAGTGTGACCAATGACTCAGGAATCCAGACTACCAGCTTGGTAGAGATCTCCTACTTAAAAACTGCAATACAGAGTATTTTTAGGGGCGCTGCCAACTTTGGGAGTGGAAGATAGAGTGGGAGATGCGAGAAATGAGAGGCAGCAGGTGCCCAAAACCCAAGACAGCTGCTGGCAACAACTTTTGCACTCATGTCAGTATCTGAAGAGCTCTGCAGCACATATTCTAACATCTTGATGACCAGACTTCATCACTGAATGAGCAGAGTAATTTCTTCTTACAGTATTAATCCAGCTCTAAACTTTTCCATGATGATAGAAATTAAAGCATTTAAAGAATATATCTAGACATTCAGTATCTACTCCAGACCCTTAAACGCTTCCAGTTTAGTGGAAAATTAAAGCAGTATCAATATTAAATGTAACAAGAGTCGGAGATGTAAGCAACTGACAAGGGAGAGGAAACAGGAAGAAACACTGAACAGCAATCAATTCTGAGGAAAGGCTGTGATGAAATTGCTCAACTCTAATGTATACAGAGCATACACAATTCTATAAACATGAAGATGGGAAGCAGCAGAAAAACCCTCTGCCCTTTTATGATTCAGGGACCAATGCACTTCTAATATGTATGGCATTGCAGCAAATAGGTTTGCAACGCTGACAGCTGATAGTTTTCATTTAAAACAAAATAAAGAGAAACTTATTTTAAAAATCCAAAGTAAACCATCTACTTTCATTGCTTGCTTTAATACTTCAGCCCATTCCCACATTCTCCTTTTCCCCATCACCACTTCTATACATGCATACATCCATACAGTTTTCATTTTGTAGGCTGCCAACAGACAAGGCATTCAATGTCTGTAGAAATCTTAGAGAGTGTAGGTTCTCTAGAGATGTACACTTAAGATGCTGATTTCTGATAGCAGGTGAGTCAACAACTCCCTCCAATTTTCTTCCTCCTTGCTTAAATCCCTACTCTGCCTGTTAGACATAATCTCCAAGTCCCTGACCAATTTAGAAAAAAAAAAAAAATCTCAAAAGAGGGCACCATGAAATTCTATATTAATTATGAATTTCTATCCCAGGACATATTTCAGACCCTACTGAGTCAACGAGGTATTTTCTCATAAAGCTAGAATCAAAGGCCACTCAACTCTTCTTGGATTATTTCTAGCTCACAATCATTAATACAGACTCCCATTATGCTAGCCTAAGGGTGGCATATGGCTGTCTAGGGATAGGACAGAAGAGGGAAAACAACAGTTATGCATGCCTACATCCCAGTCTCATTTCTGCGCATGCATATGGGGACATAGCTTTCTCTTGCCAGATTATTAAATACCAAATATATTAGCTTCCGAGTCAAACATAGTACTTCAAACACGACCACTGTTTTGCAAAAAATCAAGATGACATGCATAATCAACCCATGTGCCTCTAACCAGCAAAAATTATGAACCGTGTGAGTACAGAAGGAATTCCCTTCCCACACTTGCTCCCAGACACTACAAGCAATTTTTACCTGCCTCTGAACAAAATGGATATTTACAGGCACCAGCCAATGGTTACAGGTTCAGTGTAGCACAGCGAATACAGAGTTCCTGCCACAAGATTAGAAATTTCATTTCTTTTTATTTACAAAGATATTATCTCAAATATTATACAGTTTAAGAGAAATACAGTTGACTTTGGGGCTGCTCTTTAATACACACAAAGACTGTCTTAATTGCATGCTTGAGTAAGGAAATTCTTGAAAGGCTTCAGTCATGGTCACGCATCCCCTGTCAGTCTCTATGAATCCTTCTGCAGGTGGAGAGTCAGGTGCACTTTCAAACATCACAGTTCACGTTTTTACCCACTTTGACAGTCTTGTAAATTTTCCTGTTCTCCCTGCTCTTTCATCCCAGACATATGCAAAGCATGCTTTACACAGTTACAGGGTTGGTGTCTTTCTGTGGGAAAGACATACGGTGATCAACATTTAGTATAAATCAAGTGGATTCCAAAGCCTACAGAAAGGATGACAAAAAGCACAGGTGACTCAAGTTAAAATACATGGTCTGGGCTAGTACACATACACAATCTTGCTTTGTAAGGTGTTACCTACAGGCAAAATGGAGTCAAAATATGTAGAAAGATTAACCAGAGACTGCCCAGAAAAGAAAAAAAAAAAAAAAAAACACATAAAAGTGAGGAACTTCACTGCAATCCCCCTCATTTCTGTGATCACTAGAGACAGACAGGCAGTCGGCACTAAATCTCCCTACCACCAGTTCTGAAACTGTACCTTGGTCTTCACCTGCAGCATTCCCTACATCCTAGGCCACAGTCAGTGTTATGAAAAGGCTGCCAATTAAGTTGTGGTTTTGAGCTATAGAAAAATGTCCACTAGGGACTCTGATTCTTGCTTGCAAAGCACTTGCAACCCACTGTGTGTTTTAGGAAGAGAACATACTGGTTCTCAAATACATGCACTCTCGGCTCCTCACAAGGCTGCGATCAGAGAAAATGTTGCAAGGTTGCCTCTTTTAATGAAGTCCGAGTGTATCATAATGAAATCAAAATGAAGAGTGTAGATTCAGCAACAACACTGATTTCAGGCTATTGTAAAACTATTCTTTATTTTTATATTGCAATCTCCAGGACATGATTGTATCAAGAGCACCTCGCAAAGCTATATCACTGCCAGCAAAATTTTGATTTCCATTTGATAGGACTATTTGCAAACAGCAATTTTCCACATTGTGGAAGTGCTTAACATTTTTAAGAACTACAAGAATTCAACGCTGATTTGATGCCTGTTTACTGGGCAATGCAACACACTCTTGCTCAAGGCAGATAGCTTGGAAAAACCGGGGGGGGGGGGGGGGGGGAAACGGGACCTGTCTCTCTTCCTATGAAGGAGCAGTACCTGCTAGTCGCTCAGCAAGGATCACAAACCAGGTGTTGCTGCTGCCAAGAGGGTACAGACTGAGTGTAGCAGGAAGAGTTAAGAGGTTTGATGAATTTTCCTTAGGGGAAAAAAAACCAAACCCACAACATTTCTCTCTCAGTGGAACTCCTGAAGCTCAAAAATTATGTCACATGCTAAGGAAGCGGAGAATTATTTACTCCTGGACCTTTTGATCAAAAGCAAGAAGCTTGAAATTTAGCTTTAAAATAGTATATGCTCTAAATATAGCAGTCAGATGACCTGACAGAGCTAAGATTCATGCTTCATGAGTTTGCAAATTGAAAGAGTCAGTCCAATTCAGAGTATCACAGAACCCTAAAGACGGATTGCTGTATTTATTGTAGCAGATCCTATTCACAAACATATCTCCACCCTGTTTGCTCTCTAATTATACTTGGGGCACATAAAATCATTTACTTTCTGTTGCTCCTTTTGTACGCTATACCTCCAAAGTCAATGAAAGTAATTTTAAGAACCTGTTGATTGATTTATTGATCAAATAAGTTGACCAGTGCAGTAGACTAGAAATAACCAGACAGGCAAGTGAGTTGATAAATATTCCTGAAGGCTAGTCACTATAGGCACTGCAAGTCAGGTTCAGGGCTTTTTTAGAATCTATATTAACAGTTGGCCCTAAAACTTCATTCCTTACGCAGGCCTGCTTGGTCAAGGGCACTCCCCAACCAAATATTTGAGATAACTCTGTACAATCCAGTATTAGCTATCAAATTCAGCAGAAGTCATTGGCAGAAGTTCAGCTCCTACTACCAGAAACAACATGAGAAGAAAGAGGAAGGGGAGTTTGAGGCAGGAAAGAAATACTTCTATCTGACCAAGGCCATGGGATGGAAGAAACACAGGTGGAGATTATCACCCACAGGCAGCTAGCAGTGCTTGGGACAGTTTTCTGGTGAGCCTCCGGTGGGGCTTCAGCACAGCTTTCACCAAGCTCCAACAGCGAGGAACAGATTATGCCCCCGGTCAGCACTGAAAACCATGTATCTCATCTATCATGTATTCACTGAGATGGTCTATTTTCTTCTTGTGGATTTAATTGTGATTTAATGAGGTTTTCAATGAAACGTGTTGGCAGCTTATCATAAAACTAAGCTGAACATAACTTGTACTCCTTTACACTGTCCGCTCAGTCGCATGAAGAACTGTCATCCAACTCAAGCAAGAGCCAAATTAGTATTCACCTCTGTTGCATAAGAGTGGTTTCCTAAGAGGCAGAGGACAGGTACACCGACAAAGCAGGAGGCAAAGGAAAATGTTTGCATTACTACTATTATTTGTACAATATTTTAGGTAATACTTTGGCACTATGGTTTTGGGGACTTTACATTTATCGCCAACACAATAAAGGAATTAAAAGTCCAAGGATGTCCATAGCTTCTTCCACAAGCATAAAATTAAAGCAGAAAAAAATTCACCATTCAGGTACAAAGTAAATTAGCAAGATCAAGTTCACAATCTCTCATAACCTCTCAGCATTTTTGAAAATAAATGCCACACTTATCAAAACAACCTTTAAAATAAAAACCTTTAGAAGCTTATTTATCTCATAATATTCTCCTTCCTGCCTGTCATATAATATATACACACTGCATACATATAAAATCAAAAGAAAAATTCACTCAAAGAAACCAACCTTCCAGTGCTCCCTTTTCCATTTAGTGTTTGTTATACACCCACAGAGACCTTAAAACATTTTAAAGGATCAAGCTTTCCTTCTCATTAGTAGCACCATCACATTGTTCCGAACTCTGGTCATATAACCTTTTGCACCTCTTCTCTCTACTGAATCAATCTCCCCTGGCAACTTCTGGTGTGGCACTCTACTCCCCCTGCCTCCGGCTCTTCTTCCCTCACTAATTCTGTGTTCAGAACTGTGAAGCACAAAATTAGACGTTTCAAATTAAGCAAGGAGAGAGAATGAGAGAACCTTATTAAATCAACATTAGCATCAGAGTGTCTTTAAAAGAGAAACTCAATTGCAAAATATTACTTGTCTCTGTAAAGCTCTTTACATTGACAGAAATGAGACAGGCAGCAGCTGAAGTCATCTTCCCCTGCCCCCACCTTCCTCTTCATGCTGGTCACAGTGCTTGAGCAGTAAGAGCAGGATCCTTTTCAGACCACAGCCCCAGAGGTAGAGGAGCTTACCTTGAACTCACAAGCACTGCAATTGCCAAGTAAAAAGGACAAGGTCTATCACCATGATGTTGGGGGAAAAAAAAACACACACGCAGAGCAAGCATGTTAACGCACAAAAGCGGGCTGCCTTCTCCTCCCAAGCTTTCCACAACACTGGTTGTTCTCTTAAGTCACATGACAAGCTACAGTCAATTCTTTTTTACAGCAAGGCAAAGAGACATTTCAAGTTTTAGTTTCCATTCCCAGTCCCCAACAATCAAAATTACTGACACGATGGTGACAATCAACATATTCTGTTCCAAAACACCTTGACTTTCTGCATGTGAACCTTTGGTTCCTGGCCAGATATCCTTAAACTCCTTTTCAGGATAAATCACTGGAATATCATACCATTCCCCCTTGCTAGATAATTAGACATGTTGTTAAAGCCAGAAATCACCTCCGAGCCTGCGCAGTCGTTAAACATGATTTTCCCTTGGCACTTCTTGAGTAAGAGTTGATATTTGCACCTTGTGTGAACAGAATGAGTGTGCACACCGTATACCACTGTGCAGCAGGCTACGTACTTGTCTGTTGAGCTGCCGCCGAGAACAGGCAGTGTCTCAGCAGTATCTTGTAGAGAGAGTTTGTGATGTGTGCTGCTAAGGAGTCCTATGGAAACAAATTCTACTAGAATAATTTAAGTACAAAAACATCTATTTGAAAGCTATGTCAATTAATTAAAATCAATGTTTAGAGTAGCCTTTTAGCTGGGGAATGCTATCCTAAGGATGTGAAACTGAAGGTCAGTTCCTGATAACAAAATTAAGCTTTCAAAGCATTTTTGGGCAAAACAGACACTACTCCAACAGAAATGGAGGCTGAAGCTTTTGATTGCTCTAGACCTAACATGCAATGGAAACTTCTGTACCAGCCAGACACTACTGAAAGCTGTGCATTTTGCAGACAGGTTTCTAAGCGCAGACTCTCTGTACCAATAAAAGGTCTCTTGGAGAAGCCAGAAATGCTGGCAGGTCTGATACCTCTTCAGAGGTGTAATAAAAGTGACCACTTCCTCACCTGACAGCCATGCTTAGATGCCATTAACTAAGCACTAGACAAAGTGGTTGCTACACCAGAGTTAAGACAAAGTGCACCAGGGAAACAGGAAGGAGGAGGATTAAAAAAAAAAAAACACAAACAAACTACGAGAACTAGTGACAGAAAGCTAACTCAGTTGTTTAAAGGGCTGTCTATTCAACATCCTTGTTTCATAAAATGAAATGGTTCATTTTCACCTCAAAGGGCAACAGTAGCAATACAAGACTGCTTGAAGCCTTCCAAAATGAAAGGGCCTGATGAAAACAAGCAAGTTACCATTAAACTGTAAAAACCGAAAAATGGGGAAAACAGAAAATCCAGAATGAAGCACCAAACCTGCTGTCCTAGGGCTGCCCTCGATGCCCTTCCAGGCCAGTATAAAGTGTTTACCAAAGTGTACTTAACTGCCTGCTATATGCCTTTCTTCCAGGAAAGGACAACACTAAGCAGAAATTGAAAGCATTTTTTCCTATTCTCTGCTGCGTCTAATTTTCTTCTAGCCTTTCCCTAGCAGCCTGACACTAGAAGTGGCTGTCTGTTACCTGCATGTCCCATCCCTTGCTTTCACAGGGGTTATCACATAGTGCCTTTAATTCAGTGGGACAGTAACTATAATGATGGATGTCTGAACAGAATGATAACAGGGACTTAGAAAGTTAAGTGCTAAACATAATAATGAAAATTAATAAGCTGATATTAACAAGCAAGTGCAAGGTCCTGCACCTGGGTAGGAAAAACCCCAGGCACCAGTACAGTCTGGGGGCTGAACTACTGCAAAGCGGCTCCGTTGAGAGGAACCTGGGAGTGCTGGTGGACAACAAGCCGACCCTGAGCCAATAATGTGCCCTTGTGGCCAAGAAGGCCAATGGTATCCCGGGATGCATTAAAAGGAGTGTGGCCAGCAGATTGAGAGAGGTTATCCTCCCCCTCTACTCTGCCCTAGTGAGACCACATTTGGAGTACTGTGTCCAGTTCAAGAAGGACGTGGAACTCGTTGAGCAAGTCCAGTGGAGAGCTACAAAGATGATCAGGGGACTGGAGCATCTCCCATATGAGGAAAGGCTGAGACAGTTGCGTTTGTTTAGCCTGGAGAAGAGAGGACTGAGGGGGGATTTCATCAATACCTATAAATATCTAAAGGGAGGGTGTCAGGATGATGGGACTAGGCTCTTTTCAATAGTGCCCAACGACAGGACAAGGGGCAATGGGCTCAAGTTGGAACACAGGATGTTCCAGCTCAATATGAGAAAAAACTTCTTTCCTGTGAGGGTGGCAGAGCAGTGGAACAGGCTGCCCAGGGAGGTTGTGGAGTCTCCTTCCCTGGAGACATTCAAATCCTGCCTGGGCACAGTCCTGTGCCCCCTGCTCTGGGTGTGCCTGCTCAAGCAGGGGGGTTGGACAAGATGATCTCCAGAGGTCCCTTCCAACCCCCACCATTCTGTGATATCCCTAAATATGAATGCATTAGTTCATGGGATGGGATGTAATTTTCCTGCGAGGCCCTCTTCTCTTGTACACAAAACACCAAGGGTGCCAAAATGGAACAGTATCACTTCAGCCTTTAAAAAAAGAAAAATCACTCTGATTTCAGTGTTCACCAAGTAGAGTCTGTTTTTCCAAATACCAAGTAGTTAGTTTGCATTCACATGCCCAACATTTTCAGCTCTTTAGTGCCTTCATTCTGAAAATTTTTCAGGCAACAGTCAACTTTTACCAGCCACACAAAATGTACAACTAAAAGAAGAACAAACAGTGGAGGCAATTTTTGAACAACTTCCACCATCTAATTCTGTTTTTTGAAAACCATAAGTCAGTTTGATAACTCAAAAAAAGCATCAAGAATTAAACCACCAGAGGGTTCTGAGGGGTTTTATTTTTGTTTGCTAGAAATGCACCATACTATTCACCTTCAAAGATCTCAGTGAGTCTCAGCACATCTTGACAACACTTCTTGAGATAACTACTATTCCAAGAAAACGAAAGCACAAGCCAGATGCAATAATTTGTCCTGATTCATGCAGAAAATACTAGACAGGATCATGACTGATAACAGAGACCCAAACCGCAGAAGAAACCAAGATTTTCATCTTCCATGTATTTACGTAGATTACTGAAAGGAAAACAGTCACAGTGTACTGATGCTTGCCTGTTAATATCCTTCCAAGATGGCACAATCAGAAAATTATCTCAAAGGATCTAAGTATAATGGAACAAAAGGTTATACACATTTCAGATTAAGTGAAAGAGCTGGAGCAGCAAAAAAGCAATCCCTATTTCATTCTTAAGTCTCTAAGGGACTCAGGAAGCAGCAGTCAATGGTGGAAAGCCATCCACCAAATCCAGGAAACTAATATTGCTTGCAGTGATTAACTCACTCTAGGTGTCAGCCTGCCACCTACTACTGTCAGTGTGGAAAACTCTGTAAGCACCAAGAGGATTCTGAAGAAGGGAACAGAAACACTGAAAAAGAGGAGGCAAGACAGGCACAAAACAATGCAGAGTCACATCAGCCTTTCCTTTCAATAGAAACTTTTGGCTGCAGCACTTAGCCCACTTCTGAAACATCAGTAAAATGGACCCATCTCATCACCACTCGGTTTTTCAAGCAGCAATTCGGGAATTAATATTCACGGGTTCTAAGACTGACATAATTGCAATTTAAAAAGGGCAATTAATCATCAGCCACACTGGCGGCTGACTTGCCAGGCTGGGATCCTTTCTCTCCACACCTGTCAACAAACCCACAGGAGGGAAAAGCATCACACATGCACACAGAGCCAGGAAGTGCCATTCTCCCTCTTACCCCCAATCCCAGGCATCACAGTGTATGCTGTGGGTTGCGTTACTGTTTTTTTTCCCACATGTGCTCCATTGGGATCGTTCACTCACCCTTTCTCCCAGCAACTCCTCCATGATGCCCAGTCTCCCTTGGCCTGTGGATAAGGAATGCGCTCTCCATGTTGTATCTCACTCACGTCAGCCAAGACAATTGAGGCAATCAGCCCCATCGCCTCCATTATGGAGTTCTCATCTCCCCATTTTCCTTTGTATCTTTGCATGAACTAATATTTTTTAAGAGTGGCATCTCATCCTGTTCCTACTTGCAAAGTAAATTACAAAAAGGTGAGAGTACGGCTCCAGAAATTCCACACCTAGCAAGCAGTTTTTACAAGATAAGTCAAAAAAAAAACCAAACAATTAAGGCAGTATTTACTTCCGTGCTTTTATGGGTAGATTTTCAAGCACGCTTTAAGCAAAAACAAAAACCCAAGCAATTGTTCTGGGTATTAGTTCTGCCACTTCAAATCTTTCTATGCAAGCATCCATTGCCAGATATGAAAAGTATTTCAACCAATAGTATTTAGAAAGGAGAAATTTTGAAGTTTGTCAGTGGTGTTCCGGTTCCCAGAAAGAAAGTTCTGAGACTAAATTACTGTGGGGTGAGTATATAATCTCCTGTAGGAAGTACAATTCTTAATATAACATCCTTTCCTGAGATGAAAAAAGCCACCAAACTGATGATCATATTATGCCAGTCTACTTATCTGAAAAGTACGAAAAACCACAATGGTGATAAATACCACAGAAAATAAGTATAAGATTGATGGAAATGTTTAGAGCTCAGCAAGCTGTGATGTCTTCAAGTGACACACTTAAGACTACGTCATTGGGCCAAAGAAAATATACAATGTACCTCTAGACTAAAGAAACCTTGCTCAAACAGGTGCCACTGCTGCCAGCCAAGTGCAGCAGATACACAGCGACTGAGGATGTGTTGTACGACAAGATGTATAGCCCTCCCCTCCTCATTCCTGACAGTCAGCAACTAGAAATTGCCTTCATCATAACAATACACAAAAAGATTTCAATGCTTTTGTATGTGAGAGAGAGTAATTTAAATCCTAAGAATTAAGTCAGGATGGAAGCTGGAACACAATTACGTATTGCACGTCTTGGTCAGAGTTCCAAACAAAGGTAGTTGGCCGAACGTGTCCGCCAGTAGATAACACCAATAAATGGCCTCATTTCCATTTATTATAAGATAATAAACAGGCTTTGCTTCCTCATCCTGTACTCATTTCTATCTGGTCCCTCTCAAGCTTTGCTATCTTTTTGACACATGCTCCAGGTGTTCTTCACCCACAAACCTCAGTGCATCACTGCAGGTTAAATTAGGTGTCTACAACCCACTTCTCTCAGCCTTGTGAAACTAGACAAGTGCAATTATGAGCTCCCTCCAGTTTTTCCTCATTCAGCTTTTGCAAGCTTTTAGAAATCTCTTAAAGAACATTTAGTTCCCAAACAGACCTTTACCTTCCAATGACACAACTATCACATTGCCCACACGCCCTCTGTTCAGATAGGACTGATCTTGTCCTCCATTAACAAAATCACTCCTTAACAAACAAGCGTGTGGTGTTAAGAAATCACAGGTATTTCACTTGAGTATGTATGTTCTCCCAACTTAGAAGTAAATACCCTGTAACTCAGTTGTATTTCTTCATAATGACTGGCTGGATCAAAGACTTTTACTGGGCTCTCTGCCATTTGGAAGGGATGTTTACCAAAAACAGAGTTGGTAACAAAGCGGGTGGGGGGGAGAAAAAGAGAAATACAAAGAATCTTTCTCGAACACTGTCAGCCTCCTGGGCTCTGCTCAGCATCACGGATGCTTCATTTCTTACATTTTTTTCAGAAGAAAAACAAATACTTGTGCTTCCAAATTTTCTTAGCACCTGTAAGCTTAATGCCTCCAATCAGCTCTTGCTCACATATTTATCTTCAAGCCCATATTATGAAGTATTGATAAGCTTTTTCCTTCCCAACGTCTCTCACTCCACATGGATAAGAGCCACTAATAGAAGATGGAGACCAAAATGCTTGACTCTTCTATTGCCTACATTTAGCAATCAGCAACTGCCTGAGTATTGTGAGAGACCCAAAGCACTGCAGTGTATTACACACTTATCTCTGCAGAACCACCCTGCACAAGTGACAACTTCCAGGGAGGGGGAGGGGGAATTTTGCAGCTTTGCGATAATTAAAGCATAGACAAGTGTCACTGCTGTAGATAATTATGCATTAGCAGTGAAATTACTTAATGGAATGAAATAAACTAAGCCAAATGTTTTGTTTTAAAGGGACTTTACGGTCTGCAAAAGGTGCCCGACAACCCAGGAGAGCGAGAGTGACAGTCCTCCATCATTCATAAAAATGATACGACACCAACACCACAAGAGCCTGGCAGGCTTCCACCTCCCACCCAGGCACAGGGCAGGGAGAGCAGAGAAGAAGCTAAAGAAAATTTTGGCCTCCCCGGTCATGCATGCTCTGATCCATCCAATAAGCGCCCACACAGGGACCAGTCAGTCACTAAGCAGAGAGGAACAACTGACTGGGATCATTTCCTAAATACAGATACCAGCTCTAAAGAAACAGTTTAATACAACCCACAGATCTTCCATAGCGCACCCCCACAAGCCGCCATCAGAAAAAAAACCACTATTTTTAATCAGTGTCAGTACAGGCAAGACTCCAACCAACAACAGAAACAGGATATGTAGGTACACAGCCCACAACAAACCATCTCCTTCCACCAAGCCCATGAGGTCTTCCCCCATCCTCTCTTCTTGCCTCAACAACTGCACACCTACACACACTCCCACCACTGCTCTCGTCTGAATGGCTCTCAGCAACGTCCTCCTGCTTGTTAAAACAAGGACTCTCAAGGTCAGTCAGAATTTATAAGGCAGCCATTTCATCTTTTGTGCTTCTCTGGCTACATTCCTTCCTAAAAGCTGCTGAACATTGGAGATTCTGCTAGGTCTGAAAGCCCTGCCAACACCAGGGCCAATTAGGAGTTTCAGGATGATGCATATTAAAGTTATTATGGGAGGCAGTTATGCAGCCAGAATAAATCTTAACTGAACCTTTAAGTGTTTTTTGTAACCCTTATTTCTCCTTCTTGAAAACAGATGAAAAGATACAAATCTCCACCCTGAAAATCTACAGGGATTCCAGCCAACGACCAACTTCTCCCTCAAGAGAAGATTCTGCCCTCAAAGCAATAATTCATTTAGTCCAAAGCCAGCTAGATCATCCTTGTTTTAAACTCCAAATCACTCAAATCAGTCAGAAACTTAAAATATCAGTAAACAGTGACCTGAGATACTGCCTTTACAAAAGCACTGCATGTACATCTCAAACTTCCACTGAAAGAAAACTTCAGTGGTTTTCAGTACAAGCCGCCTTAGATTGTCTGCGTAGTCTGATTGCACATAGTCAAAGGGACACAGATATTATAGGGGTATTTTTTGTTTTAGTGTTTTTTTTGTTTGTTGTGGTTTTTTTTTTTTTTTTTTTTACAGACCAGGTTTTGTAGGTAGTATCTAATTAGAAGGCTAGGATGTAGGTCAAAAGAGTGAATCTTAAAGAGGATCTGAGGAACAGAGGCAGCAACATCAGTTTTGATAGCGAGCACAAGATGTCATTTGGACAGCATCTGCCACTCTCCTCCCACCATTTCCAAAACCAAACTTGCTCTCAGCAGCAATTATCTACCCCTCCAAGAAGTACTACTAGAAACCAACTAGAGAGCTGAAGACCAAATCGCTGAGCTGCCTGAGAACATACCACCTCATTTGTGTGGAAACCTGCACTGTCCTGATGACAACCTTGTCCTCCCCTCTGCAGCCTGAATACACGGCAATTTCACAAGCTGCTAGATCTATGCACTTAAGCATGAAAGCAAGCCCCATAAAGCATGCTGAGAAAATGAGAGACAGAAGCAGGCTGATTCAACATGCATCTCCAGTTTGTAAATTATGTCAGTACAGAGTGGCCTCACAACTCCAAATGATGTATTTCTCTAGAAACCAATGAACTTCAAAAACTTAGGGTAAACTCATCCTGAAAAATATTATGGTAACTCCTGGAGAAGCTAGAGTCAGAATGAAAACAAATAAGCATCAACTTTGAGACATTTCATTGGCATGCAAGCAATTTGAGGGCTCAGCAGTTCCCAGTCCACCCCTGGAAAGGAGTCTTCATGGGTGTCCCTTCACTGCCACCTTCAGGAAATACTCGCTGCTGCTTTCAAAGTGCTCTCGACACAGCAGGGGTAAAAGTATGAACTGAGCAAAGACATCATCACTGCCATTCAACAAAAATGCACATTAAAAATCTTTAGTTCCAAAATAGGAGTACCACAGCTAAAATCACATGCCAAAGAACTGAGGAGCAGAGCAGAGAGTCTGCAAGACCAATACACAGAGCAGCCATCGGGCTGAGCAGTGGTTCTGACCCCGAATAAGAAACGTAATTTATCTCCCAGATTCTGCACATGAGGCAGGTAATAGATTTTCCCAGATCCTAAATTCAAAGGGCTATTAATGAGGATATGCTGTTAATAGATTGTTTACTAGACCCTATTTGCACCATGGTATTTTAAAGGATCACTTAAAAAGCCAACAAACCCCTTCCCTCCAAAATGATTTTTAAAAATAAGCAAATCAAAGCTTCTTTGCTAAAGAAAGCAGAAAGTTTTGTAAGAATTCAGAGTTGGTCACGAAGTGAAAAAAATAATGTACAGCTCAACAAAGACATTCTAATATTATTATTTACACCCACGTGCACAAGATGTACCTTAAGTCTCTGGACAGTATATTGACTTACTAGTAGATGACATGAATTATCAAGCAGGAAACTTACTTCCAAATCAGTCTGCATCATAGCTCCTAAAATAGGCAAATGACTTGCTGAACTATACAGCGAAGCCTAACCAAGCTCAACAGCAACATCTGCTGGCCAATGAGCAATAGTATGAAGTTAGCCTAATTATCTGGAAGTTTATTGCCCACTCTTAAAAAGATGTCGATTTTTACTGTAGTTTAAAAATGCCCAGGTAAGATATATTTCTTGCACAGAAAGCAGATAAGACTACTCAATGTGTTCAAGCAACAAGGCAAAATTTTGCCTGCACTTGCAGGCACATGTAGTCAGAAAAAAAAAAAATATTGGTCATCTACCATTACCTGCCCACCAAGATACCTGACAGCAAAACCCTGAAATTAAGAGGGGTTAAAATTCATGTTAGTGAGACTATGCTGGAGAAAATCTCTTCTGCCCAACTGCTTCAATCACATCCAAAGAACACCCATGGTACCCCTTGAACTACTTTCTTTCCTAAGGGAGCAGCCTGCATGTGCAAGGCCTGAGGCAGTGAAGGATTTATCAACCACACTAGTCCCATCTACACAGAGAATGGCAGCTAGAGCTCCCTTCCCTCCAAGTGCCTGAACACATTCCTTATTAACCTTAGAAAATAAGCCTGCTATGGTAGAGTAACATTACTGGAGCAGGAGCATGGCTAATGGTCCCCACTTAATCTGAGCACAAACTGACACTCTATCTAGACTAACTACAAGGAAAACTCTTATTTTTAGCCCAGATGCATAAAATTTCATGAACTACTTCTAAACTGTTCTAAAGAAAAGAAAATGCAAGTGGCTGACAACAGATTCAAGATTGCATTTAGACCTTCATCATGGTCTGGAACAAGGGCAGAGTGACCCGAGAGCTGGCTTCTGAGCAACCATCAGATGGGAAAAGGTGTTGACACATCCCTCTTCTGTTACCAGTGAAGGAACAGTGTCAAATTCTTACCTGACCACAGAGAACCACCTCTTTCTGCAGGTCGCTGTATAACAAGAAATCACAGGCAAGTAGGTTTTCAATAGAACCCTATGATAACCTTCAGCAGCACAAAGCTTAGAAAAATTACACTGCAAAATGCTACGCCTTGAACAGGAAAAGGCACGCTGCCGGGGGGGGAGGGGGCTACTTTTTAAATTATAGAAAACTATAGGCTGGACTGAAGGCCATTATCTTTAAAATTTTCATTTGCTTTGCAGTTTAAAGCTCTCATATGCTTGTCCAAGTTTTGTACTTGAAACAAAAGTCTTTCACCCTGAAAAATTAAGGAAAAGGATTTAAGAAACATGCAAGTCTTTTTGCAGCTGATGTAAGCCTTTGTTATTCATGGGGTTTGGGGAGGGTTTTGTCAGTTGTTTGGGTTTTGGTTTTTTGGTTTTTTTTTTTTAAACATACCCATACTCCCAATCTCCCTTTTTCCACATTTAGCTTTTAACTAGGAAAGCATATCATAAAAATACAAAAAATGCCTGATTGCCAAGGTCCTTAGCTGGGAAGAGAACAGCTTTTGTAAGGAACCATTAGTGTATTAGAGGTTTGGAAGCTACAGAGGGGAGTCACAGTTTCAGCTCGACAGTGCCAATTACAGCTATAGCAAGATGAATACTGAGGAACAAACCCATTCTGCTCAGAGGCTGGAGAGAAGGGAAAAGGAGAGAGAAGAGATACGAGCCTATGTGTTTAGAAAAAAAACGGGGCTTGAAGTCATCTGCTAGACAGTGAACCACTTTTTCCATGGCAAAAGCATTAGGCTAAAGATCCAGTGAATGTACGTGGCAAGCTCTCAGTCCTAATTGGAAGAGCACTGGTTATTTAACAAATGTATCCTTAGACTAATGTACTATTCAAGCAGGTATTAAACTATAGAGCTTTTTTTCTTTTGGACAGTAATTATACATAGCCCTGCTCCATCTGTCTGTTTGATCAATTTTTACTCTCAACTCCTACTATATCATCCTTCAAGTTTGCCCATTATCACTAAGTCTTCAAGGCTAAAAAGGCTCTAAACCCCCAATGTAACACACAGACAGGAAAAAGAAAGCCAGCTAACTCTCTAATTCCTTCCCGCCCTCATAAGCTTGCAGGTGTTCTACTTTCATTGTCGGGGGGGGGGGAAATCAAAGCGAAAGTCATCAGCTCATTTCCTCTCCCTTAGTACAGTCCCTTTTAAGAAGCTATTTTCTATCATGTTTTACTCAGTACTCATAAATAATATAGATAATTGCAGATGGTCATAACAAACAAGCAGAGAAAGTATATCTATATAGTACAAAAGAAACAAAAATCCTTATGTGCTCCAAAAGCAGAATGAATTCCTGGCAAATAGCAGCAGTTGCATCCAGGTCGTTTTTTTAGTTGATGTAAGGCAATCATAGAGCCAAAAATAATACAGGGACAGACTTTAGACAGTTAAACGAGGGTGCTGGCAGCTCACTTCCTCTGAAGCACATATTTCCTATCTCTTCCCCACGTGCAATACATATAGCTAATTCTTCCCTAAATTTGCACTAGGAAGGAGGAATATTGGTCATTAAAAGATAGGTTTAAAACTGCTGAAACTCCAAAATACATAAGCAGCGTGCCATTAGGAAGATATTATGCTGACTGTAATAAGAAACTCTAAGAGAGCCCACCCAGCTGCCCAAGAGTTAACATTATGCATTTCTCATCAAAACCTCTTCCAAGAGGTTAAGCACACAATAGACTGTCTAAAGCACAGCTAGAAGGGCTGCTTGAAATTCCACACATGTGCCTCAGCAATGTATTTCTATTAATGTCCAGTGTGTGTCAGCGTGAAGATAAGGCACCAACATCATGTCCAACCAGCCAGCTAGAGAATGGGATGCCGTGTAAAACATTGTCTGATGCTTAGAATCCCAGAGAACAGTGTCGTTTGCAATCTTACCCACTGCACACGTGCCTGATAACGCCACCAACAAGGAGAGGTGGCAGGAGCAAACTGCCCTGCAGTTTTGGGAAAGTAAAAAGACAGAGAGAGAAAGAGGGAGGGAGAGGGAAGCAAACAGAATGAAAATAAACTTCATCAACAAATAGAACAGGTTTGAGGATGCCCAACTGTAGCAGACTGCATAAACAAACTGGAAAAAGCCTCAGTGAAATTTACTCTTCCTACCAGCTTGCTCTAACTTTTCTTTAAGGTGAGAAATAAAGAAGCAGTATTGGTGCTTATTTTCATTTCTCCCATCATACCAAGTAGACTCAGCTTCATCTTCTGGTATGATCCAAAATTATTTGTATTGGGAGAATTGTGGAAGACATTGTATTTGAGGAAATCTGATCTTAAACAGGACATGTCTGCTCTGTTGAGAAGCCTGTATGCTACCATGTGCACTGATGGGTGTTAGAACACAGATAGCATTCCAGCCTATCAGGACACTCCCTATTAGCTGAACAGCTTGCTAATATAATCTGTAACTTACCTATCTTTGAGAAAGGTAAACTGTAGGTGGATGAAGGAGTGGAATGTAGCGATCCTGAGCAGAAGACCACTGCGCATCAAGGAGGTGGTGACCCACAGAACAGTTAACCCAAGCAGGTGCAGGCACATATACAGCGTGACCTTCAGGCTCGTCTTGTACTGCTCAGATTTCTCGGCACAGTAACAGAGGAGCCTGCAGGCAGCTGCCGCTTGGTATTGGCCCCTGCAGGACCTTGCCTTTATCTACAGGAGCAGCAAGATGTTCTCATGTGAATATTCTTTATGAGCAGAGCTGTTTTCTTGTAAGAATATAATTGCTCAAGTGATGAAAAAGGAAGAACCTCTCCAACTGCACAGTGTGCCATAGGAAAATTCATCCAGGGTCTGTCCAATGCTGCATGGAAGTGGGGCTCCCAGCATGTGAAAGGACATAAGATTTACTAGCTATAGTCCTCTTTCTAGTCTACGTTATTAAAACAGCTATTTTATTAAGCCACTTGTCAGCCTTTCTTATTGAGACCCAGAAAGAACCCTGCACTGTTTCTCTCTCACACCACACCCCAGAGCAGAACATTCTGCCCATCTCAGGTATCTTCTTTACCATCCATGTTGCCAACGAGGATCACATCAAGACATACATATTACAGTTCCAAGAAAAGGTGGCAGAAGCACCAAAGCTAGTTTTCATGGCATTTAGGAAATATGACAGAAATGACATCCAGTGGTAGGTCACCTACCTCACGTCCCCATCATCTGAGAGTGCAAGAGCAAAGTGTTCCATTCAGTGCAAACTTATTTCCTAGCTATTATTTTAGCCCTTTAAATTCATAATCTTGCTCTCTTTTTAAGTAACACTTTCCCGACAGAAACATGAAGAAAATTTTCAGTGATTAAGGATCATTGATTCAAGATTCAAAAGCAGTCATTTTTTAGATAGCTGTTCAGTATTCATTTTATCACCAAATACTAAGTTAGATATATGTAATATCCCAAATACTCAAAACAGACAGCAAAATCATAATCCAAAAATAAAGTTTATCCAAGCTACTGGGAACTACTAAGAAGTCTTCAGTCTTTATACCTATGACAATCTCATACCACAAACCATACCACATTTGACTAATATTGGCCATAGGAAAGGAAAGCCTGCTGAAACACCCTGATGCATTACCAAATCTGTTGCTTATGCCCCTCACATTAGCTGCAAAATTAGAACAGATTTCTACTACTCTGCAGTAATCTGGCAGTAAAAAAAAAAACAAAAACAAAAAGATGCAGTACTAGCTTTGCTGGACCATTCATGGAGAAATATCAACATATTATTCTCTTATTTCTTTATGAATTTAATATTTTGTAGCTATTGATGGGAGGAAAGGCAGGCTAATCTTATCTTTTGCTGCTTAAATGATGGAATGGCTTTACAGTAACCCCAAGTCAGAACAAATAAATCTGGAAGAAGTTTCTGTGGAGTATATGAACTTGGCAGACAAAAAAAATAGTGTGAAATATGGGCACAGGAGAATTGAAGGCAAGACAGGGGAAGTAGGCAGCACTGCAGACAACTTCAATTTGCTGCAGCTGTAGAATTTAAAAAGAGGCCAACCTTGTGATAAGGTCCCTTAGCCCAAGAGACTACAAAAATGAGAAGCTCGAACGACCATCGGCTGCTGAAATCTGCAAAAACTCTCCAAACACAAATTAACCTTCAGTCAGGAGATAAAAGACCAGCTGCAGAAATTGGAAGTTGTTTAAAAAAAATGCTATAAATGTCTGACAAATCATAGCAGCAGTAGCAGGGAAAATAAGGAGTACATACGCAGCACCTTACCCGTAGCCAGATAACAAGCTTTGCCTTCCCTCAAGAGAAGGTGAAGAAAGAGGAGGTTTTCCCTTGGTTTGGGTTTGTTTTTACTTTCTGGGTTCATTGTAGTACACATACTCCAAAATTGCTTTTGTTAAATTTAGACCTCACTGATGCTCCAGAGACTGGAAGTTATTAGCTTGCTGGAGGTAGAAGACATGTAGATCCTTAAATTTAATGCAAACCTTTCAAAGGCCACCATTTAATACTGCAAGATTACTTTCTATAAGGTTCCCTTAAATGTTTAATGGTTTCATAAAAAGAAGTAATTCCTTCACAGCAGAAATGCACCCACTTCCGTAACAGAAGGTAGCAGCCGAAGAACCGCTCAACTGTGGGGGAAAAGGAGGGATGCTCTGGCCAGAGACAGTAGAATAACAGACCACTAACTTTAAAGACTTCAGACATTAATACATTTTCTTCAAAGGAAAGTCTAGAAAAGTATCTCTTACCTCAGACAGCAAGAATGAGAGGGATAGAAGGAACAAGGTCTTAAGCTACTCAGCCTAGCTATTTAAATCCCCCCATCAATAGCTTGCAATATTTTGTAATAAATCATTAAGGTTTAAACCAAAAAACACACCTTTCCATTTGTATCAACACATTTAAAAGGCAGCTTTATTCAATTAGTGAAAGTAATCAAAAACAACTGCATTGCAACTCCTAACCAAAGATAATGTCAACTCCTGCAAACTTAGTCAGAGTTCCCTAGCTGGTTTTGCACGCACTAAGGGTAGGTACATGAATGTTTGACACACAGTATGTGAATGCTCTGCAAATAGCCAAACTGCAGGGAGCAACTCTCATCAGGAGGTACTGCCCCCACAACTGGTGGTACCCACCTATATGTAGGCGTTGATGTCCTAGTAACTAAATGCATCAGTCATTTTCTAAAGAAAACAAAAATTAATCTGAAAAAAGGGTGTCATTCCTTTAGTGAACACATTTAGGTATGTGTTGCTCATCACTAACATCAATGAAAATCAAACTTGGAGAAAAAGAACTCAACAGGCTTTTTCCTCATTTTGCACTATTATTTAAAACAAGCCTCCATACTTTCTGATTTAAATCAATGTTTTCTGTTTCACCCACAAAAAACTCAATCAAGAAACATTACAGAAATTAAAGAACCACTAAACCCCAAGCTTTCCATTGCCAGTGTCTCCTCCCAGAACCAACCTATTTTCTACATAACCTTGCAACTTTAGAAGAGAAGGGTTTTCGCCCAGTGTGCTACATTTTAGCTGCAGAGCAAACAGGACCAGCAAAACTGGCCCTGATGTGAGCAGTATCCAAACCGTTCCGTGAGCTTTGCAGTGACAGTAACTTTCATTACATCAACTCAAATAAATAGGGAGGAAAAAAATGACCAAGTTTTGACGATAGAGGCCTGACCTCAAAAACAGCAATCTCACTTCACTGATGGTCCCACACTGTCAGTTTCAAACACACACCATGCTACTACTGGCCCTCAACTAGCCACTCCAGCTTGTCACAATGATATGAGATTACGCACACAAAAACCCAGTCTAATCTGGAGATGCTTACCTATGGTTAATCAGCCAGGATGAAGCTGATCCCCATCTTATCACAAATTAAATGAAAGCCTTAACAAAACTAAATCACGTTCAGCACCGTTTCTAAAAGCATCTTCAGTACCAGCTCAGCTGTATCTACAGCTGATACCGCTCAGCAACAGTGGTCAATTCACAGCAAAAAAAAATGTAAGCAAGATTGGCTTGAAGCTTCATCAATGACCAGAAACTGAAAGAAAACTTTCCATGAACAGGCCAATTCAATCACTCCTCCACCCCTACAGGACCACAAAGAAAACTTTAGTCCACCTGATCACCCCCTCTACTACAGTGGCAGAGAATTTTGGTGGTATCAATCTGCGAACAGGCTGTTTATGTTGCTTGTAGAAACTTTAAACAATTTAATCTCCACGTTCTTTGAACTGGAGAAGAAAACACGGCAGTTAAAATGTTAGCAGGCCAATATACACTAAACCAGGGATGGAAGTGTCCAAAGTATTCCACAGGCAAAGCCCAAGAGTTCAGAATCCCACACTGACAAGATGACACCGATACCAAAACCTACTGCCCTGATTAAAGGCATTCCTAGTCATGCATTCTTCCTTCAGCCCTTCTCTTCTGAATCAACAAGAGGACATGAGAGGCTCCAAAGAGGAGAGAGATCATTTCTGTGCAAGAAATAATTTTAAAAGAATCTGACAGCCTATGACCAATTATAATCAGCTACTGGAATATCCAGAGATGGGACTAACCTTAAATCCTATTTCCTGCCACACTCATGCTTTGGGCCACACTAATCACAATGGTACAATGCTGGAGCCACCAGAAAGCAAAGGCTGCCATCCAGCAAGCCAGTGAGCAAGGTCCAACTAGAAACATTGGGAATGGTAAGCTGTCCATCATCCACAGCTGGAAAAACACTTCCCTAGCAATTTAGGAATCTTGTGTCCAGTCTGCTTTCACACAGCAACCGAAGCCCATCAGTCTTGTCTGAAAAAGCTAACTGTGGTGTAAAGTTTGTCCTACCATTACCCCATTTCTGAATTCATTCTTTCAAAGTGGGAAGGAAGATGACGACTTTTGGTCAATAACTCTGACAAAGCCATTATCCTAGGGGTATTAAATGGGGAGATAAGAACTTCAGGGCTTTGCACAAATCATATTAGTTCAATTCTCAAATCCGGGTAATGCTTCTTTTCAAAGTATTAATTTCATTTATTCTATTTGCTCTCCCTCTGTCCTGATAACACAGGCACACATGGCCCCTAAATGAGATCCTCCTATTTTATAAGTTATAATCCTCCCTTTCTAGAGTAGTAATGAGATGTCTTCGCTTAATCGCGTTTATTTCCCCCCCCACCCCCCCCGCTTTTCTCCATCCCCATTCCACATTGATTTGTTTCAAAGGTTTCAGCGAAAACCATCAGGCAGGGAGTCACTGGCTCCAAGAGGCTCATGATGCACATGCTGCACAGCCTTAGGAGATTACAAAAGCAGAAAAGAGAAAAAAGAGCAGCTTTGCTTGCAAAGTTTCTTTTGCTGGTAAGAAGGAGAAAAAAAGAAAGCCAAAAGAACTGAGAGTTGAGAGAAGAGGTTTTGATTAATTAGAAATGAAAAAGGAAACATTGCTGGTATAGGGGAAAGGTGAGACTATTCACAACACAGTGAAGCAATTAAATAACTTGACTATGACAACTTTGGAAGTTCCTCACGGTAGAAATAAAAAAGGATTTAAAGATAGCTGTATTAATTCTTAGATATTTCACATGAGATTTAAGGCACGCTACAAGCATTAGCTAAACACCCAAGGCCCTGCTGTGAAGAACTGTACATATAATCCTTGTTGTATTGTAAGTACCCACAGCATTAAATTATTCAGAGTCCAGTCAGCACCATGATCCTGCAGTGCTGTACAAACAAACAAAACATTTTATCTCTAATACAAATTGGTGAGAGCTCTTCTGCAGCAGCTTAGCAGACTACATCCATTTGAGCCAGTCCCACATGGTTAATCAAAAGCCATATTCACTCAAAGAGGGAAGTGAATGCTGCGATGTTTCTGCTTACAGAGCTGTTTTGCTTCTTAAACTAAAGCTTTAAGGAGTTTTACTCAAAACCTAAGATATCTAGCAGCTAAGTGTCTTGTTTAAAGTCAAAAAAAAAAAAAGAAAAATCAAGACAAAAATGTAGGACAGGACCCAGTCACTTAACTCTAAATCCCTCTTGTAACCAATGCACCACTTCAAGGGGAAAAAAAAAAAACACAACACACTATTTTAATATGCACCCTACCCCATAAATAAGGAAGTAACTGGCCCCAGAAGCTGACAGCAAGTTCCTTATCGAAGGTTAGTTGTAGTCCACACATTATATAACAAGACTGAAGAAGTGCTTCATAGCAATACTGCCAATAATAAGACAGTAAATGAAAGTCATGAACAGAGTAAACGACAAGCGACTTTCAGCACAATCAAAATAAAATAATTTCAAAATACAGCTATCATATGTGGATTTATGGTCTACAAGTGGTAAGGTTAAAGGAGAATATTGCAGCACTGCTCGAGACAACTGTGCAAGAGAAGGCTACTAATCCCCAAACTATTGATACGTCAAGGGCACAGGGCAGCTCAAGATCTTACTGCAAATACTACAACAAACAAAAAACCCCAAGCCTTCCTAATTCTACATGGCATGATTTTCAATTTTTACTAAATTAAGTGCTGCTAGAAGCAATTTATTCATTTGTTATTTCTTTCATGGGAGTTGCCCCATTTTTCTCTGGCTTCTCTAGTAGGTCACAGCAACAACAAAAACCATGAAAGTTGTTCCCTTACAAATTTAAGCAAATTATTTCCAGTGCCATTAGCACCTGAACTACCACTAGGTATCTAAAGTTCGACTACTATCTTCTATCCAAAAGAGAAGAATAACACAGAAGAGATGAAAGAGCAGCTCACACCCATTACTTGCCTCATGCTAGGGCTAAAAAGCAGAAGAGTGAGCAAGAAACATTCGAGCCCAATTCCAAATAAAGGAAGAAGAAAATACTGGAAGACAAAGGAAGATATGATTTGAGTAGGATTGGAACAAGACAGTAAGGTAACCATGCCCAAAAGGAAACTGTAGCTAAGATAAAGCAAGTCTAATAAGTATTCCAATTATTTAAAAAGGTGGCACAAACGGTTCCTGCTTAGGAAGACACCTAGAAGCCAACAGACAATAGCTTTGACCTCATATTTGCAAGGACAGGCAAGACTATGCCATTTTTAAGGATCTTAAATTTATGACTGATCAAGAGATAGTTAAAGAGCAATGAAATTCAACATTTCTCTTTCTTGCACCACATTCTGGGCTAACACTCCATGGTCACTATTTGTCTTTTATGGGTTACACAAGAAAAGCCTGATCAGATTTTTGTAAAGCATCAAGTATGCAATATCTGGATATGTGACACTTCAGAATTAAAAGCTAATTCAGATTAACATATAAAAGCTGTTTTATTGAGGTCAGATCCCAACTCATTTTAGAGGTGCCCTCTTTACACTTCACAAATATTGCCTAACTCCGCTGGTCACATTTCTCCAGGATTACTCTGCACCTCACTGCAGGAGGGCAGGGCTCTACTTCTGAGCTTGATCATGCCTTTAGATTGGACAGTAAATCCACCAGCTTCTTCACCACCCTCTTCACAGAAGTCCATTAACTGCATTCATAAAGAGAATATTCTTGTTCTAATGGAGAGTTAATACTGTACCTGCTGACCCAGATGTCCTATGCAGAGGAACGGACAGTCACCTGCCTCAGACATCACTATTCTATCAGACACCACTATTCTAAAGCTCAGCAATCACACAACTTCCCATGGTAAGAGTGTGATCTGTCAAGAGGAAATTTCCTACAACACAGGAGCCATTCACAAGCTATATCCAGGACAGCAGAGACCTACCAGTCCAACCACATGCAAACGTTACCATGGAGTCAAAAAGCAGAAATAGGTCCAAAAACACAAACGGACATATCCATGGAAGACAATTTCATCAAGGACTGTTAACCACCAAGGTAAAAATACCTCTTGTCAAAAGAAGCCTCTAAAGCCCCAGAATGGCAGAAGTTGTGAGGGTCTACAGGTGTGAAATACTGCTGTATACCTGCTCTGTTCTCATGCTCTCCATAAGCAGCTGCTATGGATCACTATCAGAGATGGGCTATAGCTAGAAGAACCTTCTGTCTAAACCACTATGGCCATTCTTAGGTAAATTTTATTTATTCAGCCCCCTAAAATACCCTCCTATTATAACCTCAAAATGCTTCACAGCCAAGTCGTGTGCCTGGGTAAGCCATGCCTATTATCGTTCAACATATAGAAAAAACATGCTCATAGAAAAGTTCTTCAGTTAAATCAAGTGCACGCAACAAATTGGTAGGATGGAAAAAACACGTGACCATCATTATTCGAGTCTGTCCTCTCCCTAAACCATCCTTTCAGTATTACCAAGTAAGGAGAATTACTCTTAGTCTAGTTCTCTCAATAAACAGTTTAAACATCACAGTCTAAATGAACAAGCAACTTGAGCTCACTGCAGCAAACATAGTTCCACCTTACTGTCACACCCTGACACGTCATACCACTGCAGATCAGAAAAAAGTGGCAGTTCCAGTAAGATTCTGCATTGCTTACAGCCAGTACACCATAGCCATAGTAATGTTAGTATTTAAAAGAAAACCATATAAAATATTATCATGTGAATATTAACCATCAATGACAACCCCAATCTACTGTAGCGATATAAGCCTTTTGGACTACTCGGCCTACATCATGGCTTTCCCTCAGCACTGGTATGACAATAACCCAACAGGTTCTCTCAGCAACACCAAGGTGCCTGATGAAGTAAAGGCTGCAGCAAGAAGTCCCAAAAAATAAGTCTGCCTACTGAGCAAGAACAGATTGGTTTGGGAGTCAGTGGTGTGTACAAAAGCGGTTTATGCTTCCTGGTCCCTAAAAACCAATCTTAAGTGAAGGCTTAAGAAGTTCAAAATGTTACAGTACTTGGCAGTTTTATACCTCTTGTGTTACCAGCATCCTAAAAGGCTCAAACAACAGAACTCATTATTTCTTTTTATTAATTTGGGTATTTGCACAATTACACTCTAGAAAAACAGAGCAGTTTCAGGATAGATCAGGTCAGCAGAATCTGATCCTGTATATATGGAAACATTCATTTCATACACTTGATAGTTTAAAAGCTCTCTCTAACTCAGACAACAACCCCATATACACACGCCACACTGACCTGCCACAGGTAAAGCTGTCCCCAGCACAGTCATTGTTTATGCCTTTCCCTGCAAGCTTGGCCTTAGCCTCACTGCATGACACCCTGCAAGCATAGCTTCCCAGCTACACTGTAAGTCAAACGTAAGTGATGAGATGGGAAGTGATGAGTGCTTCAGCCTAAATGACAGTTTCTCAGCTTATCACACAAGTGACATTAACAAACCACCTCAAGCAGAGAGGTTTTAGCTTGTCCTGTATGGAAACATACTGGAGCTTTTTGTTACTCACCAGCTGGGCCACTCTCTGCCTCTCTTCATTAGTGTTGTTCCTTTCCCGCTGAAGGGCAGTAGTCAAGGCCTCACTGGCTGCTTCCCTTTCTCTTTTGGCCAGCCGGAGCAACTCCTCTTGGACTAGTGCCTGTTCTTGCTCATACCTGTATGACCGCCAAAGGCAAACAGAGAGAAGGTGATCAGCAACAGGGTCATGGCTTAGCATGGACTATCCCTGGCTAGAGCTGAAACACAAATCCACAATCTATTTGACACAAAGTCTGCTCACAGCCCCTCTGTTATCAGCAGAAATTCAAAAGTCCACCAAGCTTTAAACGCGACCTGCAGCTTCAGTGAGGTACAGATCTGGCAACAACAGTAGACTTAGCACCATATAAGCTTATACTTCAGTTACATTTGGCTCTATGAAGTACTTAATTATCACCTGAAAACAGTGAGAATAGAAAGTAGTTAAACAGACGCTGCTTTGGAAAATATCAAGGGATGTACAGCAATAAAAGGAGTTAGCCTGTATGACAATGCTGCTCTTCTGCTCTACCAGGGAAAGAAAAGATCACATAAAATGCATGCAGCAACAGCACTGAGAGAAGGAGCCTTGTCAAGTCCACGGCCTGGACACCTGAATTTCAGATGGCCATGAAGGAAATTTTGTCCAATTCGAGCCTTGGAAATCCCACATGCAAGCAAAGAGACTAACATGAAGCGAATCACAAAATAAACTAGGTTAGATGGGACCTTTGAAGGTCATCTATTCCAGCCTCCTGCTCAAAACAGAACTAACTTCAAGGTTAGATCAGGTCACTCAGGGCCTTCTCCAGTCAGCCTCGGATGATCTCCAATGGTGGAGATTCTATATCCTTCCTGAGCAACCTGTTCGAGTGCTTCACTGTGCTCACTGACTGGGATTTTCTGCCACCCTCCCCACCAATACTTAGGCAGAATTTCCTTGCTGTGATTTGTGTCCCTTGCCTCTTCTCCTTTCAGTGTGTACCTCTGAGAACAGGGTGGCACTGTCTCTATTTTGGTATTTCAGGAAGTCGAAAACAAATTGCCCCCTCTTCTAGAGGCTAAGCCAATGCAGTTCCCTCAGCCTCTCTTCTGCTATGCCTCTGGCTGGCCAAGATCCCTCTGAGTGGCAGTGTTGCCCTCCACAGAGGAGTGACCACTCCCTCAGTTTGGTGTCATCCACAAACTTTCTCAGGGTGCATTTCAGCCCATCCCGGTCTGGTTCTGGTTCCATAGATGAGCTACATGCATACAAGCTGCTCCTCCCTTTCTTGTCTTCCCTGTTTGCCTTTCCACTGCATTTCTGCCTCTACCTCTCCTTTCCCAGATCAGGTATTTGGGATGCAGTTCAGCAGCTCAGTACTGAAAAGTGCCAGCAATTTCAATTCCAAGGTCCCCAAGAATGCGAAGCAGCTTTCCAGAGACTTCCTTGGTTGAATCTCTGAATTTCCTAAGGACAGTGTGATTGATGCAACAGGGTTTTGTTTCAACAGAGTTGGCCAATCAGTTGTAATACTAAAAAAAAAAAATAATCACACACAGAGACTGTTTTTCATTGTTAATATGAAAAGCCTGACCTTTACAGCATCTTTAAGAACACAGACAGATCAAGCCAGTTGTTCTGTAACAGAAAGCTACTGAGTTACACAGAACTGAAGTTCTCACTGTCTTGCAATGCCAAGGACTAGGAGGAGACTTCTGTGGTTCTGACAAAGAAGACATTTTTCTTCTGCAATTTTCTCATCCTTACCTCTACTTCATAGATATTTCTTTCTTAAAAAATGAAAATACCCTTGGATGAAAAGTTTATAGCAATCTCTACTGGCTGATAGACATTATGTCCAGTCTAGAAAAATGAGGAGGAATGGAATCAGATAAATAAGATGGATCTGATTATTTTAGGTATAAACTGCATTAAACCCATCACCACGTTTAGGATTCCGAAATCCCTAAGGAAAGTATCAGACAAAGACTCCTTCACTCATCCCAGAAAAGGTAAATGTACTCAAGGTTATGCTTTATTGGCCTTGCAATGCACATCATACAAGCTTTCTGTAGTTACTAGTTCTTTACATTGGTCCTCCCTGTTTCTCTAAACACCACTCCAGTTGCCCACAGCTCCCCTGACTGCTCTTTTTGGCTAAAGAACAGGCTTCCTTTTAAAAAAAGTGTGTTCTTCTAACCATAAAAGTGTTTTCCTTTTAACCTTAACTGAACTAGGCTTCAAAGGGGATTCCCAGGCATTAAAACATACAGTCATTGCACTCAGACTGAAGTAAAACATACACACAGGAGTTAAACTACTTTCTTTTTCAAGAACTTCACCTCACCTCCTGTACAGTTCCTGCTCTGCAGCAGAAGACTTCTGACCAGAGTCACTTGCCATTGGTGGCTGAATTCCTAGAAAGAACAGAAGCCTGTGACAACTGTAACACAAAACACAGTCCTTCATCACATCATAAGTTATTTGAGGAGAATATTTCATATGTAAGTGTTAGCTCATCAAGAGAAAAAAAACAATACACCTAGAAAAGTCTCAAGGAGATTTAAATTCAAAGGATGGAGTTTGAATTCATGAAACAAAGACACTGACAGCATCGTCTTCAACAAGGCACACTACAGAAGCTTCTAGGTAAGAACGTTAACACCTAAAACCCCTGGTTTATACTGCAACATAAGCATGGTTTTAGTCCTACTTTCCATTTCTTTCCTGCAGTTCCATTAAGTCTTCCCATTGATCTCCTATCCTGGTTTTCCTGGTAATTACAAGGGATCCCACAAGTGGAGATTAAATTATCTGACAGAGCCTAGGCCATCCATAAGGCTGTATTCACTTTCAGGAAAAACGTAGGCTAACTGTAAACAAATCTTTAACAGCAAAGGCCTGGTTCCCTAACTTCATGTTAGTCTGGATGCCTTAAAGAAATCCACATTGATAACATATCAACAAAGTATATTTGATAACCAAGAGAAACCAAACAGTTTTCTGATCTGTAAAGAAAGATAGGTTCAGAAACCAGGTTCTCATCATCCACTTGGCAAGCTGTGCTTAGTCAGTCTGTGCTTGCCGATGAGCTTATTTCCAAAGAATAAAAAGCAGTATTCCCCCAACCCATCCACAACATATTCCCTGTGTATGGGAAGTTGACAACAAGTCAGCTTGCCAGGAATGAAAGATGAAATAAAAAATTTCTGCCTTGCTTATTGCACATTCATCTGAAATCCTAGGAAGGTTCACAAAGCAATACAAGTTCATTAAAGTATCTGGGAAAGGTAGTATTCCAAAGATGGAGAAGGAAAGGATCTAGAAAAACAAACTGTCTTACTTAAGGTCAGACAGTGACAGAACTAGAATCATAGCATTTCAACTTCTCCAACTGCAGGGTGATATAGCTACCTTTCAGAAACATAAAGAGGATGTCACAGGGCCATAACATCCAAGGCATTCAGTTATGCTGATAGCTACACACATAAAAGTGTTACAGGCTAATCAGAGAGCTCCTCTCACAGCAAGGTAGTCTTGAAAAGATGCAGGTATACTATGTCACATCCAGTGGCAGCAGTACTGAGAAGTGTGTCAAAACAGTCGGTAGATCTGAGAGGAACTGACAGTACCTGTAGGAGACTTGGGTTTCCCTTCTGCAGCTGGTGAAGATGGAGCTGTGCCATTGGATGAACGAGGCGATCTCTGGTTGTCCCTTTTACTTTGAGGAGATTCTTTCATTCGGTTCACTACATCTTCAGATAGCTGAAACATACATACATGGGAAAGAAATTAACCAAGTCAACTCTTAAGGCATATGTATTTCAGGATAAAAGCTCTCCATTTGCCAGTTTCCACACTACTGCAAAAGTATTGCCAGTTACCTCATTTCAATGCCATGGTCCTTCAAATCCAGGTGGTCAACATCTGTACGTTGACTTTGCATTTCAAAGAACATGCCCTATCAGTAAGTGATAAAACCTCCAATCTACCCACCCTAAAAGCTTCACTGGACAATGAGAATGAATCTTCCACAAATGCTAACGAATGTGGAGAGCCCTGCTAAACAAGCCAACCCCTTGAGTAGGAACATATTTACCAGAAGTGGAAGGAAAGGAACTAAGCAGGCTATAAGTCCATCCATCCATCCGTCCTTCTTCCCCCATGCCTGCTAACCCAGCTCAGCATGGCAGAAATACTGCAAGTCATATGGCAGAGAACAGCTGCACAGCCCTCCCATTCACATAAGGCTGCAAACAGTTTTGCAATCTCAAGTTCATTCTCACTCCCTTATTCAGGTCCAAACCCATGGGAAAGAAAGAAAAGTTAACTTGAAGTTTTTCTGCCAATTCGGTCCAAGGGGCTTCTCACAGCACTGTTAAGACAGACCCCTTCCCAAGATCAGAGGTTCTGCGCTGACTGTTCTGGCTCCAGAACAAAGAGAAATGAGGCTATTTCCCCACCTATGTTGGTCACAGTAGAAGAGTAACATCTATGTTATACATTGTTATCATGCCAAATACCTGTTTATGAGAACTGGTTTTTAAAAACACAAACTTGTAAAAACCCAGACTTAGTTAAGAGCAGGCTCAGTGGAACTACTTTTATACAGATAGCTGCAAAAAGCAAATAACCTCTTGGGTACTTAGAACGGGGAATAATTATTTCATTTCACAAACCAAACAAAAAAAAAAAAGGATGGAAAAGAGAGACTTTTACTTCAGGAATTCAAACAGAAAGGCCTACAAAGACCACAGCTCATTTAGCCTCATCAGCTGTCATGAGATACATAGGGCATCTTCATCTTGAGCTCCAGGAGGTCACAAACAGACCAGTAACAACAAACCCACACTTGTTCCATCAGCACCTAGCTGACACAGCAACTAACTCAATGTGTCAAACAAATTCTATCTGTGGTAGGTGAGGGAGAGTCCTCAAGGGGCCCCCACCTCCTGTAAAGAGAAATCAGGCAAGAATGACTTTGCCTCTGTCAAGCCCTTTAGAAAGGAGATTGTGCCAATCTTAGTTCATTTTTGTCAAATGATTAGTCATAATAGGATAAAAAAATAAGTAACCACAGCAAAACTCACTCTACAAGCTCATTTCAGATGAATCTTAGGGGAAAACCAGATAAAAGTATGAAGAAGCAACAGCAATAAAAATTATGGTAGTAATAATTTAAATTAAAAAAAAAAAAACAACATAACCAACCAAACAACCAACACTTAAATAACTGATGAAAAATACAGAGACAAATCTTGACAGGGGGGAAAATAATGTTCCTTAATGATACCACTACCACTATCCAGGGCTTGTTTTCACAACACATGTACGTAGATGTCCGACCAAAGTTCAAGCAGCAGCTTCCCATTGCCCCTCCTAGAAACACCCCTAATCCTCACTAATCCCCACAGCCTCTTAACTCCCTGCACGCTCAGACAGCGGTGCTTTGCCAGGGCTCTTGGTACCATTAATAAGGACAGAGGTGTCTCCCCTTGGATGCCCTCAGAGCCACTCAGTGCCTTCAGCGTCAACCTGCTTGCAAAGCACAAGGCAGGGCAAGACGGGACCACTGAACAGTGAGGAGGGGAAGAGGGGAGAGAGCAGAGTTCCGAAGTGGAGATAAGAGGCTGGTGTGAGCTCAAGAAAAGCCACGCTCAGGCACTCAGCCCTCCTTCCCACCACCCTCCAGCCGCCCCACCGCCTCTCCAACCCCCGCCTCCTTCAGCCTTCCCGGTTTTCCTCCTCTCTTCCTTACTGGTTCCCTCACCCACCCCTTCCAGGCCCGCACCACTGCCCCTGCCCGAGCTCCCAGCCACCCCACGCCACGCCATGCCAGCCCACCCCGGCAGGGCTCACCCCAGCCCAGGTCCCCGCCCGCCCCCGGCCCTCGCAGCCTCCATCACCCGGCCCCGGCATCCCTCGGGCCGCCTCACCCTGATGCCCTGCAGCACCCGGACTTGCTCCCGCTCATCCAGCCCGAAGGAGACCTTCCTGCCGCCGTGGCTGCTCTCGCTGCCCCCCATGCCGCGGGGCGGGCGCTGGGGACGCCTCTCCCCGCCGCACCCCCCCGCTCGCACCTGGCCGCGGCCGGCGCCGCTTCCAAGAGCGCCTTTCCCCTTCCGCCGCCTGCCAAAATACCCGCGCCTCATTGGCGGCCGGCTCCGGGACGGCCAATAGCGCGGCACGGTGCTGGCCGCGAGCCGCGGTGCAGGCTGGGGGCTGTAGTGCGGCCGTGCCAAGGGCGCGGGCGGCACCACCCGGCCCCGGAGAGCGCTATGCTCCAAGGCAGGTCACCTCTGTCCCCGCCCTGCGACATACCCATGGCAGCACCAGGGAGGCTCCGGGCCCGTTTTGCAGCCCTTGGCCTCGCCGGGCTTCCTCCTGCTCTCCCATGCCAAGGGCTGTGCCCGGCCTCCGCACCTTCATTTTGGATACTGCATCAAACCACACCGTGAACTTTCACCGTTGGTACACCCCACTGTGGGGTCTCTCTCCTGGCCAAAGTTAAGGAAGGAAGAAAACCAAAGCACATGTTACCACATGGAAAATAAGACTGGAAGGCACAAAGCTGATTTCCTAGCCCCAAGATTGAGCAACCACCCAGGCATTGTCTGTCATGGAGGATTCATAGGCTGAGGAGCCCCCGAGAATGTCCAGGCAATTTCCCCTCAGCAGCATTGAGACAAAGCAGCCCCCCACGCAGCTGAGCAAGGGCACCCACACCTCACCTCACCAGGAACCCCTCGTCCATCTTCGCAAACGCAGTTTCTCCATAGTCCTCAAGGGAGCTCACCGCCCCAACGTGTCAGCTCACATTTCTCTGGTGATTAAAAACAAAATTACAGTCTGACTTCTAGTCAATTCTACAGCAGCTGCTCTGTAGGCAGAATTAACCTCTCCGCTCCCTCCAGCCACCCTGTTCCGGCAAGACCCCTGTGCCGCTACCTGCTGCAATAGGCACATGCAGGTCCCGCATAGGTCAGGCAATCACAGATACAATCCCTGTCACCAGGCACCAGCAATCCACAGCCTAGACCAAGGGAAGGAGAAAGATGATCTATAACACACAACAAGCACACTGAGAAACAGCAGATTTGAAGGCTCTTTTCCAAACAAACTTTCTGCATTCCCAGAAATACAGGCCACATAAGGACCTAGACAATTTTGTGCATTTGTGGCTAGAGAGTTAGAGAAGCCTTGGTATCAACACACTACTTATTGGAGCAGTTTTAACTGTTTAATGCTTATTCTTCACTGCAGTTAATGTGGCAACCACAGCTTTGAGTCAGCAGTGGGACTCTGGCCAGCTTTAAGGAGGTATCTAGGGCTCTCTGCCACACAAGATATCCAGGTCTCTTCTACAGCCTGTTCCTGGAAGCAGGGAATACTTTTGTTATTTGTGCAATACCTTGTATGCCAGGGACTTGGCCTATTGCTTGAGTTCCCAAGACGGGGACTGCATCGCGGTACCGTCACATGTTTGCACTGCAATACAGAAATACTGCACACATCCAGTGCAAGAGCAAAGGTCCAGCTAAAGTCAAACCATGATCCCTCCTGGAATACTCTCACTAGCCTCTTTTTTATTTGTCATCTGCTGCCTGCTCAATTAATTTGATTGCACCCAGTTTTTGTACTGAAAAAACCCGTGAACAGTCATCCCTTATTCACCGCCTCTATCCTCTCACGGTTTCACAGACATGTGCCACTGCTCTTCCAGGCTGGCGAGTTCTCAACCATGTAATTTCTCCTCCAGAAGTCTTCCTGTAACTTTGATTATTCCTGTCATCCTTCCTTAGGCCTTTTTCAGGTGTAACTCCAGCCAGGTGGCAGACATGATCTGCAAAGATCCAAGGGGGGAGTGGGCAAAGACAAAAAACTGCATGTCACAGCTACAGCCATGCCTTCCTGTGATCCTCAAGAGCCCACAGATGCCCAGCAGGGCCCACTACCTGCGGGACACTGACGTGGAAACAGCTGTGATAATGGTGGAGGAGCTGTACAGCAACGCAGCCACCTCCCCACCTATGCAGGAGGAGAGCATGCCATCAAAGTTAACTCCAGCAACAGCATCTCCTAGGGCAAACCCCAGTGTTCTGCAGGGAGCCTGGAAGGAGCTCCGGAATGTTTTATTGTACAAGGGCATGACCCCATCCCAAGGCTAAGACAAGGCTCACCCCACTTCCCCAGCCTGTACACCCCTGCCAAAGAGAACCTGATGGGTGCCGATTACTGCCAGCATGCTTAGCTGTTGCTCAGCTATCATGTCCTCCCTGCAGCCAGAATTAGTCCTGACACACAGGGTTCATTTCAAAGCCTAGAGCAAGCAGCAAGCAAGAGCCAGTTCCAACTGCCACATGAGCCCTTTCCCAAGCAAGGGACAAAGATTTCCTATGGCAGGACCTCTGATGCTAGATATGCCCAGGAACAGCAAGATCTAGTTATCAAGAGAAGAGTCAAAGGCCTCACTGGCAATTACTTAGACCTGGAGACAACTCTCTGCAGAGTCATCTGCTGTCCCAGTAATAGCCTTCCAAGAAGGAAAAAAGTCCATCTCTGACAAGGATTTTAATAAAAATCTGAAAGTTATTTTTTCTCCATAATATGCATTATTTGCGAAAGAAAATATGACCATTTATGCCAAACTTAATTTTATTTCTTTATTTTACAAACAAAAATATACATTTATTCTATATTTTCTCTCTTTTTAGCACCCCACATCCCACAAAACACTTCCGCTCAAGGACCACTTTGAATATGGCCTAAAGCATTATATATACATAAAAATAGAACAGGAGGAAGGTCAGTCGATGACCTAGCACAGAAGCTCCTCAGCAGCAGAATGTGGGACACTCCAGAAAAACTGGAGTCCTGCCAGCAAAGGACAGGATGGAAGTGTTGACCACCTGCACAGGTGATCCTTCAGCACTGAATTCAGCTAATAAAAAGACAAATTTGTAACCTGCTCTTCACATCACCAAGGAGGGCAGATAACTCCTCTCGGTCAGGGTGTTGAGAGTCAGCAAATATGCCTTGGGACGGAGAAGTAGTTGCTCCTTTATTTCCCAATTGCTTTAAGACCTTCATATCTCTTGCCTCTGTCCAAGGCCCACCAACTCCAGGGAAACTTTGAAGGTTTCCCCACACTTTGTAACAGCAGCTCAGGATCAGTGTTGGAAGCAGCATTAGGAGGAGCAGCAGGGCAATTCAGGCACCATGACATCCATCCCTTTTAGAGTAAGCAAGCAAGCATGGCTCAGGCCGATTCACAGCAAGTGACAGAAGGAGCATGGAACACTTGTCCAATGTGGCAAGGGCTGACTTGGCCAGTTGCTTGTCCAGCCCTTACATAGTCACTGCACAGAGGGGAAATGTGAAAGGCTGTTGACCTACATGAGACAATTCAGCTCTTGCACACAGACAAATGGAAACCATTTTTCCTCAAAAGTAAATTAAAAAAAAAATGGGGGGGTTGTTTGTTTTCAGGGTGCCAGTGCTAGAGGCCTGCAGGGCAAAGTCCACCGGCAGAACAGAGAGGCTGCATTGCTCATTAGCAAAAAAAGATAAGCAAAGGGCCTGCATAGTTTTGGCAACAAATATGAACTTCATATTCTCACTCCAACTTTCTTTTCCTATGGTGGGAACACCTGGTAGCAAATGCTTTCCCCTAGCTGCTCATGATCCAAACTAACACCTCCACGCTGCACCCTGCACGACAGTTTCCCAGAAACACTTACCTCAATATTCTTCAGAAAAAGCAGTGAGCTGGGGCAAGAGATTCACAGTCCCCAAACATTTCAAATTCCCTCTTCCTACCATCTCTGACTGAAAGTTGCTATTGCTTATAGCAGATCTCCACCTACCTGGCGGACCCAGGTAGGAAAGCACACCCAAAGCTAGAGGAATATACCTCTTCATCCTTGGAGAGCACAGTATGTCTCAGAAACCAGCCTGATGCAGCTTTTGGCTGAACAGCCCCTGGATTGGAACACAATGTCTTGAAACTGCGTGCCAGACAGCTGAGACAACAGTAGTCCCTTTTCCAGCACAGATATTAATAAGAAGTTCTAGAGAGTCTTTAAATGAACCACGCTCCACATGCACAGAAGTCTTTTTCAACATATCGAGCCATAAAACCTATTCAGAGCAGCAGAAGTCTGGGGTTCTGAACTGCAACATAAGCGAAGGGCACTGCCGGAGAAACACGTCCATCTCCCACTTGTCTCCCAACTTAGAATACCAGCCAGCTTGCTTCTAGCACACCTATGGTGTTTGAGAGTTTCCAGTCACTAAATACTGACAGATCAGACTCATCCTGGGCTTCTGCTCTACCTCAGGCACCTGAACATCTCTGGAGCCTTCATCTACAGAGTCAGCTTCCTCCTTCACAGTACTCTCCAAGACCCTGCCAGAGCCACAAAAACGGGCACAGATGGAAAATGCACCTACCTCACAGGTTTTATTCTTGAAACTCAGCCCTGATTCAGTGTTCACTGTCTGTCCTTCTGTCTCCCTATTGTTCAGTCAGTTCACGTCCATGCTGCTAGCTACCAGCCCCTCAAGATGCTCCCAGGGCACAAGGAACAGTTCATTCCTCTTCATATCTCTCTTCCCCTTCCCACACACTCAGCAGACTCCTTTTAGCCCCTTGCAATGGCAATTCATTACTTTCATCAGTATTAGCTGAAACCAGAGATGAGCCCAGCTGACCAGCTTCTTCCCTCTTCAGACACTGCTATCACCACCCAGACACGACCCAGGCAACCATGCTGCTTGAAAAAGCCCAGGAAGACCATCTTTGGTTTCAGCCATCGAACTCTTTCTATTATGTACAATACTGCAATCAAGTCAACACCCTCACCGCTAAACAGCATTCCCCTAATTGGCAGACAAGTGCTTTCAGTCATTGAAAAGGAAAAGGTGCCAGTCAGGAACGTCTTCTGGGTCATATTCACATCTGGAACACAGAGGATCAGGAAGGTTCAGTGTTTATAGGTTTATGAACAAAACTGTTCTATGTTGTTCTCAGGGAGAGACAAAAAAATGTTCTTTCCGACAGGATTTGGGCTGCCAACTTAGTTCCGCAATAGGTTTTAGAGATCCTAAGGAAGAGAGGAAAGCCATGGCAGATAACCAAGGACAGTTTTCCAGTGGACATCCTAACATCTGTGGTATCAGCAAGTTTGTAAGGAAAAGAGGCATTGTGTGAAGCGGGTAGCCCTGCCTTAGGCATTGATGGCTTTCCAGCGGTCACTGTCTACACTGTTGATGCTGCCCACATGATACGGCATAGAGGCCACGTCATCCAGGTAGGCTGTGGTGTCAATCTGCGTGCTCGAGTAGAATCCAGAATCCATTCCTTCCTTCTTGGCAACAGCATAAGGGTGGGGCAGGTGCACATCCACATCTTCAGGTTCATCCACCTGACATTTGTATGAGAAAAGGATCTTCGGTTCGGACCTGGAGTGATTAAACATTTAAATATGTGTTTAAGCAATGTAGTATCACAGCCAGTTATCCTTAACTGAAACTCAGCAGCACTAAAATTGTGTATTCAGATCCTAAAAACTCTTCACACTAGCTTTCACTCCTGAAATATACCTAGCAGAGTAATTGCCATAAAATAATGCTAAAGCTAGCTTTGGAGTAGTGTCACCTAAGAGAAATAAAAACGGCAGAATCCTGACTCTAGTGTGGGCAAGGTGTTCTCATCTTCGGGAGTTCTGAATTACTAAGGGCAAACGCATCCAAACACCACTGGACTCCACAGCAGCCTGGTCGCTAACACCAACAGAACAGGAGTCCACCTCAAGTTCCAGCTGTGAGCATCAGAAAAACCAAAATACAAACACTTATGGATCAACAGTTTCTTTCTCTAACTCCAAACACTGTTCCCTTCTGATTTCAGACGGCAGAAAAGGCACATTTTTATATTTTAGGAGCACTTTACATTCTCAGTTATATTAAAGCCTGCTGTTCCTTGCTTACAGACGGTAAAAGCTAAAGCCTCCGCATCTCCTCTGAGTGGCCACACGGTGGCAACCCCGACCCAGGAATCACACTCCCGAGGGCTTTTAGCTGGTGACTCTTGAATCTTCAGCCAAAGAGTTACCAGTCTCACCTATCCTGCCGAAGACAATTATCACCAGTTTTTACCGAGGTGGACGGGCCACCTATACTTAACCCGGCAAAAAAACCACGTATAATTTTGTGTATGTTCGATAAATAACCCCTAGATCTTTCTTGTAAACCTATCCCATTTAACCTTCCTGGACCCAATCTCTCACTAACCATTTAGTTAGCAACTTCAGCAGAAAAAACTTTGTACTGAACAGGATGCGGACACTGAAGACGTGGTCCTTAAAAATTTGAAAGGAATACAGCTATCAGCTCTACTTTGCATGTAAAGGAGTCTTGGATAGAAGCGAGCCGCCTTGGGTCACACAAGAAGAATTTCAAGGCCAGAAATTAAAAACTGGTTGCCTAACTGGCATTCTAGTTGCTGTCTTTATTCCACAGCTGGGGAGAACTTGAGTGCAAAACAATTAAATTACAATATATACCCTCTGAACTCCTGCTCCTGGCTACTCACCCAAAGAAGCCTTTCAGGAATGCCACATAGATGAGAGGTGCAAAGAAGCTGAAGTAAAGGAACGTGGTAGCATCAACACAGCTGTCAACGGCAAAAGGGAACATGAAGGAATTTAGCACTTAAGCACAATCCAGCTGGATAACACCAGACACAGCCCCCCAGAATGATCCAGTTTCCCTACAGAGTGTCCAAGCAGAGGACAAGAAAAGTCTCGCGCTAAACAAATTCAAACTGATGCAGAGTAACAGACATTGCCATCAGTATGTGTCACTGCTCCTAGACACTCGGGGGAAACATGCCAAGACCCAAGGTCTGACCAAGAGCACAGTCTCAGCGCTCCCAATTTTGACCCACAGAAGTGACACCAATCCCAACAGAACGAGACTCCAGATATGAAGAAGGGTATCTACATGCTATTTCTAGCAAACAGACTATTTCCTCCCCTATGAAACACGAGCCAATGGCCAGGCATCAGTGGATTCACTCACCACCTCAAGACAACCGCAGAGCGCACAGCTCCACAGACCTCCCCACTCCTGAGTTTCCTGACCATTTAAGAGGTCTTCTGACACAAAACAGAACCAACAGCTTCACTCCTTCTTAGGAACACAGCACGAGTTTGTTTTCTTGGGAGAGGCAGTGTTGAAGGACACTCTAATGCAACATGAGAAACTGGGCTGCACAACTCCTCCCCCAGCATACATACCACAGTCCTTCTATGATATCCACACAGAGGAGGGCACTGCCCAGGCCCTGCACCAGGTTCAGCAGTGCCAGGATTCCGGCATAAACATAAAAACTCTTCCTGGCTGTGGAAAAGACATGGACGGATATGAAGCTCAACCTCTAAGCACCAGCCCAGTGCCAATCTTTGATGGAGATGGCAAACCAAACAGAAGCATCTCACCATCTTGTCTGTTTAAGAACTGCAGAATTAAGACTGCATTTTCCTGTCCCGTGCTGGCAGGACTGATGGAGGTGTAATGGACTAAACCATACCCTCCTGCACGTGTATACACACACCCAGAAGAGATTTCAAAAAACATGGTCATGGCAACACATGCAAAGATTTTATAGGCAAACGTTTGGAACCAGTGTCAGCCACATAAGTGAATGTGAGAAAAACAAACAAAAACCCCACAGCTGAACCAGAATCTGTGCCCTTCTGACATACAGCGCTAACAGAACTGCTCATGAGACCTGCACAGGAGCAGCAGGGTATGCTGGAACACTAGGCAGATCAGGCACAGGACCACCAGCTGCTTGCGGCATGCGCCACACATACCAACTCCCTCAGGGTCCCCACACATAGATGCAACACTACTCAGAGAGAACAGCCCAATGCAAACAACTTAGTAACAGCTTCTCTTCCTATTCAAGAACTGCAGATATTCTGCAACAAAAACTAGAGAAGCATCTTAACAAAGTAAATGCAGAGAGAAACATTATTAAGCAGCTCCCAATTAGCCTTTCTTTCCCAGGGGACAACCACCCTGTAGACTTTAACACCATACATGCATTTCAAAGGAAGCTGTTGTTAAGAAGCCATTTCTTACGGCTCTCTGAAGATTATATATTTACATTACATCTGTATCATTAACTGAGCTGTAAATCTTGTTTTCCTAATGTAATTGTGTAGCTACTGAAGTAGCAATGTAATTGATCTTATTCTGCTCTCCAAAAGGCATAACACACTATTTTTCCAGGGATAACTTCAGTCCTTTGCCATGTATCTGTACCCTGAGATAGTGGAATGTATCTGCAGCACAACCAGATACAGGAACCTCTTACTCCCACCTATGTTTTATCCTGGCACTGTCTCCATCTATACTGTGGAACACACTACAGTCTGTGGAACACACTTACAGGGCAAAGAAATCCGGTCTTTCAGAGGAGTTTTTGGAAGAATCACCACAAAGGAATAGACCTGTTGAGACAAAGAACTAACTGTTCCACAGCTGCTTGATGACTGAACTCAACAATCTTTGTAGGGATGGTGTGTGGTGTCACACACTCCCTAGATGTCTCAGGACAGGGGCACAGACCCCCTGACATCACACCCAGTGCAGACGGTGCAGATGTGAAGGCCTCCCATACCAAAAAAGGCTGGTCACTGAGGAACAAGGGAGTGAAGAACATCCAAGTTCAGCTGGAATTCAGCTGCCACAGCTTACACCACTCCCAGCACACCTTTATTGCTTCAGCTTCCCTGCCACACAAGAAGCATCAATGCTGCACTGTATCAGGCAGGAGGGGGACTAGGGCCTTATTATACACAAATCATCCTCCTTGCCCCGTTTAGAAAACACAAAGAAGTTATCAGAGTGCATAACACATTCCCAGTACTTACCAGAAAGAAGAAACAGGAGCTGGCAAGCCAGAAGTGTCTCCCTCCATGGCCATAGATGTTGAAATCTTCTGCTGAGAGGTGGGCATCAGGGTACAGGATTTCCAGGGTGCCCTAGGAGAGAAGCAGCACCAACATGATTCTGTTACAGGCAGCATCCTCACTGGGGCAGGTGTCTGGACAAGGGAGACTGTGTTTAAAGCAGTTCAGACAACAGCTGTCCCTGCCACCTAAGACCCAACCATCACTCTGCTTAGACCAAGTTAAGCTCACACAGGAAAGGAGGAAGTAACCGAAGAGAAGTGAGAAGAATGTGGCAGGAATCTGCATCTGAAGGAAACCAGCATCAGTGACATTCCAGAAGAGAGACTGAATGAAGGGATAGGGGATGCAAGCAGCTGTCTTTCTGAAATACAATGAGAGTTATATTTCCATCTCTAAAGTAGACCTTTCCTGATGAAACATCCAGAATATAAAAGCCCACGCTTGTGCAAGAGTTGGGAAAGGACACTATCTCATTCACCTGAATTCCTGAAAAATGGTATGAACAGAAGCTACCATACAGAGAGCACAGAGAAAAAGTGCTTGTAAACACTACTAAACCCAGATATAGCTCAAACACTTGATGTTTAATGAGGCTCTTCCAGCTTTATCATGTGGTAGTGATCAGCTCACTGCCTCTGCAAGCAAGAGCCTGGTCACAGAACAAAGATCTGTGTGTTATTCTGGCACTGCCCCAAGCATAGAGACACAGGGCTGACCACTTACATACCAAGGAGAAAAATAAACCCAGACACATACTGCATTGTTCAGAGAGATGGAGACACAGCTAATAAACTGAGATAGCAAGCCAGCTGCTAGACTGAAGGGAAGCAAGAGCTCTCAGAGTCATGAGACAAGGGCAGTGCAGTGGGCCACTTATCTGGCAAGCACACCTCAGGTCTCTCCATCTAGTTTTCATCACACCTGAGGCTAGATTCAGAACTTGCAGCTCCGGTGTGAAAAACCTCTCACTCCTGTTCCAACAAGGCAATCCATCTGAACCTCATCTCATTTCTCCACCTTGGCTGAGCCTTTCATACCATAGAGGACAAGGAGTTACAATCTGGTGTATGGTCTGGGGATCCTCATACATTGCCACAAGCACCCAGTCTTCCCCAAAACCTCATCCAAAGAGCAAAGCTGCCATTTTCCAGATAGGAGTCTCACATCTAACTGCCTGAGTCCAAGCAAAGTCCCCTCTTTTGCAAAGACTAATTCTTCTTCTCCAATGTACTCACCTGGGTGACAGAATATGCCAGAGACAGTACTGTAGTGATTGCCAGAACACGTTTCACGCTTGACTTGCTCTCCAGGTGACCTGGAATTAAGACAGACAGGAGTGACTCAGGATGTGATCTCAGCCCTGGTAAAAATCAGTTCTCTCCAAAACCAATACAGGAAAAAATCTGTATTTTCAAAGGCCTCCAAGGGAAGGTTAAAGCTCACTTAACCACTAGAAACTGCTTCCCTGTTTGGAGAATTGAGCCTTTCACAGACAAAATAATACTTACAAAACAACAGATTTTAACTTTCTTTCCTCCTGCCCACACTGGTATAGAGAAAGCAGCTAGTCTTTCCACTGGGGTTACCAAAAAAAGGTCAGGCATGACTCCAGTACCATGTATACTAAGACATTGTACAGTTTCTTCTCAGGAAGTTGATGGGACACTGCATTAGAGCAGGGGAGAAGGGCTTACATAGTTTAGAGAAATCTGAGCTGGAACATGCTGTCACAGACAATCTCCAGAAGCTCCTTCTAACATAAATTATTCTATGAGCCCTCAAACGGATGAAAGAGCTAGTGCTCAGATGTTCCACTGGCAGATGCAACATGGATACCTACCAAACCCTCTCCTCTACCCCGACACACATGAAGAGTTGCTCCAAATAGCATTTTCACTTGTACAACTGAAAAAAAGTGGAGTTTCAGATTGCAGGTACAGCTAAAGCGTTTGAATGAAGCCAGGATCGAATCAACCAAGGAGGGGAGAGAAGGACCCCCAAAAGAACCATCTTAAATAAAATGGGATTGAAGCAAAGATCACACTTGATTTTTGCATAAGTCGTCTTCACCTAAGCTGTACAGTCCTTCACCACATGCATGCAGGACAAAGAAAGTACGTATAAACCCTGAAATTGCACAAGCCATAGATCTGTAAATATAATCAGTCTTTCAGCCATTTCTAACTAGAAATTCTAAATTTGTCCTTTGCCTTTATCCTAGAGCTCCCTCACTTTATAGAATCAGCATCTCTACAAACTTACAGATGCAGCCTCTGTGGAAAGAAAGGAAATAGGAAACATTCAAAGCACTCAAAAACCTCCTGACACGTACCAAAGGCAAGGCCTAGAATCACCACACTGAGTTCAATCGCCAGAAGGAAGAACCTTGTGATCTCCCACAGGATCTGAGGGATAACAGAAACCAGACAAACATGATTAGATAGAGCTAGGAACCAGTTGGAAGTTAATAAAGCAAAACACCACTCTCTGCTCCAGGGGATGGCAGCCTCTGAATGGAGCAGGTAATTTCCACAAACCCTCCCCATGCTTTGTAGGGATATTAGTTATACGCATGTTCCAAGCCCTGTCCATGCCTGTGAAACAGAACAGTTGTGTGGGAGCGAGCAAATAGCATGCCTTTGGAGAGAGGAAGTGGCCATGGTTTGCCACACTTGTCAATTGTTTTGGATGTGTTCTTTCTGCTGTACTCCTGAGAAGCAGAAACCCAAGATGACTTCAAAAGTGCAATATTAAACAGGGCCAGTTCTTAAAGCAGTAGATTCTGCAGTACAGTTATGAGCGAACAAACTCAGTATTCTGCACTCTGCCAAAGCTACTGGTACCTAAATCTAAAGCACACTCAACTCCAAAGCCCTCCCACTTCCAGACTGTCATTTTCATTCCCATGTTTTATTTGGTGAAACAAGACCAAAAAAAATAGCAGGTGAGGCAGCTTTCCAGGTAGTCATGCAATAAATCAGTGCCAAACCTAGAACAAGAACCCAGATTCTGGCTTGTTAATCCTTTTCCTCTGAACACTGAATGGCACTCTCTCCTGAAGATACACCATACTTTAAGAGGCATTCCATGTAATCTCAGAAAAACCAGTGTGTGCATACATATATATATACATATAAAAGAGAAAACAAAAGAACCCTAAAAGACATGATAGAACATGTGTTTACAGGAAAAATCGACAGAGTTATCTGTCTTACTGCATGACTTCCCAGCAATGTGCACTTAGCAGCAACACCAAGAGAGCTGAAGAAAAGCACCTTCTCACCTCTTCCCCATTATGCAAGCCCTGGACCTAGATCTATTCAACAAAGGTGAATGAAAATGCTACAAACATCCAGCCACTCAAAACATGCAGTGCATTACAATGCTTGGACAGGTAACATTCAAGGAAAAGCAAAAGAACCACACTGATCCCAGAGACTAAAGCCAGAAGACCTGTACTCTGTGGGTGGCTCTTCTCTCTCTAACAGCTCAAGAGCTACACAGCTTTTTCTTTTAGGTAATAATTCCGCTACAAGTCAAATGACTACAAAGGAACAGCACATACAAAGCTATTTCCTGTTTGCTAAGGGTTCACCCTGTGCTCAGAGTGGCTGCAAGGACATTCAGATATCAGTCTCAAAAGAGAATTTGGTTTTATGTGCTTTCAATACAAAAGAATTAAATATTTTTCAAAGAGCCACTCAAATATTGCAAGAGTAACAAAGGCCAGGTCTTGCCTACCCACTGAAGGTATCTGAATGTTTAGCTCTTGCCAAGCAGAGTCATTCCATCCCTGCAACAGGAAAGTTTTGCTGCCACTATTTGTGCATCTATTTTAGGAAGTCCATTGTTTTACAGCCCTGGATGTTGTGATCATTTAGATACAGCTATCAGAACAGGATTCCATAGTACACATAGCTATGAGTACTGCAAAAAAACCCCACATTTTTTTGTGTATGCTCATAAAAGGGAAGCCATAGCAAACTGCTGTCATAAAAACTGCACAAAGCAGAGCGTCTAAAATCAGTGTTGTACCTACCTTATCAGCAACTGTAGCAGCATCAGAGGCACTCACAGTCATGGAGACAACAGCACGGGCAATACCAACCACAGCCACCACAAATACCTACACAAAAAGATACCAAAAGTGAGCTCATGTCAAAAGGCACATATGCAGCAGTGACCAGAAACCCTTTTGGAATACCATTTCCAGGTCAGCTTTCAAGCCTGACAATGTGTACTAAGGATTTCCTGCAGCAGATTAGAGTTGACTTGCCGGAGAAGATTCCTCAGGCCTGTTAGATGTAGGAGTACTGGCTTAGAATATAGGAAGGCACAAACTTCCTCAACTGTCAGATTAAACAGCTCGGAAGAGGTCTCGTACATTCCTTACAACAGTATCTTTACAGGCGAACAGTCTTCCCACCTTCAGTCCACCGGGGCAGGGAAGGAGTAAAACCAGACAGAACTCCATATTCTTCTAATTTACAAGATCTTGGTATGCCTTTACAAGTGCTTGGTACGACTGTGTAAATCAACCACATCAGATAACAGAAGCCACTTGATACCAACTACCACACTTCAGATCTGTGGAAGAACTAAAATCCGCAGTTCTCTCACTCGACACTGACAATACTCAGGAATGCAGAGGGAAAAAAGGCAGCTGCAACCAACAGCTTTAAAACACCTGACCCTGTTCCACCGTGCAATACACAGATACCCAAGTCAGCTCATGTACCATTTAAGCATGACAGAATGGAGCTCAGCAAGGCTAATTTACCAACTCCTGTGTTGTCAAAGCCATACTATGCAATTAACAGCTCAGATCGCTACATCTACCCTCCGCTGTGCAGACTTACCCTCTAAGAAAGCAGATTTTTCCAGATAAAATTCTCAGAGTCATAGGTTAATTCTAACGATGCAAGTATGAACAGCTAAACCTATCAGAGAACAAAAAGCATCCAAGCTGATTCTAAGGTGATTGAAGAACAGAAATGACCAATAAGCCACCTACAGCAGAATGCTTCCTCCTTAGGAAAAGAAGGTATGCAAATGGCACGAAAGAAAAATAATAAAACATTAGAATCATAGAATCATTAAGGTTGGAAAAAACCTCTAGGATCCTCAAGTCCAACTGTCAACCCAACAATACCATGTCTCCTAAACCCTGCCCTGAAGTGCCACATCTACACGTTTATTTTTTAACACCTCCAGGAATGGAGACGCCACCACCTCCCTGAGCAGCCTGTTCCAATGCCTGACCACTCTTTCAGTAAAGAAATTTTTCCTGATATCCAAATATCCATTTCCTAATATCCAAATACCCATTCCTCCTAGGGTGGAAAACTCTGGGATAAAACATTGATGAAAAAGAAAGGTCCCTGAATATAATGGTGTTCTGGAGCAGCAACAACTCTTTGTAGAAGAAAACATACCCTTTATGCTTCCTCTCTAAGTAGGTGGAGACTCTTCCCAATCTATTAACTTCATTTTAATCACTGACTCGACAAGAAAGCTTTACTTCAAGACATGACAAACAACCGTTTGAAAGGAAATCCTCACAGAATAGACTTACATCCTTATTTCCCAGTAACGTACTCTAGAAGATCGAACTGCGTGAAAGTTTTTTCCTCTAAGGCTCTTTCATCACCCTCCACTTCTCACTCCATTTTGAAAAAGTCCTCCCTTTGGTTTCTCAGAAGTTTTGCTTTTCAAAGTCTTTGACATGAACTTCTTATTGAGTCATGCATTACTGAAAGCATAAAGGAGTATTTAAATCCAGACTGGAAATGGCTGGTAATATTTTTGGAGTTTGGAGCACTTTTGTGTACACCTGGTTATCCAAAACCGTGCACATGCCCATTGCCCACACTCCAGGCATCAAAAAGCTAACAAGGATTCCCTCCGAAGACTCAGTTGAGGCTACTAGCTCAGACTTGGTTTTGATGCTTCTTGGTTTTGCCATGCCACTACCGGCACACAGCCCAAAGAAGGACGCCTCCCATTTAACCTACCTGAAACACGCATTTACTTCTACAGCCTGTAGTGATCTCGCTGAGGAAAAGCAAGAACATTATACTATGCGCTGAGGCAAGCCAGGATCTCAGAAAGCACCTGTGATAAAGCTTCTGAATTATATTTTTAAACAAATTCAGGGAGGTCCTTAGCTGCATTTACCATGCCCTGTGAGCAGTATCACAGTTAATAGGTATGACGTTCAGAGATTACTAAAGAGACTACCTTAATGTGATCAAAAGTTGCCTGTGCCTTTTTAAACTGGGGAGAACAGGCAAGATCTTAGATGCCCCAAGAAGTATAACTGTACTGCCTATATATTGTTTCCACCTTCAGAAGTATCAAGAACATCATCAAGTCAGCTGCCACTTCGATATGATGGGAAAGAAACTAATAGGGTTGGGTTTCTACATCCCCAGACTAACAAAAACCCTGTCACATCACCATTTTCTGCAGCAAATGACCAAGCTTTTCAACAGCTTCACACAAATTATTCTCCAGTGTTTCACTTTCACTACCTCAGTGAAGAAGGTAGTGAACCTTCTTCTGGACGTGAAGAACTTTTCTGGTACAAAACCAGAAGGAACCGGTTTTGTGTCACATGCTACTTACTGCAAGGAGCAAGGAAAGTATAAGATACTAGATACCAAGAAAACAAGGCAGCAAAAGAAGAAAAAGGGAAAAGAAAAAAAAGAAAATCACCACATGAGAACAAAGTCCACTCAAATCCAGTAGATGTGGTCCCAGAATCTGTGAAAAGAAGAATTCAGGGGGGAAAGAAAAAAAAAAAAAATCTGTTTCTACTTCTTATAGTACACCTTCAACTAAAAATAGATTTTATCGCTGTGAGATCTCATTTAGGTTCTCTCTCCACAAGTTCAATGATATTGTTCTTGAGTGTTGATTAAAAAACACCACTCACTCATCAGTTCAAAAGCACAGAGCAGTACTCACTAGTATGTAGAATGTAGTGAAGATTGGGCTGGAAGTGACCCGGATTTTGGCCCTGGCAGAGGGCAGCTTCCAGAGAAGAAACATAAAGAAAAGCACATTGGGAACCAGGAGCAGAAGATCCCAGTAGCGGACTCTGCAAAAAGTAAATAAAACAGGTGTTTTTCCTCTTCTTAGCATCTAGAAGGGAAGGCACCAGCCCCAGTCCCTTCTCAACCAAACTCTGAGAAAGCTCTCTCCCCTGGCCCAGGGTCAGACTGTGGTCCCACTTCCTCCATCTCACCTGGACTTCCCAATGTCCTCATAAAGCAACAACAGGCACTTGTGTGGCACAGTGATGTTGGTGTCATTGATCGCCTGCATTGTTGTCGGGGACAAAGTTGTCACATTATCCAGAGCTGTCACCAGGGCAGTTGAATGTGTGATGTTGTCAGACACTGAGAACGTCATCACAGACATCATGGACTGGAACATCCTGCCTTCCTTCTGGTCCAGGTCAAACACAGCGTAAGACAAACACAGCGGAGACAAAAAGCAACATTAAATCAGTTGTGACTCAGAGCTAAAAAACACATCCCTGCCATTAGGCCCCTGCAAAACTGCTTCCTGCTTGTTACAGCAAATTATCATCATCTGAGAGACTGTATTACACAATGAAATGCCACCTGCCCTTACTCTGCACACAGCCATTAGGGTGGACAGTACAAAACCACTATCTTGTATCAGAGTAACAATCACCTTCAAAATAGCATAACATTACGCTGGATTAAATTTTGTGATTTTTTGAGCTTTGGCAGATTCATAGAAGAAATCAACACTCGGCAGCAATACACGGCATCATTGGATGGAGACAGAAACCCTGGTATACCAGAATATAACTTCTCATTCTAGCTTCCAAGACCAAGAAGTTAGTCAATTATTTGATTTTGTGTTGGTTTTGCATGGCAAGGTTTTGATAGCAGCAGGGCTACAGGGGTGGCTTCTGTGAGAAGCTGCTACAAGCTTCCCTCATGTCCGACAGAGCCAACACCAGCTGCTCCAAGACCGCTGGCCAAGGCCAAGCCCTTCAGCAACAGCAGCAGAGCCTCTGGGATAACATATTTAAGAAGGGGAAGGGGGGGAACTGCACAACTGCAGCCAGGGAGAGGAATGAGAATATGTGAGAGGAACAACCCTGCATATACCAAGGTCAGTGAAGCAGGATGGGGAGGAGGTGCTCCAGGCGCTAGAGCAGAGATTCCCCTGCAGCCTGTGGTAAAGACCACGGTGAGGCAGGCTGTCCCCCAGCAGCACATCTAGGTTAACTGTGGAGCAGATATCCACCTGCAGCCCATGGAGGACGCCACAGCAGGGCAGGTGGATGCCCAAAGGATGTGACCCTGTGGGAAGCCCACACAGGAGCACAATCCTGGCAGCACCAGTGGCCCCACAGAGAGAGGAGCCCACACTGGAGCACGTTTGCTGGCAGGGCTTGTGACCCCACAGGGGACCCACAATGGAGCAGTCTGTTCCTGAAGGACTGCACCCCATAGAAAGGGCCCATGCTGGAGCAGTTGATGGAGGACTGTCTCCCGTGGGAGGGACCCCGCACTGGAGCAAGGGAAGAGTGTGAGGAGTCCTCCCCCTGAGGACGAAGGAGCAGCAGAAACAACATGTGATGAACTGACCCCAAACCCCACTCCCCATCTCCCTGTGCCACTAGAAGGGTGGAGATAGAGAAAATTGCAAGTAAAGTTAAGCCTGGGAAGAAGCAAGGTGTCAGGGGAAGGTGTTTTTAAGATTTAGTTCTTATTCCTTGTTACCCTACTGAGATTTGATTGTTAATAAATTAAGCTAATTTCCGCAAGTCAAGTCTGGTTTGCCTGTGATGATAACTGGTGAATGATCTCTCCCTGTTTTTATCTCAACCCACAAGCCTTTTGTTATAGTTTCTCTCCCCTGTCAAGCTGAGGAGAGGGAGCGATAGGCCAGCTCTGGTGGACACCTGTCATCCAGTCAGGGTTAACCCACCACAGATTTCAACTATTGCAAAGAAAAAATGAACTCCCCTACCTAAAAACCTGTTGCTGTTACCAACGCCACGGTCTGAGACCAGGGAAAGCCTTGCATACTTTCACCTAAAAGGACTGTACAGACTATCTTCCAAAGCCAACACTGGCAAAAGCCAAAATTCAGCATTTTTCTTCTAATCATCTGCAAGACACCAGAACTACTCTGATTTTAAGAGCAACAGTAAGGCTGTGAAAAGACAGCACCTAAAACCCTGTTAGGATCAAGTTCTCCAGCTTGTTTACATCCACCAGTCTCGATTGCATTGCCCTTCTCAGACACAGATCAGCATCATCACTGGCAGTTTACAAACCCAGAACCAGATGCTATCTAACACGTTTCCTAAGGTCAAACCCTTGGGCAGCAGAGAGCTATGGTCAGAATCAGAAGAGTCGTGGCACTCAGTTCTTTTGCCTGCCCTACCTTACACCTCTCCTGCCTCTCAGAAAGATGACAAGACAGAACTTCCCATCCACCTGATGAAATTTTCTACTGCCTTTCCTCAGAGAATATTCACATCTTTTCCACCATCTGTCCATCCCTCAGGCCCCACACTGCTGTGATGTTAACTGTCCCTTCAGAAGTTAAAGAGAAACTCTGCTCTGCCATCCATAAAACTCCACGTGCTTCATGCCTGCACTGGTGGTAGCTTTGGCAGAGACTGCAGCAGTAGTTTATCCCTCTGTTGGTTCTACGATCACCTTGGAAGTTTAAGTGGACTATGGCACACAGTACTTTAGATCAGGATTTATTATATACTAGACTTTTGACCTGATTTACCTTACTAAGGCTGCTTCTGATTCGATGTACCACCTTGTGCAAATCCTTTCCTCTTCCCACCCTAAACAGCAACCCTCACCCTTGACGCACTTGACTAGCTACCAGCTGAATGCAAACACGAGGTTCTATCATCACGCCTGGCCCTCCCCAAGGAAGTGGTCACAGACAACACACAGATTCAAAAAAAAATAAAACAAAAAACTCCTCCATCAGCTGGCATCTTAAAGATGCACACTGCCAGAGACAGTGCTCTACCAGTCTGTGTGCTATAGTCCATCCAAGAAGTCCATCCATCTCAAAAAACCCATCTCCCTGTTTGACTTTAGTCCTGGCTGGCACACCAAACACTGACAGCCTCCATGACAGGACACAGAAGGTATTTTCCCTGCAAGGTTCTGGGTGACTCACAAGTCATAAAGAATCAGCACAGCCCTGTGTCATCTGTTGAGCTTTTAGAGCTCAGTAGCACCTTCCCCACAAGCTGCTCGAGACCATCAGCCACAGACTCTTCTTTCTCTTCAGGGGCTGAGAACCCTCCCAGGTCTTCTGAGGGGTACAGTGATCACCCCACCTTCAGCTATCAAACCCTCCCTTTGATTCATCCCTACCGACAGATACTCGCTGAGCTGGGACTTCTCTTTATGCAACTGCTGTATGCTGTGCTACACAAGAAACGTCACATTAAGTAAACACACGCAGACCTGGAGGGATCAACTTTGTGCTGAGATGGCAAAATCTGGGCCAAAAACCCCTCGTTCTAGTAGAGGTTCCAGCAAACAACCTTCATATTCCAGATTTATCTCTCTTCCCTCCAGCTTCTCACTTCTCTGAATTGACATCATCGAGAATTATTTTCTGCTAATAATTTTGCTCCATTCTCTTACTCCAAAACATCACTGCATCTCAGTAGTAGAAAGGACAAGTATGTTCACACTTGGCAACACAGAAAAAGTTCTACCTGATTTTTAAAAAAGCTGAGAAAGGGCAGAGAAAAACCTCACAGAGCATGGGCAGAATAACATCATCAACTCCGAACCATCACAATCTCTTAATATCTCTTCTGGGACAAAGAATTCTATCTGCCCGTCACACTGAAAAGAGCTCAAGTATAAAGCTGTGAGAGAATTACATGGGAAAAACATCTTCCTCATAAAAAGAATGAACAGGCTCCATTCCTTTTCCCTAGAAGCTACCACTATCACACAACAGCAGCAAGCTGCTGATAAGGAGAGGAGCTGGGCACATGTAACAGAGCTCCAGTCACGAGGTTTCAAAGGGCAAAGCATAATCAAGCTTACCTCTCAGCCCAGCTGCTCACTACAGCCCGGTATTAGTATCCTATCCTTCCTCCCAAGACGGAGTATACACAAAGGCAGAGCAACAGAACATCCAACATGACAAGACAGAGTGGCCAAAGCCATCAGCCGGACAGCACAACCCCCATGCTTTTCTAATAGCTAAGGCCTACAGCAAGGGAGTGGAGAACTGTCCCATTCTAGCAAAAATTCTGCGGCCACAGGACTAGGAACTGATGGCAATGATCCGGCTAGGCTTCGTCATCCCCAGCAACTGCTCCTTACAGCACACCATCCAAACCCTTGCCCTGTCGAGTCCAAAATAAATCCAGTCAGCTGAGCATATCCAAGAGATCACTCACCACACCCTGCCTCCACGGGGCTGTTCCCTTCAGCCAGCCCAACCTACGCAACGTGGGTAAAAGCACCCTGTAGCCATGTACAAGGAAACAAGTGCCGCAGTCCTGGTCTCCCTTTTTCTTCTAGCAGGCAGCTCTATTCACCAGGCACCAGAAACCAAAATAAAATTGTTTTCTACACCACAGCTGAAGTCAGCCTGAGTTGCTGAGGCTTGTTCCTCTGTCCAGGCACTGGACTCCCAAGTCACAGTCAGATCAAGAATACCCACATGAGGTTGTTGGGACAGAGTGCTGGGGAAGGCTCAACTGCACCTTCCGTGAAAATGATTGCCTCTCACCAAGGGGATGTTGTTTCCTGATTCATGACACCATACCCATATCAGAGGTCAGTGAAATCTGGGGCTCAAATCACTGGCAATTCTCTGTGCTCTCAAAGCCCAGCCACATAAAGGTGGATCACATGCTACCAGAGCTTCAGCTTTAATTAAAAAAATGAAAGCTTTCTTCCTTCCTGAAGACAGTGTCAGAAAATTTTGTGAGTACAGATCATACTAGGGTTGAGATTGCTCCTTAAAACACTGTATCTGTACAAGGCAAAACCACGCTGTCCGTTTCCCTGCTTAAATACAACTGTTACTTCAATAATTAAACGTTTAAGAAGAAAAAAGAAAAATTTTTAAAAGCCTCTTTTTCTTCTCTTCAAGAGGCTCTTAAAACCTCGCTCTTGGTCACAACAGCTACATTTTGCATTTCACCCTCACAGCACACAAGACAGGGACTTCCCCACCAGTGATCAAGGACCTCTCTTCCCTCCAAGCTTCATTCTCACACCTCGTTCTGAACTTAACTTAAAAAGAAAGAAAGGAATGGTAACGCTAAAAAACCACCAAACCAAAATACCAAAAGCGGAAGTATCAATAACCCAAAACTAGAGAGCCCCAGTTCAGGGATGTCTCTCAGAAATAAGTATCCGAAGCCTTTTGTTGCGTTGTTTTGGTTTCGGTTTTTTCCCTCGAGGAGGCGGGCGCGCAGACAACCAGCGAGCAGGCGGCGCGACAAGCAAAGCGGCGCTACGTGGTCACTTCACCCCGCGTTGGCAAGCGCGCACGGCCCGTTTGAAGGCTGCCAAAGGAACCGGAGCGCTCGACAAAATCGGAAGTTCCTTTGGGCCGCGGTGCCGCCGGACGCTCCCGCCACGGGAGGGCTCTCCCGGGCCGCAGAAAGCGGCACCAAGCTGCCTTCCAGGGACCCGCCGAAGCGTTTGCCGAGGGCAGGGCAGGGACCCGGGGAGCAGCGGGGTCCGCCCGGGCCACCGCTGCCCCCCGAGCTGGCACCGGCTGGGGCCGAAGGGCCGCGGCGCCCAGGCGAGGCGCGAAGCCTCCCCCCGCCGGGCTCCCGGCGCGCACAGAGGGCAGCCGGGTGGCTGTTGCAGCGCAAGGGGGAGGCTCGGGCTCGGGCTCGGGCTCACGCGCGGGGCCGCGCACCGCCCCGCAGCGCGGCCCCGCCGCTCACCACAGAGGGCCGCGGCCCCCGCCGCCCCTCCCCGTTAGCGCCCCGAGCCCCCCTCGCGGCCCCGGCCCCACTCCCGCTCCCACTCCTACCGGCCGCGGGCCCGGCCCAGCCTCCCCGGTGACGGCGCTCAGCGGCGGGGGCCCGGCCCCGCCATCTCCCGCCCCGCGGTTCCCCTCAGTCAGGGAGCGTCGATAAAGAGCGGTGCGATCAGAGTGCCACGCGAGCCAGGGCCGACGCCTTTTCGGCCGTGCCCAGTGATGCTATTGAGAGAGGCTCCCCGAGAGGTACTGGTTAGACCAATCAGAGACCAAGAAACCGAAAGAAATAGCAGAGCGAGCCAATGGGAAGGGGAGGAAGGCGGGACTCCAGGAGCGGGCCTGCTGCGCTTTAAAGGTGCCATGTCCCCGTCCGTCCCCTTGCGCGACAGGGATCGCGACAGGGCGGGGAGGCCCTGGCGGCAGCTACCACCGCCGGGGTTCGGAGACCCTGACCTGCCCTGAAACGGGGCGGGAGGAACAAAACCTCCCCATGAGTCCCAGTGCTGAACCCCGCTGCCCGGCGACCAGGTCTACCCCGCCGCTCTGGGGGGGGGTCCTCATCCAGCTCTGGGCCGGATGGGGCTCGCTCACCGCCCCGGGGGACACCCGCGTCCCTCGGCTGCCCGCACGCCTCACCGCGGCCTACCCTCACACCGCCTCGCCTGGCTGCCATGTCATCGCACCCCTGCCAGGCAAGGGGAAACAGGCTCCTTCTGCAGAGGAATTATGGCAGGGAGGGTAACAACTTTTCTTCCACGGACTGGGTCCTATAATCAAGTCCCTGCAGGAGAGGATGATTAACAAGCTGGAGAGTCTGGCTTTTATGGGAAATGTAAAGCCAACATTTCAGCTGGGTGATAGCAGCTGGCATAGCTTGGATGATAGCAGCTAAAGGGAAACACAATAAATAATTAGCAGGATTTGGAGGTGTAAATACCAGACAGAGGAAATAAATGTTTAGTATAGTAAACTAGGGAATAACTGGGACAAATGAGCCAAGATTTAAAATGGATATTAAAAGAAATTAAAAGAAACAACTGGCTAAGTATCAGTAGGTCACTCCGGGAAGTAAGAGCTGTCTGACTGTGAACAGAGTTCCAAGGGGGATGTTTGTTATCTGAGTCATTTCAAGGGCTGGAGGATAAATCCTGGTGTAGTTTCTACCTGTGGTTTACCTGGGGCTCTAGGAATTGCTTCTATAGGAACACAAGGCTTCTGCTAAGCTGAAATGTGCTGTACAAGGTCTATACCTCTTTAGAAGATCCCTATTCGGATCAAGCTTCACACCCTGCTCTAGCAAACAGCACGTACAGAGTATTTCAGGCCCACCCCACACATACACCTTTCTCAACTTAAGTCTGCTTGATCCTTTTCTCAGGTTTAATTTTCCAGCTTCGCTGCAGGAAGCCTCATGGAGGGAACATACCCTGAAGCCGTGGTGCTCACCTCAGCACTATTACTCTGATTTTCCACTGGGGTGAACCAGGTTTGTATGCTGGTGTCATGCCTTTGGAATGACATCTGGAGAAGCCGGTCCTTAGCTTGTCTCTACTCACACTGTCGTTCAGGTTAATGATATGTTGCAATATTTTGGCATGTTCTATTTATGGATCCAAGCTCAAAGGCTCGGCAGGCACCAACATCTCTGAGTTATAGAGGGGACACTTCTGTTTAAAGAGAGGTTGAGTGCTCTTGCTTAAAAAGTGCCTTGGTAACAGAGCCAGGAAAAAAATCCATGTCTTCTCACTTGTAGCCTTAGGCGCTAACTAATTGAACATGTTACCTCCCACATAACTGTGTCAGAAGGAAAGAGTTTGCTTTCCAATCCACCTGCTCTTTCCATCTGACTCACTCTGAGACTAAAGCCCAGCACTTGGGACACCCTATTCAAAAGCTGTCTCGCAGGCAGAAGACTGCTGGGTGCCACCGCAGGACCGTGACACTTTAGATCCTGCCTTCCTCACTGCTTACCTGAAACAGTGGAGGTGGGGAATCCGCACTTATGATTCCTTTGTATTAACAATCCATGCCTTTCATCCCAAATACAGTGTGTGCGAACTTAATTCTGTTCTTCCCACCTCCAAGGACTCTCATCTCTTTAACTGCCCACATCCTCCCACTTTGGCTGAGAACTGCCGCTCTCTGTGTGACCTCCTCTGTCTGGTGCATGAAGTTGGCAGAGCTTACTCCCTTTGTCCTTGCTGTGTCACTTGGTGGTGCCAGGCTGAAGCAAGACAAGAGGTGATATTTAGCAGCCTTGGTAAACCTTGAATGCCCCAAGGAAAGCTGGCACTTGGTGCTGTATCTGCTGCAGTCTGCTGTCCTTTGGCCTTTCAGGCATCGGAGGCAGAAGGTGCAGTCATGGTTTCCAGAACAGCATTACACCCTCATATTGTCACCAGATTCCACTCTTCTAGGATGTTTTATCTCTCTAAAATACTCTTTCAGCTTTTATTAGATCAGTCTGCTGGACAGGATATTACTTCTCATCCAAAACTGCTTTGCTGTTCAAGTGCTGAGGAACTGCAGAGGCAGATGTGCCTGTCTTGTTTCAGAGCTGCTCTACCAAGCTACTGATTTCTAGTATTAGGTGTAAATTTGCACCAGGGGATCCCTCCTGGGCTGTAGTCCTGTGTCTCTGCCCTTCTTTTCACCAGGAATTCAGTGCCCAGGACTCCCTCTGTGCTGTAAGCCACCAGTCTGCAAAATCCTGGTGGCGTGTTTTGATCCGGTCAGGAGTTTGGTGCTCTGCTGCACTCACCCCATTGAGCTCTGTCCGGGCCGTCTGCATCTCAGCCCTCTCGCATGCTCCAGTACATGGTCTCTAGCACAGCAGAAGGAACCCATCCCATGCATGGCGGCCATCTGATTTTAGGGTTGGTTTTAGCTGCCCAACCTCAGCTCCTCTCAAAGAGATGGAGCACCCTGGCTCAATCACAGGACTGCTTGCAGCTGGAACCCAAAGAAAGCAGTGAAAACATGGACATTGTCCATGGTCTTCTGGGAAGGACAGACAGAAAAGCTGTCCATCTGGCTGTCCAGTGCCTGGAGAGACAGTGGCACCCTGTGGCGAGAACAGTCCATCACAGTGTGTCACCTGGGCCTTGTCACACAGAACAACCTTATGGAGGTCCTGGGCCACCTTCCTTTAAGCCATGGTGGTCCCTAGTAGCCTGCAGGTAGGGATATTTCTGGGGGTCCCCGTGCCTGTTTCACTCCAAGCAGCAGCCAGCTCCCCATCGTGTGTTGCAGAGATGAGGATGAGCCACTTTTCTATTTATATCGTGATGCTCCTGCTTTGCTATATTCATACCAGGCTGAGTCACCCAGCTGGGCTCCTGGAAGAGGCATTTCAGGTCTATGATTGTCAACTGCCTCTTCAGTCACTTTTGCTTCTGGCATCTCCTGTTTCAGGGTTACTGTCCCACATCTGGCTGCAGCCAAGAGCAGAAACAGCCCGATACTAAACAGTGGTGAGAAACCCTTCAGATAAGACAGCTCTCCAAAATCTAAGCCTCCTACCCTTATGATAGAGCCTGTGGCCTGGAATGGAAGTGTTTCACCCCCTTGCCAGACTTCAGCCTGTTGCTATGTTTTGTCTCTCTGAAATCTGTTTCCAGTTTCTATGGGACAGGTGCTCTTCTTCATTTCCTCTCCTGAACAGCATCGCTCACTGCACCAAGCAGCTGCAGACAGATGTCTCTGTTCTTCAGAGCTGCTCCGATTAGCTCCCCGTTACTGTTATTGCGTACAGACTCAAGCAAAAAAACTCCCAAACACCAGAACCCCGCTCCCACTCTTTGTAGGTTTAGTGCAAACCAGAATAAAGATGATTCAAGCAGCTCTTCTGTGGGTCAGCGGCAAACCTGGCCAAGCCAGACTTGATTTTAGCTGTGGCAGAGGCAGGCTTGAGAACGGGCACAGGAACTCGCAGCGGGATCTCTGCCGTCGCTGGGCTTCCCGAGGAAGGGAGCCCCCGATCCCAGAGGGAGATGCCCAGATGTTCGGCAAACTTTGCCACCGCTGCCCACCAGGCGCCCGAGCCCTCTCGGCCGTGCCCGGGGGTGGCCGCACCGCCTGCCCGCTGCCTCATGCATATTCATGAAGGGGGCGTGTCCCGCCCCGAAGGCTACCTATTAGTCACGCGCTTTCGCGCGCTTTTGTTGGCCACGTGGGTCTGTTTTCGCGCGGAATCCGGCTGGAGCGGGAGCGGCGGCGGGATGGCGGTGAGCGGCGGGGCCAGGCCGGAGGGGACCGGGGCGGTGGGGCGCCGACCCCGCGGGGCGCGGGCCCCCGTTCCTCCCCGCCGCGGGCCTTTTGGCACTGCGGTCACGATCGCGCGGGGTCCAGAGGGGACTTGGGGGGGGGGGGTACATGGGGGTGCGCTCGCCGGGGACACCCCGAATGCCGTGGGCATTCACACGTGCTCCCCACTGGAAGGGAGAGCCGGGGAGGGGGGGACACCGGAGCCCTTGCCCTCCGCTCCGGCTGCTCTGGGCGCGGAGGATGTGTCCCCCCCTCCCGCCTTTGCGTTTCTGTTGTCATTTGCAAGGAGGGATAATTATTTTAACCTTTCCCCCTTCGGGAAATAGGATGTATGGCTGATCCGTGACCCATGGCCTCCTTCCGACCGCCGCGCCCATGGCAGGGGCTCCTGGAAGCACTGATTCCCGGTGCCGGGGAGGGGGTTGCCTCTGCTCCCCCGCCTTATTCGCTCCCTCCTGTCCTTGCAGGACTCCTCCGAGTCGCAGGCGGCGGCTACCAGCCCCCTGCGCAGCTCCCGCCGGGGCGATGCCTTCACCTCCAGCCCCGGCCGGGACCTGCCCCCCTTCGAGGATGAGTCCGAAGGGCTCCTGGGGACCGAGGGGCTCCCCGAAGAAGAGGAGGAAGGAGAAGAGCTCATCGGGGAAGGGATGGAAAGGTAAGGAAAACGGTGGGAGCCAGTTTCTGGTGTGTTGCATCTGGGGACAGGATTTTGCTAAGGGGATGTCAGCGCAGCCAGTGACGGGGTGGGGGTGGGGGGGCTCTCAGCCATGGTGGGGTCCTTCTGCTGTGCTGGTGGCTGTGGTGAGGGGTCGAAGAGCTGCTGGACAGGTGAGAAAGGTCAGGGCATGGTGTCGTTTGATTCCTGGAAGAACTGAGCAAATTGCAAGCTGGATGCGAAGTTCCATCGTGATCCCTGGATGCATGGTGTGCATCCAGCCCAGCTCCTTACTCCTGCAGGCATAAACTTTTAAACTCTTTCTTTACTTGACCAGGCTTGTTGGCAAGCTGGTGAACTTTACATACAAAGGCTTGAATGTTGGCATTCATAACCATGGCACTGGAGCCCTTTGTGCTGCAGGGCATCTTCCATTGTCAAGTTCCTTCCTGCTCAGTGTGTTCAGTCTTGCAGCAGAACAACTGTCCTGACACCTACCCAGCAATAGCCAGAGAAGGGCTAGAGAAACGCTTTCTGGAGCCTGCCTGACTCAGTGCTATGTGTGTGTGCTAGGGACTACCGCCCCATCCCCGAGCTGGATGTCTATGAAGCAGAGGGTCTGGCCTTGGACGATGAAGATGTGGAGGAGCTGACGGCTAGCCAGCGGGAAGCCGCAGAGCGAGTAATGAGGCAGCGAGACCGTGAGCTGGAGCAGGGCATGGGCCGCATGAGGAGGGGACTGCTTTACGGTAGGTGAAGATGGGCCATACCAAGTGGGCTGCTGATACCTGTGTGGTTGACTGTAACCCAGCCCTTGTGGGGGAGCTGGACTCTCACCCTCAGATTAACAGGGTTGTCGCTAGAGCGCCACTGTATTTGGGCTCTTAGTGAAATCTCTGGCTGTGGGCTTGGCTAGACTCTCCAGTGCATGATCCCTTTGATTTGGTCTTCCTAGGAGCTCACTTGGTGTGTTCTAGTTGTGTGTTCACTGCTGAAACAAAGTCAGGATCCCCGGCCTGTATTGAGGGTTTGGGATTCTACCAAACATGCTGTGGAGTTTGTTGGTGTTCTTACAGAGACTTTTGTGGACTGTGTGGGAGGGCCTTTGATGCACTTAGAAGCCCATTCCTTGGCCTTCTCCCTTAGTGCATTAATGGACATAACTGCGTGCTGTTGCATACAAATCTTCTTATTCACCCCCATAAAGTCTAGCTACATTGTGGAAGATGTAGGAGCCAGGCTAGAACTGGATTTAGGCTGGGCCTAAGATGGCTTTTGATGTGTATCAAAGGCTCCGACCTCTTTGCTTCTGCATCCTGCGCAATCCAACTGTGATCCAGAGAGTGGGAATGGGAATCCCAGCTCTTTAACAATTTTTCCTCCCAACCCTTAGATAGTGATGATGAAGACGAAGACCGTCCTTCACGGAAGAGGCGGCTGGCAGAACGAGCTGCTGATGGCATGGAAGATGAAGATGAAGACATGATTGAGAGCATTGAAAATCTGGAAGACATGAAAGGGCATTCAGTGCGGGAGTGGGTTTCCATGGCAGCTCCCCGGCTTGAGATCTACCACCGCTTCAAGAACTTCCTGAAGACCCATGTAGATGACCATGGGCACAATGTCTTCAAGGAGAGGATCAGTGACATGTGTAAAGGTAGGGCTGGGTGATTAGCGGGTCTCTCCTCTTTATGTGGGCCATGGTGTTTTGCAGCAATCCAGTCCATAGGTGGATTTTTTCTGCCTGCTCTGTTTGTCCCAGACATTGAGTCAGCACTTTAAGAAACTCTGATGCTGATGGAGATAAATGAATAATGGAAACATGTCTACTATCTTCTTTGATTCTGGCTGACTAATTAGAAGGCCACTGGCATCTGCTACTCATTAATATTCATAACGTAGAAATGCTAGCAAAAGAATATGTGGGGCAGCAGACAGTGGTCTGCAAGCTTGTGATCTGAAAGAGACAACAATTGTTTGCTGTCTGTGCCAGTTACTTTCTCACACTGGAAACTTGGTTATCCAGTGAGGGGAGACAAATAGACCTTGTGACTTTGAAAACCATGTCAATGTTGCAGCCTTGTATTCTGACTATGCACTGCCAGAAGAAGCAGTCATTAGGGCTGTCATTGATGAATTTTAAAAGCAGAAATTGTCACAGATAGGAGCAACTCATGGAACTGCAGCTACTCATATTTCTTTCTTGTATTGAGGCAGAAGCTCCAGAAGCTTGAATAGTGGATCAGGGTCAATGTTATACAGCTAGGAAATAAAAGGCATTTGTCTTGTCCCTCGGCAGGAACATAAGACAGAGGATTTTGCCAGCCATTCAGCATGGTTGTCTCCTATTAACTTCTGTTTCCTGGAGGTCTGTGGGGGAGTTGTGTGTTGGGCTGAGGCTTTTGAATCTCGAGAACACTGAGCCTGGGTGTCTGTGCTGAACTGCAGAGCAACAATCACAAGCTTGGTACTGATGAAGAATTTGTCAGAGAAAAAAATTAAAGAGAGTTTACCGCCCATTTTCAAATTTTTGATCCCTAAACATTTTTCAGGGAAGGTGCAGGCATCTGCAAACTGCAGCCTGCAGGATACAGGCTTGTCTGTTCTGGCTATCTTGCAGACTGCTTGAGGAGTGAGCAGGTTGAAAATAAAATTCACCCCATCTTTTTCTTAAGAGAACAGAGAGAGTCTGGTGGTGAACTACGAGGATCTGGCAGCCCAGGAGCATGTCCTTGCCTACTTTCTGCCTGAGGCCCCAGCAGAAATGCTGAAGATCTTTGATGAAGCAGCCAAGGAAGTGGTGTTGGCCATGTACCCCAAATATGATCGTATTGCTCAGGAGATCCATGTCCGTATCTCCCACCTCCCTCTGGTGGAAGAGTTGCGGTCACTTAGGTAAGCAGCAGAATTGCCAGCAGTGGCTGTGGGGCCTGCAGCAAGCTTTGGGGTGCTCAGGAGAACTAGCCTGCAAGCTAAAGCTCAGATGAGTCCAACTGGGTGACTGAGCTTATTACAGGGGAAAAAAAAGTCACATTAAGGATGAACTTCCAATGTCCTGAAAGGTAAAATACAAACCCTGGAAGAAAACTCCTACAGATAACTGTATCTTACTAGGCCTTTGGGAGTTGTGCCTTGTAGCAAGAATATTTCTGTAGGGTGTTCTGCCTTCTGTGCCCTGCAGGCATCCAGCATCTCTCTGTCTTTCCTCAGGCAACTGCACCTGAATCAGTTGATCCGAACCAGCGGAGTGGTGACGAGTTGCACAGGGGTCCTGCCTCAGCTCAGCATGGTCAAATACAACTGCAGCAAGTGCAGCTTTGTCCTGGGACCCTTTTTCCAGTCCCAAAACCAGGAGGTGAAACCCGGTTCCTGTCCAGAGTGTCAGTCTCTTGGCCCCTTTGAAATCAACATGGAAGAGGTAAGAGATGTGCTTGCTTGAACAGGGCAGTTTGTCTTGCCCAGGCTGCTGCAGTGCCTGTTCCTCCTGGCTCCACCTCGGCTCCCACCCTTTGAACAGGCTTGGTGCCAGGAGAGGGGTCTCCTGCCTTATCCAGGGGTCTGTGAAGATAGATCTTGTCTAATTGAGCTCTTGACCTGAATCTGCCCAATTTAGCAGCCTAAAGTAATTTGCTGCCTCATTGTAAGCATTTGGGCTGAATCTTTTGCCACAATCATCTCTGGTACATAGTTACCTATCCATATTGTAGAAATGCAGACACAGACTGTCCAGCTTTCCTCCTTCCCAATTTAGGTCAGTATTTCCTGATCTACCCACTAAGGAAACTAGAGGACAGTAGCAAAATCATTGTTGTGGAGCTTCTGACTTTCATCCTTTTCTTTGGTATCTTTAACCGTCACAAGAGGAACATCCTCCTACGAGGAACTGGTCCAGTGTTTGTGTGGACAGACACTGTGGTGGCTGAAACACAGTGGTGGGATGTGGCAAAGTGCTTTCCTGTCCCCATTGTTGTCTATCACACACAGGAATTGGTCCTCACAACTTCCATCCTCCCATGCCCATAGTTTCCTAACCAAAATATAGTAAATCTTTGAATGGACCTTCTGGTGAGGTGCCTTTAAAAAGCATCAGCCATGTTGATGCCCGCCAGACTTGCTGGGTAACTTTTATTTTGTTGCTGCAGACAGTCTATCAGAACTATCAGCGCATCAAAATCCAGGAGAGCCCTGGGAAGGTAGCTGCCGGCAGGCTGCCCCGTTCCAAGGATGCCATTCTCCTTGCCGATCTGGTTGACAGCTGCAAGCCAGGGGATGAGATTGTGAGTACGTTGTTGAACTCAAGTATGGGGTGAGAAGGGTCTATTTTGTACTGTGCAAGCACTGACATACCATCTCCTCGTTCCCAGGAGCTAACAGGGATCTACCACAACAACTATGATGGCTCCTTGAACACTGCCAACGGGTTCCCAGTATTTGCAACTGTGATCCTGGCCAACCATATTGCCAAGAAGGATAACAAGCTGGCTATTGGAGAACTGACTGATGAAGATGTGAAAGTGATTGTGGGTCTGTCCAAGGATGAGCAAATTGGGGAGAAGGTGGGTCAGCCTCAAACATCCCATCTTTTCCTGTTGATAGCTTGCCATCACACGGCAGCTGGATCAGAAAGTGAGGAAAGGTTGTCAGCTGGCTAAACAGTGGTTAAAGAGACTTCTAGAAATCCTTCTGAGTGGTCTTCTGGTCATCTGTAGCTCTCAGACAGCTGTTGATGAGAGTGAGCTATAGGAGGGAAGTAAGAAAGAAACTTCCCTTTACTTCTGGAGGTCAAATTTTCTGCTTCTCCACTTCTGTCTTCCACATCACAAAAAGGCTGGAAGATGTGTGAGAGACACTCAGACATTGCTTATATCTGAACATTGTTTTCTCTCTGTGTATCTTGAAAGCAAAGCAGGGGAAGTTTTCTAAGGGGCCAGTGCTTGCATCTCCAGTCCCCTTAGCAGGATGTTATTATTTAGCTTAAGCTGTGGTAGAGATCTTAGCTTTGCTTCTTACTGCATGCTAAGACCTGAATCCAATACTTGAAAGAGCAAAGCTCCTGGAATGGTGCATGTTCAGCCTCACTGGGGTCAGGTTTAAGGTCTATAATAGAGGGACCTCACCCTTGCCTTGGTCATGCTGTTTTTATATTGACTGCTGTTCCCAGCAGGTGGAGCAGCTTCAGTTGAGCCAGGACTGTTTTAACATCAGTAGTCTCCAGTATCAGGCTATTATCAGAATACCCCTGAGAAACTAAGCCAGTTGTTCATAATATTTGACCATGATAATTCATGTGCGACATAGCCCATTCAACTACTATCCTGTGCAGTGAGTAAGTCTCAAATCAAGGTCTCCAGGTTTACAACAGCTGATAACAGCCACTGCAATGTACTCTGTGTACAGCAGGAGTGTGGAGGCAGTGGCAGCAGCTTCCAGCACCAGACTACACAATCTGCCATGCCCCAAAAGCACCGCTTTTTTGAAGTACCTTTAGGGGACTCTGGGTGGGTAGTTACCTTTGAAAAAGTCCAGTATGAAAAGGGTAACTGTATATTCAGCCCCTTGATGATCTTCATACCAAATTCTGTCCAGAATGGGATATGGTATTCCCTGGACAACTCCTGATTTTTCTTTCAGATTTTTGCCAGCATTGCCCCATCTATTTACGGGCATGAAGATATCAAGAGGGGCTTGGCTTTAGCTCTCTTTGGTGGAGAGCCCAAAAACCCAGGTGAGTGTCTCTTGTGTCACTTGGGGCTGCTTCACTCAGCTGAAGGCAAATGGGTCTGGTCTTGTCTGTGCTATTGCAATGAGAGCGGTTAGAGTTGTCTGTGTGTCTTGGTGACAGATGAGTTAATAGACTGAGGGATATCTGTGGTGGAAGTGGCTGTTTTTATCATGCTGAAAGCTCTAGTGTGACAGTAGAAATGCTAAGACTGAAAGCAGCTCCTGCTGCAAACCTGGGCAGTTTTTATCCCTCCTCCTCTAGGAGGTCAGGTTTGATGTCCCTTCAGAGGTTTAACCTTTTGGTGTCCTGATTTGTTATCGTCTCCTTAGAAAGATGTATTCAGCAAGGTTAGAAATGCTGGTTTACATATGTGACCGCCTCCAAAGCTGTCTGTCTTCTTCCCTCAACTTCCCTGTAAAGTGGTTTCCCTGCCTGCTGTTTGCCTTCCCTTCAGCTTTGTGGTGTTCAGGGCAGGGTTGGTACCAAGCCATGCACTCAGCTGCCAACGTGTCTCTCCCATTACTGTTGTAGGTGGCAAACATAAAGTCCGTGGTGACATCAACGTACTTCTGTGCGGGGACCCTGGTACTGCGAAATCACAGTTTCTTAAATACATAGAGAAGGCATCTAGCAGAGCGATCTTCACCACTGGCCAGGGTGCTTCTGCTGTGGGCCTCACAGCCTATGTCCAGAGGCACCCGGTCAGCAAGGAGTGGACTTTGGAGGCAGGAGCCCTTGTGCTGGCTGACAGAGGTGTCTGCCTGATTGACGAATTTGACAAGGTGAGGCCCAGCTTCATCTCTGTAGGAAGGATTAGCTGTGGGGGGACCAGCTGTAACCTCTACTATGAGGAGGCACTATAAGTCATGGTGCTGTCTCCCAGTTGAGAAAGGTTCCGGCAGTTTGCTTAGGCCCATGCTGGTCCATAGTGCAGTTTGCTGCCTTTTCAGAGCATCATGACCCTATTCTCCTTGGTGTGTTGGGCAATGGACATAGACATAGATTCAGTTTAAGTCATTCTTGCTTTCTTTTAGATGAATGATCAGGATAGGACCAGCATCCATGAAGCCATGGAACAGCAAAGCATTTCGATCTCCAAAGCAGGCATTGTCACGTCCTTGCAAGCCCGCTGCACCGTTATTGCTGCTGCCAATCCAATAGGTAAGTGCTGAGAGACCACAGGACCATGTCAGGCTTCTGACCTCAGTGGTCATGAGGACTGTGGCACAGCTTCTACTCCCTCTGCCTGGTTCCTCCAGTCTCGAGCAGAGATCAAGCAAGCAGTAAAGTCTCCAGCGAAGTGCTGGAGGTCTATGCTTGCTTCAAAGCTTCAGCCTTGGAGCCTGTGTTTGACTTCAGTGTTTGTCTCTGTGGTCCAGGTGGGCGATATGACCCATCATTGACTTTCTCGGAGAATGTAGACCTGACAGAGCCCATCATCTCTCGATTTGATATCCTGTGTGTGGTGAGAGACACAGTGGACCCGGTGCAGGTACAAGCTGTGCTATGAATCTGAGTTTGTGCTGGGCTTGTGGTGCTGCTGTTCGGATGCTCAGCTGCAGTTGCCTGCTGAGTTTTGCTGTCCAGTGAGTGTCTTCAGTGTCTGTCATTCCACTGCTCTCTTCTAGGATGAAATGCTTGCCCGGTTTGTTGTTGGCAGCCATGTCAAGCACCACCCAGGTAGCAAAGAGGCAGTGGATGGGGACGCCAATGAGGTCATTCTTCCCAACACATACGGGGTTGAACCCATTCCCCAGGAGATCCTGAGGAAATACATCATCTATGCCAAAGAGAAGGTTCATCCCAAACTCAACCAGATGGACCAGGACAAGGTGGCCCGGATGTACAGTGACCTCAGGAAAGAGTCTATGGTGAGAATACTGAGGAAAGGTGGGGAAGGAGCGTGTAGACTGCAAATCAACCCGAGACTGCCCCAGCATATGGTGACACATTCTTGCTGTTCATGTTACAAAAGTCTGTGCCACTGTTTTGTGAGAGACAGGCAGATCCTGCAGTGTCTGCTGATCAGATGATTCCTGATGTAAATGCAGAGTCTTGCCTGTTGGTCATCTGTGGACTGACGGACTGGACACACGTCCTAGTGCCTGCCATGGCAAAGTCCTCTTATTACCCAGTCTGGTGGGCCCACAGGAGTCGTTTGCATTTACTCAGACCTATGTGCTCCTGGTACATTACAGGGAGCCATTCTGTGTAGAAATGCCCTTCTCTTTTGTCTGTGGGATCTCTCAGGCTCATTTCATGACCAAGTGGCCGGTGAATTTGTTGGAAGTCAGAGGAAGATTGTTGGAGCTTGGGAAAGCTATATATTTTCTATTTTAATTGGCTTTAACTCCTCCAAAAAGTTTCTGGAGGAAACAGGATTGCTGTTCCTGGAAAAGCACTAAAAAATGGCAAAGAGGCACCCCACATAGCATCCCCTTGTACCCTGCTGAATAAACATGTTGAACACGGGAGCCTCTACCACTCTGTGCTGGACATGCCAGCAGGTGGCACAGCCTCCTTAGCCTGAGAGTCCTTAAAGGTCCAGGAGTTGCTCCCTACAGTGTGAAATAGGTCCCAGGACAGAAGCCACCTGTCTCGCCCCATGTCTTTTATCCTTCAGTAAGGAGTTGACTTCTCTCCCCCCTTAGGCAACCGGCAGCATCCCCATCACAGTGCGTCACATTGAGTCCATGATCCGGATGGCCGAGGCTCATGCCCGCATGCACCTGCGGGACTATGTGGTGGAAGATGATGTCAACATGGCCATCCGGGTGATGCTGGAGAGCTTTATTGACACGCAGAAGTTCAGCGTCATGCGGAGCATGCGGAAGGTGGGCACTGGCTGAGCCAAGGGCTGTAGCTGTACCCCAGACCCTGTGGGTTCCACTGTGTCCTCCTGGCACTGTCCTGGCCGTGGGAAGATACTTTTCTGGGCTCTGCAGGGGTCTGTCCAGCAGAGTCAGGTGCTGAGCCTATGTAAATGGGTTACTGTGAGGCTGAAGGCACCACTACATGACTTCCCTTCATTAGTATATGGTGGGGCAATGTTATTGTTTGGGCTGAGAAGGAAGTATACCCCGAGCCTCTGTACTGAAAGCACTGCCACGTCTCTCTTCCTTTTTGATGCCTTCCCTGCTATTTTGGCACAGGACTCCTGCTGCTGCTGCCAGGTGATCGAGCCTGAGCAGGCAGTTAGTTTCTCTGCATTTTTTCTACGGCTCCTCAGGGGACAGTTAACTACAGGGCAGTCCTCACTGTGGTTTAGTGCACAGTCTGCTTCTCTGAGTAGCAGGGTCTGGCTCTGATCAGCTCTTGGCTGGCCACAGCCTGGCATTTATCCACTCTGAGTGTCTGCCCTCAGTCTGGACGACTTGTGGCCTCTCTCTTTGGCTGCAAACAGCCAGCCAAGTGTGAGCGTCTGCTGGAGAGGCATGGGGCAGCCTGGGTTAAGGGAAGCTGCTGTATGCTTTCCCTGGGGCCAGCCCTCCCAAGGCTGCTTCCCCTGTGGGCATCACACGTCCACAGCGGTGCACTGGCGGCCCCGGAGAGGCTTGAGAGCCCCTCCAGAGATTTTTTTAGTGGGTGTAAGAGCAGCCAGCAGAGGAGTGTCGTGGCTGTCACAGGGCTGTGTTTTAACTGTATGTGCAGGTGGCAGCTCGGCAAGGCCAAAGTCCCTTAAGGGCACAGGTGACAGCAATGTCATTTGGTTCCCTTGTGCTCTGTGGGAGGAGGGGGTTGGTTGGTGTTGGGCACGGGAGACCACCGTGCATCACTTGGTTCCTGACCCTCTTGGCTTATTTCATCCTCCCTGCCAGACATTCTCCCGCTACCTTTCATTCAAGCGAGACAACAACGAACTGCTGCTGTTCATACTGAAGCAGCTGGTTGCAGAGCAGGTGATGTACCAGAGAAACCGCTATGGGGCCCAGCAAGACACCATAGAAGTACCAGAGAAGGACTTGGTGGATAAGGTATGGGCTTATCGTAACAATCCTTCTCTGGGGTTGGTTCCTGCTCTCTCTCTGCAGCCTCAAAACCAGATGTGTTCTCAGACTTGTACCTTTTCTTCCTGAGTTATGGTACCAGAAAAAAAAACTAGTGTTAGTTTAACCCAGAATCAGGGCTTTCTCATCTGTCTCTGTTCCTCTTTTCCCTGGGAGTGCCAAATTCTTCCCCCTTAGTTCTCATCCATCCCCATAAAGCTTTGGGGTTGGAGTGGTAAATCCTGCAGTACACTGGTGCTTTGCGGGTGAACACAAGTTCCTTGGCACCTGCATTTGAAGAAGCAATAAGCAGAAAAATCTCTGTATGAACTTTCCCAATCCCTCTTGAAGCTCACCCTCCTCGTCCTCCTCAATGCATCCTCATCATGGTCCATGCTCCTGACTCTGCCTTTCTGTGTGACACATTGACCTTGCTTGGCCCTAATGCAGTACTTGATTCCCGGGTTGCTGCTTTTCTGCTCCTTGCATCAAATATGCAGAGTAACTACTTCCAGAGCATGGCTTGGTGCTGCTGGTGTGACCACCCCCAGTCAGAGGTTGCCTACAAAACTGTCTCCTGCTGGGTGAGGTATTAGGGGCTTTTGGACAGTAGTTATGTTCTAGCTCTAGTGGAATTAAAAAGATAAGCTGAGAGCAGGCAGATGCTGAGACAGCATCCTCTCTTTGCTCTGCTCAGCTCAGCCAATGCTCCTTACTCCTGACCTGCAGTCTCCCCTGCTACTGCAGTTCTGGTTCCTGCTGAGCAGAGTTTGCTGACTGTCAAATTTTATGCTATTGAAAACCACATGGTTCTTCTTGATTTTTTTTTTTTTTTTTTTTTTTTTTAAATAAACATTTACCTCTTCCCTCCCTCCTTCTCCTCCCAGGCTCGGCAGATCAATATCCACAACCTCTCTGCCTTTTACGACAGTGAAGTGTTCAAGATGAACAGGTTCAGCCGGGATGTGAAGCGGAAGCTGATTGTCCAGCAGTTCTGAGGCTGGCAGTTGAGTTTACCATGTCCTCCTGTGAGATGAGACCTCCATCTTGTAGCCCTCCCAGGAATGCTACAGAAATAATGATCCAGAGGGACTAAGCTGCACATTCTCTTGCTTGCTTTCTGCCTTATGGATTAAGGGAGTGCTGATCTGCTGAAGACCTTGTAAATAGAACAGAATTAAGCAGTTAAATGCCCAGCCAAGACTGTTTAGCAACCTCATTCACTGTTTTGCCTTTTAGCTAAGCTCAATAGGGAGGGAATTGCTGGCCACATAGATGGCAGGTTTGCTGGTGGTTTGTCACTAGTTGTTATGGGCTCATCTACAGGAGAGACCAAGTGGGAGCATTCGAAAGGCATTTGTCTGCCTTATCCGTGCCCCTTGGATTGCAAGCACCCTCAGGGTTTCTCTTTTCCCATCTCTGGCGACCGTGCAGCCTGCTGGGTGATAACTGAGACTCTCTTAACTCTCCACGAACCAGCTCCAGGCCTTGGTGCCTGACACTTGACATTTCCCCAGGTGCTCACATGGGTTGACCCTTTGCTTGGTTTCTGCAAGGCTGGAGGCGGGGCAGAGGAAGGGGGGAACTGAAATAAAACATAACTATTTCTAATATTAGTGGTGATCTGTATGGGTAGTGAAAGCTCCTTCAGTACATGCTGAGGCAGTGTCCAGAAGCCTTAGGGAAGGGGCTTCCCCTGCCTTACTGGGTGTTATCTCTGTGCAGCTGTCAGCAGATGTGAATTTATGGCTGGATCGCAGTGCTGACACCTAAACTGAACACCATCTCTCACCTCCAGTTGTTGAGGGTGAAGCATCCATGGTGCTGTTTTTGGGAGTAGCAGTGAAGAAGCCCTGAGCTGGAGGTGTGCAGGGAGGGCAGGATGGGCTCGGTGTTCACATGCGATTTCCTTACTCTGTGTGTTTTAAATACATTTGGTTTTTAATACTTTTCTGTTTCTTCCTCTTTTGGTATCTCCTGCAGCCACAGGGGGAAGGAAGAGCATAAGTGAGCAACCTGGATGCTGGACCAGCTGCTCAGCAGTTTGTGGGGTTGGGTTTGGGTGCAAACACATCCCATGTTTGGCCTTCAAGTTAGTGGGAACTGCCAGTGCTGGTCTCCCAGCTATTGCATGTCCTCACTGTGGATAGGTACCAGGACACAGTTGTCCACAGGACAGTGTCCTGAACACTGCAGTTCCCACCCAGGGCCTGACTGCAGTGGCTCCTTCCTTGTCTTGCCTGCTTATTGGAGCACTGATCCCTCTGTGGGACTCTATCATACATAAGTTAGTATCACCTTGAGACTGTCTTGTCACCATACATATCTCCCACCTCCCTTCCTCTCCCATTCTTGGGTTAGACAGCTTTGATCTCATGTCTTGGCTGCCACTTGGATTCCAGTCTGGGAGAAGCAGTAAACCCTCTCTTTCCAAGATGCAGCTGAGGTCTGTAGTGAATGTGCTTTGCCTAGCTGGACTACGGTACTGTAAGGCATCTCCAACCTCCTACTGCCTGTGCTCAAGAGAATTTGTGAGCCGGCTGCTGCAACTCTGCTGGCCAAGCAGACATGTCCCTGGTTGTCAACACTGTGGAGTTTGTCATGGTGATGTGTGTGTGTCCTCTCAGCCTGGTTGTTACTCAGGAGCTAGCAGTGCTTGAATCCTGCTGGGGGCTTAGCACATGACTTGCAGCCTGAAACTGGCTCTGCATGTTGCCTTTTCTGTCTGCCAGCTCCCTTCTGTGTATTTAACTGTTTTGGCTGGGTTTTTTTCCCTTCCGTCTGGGTCTCTTGTCTACCAGGGCTTTCTGCAGGCAGCCCACAGAGACACCTCCCTGGCATGCCTTGCCTGCCAGAGCTAGCCTTTTGCCCCCTGAATGTGTGCCTGGGTCAGGTGTCTGCTGGAGAGGGCAGAGCCGCTGTGTGACTAGAACCACCACCTGGTAAGGCCCAGTGTGGTTCCTCTGGGCTGGGCACAGAGGTGTTAGCACTCCCCCTCCTCCTGCCAGAGGCCACAGGCAGAGGCCATCCCTGGGGAGAGCAATTGCCAACACTTGCAAGCTGTGCCCAGCTCTGATGGAACCCACATACCTTGCTGGGGAAAGTCCTGGCGCTGAGACAGCAATGCCAGCAGTAATGGCGGATGCAACAAGCTTGTCAAGCAAACTGAACTTCTGTGTTGTGGGGATGAACATTGGGTGTGGGAGGAGAAAGAGGCTTTGTGTTGCACTGGACAAATACAAAATTCTTGCTAAACACTTGCAACCTTGTGAAGCCTCTGCTATGCCTGTAGTGACCCACGCAGAGTTAAACACATGGCCAAGCATGTCACCACAAACCACGAGAGAATACACAGAAATGGAGTGGGACTCCTGATTTTCCCAGCTCTTCACCCTGCTGCTGGACAGGGCTGTTGACAGTCACCCTTCAGTTTTGTCCTGTAACCACCTACTTCCTGTGCTCTGGTCCCACCTCGCTTGGCACATGGTATGAGCAGTGGCAACAGAGAGATGCCATTGTTGCAGTCACTTGTTTGTCACTTTGCTTGCTCTGCCTCCTGAATCCTCACTACGGAATCAGTTATGCCCTCCCACCTTGTTGCGTTGCCAGCATCCAGCAGAGCAATGAATTCTTGCAACTGCGTCCTTGCTAATGTTGGCATCAGCCGCTCAGTGGAGTGTTAATGCCATGAAGGCATGTTCCCCCTCTCACGGCCACTGAGCTTTTCTGGCTCCCTGGAGCAAGCTTTGGCTGTTGACAGCATCAGGTGTCTGGTCTGGACAGGGGTGCAGACAGGGGTGAAAACAGATGCTGCTTCGAACAGTGACTGCCTTGCCAGGAGGCATGTTCCAGCTAAATGTAGCAAGGATTTTACTGCATGGCTCTGGAGATCAGCAAGCCAAGCTGCGCTTTCACGAAACGATGAGTTGCTCCCCTGACAACCTTGAGTTTAGCCAAGCTTGAGCACTCGGCTTCTCGCTGCTGTGATTTGAACATTGCCCAGCGCCTCTGACAACCTGGGGCAAAAGCAAGGCTCTTGGGGAGCTGAGGTTTGTCTACAACAGGCTGTGCCTGGGCTCAGGCAGAAGATGATGGGGGTGCTCTTTGCAAAGCAGACAGGGCTGTGTGAAGCCAAGCAGTGTCCCTCCTGGTGGTCCTGCCCCGCTTGGGATTGTGGTTGTTGGCAAATGCTGAGTGAGAGTGGCTTGGAAGAGCATCTTGATGTGAAATGGCCATGATGGGCCAGATCCTGATCCAGTTTAATTTGAACATGCTGTGCGCACACTCCTGAGAGAATAGTATGGCTCGCTGCATCTCATAAAAAGCTGTTTGACCTTAGCCCAGCACAGAGCATATGTATATACACACTCACACAAACAATGCATACATGCCTGTTTGGGGTACGTGAGCAGGTGCCTACAGATAACAAGCTAATATGTGAGGGTATGTGATATGGAAAAATGGGGAGACAAGACCCCTTCCCTTCCTGCAAGCTCTTTCCTACCTACTGACGGGGTTTAGAGTCTTAACAGCTTCTGTCTTTATTGTGATCATAAACCAACACACTACATCTGCAAGTCCTGGGTCCTATCCAATGTGCCAGCAGCTGTTTCTGAGCCTGCTTGTTAAATGGCAGATGCCCCTTGAGTAGGGGAAGTTCTACCTCCAGTAGTACATTATTTTTTCCTCAAATTAATGCCAAAGCCGCTTGGAAAAATTAGCATTTCTAGCATTTCTGGACTGGCAGCCTTTCACTTCCTCCCATGCCAGACCTTGGCTGGAACCTGCTCTGTCCATCTCCTGAGTGTTTACTAAAGAGCTGTCTGGAAACTGGTTGACATAACTTTCCCAGTGTAATGGTGCTCAAGATGTAGCAGTTGTGTTGGATAGTGTCATCTTCCTGTCCTAGAGGAGGCCAAGCAGCTGCAGTTCAACCAGGAGGGCCATTTCAGGTGCTTATGGCTCTGCCCTTGTTGACCTCAACTGACCTGAGTACCCGAATTCCAGCATGTGATCTCTGAGCTGTGAAGACAGTATGGGAATATGTCTACAGAAGATGTGTATCTACAGATACAGGCGAGTAACTGCAGACAGCTACCCCTCATGCTGTGCTGCAGGGAGGATGCACTCTGAACTTCCTAGTATTTTTCCATCTCCTAAAATACTTTTCTACTTAGCAAGGCAGAGCCAAAATTGGATCAGGCTTCTGCCGTATTTTGCATCTATTATGCAGTTCTTGCCGCCATGACTGATTTAATGTCTCCATTATCAGGGAGCACTGGTCTGCCAACAACTCCAGCCATCCAGCATGCTCCTTCGCCACAACTAAAAGTCCGTGAGGAGTCTGAAGGGTCTGCTGAGCTCTGCATCTTCAGAGCAAAAGCTCCTTGGAAGGGGGTTGTGCTCCTTTATGCTTATCTTGCAAGTCACTTTCCTCTAAAGGTGAGATGAACCTGTGGGGGGAACCTAGGGGAGGTGCCGAGTTTCTTCTCTGGGTTATCTAGTGCTCAGGGAGATGTGTCCTGTGTAAAAGACAGTGAGGATCTTCAGTCCCATCAAACCACATGGAAACACATACGTATGAGTGCCAGTAGTCCCCATAAGCCAGTGACAGCTCTCCTCAGAGTCAACAGACACCAGCCTTCTTCAGAAACAGGCTGTTCCCCCTGCTCTGGAGAAACCCACGTCCCAGTTTAGCCAGCTGTTAAGAAACCAGGAGGTTCTCTGAAGAAAGTATTGGGCTTTTCAGTTTAGTGAAAAAAAGTATAACCCATATATCACCTCTGGGTTCTTCTCAGTGAAGATAAGATACTTTTTTCAGTGTGCAGTAAAAACTCCCCTCTGGACAGTTTCTCAAGTCACTCTGCAAGCAGGGAGATGTATGTTGTCAGGGCCATGAGGGTACTCCCATGGCCCAGGAGCTCTATTTAAGCTCAGCCTGGGGCCCTCAGTACCTGCCTGAGCTATGAGATGGGAACACTGGTTTCTGGCTTACTGTGCCTGATTAGAGTCCCTGTTGCTTTGGGCTGCAACCCATAAACTGTCTTTCTGACCTGACCTTAGTTCTCTTCTGCTATGGAGCTGCCACTGGATGGTGTCATATGATGGTTGCCATCAGCAGACCTTGACCTATGGACTGACTTCCTGGTTTGGTGTTGGACTGGCTTCATCACTATAAACTCCTCTGAGGAGCTGGACTTCTGGCTGCCATCCCTGAGCTACTCTCTATATCTGCCTTGGGTAGTGGGGGGTACCTGTCCTACTGGCTGTTGTGCTCTGATGTGCGCCCCTCAAACCCTGCATAACAAGGGCTTGGAAGTCACTTATCTGGGCTCAGGTCATACCTTTAAAACAGGCAGAAATGAGACAAAATCTCCTGTACCTTGTCACCAACCTCCTGGTTCTCCTGAGCTTTAGCCTTCTTATCCTTCCATCCCAGTAAACAGCTTCAAAAGGTGAGGTTTGACTGCGCTCATGACATCTACTTTTCTGTATTTCTGCAGATTTTCCATCCCATCCAGAAGGGTATTTTCCCTCTGCTTAGGATCTGGGTTGATGAGCTCAACACAGAGATAAAGAGGTTCTCTAAGCTGCGCTGTACAGAAGCCCAGCTTAAATAATGTGAATAATCTCCAAGAGATGTAGTCCTTTCTCCTTCCTCGCTGGGAGCTCGTAGTCACCCCTCGCACAAGTGGAAGGCTGTGACCATCTTTCTGCATGCTAGCTCCAACAGAGCAATGTGACTAGGTTGCTATTCTGCTCAAGCAAGGAGCCCTTGGGTTATGAGGAAACCTGCGTGGGCTTTCAGCTGGAGAGCTGTCTGTTTCCTTGCCCCAGGTGGCTCTGTTAAAGGTTATTCTGGCCCCTTAATCCAATTCAATATAGCTTTGTTTTCCTCTGCCCTCTAGGAGTCTGCTGAGGTGTGCTGTTAGAGCCTCCTGCAGGAGAATGGCATGGCTATTAATGTGGCTTTAGTGAGGAGAGAAATGTGAAGCTTCAGGGATGGGAGGCAGCAGGGGCAGGTGAAAACTGGAAAAGTAAAGAACAACTTGTGCTTGCTTTTCCACTGCACCTCACAGCAGGGGATGGGAAGCAAGCAGGGCTTGTAACAGCACTGTGTCCCAGGTGGGCAGCGTGCCCTCCCCTAAGGCGAGCAGGTTGATGCAGAGAGATGAAGAAAGGCTTGAAGTGATACAGAAAATCTTGCTCCTGCTCCTGAGCTCTAAATAGAGCAGATTCTATTTCCTTCTAATTACAGCATATCCTGGAAGGCATTAATTGCTCCAGGTCACTCCCCTTGAAGTGTTTATTATATGTCTTCCCCAGCAGGATTTTGGATGAGAGCAGAAGATGTGTATTTTGCCCAGAGAATGGCTGCGTGCCTGGGCTACCAAGAATAGAGTGGGTACCCACCCCTGCTTGGTACAGTCGAGATGCTTCACAGTGTCCCAGCATTAAAAAGGCTAAGTCAGCAAATAAGCTTATATAAAGCTTGTTGGAGGCTCTGAAGTAAATTCATGTATACTGGTACAAGGGGGAGGTTAAATCTTTCCTTATGCTTAGGGAAGGAGGGGCTAGGCAGGAGAATTTTTAAGCTCTCCTCTTGCAGGGGGATGAGATGCCAAAAGGCTGCACAGCTTCACAGAAGGGGTTAAATTGCGTGGTGTGCCACAAGGCTGCTGTGCCACCCAGCCTCTGTCCCAAAGAGCCAGCAATGGAGGTCACAGGAGAGAGTCTGAGGTTTTTTGCCTTCCAATGTAATAATGGGCACAGATCACCTTCTGTTGTCTGGACAATTGCCAGTGTGCGAAGAAAAGAGGGTTAAACCTTTTTCCTGGTACTAGTGACATCTTGCATTTTCTAACTCTGGGAGAACTTAATATCTGACTGCTTGTTTGTTTTGCTTGTTGTTTACTTTTTTGCTCTGCTGAGCAAGGGAAATAGATCACTTTCACCTTTGTAGGATTCGGTTCTGCTGTATTTAAGAAAATAAAACATCTCACCAGCATATTTAAAGTTAATGTGTTGTGTTTTTTTTAACTGGAGTTTCAAAATAAGTTACATTTCTTTTGAGATTAGACTTTGTGGTTGATTTCTTTTTAATTAACAAATCCTAGGCACCAAATTCTTTCCCTTAGCTATCACCTCATTCCTCTACATCGTAGTATTTGTTTGCAAGTATCTTGGAACAAAATGTGACCTTAAATTGAAATGGGAAAGCTGGCTGAATTTCCTGAAGGCAGAAGCTGTTACGGTAACTTACAGGGGGAGACGGCAGAAGGATTTTCAGTTTTGCCAGCCTAAAATACATGCTTGCTTTCTGATTCTTCCTAACACACGTAACTGTGAAATTGAACAATTTTGGGGAAGAACAGAAAAGCCCAGATAATGGTAATACTGAGAAAAAATTCTGAACAGCTTTGAAGCAGCTATAAAAAAAGCATTTAGTGCAATTGTAAAGTGCCTTTTACCAGAGCTCTGAACGTTGTTGGAGAATATATGCCAGGTAGGGAGGCTGGAGGAGATCAAATGAGAAATGACAAGCCTTTGCCTATAAAGCTGTCAATACCTCAGAAGAGAGCTGAGCCAGCTGTGCCTATTCCAGGGAGCATAAAATGAAGACACAGGGGCTGTGCTGGGCTTAAGTTCATGCTGTTTTTAAAAAGAACTGGTGTTGCCCATCTCTGCTGGCTGTTTTCTGCTCCGCTGGCAGCGCTGACCTGGCTGATTGATGTTGCCACTAATTTTATTTAATTTTCTTGCCTAAGACGTATCCTCTCCTTTCACACTCCCCTTTTGTTGCACAGTCTGAGATTGATGTATAACGTCAAAATAAATCTAGGGAGCGCCATGAGTCTCACAGAAAGTGTGTACACTGCCATGCCCGTGTGGTGTCCTTCCCTCTGATTCAAGGCCATGTAATACATGAGAGATGTTTTTGTGCTTTCTTTGATGTGATTAGGCTGCTTCAGACACTAGATGCAGTTTCTAATATTTGGGAGCTGGATGTGGCAGGGTCGGGAGATCTGAAAGGCTTTTAGTTACCCACTTGTAGTAAGCCACCTGCATGTTAAGACAGCCAAATTACTAGCACCAAAGTGAAAAATGACAAGACCATTCATTAAATGCCATGCCTGGACTAGAATCTGAGGGCACTGAGGTGTTTTTATCTCATCTAACGGGTAAACGACAGCTCAGTAGTTCCTGCAGCATTTCCTGCTTGGCAGGGGCTGCATTGATTCTGGGATAAAAAGGACTTTCAGAGCACTGGAAGGACATGGTCCAAAAGAAGCCAAAAGCAAGTACTGTGGTTCCAGGCTGTCGGCTTTGCCTTGCTGCACTGGGTAATGGGTACAGCCCATCTTTACCTGCCCTTGTCACACTTGGGTTAGGTGCTGCATGGTAGCAGATGATGGAAAGAAGGAGCTGGTAAGATGCAGGCAATTACACAAAAGAGTGATGTGTGCCAGTGTTGGTGTGGTAGAAGCTGTAAAGGTCAGTATCAATAACACCAACTACCCTCTGGTGGTTGTTTGATTCTCTAGAGGGTTAAGCGGTCTTTGGCACATGACGCCTTTCTTTAGTTCTTGAAAACTAGCAAGTTCACCATCATTATTTTTTTCAGGAGATTCACTCTTCAACCATAAAAAGGTTCAGGGAAAAAAAGCTCAAAAATATTTTTAATGAACGCTTACTTGGGGGATAAAAGCATTTGAATTTAAAATCCTGATCACCTTCAGACCTACATCCTGTTGTCTCAGTGACATTCCATATGGGAGACGCAGAGCACTGGGCACCTGGTGCAAGCATTGCAAGTGCAAAGACACTTGGTGAGGCCATGACAGTGTGGTTGTCTCCTCACTCAAAGCTTGCAATTTGGATTTTATAATCTCTTGCCCTACTGAAGAAAATTGTTTTGAAACCAAAGAAAAAGACTTCTAGCTACTGCTGTTGAGGAAATCTTGAAAAGAGCTGGATACCTAATAGAAAGGGACCAATATGTTTTTGGGTCCTCCAACTTGGAGTCAGGCCATGTTTGCAGCCTTTTATGCTCAGGGCTTGACCAGGTCTCAGATGCTTGGCCAGGGCTGGACCCAGACCTGAACGGTTCCTCTGAGGTGGCAGCTGTGGAGGGAAGCGGGAAGGCTATGGCTCATCCAGTCGGCAACAGGGGCCGAAGCACAGGGAGCTGGCAGGTGTTCCTTCTCTCCTCAACCACTGTGGTATTACAGGACCTGCTGAGTCTTATTTCTTGGACACCTGTCTGACAAAGGCCTTGCCTGCATCATTTACTGTAATGCTATGCCCTGAGGCCATTAAAGATGTGTTTAATTTGAAATAGAATATAATTGGAGCATTTGGAGTTCTTGTTGCTCTAGTAATGATTTTGGCATGATATTCAGCCTGTTTCTTTGCTGTGCTATCCACCAAAACATAGAACTGCTCTAAGAGCTTCAAATCTAAGAACTGTGGCACTATAATTATTTTTTTTTAACAGACACAGAGTTTGCACAGAAGGGTACAAAGAAGGGGGCATCAGCTGAATTAGTATCACCATGACAGTCTCAGATATGGTGGTGACACACCACAGAATGGTTTCCCCAGTGGGTGTTGGAGCATCTGTCCCTCTAGGGCTGAGGCTCCAACACAGACCCAGCTTCAGTTAACGGATGCAGCCCTCCAAGCTCCAGGCTGCAGCGAGTGCCTGGGGCATCTCTGGCACCAGGAGAAATGGCCCTTTGTCCTGAAGAAGGTATGCTCTCTTGGAGGAGCTGTGCCACCACATAGAGGAGTTACAGGAAGAATTGAGCAGGCTGCACAGCATCCTGCTGCACAGAAGATCAAAGGGAGATAGACAGAATCTGAGACAATTCTCTGAGACAAAACAGCTTGAAAAGCCTCCAACCCTACCTAAAGTAGAGAAGCAGGCAGTGTCCAACCCAATACTAAGGTAAGTGCAACCTCTGAGAAGGTGAAGGATGGAAGCTTCTGACACCAAGAGGAAGGATCCTGTTTCCCCTTAGGACTAACAACTACAAAATAAGTTCACCAGTCTCAGTTGAAGAGGAGCCAGATGTGCTCCACCCCAATATATGCTGGAGGGAAAACACAGTAGGACATAAGCAATCCAGGAGGTTCCTGAAGTGTATTGACAGTAACTTCCTCCTCCAAGCAATAAAGGAGCCATCAAGAAGAGATGCTGTGCTGGACCTCATACTCACCAACGAGGGGCTCACTGGGGACATGAAAGTCAAAGGTAGGCTTCGCTGCAGTGACCATGAGATGGTGGAGTTCAGGATCCTGAGGGGAGGAAGGAGGGTGAGTGTCAAAACCAAGCCCACAACCCTGGTCTTCAAGAGAGCAGACTTCAGCCTCTTCAAAGATCTTTGGCTCTTCAGAGTCCCCAGGAATGCTGAGAGAGCTGGCAAGTGTCATTGCAACACCACTCTCAATAATCTTTGATCAATCGTGGCACCTGGGAGAAGTGGTGAAGGACTGAAGGAAAGCAAATGTCACTCCTATCTTCAAGAGTGGCAAGAAGGAGGACCCAGGGAACTAGAGGCCAGTCAGCCTCACCTGGAAGGAAGGTGTTGGAGCATCTAATTCTGGAAACTATTTCCAATCACACAAACAACAAGATAATAAACAGGAATAGTCAGCATGGCTTCACCAAGGGGAAACCATGCTTGACCAACCTGCTAAATTTCTACAATGATATAACTGGCTTGGTAGATGAGGGGAGAGCAGTGGATATTGTCTACCTGAACTCCAGGAAGGCCTTTGACACTGTGTCCCACAACATCCTCATAGACAAGATGTTGAAGTATGGGCTGGATGAGCAGACACTGGATTGAAAACTGGCTGAATGCCTGGGCCCAGAGCATGGTGGCACAAAATCTAGCTGGAGGCTGGCATTTAGCGGTGTACCCCAGGGGCCAATATCGAGTCCAGCCCTGTTAAACGTCTTAATTAATGCTCTAGATGATGGGGCAGAGTGTACCCTCAGCTAGTTTGCTGATGACACAAAACTGGGAGGAATGGCTGATAAACCAGAAGGTCAAGCTGCCATCCAGAGGGAACTTGACAGGCTGGAGAAATGGGCTGACAGGAACTTCATGAAGTTCAACAGACCTCTGAAGTGCTGCTCCTGGAGAGGAAAAATCTCATGCACCAGTATGTGCTGGGGGCCACCCAGCTAGAAGGCAGCTTGGCAGAAAAGGACCTAGAGGTCATGGTGGACGCCAAATTGAACGTGAGCCAGCCATGTGTGTTTGCCACAAAGAAGGCTAATGGTACCCTGGGCTGCACTAGGCAAAGTATTGCCAGCAGGTTGAGGAAGGTGATCCTTCCCCTCTACTCAGCACTGGTGAGGCCACACCTGAAGTGCTGTGTCCAGTGCTGGGCTCCCCAGTGAGAGGGACATAGACATATTGGACAGAGTCCAGTGAAGCCACAAAGATGATTAATGGAGTAGAACATCTCACATATGAGAAAAGGCTGGGAGAGCTGGGACTGGTTTTTAGCATGGAGAAGAGAAAGCTCAAGGGGGATCTCATCAATGTATATAAATACTTGAAGGGAGAGTGCAAAGAAGATGGGGCCAGGCTCTTTGCAGTGGTCACTTGCTGTTTGCAGTGACAGGACCAGAGGCAGTGGCACAAACGGAAACACAGGAAGTTCCTTCTGAACATCAGGAAACATTTTTTTACTGAGGATGACCGAGCACTGGCGCAGGTTGCCCAGAGAGGTTGTGGAGTCTCCAACCTTGGAGATAGATACTCAAAAGCAATCTGGTCATGGGCCTGGGCAACTGGCTGCAGGTAGCCTGCTTGAGCAGGGAGGTTGGACCAGATGAACTCCAGAGGTGGGGAAATGAAGTTGCTCTGATGGAGAAGTTTTTCCAGGTTATGAAGTGGGGTGGTCGCTGAGGGGTGAGGGAGGCGCGGTGGCTCTGTGGGCCATGGGTAACTGTGGAAAGGTCAGAAGATGGGTGTTAGGATCTGGTCTGCGGACCGTTCCTGTCAGGGCCCCGCTGACAGGGCCCCGCTGTCTCGGCTGACAGGGAGCTGCCTTCCCGCCGGGGCTTTGCTCCTGCCGCCGACTCGCCCGGCGGAGGGGGGTGTCGCCGGCGGGGTTCGGCGGCTCCTGCGTTCCCGCCGTGGGGGCTGATCACCCACCACCGGCGCATGCAGCCGCGCCGCCGGCACTCGTTGTGGGCGCCCGGGGGCGGCGGCGTGCCGGGCTCTGCAGCCAGGAGCGGCCGGGCCGGGCCGGGGGGCGGCGGCGGCTCCGCGGCCAGAAATTAGGTGCAAACCACCGCCTGCGCCTCGCCTCTGCCCCGGCCGCTCCGTCTGCGCACCCGGCGGGCAGTTAGGACCCCTCCCGTTCCCCCCGCCCCCGGAGCGGCGGGCAGCGGCGGTCGGGAGGAGGCGGCGCCGGGCGGCGGGATGCAGTGCGGGGCCGGGCGGCGGGCGGGCGCGGCGGCGAGGGGCAGAGCCCGGCGGGCGGCGGGGCGGCCCTGCTCCCCGTGAAGAGGCGGCGCGGCAGGGCAGCGGCCGCCGCCATGCAGCCGTTGCACCGGGCCCCGGCGTTGCTGCTGCTTCTGTCCGCCGGTGAGTGAAGGCTGGTGGGGTGGGGGTCGCCGCCATCCCTGTGGACTGGGGCGGGCCGACCGCCCCCCTGCGGCGGGGCTGGGCGGTGGGCGGGTGTCGGTCCCCTCACCGGGCACCGGAGCGCCCCGAGCACCGGGATCCCCGGCGGGGTGCGGGTCAGCCCGACCCCCCCCCCCCCCCCCGACCCCGGGAAACTACGGCAGGTCCAATTCCCCGGGACGCGGGGACCTCTGCGATAGGCATGTCCCCATCTCGCCCCTCCCCGCAAGCACCGTTGGCTCCCCCGGTTCCGGGACCTGTGTCAGTCCCCGTTCCCCATCCCGGAGCTCTCCCTGGGTACCGGGCACCGCCCCCTCCCCGGCCATCAGAGTCCTCTGGAGTGGCCGGTCTCTGCCTCGGGACCCCCGGGGGATAACAGGGGAACCCCCGGGGTGCCAGCGCGGGGGGCTGAATGCAGGGGGGTTTCCCCCTGAGGGGATGGGGGCTCACCCGGGGTCTCCCGGGGCACGCAGCGGCGGTCCCCGGTGGCCAGCACCGACAGCACTCGCGGTGCGGGGAGCGGACGGACGTTGCCCTGGACGGGGCGCGCTCCCCGCCGCGGCGCTTCGGCAGGATAGACCCTGTTATGGCAGGGCTGCCCCAAAACCGCGTTCTCCGGTATTGATGGTTTCTTTTGGCGTCGTGGTAATTTTACTAACTACCGCGAAACTGGCACAAAGGAAGGAGGAACCACAAATTGCTCTGCGTTCCCCCAAGAGCCTCCTCTTGAAATTTGGAGGAGAGGTAGGGTGCCAAGGAAAGGCAATTAAGTGCAGGAATAATATACATGAAATAGTTACGAAGGCTCTGCTTCTATTTTTAAATAGTCCGGGGAAATTTCCCAACAAAGGGATCCCCCTAAAGACCCATGAGGCTGAGATTGCCCTCTCCCTCCCCCCCATCCTTTTTGTACAGAAATCTGGTTAGTGTGGAACAGGAGTTTTGAACAGGGACGTTTAAAGAGTGGGGGAGTCTTTGTCTTGAGTCATTCTGGCAGGGAGGGAGGGCTGATTTCCCAATCAGTCGCTGTCTTCCAGCACAACGGAGCTGTGATACAGTGACATCCAGCCCCCTGGCACATCTCTCTTATTACCCCAGTCTCCTAAAAATGTTCATGGGGGAATATGTCATCTGTGGAGCTGCTCTATCCATGAGCCGTATGTACAGTGCCTCGCCCCTGTCGTCTGGAGCTCCCTAAAGAGAAGGGATAAAGCCTTTTGGGTTTGCAAACAATAGTGAGCTTAAAGAGCAAAATAGATCAGAAAACCTGTTGGGGTTTTGTGCCAATACTCTGTGGCACAGAAGCAATAAGCCTTTCCAGAGCTGAGCAGGGAGCCAGTTTTGTGGTTTCCTCCAGGCAGGTTGTCCACATTAGTGAAGACCTCGGGCATGGCTGGCAAAGGTCCTTTAGCTGTGTCTCAGCAGGAGACCCATGTCCCAAATTCAGCCAGACCTCCGCCTTCTCCCAGAGGAGGGCAAGGTACATGGTAGGGAGCTGCCATATTCCCACCCCGCCAACCTGCTGGCAAGGGTTGGCCCCATCCCCATCGCTTGAAAGCTACAGTTGCTGTGTAGAGGAAGGAGACTGGCCTCATGGTGATCTAAAAAATCTGGTGGCTCAAAGGACCACAGCTGAAACTGCTGTGCTGAGGGGAGGGTGTGTTTCTTGTTCTGCTGAGGCTGCTGGAAACTTTCTAGTGTTGCTGTCCAGCTGGTGATGATGGGGAGGGTTTGGGTCCTTGGCTTTCCCTGTGATTCTCTCTGCTGTCCTACAGGGAGAGGTGTAGGGGTGGGTGGTGGGCAGTAGCTCTGAGGGACAGCTCAGTTCCTAATCTAGTGAAACTGTTAATCCTGGTGGGTTTTGGCAGCTCTTGGGGGCTGGACTCAGTTGGCCAGGCATCTCCAGACACCTGGAGTCCTACCTAGATGGGAGGTCAGAAGTGGAAATGCAGACTGCTGGGAATTTCTAAATCAAGCTCTATTGTGGTTAGTAGCTTTGCTCAGCTATTCCAGTCTGGAATAATTCACTGCACTCTGGCCTTGTTCCTCCAGTCCTTCAGGACAGGAATAGTTAAAACCTGAGAGAGCTGGAGGGACTGATTGAGATGCCTTGATGCTGGGGGGAAGGCATGCTTCCTGCAGCGTGCCTCCCAGGATCGGGAGCCTCCGCAGACCTGCAGGATGGGCTGAAATGGGACCTGTGCCTCACCAGGGTCCTATCAGACTGCTGGGCAGCACAGGTCTGCTGGCAGAACGTGGAAGCATCCCTCCAGGCTCTAGCATATCTGAGCCTCTTTGCTTTTGAAGTAGGAAAATGATGTGGTTAAAAGCAGAGGGAGAAGGGAGGGAATGTGTCTCTTCCCTCTTGTTGTCTCCCCAGGTGCTTGTCTGCAAGGGTGCTATTTAAGCTTCCCCCGGCCCCCCCCCCCCCCCCCCCGCCCCGCCTTTTTAGAAGATTCCTTGTTAGCATTGTGTGAACAAGCCTGAGCTGAGGGAATATAAATCAGGATGGATGAAAATTCCCTGTAGTCAGTTTTGCCTTGGCCTCTTCAGTGCCATAAGGAAATGTTCATTTAATTATAGGCATCGGGGTAGAAATAACTACATTAAGCCCTCAAGGGGAAGCTGCCAGTGGCGAGCTGTGGATCAGAGTGCACAAAAGTTTTTCTACTCGCTTAGCGTGGGAAGAATCTCTGGCATTTTCTGGGTACCTGAGTGACCAGCAGTAGCAGCAACAGCTGCCCTGTTGCAGGGCCAGGGGGAGAGGGGCTGCAGGGAAGGTATATCATGGCCCACAGCTGGTGGTCGGGTAAACTTGCTTCCAGTTCTCACTGGCTGTTGAAACACGTAATCCCAAAAGAATGGAGAGAGGTGATTTGTCAGCCACACAAGTGCAGCCTGCACAGAGGCAAAGCAAATGTGTGTGTTGGTTTGTTCAGAGGACCAGGGATGCTGGCAAGGAAGATATGCCCTGTTCAGGTTCAAATCAGCCCCCTGCTGTCCCCATACCTGGTTAAGCCCCATTGTGGTTACCAGGGTTTGGATGTACGTTCTTGTTTTGGGGATAATTTTTTATTGTTGGGGAGCCAACTTTGCAGCCCTCCCTCTAATGACAAATGCAATCATTTTTGGCTCTTCTTATCCTTCCTGATGTGTTGTGAAGGTAGTCAGGACCTGTACATGTGCCCCAGGACTACGAAACCTTTTATGAGCTTTTTTGCCTAGGATGCATGAGGCTGATTGGAAAGTGGAGCCTCTTGGGGGTGAGATTGCTGTGCAGCATGCCAGCATGCTGCAGGGGCTGGAGCAGAGTGTAACCATTTTCTGCTCAGTGTTGTGCCCAGTGAGCTTTAAAGACCGTTTGGGGTCTAAAAGGCTTCTGTTACGTTTTGATGGGTGACCATGTCCCGAGGGAAGTCCCTTCTGTGTCTGCAGTAGTGCTTGCTCTGCCCGGGCAGGGAGGCTTTGAAGATGAAGCAGCCCTGAGCCTTTATTTGGTGTGCTGGAAATCAGACCGAGTGCTGCAGGGTATGTGGTCCAGGTTGGGAGAGAGAAGAGGAAGCACAGGCCTGGCAAGGTGATTTTTAGCAGATAGATGAAATGCTTTGGGCCTGTGAGAGGGCAGAAGAGTCTATGGGCTGTGGTTTTTCTTTTAGATCAGTGGCTTTCATCCTGTGGTCTGTTAACCCCTGGGGGCCTGTGGGCTTCTTTGAGGAGGCCTATGAAAGGTAACCAAGGAAAGAAAATTCACTTCTGCTGTATACAACTGTCTACCCGATGCTATTTCCCCAGGGGCTGCATCTCCCCGCCCCCGCCCTGAGTTGGGAGCTGCCACTGTGGATAGCGAGAAGCGCGGAGGAGAGCAGACATTGCAGCAGCAGAGGAGGGAGGTGTGAAGGCTACGAGACGATCTGGGGAGGGAGGGAAGGCAAACAGTCTGGGAGACTGAAACCAAGCAAGATTGTGCCTCCTGGCATGAATGGTTGAGCGAAGTGGGAAGGACAAGCAGGCTGGTCTGAGTTGCCGTGACCTGCTTGCATGGATACACTTCTGTGGAGATGGGTGGTGGTGTTTAGAGCAGTTACTGATCATAATGACAGGAGACCTGACTCTTCTCAGCGCTGGGCTGAGGAGGCTGGCATCCCTGGAGCTCAGGCCCCTGGTGCATGTGTGCTGAAAAGGGCACATCTGCAATTATCTGCAAAAGCAGATGCATCTTCTAGCATTGCCTTGCCATTTCTCGTGGATATACCTGGGCCTGTGTGCTGTAGATATTGTCTGCTGAAATGCCAAGAGAGCAAATGTTGGCAGTCCTTTCCAAGGTAGCGCCCACTCAGTACGTGCAGGCATGCACACACTGTAGCCTGGTGTTTGAGCTCTCTGATTATGCTAGCTGTAAAGATCTGTAAAAGCTGAAAGATGCTGGTACAGCTACTGTGTGCTCTCACATCTCCCTCTAAAGAGTTTTCCAATTGCAAGGGCTGCTTCATTTGTGCCTCATCCCTCTTGTTCGCGCAGGTTGGTAAGCATATGTGTTCTCAGCAGACCCGAGTGCTTTTCCCATTGATTTGTAAAATGTACCAGGGCCATGGGAAAGTGGATGGTTTTAGAGGGACACTTGGTGAGGGACCTGGTTGCTGGCAATACCGGAGGAGGATGGCAGTCTGATCTTGAAGCCCTAACTGGAAATGATCTCAGAGATTAGGCACCTGACTGGATTTGTAATTGGTCTAGTGCAGCATGGGAGAGCAGCGATAAGGCTGTGTGGGAGCTGGACTGGGAGAGGTCTCTTAGGTGGAGCATCCCAGCTCAGGTACGGTCTGTAACTCTGATTTAGCATCAAAAGGACTTAGGCTGATATGTGGTTGTACCATATGCTTCCCTGTGCAAGCTATTTAGGGTCTGGGGTGCAGAGACTCCAGGTGAGCATGGGGGAATAGGCTTGGACATTCCTCAGCTGAACAACATTTTCTTCTCTTCCTCCACTGTCTGTGGTTGGGATCCTCTTTTATTATTTAAATTACTCTGTGTTTTGTTATGTTCTGGAAGTAGTTTGTGCCATTGGCTGTTCTGGCCTGGGGCCTCTCCCCTCTCTGCCCTTGGGCCTTGCTCCTTGGCTTTTCCAGGCACGGTGGTCTGAGGGAGGGAATATCCCTGGCAGATGCTTCCCTCATTTGGTCATTGTGTTTCTGTCCGAACCAATTATCAGTAGATGACCTATTCCTGACCCAGCTGTCCTAGGAAATAACATTGTTGGTAACTCCTGGGTTTGGGGTGGGCTAGAAAGGAAGGTCAACAGTAGCAGGGCCAGATGGACACTGTTGCAGCTGCTGCTTTGGCAATACTGAGATGCTCTGACCGCCCACCCTGGTACCCATTGTGTAAACTGCACTTGGGTGGTGTTGTACTGGCTCTTGCAGTTGGTGGGGAGAGACAGGTAAGTCAGAGCATGTGTTTAGGGGAGGGGTCTTCCCTTCAGCACTGCTTCTGTGGCAGTGTGGTGTAGCCACAGCACCCAGGAAGGAGAGGTGAAATTGACCTTCAGTTGGGTAAACTGAAGGGCACACCAGCCCCTTGATAGGTCAAGTCGATATGATGACATCTTAAGGGATGTTTGTGTGTTTCCTTGGAGAGGAAATTGAGGTTTACTTGTTAATTAAAAGGCAAGAAAATTTTGAAGGCTGTTTGACACAGTCACAGCCAGATTCCATTTCATCTCCCCAAATCCCTCCTCTCATTTCAGCTGGATACAGAAACAACTTATTTCCTCTTTCTCTTCTCCTATTCAGTAGGTCAGCTGGGAGTTTTTAAACAGTTGCCCTGTCCTGTGGAGAGGTGGCTTGCCTTGTGGCAAAGGGATAAACTGGTTCTTGGGCAGCTAATGTAGAAAATTCTTTGGGGTTCATTTAGAACTGTTTAGACATGGGAAACCGCTCATATTCACAACAGTTTGGGAGAGAGATAGCATATGTTCTTCCCTCAGATTTATTTTTTTTTTCCTGCTGTTGAGTGAAACTGCTCAATCTGCATTGTCCGGGGCTGTTGCAGCAAATCCCCTGCTAAGCTGAACAGAGCAAGCTTCTCCACTTTGACTTGGAATTGTTTTCTGAGGGTCCAGTGGGGTCAGCAACTAGCAAACTCATTTCATCTGTGTATCCTCCTGGCTGGCCTTGGAAAGGTAATGCTGCAGTATTATTCCCTGTTGTTGAAATCACCCATTCTGCTCCTTGCAGAGGTGAAGCATCTTTTGCAAGGTCATCATTACCTCCATGTGTCACCTTTGTGGATGCTAGCAGCTGGAGAGCTCACAGCCAGTGTGGGAGCTCCCATGCTGGTTTTGGTGCTTTCTCTCTGCCTTTGTTCCCTCTCCCCCCTCTACCTACCTCTCCCACTGTCTCTCCTTTCTTGCCCCTCCTCTGTCTGATCTGGGGAGGGTTTTCCCTCCCAAGCTCACAGCCCTGCCGTTTTCCCCAAAGGCTGGCTGCCCTCTTTAGCATGCAGAGCCTCATCTCTTCCAGGTTACGCAGAGGTGCTGCAAAAATAGAAATGAGACACAAACACCCCATTGAAGCAGCTGGCGAGCCCTGGCTCCGTTCCCTGCTCCCTCCCATCTACAGTTGCAGGGCTTTATTCATTTCTGTTTCTTTATTCCTATCGCTTGATCTGCCTTTTAGAATACAAAATTGTGAGACTGATGGCTGGTAGAAGTCATCTAATCTCTGTTCCCCATCCTAGGAGGAAAATAACTAGCCACTGACACCCTGGGAGTTATATTTCCTCTTTCAGCTGTGTTCCTCTGCTCTTCCAGCTCAGCTCGTGCTTTGATTCTTTCTTTGCCTTGGAGTCGACAGCTGCATTGAGCTTCTTTATGAGGTGATTGGAAGAGAGAGGGAAGGTGGCAAATCTTGGGTCTGCTGTTTGGCATCCCAAGCCTTTGGGTTTTTGCTGCTGGTGCAAAAGGTATGAAGTGGTGTCAGGATGTTGTCTGGAGAGGTACTGATTTGTACACTGGTGCAACAGTGCTGTTAGCCCTGTGGCATTCAGGCTGGTGCTGGCATGGAGGGTCCCCCCAGGCCAGCCTCTGCATTCCATGCCTGTGCATCAGGCCCCAAGGTGTCCTACTCCAAATCCACCCCAGGAGAAACCTGGCTTGCTCAGGGTGTGCCTATTAATGACTCATTCTTAGGGATGAGGTGGTGTAGTTTTATCTTGGGCTGAGCAGAGCTTCCCAGTAAACAAGATAATGCAGCTTAGAGGGTTTTAACTGGGTAAACACTTCAGAGTTAAGTGAGGGTAAACAAACTCCTGGGATCTGAGCTTCCCTCATGGATGGGATTAGCTCTGTGGGTGCTCAGGTTCAACTACCATGAGAGGTCTGTTGTAGAGGTGGTGAGATGGGCTGTGGATGAGCTGTTGAGGCAGCCCAAACAGGGTGTAACTGATGGAAGAAGAAAGGCCTGAACCAGTCTTTGGAGCTGGCTTAGAGTTACGTTTTGAGGCTTTGCCTAGCTGGCTGGGAGACCAGCTGGGAGGATGTGTATTGCAGTGTGGCTAGAAAGCCAAGGCCCCATGTCAGCCATGTCTCTGCTAATGGGAGCTGGGGGAAACTGAGGCATTGGGGTGGATAAAGAGCTATGTAGGGTCCAGGCAGTCAGTTGCAGTCCCAACTACAGCAAATTTTCCATGCGGCCTTGGACCTGCTGTGGTCTCTCCCCATCCTTCTGCTCCCCTTTTCTGGACAACTTTGGCAATCATATTCCCTTCAGCCCCCTCACTGCTCTCTGTCATGTTTGCTTAAACTGTAAGCTCCTCAAGACAAGTGCTCTCTCCACTGGGCTGCATGGGGCTCAGCAGTGTTCTCTGTTAGTGATGTAGGTGTCTTGTGTCAGTCTGGGGAAGCCCAGTCTAGGCACCATCACGTTGGAGCCTCCTGGTAAGCACCACTGAATTGGCACAGGGGCTGGCCTGGCCAGGTCTCTCCAGATCTGGACTCATGCATGAGAGATGTGCAAACTCTCATTTCCGGCTGTGGACTTCGCTGTGCGTGCACAGCTCAGAGGGAGCTGACCCATCCCCAGGGATGCCCAGAAGCACTTTGGCTGGCTCCGTGATTCTGCAGTAGCCTTATTCCCCTTTGATTACTCTGCCTCTGCCGTTCACTTTTTGTTGCTGTGCTGGCCTCAGCCGATCTTGCCTTAGATCAATAGAACAAACTGAACAGGACTGAGAAGTGCTGTAAGCCTGGCCCAAGTGTATATGGGAAAGAGCAACCAATATTGGATTTTGCTCAGTTCAGAGAACTGTGGAGGAAGGTGGAGAGGGTCAGAGCAGGCAGAAGGCTTGAGAAACACATTTCTGGCTTCCAGTGTTCCCAGGACAGGTTTAGTAATCAGACTGGCAAGTGAGCAGCAACTCCCAAACTTTTTGTGGTAGCAAGCTAACATTTTCAGTGAAAGCACCAGGGCCAGCCCATCTGCCATTGTCCTATGGCTCATCTTGGCACTTGCCCTCATTTGAATTTGTCCTTCTGGGATGTGGAGTATTGGGACATACATAGTGGTAGGAAGGAACCTCGGGAAGTTGCCTAGTCTGCCCTTGCCTGAAGGCAGTTCAGCTCTGCTTAAATCATTTCAGGCCACGTGTATCCAGATCTGCATGCAGCATCCAGGTGATGTCTCAGCAGTCCTTTGTAAAATCTCTCTATTTCTAATACTTCAGGACTGTGCAAGCATTTTCACACCTGCATTACAGTGATATCTCAGAGCTGTTTCTAATACAGAAATTTTTCCTCTTAAGACATTTCTAATGGGTAGTTTCCTGTCTTGTATCAGAAATGCTTGGTGCTAGTTCTCAATGTAGTAATTTATCACTTTGTGCTATTCCTTTTCATAATATTTCTGTTATTTCCATTCTCAAGATCACCTAGCTGTACCTACAGTCTTTCTGTGCAGTGAGGATGTTTCCTCGCTTTGTGTCCTTGTTCCTAATTTTTGTTCCAAGGTCACTTAGGAAAATGTTAAAAAGCAGCAGATACAAGGACAGACCTTGAGGAATTCCACTAATAGCCTCCCTCCGGCACAAGCCTCTGTCATTTTTTGTATAACAGTTGCCTTACAGTTACCCTGCTAATCAGTGTCTTTTCTTGCCTCTCTTGTAATTCTGCATGAGGCACTGTATCAGATATTTTACTGGAGTCCAGATGGATTAGATCTGCTGCATTTCTCTTGCCTAGAAAATCAGTTATCAAAGAAAAATACCAAATTAGTCTTCATTTCAGCTTATTCAATTAGTTCAGTTCAGTGACTGGTTCATTAAGGATTGAGAAATTGAGTATGAGCTGAGAAAGCGGGAAAACTTGTCCTTTTTTCTTCTAATCTATGAATAAAAATCAGCTGTGAGAGGATGAGATCTTCTAGTTTTAATGTGCTGAAGAAGGGAGGGCTAGGAAGCAATTGGTTCAGTTCACCCAAATTAGTTACTTTGCTTGCTTAACAAAACTGTTTTAAATGTAAAACATGTTTTGGTAATCTCATTTTTTTCTGTATGTCTCCATACTTGTGGTATTTATCAGTTGAATAAAGCCAAGTTCCAGGTGCTGTTTTCTTGCATTTTGATTGAAGTTCAGTATGCATGCAAATGTACCTTGACACAAATTGCAATTAAAGTCTCACCTAGAAATCAAGAAGTGTCAGTCAAACCTTCTAATAGATAAAATGGAAATAAGGATATAATTGTTGAAAGAAAAGTGTAAAATGCAACCCGCTTCCCTGCTTAGCGTTAGGTACATGTTTGCTGTTGGTATATTTTAATTCTTACCTGTGACAGCCCTTCTTTATGAAAAAAAAAATATGTGAATGCACGATGAAGTTCAAATCGATGACTTAAAAATAGATTTCCAGCCTGCTGATTTAAAACATGATTACTATTGGTGATGTAAATAATTTTGGTTTAAATCAGTCCCCCTGCATATAATATAGCTGCAGATCAGGAACACTAGGGTGAAATCTTGCCTGGGTGAGAGTCACATAGGAAACTGTCATCGACTTCACAGGGTCAGAATTTCACGGCTTAAGTATGAGACATTCCACCTCCTCTCCAGGATAGGCAACTAACAAGTCACCCCATCCTTTCATAGAGGCAAAAAACCTCAGAGAGGGTGAACCATTGTTGCCCCCTTGAAGAGAGGTGCCCCAGGAGGATGGCTGCTTGGCACTGACTCCTCCTGTATGTGAATGCTCCTCTGCATGCTTGTGGATGTTTCCCAAAATACCCTGATTTTCCTCATCAGCTGAGAGCGCAGCCCATCCAAGGGGCAGGTTACCCCAAAGGCAGGTGTGTGCAGCAGGTTGGTTTGGCAGGAGCAGGCTGCAAGGAGAAGACAGGCCCAATGGGTGTCAGTCCTATCTCTGACACAGGTTTATTGTCATTATACAGGGACCTTGTGCCTCTGCCTTGCCTCTTCAGAGGAGCCAACTGCTGATGGCCTGACATCAACTTCCCTGCTGGAGTTTGCCATGATGTCCCACCTGGAGGCCATGAATTCCCATGAGCAAACCATCCCAGAGGCTGCGGAGCCTGATCTTGCCCCTAGCTCTCTGCATGCTGCCCCAGGATCAGGCTTTGCCAGTGAGGAGAATGAGGAATCCAAGATCTTACAGCCCCCGCAGTACTTCTGGGAAGATGGGGGAGAGCTCAACGACTCCAGCCTGGACTTAGGACCTGCAACAGGTAGGTTATTTTTACCCCATTCTTCCTCCCCACTCTGCAGGGATGCTGGGGAGGTGGAAGGATGTTGGGATCTGTCTTCCTGCTTTGACTTGACTCTTGCTAAGAGGGCCTGAGATTAAATGTCAGCTCTATTTTCTCACCTCAGTGCCTGATGTGTCCCCGGTGAACCCTGAGCAAGCACAGGCTTTAGAAACCAAGTTATAGCTGAGTCTTTATTCCTGAGCTGCTATGAGCTGGGAGAAGTATTGCCTCCACCTAGTTTCTCATTGCCTCGTGCCCTTCTTCCTCCCTCTCCTTCCCCCTTTTATGCTCTCTTATCTCTCCCTTCTTTCTGTTGCTGTCAATTAAGCACAACCTCAAGTTCTCAAGACCCTAGCTTGGAGATCAAGGCCATCTTGGGGTTTGAGTCAAAGCTGGGTTCCCTGGGTCAAATTCGGGATTCCTCAGTCTGTGACTTCAGTGGGGTTTTGGCCTGAGAGAAGAGAGCAGGTTTTTCTCCCTTGGGGAGCTGTCCTGTTGCCTTCCCTGACCTGCCTGCTTCCTGGGGAGTTGTGGCCAAAATGAGTTTCCTCAGCATTTGAGCTTGCTTTGCTTTGTGGAGTGTTTTCGGAGACCATTGAGTCTCCTCAGTGGTCTCCCCATGAGCCCCTCACTGGCTTTGGGATGCTGTCAGGGAGAAGGATGGGAGGAAGGAGGAGGAATGTTGTAGGTTTTCCAGTATCTTAGATTATTTCACATGCTACTGCTCTTCAGCGTCATGTGGAGAATGTATTAAGTGTTACCCAGGGTCCAGACTTCAGCCTTATCCCTTCTACCTTATCCGATATCACTGCCTCCCTCTCAGCAGGTCTGACTGAGGTCTGCAATTAGAAAGCACAAGTCTTGTTTTATCTTCACTCCTATTTCTGTGACCTTAAAAAAAGACCTCTGTTCACACAGGGCTGAGGGCTGCTGCAGTGCTATGGCTCAGGCTGCCTGCTGGGGCACAGCGCACGCTACATGGGGCAAGGGCCATCCCAGCTTAGGTCTCCAAAGCCCTTTGCTCACTAACATTGCTGCGAAACTCATCTGGCCATGCTCTTGCTGCCCTGCGGCTCATGTGGTCCCCAGGGCGCTTGCAGGCCTGGCTGTGGGGAAGCTGTGCAGATGCTGCCTCTGCAGTGATGCTGGGGGGCAGATGGTGCGTGTTCCTACGAGCACATCCTTGGGACATGCTCTGGCTTAGCGGCTCTCACACACTGGCAGCGTGCTCAGCGGCGCTTTTATTTGGGTGCCAGCAGGCACCTGCATGTACTCATAGATCTGGACGTGACTTGGAGAACAGCATGTGCTTGTGCATTGAAAGCGAGATGCAGTGGGTACCAAACCCAGACTTGCCTCTCGCACGTGCCTTGCCCCATTTGTATGCAGAACACGTTCCTCTCTCCTTCCGTTCTTGCCTGCAGTGCTTTCCTCCATGAACAGATGTGCTCTTTCAGCTGTCCTTTATGCGTAATTTGCCCTATCCACTGCCCAGCTAACCACTTCCGTGCTTCCAAGCACTGCTGTTTCCACTGGCCATTGCTGTGTCCAGAGCATGTGTCTTGGTGGCATTTCAGAACCTTGTTTAATAGAACAGTTTGAATTATTCAAGAGCTGGGAGCGCGTTTCTGCTTAAAATTTAATTAGAAACCTGCTGTGTGTCATTTTACAATAAAGGATGTTGTAATAGCATCCCTAAGTTGGGCAGCCTTCTCATGTCATGCAAAGCCTGTGCATGAGAGGTGCACACAACCAATGGATCTTACGTTCTGTATGTGTGACAGATGCCATGTGATACCTTGTGGAACTGTGTGATGACATGTTAGGTAATTTTCAATGTACAAATCCATTAACCAGTTTCAAACAGCTGCTGTTTAAGAAAAGTTAACTGTATAAGTTTTCCTTATGTGGGATTTCTCTCCAAATGACAATAAAGTGTAGCCTGGCATAGTTGGTAGCTCTGTCCTAGGCACAGATTTGAGGCCCTGTATCAATGAAGGCTCAAAACAGAATTGTTGTACCACTGGAGAGAGAAAATTCCCTACTGTGAAAGGAGACCTGTGCTGGTTTCTTTCGATGTTTGGTGTAAATATACTGGGCCTGGAATTGGTGGTCTTGTTGCAGATAGGCCAGATCTCCTGAGATTTCAAAGCTGTGTTAGTCATCTCTCCTTTTTTTTTTTTTTTTTTTTAACAACATGTCCTTCTGAAGTCTGTGTGGAGAGACTTCTGCCTTTGTGCGACTTTGAGGCTGCAAGAGATAAAAAGTAATAAAAATCTGCAGCTGCTGCTCTTTTTAAGTGCACTTGAACATCCTTTAAAATATTTCTGGAAAACATGTGGCATCTAGGGCCACCTGTTAGTCCATTAGAAAGTGAGAACAAACTCCCACTGGCACGGCACAGCTCAGCCTGGGGCTCTGATTCTCCTGAATAACGTGCTTTTGCTGATTTATGCTATGGAACAGTAAATCTATATTGACATCAGTGAGTGCCAGCCTGTGGAAGGACCCTGAGATTTGTCTCATTCTGAGTGTGCATGGAAGTGTGCGCTTGCATGTGTGCTAACCCATGCACAGCTGCTACCCAGTGGAGCTGCATCTGGAAGAGATGGATTAAGTCTGATGGGAATGTGGATGCCATATCCTTACGGGAAGAAGCAGCATGTGATTTATACTTCAGCCAAGAGGCAAGTCAGGGGAGTTGTGAACCTGTTACTTTTGCATCTCGCTGCCTGCAGGCTTCTAGGGAACTCCGAAGCTTCTCAGGTTGTAGCTTGGGTTTGGCTGCTTTGTTTCACCTTTGGTATCAAATTGGCCTGAGTCACAGGTCAGTCCTGAGGATAGAGTGGACCTGCAGGGATTTGCGTCTGGCCCTTCTTGTCCTCCTTTCCCTTCTTCCCACCTTCCCCATCTTGTTTTGCCTGGAAGCTTCCAATCCCCCATGTTTCCTGCTGTCACACTGGATTTCCTGGGCAACAGACACAACAACTTTTCTAGCTTTAGGGGCTGCAGGTCCCTTTGAGTCCCTGATCTTTAGTGAAAGAGTTACATGGTGGCATATCTATCCTGGAGTGCTCCCTGGTTTGCACCTCTCTGTGTTCTCCTTTGGCTCAGTCAGAACGCAGTGCCCCATGTGTTTCACTTCTAGTGAAGGCTCTAGGTTGAGGCAGCCTAATCCTTAATTGCTGGGAAGCGTGGGCTTCCAAAAACTATTGCAAGACTTGTGAATGTCTGGTGGATGAAGGCACTTAGTCCCCCTCTTCCCTTGCCTAACCGGTGAGCCTCCAAGGATTGCAGTGCATCATCACATCTCCCAGTGTGATGGTGGGCTGGCATGAAGCTCGCTTCATTACAGCCAGGGTCTGCTCTTTTAGCTCCAAGGTTGTGCCTTTGAAGACCAAGGCATGACTGTGCTGGGAGCTATAAAATCTAGACTTTATAGGTTGGTGATTCACTAGGATGGCACGAGGTGCTTTGGGCGGGGGCAAATTGTAATCTTTTCATAGTAATTAGCAGAAGGGGTTCCCAGGAGGGCTAGGATGAGGGATAGCAGGACAGATGAGTTAGAAGGACTGTATTCAAAGAAAAATAAGTTTTCTGACCCGCTAATGGGATAAAATATCTTCCATCCCCAACTCCTCTCTGATAGTGAGGTTCGCTTCCTTCCATGATGAATCACTTGCCTCTGGCCAGAGAGATCCCAGTATCTCTCAGCCTTACTGAAGTCTGCTGCCTCTTCATCCAGACTGACAGCAAATCTGCAGTTCTTAATACCATCTTCAACCCAAGCATTAATGAAATGAAGCACCTGGTAAAGACTGTCTACATAAGAAGCTTAGCACTGAGCAGCCCCCTGCCTGAGCTCAGCTACCAGGATGTCTCTTGTTTATGGCCTGGTTTAGTGTACACTGACATGTTAGGTGATCTATCTTGGGACAAGCCATCTCGACTAAGACACCGCTGACAAAGGCTGACCTGTGACAAAGAGGGTTTCTCTGTGCATAGTGTTGTTCTGGTACAGCTATCCCTGACCAACTCTGTTTGGGTGAGGGTGGCTTATTGTTGTCTTAATGCAGCTCATACATGGAGCAGGAAAAAGACATGGGGCTCTTTGGGAACAGCTGTAGCACTTGGTGCCCAGTCTCTACCTGAAGCAAGTTCCAAGCATAATGAGACCTAACCACTTTCCTACCCTGGGTCTCCCTTAATTATGATCTCTTTTTGTGTGTGTGGACCTGTCCTGGAGTTGCAGATACTAACTTCTCCTAGCTCTTCTGGAAGATAAGGATATTAGCCCCAGCTGGCTCAATTCCAGCACCAGTAATTATATTTTGCCTCTCTGAAATCCCCCTGCAGTTTCAATCAGATGGAGTATGCCTTTTTGCAGTAAACCTCACTGCTCTATACTGCTTGCTGTTCTCCATATGCTACCTCAGAGCTGGCTGGGTTTTAAGCAGCGAGTAGAGTGCACCTTGCACTTCCTGAAGTTGGCAGGTGCTTTAGTGTGAATGGTGCTATCAGGCTGCGTTGTTGTGGTGGGAGCCCAGGAGTGTTCTTGTCTTTATTACAGTGCATTCTAGTTATCAGTAATTCAATCACTGGTTAACATGATCTTCTAGTTTAATCCAATAAAGACCTTATGGGCAGGTTATGTGTGCTAAAAACAATGAGGGTCACTCTTTTTCTGAGCTGTCACAGTTGCTTTAAACAGTTAGGGCAGTAATGGAGACCAGCCCTTCTGAATGGAGAAGCAGAAATGTAATGAATTAAATGTCTGGCAGGGGAATCATGCTTTGGCACAGTGCCAAGTGTTGGCCCATCTGGTGTCAGGGAAATTTCGGTATTGACTGCAGGGGAAGCAGGATGTCACCTAAATAGTAGCTTTTGCAGAGGTTTGGAGCTCATGTTCACCTCTCCGAGGGCAAATTGTCTCCCCAGGCAAAGAAAATTATCTCTGTGACCCAGACCTAGGTCTGCTGGGAGCTGCAAAGGGCAGGTCTTGGAGTAGCTGGAGGGCTGTGCAAGATCTTTTCTTTAGAAAATAGTGCCTGAGGGTCTTTGCAAGAGATCTTGGAAGATAAAAACTGGAGGGGGCTGTGGGAGGCGAAGAGAGCTGGATGCTGCAATGTGAGTAATATCACTACTGACGGAAAGCATTAAGGGGTGTAGCTAAGGATGTGGTGGCAAGGAGGTGAGGTGGAGGTGTGGAATTTCATATCGGTGAACCAGACTCCCAAGGGTATGGTATGAATGAGAAGCTCTAGGAGAGAACGTGACATGGAGCTGTGGCTGCCTGCTAACACTTGTCAAGTCTATCCCTGCTAGACTGTTTGGCTAGAGATGCTGGGACAGTGTTGTGGCTCCAGTGAGCTGTCCCCCTCAGTGATCATAGCTTGGCTGCTCTTGTTCATGGCTGGAAGGGGTACGTGGCACATGCAACCTCTGCGTGTGGCCACAAGTTCCTCTTGTCCTCCAAAGTACTGCTAATCTGGGTGGAAGACTTACAAAGCAGACCTTGGCCTGGAAGGAGCTGATGGTATGTGCACTTACTACCTCCTTTCACAGGCACCCTTTGCTTTGGCAGTGCTCTGCTTCCTCACTGAAGTTTGATGAACTGACAAACTAGCCTGATGAATTTGGCACTGCAGCCAGCTCCATAATACCTGTCTCCTTCAACAGAAAACTCTGCCCCCCTTCTGCAGCAGGAGCACAGGTCACCTGAGTCTCTGTCTGGCCTGCCTGTTCAGCGGTTGCTGTTTCTCACCACAAAAGCTGGTGGGAATGGGAGTGGATAGCACTGGCATAGGTAGGTGGGAAGGTCCGTGGGTGCACTTCCATGTTCCCAAGGCATGGGAGCCAGGTAGAGAGAGTCTACTGAAGGGAGAGGGCAACCAGGTGGGCCAGTGGGTTGCAGCATCTAGAAGACCACTTGCTGAAGGGGAACTGTTAGCCAAATGTTGGAAGGAGCCGCTAAAAATGGTTGATACTCTTTGAGTTCCCTTAGGGCTGGGGAGAAGGAGAATCAAGGCAAATGCTGAGAAGACTCTTCCAGTGGAGAAGCTCTTAGCTCTGCATTACACAGATAAGTGACAGAAACGAGCTTGAAGGAGCCTTGGGAAGAAGGTGCAGGGACCAGCTTAGTGGCTGGGATCATACCAAGGAGACGGATGGATGCAAAAATTCCTTCAAATCATAGAAGAAAAGAAAATTCGAGCGCCTTGGAGACCTGATCTTGAGAAGTGGATAGACACCCTTGGTAGTGAGACAGTAGGAGATGATTCCGGACAGGAACTGAGTGTCTAGCTGGAAAGTCTGGAAGGAAGGATTGACTCACTGAAGCTCTGAACCTGGAAAGTGATTGAACCCCTTTGGGAACTGGGTTGTATGGGGAGTTCCTTGTTTTAAGGGACACAAACCAGCTCAGCTCTGACCAAAATGCCTCTAGTTTCACTGTTGTCCATGCAAATCTGAATATCAGCCCTTGCAAGATTTGAGGGGAGTGGAGGTTATAATCAATGGGGTCTTATGAACCAGTCAGGAGAAGGATGCTCCCAACTTAGCACGCAGGGTAGTGGAGAGACTGGTGGCAAGTGGGAATGTTAACGCAATCAGCAGCGAGTGTGCGGATTCCCGTGTCTGCTTCTGCCTTGTTGATTTGTTGGCCCAGAGAAGCGTCTCAGGTTTCCACCTTTGGCTGCCTTGTAAGACAGAAGCCTGCTGGGAGAGAGTGCGATGGGTTCTCCCTGAGCTTCCATTGCCCTGGAGAGATGGCAGAGGCGGCAGTCCCTCTGGCATCCTTAGATCTTGTTGGTTGGTGGAAAGGTGGCATAGCTGCACTACATGGGGCTTTACCCCATGGGAGCTAGCTGATCTGTGACAGAGCACCTTAAGGAAAGGATGAATGTATGACTTCAAAGGAGAGCTGACAGGCCAAGAGCATTTCTAGCTCCCGTGGGGTAAATGTCACACTGCTTTTTCCTGGTTCGTTTTTCTGCTGTGCCCATCTGCCAGTTCTTGCTTTCCTCCAGGTGGGAAGAGGGGCAGGGAAGAGAGGAGGTGCAGAGGAGTCGAGAATAGCTGAGAGTGTCTTTAGGCAAAGGAGATGGCAGTTTGGATCACTGACTCTTGCAAATAACATCACATCTGACAGGGCCTTTTTTTAAGGGGCAAAACCCTCAATTTTTACCCACAGCACATCAGGGCAGACAGGCTTCCTGCAGAGGTTAGTGATCTTGGTGTAAACCCTGAGTATCCCTGCAGCAAGAGGAGCATTGGAGCCCTGGGAGATGCACTAAACCTTCACCATCTGCCTGAAGAGAGTCCCAACCTAATGTCCTCAATCCCATGGTCTATGGCTATTCCTACCATAACTACCACCCACCCAGTAAGGCAGCAATTGTGTCTGCAGACACTGGGAAGTGTATCTGTTGGTATGGGCCTTTGGGAAGACCAGTGCCAGGCTGTGGAGGGGAGATGGCTTTTGTTTGTGCTGCAGCTGATTGTTCTTACCAGCCTCCTTGGCCTCTGAGGGAGCATCACTAGGTAGACTGTTGGGTAGCAGTAATCTTTTAATCCTAAAGCTCCTTGGGTAGAATCTCAGCCAGGATGGGCGCTCTCTATTGAAACACAGTGGCAAAGCAGACATTGCTTCTGCCTGCAGTGGTCAGTAGGTCTCAGTGGCCTGTTTGCAGCCAGAACTGGGAGACAGTCACCACATAACAACCCCCAGGGTCAGCAGCTGGATCACACTCATCTTTGGGCAGCATCTGGAGGGAGCTGCTGACAGCATGAAGGGAATGATCTGTGCATTGGGGAAGCTACTTCCCACCTGAACAGGAGCATCTTTGCATCTCCTGCTCAGGGTGGAGGGAGCAGCGTGGTTCTTTGCTCGGGAGGAATGGGGAGGAGCATGCAGGAGCAGCATTGAGCAGTCCTGGTTGCCGGGGAATATCCAAGGCAATGGATGTGTTTGCCGACATGGCCCTCCCTGCCTGGGAGCTCAAACCTGCCCTGCTCTGGCAGCAGCAAGTAATGGATTGGAGTCAGGGATGCATGGAGATTCCTTGTGCAGGTCTCCTCAGTAAGGCATCCAGACAGCTGCTGCCTACTATGCTCAGTGGAGCATCTGCTTTGGCAGGCAGGAGAGGAGATGGGGGCCTTGGGGATTTCACTCACTTAATGGTAACCATAGACAGGGCAGGGCGCTCGTTTCTGGCTGCGGAGGGATGCTCTTCCTTCCCTTTCTCATTCGGAATAAGTGCTGTGCTTGTCTTGTGGAGAAAGGGAGTTAACTGGGATGCAAACTCCTGAAACAGAGCTCCTTGGGTACAGGCAATTTCTCAAGAAAGTTGAAGGCTGATTTATGCCTGCCACTCTGAGCTTAATGTGTCGGATCTTACAGATGCTTTCCTTATCCTGGGATCCCACCTCCTTGCTGGGCTTCCAGAAGAAGCCACTGCCTGCTCTGACCTTGCCTTTGTGAGGTGCATCTTTCTCCTTCAGCATCTACATTTGTCTAGCAATGTCACATGCATTTATGGTCAGAGCCACAGAATAACCAGGGGCTGAAGTTGGAGGGAAGACAGTTAGATTTGGCTCCTGTTTCTGGCTTCTACCAGTGGCTGCTACCACCCATATCTTTCTGAATCCCATGTGAAATTAATCCCTGGGTCCCAGCTTAATTATTAACACTCATGCCTTGTATCTCCAAGGTGAGGTCTTCAAAGTTGTTATTTGCAGATCTCTTGGCTAGCAAGTCTGTGAAAACGCCTTCAGGACAGAAAGGAATTGGAAAATTAATATGTGAATTATCCTTAGGGAAGGTGGTTTGCTGGGATGGGATAGGGAGGTGGGGAAGAGCAGAAGGTTGCACTGCACTTGTCAGATGGGATTGTTCTTTTCAGTGGCAGGCTACCTGCTCTTAGAGGGTCTCTGCCCTTTGAGCCCATCTGTGGGTAGACACATATAATGGCTCTATGGGAAAGCCAGCTCTCTGCCTTTCAGAGTTCATGGTTACTTGGGATGTGACATGAAGTCTTTTGGATCTCTCTTTAGATTACAGCTTTCCTGCTGCATCTCAGAAGGCCCTGCTGAAAGGGAATGGGACACAGGTGAAAGACAACTGGGAAACAGCCACTGTCCAGCCACCAGCAGAGTTTGTTGAGCCTGACTTGCAGACGCCTTTCTCCAGCACGCTGGAGGAAGAGGAGGGGCTGCTCCCTATAGACCACTCAAAAGGAGGAGTGGAGAGCCTCCAGACCTCTGGGCCAGAGATTACATCATCTGAGCCAGTGGGCCAAGATGACTCCTCCCTTCTGTTTTCCACAGCCTCTGCCAGGCCAGGTGTTGTGACTGAGGCAGCCACAGGATGGCAAGAAGAGGACTCTGTTCCTCCAGGCTTAGACCTTGGGAGCAGCATGGGACCAGGTCTTCTGCCTGTGTCCTCTATTTTTTCTACTACTACTGCTGTGAGGTCTCCCAGTGTTTCAGAAGAGACCTTTGAGGTGACAGCTGGGGACACATGGGCTGTTGGGGGAGCAGATTTGGAGCTGACTGTGACTACCACAAGAGCAGAGCTTGCAGACACCACGGTGGAGGCTGGTGGGGAAGAGCATTCAGCCAGAGAGGAGGTCTCAGAGACTACGCTGGGGTGGGAGATGCTGGAGCCCACGGTGCTAACAGAAATGGAGCAGACCGCAGAAATGCCTGTGGGGACACCCTCTCCTGGAGGCAGCTCCCCAGGCATCCAGATTCTTTCTGGCAGTGAGCAGCCCCCTACCACTTCTGTGTCTCCATGGAACAGGGTTGATGAGCCTGCGCTGGATCCCATTTGGAATGACACCGAGTCTGCCACTGAAACTGTGGCAGCAGAGAGGAGCTTGTCACCGCAAGCTGGGGACACCCGCATGGCCATGCTGCCAACAGAGCTGCCCTGGGACTCAGCACAGGTAGCACTGGGAGCAGGGTGTGGGTGAGAGGTTGCAGTGGAGATACTTGGGTACATCTCTCTGGGTGGTTGTTTAACCCCTTAACCTTACCCATCTCCTGAAGTCTGACTGGTGGAAGTAGCTTTTTCTTTTGTTCACTCAGCCAAAACTGAATTTTGGGGGATGTTTTTCACAGCACTTCTTAAGGGTATCCATCATCTTTGGTGAAAGTCCTGCCCACTAACATCTTCCCCAGCGAACTCCTGCACAAAATCCTGCTTCTAAATAACACCTGCCCCCTGGGGCATGCACGGCAGCAAAAGCTCCTTGTTTCTTCAGCCTGCATTATTGGAAGTGTCAGGACAAAAACAGCCCCAAGGATTTCTGGAAAGGGAGTGAGAAGGAAGTGCTATTTTTGCTGCTGCTGCTGCCTGCAGTGACCAGATGCAGAGCAGTTGGAGCAGGGTACAGAGGTCTGTGGTGATTTTAGTCTAGGAGAGTCTGTGGTAGAGGAAATACGAGGTGAACTGCAGTTCCTGAATACAGCAAACTGGCAGCTGGTTAAGAGAAGGTAGGTAGCAGCAGCTGGCTGGTGAGAAAATACCAGGGAAAGCTTTTCACTTTGCTTTCTTCCCCACGGAACTCAGTGCCCTAAGCAAGTGGCTTAGTCCCTCTGTGTATCCAATCCTGCCTGCAAAGTGCTGCCCTGTCTCACCGGTTTGTTTAAGAACCACAGAGGCTCCTAGTTAGGTTTTGTGTTAAGTGCTGATCATGCGCAAGGTAAGGTTGCAGGCTACAGAGCTTTCCACTGAGTATCTGAGTCATCCTGATGTGTAGATACAGGTGGAAGGTAAGCTGGGCTGTGGCAAGCTGGCACAGTACCTTTTCCATACCCCATGTGCTAGCACTGAAATAGCGTTTCCTCCTTATTCCAGAGAATTAGAGGACAGTTACTTCCTTTGAGAAGCCCTTCTCTGGGGTAGGGCACAGCCCCCTGCTCCTGTCCCTTTTGTACCCCATGCTTTCAGCAGGAGAGCTGCATTTGCTACCCAAACCCAGCTGTCTTTGTCTTGTCTCTCCAGGTGATCTGCAAAGACTGGAGCAACCTTGCGGGGAAAAACTACATCATCCTGAATATGTCAGATAACATTGACTGTGTAAGTCAGTCGAAACAGATTTGATGGCATGGGGGGAATAGTGCTTAGAGATGTGGAGGCAGGCACAGCTCTTGCTGTCTGCTATCACTGCAAAGCATTTTAAAAGCACTAACTCTTGAAGTCCTTATAGAGGCTGTGGAGAGAAGGGGAGTTAGGACAGAAATATTCCTGTTCTCGAAATGGGGAAAGAGTAGGTGGAGCGAGAGGAGTTTGCCTAAAGTCTAGCACATGTCAGTCCCATATTGGATTTTGACTAACTTCTGGCTGCTAGTCTGTGCCAGTCAGTACGTGGATTGTCATGAGACATGAGAACTTCTAGCATTGCACCCCTTACTGGTAGGAAATGTGGCAGGATTGAGGTGTGAGTCTCCTTCCCTCTCTGCCTTTTCCTTCCTCCTCTTCCAGGATATAGTAATGTTCCTCTGATGGCTCAGAGGAATAGGGACTTCCCGTTTGCAGTGTGAATGGTTCAGTGTCAAGCAGCTGTCACTAAATCTTCCTTAAGTGCTTCTTCTCCCTACCCTGTTATCTTGTGTGTTATCTGGGTCTGTTAACCAGCCATGCTCTGCTAATCCAATGCCTGTCCGTCCATCCCCATAAAGCTGCAGTTAATTCATGACACCAGAGCCCCTTGTGGATCCCTGGTAAAGGGCTCATTCACCTCTGCTGGGCCTTTTATCAGGCACTTTAAAAGCAGTTATGAAAGGCCTGGGGTCAAGGTGCCTTTCATAATTCTAAGAAATTATTACCAGCCTGACAGGCTGAGACCAAAATGTTTCATCAGGGAACTGAGTTCTGGCCTCAGGTGTCCACACTCTCTTGCTGTGGCTCCTGCTCTGGGCAGAACTGGCTGGTTTTGTTACTGCAGGGTGGCTCTGTGGCACTGACCAATTTCCACTACTGGTGAGTTGTTTGGGGGGGGGGGATTTTTTTTGTATTTTTTTTTCCAAGGTAAACTTTTTAGGGACAGGGAAAACAGAGGAATTCCTGTACACAATAAAGCATGCTGACTGCTTTAAGGGTACATGAAAAGTCAGTCTCTTTCCTCTTGATTTAGGCAAACCAGTTTTCTCTTTGGAGGGTTTTAAGTATCTCTGCTACAGTTCACCATTGCAACTCAGAAAATCAGCCCTTGAAAACCACAGTCCTGCTGCCCTGTTTCTTCTACGTCCTAGTCCCCTTTGCTCTTTCTTCCATGTCTGGAGTTTAAATACTAGTTAATTTTGTAACACATAGTATCTTCCTTCCTGTGGTCACTTGCACTTGTGTTGTTCAAACCACTGGAAGGGTGAGAACTGAAAAGCAGATGTGCAGATGTCTCTTGACCAAACTATGCCGTTACTGTTGAACCCTCAGTTCTGCCTTGCTGAAAGAAGACAGTGCCCTGGGGATAGGCAGGACTGAACTGTTTTTCTACTTGATTTCATGTTTCAAAACATTTCCCAGCGAATGATTTGTGCTGTCCTCCCCCTTATTCAAAGGGACACTTCTCAGCATACATATTTAACATGAACATTGCTTTGTTTCCTGCCTCCCATTACGACTTTGCATGGCTGAAGCTGGAATCAAGCTTTTCTCATTTCCGCTGATGTTGATGCAGTTTGTTTCCTACCCATGGTAATTTGCTCAGTTTGGGCAACTCACCTACCCTCTGCCTGTCCGTTTTCTGGTTTCTGTATCTGAGCCCTGTGGTGTTTGGAGTTCCAAAGTTGTGAGGGAGAGCCCACGTTGCAAGTGCTGTAGTTTAAATTACTGTGAATGGGGTTTCATCACATATTTCCTATGTTTGTGCCCTGATCTGGTGTGGTACCAAGTCGCTCTGGAAAGCCGAGGGACATGGAGGATGCTTAGCCCCTTCCAGAGGGCTGCTCCTTGAGTTTTAATATTCTTCATAGTGCCAGGCTTTTACCTGCAGCAGGGATGATGTCTGTATTGCTGGGTTAAGCTGGCAGCCCATTTATCTTTCTAATGGGCTCTGGGCAAGGCAGTCACTTCAGTCTCTCTCTGGGCACCTCCTCATCCCCCAAAACAGAGCTGCAGGCTGGCAGCGGGGCCGTGAGCCAGAGCTGCAGCTGAGCAGCGTGGTGCTGCATCCTGGCGCTGCTCCTCCTGCCTCCCATGCCGAAACCCATAACCTGATGAGATGAGGCACTGGCAGGCCTTTGCGATTCAGGCCCCAGTCATCGGTGTCTTTTCCAATTAGTCTGTTTTCGGCACAGGCCTATGCCTGCCCTGAGCGCTTCACATTGCCATGGCAACAAGAGCTCTCCATTTTATTAATCATCTATGTGGCCTTCAGGTTGGCATGGCAACTGGAGATAAGAATAGAAACACAGGAGTGAGAAAGCAGCAAAGGAGCCTGCCCAGGGATGGCTGGAGCATGTCAGGCTGAGCAGCACCCGCTGACCCAGCGCTGGCTGCGGGGAAGAGCTGATTCCTTCTTGCCTGAAACAATAATGTCGCTTCAGGATCCCTATGTACCGGGGAGCTGGGCTTGGCATGGTATGGGGCATATGGTAGCTGCAGGAGTAGAGGAGGAGAGTTGGTGTGTCAGGCAATGTATGTGGGTTTAGCCTGGGGCACTGGGGATGTGCAGGGGAGTGTTGCACCAGATTTAGCATTGCTGGCTTTTGGGCATGCCTACTTCAGGGGTCTTGGCCACACACCCATGCCAGCCCTGCAGTGCTACATCTGCCCTGTTCCCTCCATGTGCTCACCAAAGTCCCTTTCCTGTGGCAGGAGGAGTTTCGGCTGGAGAGGGGTCCCCAGCTGTTGGCACTGGTGGAGGATGCCTTCTCCAGACAAGCGGATGGACCACAGGACCGCTGGCTGATCTCTCTGAGCAAACCCAATGAGAATGACAAGCATTTGCTAATGACACTGTCAGGGGAACAGGGTAAGTGCTGGGAGAAGGAGCCTTCCCATGTTGAGGGGGTTGTATTTAAGGGGCCCTCAAAAGGAGGTGCTCAGCCATGTTGGAAGGAGCTTTTGCTCTCTGCTCCATTTTAATCCCACCAGTTTTCCGTTTTAACTGGACTTGAGGGATGGAGGGGGACTGAGGACATCAGACCCTTTTTCTTCACATCTGCCTTCTGGCTTGTCCCTCACCACTTGCATGAAGCTCCATCTTCTGCGCTTTACCTCCTGCTTTGCTCCTCCCCTGGATTGCCTTCACTTGAGCATCCATCAGCTTTATCCCGGTACTTACATACTCTCCTCCATGGGCAAGCCACTGCAATAGCAGAATGTGACAGCCTGCTCTTAGTTCACTTCTTAACGGTTATTAAGTCTTGTCTGAACTGGGCCAGGCCTGACAGTGCCTCTGCCGCATCCCCAAAGAAACAAAAGCTGACAGTGAAAGGTGGGCTGGGCTGGAACATTTGTCATCTCTTTAATCCCCTTTGCGAGGGGGTGCTTTTCCTGTACTGCTTTTGCTTCCTGCTATGACAGAGGCCTCTAATGTTGATGTTATGGCCTATATGGGGAAAAAAACCCCAACAGTATTCTAAAATGGCCCACAGTGATAGGAAAAAGATATAACAATTAAGTGGTATTTGCTGTATTGATGCCTTAAATCACTGCATCTCTCCTAAGCTCCTGGGCTGGAGCATGTGCCAGTGAAAAGGCTTTGGTGAGCATTTTGTCTTCTAAATTAAAACCTTCATGCCATCATGAGAGGGGGCATCCCCCTTCCTGGAGAAGAAGACATGTCTGAACTCCAGAAGCATATCCAAGCTGGGAGATATACCTGAGTTTAGAAACCTCAGGGACCAAAATATTTTCTTCTTGAATAATCTACTTTTTGTTCAGGTCGTCTTTTCACTGCTGTGCAAGTGAAGGGAGAAATGGGCCTCAGCCTCTATATCCTCTCTGACTGCTCCTGTTCTCCTGGTATGGAGAGCATCCTGGAAACTGTAAGGGAAGGAGGGTCCTAGGAGGGGGTGCCTCAGTGTGGGCTGGTGGCTCGCTGGCTAAAGCTGTCTCCTGCTGGGAGTAGAGCTGTTGCAGCACATCTCCTGCAGCCTCTGCTGTTGTGCCAGGCACACTACCTTGCCAGGGTGTCCTGCAGAGCAAAACACAGCTGCTAAAGGTTGTGATAGGTGAGCATGAAGTTCAGTGGGAACATCTTGAGTGCTGCAGCTCAAGATCAAGTTGCACTGGACAGGAAGGCTGGATCAGGCAGCATAGGCACCTGCCTCCATGACTTCTTGGGTGTCACTGATTGCTCTCAGAGCAGACATAGAACCTGAGAGCTTCTGTGGCTCTGGGAAGGGCACCTAGGTGTCTCTGGTGTCAGTACATGCCTGGATTCCCCCCCATCCCTTTAAAGAACATTTGGAGGTACCCTTGGTTGTGGTCCTAGTGTTCTTTCAGCCTCTTAACATAAAGTACCAATGAACAAAATGTGCATTCCCTGCCTCCATTCTGTTGGGGATTTTACAGTGATGACTACATCTATCTGAGCTAACCTGAGCTGAGAGCAGCACTAATCTCTCCCTTTCCTTCTTTACAGGTGTCATCCCTACAAAAGATGTTCTCATGGCACTGGGGGATGTTAAGAGGAGCTTAGCTGAGGTAAGAGCCTGTCTGTCTGCATCCATTTGTTAAGACTAGCTATCAATTAAAATAAGCACCTTGAAAGCTGGAACCATATCTCAGTCTAACCGAGTGCTGAACCTACAGCAGGCAAACAGATGAGTCAGACACTTGGCAAACTCCCCTCTCCTCTCTCTGGTAGTTGCCAGGCCATCAAATGTCTGCTCCCATTAAGAGAGTAACTGTGGGTTATTCCCCCTCTGCTTTTCTGGCTTGGTTGTGAACCTGTGTTTCACACATTCATTTTCCTGGGATGCTTGGTCTCATCCCTTCTACACTATTGCCTGTGGCAATGTGGGTGCTGCAGAGTCCCAGATTTAGCCCTGCTCAACCTGCAGCTGATTTACGTACGCCGGCTTTGCTGAAGGAGGTGGGAGAGGTGCCTGTGCTAGATGGGACATGTTCACACACCTTCCTGCAATTCCAGGGTCTGTGTTTCGCTCCTTCAGACAGCTGCCTACACAAGGGCAGGCTGAGGACCTGAGTCTCCAGAGGCAATAGATGCCAGACTCCACTGCCAGCTGCCTCTAGCCCTTATATAAGCCCTGCTGACCCTGGACAGCTTGGAAGAGGGTAGAGATGAGAGTAGAAATCGGTTCCATGATCTCTGACTTTGCCTTGTAGGCCTATGGGATATGCAGGCACTGAGGGCCTGATTCTGCTTGTGTTTTCTACGCTACTGGAGTAATTCTGCTGACTTTAGCAGCAGAGTTGGGCCACTGCCTTGCTGGCTGTTTTCTGTCAGGCTTTTCCCTGACCTAACAAACTGGTGCAGTTAGACAAAGCAAATTAAGTGCTCAGTCCTGTTTTGATTGGCTTATACCAGAGGAAGTGCAAAAAGCCAAACCTGTAGAAATTGTGTGACTGAAGTAACGGCAGCTAGAAATATCCAGAAAGAAGGGTTTGTGTTGGTGTAAGGTTTGAATTCTTTGTGCAACTGTGACCCTATGTTAACGTGCATCCTACCAGAGCAGCCTTGCCACCTGTTTCCAACTCTTTGGCTCTATCAATAATGAAACACTACTCATAGCACTGACCTTGTGCTAGCACGAGCTTGGAAGGAGGAGAGAGGATATTCTTACACCCGTGATACTTACTATTGAATTGATATGTAACCTGTTTGATATGAACCTGCCAAGTCCCTGGGACTGATGTTGGGCTTTGTTTGTTGACAACCACTGGGCCCTAAGCTCTGACAAACCATTCCTAAGCTCTTTGGATCAGCAGGCAGCTGTCCGCTTTTAAGATGTCGGAAAGACCACTATGCTTGCTTAAGACCAGAGCTTCTATGGAAACCTAATTATTATGGTTACATTCTCTGTCAGTCACCAAAACTTCAGCACCCATCAGTGCTCCATAGTTTGTCTCAGGAACTATTTATCTTGGGCAGTTTCTCCCATGAAAGCCTCCTAAGGATGTAGGTGTGATCCTTGTGCAGGCGATCAAGATAAGATTGTGCCTACTGTCATCTGCTGATGTGTCAACTTTCATGGAAGATGGTGTTATATTTAGTTATGTGCCTTCTAGTAATGTAAGACAGTGTACATCCTGACTCCCTAACGCTGACTTTTAGTTCCTCTGCCCACAGTGATGGTCCTATACTTGGACCCTGGAAAGTCTGAACAGGATCCCATCTGATTGCAGGCCAGGGGATTTAGTGTACCCCTTTCTTCCTTCTAGATTGGTATCCAGAACTACTCAACCACCACAAGCTGCCAGTCACACCCGAACCAGACACGCAGCGATTATGGAAAACTCTTTGTGGTGCTGGTGATCATCGGCTCCATCTGTGCCATCATCATTGTATTGGGGCTCATATACAACTGCTGGCAGAGACGCCTGCCCAAGATGAAGAACATGGTGAGCACTGTATGGGTGGAGAAGGTGGCTGAACTCTTAGTCCTGGGGATGGAGGGGTTTGGAAAGTTAAGACAGATTGTTTTCCCCTGTCCCCTTACTGGACATAGCTGGATACACTGCTGGAGCAGCAAGGGAGCCTATTCAGGCATAAAAGAGTTGCAAACCTGTCTCTTGCGCTCAGGACAGCTTGTTTCGAATGCGAGGGCTGGGCTAGGAGTAAATTTACCTTTTCCCACAGACCCTGTAAAGTCCTTGGTGACCCTTATAGCCTGGTCTGATTGTGCTTCTCAGCAGCCTTGAGACCTGTCCTCCTTTGTCTCCATTTGTGTTCCTTTCCTCTGCAGTCACACGGTGAGGAGCTGCGCTTTGTTGAGAATGGCTGCCATGACAACCCCACCTTGGATGTGGCCAGTGACAGCCAGTCGGAAATGCAGGAGAAACCGCCAAGCGTGAATGGTGGAAACACCATCAACGGCCCTGACAGCTGGGATGTCCTGATCAATAAGCAGGCAAACGAGGATGTGGATGTGTTTGAGGAAGACACGCATCTTTAGAAAAAGAAGGGAGGGAACCACCCCCTTAAATGCACTTGTCTCTCTCCTGTCTTGACTGATGGACCACAGGATCAGGTGGCTTCTCAGGAACTTCTTAAAGGCTTGAGACAGGGCAAGTCTTTGGGCAGATTTTCCTGATAGAAGTCCTGAGCGCGTGTCTGGGGCTTGGAGCCAGGAGGATCACCAAACAGAGGGAAGTGGGAGGGGTGGGTGTGTAGGTCTCTGTGTGTATTCCTATCAGTAGCACCAATGCTTTCATCACCTTTAAATGCACTTACTGTAGCTCTCTGGTAGTGCTGAGAGTGGCTGGGCTTGAGAAGCAAGGCGGTGAGGCTAAGTCTGCCACCAAGAGTCCAGCTTTGGGGAGTAAATTTGCTTTGGGAGTCCAGCTAGAGCTACAGCAGCCAGATCCTGACCCTGAGATCATGTTCAGTCCCTGCAGGTAGAGTAAAATCTGTGCATTCTGGATGGAGGGGAGGCAAGACTCAGTCAATGTCCTGGGCAGAGTTTGAATTCCACGTGTGAAAAGAGACTTTAAGTGCTCTAGCATTCAGCTGCTAATTAGATGGGCTGATGTTTACAGCTGGAGGAAACATCCCTCTGTCATCTCATTTCCCTCCTTGCACCACAAACAGCCCCACTCCCTTTTTTAGCTCCACAGCTCCAAGCTGAGTTTGCAAAGTTTGAGCACTTTACCCTTGCTGGGCTGATTGCAGAGAAATCGGTGCCATGGTGCTACAAATTTGCTTTAGGTTGGACAGTTGCTCAAAAAGAACATTTACCTGCCTCTTTCATGCAAACGCCTGTGAAATCAGCAGTGAAGTATCCCTTGTCTTTAGTCTCAGTTTTAGACTGGTAGGCCTTCTCCACTCCTGTTCTATTTTCCAGGATAGTTTGGTTTCATTTGGTCTTTTTCAGGTAAATGTAGAGAGTATGTGAGACTTCTTAAACAGGTAGAAAAGTAAAAACTCAGAAGGAGATAATTTTCTGGTCCTTTTGTTTCCTTTTCAGCATCCTGCCCTGAGGGGGGGAAGTGTTTAATGTCCCGTAGGTGTAAATTGGGGTAACATCTTTAAAATCACTGCATTTAAGCAAGCATAAAAGCCAGTTCAGATGAGATGAGAATCAGATCTAAGAGCTCCCCAGTGAACTGTCTCAGGCATGCCTTAGGCAACTTTGAGGCTCCAGCTCCCTGAATAGGTGTGATAAAAGGCACATGAATATACATAATTGCTCTCTGAGCCCTGCCTAAACCAAGACTCAGAACTACTGTCAAGCCTGAAATCCCAGAACATTTGTTTCTTCTGTCATCGATGGATTGAGGGACTTGCTTCAGTCAGAGGCAACAGTATTCCTCTCCGTTAGGGTGATCTGCATGGATGCTTACTGCAAGATGCAGCTTCGTATTTGGCCTTTAAGGGAAGCTTTGTACAGAAAGACCCCAGATAGGCAGCCTGATGCCGAACCTGTAAATCTAACCCTGTATGTATAGATATTTTTAGCATGTTCATCCCTGATGCGAGTGCCTAAAATCGAGGTACCAGAGTCTGTGGTTTCATTTTGCATAGCGCTTTGCGTACAAACTGAATCACAGATCAACTCGATGTAGGACCACATTGCTATCAGTCTATTAGGGATTCAAGGAAGGTAATAGCCTTTGGTTTCCTATCCAGATTCCAATTTTCAGTGTTTTTATCCTGCCTCCATACTTTTCCTCATGCTATGTAGGAGGTGGTGACTGTCGGTTCCATTTGTATCTTGTCAGTAGGGTTGCAGAGATGCTTAGAGGAGTTCCCTCTCCTGCCCCAGCAGTTAATAATGGGGGACAGTCCATGTATGTGGACAGCCACATGTGGCTCTTTTCTGACCACCTCTTGATGATGCCTCCTGCTGAGTTTGATGGGTCTGTGCAGTGAAACTGCAGAAGTTCAGTGGCTGTGTTGATGGCACTTTGGGACTCACAGGATTAAATGCAAGTTGTTGTTACCGTATGGTGAGTAAATTAAAGCACGGAGTTAAAATTTGAGTTTGTATAGCACTTAGCATAACGGGGCCTGGCATGGCCGGGGGCCTTTAGGCAGTTTCACAATATAAATGTTTCTGGGTCCAATAATCCTCATTAAATATGTTTTTAATGCCCAGTGGCTGTTAAAATGATAATGCCACCAGTCAGGTGTGAATCAGTTCACCCACAAAACACTTCCTTGTTCCACTTCATTGCTGGGAGCTGCTTTGCTGCCCTGTTTTCTCTCCACTTTTCTAATTCAGAGAAAGAACTAGGTGCCGATAAAGCAGTGCTTCTGGCTAGGCTTTGCATCTGCTGATCTAATGTAAAGTCTTCAAATTTTAAAGAAACCAAGGGGGCTATGCAGGCTTATTAATAAGCTAGCAAGTTCTCCTGATTTGCTCTTATGGCTTCTTATGGCCTGAGGGTTTTCCACTGACTGTAGAGCTCTCTTCTGCATCCAGAACATCCAGGCTATTTTGAGAGTGTCTAAGGGTGGCCGTCACAAGGCTGAAAACAATTTTCTGCTGTCTCTGACAGGGTGCACCTGGCTGTATTATCTCAGTTTAGCTCCAGAAATCTACTGGTTAATAGCGTTTCACTTTAGTCTGGTAATACTTTTTATACCTTTACCATTTGTTTTTCTCTGTATAATTTTTTTGCACTAGGCTGATCTTGTTAAGTCGATTGCACTGTTGTCCCTCTCCCAACAGCCTTGCACACACGGGTCATCTCTGGGGACCTGTGGGCTGGGGAGCACTGTAGAGAGGCTATTGATAGCCCACTTACTCTGTTGTTCAGTGCTTGGGTTTCCAGCTCTGTGCAGGGAGGATATAAAGAGGAAGAGAAACTTTGTCTTAGCATTTGTAACAGGAAGCTTTTCTATCACCTTAATGTAGTTAAACTTCTTTTTAACAAAAACTGTCAAAGCTGGACTTCTCAGAGCGGTGTGCCAGGCAGCAGAGCAGATGCGGGAGAGAATGGGATTCCTGGAAAACTCTTTCCCACCTACTCGGAGTTCACTGTAGTCCTGTCTGCCAGACGTTTGATCGCACTGACACCTGGTGGCTGCTGGGTGGTGGAGATGAAAAACAATAAACAAAAAAAGGACTTTCCCCCTCTTAGCTCTGGGTATATTTCCTGTGACTTGCTTAGGACACCTGCTTTTTTCATGAGGGGCTGCTGGACTCGCCTGTGAGCAGAGGGGCTTACAGCAGGCACATAAGGGACGGTTTGTGTGAGGACATTCCCTGGAGTCACCGGTCTAGAGGCTCTGGGTAGTAATACAGGGTCTCAGCTCTATCTCCCTGCTTTCTTCTCCACCTGCCCCCTCTCCTCCCAGGGACCAGAGCCAGAAAGCAGAGGCTCTGGCTTGGAATGGAGGTGTTTCTTCAGAGAGAGCATCAGGTGGTAGTGTGAGGAGCTCTGCACCTTGGGGAACGCCAGCAATGGCATTGGCTGGATGCATGGCCAAGATCAGAGTGGCTCTCCATTGCTGTGGGACAGTGGCCAGATCAACTGCAGATTACTCCCAGATGTTGCCCAGACGTCTAGAACAGCGTCTATAATGTCAAGTCCAAGAGGTACTAGGACTTTGCATCCTGCAGACCACCTCATGGTATATAGGGTGTAAAGAAAACAATGAGAAGAGACACAGTAACTGTGCTGTGGAGTATGTAATGCAGGTTGAGAATACAGTCCAAGATACCACCTTAAGGATCCCTCAAGGCAAAGGATGCTGTGTGAAATGGAGGTACATTGTTGTATGGATTATTGCTGTATGACCGTAGAGCATCACAGCAGGATCCCACTGCAGCCACTGCCATCAGCAGCTCATCTGGTCCTGTCCACCTTTGCAGCCACATAGGAGCACCTCTTCTTCGCAGACGGTTTGGGGCAGCTCGACAGTCGGAGACAATAAGTACCTTCATCCATGCTGGCTTATGAGAGCCTTGTGGGCTCGTCTCGGCTGACAGCCAGGCTCCCAGCTGTTCTTCTCAACACCCTCATTCCTGCTGGAACTAAACTGTCTGCAAGCCCTGGCCACTGCTCGGCATTGCTGCCGGAGAACACTTAAACACTCGTGTCTGGCCCTGGGACCAACAGGGTTGTGGTTTTGTTTTCTTTGCAATAAAACGCACCTCCTGGGTGTCCAAACACTGACCTGAGCAGGGTCCTTGGCTTGGTTGCACCTGCCTCAATTCATGTCTGCCCCATCTGTTAGTGCAGTGTTGGCCAGGGTCCCTCTGTCCCCGCACACTGCTGCAGAAGCCCTGAGCTGTGCCAGGTGCCTGTGCTGTGGGAAATTGGCTCCCTGCTGTGGGGTGATGCTCCTGGTCCTGTGGGCTGCCCCATCCCCACAGGACCAGCCCAGGACCCCTGCTCCCTGCTAGGGTGGTTGAGCGCCGGTCTCTGCTCCAGAACGGAGCCCCTACATGTATGCACAGCCCTGTGCCATGTGTGTCCCAGGGCAGGTGCTCCCCTGTCATAGACTGGTTTGGGTTGGAAGGGACCTTTAGAGGTCATCTAGGCTAACCTCCCCTGCAGTGAGCAGGGACATCCCAAACTAGATCAGGTTGCTCAGAGCCTCATCCAACCTGACCTTGAATGTTTCCAGGGATGGGGCATCGACCACCTCTGTGGGCAACCTGTCCCAGTGTTTCACCACCCTCAATGTAAAGATTTTTTTCCTTATAGCCAGTCTAAATCTACCCTCTAGTTTAAAACCATTACCCCTTGTCCTGTCACAATAGGCCTTGCTAAAGATACTGCCTCCATCCTTCCTATAGTCCGCCTTTAAGTACTGGAAAGGGGACTGTATATAATCAGCTCCCCAGCATCCCACATCTGCTCCAGAGCTGGAGCCCATGCAGCTGCACGTGGTCCAGAGCCCCCCTCCCACCCACGTTCTGGCCAGGTCCCCCTCAGGTGTGTGCCGAAGCACACCCTCCATGCTTGGCCCGGAACAGACGCTTCGCGTGATCCACGCCTGCCCCTCGGCAGCCCCACTCCCACCCGGGGCTCCGGGCGGTGGTTGTTCCTCCAGCCCGCAAGGGGGCGCTGCGGGCCGCGGCGCGGGGCCGCTCCCCCCGCCCCGCCCGTCGCCGTGTTTACATCCGCCGCCGCTTCCGCCCCGCAGCCGCTGCCCCTCCGGCCCCTTCCCCGGCCCGGCCCGGCCTCTCCCGTGCGGCTGCCCTCCGCTCTCCGCGTCAATGCGGCGCCGCCGCTCCGCGGCCTGCCCCGGCCATGGACACCAGCGACCTGTTCACCAGCTGCAAGAAGGGGGACGTGAGCCGTGTGCGGTGAGGCGGGCCGGGGGGGGAGCGGAGCTCAGCTCCCGTCGCGCCGCTGCCTTTAACCACTTTAACCCCCCCGGGGCGGGGGAAGCGGGGCCGGGCCGGGCCCGCCTGGCCGTGTCGCCCTTACGGGACGCGCCGCGCCGCGCTTACCGGGAGCCCTGGCCGGCTTTGCCCCGGCCGCCAGACCGGCGGCCCCTCGCAGCCGGGAGTCTTCCCTGGGGCAGTCGCCGTGCCAGGGGAGATCCGAGGTGTGAAAAGGAGAGTTAGCTTCTCCCCCAAGGGAGCTGGTTGTACGCTGAGGCTTTGCCAGTGTTCTTCCGTCTCTGTGAGGTTTCCCCGTTTTCTTAAAATTCAGGCGTCTGAGTATCAGGCGGTTCTTGCATCCTTCACTGGTACGAACGCCGTCTGTGGCAGATGTCCTTGCAAAAGCCTCATCTCTTCAGTTCCAATTTCTCTAGTGTTGGAAACTGTATTTGCATTGGTAGGAAGCTAGATCTCTGGAAGGCAGTCATCACGTGTGCTGTAGGCTGTGTAGCATCTCTGAGAAATACCAGGCTGCTGTATTTCAGGTCGAGTCTCCTTGCCCATGCCCATATCGAAGCAGCACGGCTGAGCTGCAGTGATCAGATCAGGGGTCAGGTGGGCTTGTTGTCTGCAGGGTGAATGGATGTTGTGACACAAAGGCCCAGAGTTTACAACAGACTCTTCTGCTCATGGTTTGAGACTAAGAATGCTCTTTACCTCTTGATCCTGCTTCGTTCTTCTAGCTCCCAACATGTGGATCTTCCCAGATAACCAAAAGGAGCCTCTCTGTTTTAAGGTGCTCGCTAACTAAGGATAAATAGGCATATTAATGAGGTCTGGGGAACATTGTTATTAGTTGTGTATTCATGTTAGATTAATTAATTGCAAGCGGTAGATTGCAGGTTTACTGTAGGAGGGGACCTGCAGGTGGCCTTGCAGGGGTTTAAGATGACCAGCACAGAAGCGATCGTGGAGAAATTATCTGTCTGGGAATGCTGCCACAGCAGAGAGGACAAATTGACCACATGGGGCTGAGTAGAAGGGAGCTGAGTTGCTTGGGGATTTGAATGTGGTCAGAGGAACCTGATGTTTGAGACAGCAAAGATGGAGGTAGTGAAAGGCAGGAGAGATGTGTTGAGCAAGAAAAAAAAAAAACTTGAGAATATTTGTGAAGGCTGAGAAGAGCTTTTACATGTGGTTGGGAGAGGTGGTTGTTGCAGTAGTTGGCGCAGGCTGTAGCAAGAGCCAGGCCATGTAGGTTTGTGTGCAAAGCAAAGTCTGGTTTCTAGAGGTGCCAAAGAGGGAGTGTTGGCAGCATTTGATATAGCCTAAATTGCAGGGCAAGGAAGTGGCACGAATTAACAGCAGTCCGGAGTAGCACTGATGTTTTTACCTGTGGCAAGAAAAGCCACAAGCAGCAGAGGAGTCCAGCCTTGGCCTTGTAAACTTGGCCGCTTACTTGTAAGCATCCAGGCTGTGAGCGTCATTGGAGGTGCTGAGGTGCTCAGGCTGCTTTTGTGATTGCTGCCATGTTAGGGGTCAGCAGGAGGTGGATTCGATTCCCCTCTTTCCCCACGTGCACCACTTAAGATTGAAGGGAGCTGCAAAGCCATGCAGCAGCTGTTCTTTGGGTTGAGAGTTTGAGTGATACCCTTTCAATCATAGCTGACAGCTCCCCAAGTCAGGTGCAAGATCTTGTCATACCTTTGGAAGTTACTGTGTAAACTCACAGAATCCCAGGTTGGAAGGGACCTCAGGGATCATCTAGTCCAACCTTTGTGGGAAGAGCACAGTCTAGACAAGATGGCCCAGCACCCTGTCCAGCCGACTCTTGAAAGTGTCCAGTGTGGCCGAGTCAACCACTTCCCTGGGGAGATTATTCCAATGGTGACTGTCCTCAATGTGAAAAATTTCCCTCTCGTGTCCAATCAGAATCTCCCAAAGAGCAACTTGTGTCCATTCCCCCTTGTCCTCTCCATATGACTCCTTGTAAAAAGGGAGTCTCCATCTTCTTTGTAGCTACAACTTGAAGAAGCTGTAGCTGTAACTCAAAGTTACATCTTTTGAAAGAGGAGAATGTGACTGAGTGAGTAGCTGCATGAAGTTATAACGTTGCTCTCTCTTTTCTTACAGATACCTTCTTGAACAGCGAGATGTGGAAATTAATGTCCGTGATAAATGGGACAGTACACCTCTGTGAGTCCTGCAGCCTAGAGTGCTGGCTGGGCGGGAGGGGAGGGCTTTCAGAGCTCTTCTGCTCTGTCTGCATCAGGAGCTAGGAGCACTGTTACAAAACGTCTCAGGTCCTGCTTTTTGGAAGATTTGGCTACATATTTCTGCTTCTCTTCTCTGCGGGTCCTGTGCTGAATATGTCTTTGTCTCCCCATCTGACTGACAGTTGCTGTAGTAGTGCTCAGAAGGGTGGTTAATTTTGTGACCAAATTACCTGGATTAAGCAGTCTGTTCTTGGCCTAATTAGGCTTTTTCCCCCCCTCAAAGTCTATGGCATTCTAGCATGTCTTTTCAGGTGAAGGCTTGGCTTGGTGAAATGCAAAGAGACTGTGGAATCAGTCTGCCTGGCAAGGGTGTGAGTGTGCAGTAGGTAGTGAGGAATCTCCATGCTGGTGCTGAGGAGGGTGTTGTGAGCCTTTTACCTCCTCGCATACCAATTCCAAAGTGCATTTAGACATTGCAATATATTTAGAATATGGAATAACTTCCTGAAGTAAAGGTAGAGTAACATTTGCCTGCTGCAATGCATGTTACAGGATTTTCCAGTTTGTAGGACAGTTTGAGGTCCGTGTGAAAGAGAATCATGAAAGGCTTAGATTGTGAAAGAGAGAACAAAACTCATTGTAAGTAGGACTTTGAGGAGTGGATTTGCTGTACATCCAGTGAGGGTGCTGTTCCCTCGTTATCATTGCATGCAGCAGTCAGACTGACAACAGAAGGAGCAAGGAGTATTTTTGAGAATTTAGTAGAATTGCTGAGTGCCCATGAAATGAAATCCATTAAAATGAGGATGGGTTTGGCAGCTGATGGTGCAACAGAAGATGCTGAAACCAGATTGGGACCTTGAGATCTCCTTGCAGGACAGCAGTGCCTGGGAGTGCTGGGAACAGATCCTGCTTAGTCTATTGCTGGGGTCAGACTTCTGTGCTATTTGGTATCAATTCCTCACATGAGGATTCATTTTCTAAGCTTATCGGGGGGTGGCTCGGTCCTGAGGTCTGCATGCCGTGGTGTGCCCAAGCACTGTATCTCTAATTTTCTTTCTTTTGCTATTGTCAGGTATTATGCTTGCCTCTGTGGACATGAGGAGCTTGTACGCTATCTTCTAGCCAATGGTGAGCAAAAGTGTCCTGGTTATGTGTGCTATATCTTTTTCCATATTGGTCTGTAGGGATTGTATATCCTTCTGGCTGTCCCTGTGGAAACTTCGATCAGTGACCTCAGGCTGGAGTGGGAGCCCTGGACACACTTTCATCGTCCCTTTTGCAGGCCATTTGCTGCCTGAGTTTGCTACAGAGAAGCTTTCTGTGATGACTCAAGGCACCATGACTTTCTGAAATCACAGCTGATGTTTTGCGAGGGTGCATTGCTTTTGGGAGTATGCTGATATAAGAATTGTGCTCCATCTGAAGAACTGTCTGTGTAAAACTTTCATGTAGTCTTCTGATAGACCTGCTTTGTAAACAGGACTTAAAGGTGAAATGCAAGGGTTCTTACTAACCTAAAACAAAGCAAGACAAACTCTCCAGGCAAAGCACCCATTTGGTTCCCAGCACCCAAATTCCCTTAGGTAGTGGTGATGTGATGTTCATGTTCTGGCAGAGGAATCAGTGCAGAGGCAGATCTCAAAAGGCTTGTCTCTTCCACTGCATTCAGAGCATCTTAATCAACCACTTGTGTAATTCTAAAATAACAAAATGCAAGTACACTCCAAATTTCTAGCAGAATCTAAGCTAACGAGGCATCACTTGCCTTATGCAAGGCAGAAATGCTTTTTAGGAGGAGCTGTTAAAAGTCCAATAAGTGATGGTACTCTTTGTACAGTGAGATTCTTATTCCCAAAAGCAGCATGCTGGAGCCTTGCCGAGAGGCTTATTACTAGGGTCAGTTTAAATGAGTCATGGCTTCTTCAGAAAGGGATTTTGCTGTGGGAGAACAGTCTTAGGTTATACATATGTAAGGGGAGCTTAGTTTTTGTAAATATGCTCAGCAGCATAGGGGATCACAGTGAAACATGTCACCAGCCAAAAGTCATAGTCATTTAGCGACCGTTTGAGGACACTTGTCAGGGAAAGATGTAACTCTGCCATCTGGCATGTACCTGTGATCATTTTGCAGGAGCAAAATGTGAGGCAAACACTTTTGATGGGGAACGTTGTTTGTATGGAGCTTTGAGTGATGCCATCCGACGTCTGCTGAAGGAGTACAAACAGATCACAGCAAAGTGCATGAAGAGAGACTACTATGATGTCTTCCTACAGCGGTAAGCAGATGAGGCAGCTTCATGTGCGATGCATTCTGTCGTCCTTCCCTAGCTGTTAACCTGGATATTCAAGCTGTCTGTTAAGGGCAGATTTGGAAGGCAACAGATCAGTACCCTGTCTCACCCCTGGGCATGTAGAGCTTCCTAAGGGATGTTCGTTTGTGCCCTAAGGGACAACTTCCAGATCGTGTACATTTAAAATACAGCCTCCAGTGACTTAGGTACAGACTCCATAGCCAACAGAAAGCTGGTCTGTATAATGCAGAAGCATAAGACTGTCATCCTTGAGTGTCAAACCAAAATCAGACCACTAAAACTACATCAGTGATTTGGGATAACATGTCAACTGAAATTAAGTTTCAGGCCTGAAGCGCTATAGCCTGCGAGCTGAGGTTTCCAACAGTGATTAGAGATGTCTCATTTCTGAGACTGTTTGAGACTCCTTAAGGTGCTCTGACTTATGGGGACAGTGGTCAGTTCTTTCTTTTTGTTCATTAAAACGGGTTAATTTTAAGATGTTTCTGAAAGTTGTCTGTCACACTTTATAGTCTTAGCCTAGAGCTTGAGAAGAAGCGTTACTTGCTTTAGGAGTAGAGGAATCATGTCAGTCTTTTTGTCTTGCTCTTTTTCTACCCTGGTAGTTCTGATGTTGTTACAGACTTGGGTTTTTTTTTGTTGGTTTTTTATTGGTTTGTTTTGGTTTTTTTTTTCTCCCTTCCCATTGGACTGACTTAAAAAACACCCCAACAAGGTTTTACCATCTGTATCTTCAAAACTGGAGAGCAAATAAGGCCTAGAAAGATCTCACATTACTACAGAGTCCCAATTTCTGAAGCTGTGCGGAAAGAGGGGAGGAAGAACACTCATTTGTCTGAGTAATATCAGGTTCTGCCTTTCAGGGAAGTAGAATTTTGCAGGGAGATTTATCACTCCCCTGGTGAGTTTGTGGCTCAGATGATGCAGGGTTGAGTGCACATGAAAACTAAAATGTACCGTTTTCTGCTTCTCATTCCAAACAGACCTTGCATTAAGATTGAAACAAGGGGCAACGGTAGGAGGCGAAAAATAAACACCTAACTGCTTTTTGTTTTGGGCAAGACACTAGTAGGAAGGACGCTCTAGTGGCGGGAGATTGAGATCAACATTCAAGACCCAGCTCTGACATCATCTCTTTGTGTAACCCCACACCTTTCTGTGCACCAGTCCTGCTCACTAGGAGTGTGATACCTGGTGTCTGCCTGATTTGACCTCTTGGGGGTGTTTGTGAGGATACATACACAAAGGGTGATGGGCATTAGGAAACATCGATGAAAGTTGCTGTAAACTCTAGAATTAGCGATCTCAGTTTTTTTCCTTTTAAAGAATGAGGGTGTGGGCATGCAATCATAAACAAGGCTTCGTCTCTGATGTGGTAATTGCCTGCACTTCATGCCTGTAACATCCTTCCTTCTCCTGAGGGTGGGTGACAGCTCCTATTTGCCGCATGGTTAAAGCGTGTACACTAACAGTGCCCAGAGAGCCGGGAAGTTGCACCTTACTTTGTAGTGGAGTAATTATTTTTGAAAGTGTGTGCTTCTGTAGGGCTTTTTGTCATCTGACAATTAAAAGCAGGATTGACCTTTAGAGATGTGTTTGGGGCAGCTGGTTCCTCTTTAAAATCTGTTCCCTGTGTTCAGGGCTTCACCTGAATCAGGAAGGTTTCATTCTCCAGCCTTCCTCTTGCACTAACAAAACATCTTTGAGTCATGGAAGAGAGTGAGAGACCCCAGACTAGTATGTGCAGTCCAGTCCCTGTGCTGGCCGCCTAACTGGGCAGGGAGAGACTGCAATGTCCAGAGGTATTTGTTCATTTAGACCTAATTGTACCATGTCCCCCCGCTAGCTTTACTCCATTCTCTCCTTTCTCATTCTGCAGTGATTTTCCCCTCTTTGTTCCTTACAGGTTGCTGGAGCAGGGTTACCAAAGCGACATTGTTTTCATTGTTCACGGCAAATCCTTCTGTGCCCACCGCTGCATTCTCAGTGCTCGCAGCGCCTACTTTGCAGAAATGTTTGAGACCAAATGGAAGGGAAAGAACATGATAGTGTTGAAACATCCACTGGTGAGCAAGGCTGTACTTCCAGCTCTTTCCTTCCTTTTCCTGTTTCAACTGTGTGAGAAGAGCAAGTAGGAGGAACAGTTTGAGGGTTAATTTCCACAGTGAATAGCTCCTGGAGCTCAGAATGACCCTAGTCAAGGAGAGGGGCTTGAGGAGGCACTTTATGGAGTAAAATAGCATCTTATTCGGATAATGAAAGGCTGTAGACTCTGTACTTCCCCTTTGTTCCCTCTGTCATGGGCTCAAACACATCTTAATTGCAGTAGCAGGTAGCTGTTACCATCTGCCAGCTGCATCACGAGTCCTCTGTGGGATGAGTTGAGCCTGTCTAATTCCTGGTGGACAGGTGGTCCACCACCTCCATAATTGGCACTAATTGAGTCCCTTTTGTTGCCTTTGCAGCAAGAACTAAATAGGCCATAAGTGCATTCCGTCCATTAATCACCAGTACTCTGGCATACGTTTCTATAGCTTGATTGTGGCTGTGCAAAACCTTTCGTGACAAACGTACTTCCAGTTTCTCAGGACATTGCTTAATGTCTCTCCTTTCTCTTTGTACAAGAACATGGCTTTCCTCTCAAATTAAGAAGAGTCGAAAATGTTTGTACAGAGCCTGTATTAAAACTGCGTCTTTGGAGCACCTCCATTAGTCAGGTCCTGTCCCCCTAGGCACATGGATTAGCATCAGCTGATATATTTAAAGAGCTGAGGAGCAAGTAAATTGGGTGCAGTGTGTGAATTGCTTGTTCAGGGTCATGTTTGTATTCAGGCTTGTTATTAAGTTCCTGGGAATTCTAAAGGTAACTTTCTTATGTTTTATTGTAGATTAATCCAGCAGCCTTTGGCTCTCTTCTGCAATATCTGTACACAGGTAAATTTTGTACTGTTTAGTGTATATATTCATGGCTGGTGGGCAGCTGTCTATGCCTCTGCTATAGCACTGTTCTGGTGGCACAGGCTTGCAGACAGCTGTGTTGGGGTGCATGAGTCGCCAACACATCCTCTCTCCTGGCAGAAAAGGAGAACGTGAGCAATCCCCATCTCTTCCAAGTTATTTGTGCCTTTTGTCAGTTGTTGTCCTGCCAATAACTATACAGTCAATTAAAAAGAAAACCAGCTTGGGTTGATTGGTTGGATGGATGTGGAGAATGTATTTTTAACTTAAGGAAGGTAAATCTGTCGTTTGGGATAACAGTCCCCTAAGCTGGTGGAAAGCCATGTTCCCATGTAGTACATTTTCAGCCTGGCAGACGTGAGCAGTGTGCTCTGAATGATTTGACTACTTTCTAATATTTTTTTCTGAACAAAAGTTGATCCTAAACCTTCTATGAAAATGCCAAATGTTGTATTGTAGGCATGCTAACTGCTGCACTATTTCAGGCCAGGAGGTGGTGCCAGAAAATACCTTTCTCTTCACGGCTCTCCTTCCCCAGTCCAGTGTTTTCAGAAATGTTCCTCGCCACGTTTTCAGTGATGGTAAAAGATCCTGGGATGACACCTCGTGAGCCTAAAGTCTTTTCTTACCCTAAGCCAGATAGCCAATGGTGGCAGTCATGCATTCTGCTGTTGTACTGCTCTTTTGTTCTTTTCTGAGAGAATTAGACATCTTTTGTATAAGCCTTTTTGCTTTTTGGCCTCTTGAATGAAGTTGTGAGGGTAGATACTGGAAGGTGGGAATGTGTATCAGATGCCAGACTGAGATTCATTGAAGTGATGGGTAGCAGGGTACCAAGTTTTACCTTCTTGGACTGAGTTGTAACTGGATGCTGAGAAGTGAGGCAGTGTGTCTGATTACCGAATTTTTGTGCCATCAAATCTTAAGTCCTTGATTTTGCCATTTTTACACCAAAGTGGAATGGGTTAAAAGAGCTGGCTGCATTTCTTCTTGGCAGGTCGTCTTGATATCGACGTAGAGTATGTAAATGATTGCAAGAGGTTAGCCAAGCAGTGTCGGCTGCAGGACCTCATAGACGATTTGGAGACCAAATGTAAAAAAGTCTATGAATTTGGTAAGCATTTTACTTTCTGTTGTCTCTGTTGTGCTTGTATGTCCTTTCAGGGAGACAGAGGAAAGTTTAATGGTGGGTGTTTCATGGTGCTCTTGGGGCTTCCAGAAAATTATTCTGTTGTGGAATTCCCATGTTTGCATGATAGTTTTCAGTTGTGGACTCTCTGTAGGGCAGCTGTAGTGGTTTCTGATACATGTGTATTTCTCATTTATATTGAATGCTTTCTTTATAGTAGAGCAGCCACAGCAGCAGGACTTTGCTGTCGTTGACAGACATTCAGTGGAGCACTGTGGGGTATATTGGGAAGTGCCCTTCAGCAGAGAACTTGTTTAAATCCCTGGGGAGATATAATATGTACAATTAAAAGTCCATTTCTGCATTTATCTGACCCCTAACGAAAGTAAAACATTTGCTAATTGCCTCAAAATGAATGCAGAGATATAACACTTTTTTTTTAAGAGCAGAGAAGTATTTCTGAAAGTGTGTGTGTGTTTATAACACATGTATGTGCCAAACCTTAAATGTCACAATCCTCTATTTAAGGGCTTTTTGTTATCCAAAGAGCTTGTGATCTAATCATGACATCAGCTTATTGCATGAAAACTGACAGTTGGAGTTTATCATTCATCTCCTGAGTTCAAGTTAAAGGACACATGAAGAAGAATCAAAACAGCGCAAGTAGGGCAAAGCGGTGTTAGTCATTAAGTAAAGAAAAAATAATCTGGTAACAAAATCTTCAGGCTGAAAGCATCTGATTCTCATTTCATGGTCTGAGTTAACTCCTTTATTTCAGTCAAGTTAATTTTGGCTTGAGAAGAGAATCTAGTCTGTAGCTTTTAAATCAATAGCATCTTTTTCCTTGATCTGAGAGGTGAGGGTGTAGCTGTTCCACCTTTCCCTTTTGAATTACAAGTTCTGATTATTCAACCTCCTGAAGTTTCAGGGCTTAACAGATAGAGGCAATACTTCTGGCTCAAGAAATTCGTCATCTGCAAGTCACATGGAAGATATTACCAGATGTGTGTCTCCCCTTAGGCATGTGCAATCGTTTGGTGGTAGGGTACTAGGTTACCACAGTTCAGTTGTTCCCATGTAGCCCAGGGTAGAAGTCCTTATATTGTGGAAGCTGTATCATAAGTCTTACCTCAGCTGTGTAAGCACAAATGTTAGCATGAATCTGAAGAGATCAGAAAGGAACTTTTTTTTTTCTTGCTACAAGTAGCGTAATATATCAGTTTGTGTGTTTAATAAGTGATGGAAAAGGGAAGTGGTGGTGAATACCATCATTAGAAAATAAAAACTACTCAGACAGTCGGGTAACAAAATTATCTTGTGGCATCTATTGATATGAATCCAGTGAGATGCTGGACATCTTCCCCCCCCCCCCCCCCCGCTTTTTTCCTTTTTTTCTTTTTTTTACCTCCCAGGGTCTAGCTGAGACCCCCACCTTAGTATATCAAGTTAAAATCCCCTATTAGATTGTGGGAGGAAAATAAGGTGGACAGTTTGCTAGCTGTCTGAAGCCATTGCATAATATGTCACTGGCATTGTAAGGATTGTGAAATCCAGTGGTTAAATTCATGAACTGCAAAAACGCTGACTTCTTGGTGGAGTTCAAAAATGGAAAATAGTTAACCAATGTTTCAGGTTGGTTGGGAGTTTCAGAAACAAGCTCCACTTGCAAACGTGATGATACAAACTTCAGGGTGGCACCGGACAAATTGTTTAATTTCTGTGTTCTTTGGTAGGGAACAGTTGTGCTTCATTTCTGAGGTCTGACAGAAGACATAATCAATGGGTGGTGTAGAGCGCTGATGGAAGTACTAGACTTGATTTTATTTATGACAGGTTGGATTCAAGTGAATAGACAGAACTGCAGATAGATCTGTTAAATGTTTCTCATATCAGATCTCATGTGGAAGCCAGGAAAACTTGGTTCTCTAGAAAATAATACATGTAAGAATTACAGAAGTTAGAAATTGGGAAAGATCTTAAATCACATCATGTCTGGCACTTGACAAAGCATTGCTGTTCCCTCTAGTGAGTTAGGTATCTCTGCTTGTTCAAAGTGCTTTCTGTGGGATAGACAGCTGATTCAGGTCTGCAGAGCAGGGTCATGTCTTGCATCTGTATTATAAAGTTGAAGGGTGCCTAATAAAGCAACATGAACTCAAGCCTCTGCAGCTCCAGTGGATAATTGCACTTTCTGCAATCTCATTATCTTGAGTTAAGCAGCATTTCAAAATCACTTAGTATCTTGGCTCACGGTAGTTTAGGGAAACCCTGGAGAGGACGACCCAGTGCCTTCTGTTGCACCTGAGATAGATGTCAGTGTGAATGCTTGCATATTTTCCCCCACACATGTATTTTGGCTATAACAAGAAAAAACTCTTGCAGTGTTTGGAAGAGCTCAGACAGGGTTTGTCCAGATTAAGCCATAATCCTTCCTTTGGAAGTGGAGGTATTTGAAAATAAATGTTCTCCAGTTATTTCTACAAGTTTTAGGGCAAAAAGGTTGAGAGCAAGGTTTGTGATGCTCACCTTCATAGTGGAGGCACTGGGTGTGTAGAACCTGTGGTTGCACCTAGTTGTGGCATTGGGAGGAGGATGTATAAGACACGTATTATGAGCATGGCATCATTTTGGAAAGGTTTGGGAATTTGGTGGAGGTTTTTGTGGCTTTTATTTTTTGCGGTGCATTGGCTCAACTGAAAAAAAAAAAGACTACAAAGAACTATTGAGCAGTGGAAACAAAGGCAGCTGATGAATTGGTAGGTGACGTTCAGTGCTGTACAGCTGGGCTGGACTGGGAAGAAAGACAAAATCCGCCGTTCTAAGCTGTAGCTGGGTTATTCCTTCCAGCTCCTTGCATTGTTTATGTTACTTTTTTCAGAAAGCCCTTCATTCCTATTTCTTGCAAGAAGGTGGTGGTCCTTGCTGCTTGCTTGCAGCCAACAGCTTATTCCTGATCTGTGACCTTGATTTTTGTTGTCTCTGTTAGGAGAGTTGCTTGTGATACCAAATGCTGTTGTCGTGGATTTGAGACATGCGTTGTCTGAAATGTCTCGTGATAGATGTGCTTGTCAGACAAATCACTGTTCTTTCATGTCGCTTTGAAAGTGTTCAGAGGCTTTGCAGATCCCAGGAAAACTCTTTCTGTTGACTGCTGCTTAAAACTTGCTGGGTCCATTAGCGCTTACAGAGGCTGATTGATTTGGCAACTGTTATAATAAGCACTGCACAAGTATAAATGATTCTCTTTGCCATGAAGAATTTCTAATTGCACAGTGAGAAATTTCCTTCTCTCATGCTGGTCTGTAAGTAGACAGGGCTCTCTGAGAAAATTCACTCAGTCTTGTTTGTGTTTGTGCCAGGTCTCCGCTTGGCTTATTTACCCTGGAAGTCACCTATCTGAAGGTACCATTTAGCGCTGATACAGCAGCCTGTCTCCTTGCTGGTGTAGCTCTGTGTGTAGCAATGACAGTACCTGACTGGCTTGTATTGGTGAATTATCCTTCGCTTTCCAGTGTCTTTCTGGGATGTTCAGCCTTTCTGAGGTACACTGGTGGCATATCTGAAGACTGCAGCAGTAACATGGAGGAGGGGGTGGAGAACTTGTTTTGTGGCACATCGTGGTCTTGTTTCGCCCACGACCCAATGGAGTCATCTGATGAAGCTCATGTAATGCTGTGCAAAATGTCAGGAAAAATGAGGTCTCAAGGTGGCGTGATTCACCTGTGAGGGGTTTTAATGCAGTGAATCATTCCTGTCAGAAATCCTTCTGAACAATTCAGCGTGGGGCTGCCTAACTCTTTTGTCCTTGAGAGTTAACTCTACATCTCTCTTGCTCCAAACAGCATCTCGAACCTTCCTCACTGCAACTTTGCATTTTCCAGGGGTGCTTCATGTTTTTTCACCTGCTTCCCTGTATGCCAGGGACTCACGTCTTTCTTACTCTAGTCCTCACCCCAAAGCATGCTGAGCTGAAAACAAACCTGGGGTAGTGAACTGAGTGAGGGCGGTGGCCGGAAAGAGGAAAGGCTGCGATGGCAGCAGTGTTGTAACACAATAGCTGGGCATACCTTGGGCTGCCCTTGTTTGAAGTTAGGGGGTTGGCTTCAGTGAGCTCCACAGCAACTTTGGTCATAACAGGACCACAAAAGTATGATCGTGTGTTTTGCTTCCCCATTATCAGGCTGCTTAATTGTGCAGGCTGGTAGGGCAAGACAGGAAGACACACTAGGTCTGAAAAAGGCAAGTGGAGTTGCCATCTCTGGGTGGTTTATTTGATCTCTTTGGTGGTGGTAGCAATGCTTATCTAATGTTTGCAGACAACACAGGCACACTGAGGAATCTGGGTGTTTTGGGGGTCTTTGTGCTTTGGGGATCTACAGGTAGCGAGTAGAGGACAGACGTGGGTGCACAGAACTTATTAACTAAACAAGAATAAATCCCTTTTTCCCCTCGATTGAAGTTAGGATGGTGCAGCTGAAATGGGACCCATGAGAGCACGTGGCCAAGCAGAGGGGCATGGAAGCAGCTTTGTTTTAACTAAATACTCCCTGGCATAGGCTTCACCTTAGGTGATGCTGTCAGTGGTAGGGTTGGTCAGCTGGGGAAGGCATTGTACGAGTGGCTCCTGCAGGGGTCAGGGGCAACCTGATCAACGGTCCTCAACTATAATTGTTGACAAGGATTTGCAGAGAGCAAGTTGGGCTTGAAATATGCCTGTGACAACTTTGTTTGCCATGCTTGATATTCTAGCACAAGTAATTAAGTGGAGGTTTTAGGAGAGACAACAATACAGGCATTCCCTTCCAGCCCTGCTCACCAGCTGTACTGAGGGTTGCCGTATGCATGTTTACATAGAGGAATCACGTGTGTTTTGCAGTAAAAGCTAAACAGCAATTACACTGATTTTTCCTGGAGTGCCTTTCTTTTCTCTAAATGGGAGAGAATGTTTGTAGAGGAATTTAGGCATCTCTGCTGTTTTGTTTTTTGCTTCTTCCAGTTTCTTCCAAGCCAGGGACATGTGTGAAAGTGCTGACGATTGAGCCCACAGGTAACTGCCGGCTGCAGGAAGATCTGGCTCTCCTAGCAGACTGCGCCCTGCCAGCTGAACTGAGGGTAGGGAGCATTTATACTACTTCTGGTCTCCATGGGGCTGTGGTATGTGTTCACATGTGTTCAGTCACATTTTTTCCATTTGAGTTTAGTGCTTGCCTGTTTGTTGGTGCTCCAAATGCTGAAAGCCTTTTATTACTTGGAAATGCTGTAAAATTGTTTAATGAGGCTGTGGGTGCTGGTCCTTTCCTTCGGATTTTTCCTCCAGCAGGGACCTCTGTAAACAAAACTCTTGCCGTGTGGTTAGTGGGGATTTCCCCATTGACAACAATGGAACAAAAGTTGGCCCCCACCAGTTTTTCCTTCTCCCTGCTGTCCTTCTTGAGTATCAGAAATGTTTTATCAGCAGGCGTTGGTACCCGAAGGGACATATAGATGGAAGATGGCTTGCTGGGCTTGCTTGCTAGGAACTAACACTCTGCAGTGGAGAGGTGCTTTCAAACTCTGAAAATATTTCCAGCAGAAATGTGAGTCCCTCTGAAGTGAATTTAACTTGACTGGCAATAGATTTGCTTTTCATAACTACGTCTTGTTGACTCTTAGAAATAGCCCACAGACCACAGGTTGATGATCACTATGTTAAAATACCATCAGTATTATTAGTTAGGCTCATATATGTGGATCTTCACTCCCAATTGCAGGAGAACAGGATAAATATTAGTGGTCTTCATTCTCCCTGCATCTGTTGTTTTCTGTAATATCAGCAGCTTCACTTTGCTCTTTTGTCTGTCCTTTTTTTTCCCCCTCTCTCTCATACCAACCACTGGATTTAATAGCATGAACTCATTTTAGGTGGCGGCTGTGCCCAGAGATTGTATGACTGAGTGATGCAGCGAAGTTTGTTGCCTTTTTTCTTTTTGTCCCCTACCAAATAGACCTGTTTGGTGCAGAGAACGTATGTGTGTGCTTTTGCATGGATGTGGTTTCTTACCTGTAATAAGCCAGTGTGTTTTGTGCTGTCTTTTGGCAGACATCTTTCTCTGAGTACTGAGCACTTTATAGAGAGAGTTTTTCTCCATCAAGTTTCCATCTACCAGTGCAGAAATCTTTCCTACATAACCTGCCTCCCCCAAATAACTGTGTGTTTATTTGTGGCTTTTCTATATGTTTGCAGGCTTTAAAGGGAAGTGATACTATAAATCTCAGATTTACTTTCCCAAGAATTAAAATAAGGCACATGGCCCCCAAAACAGTGAGATTTACATAAATTTTAAGTACTTTCACAAATAAAAGGAGAGCTTTCTGTTTGATTGCTTGTTCCCACACCTTGATGGCATGCTCATGTCAGGTTAAGCTTTTCTTCTCAAGGGTTAGAAACACTTCCATTTTATTTCTTTCAGGCAGAATAGGAGCTGGGAAGGAAAATATGAAAATCAATAATATAATCATCTGACAGTGCTGTGAATGCCTATGTAAGCTGTGTTTTTCTTGCTGTGTTCATAAATCGGGACAAGGGCAGTTACAGCAGCATTAGACTTGGTATGGCTGTAAAGGTGAAGAGGCATGGGCACGTGCCTGTTCACTATAGAACTTGTATATCATGCACATACATGGGTGCTTTGTTTAAGCCTGAAAAAATTCTAAAAGAATCCAGTTTTTCTTTCTCTAGTTCTCTTTTTTTTTTATTTTGTTAACTTACAAAGAATATATGAACAAAGCCCTTCATCTGATTGCCGTTTATATGTCATACTAATGTTTCCAAATTTTTAAATTCTGTGAATTAAGCATCTTTTTTTCTGGGACAGAGGAATTGCATATCCTCATTTTTACAGGGTTTGATGTCATACAAGGAGTAGTATACAAACTATGTAACCTAAAATGTCAGGGGCAGCTGAATAGTCACATACAAACATCTGTGTTCTTGAGAGAAACCTACCTTTTTTTCCCCAGTCTATGCAGAACAAAATAGGTACTCAGCTTCTGAATAAAAGCCAGCATTTCCAGAATTTGGCAAGAGGCATTCTGAGCTGCTGCATGTCATATGCCATATTACATGAAATGGAGATGTATACATCTTTCACTATAAGCAAATAATTCGCGTGTAATGTTTTTGATCTTGAATGATGCAGAAAACTCTATGCATCCCAATTTCATAGTTCAGTAATATGTTATATGACTAAAACAATAATTAACATTTGCTATCCACTCACGGTTCATTATTAGCTTTTAGTGAGAATAATCTATTCTTTGAACTCTGAAACACATTTATAATCTTGTTTCTCATTCCTGTTTATACTTGAAAGCCTTTTCTCTTGCAGTGTTTGTTTTTAAAAGTGTGGTTGTTTGTCTGTTTTGTTTTAAACTAGTAATCGCCAGAATTTTTCTGACCACAACAGCTTCTTTGGTTAGTTGCAATAAAATTTAGCAATGACAGATTTAAGTAAAATACATTCAAAAGCGAGGCAACTGTCAAAAACCCTCTGGCTTTCCGCTGTCTGTCTGCCTAGCTATTCATCTCGTGTCTGCCAGGAGCCCTCTGAGTTAGAGACTCCAGGGCTTCCAGTATATGAGTCTGTAGGCACAACGTTTCCTTGTAGCTGGTTTTTCATTACCTTTTAACTGAAATCTTATTTTCCAAACCAAGATGAAATCAGACTTAAAAGGATCAGAATTTGCCATGAAATAAATACTGTTCTTTCCATCTGTATTGACATTTGGTGTGGCTGCAAAAAAAATGTGACCATTTGTCACGTTTCTGGTAAAGCTAAATCTTGTAATGCATAGAAAAAACAGTGGGAAACAAGTAGATGGGTTCCATCTTGTCTGTCCCCACACCTGTGTAGTGTGGTTGTCCATGGCAGTTATTCCTGTGCTTCGCTTTGCCCATTTGGCAGAAGCAGATTAACTGGACTATTTACAGCATGCTTTTTTTTTAATCTAATCTACTTGCATCTGGTTATGGGCTGATCTTCTTTTGGATCACTAACGCCTGTATTTTGTGTTGTAATTTAGTTACAATTTTCTTGCTGAGATAATCTGGCCAAGGTACAAATTGCTGCCACTGATTTGTTTTGTATGTTTTTGCCTCCAGCGACACTTCTATGTAAGTGCTAATAGCAAATTGGTAGCAGCAAAGATGTGGTCCTCCGCATGTGAGGGCTGGAAGATACTGTGAATGTTCAAGCAGCCTTATGCTAAGAGGTGTTGAGAGTATTTCTGTATGGTGAATGTGGAGGTGTTTGTAATTCAGGAGACAAACTCTGGCAAATAAAACTCCATGTCCATTCCAGAGGGATGGATTCTGTTTAAAGATTTACCTTTGGACAATGAAAGGGGAGCAAAGAAGGGATGCATGTAGGAGATGTGGAGGTTATGTCTCGTTTAAAACCCGTGTGCTACAAAAAGCGGCATCTTATCAAAGCCTGCTTCTAGGTTTGTTTTACCTGGAATGTGCCTGCGAAGTTGTAGCCTGGAAAGTGATGTCAGAATTTCTAGGAGAGGACATGGAAGCTGTGGGCATAGGGTGGGGAAACAGGGTGAGAAGTTGGATCATGACTACTAGCATTTATAATGGGATGCCACAGGGCATGTGGCTGCAGATCCCAGACCACTGTTTGTTCGCTGCCTTGAAACATGCGACACAGACAACAGCAAAATAGCAGCCTGGGGAATCTGCAATGGGGACAATTTGATCTGATCTTTGATGCTGGATGTGCTTATTGTGTTATAGCTGTATAAAAAGCAGGTAACAGATCAGTTGGGGAGCGTTCCTTGAATTGCTGCATCTCCTCTGGGAGAGGAGTTCCCTGATGGGGAAGGACTCACAGGAGGGAGGTGTTACGGAGGGGCATCATTACTGTGACAGCCATGTGCACAATTTGAATGCCACTGGGCTTACTCTCCTGTGATTAGGAACCAGAAGCTGCCAAATGTTGTTGTGGACAAAGAGCCTGGCAAATAGGTCCAGATTGTTGTGAGCTTTTGCCAGCTTGGTACCTTGCCACATCCTAGAACCTGTTTTATGAGAGAAACCCCGCTGCATTCGAGCTGAGCTTGGCTGAGCACCAACCCAGTGTGTTGCAGGCTGTGTCTTTGTTTAGTTAGGGAGGGAGGAGTCATCTGGCTCCTCAGTACAGCTGAAAGTCAGTTGCTTTCCGTTAAGATCAAGGCAGCCTTGTTGGAAATGGTGCTTAGGTGATCTGCAACTGGGAGACTGATCTTCACGGTCAGCCCAGGGTTTTCCCAGGTGCAAACTTGGGATGTAACTTTCTTGGATGAGAGACAGCAGTAGTAAGCTCCTTGGCTTAGGCAGCGCAGGGGTATGCGTTTGTAAAGTGAGAACCAGGGGAAACTTTTGTTCTAGAGATTGTCTTGGTTAGATGACTGTGAATATAAACTTTTCTCTACAATTGAAATACCCTGTATATAAGATAAGGTGTAAGTAAAAATATTTGGAAGTGTCACTTTAAAATAACGTAAGGCCAACAGATTATTTTTTTTTCGGGGGGGGGTGTGTGTGTGTGTGTGTGTGTGTGTGCTGTCTTTGTTGGCATGTGGGATTGGGAGGAGGTGTGTTGGTGTTAAAATAATTCACTAGAGTACTAATACTGCAACAACGCTATCTTTGGCTGCAAATCAAATGAAAAATTTAAAATGTGCTTTAGCAATGTTGGATTACTCAAGTGAGGCAGTAAATGTAGCCAAACCATTTCAAACTGATGTACGTATCTATGTAATCTATACATTACTACATCTGCCTGTACATCTACACAGTAAAGGGCTAGTCCTAAGCTCTAGTATGCTTATAATACCCACTACATGAAGTAAACTTCACCTCCACTTGGTTATCTGCCTTGTTAGGTGGCACAGAAATGCTTTCCAGATGTGTATGTGGTATCAGGGAGTTTCCATGGACAAGGGAGGCAGCTGTAACTTGTACCAGGAATATCTCTATCAGGAGTGCAAGGACTCCAGTTCCTCCCATTGAAATTTGTGTTCAGAGTATCTCTGGTGCTCTGCTCTGTGGTGACGGAATGGGTGGATGGTTGCTTCTGGGAAGACCAAGTCGTCCAAACTTGGGACCCTGAGTGTGTTTAAAGCACAAATGTTAAAGGTAGGGTTTTCTGGTTTTTCTTCGTAGGTTGGTTTTGGGGAGTTGCCATTTGACAGCACTGACAACTTTAACAGTTGTCCTGACGTGTGTTTCCGGGTGGCAGATTACAACTTTTTGTGCCATAAGGTACGTGCTTGTGCTATACTTCATTCTCCTCCCTTTCTGCCATGAGTCTAATGTACCTGTCTCCCCCACTCATCCAGTGCTGAATATACACTGCAGAAGCAGGATTGCCTCATCAGCTGGAAAGCCAAATGCCTTATTGCAGCTGGAAACTATATTTAAAATATTTAACAAAACAGCAAACCCCACCTTTCTTGCAGAGACGAGGAGATAAATTTATGGATTCAGCTACAACATTCACAGCTGCAAAATCTCCTACTGCTATTTTGTGAGTTCAGTATCTGGAGAGGGGAATGTTTGCTCTGCAAGTAAACAGCAGTAAGAATGGATTTTGAGATCCAACCTCAACTCAAACTCCTGCCCTAATGTCATGCTACTTTTGAATCTCTTAAGTTTACAATTTTTTTTTTTTTGTTCTGAGGGTAGGCATGGATAGAAATAAGGTATGGAAAAATGTTGGAGATGCAGTTTCAAAATATAGGAAGAGTCAGAGTTACAGAGTCTGAACTTCTGAGATATCTTTGAGCTGCTCTGACAGCTGATTGGTAGTGCTGTTTGACTTGGTGCAATGAGAAAGATGCTAGTATTTTGGTCTTTCTTCCCTCTCCAGGCTTTTTTCTGTGGGCGCAGTGATTATTTCAAAGCCCTTCTTGAAGACCATTTCAGTGAGAGTGAGGAGCTGCAGACGCAGCCCAGTATCCCTGTGGTGACTCTCCACAACATCTCAGAAGACATCTTCATTCGGGTCCTCTACTACATCTACAGTGACGATACAGAGGTGAGGCCAGCCATGGATCCTTTCCTCCCGTGCTGGTTAATTCTTGAGGTGTTCACTGCTGTGTTTTCCTGCAGCATCTGGAGGGGTGTGTGTGCATGTGATTTCTTAAATCCCATTGCCCTACTCTGCTACCTCACTTTTGTCTCAGGAACCCACATACTGGGACTTGATGTTAGCCAGGCAGGGATCTAGTATATGTGCATGACATTCAGGAAGCAAACAGCTAGTCTTTTATCCCATAATAAAAATTTGGAAATTAGGTTGCACGTTGTATGTTGGCGTGACAAATGTAGGGCTTTGCGGATTTCCCTCTTGAGCTCTGTTGAAGGATAAGGTGAGCAACTGCCAGTAGATGGCAGATTGAACACATTTGGAGATGTGGAAAGGTTGAGAGATTCTGCTTATTTACTCTTGGCATCATAGCCCACTTTTCCATTTGTAGCAAGTCATTATTTCCACTGTTGTTTATTGTTGGGGTGGGCAAAGCTTCCACTGGGAGACCAACGCCTTGCTGTGCTCGGTATCATAAGCAGTAACAAAATGGCCCTAACCCATCTAGTTTTCAGCCTAATGGAAGGTGCTGCAAATTTCAGCGTTTAAGCAGCTTCCTGCCTGGGTTTTGTGGCAAATGCTTTTAGCAGGTCTAGCTGCAAGATGCCAGAACACATTCTGGCATTAGGGCAGTGATCAGAGATGCTGCTGCACCTGCCAGTGTCACTTCTCCCAAGCAGTATTTGTGCTCTGGGTTAGGTGCCACATACAGAGAGTGCATGCAGCTGTGACCTTATTTCTGCTGATCTGTTCACCTCTGGGTGGCAACAGGGAATGTGCAGTAGGGAGAGATGTATTTAGCAGGCAGCGAGGGCAGGATTGCCATTGGTATGCCAGAGAGCAGATGTTTCACTTGTCTGCACTCTTCCCTCAGCCATGTGCTGAAAGGGCAGGTGGGGGGCAAAGAAGCATGTTGGGGTTGTGAAGACCCTCCTGATCTTGGGACCGCACTGCAGCGTGACCCTGTTCCCTTGCATCTCTCCTGTCTGCCTGCCCTCCTCGTGATGGCTCACAGGAAGGATGTTTCCCAAGCAGCCATTCCTTTCCAAGTGGTGTCTCAGCTGTCCTGCCTGGGACTTGGAGCAGGAGGACAGACCAACAACAAGGAGTTGAAAGAGTCTTGCTTGTATATTTTCTATGCAGAATGGTGCCATCACAGAAACTAGCTCGGATTTCATACTGAGCAGCCAAGATATGAGCTTCTGCAGAGAGCTCACCTGTCATGAAAAACTACCAGGAAAAATGGTCAGGAAAACTTGGCTTCTCCAGCCCAGTGTCAGCACTCCCAATTCCATGTTTCTTTTTCCAAAGGATTTATATGTCTCTCTCCCACGTAGCAGTGACAATTTTTGCAGTTGGAGGGAAGAGTGTTTGCACAGGACAGAAAGGGTTCCAGGCAGAAAGAGAAGTTGCTGATCAGAATACTTGTGTGGGCTCAAGAGGAGCTTTTGGAGGAACATTTGCCACGTTTGTCCTTGATCAAGCAGTTGGGCGCTGCTGCCATCAATAGTACTGATTCAAATGCCTCCAACTCATGAGGTTCCTGGAACTTATGAAAGGACAAAGCAGCACTTGATTAATAACCCCAAGAGCTTTTTTACCCCACTGTGGCACTATGGCATTTGTGCCATGCCTCTGATATATCTTGCATCCTTCTGCACAGCTGTTGCAGGATGTTATACAGCTGAGACATTTTCTGTGAGTAGTCTCTCCAAACGCTGGTGTGGACAGCTGTAGGGGAAGAAATAATCAGTGTTTTGCAGTTGTCAGTGAGCAACCACATGGGTAGATGTGGACAGCAATGGTTTTGCTGCTGACCAGTTATCAGGGCAGTGGATCACACTGTACCAGAGTTACCATTCCTCAGTCTAGACCAGTGTGGCTTGCTCTCTAGTGCAAATCATCTTGACTCCTCCACAGCCAGGGTATGCTGCATCCTGCAGATTTGCTGTTGAAATGGACGTGGGTAACTGCACTCTTTGCACTTCACATTAGCAGGAACAGAACTGTGCAGAGAGAGGCTCTAGTTCAGGTTAGTGACGCAGATGGCTGACTAAAATAGGATTTGCCCAACCAGGGGGAAGAAACTGAGTGAAGCTGGAGGTGGTGTCTCCAGCATTATCTACAGCATTTTTTTTATCCTCAGATCACTAGCAAAGAGCAAAAGTACCCAAGAAGGAAATGGGAGGGTGGTTCTCGAGCTTGAGAGACTGAAAATGTTAAAGGCCATGCACAACAGTGTAAACTTGAGCATCTGGTGCATGAATTTAGTTAGGTTTGAATGCCTGTTAAATCTCCAGTAGTACTTGATTTGCAGAGTCTGTTCCTTACCCAGTTGGGCATCACCTATAGTTTATTTGGGGTGCAATTTTCTGTCCTTGGATGTATCCCTGTGCCAGGGAGGTTGTGCTGTCACAGGGAGCCAGTTTGAGGAAGGAACTTAAGAGAATTTGGCATGTTTTTCAATAAATGCAAGTCCAGCAGTACAAAATGGGAGGAAAAGCCCTAGTGGGGACAAGGTGCCCTACTCTGCCAGTCTGTTCTGTTTGAAGGGCTTTCAGTACCTCTGGTAAAAGCTACCTCCTTCCACTGCCACACTGAGCACTTTTCATCAGCCAGCATTTGGCTGTAATTCGGTGTTCCAGCATTGCTTTGTGGTTAGCTAGAGGGGTTAGCTGCAGCATGGGAAAATTCTTGCTTTGTGGTGAGCAAGCTGCCACTGCAGCATTTTAAACTCCTCTGTGGTAACTGAGTGGAGACCTAGCCCTGAAAGACTGAGCTCCTGTCTCTCCGTAGTACTATTAACACTTGTCTAGTAATGGACCAAACAACACTTCAGAGAATCTCTGCTAAGACCCAAGAGAAGTAGGCAGTTTGCCAGAGACAAGTGAAGTGGGCAGGATTAGGCAGTAATTCCCCTCTTTCCATTGCCAGCTGTCCCCGGAAAACGCCTACGACGTGCTGTGCGTGGCAGACATGTACCTGCTGCCTGGGCTGAAGCGCCTTTGTGGCAGGACCTTGGCTCAGATCCTCGATGAGGACAACATTGTCAGCATCTGGAGGATTGCAAAGCTGTTCCAGCTGACCCGGCTGGAGGACCAGTGCACAGAGTACATGGCAAAGATCATCGAGAAGGTAGCAGAAACACTCCCCACTGCACTTACCACATGTGCCTGTCAATCTAACTGCACGGTGTGAGCCATAGATACAACAGGTTTAATGGTTGCACTTTGGTCTGTAATAAATGGTTGCCCTCTCTGGTTTAGTGTGCTTCCTGGAAAAGAGCAGGGGTTAAGTAGGAAAGCATATGGTGAGTTAGGACAGAGGATGAGGAGTGTGGCAGTACCTGATGTTGCTGTAGTAAGCCAGATGCTGGTGGCTGTCTAGTACATTCCTGTGGACTGTACTGGGGTGAAAAATCTGCCCAAAAAAGTTCGGCAGGTGACTCTTGCCAAGCTTTCAGCCACTGTGGCCAGAGCAACAGCGGTGTTGCCTGAATACACCAGCTGCAGCCTGGAACCCAACAGGGTGTGCAGGGAAGCTCTGTGCTGGAAATTCTTTTCAGCATTTGCTGGAGGGAGTTCTTCCTGGTATAATACTGTAGAAATGAATAATCAGTGTGATCTCTACTCTCCTCCAGGATGACAAATTTAACAGCAGGGGTTTCCACAGGGGAAATTTGGTCGTTGAACAGCCAGAAGTAATGAGTCTAACACTGAAGTTTTCTTTATGGGGCTCCATTTAAGTGTAATCCTGACTGATAATAGCTTGAAATTTCAGGACTCATGGAGAAAGTTGCCATGTGGAAGGATAAACTAGAATCTATGGGGTGTTCTTGTCCTGATGCAGATCTTTATAAATGGCTTGAACAGTTCACATGGGAATGTAACATTTTCACCTTCAGCTTGAAAGGTGTGAGATTCTTTTTGGCGTATGGAAACAGTGAAGGAAATGATTCCGGGGCTGTTACTTTCTTCAGTGTGTAGCTTGGGGATGATAGACATATCAGCACGCACCCAGATTCTGGCTTCTGAAAAAGGGATTTGGTTTGGCAGCTGAAAGAATATCCCAAGTAGTAATTGGGCAAGGTAGGGCTTTGCTTGTGTGTTCCTCTTGCATCCCCCTTCTCTAGCCTGAATGGGAGTCCTTCGACCCAGCATTGGCAAACTGCCTTCCTAAGGGTGTTGGCACAAATGGAGCCACCCCAGCTGTTCAAACATCGGCAGCTGCCAGCATCTTGTGGATATGCACTGATGATGGCAACAGGGAGAGAATTTGGCAGTGTGTGTAGCATAGAGCAGGGCTCAGCAACCTGCCGTGCCCAGGCACAGTTTGGTAGCGTAGACAGACGGAAGCTGCCTCTCACCCTTCAGCACACCACATGTTTCTGGGGAACTTGATGCAAAAATCATTCATGGGTGACCTGATTCTGTCAGGTTGGGTGCAGAACAGAGCAGCTGCCTTGCTGTGATCTGCTGGTCGGCTGTTGGTGGTGGGGCTGAGAGCCATGGTGGGGATAGTCATCTGTGGCTCTTGGTTCTGAACTGGGCACAAGCACTCACTGTCTTGCCTGTTGCAAGTCATTTCCCAAAAGTGTCTGACAGCATCCCCTGGTTCCTGCTGAGGAGCCTTTCTGGAGGGGGTATTTTGTATATTCATGTGCCCCAGTACCAGAACTAAGGATATTTAGTTAGTGAGTCTTACAGTGAGCTGTTTGAGGTGCAGATTGCTTACAGTTGTGACCATTTATTGCTGGAGTATTACTGCCTGCTTATGATGAGTGGCAGGATCTCCAAGTGGTGTCAGTAGGAGACACAGGAAGATTTGGGCGTCCATGTACCCTTTTTCTTCTGTGGGATCCCTCAACAGGGGCTGAACACATTATCCCGCCCCTGTACATCCCTTTACCTGTCATCTTGTTTTCCTAATGGTTTTCTTTTCCATCCTGTCCAGCTGGTGGAGTTGGAGGAGTTTGTGGCCGCTGTGAAGGAGAATGCAGAGGCTGTGGAGGAACGGCAGGAGACTGACTCCATTCCTCTGGTTGATGACATCCGCTTCCACATCACCAGCAATGTGCAGACTTACAGTGCCATCGAGGAAGCCAACCAGAAACTTGAAGCTCTGGAAAACCTCCTGGCCAGTATAGGGCTTGAGTGCTGATGTGTGCAACCCCTGCCTGTCCTATGCAGCCTGCGTAGCCCCCAGTGGGTTGGCTTGGAGTACAAGAACATCTGCGTGTCTGAATGTCTCTTCCCCTCCTTTGTCTTCCTTCCCATCTACTTTCAGGCATGGTTTCTTTTTAATTTATTTGTGTCTGGACATTTGCATATCTGGTTTGTGTTTGGTTTTATTTTGGTTTTTGTTTCTCCTTTTAGAAGTAGCTTCCAAAGCTCAGCCCAAATCAGTAGCTGCTGCTTTGTACAATACAATGTGGTTAGGAGGCTGCAAGCTGTTGGGGGTGGTAAGGGAGGTGTTCTGGGGGACTTGCTGCTGCCTGGTGTTAGGACCCATCCTATTCTGTTGCCCAACAACACACCTCTGAAACTGGTTCATGCCAGGATATTTGTTGAATTGCCACCAGCAGAGGAGGAAAATTGGGTTAAACTCTCCAAATAAGTATGTATTGGAAAGGAGGTGGCCGTTCCTTCACTGTCAGCATTCTAAGATTGGCAGAGGTGGGCAGTGCTTCCCTAACAGGGACACAGGAATACTTGGCTATGTGGAAGGCACTGTCTTCACCTGCTATTCTAGTTCTTCAGTAAAGAAACCCAGTGATTTCCAGGTCTTCCCTAGCTTTTCATTGCTTTGAAGTGCTCAGAATTTAAAAGCTTTGCTTTCTGAGCAAACGTCTTTGGGAATACAGTAGAGACCAGGGTCCTTCTGTTCTTAGAAAGCAGTAGCTTTCAATGCATAAAAAAGGGAGAGCATCCTTTTTCTTCCTAATAGGGGAAGGAAACCTTATTCAAAACTACTTTTCCCTTTCTTTTTGTCCATTGTGGTAGAGTGAAACTGATTTGCTTAGTGGGTTAGGGAAGAGGGGTCACTGGAAATCTTTTTTAAAAGGAAAAGGGACCTTTTGGGTCTCTTGCAGGGCAGCTGTCCCACTAGTCGACTTTCTGGCTTTGCTCAGCCTTGAGCCCTGTAGCTTTATTGTTCTCGAGGAAATTCAGTGTTTGTACTAATGAATGTGTTTGAATATGTGTTCTGCAGTAGGTCATGTTATCTTGTGTTTTCTCCCTAGACTCCTAATGAGGGTGGTGATGTTCTTTCTCCTTGGCAGCAATTAGCAGGCAATACCCCTGCATAAAGCTTGCCTTGCCAAATAAGCTGCCCTCAGAGCTGTATATCTCCAGAATGGCAGGTTGTGAGAGTCTTGGGTTGCCAAGGCACAGGCCAGGCACTCTTTGCTGTGCTGTGAGTTGGGAGGGAGGTGTTGTGTGAAGCACACAGAAAATCTTGCACAGGCAGTGGGCTTCAGTGACGCACATTGTCATTTTGGTCACTTTATGAGGCAGGAGCTTGAAATAAACCATGTCAGGTGTGCTTTTAGTGTTTGGGGTGGGAACTGGCCACGGATCCCCCACAGCTTCAGGGTGTTGTTTTCTCTAATGGTAGTGGTGCTTCACATGGATAAGGAAAGGGTTTGGACATCCAGCATTTGGCAGGGACTTGCTTCAGGTGTAGATGTATTGGGAGGATGGGTTTCTTTTCTTTGCTCATCTCACCAGGTAAGAGATTGATGCTCCCACACCATGTGAGAATGGCAGCCTCGCTGCCCTGCTCGGAGCAGCTGCCTGTATCTGGCATGCATTGAAGCTGTTTGCATGTACATGGGCAGGCTTTGGCCACCACTTGCACTGGGCAGGCTGGGTTTGGTTGCAGTGAGGAAGGAGCACTGGGGTTTGGCCATCATACTCAAGAGAAGCTGGACTTTGGTAAAATCACATGTCAGGATTGAGTTGCACTAAGAGAAGCTGGGGAGAGAGCTGGTGGGGCAGGAATGAGGTGCATTGACTTAACTAGACCCCAGATGCTTTTGTACTTTGCCACCTGTGTTTAACTGGTTTCTCTTGCAGAACAGTCTCTTTGGGGCTTGGGACTGTGGCTGCAGGGCTATTCAAGCAGGACATTCTTCAATTCTTCTGTTTCAAAATGCTTGTGAGAAAGTGCAAGGAGTTCTTGTGGTTTGTTTTCTGGAGCTATATTAGGGTGAGGGAAGAGGATGTGTCCCTGCAGGGGTGTGTTGCTGTATGGAAGCAGGGAATAGCAGTAGTGTGCTTCTGTTTGGGGTGGTGACATGGAGGGGAGTGGTGTGTTTGTTGTGTGATTTGTGGAACGTACCTCCATGTCCATCTCTAAGCTTGGTGTGGCTTTGACAGGACCACCAAAGACCCCAGCACAACTTGAACAGATAAAGGCATCTCAGTGGACGTGAGGAGGGGAAGAGCTATTAGGAAAGCTTTAATATGAAGTCCCATATATTTTGGAGAAAGACAGGTGGAAGCAGAACTGCCTGTTCTCTTGCTCAGTAGAGTGTCAGGCTCATGAAAGCCTGCTACAGAAACAACTGACAGCTTGACCCAGCTGGTTCAGTTCCCCTGCATTTCGCTTCCCTGTATAGCTGAAGGTGATACTGAACATGTAAGCAGTATGTTTCGTTTATCACATCCCCTCTGTTCCTCCTGCATAAATTCCGTATTTGACATCTTAGTAGTCGGCTTTCCACAGCAGTGGTTGTGACAGCCCTGCACCAGGCTTGCACAGAGCCACCAGAGACCAGAACATGGACTTTGCCTTCTGTTTGCACTGAAAGAGATGCAGAAACAGGATTACTGAGGAATGTGCTAATGCTTTTCTCTGCAGATGCCTCAGCTGCTAAAGCAAAATGGACACTGGTGGGCAAAGCGGGAGGAAGGCAGAGGAGGAGCAGTGGTGCTGGGAAGCATTTTCCATATGCCTGCTCTGGAATAATTCCATTCCTGCATCCTTAAGCGTGGAGCAAGCGAGACTGCAGTTGTACACGTGGGAGGAAAGGGCAGCATGGCCTTTTGATCTGCCTCCCCAGTAGCGCAGCTCCACACGGGCTGCCAAGCAAATGCCTCATCTGTCTGTGTGCACTTAGTGGTCACATCTGTGAGATCTGCCAGATTGTCTAATTACTCGGGGTCCTTTAGCCCCCCTCCCATCCCTTCTGGTGAAATAGGGCTATCAAAAAGCATGCATAAGCAGATGGTCAGCATGCAGGCAAGCTCTCTAATAAAGATGAGCCAGGTCCAAACTTAGATTTGAATTCACTTTATTCTTGCTGCAAATAATTTTATCACAAAATAAAAACCTTTTGATTTTTTCTTCTGTTGCCAGTGTCCTTATTGTGTTCTGTTGCCTCTGTCCTTTTTATTTACTACTAGCCACTTGTTGAATTAAGAAGATTGTAAAATTTATCAGAGCAACAGTAATATATTTAAGAAAAAATGTGTAAGCATGTGTGCAGCAATAAAATAGTATATTTCACTATATCTGTTCCTCCTGTGGCCTCTTTGTTACCAACGGACATCAGCGTGGCTTTATTTCTGAAAGGACTTGGTGGGCTTCTTCAGCTTATTCTCCCACATCTGGGCCAAGGACTGGCTCTGCACTGCCTGGCTTCCAAGCAGTGAGGAAAGTGTGACTCTGCTCTCCTCCCTTGGTGACCCATTTGTACAGTCCTGCCAGAACAGGGGCATAAAGCACCAACTTTATTTTAGTAGCTCCTTTCTCCAAGGATTATCCTGTTTCATTAGCAGCACTGTGGCACAGGCTCGGTCACTATGGTGGTGGTGTGTCAGAGAGGTGATACTTCTCTCAGAAAGCTGCTCTGGGCAGCCCCTGACAGGTAAGTTGTCCTTCCCTCTCTTCTTGTTGCCCTGTGCCTCTGTCATTGCTGACTGTCCTTTAAATCCACGGATGGAGATTTTTCAGCCTCTGTGCTTAACTATGGCTTGTTCAGTGTACTTACAGGCCCTCTGAAGCATGTGTTTTCTCCAAAACCTCAAGTCTGCTGAAGTGCCTGGGCAGTCCTTCCTCTCTCTTTGAGGATACGGGTGCTTATTTTCTCTTTTGTCTTGTGTGTCTCAGTAGCAAGAACTGAGCTGTCTGCAGCCCCTGTTGACTTCACAGCGTGACTGGCATTAAGGGAAAGAGGATCCAAGCCTGTCCACGTGGCTCCATGTAGGAGCGTGTTTTGGAAGGGATACTAATAGCATCTGAATGAGTAATGTTTTTGAAGGGAGAGACTGGGTTTGGAAAAGTTCAAGCACTAATCGGGCTTTTGGGATTTGATAAACGGTGCTTACAAGGAGTATCACTGTGCCTTGAGAGCCTGGAGTTAACACTGAGCCTCTTTAAGAAGCTTGAGCTGTTCGCGTTGGTGGTCGTGGCCAAACTGGAGATAGCACCTTCCCATGTAGCGGCTCACAGGCGGGGTGTGTTGACAGACTTGTCTGTTCAGGGTGATGCTGAGTTTTCCTCTCTCTTGCTGTGGGCAGCCTGGCGAAGCCTGCCCTAGCCTGGGGAGAGGGATTGCATCTGTCTGTGCTCAGCTCCCAGGGATGAATGAACCTAGCTAGGGCTGGTGATGGGAAACAAAGGCTTGGCTGGGTTCTCTGCTCGCAGGGGGTGGGTGTGCCTGCAGAGCAGGTTTTTTTTTTACCTTCTAAGCTAAAAACAGGTTTGACATAACACATTTATTAATATAAGAGATGCCACACTGGCAAACCATTTGTTAGAGCTGGGGCCTATTTTGAATGAAGGTGCTGTCTGTGCTGCCTGCCTTGAAAAAGTACTGAGGGAGAAGGGCAGAGAACTCCTTTTCTAGACTTGCAAATGGTTTACAGAGTTTTAGGCTGGAAATTGGATGTGGGTTATTGGCAATAACCGAGGCAAGGGCTGCAGAGAGGCAGAGTATTAACTGGGGAACAGCAGCCACATTTGGGTGCAGCTACGGACATGCAGACCCTTAAGGCCAAAGCCAAGCTACAAGCTTCAAGCTACGTGCAGTCAGCATCTGGGGAAGGGGGCAGGCATGCACACACCTTTCACTTTTCCTAGTTGTGGTTAACTTCGTACGCCTACAAGTGTGGGACAAGGTTTGAAGGGCACTTCAGGAGACTAAAGAAAGCCTTGGAAGAGGATCAGTACCCATGCAAAGAGCTAGCTGTGGTCCCAAGGGTCTGGCTGATTGGTTCCCAAAATAAGCTCTGAGAAATAAGTGTTAGAGCTTTTGTCTCCCTCCTCCTGTTACTGTCACAGCAAGCTTGAGGGGAAAGGGAGCAGGACTGGAAAGTGCGATCTGCTCCCTCCTGACTGCAGCTCTCTGCCAGTCGGTCTGCTTTGCGCCCTGCTCTGTTAGCTGGTACGGCAAAGCACGAGGCCGTTGCTTTGGCACGGTGTTAGGGAAGAGGGAGGTGGGGGGAGTGCTATGGTGTGGCCAAATGCATTGGTTCATGGGCTCAGGGTAGGGTGGGGTTGGTCTTTTTAAAGAAATCCAGAATAACTTGATGTAGCTTTCCCATGGAGGAAACAGAGGTCCCATGAGGAAAATGGTCTGTGTTGCACTGGGATGTCGTTAAAACCCCAGTAAGATAAAATGCCTCCCTCTTTATTATTTTATCATACCACTTCTTTGCAAGCCAGGGTCATCCCAGTACCATTTGTACAAGGCTGCGGCAGTGATGAACTGTGCGAGTGAGGCTGTGCAGAGACCTGCTCTGGAGGGAAGGCAAGTAAATGTGTTAGTTACTGCTCCTTGAGATATGCTTTAGGAGATGAATGCTGATCTTTCATATCAAGGCTAAGATGACATTATATCTCTCCCTTCTGCTCAGAAGGTTTTATTCTAACACATTCTTGGCACAGCATAGCAGAACCACCAATATTTCTATGAATTTTATTAAGCTTGCTTCCATAATGGGAGCCAGCAATCTGCTCTCCAGAACTCCTTCCACCCCCCTCCTCAGATCTAAAACTGAACTTTTATCCAGGAGTTTTAAAAGAATTTTGTTGGCGGCAAGTTTAATCTCTCTCCCTTTCCCAAAGGCTGTCACTGAGAAGCTGAAAATGCTTCAGGCGAATTGTCCAGAAAGCTTTTTTCTGCCATGCTGCTTCTCTGGTCTGAGTGCCTGTTGGGCACAGCATCTTCAAAGTCATTCAAGGCGCTGGCTCTGGCCACGCTGCTCCTGGGTGAATGCTCCTTCGCTTACTGGGGCCAGGGGAGATGGTATTTCTTGTTTCCTGATTTTATGTGACCTTTTCCAATCATGCATGCAATTAAACAAAAGTCTTCCAGGTCTGAAAGCACACGAGAGGAAAGCCTTTCTCCTGCTCTGCCAACTGTGGTAACAGAGCAGATCAGTCTGGTGTGTGAAGTTCAGTGTTTGCTGGGCATCCAGGACTGGCCAGTCATGCAAGTGCCCCCAGGCTGGGTTTTGGTGCAGAGCAGCTGCAGTGTGGGATGTACTTATGCTCGCATGGGAAGAGAGGGCTCGGTCTTAAAAGTGCATGGGGTGAGCCCTGGAAGCTCAGTGGTGTCGGGGCTTTTGATATGGATAACATAAGGGCTGCCCTGTGCTGAGGGCAGGCAGTTTGTTGCCATTGCTGCAGCATGAAGCTGACTCTGCTGTCCAGTGTGAGGGGAAAAGCTGGTTTTTTTTCTCTGGTTGGGGAACAAGAGTTGTGTGTTTTGGGCATGTGGATCCCTCCTGCTCCAGGATTCACTCTGCTGGCCTGAGGAGAGCTTTGCTGGTGTTGCCATTGCATCATTTTTCATCTAAGTGAAGGCACAACTGATATGAAGGCTGCTGACCTAGGGAAGGCTGGAAAGCCCTGCCTTTTTTTTGGGCTCTGGCTTATGGCATGGTTTATCATGGTCTGGCAGGGGCTTGCTTGCCTTTGGTCATGGACCCTTCCTAAACTGACGCAGGGAAGGTACCCCCCATCCTTTGCACCTGAGCTGCCGTTGCTTCACCTTTGCTGTTCTCATTGCTGCATGTTTTCTTACAAGACAAGCACTTTCTATGCTGGACATCTTGCCCTCCCCTCGGCTGCCTCCCAGGCCAAACAGCTTTCTTTGCCAAGTTTCCCCTGTTTAGACATCAAGGCGTATCATGTGATCTAAAACTTTTGATTGATCTCTTAGGATTTGATTTTCATCTGAATTCCTGGAATGCTCCTGGACTCTGAAGCACTTCCTCCAGAGGGAAGGGAAATTGATCCCATGTCCCTCCTTTCCAAGGAGCAGTGGCCACAGGAAGGACAGCTGTTTAGCTTGCTCCTGTTGGGACACGCGGGCTCTGCAGTGTTTGCTCATGGATGTGGCTGTTTGGTTTAATAAAGCAATTGTTAGGAGAGCAGCCGGAAGATGAGTGGTAGCTCCACATCGGATGAGAAAGAGAACATCTCAGACTGATAAGCTGGGAGAGCATTGCCCTGTTTCTGTGTGCCAAGGGGACGACTTGTGCTCATTATGTGGAGAGGAGAGCAAACAGTGGCCCCAAAAAAACCACTTTTGAGAGCCTGCAGTGAGCAGGGGCAGCAGCAGCAAGAGTGAGGCTGCCAGCACAGTGTGCAGTAGTGGTGGTCTCTGATGGTATGGTGGTACCTGCATGGTGCCGTTGGCTCCATCCTGTCCCTGTGATGGAGGTCTTTCTGAGGCTGGGCAGGGATGGCAGCAGCTGGAGAGGTGCAAGTCCCTGCTCACCACCAGCAGCAGCTTTGGAGCGAATTACACCTCCGCTTCTCTCTCCTTCTCCAATGGTTTATAAATCCCATGCTTAACCATTTGCCAGTAGAAAATGTGACCGAAGTGCTGCAGGTTTATATGCTGAGCAGACCTTTTGAATTAAAATCCCCCACCACTCACTGATGCTGCAGCATTTGGCTCTTCAATGCCTGAGCCTGGCCCAAGTGATGGGCTGTGTCGTCCCAGACATCTGACAGAGGCACGGTCCCTGCAGCAACATGACCTAGTGTGACACCTCTCATCCCATGCCCTGCTACCAGGGCAGGCTGCCCAGCCCTGCCAGGGTGGCTGGAAAGGAGTCCTTAGGAGCTCTCTCCCGCACACACCATGCCACTGCTCTGGCTTCTGCTTTACTATCAGCTGATCTGCACCTTCACCAACCCTGAGAGAAACTGCCAGCTCTGGATAACATAAGACCGAGCACAGGCTGGGGGAAGAGAAATGGGCAAAAAGCTTCAGGGCTCCTGCAGACACACAGGATCAGTCTAGAAGCACATGTTAAAAATATAAAGGCCACCTACAGCCGTGACAGCTTGCCGGGCACTGGGAGGTGATGCCAGGAAAAACTGTATTGCCAAAAGCACCTTCACCCTGGCACTGCTCCCAGCCTCACACCCTCCCTCATGGGCTTGGTCCGTCTCCCAGTACCATGGCGTGCACCCTCTGGCAGCCCTCAGAGCTGCAAGCAGCTTAATGAGCCACGAAAATACCAAGCAAAAGGGCTGGGGACCTGCCGGTATGAAAACAAGTCTTGTTACTAATAGTGTTCCCTACTGCCACAGTGTGCCCACTGGCTCGGCAAAAAGCCCCGGCTCTGCTCTCTGTACTGATGTGCATCAAAGTCAATGGCCAGAGTTTCTGACCTGGCGAGCTGGGTGTGATCAGAAATAGAGCCCACGTGGGGCTGCAGAAAGAGAATATTTTTCTCTTGATTTAGCGAGTAGAGGCGTGAGGAGGATGAAATCAGTTGCCAGAGGTTGCAGGTCGGGTCTGGTGCTGCTACTGACCCCAGCCGGAGGCCAGGGACTTGGAGGCACTGTCCTGTCTGTCTCCTGCTGCGGCAGCAGCAGCTGGCACTTGGGCTGCAAGTGAGTGGCTGGGGAGCCCTTGCAAATGCAGCAGCTTATCCTGAAATCTGCAGGGGAGGGAGGCAAGAGGGGACCCTGCGCTTGGCTGTGCCCCAGCCCCACTCTCTGGGCAGGACAGGCATTTCCACAGCACGGGGCACCCTGATGGCACCAACCCTGGGTTTGGACGAACCAATGGCTCTTACAGCACTTGGGCTTTGCCTGGGAGCTGAGAGAGCAGCAAACCCTGCTCCCCAGCCCCCTCTGGAGCCACAGCTGGGGGCAAAAGGTAGGATTTAAGTGGCTGCTGCTCCTGGCCACGGTGCAGATGCTTCCTGTTTGAATTAGGTATGGTTCAGGACCAACATAATATTTTAATGGGCTTGTAAAAGCATGGGAACCAGGTCTTGAAGCAGGCTGAGCTTGCCTGTTAGTCCAGGCTCCTCCACCAGCTCCAGACTGCTGTTTTGTCTGGGGTGGGGAAGCACCTGGGCCAGGGGATTTTTTTTTTTTTTAAAAAGTTAGAACCTCAGCTACAATTTAAAAAAAAGAAAGCTTTGACTCTGAGGAAGGTAGTGCTGGTTTTCCTTGAGACTACCCAGACAGCCAGCCTTGTTAGGTCAAAGTTAGCTGTAAAGACATCTTACACCTGCAGTGCGCCAAACTAATCTTTTTATTGTGCTGCTCTACGCTATAGCGAATAGTGGCGTGAGGCCACGGATTTCAGGCTTTTCAGAAAGCTGACCCTGAAGCAGAAAGTGAACCTCAGGCCTCCATGAGACTGGGCTGCCCCCAGACCCCGGGTCTGCAGTGCCTGGGGAGCAGGTGCTGGCCATGCTGGCAATTCGGCAGTGCCGGGGGCTGCAGCCCCCTGCTCCACAAGCTGAATGGCTGTTTAATATCTCTCTGCCTTTCCCTTCTCACCCTCCGGCTGGATGGCAGTCACCCATGATGCCCTCAAACACACTCTGTTCAGAAAACATAACTTTATTATTAGTTGCAATATACATTGTATTCCTTTAAGAATCCTAAATTTGTATATAGTTTTTCCCACTGAAAATACATGTGTATGTATATATGTTTTTATATATATATATATAAATGCATTTTATTGAACTGGAACACAACGGAACAAGAGAGACAAGCTCAGAAATAACTCGGAAAAGTAAGTGTGATCTCAATGGGTTTGTGCTGGCAGTGTGCTGAGTAGTATAAAAAGAACAGGCTAAATAGAAAATATGATGGGTTAGGCAGTGGGAAATGGTCTCTCAGTGCTACAGGTGGTGATATATACAGTAGTTATACATTGCTATTGCTCAGTCATGAGTGCCACCTATTCTCAAAGGCAGACCGGTCTCTGGTGTGGCTCTGCACAGCAACGTTCATAAGGCCGGCTGTGCTCCCTGCAAATGGTACCTGCCATTTGAAAATAGAGTTTAATTACATTTCCCTTGGCAGCAGCTCTGCTCGTTACTAATCTGGTCAGCAAAGGAAGAACTCCTCCGGGGCATGGTGAAACCTAACTGGGTCAATATAAAGTAGCTTACAGGCAGGGTAAGGGATCAGCAACAGCAGTGAGGAGTGAAATGCTCAGGCTGAGCTGCAGCTGGTGCAAATCAGCCTGGGTCTGTTGAGATGCCGATTTGCTCCTGGCTCCTTCCCTTTGCACTCATTTCCCCACCTGCAAATGGGCTGCTCCCTCTCCGCTCAGCAGCCCAGCAGCCTGCCTAGAGGTGCGCGTGCTGGGGTAGGCAGCCTTTGGGGCTTTTTTTGGGTAGGTTTCCTTGTGTTAATTTCCTCAGAAGATAATTCTTCAGTAAATTGGCTGAGGGCGGCAGTAACCCCTGCTGTGCCAGGGGCTTATTTGGCTTTTTTGTTTGTTGTTCTTTCAACTTTTTGTTTATTAACCTGATTTTCAAGCACAGCTTCCCCAGGCCACATGCCATTGCTGAGCTTAGCTCAACGGAGGGACAAGCCTTCCCCAGATCAACGTAATTGGTTTCCTTTTATTTCTGCTGAGCTGCAGATGTTTCTTGGCTGAAAGGACATATTTTATCAAAGGCACTGACCACGGACCTTCCTCTGCCTGAAGCCAGATTGGAGGGAGCAGGCGAGCTCTGACCTTCATGCTGGAGGGTCACTTCCCCACCCCGCAAAGTGCTTGTCAGTTTGGGAAGGGATGTAAAGAATGTAGACATTGATTTGCTCCTCCTGACTTCCTCAGGAGAAGTGCTTTCAAAAGTCCCATCCTTAAATCATCATCTTGCTACTACCCCCGCAATGTCAGTCACCACTGGATCACGCCTACTTGATTCCCCTTCCTGCTGAAGAAGCAGGTGAGGTTTATCACTGCTGTAGCATGTCTCTTCTTGCTCTCTTTCCCCAGCAGCATCTGGCAAGGAGGGATCTTGCTCAGGGGAAAAAAGTTGCAACAAGCCAGGCTGCTGGAAGATGCAGAGCAGGCAACCTGTGCATCGCCTCCTTCCCACAGCAAGTGTCATCAGAGGTTTAGCAGGGGAAGGTGGGAACAGCTGATTGCACTGGAATAATATTTGAATCAAAAGCTGGTGTTGCTGGTTCAACTACAGCTCATTCCTCTCTTTAGAGGCAGGAAAATACAGATGTGAAAGTGCCTTGACCAGCCTGTAGAAAACAGCTTTCCTGATTTGGGCCCCTTAGGGCAATTACAGGAACATAACCTGCATCCACACATTCTTCATCCATCCACGCTGCTGGGACTGAATAGGACCGAGCCCTGATTCTGACTGTTATTGCACAGAGGTCCCTTTCCTGAATCTTGCCAGAACTGGCTTCAAAGGAAGAAGAGGTGGGTGACCCCTGCAACTGTCGCAGGTGGGATCCAGCCCAGACATAGCAATGGTTCCCACTGCTGTCAGGGAAGGCAATATGGGCGCTGGTTCGTCACTGGGGGAGATGTCCCACTCCTTCATTGTGCAACATTTGCAGGCATTTTCTTGCAAAACTGGAGGGAGAGGTGCAGTTAAACCCCTTCGCTTCGGCTAGTGCCAAGAAGTGTAGTCATAATTAGGGCCATCACTCTGGACAAACTGACCCACACAGCCATGCTGTGATCACTATGCAGCTTTTGCTATATCAGTACAATGCCTCTGCTCCATAACTGGGTGTGAAGTCTTTTGTAGCCCTGCTGCTACCAGAGACCCAGGCAGCTGTAGGGTTTGGCTTGCCTGCACCACTGGGCCAGTCCACAAGCTCCTCCGTGGCAGCTTGTACACCAATGCCCCCGGGCACCACCAGTGCAGCAAGGCAGATGTTGGGTGATCGCACCCTGTACTCTGCTTCCATCTCCCCATGTTGCCTAAAGGGATGAGCTCAGCCCCTCTGCTCTGTGATCTGCCCCAGAGGTGGCTGTGCTGGTTAGGAGGAGATTGGGATGAGCTTGGACAGGATCTCTGTTCACTCTGTGGGTCTCCTGCTAAACCGGTGGACCATGAGGACACCCACTGCTAATCCCCACCCACCAGATGCTCTACGCTTCTCTCTAGCACTATTTTCAGGCTATTTTCCAACTGATGAAGGAAAACAACAGATTATGACTGTAAAGTTATGGTGAGAGGACTGGATCCCAGTAGGACAACATTATTCCTTGCCAAGAGAAGGAACAATTAACCCCTTCTTTAGACTCTCCTCCCATTTCTTTCCCAGATCCCAGCCACCTCTATATACATAATATATTATATTACTATATTAACTTATAACTTTGACTTTGCTTTTTCAGTTTCAGTAGCACAAGTGATTAATTCCAAAAGAGAAAAAAAAATGGAAGGAAAGAAAAAAAGCAGCTCATAGGAATATTTACAGAATAGTTCATCTTGCAGAGGAGAGATGGAGTTTGGCATTGTGAAAAGCATGGTTTTTGAACGTGCTAAGTGGGTTTGATTCCACATTCCTCCTCTGCCCTCTGGGATCCTGCACTGATGACAAAAATTAAAGAGCTGTTCAACACGCTTCCCCGAGGGCAAAGTCGCAGAGGATGTGCAGGGCGGTGGGGGAGGCTGTCTTTAAGCTCTCCCCTTGCCTGGCCTTATAAAGGCAGTATCCAAAGGGGCCTGACCTTGAAAACCAGCCTTTCACTTTCAGGGAGCTGTCAGCTCCATCTTTAGCCTCTTCTCATTACCCAGCACCTTCATTACTGCTCTCCTCTCAAGGACCAGGGCTTTTAAGGTACTGGATGGTGGGGACAGGGAAGGGACTATATGCACCTGGAATCAAAACCATGAAGTGGAAGATACTGACTTCTTTAACATACCAAAAATTATTGCAGTATAGATACACCTCTGTCACCCCAGCGAAAGCAGAGAAGGGGAAGTGATGGGGGAAGTTTGGTGGTGAGGGGCATTTCCGTAAAGTCACCCAACCTGGAAAGCTTCGACAGCTGCTCCTGCAGCTATCAATTCTTCCTCAGATTAGGGCAACGGCCATTTACATCAGCAAATTATGCCCCACCCTGTGCCTCTCCCCCCACCCTCCCTTACACTATGCATAATAAAACATCTCAAGAGTCCCTCCACATTAGATCTTTCTCATAGAGACTTCCATGACTTAAGAAAAGCATCTATTCCCAGAAAACCCCAGTAAGAGCTGCACAAACAATTGCTCTTAAGTATGGCTGGCTTCCCCAGCTGCTGAGACCTTCTGGCCAATCCATGTTAGTATTTCTGTGAAGACAGAGGTAGAGACCTCAGGCAGCTCTTTGTGAAGGGCATGATAGGCTTCCTCATATACCTGCAACCAGGGAGAGAGTGGAGATTAGCACAGAAAAGAAAATCTGCATGAACAAAGTAGCCTTCAGTCCCCTCTCATCAATACCCACAGGTCCAACATGTCCTGCCCACACCTTGTCTGTTTTTTTTCCCTAGATGTGGCAGGTTATGAAATCAAAGAGATGCCATTGGTGGTACTGGCCCTCTGCAAGCAGGAAGGCATTGGCATTGCAGCTTGACATCTGCACATCACCCGAGCACCCTGCTGCCCTTTAGGAAGATAATGCATGTCCCAACTCCATGGATTTCTGGCTTCCCATCCCACTAAGAAGGAAGAAATACTTATCATGCCCTTGGAGTTTAAAGGACAATGGGGGATGTTCCCATCATGCCTTGTGCAATTTTACTTCTTTTATACCCAAACTATCCAGTTATTTTTCCAATGACAAAAGCTTTCCCTTGGTCTCCTTGTCTCTCTTTCAGGCTCATTCATGTGCTAACAATTGGTTAATCAGCTGTGGCTCTCTTGAAATGAGCAGATGTGAAGTGGCTTTTGTTGTGTGGTGCTTTGGAAAGGGCCCCCTGTACCTCTACATGCTGGGACATGAGGTAAGGTTGGTGCTCACACAGTTGGCATTGTTCAGAAAGGCTTTTGGGGTCAGCACTTTACCTGCTTATGAGCCTCACTCTACTTCTACACCAAGTTGCTTATATCCAGGGGACCCTCTAGGTAGACACCCCTGGGTCTGGTCTTGAGATCACCCCTTGCCCACAGCCTGGCTCTAGCTGGTGAAAGGCCACCACACTGTGCAGGGGAGGGCTACGCTTGGGCTACTTCCTGCTGCAAGGGCCTGTAACGTGCTTGGTCTCACCAATACATCAGCCCTGCTTTACCTCAAGCTTACCGGAGCTCAGCAGACTCCCTACCCCTTATGGTCACTTGTTCTTAGGCCAACACTGACAGGAAAATACCCTAAAAATCAAGAAAGTAAGATGACCTTGAGTGTTTTGTCCTGACTCTGCACTGTGTCCATCAGTAAATAGGACCCTTTGATATCACAGAGCTTGTCAGAAGAGCCGTGTAGCACCAGGATGGGCAAAGTCAGCTTCGGCAGAGCTCGCTCAATTCTGGCAATGGCATTCATCAGCTGGATGACGAAGGAGACCTTCATACCACCATGGTAGACCAAGGGATCAGATGTATAAGACTCCATCTGGCAGGGAGGAATAGGTAATTTAAGGTTAGCAATATTTCATGCAGAAAAGACAAAGCAGATCAGCCTGGCAGTGAACAGTCTCTTCCCTTGGCTTGCACAGTGATTTCCTAGTCTGTCAGGACATCCTGCCATTAGAGTCAAGGTCAGGATCTTTACCGTGGCTACCCAGAAGTGCTCACAAAACCTGGCCTACCCCACACTGTGTGTTTCTCTCTTATATCACTAGAAAATATTCAAGCCAAAGTTCTTTCTGCAGGCAAACAACCAGTGTTGGACAAAGACTGTTCCCATGGGGGCACCTGTCTGCATTTTTCTCCTCTTTCATGTTCTTCTGTCACTCAAAGGTGACAGTCTTTTCTGTTGAGGGTTCTTCAGGCTGCATTACTTGAAAGCTGATATTGTCCAGGTCCTTGTCCCCTCTGCTGAGGGCTCAGATGTTCTCCTCTTCCATCTTCCTTCTCCGGTGATGAGGGTCGTGACATATATCTACAGACAACCGACACACCTGACTGCCAAGCACTCTTACACTGAGGAGTCCTCTCTGGGTGCAAAGTGTGCACAGACAAGGCAGCAAATGACAGTATTGGGGGTAGGCAAAAAAAAAAAGTCAACAACTTGCTCAGCCATACTATGAGAGGATAAAAATGTACAAGAGCTGGTGCAGAAAGTTGCTAGGAACGAGTAGTTACCACAGCAGGCAAATCTACAGTAAATATTTGTATACTGTACATGGAGACGGCCCACACAGCCACTGCCATCTCAATATTTGCCAGAATGCTTTGATTATGGGCTGGTCTCTGGCACAGCCTCCAGTTTCTCTCAACCCTGGCAGATGTTTATAGAAATTATGGTTATTTATAGGTTAGCCCAAAACAGGCTCCTCTCCTCGCAGGCAGTAGGGTCTGTTCAAATTCTCCCTTGCTTTGCAGAAATGTGAAGCCCTCTTCCTGCTGCATGTGACTGCTCTGAGGGGACCACGGGTGGGAGGTGACCCACAAAGCCACCCCAGGGACATGTAGCTATGCGTAGGCACAGCAGCAGGACAGCGTGGCCTGCCTGGTCCCCACCAAGAAGCCAGAAAAGCTTTGGGGTGGATTCTCCATTCATCTCCCTGTGAGATGAGATTATCAGGGTGGCAGAAGGACATTACATGGTGGGGTTGCCCATCTGGGGGGATTAATTTTCCAGAGGGCATAAAGCCAGTTTCCCTCCTCATTGCCTCAAACGTGTTGGGGCACAAAGCACTGGAAATGAAGCTGGCCGTGAGGCACGCTGGTGCCCACAAGTCTTTCCCTACCCCCTTCTTTCTTCCAGTCCCCACTATCTCCTGCTACTTGAACCCGTGGTTCCTTTCCCTGAGTGCAGCAAGGGGAAGGAGTGGGAGGGAATTTGGGCCTATTAGCGGCTGGCACCCCTCAGTCCCAGCCCACAGTGCTGAAGATGGTCAAGGGGATGAAAATGACAGAGCTACTCTAACTTGTGCTGGAGTTGGACCAAAGAAATTCGAGTTGCTGTAGCACTCATTTAGGGACCCTTGGATTCAGCAGACATTGCCAGTATTTGATTAGGGCCATTGTTGTGTTTTGGCCTCTGTGCAAGACCATGGCTACTCTGGAGTGAGGGGTACAAAAATAGAGGGAGACAAAAATAGAGGTCTCTCATCACAGCTCCTAATATTAGGATCTTATCTATGGTATCTCCTGTTCAAAGAAGCAAGTGCCCATGAACACTGAGGGTTTGGAAAACACTGTTTGTAAGAGGCCACTGCAAAGATGAGATTGCAGTTAAGGTAAAAGGATCCACTCTTAAGACAGGCTGAGCATCCTCTGCTCCTACTAAAGGCCCTAGGAAGCAGAAGGGTTGAACAGCATGTGGTCTGTTTTTGGCTCTGCATGGACCCTCCCAGTTCCCAACCAGCTTGTTGGTGCAGAAACTGCCACCTGCATCCTCCACCCCCTATGCCTCTCAGCCTGTCTGCCTGCCCTACCTTCCGTGCTCTGCAAAGTGCTTCAAAAGAGCAAGGAGCTGCCTGTGTTTAGAAAGAAGTGTCCTCATGTGAATGTGCTCCTGGAAAAGTTCAGCTTTGACTTTAAAATCACCAGCTGCCTGCTGTGGGGTTGCTAGCTCTCTCACTGATAGCTGGGTGTACCCTGATATTTTCAGCCAAATGTGTTGACTCTTCATCAGCATTTTGAGCAAAAAACACCACATTGCACTGGCTACGTAGCAACTGGCTGCAGCCTAATCTGGGCGTTACTTGTCTGGATCTATGTCACAGAGCTGCGCCAAAGCAGCACAGCTTGGAGATGGGTTTCTTTTCTTTTCTTTTTTTTTTTTTTTTTTTTTAATTGGAGGCAACAAATGAGGGATCTCGCAGGGCAGGGGGAATCAGAAGGGGTGGGTGGATGGATTGACAGAAGTTCCCTTCCCATGGAGTAAAACAGTGTTGACAAATTCCTGTGAGCTGGCCAACTCCCCAGCCCCATACACACTAAGAGAATGACCTAATGGGTTTATTTCTTTCTTGTGTTCTTTTCTGAAAGAACAGGGTTTTTTTAGCTACTGAGCAGCCAACAAATATTTTTGTTTAGATGATGGGAGGGAAAAAAATAATAACCCAATCTTAACCAGATCAATCAGGACTACAGGGGGAGGATCCTGTTCCCAGTCAATGAACAGGAGTCCTTGTCAGAGTTAACGTTCAGTGCATGGGGCAAGTGCAGAGCACCAGTTTGCTGAGGAAAGAGGGAAAGATAGGGAATGGGCTGTATATTCTACAAGCTATAAACTGCAAACCCTGCAAGCCTAGAGCTCCCGTTGGCGCACTGAGCTCTGGGACACTGGGGGTAAGCGAGTAAGGGTGTCCCCAGGAGACCCTGCGATTGCTTCCAGTCATTGTTCAGTGAAGGCTCTGCACAGTCCGTCACAACACCTCTTTTTTTCTCTTTATGTAATACTAAGACAGAAGCACCATCAGGGCTCCTGCTGCAATATGTTGCCCTGCTTAGAGGTCTGTATCTTCCCTTTGCATTTTATGAAGCAATAAATTCATTATAAGGTAATTACAGCCTCATCCTATGTGGACTCTGCAGGAACAAGACTAAAGTCAGTGGGATTGTTCCACTGAATTAAATGACAGCTAACAAAAACTAATGGGGTAAAGGGGTGCCTGCTGCTGTGACATTATTCCTCCTTGGAATAACAAGACTGTGTTTTTAAGGTTGCTTCTTGCTCTCTTTTGTGTCTCTTGCGTTTGATATAGCAAGCAGATCAAACAAACATCTCCATACCATCCTGCATCTCAGTCCCTACACCCTGAGGACAGCCTGCTGGGAACACAAACTCATCAGGAAATTCTTGGATGATGTCCCAAAAATATTTCTAGAGAATAGAAAGTTGGTCTGTCAGGAGAATATGTTTAACATATAAATAATGGATCTTTCCAGCACATTGTGTGCTTTGAAGCTGCGTGTCTTGAGTCCAAAAGGAGGGTGGAGTGTGCATTAGAGGCAGCCAGAGGACCGAGGTGCTGTGTTGTCTTCAGTAAGTGCCTACAGCCTCAAATTCCCGTGTTTGAAGATGGTCGGAAAAGCACTTTGCATTGCAATCCACAGCTGCTATGTCAGCTGTGTGTTCACTTGCAGGTGTGCAGGCAGCACAGCAAGGAGGGGCTTGTCTCATTTTGAAGACTACTCCATTGTAAACAGACTCTAATGAAGCAGACCTATATTTTTATCCACTGCAAAAGGCTTCCCCTTGCTCCACGGAAAGGGAAAGGGCAGAGGAAAAACAACAATGCTCAAAGGAAGCTCTTGAGACTTAGAACATCATAGAGCAGTGGGAGCAGCAATTATTTGGGCAGAAAGACAACACAATAGCATTTATGTCCAGTGGTTGTTGTGGCGATTCCTAACATCACCCCAACATTGAAATGCTTGGTCAATATTGTGCACCAAATTAAGGGAGCTCACTGACAGTTTTCTAAATGTATTATTATCCAGGATATCTCCCCCATCAGCATTTTTCACCTGTAAAGCTATTTAGTGCAGCCTTAACATCTTTCAGCAAAGGATCCAACTGTTGGAGGCGGATGTGTTTAAAACTGCTACCCTTAAGGACCAGCTGCGGCACAGAGTTCAAGTGCCACACAACAAATCAGTGCAGAAGCAGCCAAAGACCCACGTGTCCCAGCCACACTCACTCTTCAGGTAGGAGGTAACACTCTCAAATTCCTCTCCTCCTCCAGAGCACTGATTGCTTTTATCCTCAAAATACAAATGCAGAAGTGAAAACTTTCTTCCATGTGATTTTAGTGAGTTACTTCTCTAATTTAAACCTTTTATCTGAATTATATGCAATGAGTTATGGTAGCTGAATGTAGTTCAGAACAGGTTTCTACAGCTTGACTGGAATCATCCTTCTTCCCAGGTTTTGTGCAGCCTCATATGGTACTTAAGAACATATGCCATACAGTGCATCAGTGCATCAGTGGGTGCAGATGAACTTGCTCCATACTCATCCTGACAGTTTCCTAGGACCTATTTTGTCTTCCTTTTCTCAGCTCCTTGAATCTTCCTGACTTCAGCCCAGTAAAATGTTATGCTCAGTTCACAGGTAAGTAAACTGAAGGTTATTTGACCAAAAAACTCTTCGGCAGAGCCAAGAAACAACCCTGAACACCTTGTGACTGTTGTGGGGGACTATGCCTTCCAGTTTACTGAACGGGTGAGTCAGAGAAGTGGGATATGCGAGATCGAATGCATTGCACTTACACAGCCGCTGACGTTGTCTTTGCTCCTGATCCTTTCAGCTTCAATTCCAATGCCGGTCAAGCTGCCTCCCCAGAAGAAGGCAATTTATTAACTTCTACTTAAGATATGAACCATTGCATGAACAGCAGGAAAAATGAGAGCATCTGTCAGCGAGACGCGAGCTGATGTGGGAGCACAGGAACAACTGACCACTACACCAGCGAAGCTCTCCTACTTTTGACACACCCTTGGGTGCCATTTGCTTTCATGCAAGTTGATTTCTGTGATGCACCAAGTTCTGAGTCCAGGCAAAGCACCTTCTTTCACTTACAGTTCGTGACTCCTCCTTTCACTTGTCGCACAACAGTGAGAAGGAAAAAAAACCTGTTATGTGTTGTTGCAGCAGTTGCAATGATATCTGGTTTTGCCAGCGACGGCATGAACAGGCTGCAACAGTTATTACTAGGAGTGGGGATGAATGGGAGAAGAGTCCCAGGCAATGGTGACACTACAAAAATTTCACCCTGGAACCTAGCTCCATGCACAGTTGCAGCGGTGGAGCTGGAATTGGGTTGTTAGAACGACGGCTTCAATTGCAGCTCGTTTAAGTATTATTCTCGGGCACAAGAATACATCATTTGTTCAGAAAGGTTCTAGCAGAGCCAGCATGTAATCCAGAAGACCTTGTGGCAAGGTCTTTGGGGCAAGCATGCTCTTTTCCTCTGTTTGAACGCACTCTGCACAACACAATCCTGGTTTGCAAGCAGGAAAACAAATCTCCAGGACTGCAGGGTTTGGCATGGTTTCACTGCAAAGAGCAGGGATGGAAAAGTTGACTTTAGGAGCGTGTTTTCAACCTGCCTGAGTTGTTTTTCCCACTGTAACGAGCGGTGGTGGTGCAGCAGATACAAACATGGTTCCCATGTGCTTTCTACCACAACTATAGCAGAGGTCTCTGTTATACATTGTGTATATATATATATACACATTGTGTATATATATATATATATGCAAGACGACCAAAGGGATGAACAGCTGATTCCCCTCAGTTTTGTGCTATGTGCAGTCAGTTCTACTGACTTCAGAGATGTTTCACCTCTCTATACCAGCATAGATCTTGCCCTCATGATTTAGCGAAACACTTGGGTTTTTTTCTTAAAGAGAATTGGCAGGACTGGGACGAGATACCGGCTATGTAATAACTTTAAATGGCATTAAGGTTCTCACCTCCTTCTTGTTCCGGGAAATTGCATTTGGATCTATCGATCCCAGTGACAGGTTTGGGAGAACGAAGTTGAGCACTTTCGCTGCAAAAACCTGTGGGAGAGGAAAGCAAGCAGTTAAAGAGCTAGTTAGAGCAAGAGAGATAACATAGAGGACCAAATCCTGAGCTGATGGGAATCAGCACGGAAGTTAAATAGTTGAGAAATGTCAACGGACACTGGAGAAAGAGCTGTCCTATATTTAAAACATTTCTCTTAAAGGGAAAGTGTTCAAGCTACTCCTGGGATCAGGAGTGGGTCTGCTAGTGTGAAATGCCATCAGCTGCCCATCCACATGCAACATCATTTCATTGTACTTTGCCTTTTTCTCATTCTCAGGTTAATTTCTAAAAAGGCCTCAGTTAAGCACTTTGATAGGAAAAGCCATTTCCAGCCCTCAGAAGGGCTGGGTTTTGTTGTTTTACTGCCCTTCCCTTGCTGCCACAGCTTTGATTTCAGGCTGCAGTGCATAAGTGATGTTTGGTGCAATTTTCAGCAGTTGCCTAGGCTGCACTCTTTTTGATAAGCATATTCTCTGGGGAACCCGTAAATAAACAACAGCAAAATGTGCATGCAGTGGCTAAGGAAATCCATTGCTCACTTGTCTCCTGGGAAGGAAACACAAAAGCATTCAGCAGCCCAGCTCGAAACTGCTGGCAGAAGAAAGGGTAACACATCTTTCACTTCAATAGCACTACAAGCATGTTGATACCAGGGTTCTGCTCTGACCTTTGATAGCTGTCTTTAATTAAGTGATCACCACTTAAGTCAGAAAACATGCAATTAGTGTTTGTTGTCTCTTTTATGGCTCTTTTGTGTTCACAGCTAACACTTGCAGGTAGACTGCCACTTATTTTCTCTGTTTCTGCTGATGTGTGATAGTTCTGAAGCACTCCCTGGCATTTCAGATGTCAGCTGATACATGACAGAGTAATTACGATATTAGAGGAATAACACAAGGTTGAAGTCAAAGTCATCCAGGAGTGAAAGGCAGTAAAGACTCACAGCAGATCTGAGAACACGTGTGTACCTTGGGGTGGATATGACTGGGAACCAGTGCCACTGTCTACCAGTATATCAAGCCCCTCACTGGCTATGACATTGTGTCAGCAAAATTAATTTCTACTGAGGTCTCTGGAGTTAAACTGTAAAATAACATATTCACACCAACACAGGTATGAGCTTATGATGCAAACAAGCAGGAATGGGGTTTTCTTTGTTTTGTGTTAACTCCAGGCAGCGATGATTTGAGGAATGTATCTTCATGAGTTCTAGGCAAGTTATAGACCCTGTTCACTGACAACACTAGTAACAGTTTTGCTTCTCTGATACCACCTAAGATGACCCAGATATATGCCAAGTAACTTTAGGTACCTGGTTGAGGTATTTAACTTAGAACAAGTGTAATTGTCCTAGGTATTGTTTACAGAGTATGGGGAGTGAGAGAAACACCTCCCAGAACATCACTAAGATCCAAATAATGGTCTGGAAGCGGCTGTTTCCAAAGACTATAATGACAACTAAGGTGATTAGGCTGCCTTAAAATTGGAGCCTGAGTTAAGTGCTAGGCTGAGTTCTTATGCCTAAAGATTGCTGATTCAGGAGGAAGTACCTTGGCATGAGAAGTTAGCTGATGGTCTCTCGATATCCATTTAGAGCATTGGCCACAAGATCAATACGTTGGTATTAAGGCCACAGATGTTTAGGTCCAAGATGACACATGAAAGAGTAAAAGATGGCAGGGTTTTTGGAAGATGGGGGCTTTGCTTACTTTTAAATTTGGCTGAAGAAGGAAGTTAGTTGACATACCCTCAAATTCCAGAATAAGACGTGAGTTTAATGGGGATTCTGCTCTGTCTCTGCTTGGTGCATATGTGAATATTTATATTCCCATGGATCTGCAATAGGGAGTTTGCAGCAATAGCATGGATTTGGAGCTTCTTCTCATATGAGCAACAATACACCAGCCTAACGATACACTGAAGGTGGGGAAGGTGTGACAAGGACAGGAGAACTACATATATGCTCTTTCTCAGGCTATTCCTTGTTGGAGACAGGCTACACAGGCTTTTGTCAGATTCGGCATGGCCACTTTTCTGTTCAAATGATATATGCTTATCATCCCAACCTCACTGCTTACTGATGGCCTCGCCTCCGTGACATGCTTTGGAAATGTTCTTGAAGTTTTTGTTTGTATCTGGAGTTTTGCCAAACTGAGTCACAAGCTGACTGCTAAACTGCCTCAGAGATAGGGCTGGCTTCTGACCACAAGTATAGCAGCACATACCGTCCTGGGTTGGTGATATCAGTGAAGTAATTTCTGGTATTCAGCTGTACAAGAGAAGCACCAGGCCCTGTACATAGGCCTGTCAGATGTACTTATACACACATACATATATACTCCCTGTGTGCACAAAATCTCTTCTTTATGCACAGACAGAACTAACCTTGGTCTATAGGACTGACTGTGAAAGGACTCTGCCACTATCCTTCAAATGGTCTTCAGATCTGCAGGGAATGCTCCATTCCCTCCAACATGTAGTACACCCTCAAAACTCAGATGTAATTTTGATGATTCTTGGAGGATAGGTCATGGACAGAAAAATCAAGTGTCATGTTATAACAAAAAAATTCAGAAGGTTCCCCTGGGCCTTCACTGACTTTGTGAGCACTGTGATACAGTTTGTGACATGCCCAATGTTAATTCAAAGCCATGTTGTTGAAGTGCTGGCTATATTTGATACATGAAAGTTTATCACCCTGTTGTCTCAAAGTAGCAATGTCGGTTCTTGAGAGAATAGCTCCCAATAATAAAGAACGGGTAGTGGAAGGATGGAGGTATTACTGGTTGGGATGAGGACGACACTACAGAGCAGTGGTTATTAGAGCTGCTCAAGGCCACTGTAGGTGTGTGAAATACTAACGGTGTTCAAATCCAGCCCTTCCCTCTCTGTGAGAAAGATCTCAGAATAAGATTGAAATGGCTGAACATTGCCTCTTGACTGGAAGCATAACTTAAACATGTTTTCATGTTTTTTTGCATTAGTTTAACTATACAGGTGCTTTGCAATGTAGACACTTTTCTTCTGATGGAGCAATCCCTGTTCCCAGCACACGTCGATGTGCTTATTTCTCTCTCCCATGATCTCTGCTTGACAAATGGCTCATGTGAATGCCTTTTAGTTCATTTCACCTCCAAATGAGCTGGATTTAAGAAATGTGGTGTTTGAACTGGTTAAACTAGCCAGGCTCATTTGACTGAGCTGAAAAGTGCCTGGAAGCTCATCACACTGTGATGAGCTACAGAGACCAGGCTGAAAGCAACTGAACTGTGTTATCAGGGATATGACTTGATATGGTACGATCAAGGAGATCTCAGATAAGATATCTCCATACCTGGATACCAAGCCACCTTACATCTGTTTGTCTGAACCTCATGACTAACATCTCTGCTAAACTGGACAGACCAGAGCAAAGCCAAAATAAGAGTTTTTAATATAATACTTTCTTCTAGTTTGACTATATCTTTAAAAAGAGTCCTCCACAATGTTACCAGGTGCAGATTCAGCCTGAATGACAGGGAGACCCTCAGGTACTGGAACAATGTGATGTCCACTTGGGTTGGAAAGCAATAGATCAGTAAGATGCCAAATGGAAACCACAAAAAGCAAAGAGAGATTATTGTGTACTTAGTCTTTAAGTCATAGGCTGAGGGTTAGCATAGACTTAATCATTAGGGAATATTTCCTAAGGGGTTGTCCTGCCCATCCGATTTCGAAGCATTTAATAGCAGAAACATAGTGGGAGATACTCTTTTACCCTCACTCTCTTCTTTGCCAGCATATGTGACTCTTGTCTCTTTTACATCCTTTGAAATTTTGGAGATTCAGAGCTGAATTTTGTCCAGATTAGTTGAGAAGAAAAGGGGAAAGGCAGCAAGATCCCTCCCTCTTCACTGGATTTGCAACAAGTAGGTCAATGCTTCTATCAGGACACAGGATTTATAGGGCATTGATGAAATGATGTTTCTGCAAAAAGCAGAATTTTATTTTCCTGCACATAGTCTGCAAACCCCCTGTGTTTCTGCTGCTGCCAGGGATGGTTCGGCAGCAAGGGAAGGTATTTCCAACACACACTGAAGGACCCAGTGTGTAAGCTGGCCCACTGTTATTGTTGCCTTGAGCCCTCGTTTGTTTAGGCCAAGGTAAATTCTTGCTCAGTTGGAAACTTCCCCAGCAAAGGGATGAATGCAATGGTCCTTGGGAAATGGCCCAGGGCCGAGAAGTCGTACCAGTTTCAAGGGAAAACCAAAGCCTTTATGTCTCAGAGGCACAAACACCAAGGAAATGGTTTTTGGCTCTCAGAAGAAAAAGAAACACACAAGTGTTTTCAGCTCAGCTTTATGGGAAAACGTGGCTTACACAGGAATACTCTGCCTGTTTTCACTTCTTCCTCTTGAAAGCAGAGCAGAGATTATTTCAGGAATAATTAATTTTTAATCAGTTTTGAGATGCAACAATAGATTTGAAAGACAAAGAAACTCACTGTGCATTTGTATTACTGCATGCAAGAGACAGTAGGAAAGAGACTGTACAAACATCTCCAAAATACTTCAGTTAGAGGTTAGGATTTCCTATGGTGAAATAAAGCAACAATCTGGTACAGATCTGCAAGAAACCAGACTACAGTACTATTAGTTCCCACAGAACTGGTGAGTCCTTATTTCAGGAGGGGTTTAGCATCCAGCAAAAGTTATAGCTCTAGAAGGAAAATCTTTCCATATTTTCCTTGACTTGATTGGAAATAGAAGGCTGACAGTGTCTCTCAGGTTCAGACTCTATACTTTTTTTTCTTAATATTTGTTCTTTTTCCCTTTCCAAAGGAAGGAAAAACAGGGGCGCTGGTACTCCCAGGACTCTTATGCTGAGTCAGGTATAGCCTCATCTGTGAAGAATCAGCTACCAGCCTCTTAAAAGCACCCTTTGGTGCTCTGACTCCTATTTAAATAAGTTTCCTGGACTGGATGACTTCAGGATTCACTTCCCCTCTGAAAAGTAGGTGAACTGTGGGGGAGGCACTTAGAAGGAAAATATTGACTGGCATCCAGGTGGCACAGATCTCAGCGGGGTTTTGCATTTTAAGGCTAGGGTCTTGATGTGTTTCCTTCAGTGGCAGAGTGAGGGGATTAAAAAACACCCTTTGGTGCTTGTAATGATTTGTGGGGTCAGTAGATGGCTTTGGCTACAGTTGAAGGTGGAACAGGATTATTCTGAAAGCTGAAGGAATCTGTTTCCTTTCTCTTAGAAGAAAAAAAAGCCAGGAAAAATAGCTTAGAAGTAGATTAAAACAAGAAGCAAGGCCTAGAACAGTCTAGGGAGAAAGGATAAAGGAATGAGATACTCCATTGCTCCTGCTGGCTTTGCTGGTCCTTCCATTTGCTTCCAGCTTCTTTTAGGATTGTTGTTTATTCTTTTAAAAATTCAGACAGGAGAGGAAAGCTGAGGGTCAGTTGCCTTGCAGAGACTCCCTGGGGAAGCGCAGAGCAGGCAGTGCAAATTTGGATCAGAAATAGCTCTGGAAGGGAGAGGTGAATGGAAGAGGGCATAAAGCCTAAATACAAACCAAAGGAGATGGTCTGGACAAGAACCAGCCTTGGTACCAAGCCAAATGGGATGTTGCTGGGGCAGTGATGCTTTAGCTGGAAGCCTTCTTTGAGGCTTATGAAGGATTCCTGGGACTCAAGAGCTCTAGTTTTGTTTAGAAATTGGTCATCCCCCAAATGCCAAAAATAACCCTGGCCTGACTTAGCCAGCAGCCTGTGTTGCAACTATACCAGACTCTGTATGAGTCAGGAAGAAAACTGTAGGAGAGGAAGGGAAAGGATGGCACTGTGTGGGCTGCCACAGGGTGTGGTGAAGAAAGCCCAGCCTGCTACCACCTCCCAAGGTAGCATCGGTCTCCGACTCTCATTTAAATAAGTTTTTCTGGACGAGTTCAGGATTCGCTTCCCCTCTGAAAGTAGGTGGGACCGCGGGGGGAGGCACTTAGAAGAGAAGTATTGACTGGCATCCAGGTGGCACAGATCTCAGCGGGGGTTTGCATTTTAAGGCTAGAGGTCTTAATGTGTTTCCTTCAGTGGAAGAGCAAGGTGACTAGGTACAATGCGGGTTTGCTCTTACCTTGATGGGAGTGGCGACTTCTGGGCTGGCTACCACTAAAGGAGAGATTAACAGCATGCCTGAAAACTCACTGGGTCTCTCACTAGCTGTCAGAATGGAGATGGCTCCCCCCTGCAATGCAAAATAACAGCCCACAGCTTAATACAGGTGTCAACATCTTGTTTGTATAGTAATCCTATTACTGGAAGGGTTTTAGTCCAAACAAGCAGATTATTTATACCCCAGTGAGAGTGCAGTGTGGCCAGTGAGGAAGGCTGGAGGAGCAGGGGCACTAGTGTCTGTTTTTTATGGGGGAGAAGAGACCTGTTTTCTGCTCTCATGCTGTAAATCCTTGCATTACACTGAACTCAGCTCTCCGTGCAATGTCTGTCAGCTCCCTAGGATGCCTTGTGTCCTGCTCAGTTAAAAGGACTAAGAAGAAAATGTCTGAAATGATAGTTTAGGTGGGACTTGAAAAATAAGTTGAGGCTCTGTCAGCATGACAGACTGGCAATGCATCAGCAAGATGCTGTGAAGCCAGGCTTGCTCCGTGCTTGTGGCACTGGTAACCTGGGCAACGCGCTGCTACCATCCGGCATGCGAAAATCTTCACTAATTACTGGAAGCTAAATTTTCTCCTCTTCATCGTCCCCAGCCCCTCCAGCCCCGCAGTGTTGTGCCCAGGGCCTGACAGTGAACACGCAGCCCATGGTTTAGAGCTGAACGCCAGCCAGGCATAGCACTCCTGCACAAGAACAGTGGTTGGTGGCGTGAGGGGTGGGGGACAGAAGGGACCTGGCTGGCTTGCTCGGGAAAGTTTGCAGAGGATTAGTTGCTAAGGGAAATATTTGGTCAACTTCCACACCGCTGAAGAGCCATAGGCTTGTTAAATGGAGCAGCAGCGAGAAGCATCTCAAAGACTTCACTGAGAAATTAGCTCCTTGTTACAGCAGCTTTGGAGCGCAGTGAGCACTTCAGAGCATGCTATGCCTTCTTATGCAAAAACACTTGTTTATCTGAGCATGGCCTGAATCCCAAAGTACTTATTCATTTTCATCTCCTCCAGGAAGGCAGGGAAAGCAGATCAATGACATCAGTGGGAATATTGCTAGCTTGAATAAAGGGATTTGGCCCGTGTTGTCAGAATCAGACTTCAGATCTGTTCACCAAATCACGGCCTTTGTTTTTGCAGCCCTAATCCCTGGTACATTTTCCTGTTAGGTAGTTTAACAGAATGAGGCTACAGGGTATTTTCGTGCTTCATCCCCTAGCTGCTCACAAAGCTTTGGAGGACTTAACCTCCCGCTTACTCGTTAAAATGAAAGGAGAAGCCCAATGCTGCAGGGCGGTGGTGGGACTTATCATGTACCTGGTGTGAATGAATGGTCCTATTAAAAAATAGGCCCATTGTTACAAATGGCACTAATCAGGGCATGATCCAGCTAGAAAAGTTAAGGACTGACTATACTCTGATCTTCTGGGCTAAGGCATGTTGGCAACTCAGTCTGTGCATGAAGCGGAAGCTTTGTTTTTCCTGCTGTGAGCTCAGTTATTTCCTGCCATCCGCGAGAATACCACCATGTTGCAGCACGTGTCCTGTGTGCTACCAGGTGGGGTAGAGGATGGCGCTTACCATGGAGTGCCCCAGAATGAGAATGGGCAGCTCGGGGTGCTCTTTCTTCATGAGGTCAATGTGCTGCAAGCTGTCCCTGATGAAGACGTGGAAATCTGAGACAACCATACGATCACCCTCGCTCTGCCCATGGCCAACTGTAGAGGAAAAGGAAAGCATGCGTTTAAGTCATTTGAAGCAGTGTTTGCAATCGAGAAAGGTTTTAGCAGAAACATGCCTGTTAGACTGTTACTGTCCTAACTTGACCTTCTCCTGCAGTCATCTCAACACAGAGTGCTGCAGCAATACAAAGGAAGCCACAAAAAACAATTAAAAAGTGCCATACTGCCCATGAGCTGATTTTAAAAAAATTATATTCCCCTGGGTTTCTACCTGCTCTTCAAAACTGAAAGTCCTGATCTAATCTCTTGCAGCCTTCAACTTCAGGGTGAGGAGGGCGGAAGGGCTGTCTTGCCTTACTGTAGCAATGGGAGGTCACTGCATTCTGGGAAATCAGTTTTTGCCCCAGGGATCATAGCCACTGGGGTCTGATGGCTCACTGTACTGAGCCAACTGCTGTGTAGAGTCTTGGCTAGAAAAAGAAAAATCCTGAAGACTAGAGATGGCCGCTATAAACTGAATGGACGATGGACACAGCCTCTTCCAGTGCCTGGGTGTGCATGAGCTTTGCGGAGTCCTGCCTTTTCTCACTGCTACCCTGGAGTACCGGGTGGGCTGGAAACCTTCCCAGCCATGAGCTGAAGCACTCTCAGCAGAGGAGGCCAAATGATGGTTGCAACAGCCTGCAGTGGGGAAGTATCAAGTGGCATGCTCCTCCTAAGCAAATGCTAATGCAAACTCTACTGCATCTGAACGCTGTTAGCTCTCTATCTGTGAATTATCTTGCCTGATCAAAGTGAAGGGAAAGACTAAAACGGGAGATGGTGAGTTGCTATGGGAACAGCGGCATCCCTGGCAGAGGTGGAGCCAACAACACCACAAACACAGCCCCAGGCAATTTTGAGCTTGCAAAGGCTTCAAATTAATACCACCTTGGGGAACTAGTTTGCATGTTTACCTGACCACATATATGTGTTGTTATCTATCACAAACAGGATTCTTCCTTAAGAACAGGCTCCTTGCTTGCTTCTGTTCCGTGCAGGTTGTTAAGGAAAACTGTGAAGGGGAAAAGTACATCCCATCCATATGGGATAGGGTATAGGGAGTCTTAGCCAATATCTCCCTCCTGCTGTGTGTCTCCGTAGGCATTCTCCAGCGGGCACTTAGGCACACTTGTCCAAGGATGTGAAGTGCCTGATTATCTTGCTATTAGGTTATAGTGTTTTCATATATATAAAAATAAAAACTTTATTACCTAATTCCAGGCCAAGATTATGACTTAGACTGAAGAATCCTTAAAAGCCATAGCTACAACTATACAAATATTACCATGCAGCAATGTCTGAAGGCTGGTAACAGTCTTTGTGGTTCTGATATGAGATAAAGTATTTTGCAGGGCTTGACTAAGATCATTTGGCTGGGTTCAAAGAGGGTGTACATCCATCAGCCCACATTGATGGCCACAGAGCTACACTAGTTCAAACCTGCTCATGAGCCTCAATTCCAATTAATTATATGCTGAGATTTATTTTCAAATGAGAAGAAAATTACTTGTTTCACCTTAAGTTTTATTGTGCATGTGCTTTCTCTGTAGAATAATATGGAGTTCATACTGTGAGATTCCACAAGACCAAGTGCTGGGTTCTGCACTTCGGTCACAACAACCCCATGCAACGCTACAGGCTTGGGGAGGAGTGGCTGGAGAGGTGCCTGGAGGAAAAGGACCTGGGGGTGTTGGTTGACAGCCACCTGAACATGAGCCGGCAGTGTGCTCAGGTGGCCAAGAAGGCCAATGGCATCCTGGCATGTATCAGGAATAGTGTGGCCAGCAGGAGCAGGGAGGTGATCATGCCCCTGTACTCGGCACTGGTGAGGCCGCACCTCGAGTACTGTGTTCGGTTTTGGGCCCCTCACTACAAGAAGGACATTGAGGTGCTGGAGCGTGTCCAGAGAAGGGCAATGCAGTTGGTGAAGGGTCTAGAGAGCAAGTCTTATGAGGAGTGGCTGAGGGAGCTGGGGTTGTTTAGCCTGGAGAAGAGGAGGCTGAGGGGAGACCTTATCACTCTCTGCAACTACCTGAAAGGAGGTTGTAGCGAGGCAGGGGTTGGCCTCTTCTCCCTAGTAACAAGTGATAGGATGAGAGGAAATGGCCTCAAGCTGTGCCAGGGGAAGTTTAGGTTGGATATTAGGAAAAACTTCTTCACTGAAAGGGTTGTCACGCATTGGAACAGGCTGCCCAGGGAAGTGGTGGAGTCTCCATCCTTGGAGGCATTTAAAAGAAGGGTAGACGTGGTGCTTGAGGATATGGTTTAGTGGTGGACTTGGCAGTGATAGGTTAGCAGTTGGACTCGGTGATCTTCAGGGTCTTTTCCAACCTTAACGATTCTATGATTCTATAATTTTTCAGTGCTATTAGCCAGAAGCCAGGTTTGCAGCACTTCTAGCAACACAAATCTCTTAGGAAGATGCTCTTCTTCATAAAGTCATATGGTTTAGTTTTAGGTAGTCCTGCAAGGAGCAGGGAGTTGGACTTGATGATCCTTAAGAGTCCATTCCAACTCAAGATATTCTATGATTCTGTGATAATTATTTGCATGCTGGATGGCACCCCCTCTAGTGATCAGCAAAGAAAAGCATTGCCTACCCAGCTGGAAAGGTAAAGGTTTTTCAGTTAGATTTGCTGGCAATAGTCATACCAGAATAAATCAGTATGTTTAAACTTAATTTCCTTGCGAGCCATCCAAAAAATGACCTTCCAAATTAGGCAGACCTTCTAATAAAAAGCTGGACTAAATATACTCCATCTAAGAAAAACTGAACCCCAAACTTGCTCTTCTTTTGTCCTGCCAGGTACTCTCCAGAGCCGGGTCTCTCAGCCGTGAACACTGCAATCAGCCATGCTGTCTGCCAGATAAACCCATAGATGTCATGCTGGTCAATTCTAAATAACATATTACCAGTTCTGCTTTCCATGCACACATTCCAATTCCTGCCAAAATATGATATAGCAAGCATTCTCCGTGGATCAGTGACCAGAAACAAATCAAAGAGCCAGTTAAAATACAAGTTGCAATGATCTACAGACGTGAAGCCATGTGTGTGGCTAGTGGTTCTATTAACTTTAAACTGATTTTTATTACAGATGGGAAGTGAGCTTTTCCCAACTTTTACACATGTCCAGTCCACTCACTTTATGGACTTCAAATGCGCTATCTGCCTAGTATTTAAACTTCTAATTTAGCAACCTAGTATGAGCTGAATAGTCCAGAGAGAGGAAAATTTTGTCTTAGCAGAGCTCTGCACTTCCACTTCTTTTTTCTCCAGTGCTGTTTGCACTTGCTTCTAGTATCTGTTTCTCTACAGTGTCCATGTAAGACAGCTGAGCAAGCAGAAATAGCAAGCCCCTGTGGCCCAGGTCTGTATATGGGCCATGACTCCCTGTTATGGGGCTGTGAGGCTTTGCTCTATTTTTGGATAAGACAGAGGCAGGTCTGGAAAGCCTCCTTGGTCCTCAGCGTGGACAAAATCCCCTGGTCCTAACACGTAACAATGACACTGATCATAACAGTCAGAGTTATGATTGTGGAAGCCAAAAAATACCCATGCAATAGCTGTAACAAGCATCTCATTGGATTTCTGCAGGGTTTGGGGTTTTTTATTAATACTTTAATGAACCCACCTTTTGACACCGCTTTTAACTACTGAACTACTCTTCCCCCACTCAGATGGCACAGAGCGATGCTTGAAGAGCAGTTTGTCTGCATGTAAGGTAAAGGAAAGCCACGCAAGTCTTTGTTTTGATACTATCCCTGCCCCTTGCACAAGGTTAGCCGGATGGTATTGCTAAGTTGGGTTCTTTTATTTTACTATTTTTCTCTCTTCCCCTCCAAGAAACCAAACTTACTCCACCAGAGAATGAGTTTATTGCAAGTTTGAATCTCCCAGTTGAGAAAGCTTCAGGGTGAGGAACTAAGACCTTTTCTATTAGATGGAAGACATGTGCACAACCAAACATCAATACACTCAAGGATATTGACAGGTTTTTCTCTGATCTTTTGCCTTCAGAGCTATTAAGAATGAAAGGTCAGGTTCATGCTTGATGTAAAGCTATTTGCTTTGGGTTTTGCTGGGAATTAGTCTGAGGTAGTGCTTCAGTAATGCCAATGGCAAGACAGTGGGTGTGGGAGGAGGGGAACTGCCTGTGCCTGGGAACTGGAACTAACCAGAGACTGCTCCACACCCAAGTGACGCAACAGCCAAGGAAGACAACAGAGAAATGTCATGAGAACCACAGCTCCATTAACTCCTCAGTGGTCCCTCTGGGGCCCCTGGTTTCAAGAGGGAAATGTGAGGTTATAACCATGAGATGCTCATCTGTAAAGAGTTGTGGTGATTGCCAGTGTACACCCACATGACACGCTTAGTTTTCAAAATCTGTTGAATACGTTTCACATCTAGCTGGCTTTACATCCAGCTTGTGTGGTTCACTGTTAGTATTGTGTATGTGCAGTGGCTCAGTGATAGATCATTTTGGGTTGTGTGTACTGAGATAATTGTGGGCACCCTTTCCTAGATGTAAGCCTTTAAAAACAAGAAACTAAAACACATCTTTTCAAATTGCAAATCTAGAATTAGGAGGTCTAAGCCTCCATTTCCAACCAAACACACCACTGCAAAATAACATACTTTGCTCGAAGTCTGAATAAAAGCTGCAATGATCTGGCTCAATATGGAATAGCTTTTAAGTTCTGCCCTCTGTATTTTCTGCATAAGCTTGCTCAGACTGCAGCTCTACCACTGTAGATAAAAGAACAGTAACTGATGATCAGTCAATCCTGTTGGAAAGCATGACGTCAGAGCACGATCTCACCTATGATTACAGATGCTCCAAAGCTACACACCTCTCTGGATGGAGTAATACTGACTGGCTGCACAGGAAGACAAAGCTGAGAGGTCAGTGATGTAACATTTGAGGGTCTGAGGGCTCTGGGGAGTGCATTATCGTCACGTAAGAATTACTCTGCCAACATAATGGCTCCCGTGGCCCTGCAAATGCATACTTCTACAAGTCCCTACATTCGTCAAAACCCATATCCTCTTGTGCTGTGGGGCTTGCTTTTGGAAACCACTCCAAAGCAGCCAGAATCTTCAGCTGGCATTGGCTCACATGCCTCAGAAAAACATCCTGGTCAGATTTGGGATATACTGAAAAAAATGTAAAAAAAAAGCACAGTGCAACTCAACACTCCCTTCCCTTCAGAAACCACCAAATGGGAACTGCCTGAAGAAACAAGTACCCCAACTCTGAACTTGCTGGGCAGATTCATTCAGACAGGAGCTGTGATGGGTGCCCTGCCCGCCGCTCTGCCGTAGTGGTGGCTTGCTGGGGATTAATTCCCAGCATGATGCTTGTTTGCTGATGCTGTGGGACCACATCATAGTTGAAGAAATACATCCTTAAAATCACTAAATAAGACCAACAGAGCATTAGGCAAAGAGGAGAGGCTGGCAGTGCCTGTCTCCGCACACCCTAGGGCACATTAGCACCCAGCCCTCCAAGGCACTGTGGGGATGGATTAGCGCAGCAGCACACCTTGTCCACCCTCAGGTAATTGCACAATTTTTTTTCTAAACACCAACTTTTATATAAACCACACACTAAATATTTCTTTCTCTTTCCTAGTGTCAAACCCTCCTGACAAGGGCACAGTCCAACCCTGCACACTCAGGTGTGGACTGAATCACTCTTCAGAGCTTCAGCAGGAACGTTTTGCTACGGGAGATAAGGTGATGGGGAAATGCAGGGTCAGATGATGACTTAAGCTATGCTGCTGTAAATCGACCAATTTCAGTGGTGTGCCTTAAAGCTTACAGTCATGGGAGAGCAGAAATTATGAGCCATGTTGTTTTTTCAGCCCTTGCTCTCTATTTATTATGGAAAAAAACCATAAAACAGAGAGAGAGGACATGAGAAATCTGCCTGGGGAGCAGTAATTGTCCAGACAGAATCTGGATCTTGACTTTTCACATACTTTGAAGCTTTCAACTTTGGGGAAAAGGGGATGGTTTGGATCCATTTTTATTGTAGTGAGGACGCTATTGCAGGCATCTGTGGGGTGAAATGTTCTCCCTGACCAACGGATGGTAGAAACAGTCAGGAGGGATGCAGGGCTTGAGTCCTGCCTTGGGATCCAACGCACTGTGTGTTTGTTTTCCTTGCTACATATGTAACTCTAAGATTTTGAAGTGGGAGAACCAAGAACAGGGATAATTAGGAGATGGTCAGGCACTCCAGGCTTACCACTCCGTGAGCATAAATACATTTGGACTTGCGATGGCACTAACACAGGAGCACCAAGAGTTTTCAGAAGTAGTTAAAAGTGAGAACTGTCACCACTGCAAAGTCAATGATTAAACAGCCACAGCCAAGGAGCCGCTCCTGTACCACAGAGTCCCACATCAAAAGGATGCTTCTTAATTATGTCAGAGGGGGCTGTTGGCAATGCTCAGTACTGTAGTGTCTGATTTAATAAGCTGGAGCATGGGTGCAATTCAATTCCCAAAGGAGCCATTGGAGGCCAGAAAAGGTGATTTTACTGCCTCAGCACTGCCTCTGCAGTAGCACCAGGCAGCAGCACGTTACTGTGCAGGCAGTGGTATGCAAAGGAAGGACTTATGTTAGAGCCCACGCCAAGCTCAGGCTGAAGACCCTCTTCTTCAACTGCCTCCTTCATCAATAAGCTTATTGGATTCTGACAAGTCCATTTGAAGCAAATGCCTAAATGACTTTTGGAAAAGGAGGTATTTATGTGACTATTATGTGTTTATTAGCTTTCTGAAAGATTAATTTTATTTCTGAAGGCCTCTGCCTCTGTTTTCTGCCCCAAATTGGAGACGGGATGTTCTCCTCACTGGTGCTGGACACTGCAGCATGCAGGATAGTCAGCCCACCTATCCTCCACCCTTTTTTGTTCTCACCCTCCCACCCCTCCATATACATGAAAGTAGTATGTCCTCCCTGCAGCCGAACTGTCTGGGTTAGGAAAAAATATATAATTAAAAGAACTCATAGATGCTTTCACTCCGCAGGTGGCCCACACGGAAGAGAAATGCCAGGTCTCAAGCCTGTGGGAGGGAGATTTTGGATGGCTCTCCTGGTGCACAAGGGTCAAATGTGCCAACCTAAACCCTCTCCTGCAATCTTCCTGAGGTTGTGGCAGCTTGCTCAGGTGGGGACCTCACTGTGGTGGTCCACAACCTACCCTGCGATCCCGCTGCTATGGGAAGGGACCACTTCAGTAGCTCATTTTAACATCCAACACCTATGGACTGGGAGACAGCCAGTCTCTCTCTTGTCTGCCTCTGCTTTCCTCTCTGCCCTACACAAAATGCATTCAGACTTGGGGGTAGAACTTCTACTTAAAGCACAAGATGAAGCAGAGAGAGTTTTTGGGAGTGTTTCAGCTTTGGAGTCAGTACAGCAGTTAATTAAGTGGTGTCACAAGGCAGTATGGCTGATGCCTGTATTTATGAGATCTATTGAAATTCGTCTGAGCAAGGACTGCTTTTTTTGCACTTGTACATCACCCAGCACCACAGGGCATCACCACAGACCTTGGTCCAAGGTACTGCAAGATCTAAAAGGAATAATTAATTCTAATCCCAGACGGTACGGCAGCACAGTTTTGCAGAGGAGGAGATGGGAGAAAGCACATAGATGGAGAATGTGGGTGAGACAATACACAAGACGACACTAATAATGGGTTTACATAGCAAATGTGTGTGCAGCCTTGATTTTCTGCCTGGGTGTTTTTTAAGGTTTAATGAAAAAAAATATTAATGAACTAGTAAACACTTCAAATTGTCATAACAGTTCACTACTAAAAAAAACCTATACTTGCTTTGTAATGAATCAAGTACACATCCTTTTCATCAAGTGAACAAAGCTCATTAATTAAACATACTGGTTTTCAAAGCTCCCAGTGTTTAATTATTTGTTTAACAAGCAGTACATCTAATCTACCATTCAGACACAAAACCAACTAAGACAACAGGAAGAAGCTTCAAAGCAGGACAATGAACATCTGGAAAAGTCAACAGTCTGCCTGTGTTGACACTAACATGTAAAGCTAATTCCACTGGCAGAACAAATACACACAGGAAGCACCTCCAAGTGCATCGTGCAGATCCCTACTCAACAAAGCGGCTTCGTTGCCCTGAAAACAGACTTATCACAGGAAGAGAGCCTGTTCTGGTTTTATTTCCCCTATCTTTTTCCATTCCCCAATGAAATCAAGTCTGGTGCATGGCAGGCTTTCAGCAGTGTCTGCCCTCCGTATGTATGTACTCTTCATTTTGCACGCAGATGGAGAGAGAAGGCAGGACAGAGACACCTGAGCTGCTTGAGAAGCAGGGTAAGCTGTCCTAGGATTTTCCATTTGACTCTGGTCAGCTGCTGTGCTGCAGTGTATTGTGCAGCTGAACCTTGGAGGTGAGCTTTTCAGTGTCCGTCTGACTGAACCTCAGCTGTGCACCATCTCTCTCACCCTCTCCCACAGCTCTGGTTTCCACAAGAACAAAAAGCAGTGCTTAGGCTGGAAGGGAGCAGTGGAGTGCTCCAGCTAAGCCTATGATCTGGACCACCAGGAGACAGGACCGTGGGGCGCAGTGCAGAGTACCTGCTCTGCAGTATTGACAAGCTTTACACTGTGAGTATTTGATACAAGTCTACGGTCTAAGGCTTTTCCAGGAGGACTACTTCCACGTCAGAAGGGAAGCAACAGGAACCAAAAGGAGAGGGTTCATGCTCACCACTGGTTCCATCTTTACGTTCCTCAAAGATCTGAAATACAGCTCAACACATGCTTAACGTTAGTAACTTTTGACAGCTCTTCTCTGTCTGTCTAGTCCTCAGCAGCCCTTCTTTCACACCACCTGTATAGATACAGTGAGTACACTTGGTTTTCTATGGCAATAGGCACATTATAAAACCATTAGATATGGTACCCAACAGAAGTATCTCTCCACCCTTGGTGTTTTATGTATAGAGCATGTACCTAAGAATTACAGATGGATTCTGCCTCTCTCTTGACAAAAGGGAGTCTTCCCCTAAACGTACAAGTCTGTCAGCTTCCTGATTCCTTCTCAAGGTTAGGAAAATAATTTTTCTTTCAGCATTTGCTGGATAGTTTTTCTTCACTTGCCTCACACAAAGAGTGCAGCAAACTGAAAGCCTTCTACTCCCACATCAGAGACACATTTTCTGAGCTGAGATATTTTTAGAATAGTGCACACACAGAGTTATATTGTTTGTTGTCTTGGTTGGGGGAAAAAAAAAGAAACAGGCAATTTTCTATACTAAAATTATTTTTGCCTTATTGCTGGGTAGCAGAGAACTAGTCATCTTGCTGAAGCCATTTAAAATTTCTGTACTCCAGAGACGATAAACAAAATGACCTGGTACATATCAGAGCAGTCATTAATTCTGTCCAACAAGGCAAACTGTTTCTGCCAATGTTAAGAGCCAATTCATCTCTAATGGATACAATCATGGCTCTTTTGGCTTTAGAAGACTTGCCCATTTCTTATGCTGTTGCTGAATTTGGCTCTGAGTTACAGTTCCTTAAAAGTCTTCCTGGAACATCATGTTGCTCATGAAAACACACTGAAAAAAAAAACCCATCTGACTGTTTGTGTTGCAAAATAATGAGTTCTTCATAGGCTGTATTTACAAACAGCAGCCACTGTGGCCAGACTAGAAATATAAGTGTCTCCTGGGACGTCATGTAATGAAAGAGGGCAAGACAGTATGAAGACCTGCACATACCATAGCCACTTCCTAAACTACTGGGATTAGGTAGCTTTGTCATTCTTATCACAAAATCAGTATGCTGCTGCTGCTGAGTGGCTCGTGGAAGCTAAGGCCTGTGAAAGAGGAATATGGAGCCTGGTTCTTTCTCCACAAAGCTCATACACACCAGTATTCTACTTTCTTCCTCGGCCCCTTCTACAATGCCATCTCCAAAGTCAGCCCTCAAGAATATTAAAGCAAAAGACAGCTGAAGGGAATGCCCTTCTCTACCAGGCTGCTGGGATCAATGATTTGAAAATGCTGCACAAAACTGGTGTAGATCGTTGAACAGCTGTTGAGCTCCTCTGCAAAAGAGTTTCTTCTGGCGATTGGTGAAGAGATTCCTATCTAATCTCTTTTCCTAGGGCATGAAAAATCACATCATACAAATGTAAGATATATAACCAGTGAGACACGACTTATGGTGCCTCTAAGGAGTCTTATAATCTGGCACTAAGTGATTTTATTTAAGGCCCTATAATAATTCTTAACTGTTATTCTTGCAGTATTGCACTGAGATTTTGCCCTCTTTCAGGAGGAGCAGATAATTTCCTGAAGTATCATTGAGGTGACTTTATTTAGCATCAGAGTTGGTCTTCAAAGACTTATTCTGGTGTGACATAGAACGAGTATCAGTGCTCAGATACTGCAGAAAAAATGGCATGGGCTTTGCTGGAGCTAATGCAGGGTCTCACTAGTTCACTTGACCTATATGCTGCTGACCTTTTAAGAACAGAAAAGGGCCTCTTTTCTGCTCTCCACATAAGATACTACTTATGGTAGTTAATTTCATACTCACTGGAAGAGGATAGCAGCCAAGGACAATCTCTCTGCTATTTTAATTTAGCTTTAAAAACAAATATATAATTTTCTTCTCTTGTTTTAGTACCATAAAATAATTTAAAAAAACAGTGCAAACTTTATTTTTTCCCAGATGAAAACAAAGACGAAAGTCCACTTGCATTAACTTTCTGATCCAAGTTCCAGCTTTGAAACAGCTGGGGCACCAATTCAAAATGTCAGTTTTCAATGAAAAAGCCAGCTCTGGAGTGGAACTGCACACTCCCCTTCCCCTTCCCTGCCCATTTATTCCAAAGCACGGCTGGCATGTGGGTTGGCTCTCCAACACGCACACGCTATTAAGTCTAAATGACAGCTTGTTTAACTAGAAAACATTTCCATTTTTTCCTTAACAAAGGCCATTCATTTCTTGCTCTTCTATTTGCTTAAAGACGGTTTCATTTGCCCTGCCTGAGAGTTTGCACAACCCGCCTGATTGTTCCCCTCCAAACAGTGCTGCAAGTTAATGACCCACCTCTTGATCTCTGAGCAGGGAGCCTTGCCCAGCACACTGCAGCGTGATCACGCGAGTTAGTTACATTGCAAAATCCATACATGTGCCTTGAATATCTTTATGCTTAAGAAAACAATCGAATAATTAATCTCAGGAAGGACAGTCCTAATTCTTCCCTGCTAACAGTAGATTAGGCATCAGGAAGAAAAAAGAAGATGAAAGCTGGATCATGTAGCAACTCCTTCCATGCTGTTGACGAATGTCTTGGGGGACAGGCACAACTTCCTTTCAAGCTATCTTCAAAAGGTTCCTCCCCATGCAGACCACCCATTGGGAACCCACATCAATAACAAAAAAAAAATAAATTTAAAAGAGCCATTTTTCACCCAATTTATTTACATGTTAAAATAAACATGAGTTCCCATATAGAGCAAGGGCTCCCGGTGGGTTCTGTTTAGTCTGTGAGATTCTTGGCGCTGGAGTACAGCATTTCTCTACTCCAAAGCAATCTTGGCATAGATTTTTTTGTTATATAATTTTTTCAGCAACCAGCAAATGAATAACACTAATTCTTCTAAAAGGTGGGTGTCACGTTCTGAGACACCAGCAAGGTGTTCTACCAATTAATCTGCCAAAAGTTCATTAGTAAACCGGAGCTCCCAAACTCCTGCATTCAGGGTCAGTTCTCCCCATGGGCTGCACTTCCAGTTCTCAATCAACCTGTCCGAAGGGAGCTTTCCCACAGAGCTAAAGAGCTTTTCGTTTTTGGCTTCACTCCTTTGCATTGCCACATGGCAGTGCCACCCTCATTAGAGTGGATTTGTCCCTGTTCTTGACAAGGCATGAAGGAAATACCACTCTTCCAGAGCTGACAGCTTTTTTTTACCCACTTTGCACAAGCTCAATGGGTGAGCAGCGTGAGCAGCAGGTGGATTATTTGAAATAAGGGTAGGCTTTTTTTGGTTGTTTTTTTTAACAGGGTACATCTGCACAGAGCTACAGCTCACTCAAACCCTACCAGACCTAACTGGAACCTGCTTTTCCCAGCAATACAATTAAAAATAAAACCTTCTGATTAAGCAGGTCTGGCACGGAGCACTCCTGGGTGGGACAACCCTGCCCAGTGTGCCAGAGCAGAGTCCCACAGCTGCCAGTTGGCTCATGGCTGGGTGGTATTTAGATAGTGCACAGGGAAAGTCACAGAGAAAGCAGTATGGCAGAAAATAGCTCTACTAAATTTGTCTTGCAGCAAAGATCTTGTCCTTTCTTGGTAGAGATTAATTTCAGTGTTATTGTTTAAGCTGCTTTTTAGCACTTGAGGCACTTTGTAACTTTTCTCCCTGCAACTCTGAAATCCTCACTACATACATATTTACCAAACAAGCCAGGATCCAACAGGCAGGTTATTGCTTTCTGTGCTCTATTACTCATTTCAGACCATGGCTGGTTGACAGTAGACAATGAATACTAGCTGGCAGGTCTGCACTTCAGTAAACAACACACAGGTACACGTGTTGAGATTTTGAAGGTTACGGACCTGTATGTTGCTTTTGGGCTGTGCAAACTACTTTGCAATCAGTCAGCGAGGGCGTAATTGCAGCTCAGAGAAAGCTCCCTTCAAAATCTGGGCAGGATAGGTCCAACATTCATGAAAGGGCATGGGCCTGGAGTCAAAAGAACAGGTCGTATCAGGCAGTTCAGAAGAGTCCCCAGCCTCCTCTCCCTTTCCCCAGCCCTCCGCTGTACTGAGCATGAACTTGGCACCACTACGGATCAGGCTGCATCCTCCTTAGCATTAGCCAAACTGCCAGGGTGTCCCAGCACGCTTTGTCTTTGATAAATTCAGAACCAGAAAACAAATGCAGCGTGGAGAACATCAGTTTTAAAGTATTGGGGTTGAGATTAGTCTCTGTACTATCTACCATTCAGCACCATTTTTTTTTATTTTTGAAGCTAAACAAGGATTCTCAAATTGGAGAGTACTGCCAAGCCCTGAATAAAGCCCAGCATTAGAGATGCTGTGGGTATAACAGCTTTCCCCATGAATTGAATCTTCAGATGGTATCTTCAGAGAAATTAACCCCCAAGTGCCACACGATAGGCTCTGTGGCATCAGTTTTAATGCCTTTGGAAACCTCACCTTGTGGTTAAAACAGATTATTCCCATTCATTGGGCAATACTGACAGATGGTGGAGTAAGGCACAGGCTTAGCTGGTACAGACTAACTTTTCTGCATTTTTTGTGAAGTGGTCAAGTTTCCAGGTACAATCCTGAATACAAATTCAGTCAAAGGACATCTAACTACCAAACCAGTCAACCAGCATGCAATTATCTGGCATATGATTGTTTGTTTTCCACCCACAACCCCATTCCTTAGCAGTTCCAAAAGCAAATGCTTAGCATTTGGACATAAGGAAACACTATACAGTTGCAATTTAACCTTTGTTATTTTTCTGCCTCATCCCCTTAAATATTGGTGAGATATTTTATTCTAAGCTGCTCGCTTTACTGGCTGCATCTTCCTCTCAGCTTGTGAAGAGCCATTCACAGTAGCAGATTTGCATTCTTGGATCTCAGGCTTTTTGTCTGCAAGCTCTCTGGGAGTGGGTTTGTATCATGTTTGGATTTGCCATGAGTAACCTGAGATATAGTGAGGTGAAGTGTTTTTCCTCAGATCCACGACAAATCTGTGGCAGAGCCAAGTGGGGGTTTCCAAACACCTTCCTGCATAGTCTATTACTGCAATACAGAATGAGCTGCATCCTGATCTGAAATCATACAGGATCGGTCATATGATTAATGGGAAGGACTACCTGCAAGAGATATCTATGGCTACTAAAACTGCTGCTCCATTGAAACATAACAGACCGTGCCAGACCTAAACCTATGGGAAATCCAGGGAAGTCTTTGGAATACCAAGTGAGAGAGCTTTTCTAGTTCAGGTCACTAAAATTTTGCCACAGCTGGCACAGACCAAGATACACTATCATCTGAGGAGCGGTTGTTGCTTACGGAAATAGGTTGATGAGTTGTCATTCGATGTCTTAATGCATTACGAAACCAAACCACCTTCACTGCAACTGGCTCCCTGACTGCCAGACTGCACAGAAGGCTTCATAGTGGGCTCCACACACACCTTCAGGTAAGACTTCTTCCAACTGGCCTTAGGTTTTGTGAGATCTTTTTGCAATCCTCATTTTGTTATTATAAAGAACGTGCGTGCTCAAGGGTGAAAGGAATGCTACTGTGGTGCTGGAAAATCTCATCTGAGTTGGAGACCAAACTAGAGGCTAACCAGATGTTCTGCTTTACTATTGGACTTCGAAATTAAGAGGATCACACTGTCAGAGGCTTTCAATTATGAAGATTAATTTTTTAAAATTCTGAAATAATTTTCCCAAATCACCAACCATGATTTTCATAGTTCCCTGTACACACCTTTAACAGCTAAAATGATCTTTTCTCCTCTAAAGTAAGAGTCCAAGACATGTTAGCTTCTTACTAAAATAAGAAAAGCAACCTTAAAACCCGTAAGTCAAATTCTAGCCCCACTGAAGTAAGTTAGTAACATTTGGCTACTGCCTTGAGGGCGTGCAAGCGTGTATTCTGTGTGTAGAGATGTAAAGCTCAAGCAATTAAGAAATAAACCCCAAAACCATGTAAGAATCACATTATAAACATGGTTTTAAATTAAAGGCATTCTGAAATTAAAGAGAAGCTGCAGTGATGAGCTGGGAGCACACACATTGGCACCATCCCTGAAGGAGCAAGAGGCAAAGCTGAAGGTATCTGGCACATACAAGATCAACCCGATGCCTCAAAGGTGGAAGGAGAGGCAGAACCAGGAAAGGTTCAAGGGCTATATGGTATGTAAGTGAGAGACATCAGTTAACGTCAATGCTCTGTCAGGTTCTGCAGGCAAAGTGTGAGACCAAAGGAGAAATGCTCTTAACTAACATGCTGTGGGTAACTAATAGATGGAGAAGAGAAAAACATCGGCACTGAAATATATAGCCCTAAAGTGGGCAGAAATACACTGGGACAAAAAGTGAAAAGTTTCTAAGAGTCAGAGAAGCAGGACCCTGGAACAGCATGATCAGCTGGAAGAGTGTGTGCTAGCAACCAAACTTGGTTAAAAACTGAGCTTTGACCATTTGTGAAAAAGACACAGGGAAGCTCTTTGCAGGAACAAAAGCCTAGCTAATCCAGGGAGTGCCTTCCTGTCTCTGCTCCTAATAAGAGTATGTTTTAATAAACAAAGAAATGTCCTGTTTCACATTCAGCATGAATGTGCAATAGGAGGAACACAATTGACTGAAAAACTCAGACACTGTAACCAAGTATATTTTTCTGCAACACTCAGACTGATTTAAGACGGAAGAATCTGAATATGTGAATCAAAAAAGGATGAATTTTCCCTTCGTTCATTGTCTGGTTTTGCTTCTGGGGCTTGTTGCTGTAATACTCAACGTCTTTTTTGCAGTCACTGCTAGCAAACATTCTGGTTTTTTAAAAGAAATCTCTGCATCTTTGTAGTAAGAAGGATGTCTATTAGTTTTAGGACTTGTTACACAGTCCCTTAAAAGGGCTCATGGTCTGCAACAAATATAGCTACCCCCAGGAAAATTAACAGGGCTAGTGATTTCTGGAGGACATCCACCAATTTAAATCAGGCATACAAGCTCTGTAACAACATGCCATGTTTTATGAATGAGTGAATAAGCAATCAAACAATGAATATTAGAACTACAAAGTATAAAAACCAGCATACGGGCTGCTTCTGCCTCTCTGTTTTGGCAAGTGTAACTCTGGCCCCAACCCTCAACATGATCTAAGAGGGTGGGCCATTAAGGGTAATCCACTGAAGACTGAAGTTGGGAGGGGGTTGATACCTCACTTGCAAGGAACCTGTTGCTGGTTTAGACCCTGTAACAGCTCATGGCATTTTACAACGCACTAACAAACATGGTGCAGTAGGTTCGTTTGGGGCAGGCCCAGGGAATCTGTTGACAGCAAGATTTGGTGAAAAATAGAATGAGACTGCCAGTTTTGATCAAAGCACACAAATGCATGGAGCTTAAGTGAGCCTTCCCATGACTTCAGACCAGTACTTATGTTGTAAGGAAAATCAATCCTCTCATTCGAAGTGTTGAAAAGTTTTTCTTGCTGTAGTGAATAATTTCCCCTGATACCATAGCTGTTAGGCAAGACCAATTTTATTCAGGGTTTCCAATGCAGGTAGGGCACAAAGAGTGTTAAAAATGAAGATATAATGGCAGGTTTAGGCCAAGTATTGACTGGCTATGTTTTACTTCTCTTTGTAAAGGTGCCTGTCTTTTGCCTTTGTTCAGTGCAAAGAGCTCTCTTTGAATACCACACTCCTTAATACGGCTGTTCCTTCAGGTTAGTGCTGAACCAGACACTAACCTGAGATGGACTGTGCTCCTTTGACTCTTGTTATCTATCTAAAAAGGTACTGAAAGAAGTCAGACTATGTTTTAAGGCAATTGGAGTAATATACACAAAATACATTTTCTCCTATATTTTCAAATGCTGTTCAGTAACTTGGAACAGTCATTTGTAACTCAATAGGATGACAAACACCACATCTGTATGAAGATACATTTATAGGTGAGGAATCATCAGCAATTAGCTTCTGAAACAACCTCCTCCAAATTAGACATATCTGAAAAGTAAACAATAGGAAAGCTAGTCACGTTAGTGAAATGCTGTTGCTATGGAAAAATTGTCCCTGTGAAGGTGAAAATAAACACACTTCCTTTTTGTTCTTGTGCAAAGGCATCAAAAAGCATCTCCCTGAAGATGAAGCTGTTCCTAATTATAGATACCATTAAAGCTTGCTTTTAAGAGGGTCACTTCAAAACGTCCTGTGCTTCAATTTTGGAAGCAACATCCCAAATGCTAGCAGCTAGGATGCTCTTTAGTTCATAAAGAATAATTGAGGCTGGAAGGGACATACAGAGATTATCTAGTTCAAACCCCTACTCAAAGTGTTTCCCTTTCGATCAGGTTGTTAGGGCCTTGTTGAGTTGATCTTAAAATACACCCAAGACTAGACATTTCCCCACCTCTCTGGGTCCTGCTCCAGCATTTGACTGCCCTCACAGTGAAAACATTTTTCCTTGTATCTAACTGGGATTTCTCATGCTGTAACTTGTGCCAGTTCACTCCCATCCCACCACCATGCACCTCCAGGAAGAGTCTGGCTCTGCTGTCTCCACACCCTCCCACTGGGGACTTGCAGACAGCAATAAGATCTCCTCTTAGCCTTCCCTTCTAAGGCTAAATAATCCCAGTTTTATCAGCCTCTCCTTGTACATTTTGTTCTCCAGTACTCTAATTGTTTTGACAGCCTTCCTCTGGCCTTGCTCCAGTATGTCAATGTTTTCCTTTTACTGGGGAGCAAATTGGACCCGGCGCTTCAGATGTGGTCTCACAAATGCTGAATGGAAGAGAATAATCACTACTCTTGAGTTGCTGGCTATAGTCTTTCCAATATGGCTCAGTATGTGGTGGCCTTCTTCACCACAAGGTCACACTGTTCACCCATGTTCAGCTTGTCTGCAAGGATCCCCAGGTCCTTTTCTGCAAAGCTGCTTTCTATTCATTCAGTGCCCAACCTTTAATGTTGAATGGAGTTACTCCACCCCAGATGCAGAGCTTCACAAGCGCCTTTGTTAAAACTTCATAAGGTCCCTGCCAGTCCATTTCTTCAGCCTGTCAAGGTCCCTGTGAATAGCAGCCTTCCAGCATATGCTAACTTTCCACAATTTGGTACCTCTGTACACTGGCTGACAGTGTTCTCCATCCCATCATCCACACTAATGAAAAAGGTTCACTGATGGCATATGCAATGCCTGCTTATTATTATTATACTTCTTGAGGCCAAAGTCCTTGCTGATATGAACTGATGTTCTGCCATGGATGTCAGTAAAGGAAATGACCCCTGGAACGAAGTTTGAAGCAAGTTTGATGTCTGTCCAATAGCCCCAGATAACAGACATAACTAGCAACATAAAATGATCTGTTCTCTCAGCCTTAGCTCTTTAATAACCATCTGGTCCTTGTCCTTCCACCCTCAACCATCTTGCGTGCAGACATACTCCTATAGCTAGCAGAGCTGGTTATGGGAAAGCAAGTAAGCTGTTGAAAACATTACATGAGGTTGCCAACCCTCCCTCACTAATAGGAAATGCACTTAAAAGTTACATGCCTGAACCTGCTTTCTGACATGGTGACAGAGTTATCCTGGATTTACCTGAGAAGCTGTGAAAGCAGAATTTGACCCTTGATGTGGGGACTGATTATATGTGTTAAAACTGAGTACAGATGATAATTGCACAGATATCTGAGACAGCAAAACAACAGGTTGTAAAATGAAATGAGCTCAGTTCAGTCAAGGCTATTTCCTCTTTAGTTTCCCTTATTCACCAAAGCGAACCCTTTGTCCAAATAAAGGATGTTTTATTCCTGATTATCAGGACCACTTGTCCAAAAATCCTGTCACGTAGTCCCAACATTATAGGCACCTCACACAAATTTAGTGGCCCACTCCTCTTTATTATGGAGGGTATCTCTCATCTGAGAGGCAGAATTGCAGAAAGGAAGCCAGAAGGACCCAACCCTCAAGGAAAGAAGGAAGCCTTTTAAGTTTCCCAAATGAATGACATGTCTTTCCTCCATCATGCTGTCTGTCTGTTAACAGTTAACAGTGACAGGTTGAGGAGCATGGTCTGGAAGGTGGCCAGTGCTGACTGTTCCACAGTCAAAGTTGTTGTGTTCAAAAGGGAGCACTCTGTTCCTTCTGTCGCTGTGTCCCCTCTCACTAGGGCCGTTGTTACAGCCTCACGCCTCCTTGTGTGAAGGCCAACAGCGAGGCTTTGTTCAAGAAGCAGCTGCTGAGAAGATGTACTATCTCATGGAATGACCCACTGACATTTCTCACTCTGCTCATTAGTAAGCAGTTAATAATTAGGAGAAATAGGGCAGATTGCACAGCCCACTGCTTTCAGAGTAAAAAGCCAGCTCCTCAGATCCCAGCGTGCCCCAAAAGGGATTCCCTCATAAAGCAGGCTTGCAGCAAAGCCAGCAAAAACTGGCTCTGTATCACCTTCTTCTCATCACCTGATGGAACGAGGAAAGAGAACAGCTCATGCCAGGTGGATGGGGGAAGGCTGGAGTATAGGGTTTCTCAGCTCCACTTCACTCAGAACTCAAACCCACACCCCTACTGCATCAAGAGCAAGCTCAGCTCAGCCAGCACTTGAGCCAAGGATCCTGTTCAACTGAATAATCTATTGTTATAGGGTGCATCTACAGCAGTGAGGAAATGGCTGAGCAGTTGGAAGGAGCAGAGTAATTGGGGGAATTGAGGAAACCATAACCATTATTTTGCAATCTTTACTGCAGTCCAACACTATCATCTAGTGACAGGCACATATGGGGCAGTAATGAAGGAGCATCTGCATTGCCTCCCCTCCCCCCCTCCAAACATGCCTGCGTCCAGCTCTGGGTCATAGCACAGAATTCATCTGCCTGTCTTATATCACTGATTATACCACAATTAAATCTGACTTAAAAAAAAAATTGGTCAGATGATAAACAAATAGGTTGCTTTGAGTAGCCCAGGTTTGCTTTGGCATGCTTTTATAGCATACATTAGATGACACTACATGTGTGATTTCAGGTGCTCTTGCTTCTGTGTGTCTGTGCTAAATGTGTATCCAGTCCTCACAATTCCCAAACCCCCTTGCCTAAAAGATAGATGCAGGACCATGTTTTCCCCATTCCACTCCCCCCAGTTCAGCATGGCTCCAGTATTACTCTTGGGAAGTCAATGAAACAAAGAAAGTCTCATCCCCTGAGCACACTCCACTGTGGCTTATGTGTGCACTGTCAGATACACCAGCTGTGTGCAGCCTCACTGTCGTTTTAGTTTCAGCTTGCTGTGGTCCAGCTGCTTCCTGGCTCGACAGTGTTGTTTCATCTGCCTTCATAGGACAAACAAAATAAAAGCTGCACTTGTATTTCCAGGTCCCAGCTTGTGCTAGAGCATGAGACACTGTAGGTTATTTGCTTTCATGATTCACCTAGTGTTTTCTTGCTGTTGTGTAGTTGCTCTCAGTGAACAGAAACGCTGCTTACTACCCTGAAAGATGTCATGTGGTGCAGGCAGATTAGGGACTGTATGATTCTGGTCTGAATGAAGGGCAATTGCTAAAGTGACAGAATCACTGCTGAGATGACTTCACCAGAGCAAGTGAAGTCTGGGCTGCAGAAGTCTGTAATGAGCTTCTCAAAAATAACAATAATAGCGTGCACACCTCTGTTTAATAAAGCCAAAGTACTTACAATTGCCTGTTGTGCCATAGGATACTTCCCTGAGATTGGGCTACGCTGTATTCTGATACAATTATAGACACATTTCAGCATCATTGTATTTTAAGAGGTGTATTCAGACCACTTTTTCCTACACAAGGTACGTGGCCCCTCTGGGAGGTACTATCTCACGACCACCAACAGAGCCCAACTCCATGCAGCAGTGTGGGAGAAAGCAAGAGAAAATAGACTACCCCGTTGAAAAAGTGAGTTCAAGAGCTTGTCCAATGCATGAGGAAAGTTGTGTCTCTTAGCAGTATGAATCATTTTGCTTATAATTTCAAAGAGGCTCAAACTGAATGACCTGTTTTCCTTAGCAAGCTGTCACTGCTGCTCTGAGATACAGTGCTACAAGACCAGCCATCACTCCAAAAGAGCTGCAGGTGAGAAGTGGCTGGTTTCACTTGGGCTGGAGCTCATCAGTGGTGGGCAGGCTGGTGTCCGTGTTAATCTCGAGTTAATCTTGCTTTTTGGTCTTCAAGTTCAGAATTCACATCTGTGTTGGGAGAAGCACACACTGTAGCCCCACTTTACATGAGAATCCCCACAACCAAATTGGAGTTAGCAATGGGTAGCAGAAGTAAGTTTACTCAGTAGCTCTTCGTTTTATAGGAGGACTTTGCTCCAGGTTCTTAGAGTTTACTCACTGCCTAAGGAATTACATGGTGTACTGCAGTATCCGAACTCTCACCCTGTAATTATGCTCTGTGGTTTCATCCCCTGCATGCCCCACACATGCTAAGCATTCCTCACCGCTGCCCTGAAAGGCAGATAAGTCTGACTGCTACCTTCATTCAACATCTGGAGAAGGAATGGCTAGGGAGAGCTATGCTGACTTGGGACTGTACTGAACATGGAGTCAAAACAGGGATAAAACGGCACGGGCAGTGCTCTGCCAGCCAGGCCAAAGAGCCATCTCATCTGGGATCCGCCTGGTAAGACGAACCTACAGAGGATGCTTAGAAGAGAGCATGAGAGGTGGGGCAGACCAGCATGACTCTTTGGTATATCCCCTCAGTTTCCATCTCTGCCCAGACGCCATGCAGCAGACATCACTGCCTGCTTTTGACGTTGCAGCCATGTTTATGGCTCAGTCTTCCCCTGGGTTAGGAGGGGAGAATGGATGAATTCCAGACAGGGCTCACGGATCTATATGACACTTAACATGGATCAAGGGTCAAAGAACCATTTAAATGTCCCCTTATATTCCTGTTGGTTTTGCTCTGTCATGAGCTTGCAATCTAGCAGTTTCCAGAGCTATATTCACAAAGATTTATGTCCATACACTCATATCATGGTGGGACAGATTAATCACCCCTTAGCAGCTCTCTTTCCACTCCGAGCGAATTATCATAAAAGACTGAAAGACAGACAAGTTGAGATAATTTGAAGAACAAAAGGGCTAATTTCCCCATAGGGAATGTACTTGCAAAGTTGAATCTGAAGCTCTGAAAAACTTCCTTCTTTGCTTGACAATCCTAACGAACTGTCAGCAGTAAATGCCCCCGCAGCAGTCCCTATCTGACAAACATGAACAGGCTTGGAGTCTTCAGATTGGAACCATAAAAATATTAAAAGAAAGCACTTCCATGACTCTTGAAGAGCAGGGTTTTGTGCAGAGGAAATACAAACAGAGACAGGGGAACTCACACTGAGAGCTGGGTTTGGACTCTCTTCCTGCCCTTGCAGTCACCACTCCAGTCTGTGAACTGTAGCAGCATTTTCCACCCCTGCACGACACTTGTGTGTAGGAAACTGGTTTTGCACAACTGCAGATATCGCTGCCTGCCAGCCATGCTACCCTACTGCGAGAGCTCTGCCTACAGCATGCAGTAGGTTCAGGACCTGTATTTATGCAGGGAGCTGGGTAGCACTATGAATTTCTCCTAGGAGAACAACTTGCATGGCTTCAGAAAAAGCCCAAAAGAGGATGCATTAATACAGGTACACAGCTAGTGCTATATTTTCTTTCCTAGCCAAGGAGAGCATCTGTCTGAGGATGAGTGCATCAGCAGCAATTCAGCTGCTCAGAGTATGGCTGCTGGTATGGTTCAGGTAGTGCAACTTTGTGTGAAATCAAGTCCCAGCTCTGTGTGAGGCTCTCCCTGGTGCAGGGGCATGAACAAGAACAGAATTAATGGGGAAAACAATAATTTCGCACTCCTGCAAATACTAATGTGTCCAGACCCATGGCTATTTCCAGTACTGCATATTGAAGATTTTATTTCCAGCAACATCTAAGTATTATGCTGAAAGCCAGGAGCCCTCCTCTAGAAAATAAAAAAATGCCCACAACCCATTGTAAGCCTCCTGTCAAAGGAAATGCAAACAATGAGTGCATTCTTTTCTATGTCTCTGCAGAAAAGCAGTTTAAACTTTTCCTGCTCTAGTGAGGTAGACACAATCAGAGGAAGCAGAAAGAGAACAGGTTGCTATGGGTAAGCAGGCCCACACCCAGCCTTGCTAACAGTCACCAAGGAATGGTTGTGCTGCTCTGTGAGCAAACCAGCTCCAAACAGCCCTTGCCAAGGCTTTCCTGACTCCATCCCTGGAGATCGCCCTGAAGCCTGCCTGATCACATCGCAGGGAGTGCTGCTTTCCAGGAACATTCCCTTGTGCTGGTGTGCATGAGCTGTTACTTCCCACTCGCAGTGCTACCCTCATTCTCACTCTTATTAATGCTGACATCCTTCTTAGTGATTTCCCCCCCTCCCAGTTTGACCATGTTTAGTTCTTTTTTAACCTTTCTGTGTAGATCAATCCTTCCCAGCACTATGAATAAATAAAAGCCTTCTGTTCTCATCAACAAAATGGTCTTTTAACAGTTGCAAGAACAACACAGCAATCACTTGGGAAAAAAAAAAACAAAACCAAAGTGGCTAATATTTGATGTATTTAAAAATCTCCATTCCAGCTATTTTCTACTTTTTAGAAATAAGTGCTCTGTTAAATAGAGAAAACAGTAAGAAAATTAATGGGGAGCACAAGCAGCAGTAGGTGTCTGAAAGGGACCTGGTAACCCATCAGAAATGCTCACTACACACAAAGTAGCAGTGGGGCTGAAAAAGAAAGCTGAACTTCAGTTAGAAGCATCTAAGGCATATGAATAAGCTGTTAAAGCTGCAACCTTTCCTTTGCTTTGATCTGATCCTACACATAACTCAAAAGTATGAAGTTCAATGGCTTCAAAGAGGGTCAGAGAGTTGGAAGTCTCCATGTACCAGGAAAGGTAGAGTGTTTATTCTGCCTGGAGAGAGAGGGAGGTTGGAGGGGCTGTCCTCAAGCAAATCTAAGGGCTAGGAACTGCTGCCAAATTAGGGCTAAGTATTTCACCTTCCTCATCTTCATGTATGACAGCCACATTAATGATAAGAAGCACTAGCAAGTCCAAGTGAGAAAGAGGACCAGTGCCAGTACTGTCAAAAAGTGTAAGAGAGAAGTAGATACATTTTTGTGGCCCCTGCATCTTGGAAATGCTTTTGTAACTGCTATTAGTTGACATGTACTTTGGAAGGTGAAATGGTGATTGTTCTGGTCTCTGGCCATGTAATACAACCACAGAGAATAAGATCTCAGCAAATGAGATGTTATAGGAAGAGAGATGAGGATAGCTGGAACATCATGTGCTTTACCAACTGAAAATGCTTGGTATGAGAAAACAAAGCCACATTCTCAATCCTTTATTCTCATTTTCCTTGGCCCTCAGCTTTACAGATCCCTAAAAATACTGCATTATAACTAAGGGAGCTGCAATCTGCCTGTGACTGACTGAAGAATTATAATATCACTCCAGTTTGATGAATTTCCTATGGGTATTCCTTCTAAGGGGGCTTTCCTAAATTGATTGCCAATAATCTAATATGTTTGTCTGTCTCTTTTTTCTGTCATCATAAAATTGCCATAATGAAATAACAGTAATATAGAAAGGAAATTGAAAAAGTGAGATGATGTTTCAAAATACCTAAAGCTTGCAGAACTGTATAGCAAGGTCATCCCAGCAGCTTTAACTCTGCCTTCATGAAGCTTCCTGCCAAGCACCCCAGAAATCATGGGAAACCGTTACCTGCCTATTAAAAAGACCATATAGGAGACCACAGAAAAAAATGCTGTATTACAAAGAAATACCATTTTCCTCTTTCATTGGGTTGATATAAAACAAAGCAATTTAACAATGTTAGATGCGAGGTAGGGTTCAGAGGTCTTCTGGAATTAAATTTTTACCACCACCATGGAAAACTTCTAATATATATCTGTGAGATCCAGCAGTCTTGGGATTACATGAAATACCCCAAAGAGTAAATGCACAAATCCTGACATACTAAGAGAACTGAGCCTGTGATACCTTATACGGGGCAATACTAAGACACAAATTTTGGTGAATACCATTACTCCATGAAGTGCCAACCTTTTTGCTGAAGCCTTGCATAACAGAAAACAGCGGGGCAGAGCAGCCTTTGGCAAGATTTAGAGCCAGTGTGTAAGCTCCTACAGCCTCACCAATATAAATGGAAATTAATTTCTTTCTTTTGACTGAAGGATAGACACAATATAAATCAGTCAAGTCATGCATACTACAGCCCTAGTATCTTCCCATCTCATTTGGGAAATCATGCTACACACGCTGTGGAACTGCATTAATAATCTCACAGATAATGTGTCTATATTGGGAATTTTATCCATGAGAATACCAGAACCAGAATAAATGTCCAGGTCATGAAATCTAAGAACCACTGTAAGAGATGGGGAACAGAAAGCAATTATTTTGCTAACACAATTTAATAACTAATGTTACCCAAAGATATCCAAAGGACAGGACACGGGGGGAAACACACAGGTGAAGTGATTTGGAATAGATAAAATGGTGGAGGAAAGCTATGAACTTCCCAGTCTGATCTGAGCAAATTTGGCAATGAAGGTGTTTATGTCCTTCAGCTCTCGCTGGCATCCAGCTCAGGCTCTAGCCTGTATTCCATCAAACAAAGTTTATCCTCACCACTTACCACTTTAGGTGCCAAGATTATTTTACAGAGCCTAATATATGTTTATTGTCTTTCTAACTTAATCTGGGCTCAGTCCAATTAAGCCTTTGTGTAACACAACTGCGTTTCCATTGTTCTGCTTTCAGGTTCCTCTTTACCCTCTCCCCATTACTGATGAAGAAAAACCAGACTGAATTTACAAAGAAAACTGTAAGTTTGACAGGGAGAATGAAGCTGCTAACTGACCTGAGCAACCAGATTTGTATTAATTGAAGTGAACTAATTAATCCAGCAACATTAGTCTACAGAAAAAAAAAAAAAGAAATATTTATGGTTCTCTAGTCAAAAAGATATTCAAGGAAAAAGAGTGCAGATAACTGCCTCTTTATACAGCACAAAAATGCCTGACAGGAACCTTCACCTCAGAGGCCCTTCTCCATCAACAGAAAAGGCATTCTCCATATCAAATCCATGCCATAAGTACAACATTTTATCCTTTCTTCTAGGTTTGCTGCTGCAAATATTGTTATTTTAACTCTACTTCTTAAAACCTTTATCAAGTTTTAAGGGAAAGAGGAACTAAGGCATGACATTAAGCATGCACAGTGAGCAACAGCAGTCTCACGTAGGCCCATGATGGCCCTGAACAAATTGCTTGTGTGTCCCAGACTTCAGTAACTTTTGTATATATTGCCTGTGACCTACTCACAGCAGCTGCAGAGTGGACAGCACATGGCCTGTTCTATTGCCTTTCTCACGAACTTTATGCCATAGAGATAAACAGGAACGGAGACAATTTCTACTGGGATTACTGCAGACTTCTGCTAGCCTATGTCCAACTCAGAAGGAAATATATCGAAATGAATGAATCAGCACTTAGAAATCTTGTGCCTTTAAAGGGAGCAACAGACTCATGTGGTCAGCAACGATACTTCTGCATGGGTCAACTGTCCTTGTAAAGCCAGCCCTGAATACAGGGTATGATCAATTGTCCAGAAAAATCACACTTCTTATTTATTTTCCTGCAAGCTGTCCTGAGGACTAGGCATTCTCTTTTTCAGGGAAAATATAGGGCTAACTTTTGCATATGAGTGCAGTGCTGTGATTGAAAGGGAGTCATGAGAGCAAGTGCAAGGGTAAGTCTTGGTCACCTGGACTCAGTAAGGTTTTACCTTTCCTCTCACAGACTAAATGGTGCAGTGTCTCACATGCTCTAACTTCTACTGCATTTGGGATCTTCAAGCTCAACTTAAGCAGTCCTGTCTTTGAGGAGATCTAGAGGCAGGTCTGAGACTCAGCTTCAGCTAAGTAAATTGCAGTATGCTTTCCAAAGTGTTGGAGTACACTTTCCAATGTCAGGGGAGGATCTGCCAGGAGATCAGATTTACACTGAGATTCATCCCTTTTCAACCTGTCAGCTCAGAATTTGGCCTTGCCTTTTATCCACTGCCATCATTAATCCCACTGATTTATTTTGCTATCTAGAGTGACCCTTGCAGGGAGGCAGTGATCTGCAATGATAAGAACAAAGCAGGCTTCCAAGCACAAGGAAGTCATGAAGTTGCAAGAGTCAGGTGCGACAGAAGACTACCAAAGGACCAGGTTAGATGATTCAAATATGTTTCCAGGGTGTCCCAGTTCATGTGCTGCAGGAGATCTGGTGATACCCAGCATCTGCGTCACAGAACAGAGCACAGAGCAGAGGTCTTCAAGCCAGAAGAGGCTGGGACAGTAAGTCTACACGGCACAGCCATTGCCCAGACCTACTGGCTGAGGGCTGAAGTGGTGTTGCTGTGTTATCATAACCTTGTATGCATTCAAGCTGCTTCCTCATCAGGGCTGAGGTGTGTACAGCCAGCTCCAGTGCCTCTGCTGGACTGCGGAGATGTGTTCAAAGCAAGGTCTGTGATGTCTCCCATGCCTGTCCATGTCCCAAGGGTGCAGCTGTCTAGTTGTATTGGTGTATGAAAGCTATGCTGTCATTTCAGCCTCTCCTCTGGAATCATTTAGGATGAGCATGGATCCATCAGAGACAGCTCCTAGTCCCACCTCCGCAGTGGCTAGTAACTCCTACCCCCCAAGAGGTAGGTGAAAGAGAAATAATCCTTTAGACAGAGGTTAAAATAGCACCAACAGTAATATCAATGACAAGGCTGAGGAAAACTCAAGGAACAGGGATAGCTTCTTTACAGATTCAGTATGCAGATCTTTACAAAGCAACAGATGATCCCTTTCTCATTTATGCTGAGGTGTAAATATTTTATTAACTCTTCTCTCACTGCTGAGTATCTTTAATGGCATTTGCTTCAGTAAAGTCCTGAGATGCTGTAAATCAAGTACTGCTTCAGGCTACTCACCATGGTCATGGGCAAAAACAAACAAGTTAAGTCCTGTCAGCCTCTGGGCCAAGTCATCATAGCGGCCGCAGTGTTCCCCAGCGCCATGAGCGATAAACACGAGGGCCCTAAATGGAGCATTAAGGTATAAATCATTAACTTGGCAATCAACCCACAAATGCTTCAGAGCTGCAAGTAAAAACAGCATATTCAATTTAGCAACAGCATTTCAGACATCAGCAAATACAAGGCAAGTATATAATGGCTGAGGTGGGTTTAACAGAGGAGAACCGATTGCCATCTTGACCTGCCATCAACCTGGTCTTCATTAAGTGCTAGCAGGACAGACCACATGGATGCCAGCTGCTCATGGGACAGACACTGCTCTTTCCCGTTTGTCTCCCACCATGGTCTGCTGCAAATTGAAGATGCAGATGGATATCAGCATCAAACCTTCGTCTGGACAACTACGTCTTGGGCTTGAGGTGTCTACATTGCTCCTATAGTGGAAGTGTTGCCATTGATTTCTTTTGGGATTGGTATTTCTCCATGGATTCAAATACAAATATTGTCCTTAACTTTATACCTTGCAACACTGTCTAATGCTACAGAGGACACTTAAAGATGAAATTCCAGCTAAAGAATAGGTCTGAAGTAGCATCCAGAACTTTGGTTGGAGTTTGGAATTTTATCTTTTGACCCCAATTCTGGTAATTTTATCATTCCAGTTTCTGCCCCAAAACAGTTGCTTCACTTTGGTGATTAAAGTGACTCATACATAGCCACCATACAACTACAGAGAAGGATCATAAAAAAAAATTTGATAGACACTTCTTTCTGAAAGACATGCAAATACTGTCTTTGAAGATTCCATTTTTACCAATGATGCTTTACTTTTACTGGAATGATATCAAGTGAAAGTGACTGAAGTTGAATGTACCTTCCCAGTGTTTTTACTGGTCAAAGTTTGTACAGAATTAGACTAGAACTATAGCAGAAGCAGCAATGAAATTACAGAAGTTTTGCTGAATTTGACAGGTGACTATTTAAAATCCAGCTTTAGCAATATAAGCATAACTTGTTTGTTTAAAAGTACCATTTGTCACTGCAGCATCAGCAACTACTAAACAGTTTGAAGGCTACAAGTTAGACATTTTCAGTACATTAACAGTGAAATACTAAATGAACTGACAACATAAAATAATGACAGCAGTTTACAGCTAGTGAATTCCTCAACTTCATTTTGACTGAGGTTTTTAATACATTTTTAGACAGTGTATTCACTGCAATAAACTGCTTTGATCTCAATATATTTAAATTTTAAAAAGATGTTGGATGGTGTAGAAAATCCTGCTCTAGCTCTTTGATTAGCACCTGCTTCAAAGTATTTGCTCATGCTAGACAACTTGAAAGAGCATCCATCGAAACCAGAAGGATTTTACAGAGCACGCAGCAAACGCGCAAAAGCAGCAAAGATGCTCTGGTATCTAATACTAATTAGCAAGGGTAAGGTTAGGTCGTACAGCATATTTAACTTGCCGTGCCTTTGAAATGTTCTTTAGTATCACTGAAGGTTTCAAAATTATTAGTGTGGAGCAATCATTTCTTCCTTTGTCATCTTCCTCAGTCAATAGATTTGTCAAGCTACCAATTCGCTTGCAAGACAGTCTGATTTTCAGAGTGCAAGGTCTATTATTATAGCTCCAAATACTGAAGAAATGGAGGGACTGCTCATTCCACAGCAGGGAATATTAACTTTCTGCAGCAGAGGCATCACAGCTTTGTGTCCTGCCTCTCCCAGACACAGGCAGCCCAGCAGAGACACTGTGTCCAGTGCTGGAATAGTGAGTCATTATTCTATACATACCCCTGAAAATTGGAGGTACCATCCAAATGCCTCTGCCTCCACCTACACATAATGATCTGGTATTTCAGCCCTGGTCCTGGATCACCTAAAGAGACCACACATCACAGTCCCCAAGTCTGGGCTGGCAGATCTGTCAAACATTCAGAAATACAGTGTTGGGGCTGAGGGTGAAGCAAAGCCAGGCTGTTCACTGCACGTGCTCTGGGCTCTGTGGTATGGCAAGCAGTGGCACTGCATGCACAGGACTCCAATGCAGAAACTAAGGAAATGTGAGAGAAAATTCCTGTGTACCCATCACCTTGATATCCAACAGACTCGGCCAGGCTAAATCTCTCTGCCATATATGTCCTACTACCTGGCTCTTGACAGCTTCCCTGCTCAGTGTCTTACTTAAACCCTCAGTTAGTCTTCAGAGGACCTACCTTTTCTTCTGCTGACTAGGCACAGAGATTAAGGTGCAGCTTGGCTGACTGAATACAGCCCTTCATTTCTTAGAGACATATTATTTGAATGCATGCACTGAAATGCATCAAGTAAATGAAACCTAATGGGAAGCTGGCAGAGAGATCTCTGCTAGGAAATTCTTGCTGTTATTTCATGCCCCTGACAGCAAAGCCCTAATTTTGCTTTCATTCACACTGATGCAGCACGAATACTTTGCCTGACAGCATCCTGCTAGATGTTCAGCCCCCTCATCTTTGGTGAAACCAGTAAGAAAAAAAAACCCTCAGTGCTTCAGAGAGGCAAGGTGTTCCCACAACCTCTCTTCTCATGTAGCACAACAGTTTCCAGGTGTTGCAGAACTCAGCCTTTGGACACCACAGGGAAGAGACTTGGGTTATTATTTGTCTACAAAATACTGAATAAAATTCCTGAGACTCTTTGTGTCTTAAGAGCCTTAATGGCAGTAGCTGTTGAGAAGACTTAGATACTTTTGAAAGTTTTGTCCTATCAATAGTCATAAACAAGGAGTAAAATTTCCAAATTGCTATGTCAAAACAGAAGTAGCTCATTTTGTTGTTAAATAAAAAGTGAGAGTGGCTTTACTGACTAAAAACTAGGTCACTTCTACACAGCTCTTTAGCTCCAGCTTTTGGGTGTAAGCACAGGGGTCATACATTAAACACAACAGCTTGAAAATTTGAAATTAATATGAGTATCATCTGGGCAAGGATTGAAGGATTTGGGTCCTTCACCTAATCTCACATTTCCATTACAGAACAAGTTTAGATTTGGCAAATAATACCTGAAGGCAGTATAACAAATACATGATGCAACATATTTTCACTGGCAAGCTGGCATGAAAATACAGCGAGTGATTAGATTGACTGTCAGCAGTTCTTTACTGTATGTAAACAGTTTTGCAGACATCCCTGCTCTCAAATCATAGCCTGCTCTTTCCTACTGTAATGGCTGGAATAACAATATCAGAGACGTCTTTCAACAGAGTCGCTTAAAATTAATACAGAAGCCCTTGCAGGCTTTAAGATTTTGTAGGGCTGCGGTGCCTCTGTGTGCACCTCAACTGAAGTTTTGTTTAAACAAGGTTTGCTTATTGACCATGTATCAAATTGATCCTGGGGAGAAATTTCTTCACCTCCACCTTTTGCAATTGCACTAGTGAAATCCTTGGAAATGTGCACATCTCGGGTAGAAAACGTTGTGCACAGCCTGCAAAGCTTTCTGGTGGAGACTGACCTGTGCCTGAACCCACGCTAACTCTGGTCTCTCTAACCACAGGCTGGGAAACCTCATGTATCTTCAGATGCTTCAGCTGGCTTTGACTGGTAAAACTGTAATTGCCGAACATCTTGAAATGGCATTGCTTTGACATCTGCTCAGGAAAGCACCTAATCACACAACAGCATGATTTCCCCACACTTGGCAGGTGTGTCTCCACACAAAGCCAAGGTGTGAGCTGAGCATGAGTAAGCATCCACGCGCTTGCTCTCACCTAACTACTGCAACTATTATGGCTATTAAAGGAAACCAGTTTCTTGACTGCTGTTTGCAAAAGCAACAGTTTTCACAGATCCTTGCCCTTCCCATAGACTTCACCACCACCTCCTCCCTCCCCACTGAAGGTTTCTGCCTCCTGGCACTGCACAGCGTGGCGATTAGATGCGGTTACTTATTACAACAAGAGGGCAGGACAATATTAGTCTTTACTGTTCAAATCAACTACTGGCTGTGTTTACTTATCTCCCATCAGGAGGTGATGGTATAGACCAGTGACCAGGCCCTGCTCCCACACCTCCACTGTGCTGGTCACCCATGACTGGCATCAGTCCCTCCTGTGTTGCAGCTGTAGCTTGCTAAGTAAGCAATGCACAGCGACGCTGCATGTGCAGTTGGTATAAGGCATATGCAAACATCCTTTCCTGAATCAGGGAGGCTGGGAGTGGTAGACGCCAGGCTGCAATGCAAAGTCCATGTGCACAAACCCATATCACAGAATCACAGAATGATAGAGGTTGGAAGGGACCTCTGGAGATCATCTTGTCCAACCCCCCTGCTTGAGCAGGGGCACCTAGAGCAGGAGGCACAGGGACGTATCCAGGTGGGTTTTGAATGTCTCCCTGGGCAGCCTGTTCAACTGCTCTGTCACCCTCACAAGTATGAACACATTGCCTTTCTGTCCTGCCTCTCAGAGAGGTCACCAGCTGATCTAAGCTTTAGCTGATGCAACCCTTCCATATTTCTCACTCTAACTTCACATCCTCTAATAGCTCACTTGGGTGGGGAGCAGCTTTGCAGGGCAGGAATTCAGCTTTAGGTGTAAGAGCAGAACCAGCTTTAGGTGTAAGAGCAGAACCAGTTTTAGAGGTTCCCATCTTTATCGCTGCCACCTCTGCCCCCTCTGCCATGCCAGTACAATTGTTTAGAGATGCAATTCCACAATCAGTTGCAGAAGAATTGCAGGGAAAATAAACTGCAGCGCTGGGCTTATGCAAATGAGCAAGAGTCCTCTTAAACCAGGGCTCTGTCATTAGAAGAAACATACCTTGAAACAACACTCAGAAATCTGCTGTGCTATGAAATCTGGTGCAACTCAAGACTTGGGCCCTGCTGGGCGTAAGGCCCATGTTCTTGCTTTATTTTCAACAAAAATCATATTGAAACTGAACTAGATGAGAAAGGTTGTGAATGGGATGGTATAATTTTAATATTTTGTGTCCTCTGGGGACAGAGGGACTTCTGTGGGCCCCTGTGCATACTCTTTTATTGCCATAAAATAACCTAAAACACTGGGACTATTCCAAAGAACTGAAGACAAGCTTCCTATGACTGCATATATGAAAAATGCAATTTTTCCCACTCCATTCAAAAGCATCCCTCTTCAGAACAATATTTAAGTACTTGTTTAAGCTCAGGAAACTTTCTTCAACTCATGAAAGTCAATAGGACTTACAAAGTACAAGATAAAAGTTAAAAAAGGATTTATAAATGCTGTCCTGAATAAGGACTGATTTAATCACATGCGGAGGTGATTTCCTGAATCAAGCCCTTGCAACTTAAGCTAATATAATGTTATTCTACGTAAGGCAACTATGCTTTTCATTTGGTATTATGTATGCTTTTACCAGAACCAGATCAACCTTAATGAAGAACATCTGACTTGAGCAGTTTTGAATACATGACACTAAATTCCTAAAGTAATTTTTAAAAACTGACAGGAAAGCTCTGAGCTAGCTAGGCATCCAGAAAAATAACTGGCTTCCTGAAATTAAGCATTACATTTTATTGTGTTGTTTGAGCTGATTTATCAGTTCCTTTGTGGCTGGCATCAGCCTGAGTCTTATCATCAGCCTGAGTCTGAACAATTAACCTTTAATTACCAAAACCATTTCTCTGGTGGCATTTTTGGACAAGCAACAGGATAGTTGGTCACAAACCTTTTTAACTTGTTAAGAATGTAATGTCATGTATGTGTATTTTGCGTCCAAAGTATATTATAATGGAAAATCAATTAAAGGTATGCATTATTGTGTTAGCTGGGTTAGTGGCCCTTGTCGATTATGAAGATTAGTTATCTTTCACATAATAAGATTATGCATTAAGCAGCTTGTTAACTTTGTCAGGCTTTAACTGTCATTCCGATTTTCTACCATTGGTATTTGATTAAAGATTACCTTTTTTTTTTTTAAATCTCCAGCTAATCATTTCCAAGAGCAAGTAATGAAGAATGAATTGTTTTGTTGACTGTAACAGACGTTGGTGACCTTTTCTCTGGAGGGCTCTTGAGCCTTTTGTTTTGGGTGTAAGACATGAAGTTTGCAAGAGGGATGTCTCTGTATCTGTTTTTTGAGTCAGTTTTTGCACTTTTTTTTCCTCCTGAGGTGATTTGTGCCCTGACGCAACCCTGACAAAACTTGGGCCATGGGCAAGGAATACAAATAGTTATGGTCCTTTCATGTTGCGCATGCTCATGACCTATGCAGTTAGCCAAGAGTTCAGCCTGGTGACCAGTCAGACAGGAAAATTTATGGTGGAATCAGGTGTGTCCCTTCACACTGCCCTTCTGTCTCTAGGAAACATGCAGAGTTATGTCCTTCTGAAGGCACAATGACTTTGCTCCCAACTCCAATCCATGTTTCAAGGAGCTTTGCTTGCTCTCTTGCTCATATTTTTTGAGAAATGCATTCTTAGCCTCTGCTCTACTAGCCCATACATGCTCAGCTCTGTCATGTAGGTCCATGATCTGGGTAGCCACCTCTTGTTTTCAGCTGCCATTGATGTTGAACAATAGTATGTTAAACTAGCAGTTCTATGGCTATTTTTCCCAACTCAGGAGAAGAAGCAAGTCAGAGCAGAAAGAGCCTGCTTTCTCTCAATATCACAGACCACGTAGCATCAGCATGGATGTCTCACAGAGCTCCAAATCTGGAGGAATTCACCTCTTCCAGATAGACTGAGGTAAGTAGTAGTTCAAGACTGTAGTAGTTTAGCCTGTGAAAAACCTTTGAGCACCACAGAATATGCCAAAACACTGTGCACTATGCTCACACTACCTAATTTCTGCTTGATTTTATAGAGCTTGTGGGAATTTGGAATTCTGCACATTTGTGTTTGATGTGGTTTGGTCTAGTCTAGTAGAATCACTAGCTTCATTCCTGTCCAGATCCTAAACTGGCAATTAAAAAATAAACCCCTCCAGCGAACTCTGCTTCCTACTTTCTTCCCCCATTTACTCAGGCTTTAAAATTCCCTTTCAAGCCTGTCCAAAGTGGCAGCATCCTATAGCCTAACATGACAGAGACTTAGCGCTCAGTCTTAAAATCTGCACTTTCTTCCATGCGCAACTCTCTTGCAACATGTCTGCAAGCTTGGTCTCATCATACATCTCAAAAAGACAACAATCCCTCATCAGCATAGATTAGCAGGACATTTGAGAACTGCCATGACCTCCAAGAGCAGTAACGTGGGTAGGTTATTGAACAACACCAGAAAGCGTAGACACCATAAATCAATGGGGCAGAGACAGAACTGGGTAGTACAGATATATTTCAAAACAAAAAGTTCAACAGGATCTAGCTAGAGCCAGCACAGAACAATGTGGAGAAACAGCTTATGCTGATTTATTGTAGCTCTTCGAAAAGCAAGCCCTCACTGAGAATAACTCATGCGTGGTCTAATACAGAGAAAAGAGAGGAAGGAAACTTCAGGTGGGGGTGGAGGGAAGGAATTACTGGAACCTGGCAACCGCATAGCTCTAGACAAATCTCTGCAAAGTTAACATTTGAGATCAGCTGCATTTTATTTCAAGGAAGCTTTGAAGTAGTATTTTAGGGGACGCATGCCTGAGATCAGAGGTGAAACGTGCGGTGTGTAGCTTAAAATTCATGGGCCAGATCTTCCCACCCCTCTCTTGGATAAAACTGAAGAGAAGGGATTCTAGGGTTACACGGACTGCATCGGGGAGACACTCCTTCACTTTGATATCAGAGATGGGATTTTCCTTGGCAGAACTGACTGCCAGACTTGCTGCCCTGAATCTGCAAGGCAGACATGCACTCTGGAGACATGGGCAGCTCAGGGTTTGGAGCCGCACTTTCCTCTTGCTGCTGCCCTTCTACACAGCACAGGAATCCTTGAAAGAAGAATTATGACTTGTATTTCCAGAGGCAAGGTGTAGGCATTGCTCACACACACAGGACTGAGGAAGGGATGACGTGGAGGGAGCTTGGGCAGAACTGCCTGTCAGTCTGGCCGGGAGTAAGGCTGGAATTGGACATCCCAGTTCTGTACTTTGCTCTGCTTCAGCCCTTCCTCAGTACAAGGGTTACAAAAGAGATAAAATGGAGGTCATATCTCCCAGGGGGAGCTACAAGGATGAATGCACAGAACAGTCAGTGTCTTTCTAAGAAAACTGTGCAAAACATTATTTAAATAGTAGACATCAGCTGCAAAATTCAAGTTGATCTGAAATCACACCCAAAATTTTTAGATTAGCTTCAAGGTGTAGAGGGAGAATATCTGAAGAAGCAAAAGAGTTTCTGCTGTAGACCCCCTTGAAAAACAGAAAAAAATAAGATACTTCCTGTTAATTTTATTAAAAATTAATTTACACTTGGAAGCAAAGCCACCACAGAAATAAGATGGCTGCAAGACCACAATTCACAATGGAGAACCAACAAAAGGGTAGTAAGACCAAGAGCAGTTTTTGCACACCTCCCCCTCCTCTTTCATGGACTGGCACTGAACCTCTAATGATTTCCAAGGGGAGAAAAATTACCGTTTAGCCAGTCGTGTAGCAGTTTCTTCTTGAAATCAAAATGCAGGCACTGCCTGGTGAGCCAAAGCCTTGGAAGAAGAAAGGCTTGTGTAATTAGATGGACTGTCCTTTCAAAGCATGAAAAAGCTGCAATTAAAGGGCCAGAAGCTTTCTTCTGCACAGTTACTATTGCTTAAACTCAGTACTGCTCACTAGTTCAGGACTAAAAGTGTTCACTGAACAAAGAAGTTTTTTTTTCTATAAAAGTATGTCTCTGTTTCAAAGTAGCTGTGCAAAAACAGTCCCTTCTTACTGAGTTCACTTGCAGTCTTGGCATATTCAGAGCACTGGTACCTGTTACAGGGACAAGTCACTACTTATTGCTGCTGTAAGTTCATAGCTTGACAAACCCAACTCAACCCTAAAAGACCGAGCAGGCTTCCTAGAAAGGGACAAGGTATGCTTCATTAAGGGATCAGCTCAAGCCATGCAAGAATGCTCCCTACATGGCACCCTAGCCCCATTTGACCATTTAATCTCGCCTCTCTGCATAGCACAGAGGCTGGAATTAGACAGCAGTGTCCCTGTGTTGAGGTGAGGAGTACTAGTTGTGTCTCCATAGGCTTCAAATGATGGAAATTACTGTACTTAGTAAAGCCACCCCTCTGGTTAGATCCACACAAGTACTTGGTGACTTCTAAGCCCTTACTAACATGCTTGCTTGCTCAGTTATTTTCAAGTGTTTGCTAAGAAGTGCTTATAGTTTGAGGCAAATCATGAACTGGTCCAGAGGACACTACATCTAAATGTTAAGCAGTGTTTCCTAAAGTCCTCTAAGACAAGTTTGCAGACTTTTTCTGACTCTGCTTTTTTCACAAGGTATTTTTCATGCAAGAGCTGCACATCACTAGTGGTCTGAACCTGGGCTCACCAGGCGTTCTTCCCAAAACATCAATGTTCTTAAAAATGGGATTGTCCAAGTTTTAGACTCTAGCCATGGCTCTGATCATCTCCAGCCTCAAGCTGTTATTTCAGGGAGTGGATGATGCAGGCAACTCATGACAAGCAATATTGAAAAAGTTATTAAAGGAAGAATTGAGCTCATCACTCCAGCACCTGAGCAGCAGGGAAGAAGCTGAAAAGTGCACACCTGGCACAAGGGGGTCAGAGCGTTTCCAAGCCATTCCTCGCAATAAAAACTGCACAACTGAAGTACTTTGATCAGGCGTTTTGGGCTTACATGGCCAAATCTTCACTAGCTTGGAAGAGAGTTGGGAATAAGTAAGGAGCAAAAAAGGGGATGACACTTTACCTGTTCTGTGAACTCAAGGCAGTATGATATTATTAGTTTTTAATTAAGCACTGACTGTGCAGTTCCCAATTGTATGGCAATGTTTTAAAGCAAAACATAAAACTTTAATTCCTTGAAATACTTAGATCTGATAGTATGGTTTGTAAGCAAGCAATTCCACCAGTAATGTGGAACTCAATTGCTTCCTGCACTGAGTCCTTTACCCATCCTTACTTTTACCTTTCTGATCCAATTTTGTCTGCGGTCCTCTGTGTTGGCAGAGATCTTAATTGGTTATCTGTAACAAACTAACAAACTAATAAAAAGTTTAGATGTCTGAGATAACATGAGTCTCCAATTAGCCAATCTTTTTCTGCGTGATTTTCCAAAAGCCAGGGAGGAATTATCCCATAAACCTAGAGACAGAAACTCAAGGATTGATTACTTAATCATTAAGCACTTATGTATGTTTTAACATACATTGAGATTAAGCATATTAATTTCCAATGAATAATCCTATCTCTGCACATCCCAGAGCTGCACTTCAGCCCTGCCCAGCTATGAGAGGAATCTTTGCAGCGAGAGGCATTACAGGCTCTGTCAAAATCAATATCAGCAGCTATTCCTCTGGGAAATCAGTAATGTCACAGGCAAAGCATTTGCCAAGACTTTGAGCATGTTCCAATTAATTTACTATTCCATGTTTGCTGTAGACCTGAGGTAGGAGAGAAAGTTGAATGTAAGCAGTTAAACACGAGGCACAGGAATCCTGCTAAGATATTGATCACTGCAACATGTGCTTTAAAGGCTGAAATGTTTATTCATGTTTTGAACCAAAGTAAATTTGAACCGCAGCTGATTTACCTACAGATGATTTAATAGTTAAAAATGGATAGAGACTGCCTGTGGTTGCCAAATCCAGGTCTGTGTTATTTCTTGGTCACACTAGCTAATCTGGCTGTCCAAAGACTTTAGCTATGGCAGGCTTGCTTCCTAAAACGTTCTTTCATCTCTAGCACCAAGGCAGCTTCACCTATGGCGGGGGGGGCTGCCACGCTAGGCTAAATGAGGAACAACTTGCCACAAATTTTAAACATTGTTTTGATTTGCTCTGAAAATCGGCTAGACGTAAAAGCTTTAAACTCCAAAAGGTGCATGGGGACCTGACCAACTTGTGGTGCAACTACTAGAATACAGATGAGTGGTCACAATAAAATAAAAAGAGTATTTAGTTAGATAAATCCTTGGCTGCAATCACTTTAGGTACAGGCAAAGAAAGTTAAAGGCATGTGGGATGTCTTTTCTGCAGAAAAGCTTGAAATAGAAAAGGAAATCAATACTCATTTACAGTATCTGGCAGTCACTGAACCAAAACATACATGTACACCTACAGCAGAGCAGAAATAACAGCATTTATTTAAACCACAAGCTGTTATTCTGCTGCAGGAACGCTGTGTTTTATGCGGAGCGCTTCATCAGCAACTGAGAATTACCACATATTTCTGAGCATTTTTAAAAAGCCTCAGCAATATCAAGAGCAAATACTTTCAATACCACAATTATTAACCCCACCACTGCCAGGCCGGCTCTGACTTCTCCGATTGCTGGCAAGGAAAGAGTCAGAGCTGATGTGTGAACTAGCAGCAGGGAAGATGTTTTTTATTTCCTCCTGAGTTTCTCTTCTGCCAACTTACAAGACACCATTTGTTGGATCACATGTGAGGGGTGCATCTGTCACAGCCTGCAACAGGAATGGGAATAGGAAGAGCTTCATCAGCTCTATCTCTACAGCACAACACCAGGGCTGCTAATAGCACTGGAGCCACAGAGGTCTCAGATGAGGGCTGAACCATTGCACATGCTGTGTGGGACACAGGGAGGAAGAGACACCTCAGTTCTGTTGCTGTGAGATGGGGATGGGGTTGGGAGCACTGGAATGCCCATGCCTGTGCCTTGCGTGGTGCCCGAGAGCCAGTGTGGGCGTACAGGGCGAGAGAGAGGTTTGCTAACTGCCTGCAGAGCTACAGGGTGGCTTGAGCAGGGACATCTGAAAATGTTCTGGGCTTAGCAAAACGTAAACAAGCCTTGATGCTACATTTAGCTGTGCTGAGGTATCTGACCACCTCTCCTAAAGCAACAGGAAATCACGCACAGCAGGAAGCAAACCTTTTATTGTCAGAACCCTTAAATGATGCTTCAAAAGAGAAATGTATACCTATATGTAAGAATGGCACAGTGTTTCTACCGACTATGTAAAACTAGAGGCTTTAGGAGAAGGAGCAGGTTTAACAAATCAACATTCCCCAAACACTGAAAGTGAAATTAAATATAAACAAAGTGAATCTGCTGATTTATTTTTTTCTCCATTCCCCAGCTCGAGGAATGTGACCAGTAAATGAACAGCATAAATAATAACAACAGCTGGCTTTTGTACAACACTCCTCATTGACAAAAACAAAGATGCTTTACAAAGGATGCAACTAGGCTTGTTGTAGAGTCACATAACACAGAGATGAATGGGACCTCAAGAGGTCCTCTGATCCACTACCCTTCCCCCCACTGCCATGTAAACAGAAGCACAAGAGGTACAAAGCCTTCTGCGTGGCAAGACCGCATGCCAGAGGCAAGGATGGACACACAGTGTGAGGCAAAACCTGATCCTACAGCAATCAGCAGGAGTTTAACAGCAGAGTCAAAATGTCACCATGGGTACACTGAGCTCCAGCCCTGTGCTATGTGCATGGGGCCACAGTGAACCTGGAAAGTAGCCAATTTTTGAAAAGCTCTCTGTCCTAATGAACTTGTGGGCAGCTAATAATGTCAGAGAGGTGATATGTGCATTTTCAGGACAACCTGGGCTGAGGTGCTTGGTGCTCCTTGCTAACACCATTTGCAGAGGGCCAGAGGATGACTGAATGCTGATCGCTTGCATATCCTTTTAATAAAATGAGATTATGAATGATGCTCGGAATACAGTTTTTAATTCTCCAAATATTGTAAACCAGCTCTCACACAAAATTGAAAAAATGAAGAAAAAGCTTAACCATTAAGCCAGCTAGGTGTTATCTTTACAGAAATTTAATTACTGCTTCCTCATCACTCCTCATGACTTTAGCCCAGCAAATTAAGCCATTGCAGATTTATGGAATTTTACAGTTGAATTTGAAACCTGAGATAGTTTTGAAAAATAAAAGTTTAAAATATGTCCAAAAATTATAAAAAGAATCTCATCTTGCCAGCCAGTGAACTAGCTAACCTGCTGACACCTACAGCAAATTAAATGAACTTTCTGCTCTTAAAAAAAAGCCTAAATTTTATCCCCTCATTCTTCAAGCTTGATCAAGGGAAAAAGAAAACACACAAAGAAAGCCCTTTTTATCATAGGTCAGCTAGATGGCTGAAAAAGATCAGTGATCTTTCCTGCTTACCAAAACTACAGTAGTTTGTACATTTTCTCCCGACCCATCTATATACACAATACTGGAGCAAATGATTATTGTGCTATTTGTAATCATTTATTATATTTAGTTCAGGCGTCAATATTTTTTTTCCTTTTTTCTTTTTCTCTCTCCTTTCTTTTAATGGATTGCTGCTGAGACAATTGTAGCTGAACAGCAGAGAACAACTAATGCATCACTTAAAACTTCTTTAAAAAAATCTCTCTTCAAACATCAAGCACTCTTCAACCACCAAAACCTCAAGGAAAAACTTACATTCTCTGGCAACTTTCATCTAGGACCCGATTTATATCACTTGCCTGGATGATTACACCCGATTTTAGATGAGGAAACAAAAGCACAAAGAAATTAAGGGTCCGATTCTGTAAATCACTGGTCATTGTGTCACTGCCTAATGACTGTCCTGACCACGTGTTTTGCCGGTTCTCTGCTCCTCACTGACTTCTTTATTCTGTTTTCTGAAACTAAATTTTCTAGGTCTAGCAAGCTGCTTTTGCTGTCACTTAGTAAAGGAGGATTCAAAGGCTCCCATCACAACGTGAGCACCTGCCAGGCAGAAGTGAAGATGGCTCCCCTTCTGCATGACAGGTGCTTGCTCTCCAGCCAGGAGCTTCTTTCATTCCAGTGGAAGTACTCATGAAGTTTGGTGTTACTCAAGGTCTTGGGACATTGAAAATGGCTATATGGCTCCTACTGCAAAAATAATGAATCCCTTTGGTCACAAATATACTGCATCGGTCTAGGAGAAACTAACTCATCCCCAAGTAGAGCACACTCCAAGATACATCCCCTCTCCTGTTCCTAGCTGTTTGTGGACAGCCCGTAGGAGTCTGCTTGGACGCAGGCAAATCTGACTGGAGAGCTCTGGTCACCAGGACTGCTCCCACTGGCTGCTCCCTGCCTGTCCCAAGGCCACACTTTGATACCACTGTCTGGACAGTGCGTCTGGACAGCTTTGAGACACCTTCCTGACACCACCACCCAGTAACTGCTCCAGGTCTGGTTGCTTTAGATGATGTTTGTGGTCAGGACTAGCCCAAGGTTGGTATTTGGGATTGTTGTACCAGTATTTCTCTTCCAGTTAACATGAGTTAGATTTTATTGGTCTTCAAGAAGAATCCCTAGGAGAGAGACAGAGTTTTAATGATGTTGAAAAAACACCCTGGTGCTGCTAATTTCCTTCCTACAAGATAACAAGCCATACTGATACAGTGTCAAAGTGTCTATACTGGTAGAGTCAGGGCAGGGATGTACGGTTATAGATAAGGATATAACTGGGGTGTGATGAGGTAAGAGACCTGCCTAAGCATATCTTAAGGAGTCTAATGGGCAGGATGCAGTACTATCTCCTTGGATACTTAGGAGAATCAGCCATTTGCTATAAGGGCTGTGTCACATGTCTTGGATAAGGGACAATAGAGGGTTGTTAAACACCAATAGCTTCCATTCTAGTGGAAGCACATTAGGACAACGGCATGCCTAAACCTAGGGAAGGCAGCTCAGCCAAATGCATCTGCAGGGACGGCTCTTAGAACAATGCAATTTCCCTAAAAGAACAAAGAGATCAGATGTTCATCCTGGCTCTGAAAAGCACAAAGCCACAGCAGCTTGAAGGGAACTTCCAAGGAAACACAGGCCAACTCCTCTCCAACAGGCATCTAGAAAAAAATACCCTCTTCTAGCCAGTACGACTATACCAGCCAAGTCTTCTGCAGATGTATTCATGCTGATCTAAAAGAGCTGCTGTGTGTTCCCAAGGGATGTTCAAGAGTGCTGAAGAAATTGAGGCAGGGAACTCTATGCAGCTGGTTTTATTATTTTGTCTAAACCTACACATTTCTTGTGCTAGTGAAGTAAAGTGCTCTTGCATCTGGAACCCTGATAAAGTTGATGAGTTTGTCTGCTTAAACTATTGTGTTGCTGTCAACAAACAACAGGTTTAGAGTGCTCCCAGTTTGATGAGCTGAAGAAAACCTATGCGCCAGAGCCTGAGAGGACAGCCAGTGCAGGGCCTGCTCAGGATAGAGACCTGGAGCGACAGGCAGGGCTCTAGCTGCTAAGTGACCAGCTAGAGGATCCATCAGGGTCATGGTACAAAGCCAATACTGATCATCACACTTGTAATCCCATTAAAAGGAAAACAACTATTTGCATGAGAGAAGCAAGATTTGCTTAGCCTTCAGTCTCTGTCAGAGTCATGAGCAGAAACTGAGTTTTACAACACAATCTCAAGACCATTTTTCTTCTTTTCTCTTATTTCTATCTCTGCCTCTGATATTCACCGTGTTGGACAGCAGTGTTTGCAAGAGTTTATCAGGTAGCACACTGAGAACCAACACTGATTTTGCTTCCTTTGCTGCTGTCTCAGGACCAGTATGAAATTTTACTGCTTTGAGATTCATACCAGGGAACTCCTAAAGTCACCTTGTTCCCACACACCAATGTCACAAATTTGCACACTTGTGCTCAGAAGTTGATCCTAACAATGCAGTGAGCAAAAGGGACAGTTTAATTACAATTATTATTCCCTTTGTTATTTGCCTTTTTCCTTGGGTTCCGTGGAATAAAAGGCAGATTTGCTTCTGTTGAACATTCCTTTGGGACTGAAAAAAATTATCCTACTAAAAAAGCCTGTTGGAAATATCTACAGCAAGAATCAAAGCTGCTCTCCTGTCTGTCAGAGTCCCTCTCATGTAAAGCTGGTTTGCTAATCTGCCCATCCTCTTGAAGTGGATACGAAATAAAAGGATGCTCCCATTCACAGTGAATAAAGCAGTCACATGGAGCAAAGAGAACATGGGCATTAACGGAATGGATATATGGCTGATTAATAGAAGAGAGGCTTTAGAAACTCAGGCAACAGCAAAGCTTGGAATGTTGATTCGACAATGATAATTGTTATTTCCCCTTTGCACTTTGTACAATGTGATCAGACACAGAGATGGAGCTGAATTCATCTTATGACAAACTGTGCTGACATCAGTCACTTTGCACCACACAAATCTGGCCCTGTGCGTTAGTTTGAAGTTGACCTCATTAGTACAAACAAAAGTATTCTTCAAGAGTGACACAATTAGAAATTCCTGTAAGTATTTCCAGAAACTAACACCACACGGTATAATTAAAGACATTATAATTAGTGATTTGATTCACTTTGCTTTGACTTCACTTTGGTTTATTTATTTATTTATTCATTTTGGAAGGGTTTTAAAGTCAAATACAACTTTGTCATCTGCTCATGCTGGGAGCTGTGCTGTTCTTCTGGAAATGCCATGGAAATTATGGTAATGAGGTGCCAAAATCAGCAAACAATATTCACAATTTAAGGGCCAGTTCAAACATAAAGGCAGTTTGTATTTCTGCACCACAGGCACTTCTGCAAAGACCTTGAGGAAGAGAGAAATATATTTTCCCCTTATTGGCTTGGCCTTTCGTTGCTGACAAGTCAGAATGAATGACAGGCATTTTTGAAAGAGTAAAACAAATTTAAAAAGTAAATAGAAAAGTGGGTGCTTTCTGTTTAATTTTGTATTTTTAATCACACTTGTCAGGTATAGAACTGAAAGAACCCCTACAAAGACACTGTTTACTCAGACAATTGCGACTCTGATTACTTAAACCATGGTCATGATGTCTAAAGTTGAGCCAACCCATTTTAGTGTACATTAACAATCAACAAGGAACGCATCTGTGACCCACACGTGTCTCAGCTTCAGGCAGCCTCCTCAGACAGACCACTTCAGTTGCTGGCAATCATTTAAGTGCACCTAGAGACCACTACGTGGAGAGAGACACAAGCATCATGCTAACTAGCCAGATAATGATTCCTGTTTGATAGATGAGGAAGCTCAGACACAAGGATTTCAGGAAACTGTATTTTCAAAAGCGTCCTCTAACTACAAGTGTCTCAAGCTTCATGCGTCCAACCTAGAGCGGCTGATCTACAGGGAGAGTTTTCTCTATCTGAAGTCAATGGTGGCTGCAGGTTATTAGCACCTTTGAAAAAACTACTCTGGGTCAATAAATTTCACAGGATTTATCTGAGGTCAAGCAGAGAGGCTGAAAGTGCCCCAGAACAAACTGTTTCTGCTTATCTAGGCAGAGACAGGAACAGCTGAAGCATCCAGAAAAGGCTACAGGGCTACAGAACAGAGAGAAAAGAAGGTCATCTCTGAACTTCTCCAGGCCCTTTAGGGGCCTCAAAGGAAATGTCTTGACTTCTCCTCCCAACTTTCCTTCCCCTTCCTCATCCCACCTCTATTCTTAGTATCTTTGTCCAAGAGCTGGGAACAGAGCATGGTTTCTTAATTCCTCACCTCCTGTTACCTCATATTTTGACTCACACTGCTCAGGGTGGTGGCAGAGGTTTTGACCTTGCATGGAGCCATTGTTTTTGTTTTCACAAAGACTGCTGTCCCATTAAGTAGGATTTCCTCAGCTCCTGGGACACACTATGGGCACAAGGTCAGTTTAGTTTGGTACCAACAATTTTTTCCTCCAAACAACACTACACAGTCCTGAAAACAGGGCCAAAGAGTTACCTGTTTTCATGCTCCACAAATCCTGCTATTGGCATAATACATGAAACCACCACCAGAACATACTGCTTTTTCTTCCCTGCTGCCTTCAACAAGACCACTTAATTACATCTTAAGATGAAACTGGCTCAACAAGTTGGACTGCTGGCCAGGTTAAGGCGCACCTGCACTGCTGCCAGCGGATATCAAGACACCCGGTTTCCAGTTCCCAGCTCTGCTGCTGGGAGTGACTTCCCACCCAAAAGCCAAGTGGAAAACACTGTTGCCCTCCTTCCTTAGTCCCATTACTACCTACTCTATCTACCCCATCTAATCATTATGACATCTGAGTGCCTTTGTGTGTCAGCTTCCTGTGAAGTAATCACCTAAATCCCCCTTGAAAACAAAGCGGACCCTGCTGAGGAACTCACAATAGGTGCCTTTCACTCACAGGACAACCTTGGCCTCGGTGGCACTTCTAACAAAGCTTCCATATGTGCACCAGTATGGGCTGAGCAGTCAGATCAACAGCACACAGGATCAGAGCCTGGATATTTGTGAGTGTGAAGCAAAAAAGCCTTACAAAATTCCCCCATCTTCCTGACAAATAATTTTTTAATAAAACATATGCTACACATTAATCTGCCACAGCCTTTATATATCTTTGTGGGGCTGTTTGAGGAGATAAAAGAGAAGCACCAGCTCCAAGGGGCAATGTCTTGTCAGTCGGCCCCACTCTCAGAGGCTGCCTAGCCATTGTTTGCTCTTCAACCCCAGGCTAGGACTAGTTTTTAATTTTTCCTTTGGCAGATATCCTGTTTTTTCCCCTCCCTGGGGGAGGGATCAAGATGATAAGTTCTATTCTAATAGAAGACCAGTCAATGATAATCTTTGGGCATCTGCAGTGAAGAGGTATTTCTACAGCCCTAGCTAGGATTAGATGCATAATGGATCAATGAAAGATCCCACCGTTCGACGGTTATAGCGTCATTCATTAGCGTTAAGATTTGAACCTGAATCAACAATTGAGTTAGAAGATAGAAAGAATTGCCTTCAGTATTTGAAATAGAATAAATTGTAACAGGCCTGTAAAAGTCACCTGAGGTGTCTCTCTTTCTCTCCCCATACGTACATATATATCACTTTTGCTGAACATTTAAAATTAGATGAAAGTTGCTGAGCCTCTACATATGAAGCAGAAAAAGCTGAGCTACTTATGAAAAGCGAGAAGGGAAAAAAAAGTATGTATTTTTGATTTGCCTATCAAAGCACTTCAAGAGCATTCTTGACTGTAGGATCCAGGCACTAACTTGTTATTCAGTCACCATCTCTCTCATACATAACAATGCAAAAAGAGCTAATAATAAACAGTACGCCCCCTCCTTATACACAAACACACAAGTGCAAACACACACATAGACATGCACGCACTTAGGAACCACTTGTAAATGAGCAACACTGATCCCATCCACTTTTGTTGTCACAAAACTACCTAACACAAGCTCGCTCTCAATTAACTGCTTGGTGCACAGAGCCCTAAAAAAACCCTAAATGACCCAGAGGACTTAGACACCAAGTTTTAACTCTCAGCTCTTTATCATCCTTTCATTTCTGGATCAAAGACCCATCCACTCACTACTAATTTGCTAAGAAATTAAACATGAAAAAAGAAAGCAATTCCACAAATGGGTGAAGAACCTTGTGGGCAGTTAATGATTAATTAGAGTTACAATACAAGACAGTAGAAGCTTCTTTTGATAGCATTTTTTTTCTACAGAGGAAATCTTCAGGTTGGCACAAAGACTATGTAAAGCATCAGTGCCAAAAGCTTTCCTTGTTTCTGAAAGGCAGTGAGCAGAAGTAACTACAAAATCTCTGTGGACCAGGTGATCTTAAGCCAAGACCCATGTCCTACAGCCCAACCAGTGCAATGGAGCTATAGTGGGGTGGCTGCACTGTCCTCCTCTCTGCAGAGAGTGTACTTTGGTGCTTGCCCACCTCCCAGCTGTATCTTATTCCCATTACCCCTTAGTTTGGCAGGCATAAAACCCAAGGCCAGCTAACTTGGACCCATATCGACCTCTTTGCACGGTTGCAGGCGGATCTGGACACAGGATGATGTTTAACCTGTTGGGTCATCAATGAAGAAGTTTAACTCCCTACTACAGCTTGAGTAACCTTTTCCTGTGACTGTTATCTAGCTCTATAAAATCAACATAGCTTTTCCTGTTGGCTTGCAGAAAAAAAAAAGATACTAAAACAATATCCAGGTTTTTATGAAGTAGATACCTATGTAACTAGTGGTAGCATAAATACACGCCAAGCCGGCAGACACTGGGAGGAAGAAGAAGAGATCACAACTATGGAAGGAACAGAGATAGTTTTCTATAGCAGATCATAATCAGCACACCATCAGCACAGAAAGCTATTACAGTAAAAGGATTATTTAAATTATGACAAAAACATTAGAGAAATTTCTCTATCTGTTCCTTGCCCATGTTTTTTACTGAGGTCAGTTTTGAAGTTGCAGTTGCCAATGAAAGAGCTCCCTAAATCATTCACTAACTATAAATAATTTTTAAAAACCCCAAACAACAATCAAAAAGCAATGGAGTCAAACCATATTCTCTCTGTTGCCCTGAGATTTCAGCTGCTACTGTTGAAACTGAAGTCAGATACTGATGTTTAATTTGTTGACGCTGAGGAGATCGGAAAGAGTAGACATCCCTAAACCTGTATCCCACCCCTCCCTGATTGCCTGTGCTATTAGTTGAAGATAGTTGTTAATTGCTGATAGGCATCAGGCACCTGCATGTGCCGCTTGGTAGCACAGTGAATTGCCAACCAAGCCAGCTGTGTATGAAATGACAGTAACTCCATGTTTTACATCTGTATGGCCAACTTGAGCGAGTAAAGGTTTGGAGAATAGAGTCTTTACTGTATTCTGAGAGAGAAGGGTCTCTCTCAGATGAGAGAAATCTCTCTTAAAGCTCTGTAAAGCTCCATGCACACAGCCCTGTAACGCCAGTCAAACTACAAATAAGAATTACACAAATAGAGTCCTATTTACTGGTAGTAAAAAAGGACATTTGCTTGAAAGTGCTCACCTGGGAGCTGCTGCTGGCTTCCAATACCTGCAGAAGAGATACTGCCCATCAGCGTTGATGATATGGGGCAGGTCTTTGTACGGGATGTTTTGAGGACTCCGCTTTGGTGAACTTTCCTCTGGCATTCTGGAAGAATGACCTGCAAGGTGTCGGAAGAAACAAGACATACTTTAAAGCAGGTGAGAAGACAGAGGCTGATGGGCTTAGTAGCCACAGGCGTTCAAGAAAGTCAGTCAGTAAGGCAAGCACTGCTGCTGGAAGTCTCCCTCCATAACCTCAGCCAAAAAGCCCCCAAAATGTTTACTGCTTTAAAACAGAAATGTAGCATTTTACATTCAGAAAAGGGTCACATTTTGGGGGAGGGCATTAGAAGGGGGGGAAGGAGGGGAGATCAATCCACCATCACTACTTCATTAGAGCTTTCTCTCCCCCACTTCTGCCATCTGTGTTTATTTTGCATCATTTTGTGAAACGGATCCTAAAAAGAGTATTTTAGCTGCAATCAAGTGCGGATTGTGCAGCAACAGCTACCGATATGAAAAGACAGCTGCATATAAGACTTAGGTCTGCCTTAAGATCTCCAAAGAACAGCAGAGGGTACGCAGCAGAGGTATCTGCCACCGTGTCATCATTAGGATCTTCTCTGACATCTCAAACGGGAAGGTGGCAGCGGTGGGGAACGAAACATTTCCAGGAGAATTTGCAACAAACCTGTTTTCATCCTGTGCAAGGGTTTGCATTCTAGTGAGGAGCCGGCATCGCAAGTCAAAGGCAAGCAGATAAGGCTTTTTGCATCTCGCTGCGGAGATGCGTTCACACCCCGCCAAGCACGCAGCCCCCACGGCCCCGGGTGGGTGCCCAGCGGGTCCCTCCCGGGCAGCTCCGGTGCGGCGGGCGGGCTGCGCGGGGCTCGCCGCCGCTCCTCTCCCCGGCTCGCTCGCTCTTTGAGGAAAGTCGCTTGGGTAATTCACCACTTCTTGTTCATTTCACCACTTTCCCCCCCCCCCTTCTCAAACAAATTGCGTGTGTGGGCTGAAGTGGCGGTGGTGGGAGGGGAGGCTGGGAAGGGTGGGGGAGAGGGAGGGCCGCCGAGTGGGAAAGCTGCAGTCCACTTTCCAGAAGCTGCTGCACGCACATCAAAGGCACCTTGAACACATGCAGCTGGAGCAGCTCTGAAAGTTCCTGCCGCTGCAGGTTGTTTGCAACTTTACTTCCTTCCTGCCACTTACTGTTCGGAGGCCGCGGCGACGGGGGGAGGCGAGGGAGGGGGAGACCTTTTTCTCAAAGCGATCCCCGCTGCGAAGCCATCTCGCGTGTAAGCGCGGCTTCCCCAGCCCCTCGCTGCCAGCCGGGGAGCGGGAGGGAGGGGAGGAGGAAGAAGAGGAGGAGGAGGAGGAGGAGGAGGAGGGATCCAGGCACCGCCGCGCTCGCAGGTCGCAAGCCCCGCACACGCATCCTCCCCAGCGAAGGGGAAACCGGGTGGCTCCGCCGCACGCTGCGCACCGGCGGCTCCCGGGGGGGCGGGGCGGCGCTGCCTCCCCGGCGGGGCCGGGCCGGGCCGGGCCGGGCGCCGGCCGAGCGAGCGGCGGGCAGAGCCCCCCGGTGCGCCCCGAGCCGCTTGGCTGCGAGGAGGGGGGACAAGCGACCGCCCCCCTTCCCTCCCCACGGCGGCCCGGCGGGTGGGTGGGTGCCCACCCGCCGAGGCTCCGGCTGCCTCCCCGCAGCGCTGCCCGGCAAGCCCGAACACCGGGCTCTCGCCGTGGGAGCGGCCGCTCCGCCGACTGCGGGCGGGCTCAGGGGGCCACGAGTGACAGCCCGGGAGCGTGGGAGGCTTTTGTGCGCCGAATTCAGAGCGGGGAGACTCTGAAGTCCTGCTGCCTTCTGGGCTTCCCAGGTCTGAACCGCTCTTGGTAGTCCCAAATCCAAACCTCACTGTTTGTATGTGCGGCTCTTCAGACTTTGAAGCCACTCCGGAAAGATTGAGCCTTTCAGAGTATGAGTTTCAGTTGAGAGGAGCACCCAAGCCCTTTCCTTTTTGCCCTCATTCACAGTAGAGACAATTTATAAATACACCATACAGTCTATACGCACATACTCTAATAGTGCACCTAATCACCATAGATTATATGCAATACATGTGTTGCATCTCTGTAATTTCAGATCTCTTTGATGGTATGTGATACTTGCTTATAACAATTGTCACAGCAAGGTTCCCCGAAGTTAAAATAGCTTCCCAGCCTTAAGGCATGCCAGTACTGAGTTTTGCCATTTAATACTGATAGTAAGTGCTTAGCATTTATTGAGCACTTTTAAATTGTTTATATTAAGGGCACAGATTCAGGCATTTTATGCCTCATTATGATAATATTATAAACTTCAAATTTTACATGCCTACATATACTTAGATGTTTTTTTAAATCTAGGCAGTGTGCTCACTGAGGCCAAACCTGGGAACAAAGGCTGCGGGAAGGAAAGAAATATATGCTAACAATAATAACAATAAATGCAAAACCTCAGAGATGACCCATATAAAAAGAAAAAGAAAATAAAAACCAGTTTTTTTCCTCTTTCAGTGCCAATTATATTAAATGCCTGTGGGGGTGGGGGGTGGGGCATATAGTTATAAATGGCAAAAGCAAAATTACATATTCCTCTAACTGCTGTTGTTTGGAAAAAAAAACCAAACCAACATTCATGGTTGTTTATAATGAGTGAGATTTAGGTCAGATGGGGTCTTAACCAGAGCCCTGGGAGCTGTACTTGGAAGTGTACTATTTGCTAGGCCAGCTACTGTCTAAGCACGGATGGGTGGAATTAAAGAGCTATCGCAAACCAGCTTCAGAGTTGGAAGAAGCAAGAACATATATATTTATTTGAAGGCTACAGATCAGATAATAACTGGATTAAGAAGAAAAGAAAGAAGGAAAGAAGCCTCTTCCCCTGCTAACACAGTTTATCTGCCAGGAACACTTTACTGCTTTCCTACAGCCATCCATGAAACCTGATGCCAGGAACAGGGTCCTCTCCTGCTGTGGCGCTGGAAATATCTGAGTTCCCAGGGCCAAAGAGAAGTGGGGGGAGACAAGGAAAAAAATTTCTCTCTAAAATTCAGGATAAAAATAGCGTGTCAAAGCAAATGACCTTTGTTGGGACACGAGGGTGAGATCCTATCTTTGCAAGCCTGCCCTGGTCAGTCCAGATACATGATTCCCTTGATACCCTGTTAACCTCCGTGTAGCTAATATTGGAGGCAGCAGGACGCTGGTCCAACCTACGCTCTCTGCCAGGCCTGGATTCTCACCATTGCACAGGAGCAGAGGATCAGCCAACCCCTCCTTCCCCTCTCCCCAGCTTCCCTGAGCCCCCAGGAATTTGAGGACATTTCTTCTCCTATGTAGCACATCCTCCCCCATCTCATGATAACATCATGAAAACGAATGAGAAGCAACAGCTGACTAGTTACCATATTATTTTGTAGAGTTTAAGCTGTGAATGAAAAGCCACCTGAGAAAACTGGATTGGGTCTGAAGAATTCACCTAGCTGATATCCAAACAATATACAGGGCTTTCGCAGAGCAATTATTGCATGCTGGCTCCCTGTGAGAAATCAAAGGGGCGTCTATGCATGCAGTATTTATGAGACTGTAACATCTTCTCTTGTCTCTGTGGAGTGAAATACATTTTGGAAATACAGTTTAAGCTAAATCAACTTCTTAATAAAAAATAGAAATACACTTGGTGAATCTTTAAACTAACTCAGTAATTGCTTAAGCCTTGTAGGGGAAGGTGTTTGGTTTATTACAGGCTGAACCCTGCTTAGTTTAAGCGCCTCCATTGACTCCCAAGATACCCACAGGAGTATAGAGAAAAGGATTACGCCCTCAAATAAGGTAAATTTTAGGAAAAGAATCAATTGCTGAAATGATAGAGAAAACACATATAATGAAAACTTGTTATAACAGAAGGGGGGAGAGAGAATGGGCTAGAGAGAAAAGAAGGGAGAGAGTAGGACGGATGGGAGGCAGCATGGCAGGCTGGTGTGTAATTCTGATGGTGGGGTAAGGGAATGAGTGAATGAGTTAGGGTTTTCTTTGTCATTAGTCTTTCATTCACAAAATGGATTTTTAATGGAACATATCCTCTTGTCATGCAGTGGTAAATAGACATTATGCGATCCTTCTGCTCTGGTTGACGATACCATACTCTTAAAATTGATAAGGAGTATTTTCATTTGAGAAGTGGATTTTATGGGGTATGGGTGCTAAACCATTTGGGACTCTGCTCACCAGGACACAAAGAGAACTTTTGCCGACAAGAAGGAGGAACAAATAATAGAGAAAGAGGATGCAATAATGAAATATTTAAGCAGTATGCAGTTATGGAAGAATCTGCTCCAACAGAAAAATGCTTGAAGTTACAGTAGTCAGGGAGCAGCTGGAGGAGAGCAACAGACAGCACAAGAGAGCACATGGGAAACAGTGGGAGATGAAGCATGAAGAGGAAAAATCCAGAGAAAAGCAAAGAAACCAATGCCACTAAAGCTGTCAGTTTGGAGTCATTATTTTGGATTTACCCTTCTCTTTGGCTATATTTTTATTTATCCCTAGCTGGAGTCCAGGCATTCAGCTTTACTATTTGTGTAGTCTGCCTTTGCTCACCTGCTGGTATTCCTGAATAAGACATGTACAGGGAGGAGACAGGAGTGGGGGTTGGGATAAACTGCTCTCGTTTTCCTATAAAATACCTATTTTAATGCCTTGCAGCCAAAAAATAAACTTGGTGTCAGGCAAACTGGACTGAGGAAGAAAATGTTAAAGGACAATATTCTTTTGATCAGGTTAAGCTTAACAATATCAGGAGAAATTATAACTACCTTGGCATTGGTCTGCAATTCTGCAGTGTCACGTACCTCTTCACAAATTATTGCCAAGTGAAATGGAGAAAGGTTGAAGGGTTAGCGCAGGGATATCTGAGTACGACATAGATTGTTCGCAGGCTTCCACTGATTTGTTGCCCATCAGTAATTTCACTTTCCCTAATCAGTGGGAATAGAATTATTAAATTAAGCTACAAGTGGTTTAATACCCCTAGATGCAAACTACAGTCAAGTAATAAAGTATTTTTACGATGTAAATGAAAAGAATTAGTGGTAAAAATAGTCCTAATTTTTTTGTAGGTAATAAAAATTCTGCAAATCATGCTGTCATTAGAAGTCACAAAGCTGTGACTACAAACAGTAGCATATGAGTGAAGTGATTAGTATCTTGCCTGTGCTTATTTGACAGGACCAAAAGTACACACTTGAAAATACACTCTTTGAATATAGGTTTCAGTCCTTTAAACTGATGTATATAAGATGACCCATCCTACATAGATGCTAATTTGAGAGCTGGTTGTTTTTAATTACAGAAGCAGTACACGTTTTGTTTGGGAGTTCATTTGGTGTTTTTAATTAAAAAAATGCACAAGAATATTAATACTGGATTCTGAGACATTCTTAGTAGGAGATATATAAAAGGCATCCCCCAAAGGTGAGAAATTCAAAATGGAAGGTGGAGATTCTGCCCTAAAGTTTTGTCTGTAGAGGGGAAGTTGATAGAGTTATCCTAGCAACCCTCTTGCTTGAGAATAACTCTGCCTTGGAAATAAATATGGTTTTTATAAGAGTTGTGTAACCTTAGCGGTGTCCCGCCAAGGGAGCTGATCCGCACTGGGTGCTGCAGAGAACAGCTCACTGGTGGGTGCTCTCAGGTGCACAAGCCCCCGGTTTATAGGCATCGCAGGTGAGTATTGCAGGTCTCGGGCACTAGAGGGCACAGCCACAGCTTCTCCGTGCCCTGGCAGCGTGTGGACGGGTTAGCCCTGCCAAATTCCTCTTCCTCACGAATTATTATTACTTTAAAAATAATTTTGCTTTTTATCATGAGAAGGTTTTCTTTAAACATTTGCCTCTTTTTATCTCTACAGCCCAGTGTTGTTTCTAAATAAAAGTTTCCTGTGCTGGTATATAATTAGTCCAATTTTCCTTCACTCACATCATGAGAATAAACTTCAGTGGTTTATACGCTGGACAAGCACATTGCTGCAGCACTTGAAGGGAAATCCTGTCCTTGTCACTGTGAGGACAGACAGAGTAACGAGTCTGTTGCAGGATGGCATTTCCTATTTTACTGCGATATGACTACATGCAGCCATATTACTATTGATAAAATGTTGGTCACCTCGGTAGAAACAGGGTTTTTATGGCAGAAGGTATAATTAAAAGGCATCTTAAAGGAAAAGGTTCTAAGCTTTGAATTTTAATATGCATAAAAATCAGAATAAGACAACGTTCTAAATTCTTTCTGAATGGAATTATGGTCTCAATTTTGAGAAGTACCTGACCATTCCTAGTCTCATTTCTGTTACTAAGGATGGCTGCATAATCCTCTGTACAAACCCAGCATCATTGTATCAGGGCTAAATAATACAGCCAAAAGATAGAGCTATTCTGTCGTGGTTAGAGTGGTGCTTTATTTTGGTAGCCAAACTGGAAGCATTGACTGGAGAAGAGTTATTATTGTGCCGCCTGGTTTTCTTGCTGCTTTGCAATTGACAAAGCATCATTTATCATGCTTTGCATTCCAATTTTTCTTTGCATGTTTTCCAGCTCATCATAACATAATTATGTTTCTGTTTCTTCCAGCCAGGGGCCGATACTTTCTTTTACTAAGACAACAGCTGCACTGCACAACCTTGATGAATCCCCATAAGGGTAAAATGTGTCTGTGGTGCTTGTTTCTGCCTTGGCAACCCAAATGTTCAAGCTCTTTTTTTATGAAAAATGCTGTTCTAAAATGTGCCCAACCCTGATGCTTTCATAGCATTTCTCAAAATGAGGTTTTATATTGTAATTTAGACTTGAAATATTCAACATACTGGCTGGTTTGTAATTTTAAAGGTTTCTTTTGTAACATCTCTTTTTATAGTGTTTATAGGTTCATAAACACTGGAATGGAATTTTAGAGGGCCATAGTTACTGATGTGCAATTTATTTTTTGAATTAAATTGATTTTATATGTGAAAATCAGCACAATCTGGAGGTCTACTTTATGCTCCTAAAAGGTACCTTAAGGGAGCTTTCGTGGTACAGGTGAATCATTTCCTTACTTGGCCTCATTTGGTCCAGCCACACTGCAGTGTAAAGGTAATTATACCAGCCCTGTCTATGAAGTGCATTAACTGCTAGTGATAGAAAATGCTGTAAAACACACATGGTATTTTTATTAGTAGTTACTGAGATATTTTATTTAACTCTAATTTAGTACTTTGAAATTTCAAAGTACTTTGGAAAGGAAGGACAAAATTTCTGACGGGGGGAAATCAAAGTAGGGCTTGATGCTGGAGGCAAGCTGAGGGCAAAATCCATTCTTAATGTTCCTGATTTTGTTTACCCAGTTATACTGTTGCTAACACCAATCTCATATTGAAATCTATCCACCAGAGCATTGTGAACAACTGAAGCAGTAACTTCTTCCGTTGTTAAAGATTATCCAGACTTGCAAGTATTGGGAATATTGTGTCCCAGACAAACCCACAGCCTGGATAACTACGTTCTTCAGGGCAAAATTTTCCCTCCAATTTTGCTTTCTATCCTAATTTCCTGGATCTCCATGACTTGAAGATTGGTTGTATTTATATATAAAATTACAATAACTCTGTACATGGAGGCAAGACCTTTAGCTCATATGATCAGTCCTATTTACATCTACGTGTGCCATGATCTAAGGATACTTCGGGATATTTGAGCACGAGGGTGTATGTAGCAACGTTTTGGTCCTGTCAAACATATTGGTTACTGACGTGGTTGCCTGAAAGGCTCTTAGATGTTGATGCACCTGCCCAGCCAGGGCTAACTTCATCTTCTATCCATAAATGGTGCATGTAATTTTGCTGTTGTGAGAAAAGGTAGCAGGCTTGTTGTTTTAGATATACAATGAACGCATGGCTCATAAGAACAGTTTGCCTGGTGCTGTTTCTTCCCATGGTAAATTCTGGCAGATTCTGCTCAGATATATTTTAGCGCTTTTTTTCTCATTTATCTTTGGCTTCTTTACTCAATCCACTCACACACATTCAGTGTAAGACGTGCATTTTCTTTCTGATTCATGTACAGTAATTACTTCCTAACATCTGCCTAACACATTTTGTAAGAAAAGTAACTCTGCAAATATTAAGAAAAAAAAAAAGTATGAAATCTTTGAAATCTCTGTTACTAGGGTTTGTTATCCACAGCTGACTGGATTCGTTCCCAGCCAGGAAGCTGGTTCAGCAAAACAGCTGCATTAGTTATTTAACTGGAGGCCTGATTCTGCTCTTGCCCATGCTGAGGTAAATCAGGAGTAGTACTGGAGAAAATAAAGAATATCCGTGGTGCAAAATGCATATTGGAGAAAAAGTAAGCATTATGGTTTGGAACAACAAAAGAATTCTAGCAGATACTCTGCCATCCTGGTATAGGTGTTAGGCAGTATCCTCATGTCTTACAGAAACCTTATACCAAATACACTGCTCACTCCTTTATATATACTGTGGTAGCACAAAGCGGCCAACAAAATTACGGCTCAGTTGTGCTCAGTGTTGCACCCTAATACCGTGAACTCACATGTGGCTTATTCTGTACTAAGCACCCCATTCACTACTGTTTGCATGTGGTTCATAACTGTTCCCTCCCAGTTATTTAATTTTTACAGTATCTGCTACAATTTACTTTATACCTTATAGTGCAGGAAAACACACTCCCTGTTTTTCATCTTAGGCTGAATTAATGCATGTAATAATTAACCCAGAAGTACACTTAGATAAAGGCAATGTCAAATTAGGAGCATTGCAGTGAAAAAGGGGACAAAGCATCCATGGGCTAGAGTATTTCCTATATAAGGTGACAATACTATATCTCAGGACAACAGAAGATTGTTACCAGAGCCTCATGTGCTTTAGAAATGGACATCCTCAATCCTCAAGGCCTTTTAACCCCCTTTGTATTTGATATTATTGTAAATTAGCAGCATGTGCTGTTAATAACATCAAAATCGTAGAACCATAGAATGTCCTGAGCTACGGTATCTGAAAGTTCACGGCCCAACCCTCATCCTGTTTCCCCCAACACAAGATATCTATTAGATCTTGGCCATAGTCATTGATTCTCATGTAGCAAAGGTATCTGTGGTTTTGTTTGTGCTTTGGACTCATGAGCATCCCCAGTTGCTGTGGCCTGATAATGTCAGTTCCGATTCCTGTTACAGATCTGTTGATGGGGCTTCCTGAACTCCTGTGCATAGGAACCTTCCAGTTCACAGCACTATGCTTTGATACCTGCATCTGTTGATTATTTTTAATTGTTGACTTCCTAGCACATTACTGAATCTTCTCTGGAGTTACAGTAGCTTTTAAAATGGAAATACGAGGTTTGGAGATGCTACCCTTTCAGGCAGAAGAGGAAACACTCAGCTCCTGGATGTAGATATCTGCATGAAACTCCATCATTCCCAGACTTTGGGAGATTTTGAGGAAAAGGACAGCAGAAGGAAGGCTGCAACATGCAGCACCTGAGCCAGAGAGCACAAAGCATCTCTTCCCTTCCTGTGAGACACGCTGAGCAATGCCTGTGTCCTCAGTCCCATCCAGAGACCTGTGCCCAGCACCTCAGCACCTGCAGGGATGGGATTACAGCAGCATCTACGCTTTGGTTTAAAACAAGGATAAACTCCTAGCCTCTGATTTTTGTGGGGCTCATTCTGAAATGAGACAGGGGTGAAACCAATTCAGCAATGCCTGCTGGAGTCCAAAACCTTCCTCTGCAGTCCATTTCAGACATGTACCCCACACTGCACCCCAGCAGTATAGCTCTCTGACATGGCTCAGCTGCCTCCATCTCTGCCCCCAGTTTCAAATTGCTTCAGTAACATGTTCTGCAACAAACAAAGATTTCTGGGGCAACTTCAGTAACATCAGAAAGATATCCTTCTGCTGCTTTGAAATCTGTGAGCCTGAATGATTCATTCAGCACAGCATCCCTTGGCCATTCATATCTATCTGATGATCAAATATATTTTTAATTATCAATCTGAGGTGATTTATTTTTTTCACTAGACAATACCCAACTGTATTGTAAGAGCTGTTGGGACTGAGCCAGAGAATTTGGCAGCAAGATATGGAACATTTGGGCTTTCGACACTTAGGAACATATGGAAAGAGGTTTGGAAGACTGCCACATGGGGTGTAAATTGGAAGATGCTACATTTCTTCATCCTTTTTTTGTGGACAGAAGTAGAAGCAATTTATTTTTTTTTTAAGGATCCTAATTCCTGTTCATTTGGTATGATATACTGCTGTTCTAGAATAAACCACTATGCTCAGTTGCAAGGTTTGAGCAAAATCAGCTGCATGTTTATGGGCAACTGTAGATGGGCAATTAAAAGGGTGAACAGTACTGCAGATCTTTCCAAGTTTTTACCTCCTAATTCATGACATCCCTCGCAGGTGAACTCACAAAGCTACAGTCTTGTCACTCAGATCATGGGGTGAAAGAGGCTATCTGGTGCCTGGCCTGAGTCAGGATGTGTGCCATTTACCGAGGTCTTTGATGATAAGGCCCTGCTAGGTGGTCCATCCTTGCTCCTTATGACTATCTGTCTCCCCATCACCTTGACACCCATGGATGGATGGACAGTTCAGGGTGTCTGTCTGCCTCTGGGACAGAGTTTCATTGTGTGGATTTGTGCTCCAGCACTATGCTACAAATGCCAGCCACAGTTGGGGCAGCAGGGGAATGGGAAAGAGGAGCAACCTCCAGCTTAATGATCAGCACTGAACATGTATGAACCAGCATCATCTTCATACCACTCTAGGACAGATGCTTCATGCCCATGATGGGAGAAGACCGTGTCTCTCAGAGTTATTGCCTCTGTCATAAAAGTGATGCACAGTTTGCTTCATATTTGGTAATTCATTTTCTTAATGCATTTTTTTGTGACACAGTTGTGTGCCAGGTTGGGGGGGCTGCAGCAAATGCAGAATTTATTGGAATACACAAACCTGGATACCATTCTTAATTTGCACAATTGGCACACAGGCCCTGCAGCTTAGTGAAATCTAATTAATCTCTGACCAGTAGGAAAGCATCATCATTGTGGTTTAGCGATGAGGGACAACAACCAAAAGAGAGTTGCAGGGGCTTGTATTGAGTGACAGATAAAGTCACAGCAGCCAGAATTATGGTCTTCTTTGGTGTCCTGAATAGTAAATCACCCAAGTTTGCCAAGATTGCATCTGAACAGCAGGATGGAGGTACTCTGGGGCTTTTCCCTCGATCCTTGTTCCCAATAGCTCAGTTCAGGGCAGGCTGCAGCTCTTGTCCTACACAAGCGCTCAGGTTCCCCTTCTTTGAGGAGTAGGAGCAACGGAGAGGAGGCATATTCCAGCTCTGCCTTCATCAGGGAGCTGGAAACCAGCCTGGGTATGCATTTATTTCTGGGAATTGGGAAGCACTCTCAGACCCTGCGTTTTGGTTATAGTCTGAGTGTTTCTTGTCCACAAATTCACGGTGGCTTTTTTACTTGCATTTTCGTGTGACAGATTGTTTCAACACATGCAGCCAAATAATGACTAGACAGGGCAAGTTCCTGTTATTTCTTTGCTAACTGCATGCCGGGTGTCTCTATGGTATCTCTAGGTTATGAAAGGGCTAAGTGAAGACTAAGAAGGTGACATCCAGGAACAGGAATTGAGCATGGAGAAATTAGTGACCAGAGCGGAGGAAAGAACATTGCCTCCAAAGGAATTCAAAGACCTGTGGCAATAGCTCTTGAGGGCTGACTATGTAGGACAGGGCAGCAAAAAAAGATAGGCAAACATTGAATCATTTGAATGGCATTTACTTTAGAATGAAACCTCTGCCTTTCTGAATAGAATCTGGGAAAGATCAGGTGAGTCTGGAGCATTTTTTAGCCTTATATCCTCTGGCTGCAGCATTTCTGAGCCAGCTAAAATCTGATTTAGAATGTTTTTAATGTTTTGCTTCCTCTTGCAGTACATACCCTGAGAGACATTATAGTTATTTCTACTTTCTGTGGCCATAATGGCTCCAAGTTCTGCTATTCTGAGTATGCGCTTCCCTTCCTGAGTTTCAGTTTTGGTGCTCATTTAGAAATCTTTTTGACTCTAACACAGTTACATCCAGAATTTTCTTAGAGAGATTAAAAAGTGCTAAAACTAATGTACAGAACAGCATTTCCACAAACCCCATTGAGTTACACACTTCTTTGCATCCCCACTCCTATCTCTACTTATCTACAAGGAGAAAAAGTACTCTCCTATCAGCCCATTCCTTCTGTCTGATTAACTGGTGGTGAACACAGGTCTGTCTTTGCACTATTACAGTTTCATTTCCAGAGGAAAAAAAACCTGATAGATATTGAGCTCCTGGATTGTGGCATCACTGCCAAAAAACCCCAGGTTTCTGTTTATACCAAAGGGTCGGCAGTACCTCCTTAATCAGGCTTTATGTTCATTGGAATCAGCAGATATTTCACCTAAAAGCATCCAGCAGTGCAGTATAACTCAGTAATAACTGCTTGTGAGAGGATTGGGGGGAAACCCCAGCAGAAAGACTGTACGTGCAGTTAGAAGCACTGGGGAGTAGTTGACTTTGGGGGCTTTCTTTTGCCTTTTTGTTTTAAGATTGCCTGAATTTGAGGGAGGCTCTTTCATTTAAAAGACAGAAAGACCTACAAATTAAGCAACATCTAGCTCCTAATGTGTGAAACTGCAATTTGCATACATCATGGCAGCTGCTGAGTTGGTCCTTATTACCTCCGCTGCAGTGTTAATTTAGCTGCAACTTTCTCATTTATTTAAATGAAAAAGCAGCGGGTGGCTGGCATGCCACATTATCTGTCAGGCAACCTGGGAATCAGGTTGACAGAGCCAGAAAGAGATTTCAATTCAGAGGGACGGCAGGGGTGCTGCCCCCGGACTGGTGGTCACAGGCGAGCTCAGGATTGCCCTTGGTTTGCTCTAAAGGTCAACACTTACCCTAAGAAAAAAAAAAAAAAATCAATGTTGTAGTTACACTGACATAAGAGAACCGATGACAGGATTAAACTAGAAATCCCTGTTTCTGTTTTTTCTCTCCCTATGTACCCAAACTGGCACTATATATAGGGATATGATACCCAAAATATCATTACTGGTCCCAACATAGTACCAATAGAATAATCACCATTTGTAGAGCACCTAGTGAACTGTGGTCAAACCCACCATCAGGGCCTGAATGCGCTCCAGCTCTCTGCTCAAGCAGGAAGATGCCAAAGCTGCCCACGTGGGACATGCCGGGAGGAGGCAGCAGCTGTGGCAGCGAGCAGGGCCACTGCCATCACCGCTGCAGCCAGCCTAGAGGTGCTTCCACACACAGCCAACGCAAAGTGGATGAACGGACATCACGGAATTACTCACGTGCGGGAGGTAAAGCAAATGTGAGGTACTAGTCCCCAAATCAGAGGCTGCCTCACTATCCAGGAAAAGAGGCTGAGGGGTCCTGGGGAATTTCTGAGCCAGGAGGAGCGAAGAGCAGTGGCCACGCTGGGGAGTCACCCGTGGGTATGGAGCTGAGCGTGAGGCTCTCCTCCTCTGAGCTACAATGCAAAACTGCAGAACCAGGCAAGAGTGACAAAGGAGATGAGTTCAGCACATTGGTTGCAATGTTTCAGTGGCAGCAAAGAAAAACCACGTCCTGACACCACCCAGAGTTTAACTGAGCTGATGTAGGTGTCTTCTAAAGTTCAGCTGTAACTGTCTGTGGCTGTGGATCTGCTCGTTGCAAGCCATGGTGTAGCTCCACCTATGGACAATTTGCATGCACCCACCCCGCATAACGGGTTTTCTTCTTTCAGATGAACTGTAAATGTTGCATATCTGTTCCCCAAGACTTTACTCTGAAAAACATACTCTTGGAAACTGATCAGACTTTTGCCTAAAAAGGGGATGTTTTTCTAACAGGTTAACCACTAGCAGCTGAAAGTTTGAAGGGAATTTCTTTGTTCATGCAATGCCAGAAGGGACTGTATGACCGGAGCCATGCAAAAATTGTTCTAAAACATTAAATTCAACACATATTTCCTAAACACTGAAATATTCACATCAAATGTGTCTCTTCCGTCTCTGACACCTACTTCTTATCATAGTTTTAAAATACACTGTGCTAAAATATCAGGCGTTTGTTGTATATGACAGATATTTTCCCCTTTGCCATTAACTTAACGAAGTTCAGCAAAAACTTTTGTCTTCACCCACTCCTCAGCCATTCATTTTTATAATTAAAATCACCATGACAACACATAATGATATCAGGACAAAAGGATTACGACTTAATTACATGAAGAAGGTGAAAACAGGGTTGGCTTACAGCAGAGAAAGCTTTTAATTCTACCAAAAATACCGTGGGCCTGATTCACCGTGGTGTTACTCCATTTGTATAATTATTAAGTGCAGCTGAGAACCGCCCAGCGGTTGCCCTGCTGCAAGATGGGGTGTCCTGGTTAATTCAGCGAAGTGCAAGAAAAATATTCAGAATTTCATGAGCAATAAAAAGGAATTTGTTTTACAAGCATTACTTAGTGGTTTTGTGAAACAGGCTCGTTATAGAAATTAGCTGAAAAAACACACCCATAAAGGAAATGTTTATTATTATTGTAGCGAAGCAGTTTCATATAAATAAAATGTATTACATAAACACCCCATGTTAACCATCACGATACTATAAATTGTTCCACATAACAGGAGAACAAGCCACTTTAGGGGATATGGTCCATTTTTATGACAGCTGTGGCATTTCATCAGTTCACTGTTCCATCTTGGGTTCTGTGAAAGCTATAGTATCAGATCGGGTATTTTTATTTCTAAGATAAAGCTGAACTTTTAATAAGAACAATCTGGGAGTTTAGACAATATATATCTTTGTAATCTGATCTATCGAATTTTCTGACATGAGTAAACTTTAATCACTTTGATTTTTTTTCCCCTGGTTTTGTTCACAAATGATATGAAATATGCTTTTTAAAATTATGTACATCTTAATTTTCCCCCTAAAAACAACAAACCACTATTAGCAGTTGAACATTCCTGAACAATCCCTCCATGGCTTTTGGAAAAACTCTGTAATAAAACCATCAAACTAAAAATCTAGATAAGGAAATACATTTCATTTTCAATTTTCTCAGAAGCTATTATGATCAATCAGCCAATTAGTACAATAAATAAATAAATCAATGCCATTTAAAAAATAACATTCCAAAACCCCCTTAATATCTTTCTCAACTGAAGGTATAGACTTAACATAAATCAATTTTATAACCCTAACTTTTGCTTAATCTTTTTTCCATCTTTGCTTAAATATATGGAGATATAAATAGTCTATTATAGCCCTCTATCTTCTCCTTTAATTCGCAGAGTACAAGATCTGCAGCTGATGTAAATCAGTGTGGCCCCATTATTCTGGACCAATTTAGTGGATCTGTTTCTGATTTGCATCAACACAAACAAGAACATAGTCAGGCCTTAGTCTGATTAAAAATATACAGATAACACTTGGATTCGGTCAGGAATCCTTATTTGATGCACAACTTCATCTCTTAGTGATCTAGTGAGGGCAGGCAAAGCAGTTTGGGGAAGTTCCTCTCAGCTGTAGAGACTGTGGCCTTGGTTTCGAGAGCGACTTGGATAGGGTCAATGAGCAACAGCATCTCCTCTGGCTTGGTACCCAGCCCTCAGTGATAGGTGGGAGTCAGTCTGATCATCACCTGTGCTGGAACTGCTGCAGCTCCCAGAAACTACTGCGCCTGAGCTGTGCCCAGTCGTGTGCCCATTGCAAGGTCTGGTAGGGGGACATAATTCTTCAGGCGGGCCACTGACACAAGCGGTGGCTGTGCCACCCCGCAGAGGAGCCTGCTGCTTTCTAGCACTGAGTCTGGCAGGCGGCAGGCCAGGCAGCATATGGGCAGGGGGAAAGGAGAGCGGCACTGGTGCTAGTCGGCTGCGTCCTAATATGCCCCTGTGCATAGCATTAAAGCAGCTCCTCATCCCAGCCAGGAGCCCAGCATGGGCTATTTATAGCCCTGGCACCTCGCTGCTCACCAGAAGCTCTGTGCTGCTGTATGAGATCTCTGGTTCCCTCTCCCACGCACTCTCACAGACGCCTGCCGCTCCCGGCGTCAGAAAGGTACATTTAAATCCTTTCCCCACTCAGAGCAGGAAAGAGAAGGGAGTTTGGTGCTGAGACAGATGGGCAATGTGGAAACGCCAGGGCCAGGCTGCTTTGGGTTGCTGCTGGGTGCATGTGAAATTTGTGGGCAGGGGTACTTGAATGTATGGCTTGGGGAACCCTTACAGATGCTGCAGAGGGGGCCTATACATAGCAATGCGGGGTCTGCTGCAAGGCAGCTATGTGGCAGAGAGGCTGTAGGGCCCTTGTTTAATATCGGTCAGTGCCAAAATTTAAGCCCTCTCGGTTTTTACAGTGCCTGCTGTTCAGTTCATAAAGGAAATGTAAGAGATTAACTACAAAGTTAGGATGGGAACTCCCAAACAATATCAAACCTGGGGTCTGTTTGCAGTTATATGGGGTTTGCCAGCAGTGTGGAAATAGGGTGAGCCTGTGGATGCACAAATTTCAGTGTCTGAGATCTGTGTACGGGGGGGGCTCCACACCCTCCACAAGCCTGCAAACATCTAGACTTGCTTCCAGCAAGAAAGCTCAGAGAAACTCTTGCTTCTCCCATCAAGCTATCTATATGTGCCTGGGACTGATCCTTACCATCGAGAGGCTGAACATTTTTAATATGAGGATTCAGCGGGGATTGCAGATTTAGTAGGTATCAAATAACATGTATTAGTGCAGGGGCCATTTTGGAGGTGGTGCTGTGTTGTTGCCATGGGTTGCTATGAGATTTCTTTTCTGTGGGTATGGACATACCCAGGTATTTGTGTGGTAGTGATTGAAATGGAAACTAGAGAAATTTATGGGGGAGGCTGGATTCCAACAGTAACTAATGGAACATGGATGTCAAGTTATAAGGGTTTACAACTTGCAATTTATTTTAATTTCATTGCTGAATGACAGGGATGTTAAAGCTTTTACATACTAACATTTGCTCACCAAATGGATATATACTTCAGTTTTATGTAAACATTAGCAATTAGAGTTCACAATCTTATCTGTTATAAAAATTCAAATAGATCCTAGTTTGCACCAAGTTATTAAATTACTTTTCTTTTAATTGTGATACAGTCCAATTTACACTGTACGATTTAATTGTTCCAGAAAGTAAGCCTTTCACCAGTATGTTTAGAAAAATGCAAGAAGAGAAACCTCTAAGACCTTTACCAGGCTGCTTAAAGAGCTACTGAAATATACATTTTAGAAATACATTTTCCTTCCACTGGCATCTGTTGTTGGATGTGTAAAAAACTTGTGCATCCTTCTGTGAATGAGCACTTTGCCATTTCAATTAGTTTTGATATGTAAGAAAAATGATCTGCACATGTGAACTGTAAAAGAAATGGGTTCTGTATGTATATATTTAGCTTCTGCTGATGCAATTAATGCACATAATTGGCTCAGACTGGGATTTGTTTATAGGCATTTGTTTGTGAACAGAGCCACATCCATTTTCTACTTAAATTGTGGGGTTCCTTTGACTGACTTCACTGAGCTTTGAATCAGAGTAAGATTAAGGTCAGGTGAAGGCATATTTGAAAAGATAGCCCACAGGGTCTTTCATTTTCAGCTTCTTTGATTTTTTTCATGAATCTATAACAGTTTAAAGAAAAAAGAATATGCCTAGTGATTGCTGAGATAGGATCAATATTAATCCAATCCCACATCTAGGCCTCTGTCTTGGCAGTAAACAGAGCTCAAACTGTCAAATCTTTCCAGAATCATAAACTACCCAAAGGCTTTGAAAACTGATCAAAGCACCTTCAGGTCTCCGATGGTCAACCATGCTCCCAAACATGGCTTCTGAAGTTTTGCAAGCTGCTTAAAATCTTACTGTTAGGTGTCAAGCTTCTCCTAGCCCAAAGAGCCTTGTTAAGTCCCATTTTATTTTTATTTTAAATTAAAAAGCCAAATAAGCTACTGTAGAAAGGACAGGCTGTGTTTTATATAGCAGTCTGTGTGGAGATGACTCCAGTCTCTGCTGGCAGTGGAATGCTTACAGCAGCAGGGGTGCAGAGACACACACGGGAACACAGCACTACCACAACTGTCTACATCTACAGTTACCTTTGCTGCTTGCAGGTCAGGAGGCTGAGAGCTTCCTTTCCCACCACTTGCAGACTGTAACTGGCTAAGAAAGCTCCCATGAGCATGCCTAGCAGCACATGTTCCAGCAGCAGCTGGGCCATGCCTGGATGGCATGAGACCCCAGACTGCCCTGACTCAGGCTGCTCAGTATTAGATGGCATGTGAAAATAAACAAGGTGCCACAGTGACTGAGGGAGAAAAACAGTTAAAATGTCTCTCAGAAGGACTGTCGTACTTCGTCTTATATAGGCCAATGACATACTTGGATTCGTCCTGTTCATAGTTTCAAAACCTTACAATTCCTTCTTCCCTTCCAGCAATAAATCAGTTCAGATCACCTGAAATGTACCTGCTGTGGGACATCGATAGGGCTGAGTAAGGAGAGTTCTTTCTCTGACTTTAATAGGAAGGAGACCACGTCATCTGGCAAACCTTTTAAAACTGCCTACACAATTTGGGGCTGAAGTTTTACCTTTAGAAGTGATGCAGACACTTCAGTTCCTAAATTGCACAGTAAGCTTAAGTAGGACCTGGAGTTTTAACTTAATTAGATGCATTTGAAAGCCTGAAAATCCTAAATCACTAAGGAACTAGCAACTGAGAGAATATGGAAAACTTCAGAAGAGGTACCCTGGCTGCTAGTAGTTATGGTGAAACTTGCGACACATCCAAAAGCTAAATGTCTAATTGTCACAGAGAGCCATTTATTAGAGACACTTACCTGTATGCCCTCTCAAACCATATAGACTTAAATTTCATAAAAAGAATTGGGTGTTCTCACACACAATGCTCTGCCACAAGTCTGTATATTTTATCTGGACAGAATACATGAGGTTAATTCAAGAAATTATATCTAAGTCAAAGCAAGAAGGTAAGTGTTCCCTGAAACTGTGAGTGACATTTTCAGGACAGATCTCTAGGCACAGACTAGAAATGCTTCCCAGCCTGACCACTGATAACTGTTCTTTGAATGTGTTTTTTCAGCTAGTTGGGCATCTAACAGTTGATTTAGTCAGTTGATTTCATCAGTATATGTTTCTAATGATATAATGTAGGACCATATCAGTAACTTCACTCTGGATAAAGTATCTGATTCATCCCCTATTATCCTTGAAAAAATTGAGAAAATTAGATTGGATTCACACAATGTTCTTGACAAATATGTTCTTTTATCACCTTATTGCCCTCTAAATTCTTATAATTCAATCATGTAATAATTTCTTCCGGCATCTTTCCAGGTATCAGGATTAGGATAATAGTTCCTATTATCCTATACATATAGGAACATCTATAATTCCCTGAAAGCTTCCTTTCTATAGGTTATTCTATCTTTTCCTTATATCAAGATTAATGTTATTATTTGCCCTTCTCAAGCACTGCGGGATCTTTTGCACGGTTTAAAATCTTGGTCTTAAATGCCAGCACAGCCTTCATCATTAAACCCCAAGATTATAACATTATTGTCATCTGGATACTGATTTCTGCCTCGCTGTGGCTGTCAGCCAAATGTCATAATGCATACAATTAACAGATTTGCTTCTCAGCTCAACAATAACAAAGGAAGCACAAATAATTCATAGGCAGAGGCACTGGTTCTTTGATGTGACTGAACCCTGATCCTTTCAGCACCTGAAGGGAGGCAGCCTGAAGTCAGGGCAGCCTCATTAAGGCAGAGGAGAAAAAAAAAAAAAGCAGAGGAGGAAGAGGAGGATGCAGGGGGTGCCCCACGCTGGGTGCTGTGACCTCTTCTGGGCCAGGTCCCACAGCTCCCACCCTCCCACCATGGCGCGGGAAAGAGCAGATTCCTTGGGACTGGGGGAAAAGACAAGAAAAATCTTTGTCCCAGACAAAAATGCAGACAAAATAATGTCTCTAATTACAAGGTAGCTTTTTTATTTCAGAGGTTAAGGGAAATTCCTGATGAGATACTTCCATCTGGTTTACAGTCCCTTTGCGCTGGGGCAGTTCAGAGAGGCTGCAGTGTAACTGAGAATTGAGGACAGCATTTATTTATAGTTTGATAGCCTCATAAAAGCTGTAGAGCTGAGCTCACAGCAGTGCGCTTATTTACGTTTTGAACTGCTCATGCAGCACCCTACTGCCGTGCAAAACGTATGCTGTAGCTCCTGCAGAAAATTACATATGACTCTTCATAAGGTTCATGACAGGAAGACAAAAAAAAAAAATTAAATTAGACTAACAAACCAGCTGATATAAAAATAAAAGTAGCAGCCACAACCAGAGGAAAATTAACAGCATGGCTCTGAAATAAAGTAACATCAAATGAAGATTTGCACCTGAATTCATTTTTCACAACAGAAGAAAAAAATATCCAAGAACTCTGAATAAGGCAATAACCTGATTTCAGCTCGTGGTGACATTACAAAGGATGTGAGCCTTGCACTGGAGGTTTTATAATGACAGCCCAGCCTCTGGCACAATCTCAGTGTAGTGTCTCACTGCAAATTATATTTGTATCACATTTATCCTTTCTTTTAATATCAATGTGCCATCTTTTTTCCTCCGTAACCCAGAGGGGAAAGCAAAGCAGCACCATTTCATTATTACCCTTTAATAGTCTTTCCAGCAATATAAAGGAGAATATTAATATCCTTCCAATGACCTCACCTAAACGCTGCTAAAAGCCAGGAATGGAGTGACAAGTTTGTAGCTAATGCACAGGGATGAATTTCTGAAGTTAATGAAAGGATTTTACCCGTGGGTTCTAATCCTGCTTTCTTTTTAACCTTTTAGCTTCAGTTTCCTCAGCTGTAGGATGGAGAAAGGAGACTTAATACAAGTCAACAGCACAATTTTACTGAGTACAGTTCAGTCAGGAGCTTGGTGTGCTATGAAAGCAAGGAGGTGCAGAAGGTGCATTCTTAGGAGGAAAGGCAAATACTGTCTTCTTTAAAGTGTCAGGTAACCAAGCCTGCCTATAGCTCTGGCTGCAGAGCTCAGTGAGGTGGGTGAAGAGGAGGTTGGAGGGTTGCAGATGATCCTGACTGCAAGGAGGAGGCTCCTTGCACAGTTCAGCCCAAGGATGATGTGATGATTGGGTGTGGACCAGCTCCAGAAGAGGAGGCCACCACATCCACCGCTCACAGGCTGTATGTAGCTCTGCTGTTGCTGCCGGGGAGGATGCCCAGAGATGATCCACCAGCTTTGTGGGTGGCAGAGGAGACCGCCCTGCACTGGGTGCCGATAGGCAGTGCCCTTCATCATCTGGGTAGTGGGTGTAGGAGTTATCCATCAGATAATTTGTGCCTGAAGTAGTGCATAAATGGCATGAGCTACACTGTACTTTAAGATTCCTATTGCTAATGTCTTAATGATGAAAGAGAGGAGAAAACGGCTGTGAGCCTGTTGTGCCAGATATCCTAATCACTGGTGAATCAACACATAAAATCCACAAATCTGATGAACGATGTAATCAAAGACAAAGTGTTGCTCTTAAGAAAGCTAAATTAACAGTGAAAGAAAACTTAAAGGTGACCAGCAAAGGAAGTGAAATCATAACTCAGTTCTACATGCTGCTTCTTCCTGATCTGTACAAAAGTCTGGGAAAGATGATGATGATTAATCATCTCACTTGTTCTTCACATTAAAAATGCACATTTTGTCCATTATGGAAAAGCTGGAGGATGTGTGAAGCTCTGACATCACAAAAGAGGAAGAGAGAAGCTGATAATTTTGGAGGAAAAACCCTGGTTAGTCATATTGCTAAACAGGATTGGGGTCTTGTTGGTAGTTATTAACACTTTCATCCATTTGGAGAGGGAAGAACCTGGTTACAGACACTACAGCTCATCTGCTTTAAGATATGTGTGCTTATAATACATGATCTTTGAGATATTGTATGGTTCCTTTATCAAAATGCAGTGAAGATCAAATATTACAAGGTGATAAAATAGCACGAGGGGAAAACATTAAACTGGCCATCTAATTATCATGTAGGATTAAAAAAAGAACAATTCCTATCTCTTCTACTGACTGGAAAGACTGCTCCAGAGGCAGTCAATGCAGGATTAAGACCTACATTTTCTCAGATGCAGTATTTCATTTCAATGTAGCCAGAAAAAAAATAATCTAGATTTTGGAAATATCATCACTTTATTTTTTTTGTACTAAACTTACTGCCTTTGATTGATTTTTAGAAGCACCATAAGAAGAGCTCAGAGCTTGGCTCACATTCAGACTACAAAGTTAATGTTTTGTCTTCCAAATCCATTTTTAAAATCTGGTAATAACCCAGATTCATTTCTCAGATGTGTTGCTTCTAGTTCCAGATTTGGAATATGGAAAGAATTGATAAAATCAAGGAAATGCTAGTCTTCAAGCATGCCTGGCTTTTAATTTAGCACCCAAAGTGAGGAATCTATGTAATTTGCTAAACCAGAGTGATGACTACTTCCAAAAACAAATGAACAGCTAAAAGAGTAGGTCTGAGATTGTTGATATAGCTGTAGATTTCCTTTTCACCTGGGAAACAACTATAATATTTTTAAAAAACAATCCATTTAGCAAGAGCTTTAGAGAAATCTGGACTGTTTGTGAAAATACCTTTAGATGGATTTCAAAGTATTTAATATACTCAAATTTTATGTTGATACATTTCTTTAATGAAACTAAGACTACTCTTTGTGCTTCCAGAATTTGAGAAAACCAGTTCGATCTGTTGTACATCACCCTGATCCTGAAAATAATTAAGCTGGTGAGGAATGTTACTCTTTGAATAGTCCCGTTAAGCAATTCATAGGATATTTACAATGTGTTTCAAACATGGTTATACCACAGCTTTAGGAGCTTGTCTGTGTATTGGTGATTCAAGACATGAGTCCTTAATGCACTTCCACAAAAGAACTGTCTCAGTGCCACATTAGAGACAAAAACTGTGTTAAGGACTGGTATCCTTCAAGCGATGGGTAAACGTCACTCTCCCATTGACAGCTCTACTGCTGTACCTCACATTCTGCAGCTTGCTGATCGGAGAGCCTGAGAGGTTCAGTAAAGGGCGCCCCCCCAAAAAACCCCAGAAACGGGACCATGAAGTTCCTTCTGTGTTCCCCATAAATAAAAGAAGAGGGAGTATATGAATAATTACAAATTAATTAAAAATCCCATTTGAGGTTACTGTAAGTGGAACCAAAACTCTGTGAATCTGCAGTGCTTAAGCATCCTGCTGATAAGTGGCAGGACAGCTTGAAAGCTGGCCCCTACTTACTAATCCTTTATTTATCCCAAAGCAAACCAGTAGGAACTCTGTAAAAACAAGTGACCTACACTCTGGTGTGAAAGAGTAAAGAATCTGGCCAATTAGACCAAGCAGCTTCCTGCCAGCTCTGCCACCATACTTCAGGGGTGGAAGCTGGCTCCACCCACAACATTGTCTTGACTCTCTCAGCTTGAATCCTGGGGAGAGAGCTACTGGTAAAGTGGGGAGAGATGGGGCAGGGACAAATCCATTGGTAGAGTGACAAGATGGCAGCTTCCCAACTGCTTTGCAAGAGTGTATGCACAGGGCTTCTGAATCGAAACCATTCTGCAAACTGGTAGCCAAGGCTGGTGGTAAGGCAGAGTATTAAATATCCACAAGTACACTTATGCCTCTAAAATGCCAGTGAACTGGGTTGTACTAGTGGCTTTATTTCCCACCCACTTTGCAGGGGGTACAGATCGCTGTAAAAACTAATGAGAAGCAAGTCTAATGTTTTTCCGCTTTTTTAGTCTTGTAAAACCCTTTTCTGTAGTCTCTACTTAGGCATAACTCCTAGTTTGAGAGAAGCTGTGAGCACGGAAAAGGCACTATGCCATTCTAGCTGTCTAACCTAAGGGGCTGTTGAAAATATAAGGTACTTTCAGCATCTAAGCAAGGACTAATGTCCTTCAGGTGCATGTGAGAGACAAAACTTGAATAGCCAAGGGACTAAGGGCCTGACCTAGAGTTTATTAAAGTCAGTGGAAAACTTTCCCTCAGTTTTAACAGGCTCTGGATCAAGACCAGGGAAAGGAGGGAGAAGGCAGCTGGAAAAGGTTGGTTTGAAGGGAAGGCTGTAATGTTCTTTAATTACAAGTTTAATCACCAAACTTGGGGTGGGGGGGGGCAGGTATTGAATATTGAAAATGACTTGAAGTGTTGATTTTATTTTCTTGTGTCTTGGAGACCTTGACCCTGAGACCTCACCATAATTTTACGTACTTTTTATGCATTACGGATTTATATCACATCCTATAGAATAACTAGCTTTAGATATTAATAGCAATACTCATTTGCCCAATAATTTGTTCTTATTGGACAACGTTATGCTTCTACCTCTAGAAACATTTCTGATGAAGACCTTGAATTCTGAGGAGATTTAAAAACAGGAAGTTTGGAAATAAACCATGGATCATAAGGCTGAGGACAAAAGAAAGCAGTGCCATAGCTTGGCTTTATTGGAACAAGTGAAGAGAATGAAAGAATCGACAGAGATAATTGATGTTGTGCTAGTTGCAGAAGGTGAGAAATTCCCCTGCCATAAGGTGGTGCTGGCTGCCTTCAGTCCCTATTTCAGAGCCATGTTCACCTGTGGCTTGGTTGAATGCACACAAAGAGAAGTGGTACTGTATGACATCTCTGCAGAGAGCATGTCCGTAATACTCAATTACATGTACAGTGCAGATTTGCACCTCACTAACCAGAATGTGCAGACTGTTGCGCTTGCTGCATATTTCATGCAGATGGAAGAAGTTTTCAGTATGTGTCAGAAGTACATGATGGGCCATATGGATGTTTCCAACTGTGTGGGCATCTACTACTTTGCAAACCACATTGGGGCAGAAGATTTATCTGATCAAGCAAGGAAATACTTATATCAGCATTTTGCTGAGGTGAGCTTACAGGAAGAAATATTAGAGATTGAATTCCAGCAGCTGTTGACTCTCATAAAATCAGATGATCTGAATATTTCCAGGGAGGAGAGCATTCTGGACCTTGTCATTAGATGGGTCAAGCACAGCAGAAAGTCACGTCTAGAGCACCTTATTGAGCTCCTGAAGCAAGTGAGACTGGTACTTGTCAGCCCTTCCTTTCTCATGGAAGCCCGGAAAAGGAACACCATGATCCTGTGCAATTCAGAATGCAATGATATGTTTGAGGAAGCACTGAAAACTATCAAGCTATCCAGCCACCCTTCTCTCAGCCTGCGATACGGCATGGAGACTACTGATCTCTTACTCTGCATCGGCAACAATTCGCTTGGCATTAGGTCAAGACATGGTAGCTATGCAGATGCCAGTTTTTGTTATGCTCCTGCGACACAAAAGACTTACTTCATTTCCTCTCCAAAATATGGAGAGGGTTTAGGATGTGTTTGCACTGGTGTTGTCACTGAGAATAATGATATTATTGTGGCAGGAGAGGCAAGTGCTGTCAAAATGTCTAGACAAAAGACCAGGAACATCGAAATTTATAGGTGTGTACCCTCTGTGGGAAAAATCCCTGATTATTTAAAATTTTAAAATCCAAATAATGGTTCTGGGGACTAAAGAAGACCATTAAACAAAGCATTCTTTCCTTGAAAGTTTTCCCAGAGGTTTCAATTACTCTAATCAATTTGCCACAATTGATTTCTATGGCACAATGAATTACATATACACCACCAAATCCTGATGCCTTTTCTCCTGAAAGAAGGAAGAATTACTGTAGTGGCATCTCTGGGTAGATGAGCTTGATTAGATCCTACATCAATGTATGTGGATTCTCCTTACTCAAATCTCAACATTTTCCTGGGATGCTCTTTTGTAGGTCATTAGCAGGGGGGCATGAGTCAAGCAAATAACCCAAGGAGTCCAGTAAGACAGAGATAACACTCTCCTCTGTTGATGGTGATGATAGTACTTCAGATATTAAAGGATAATGATTGATAGCTTTAAACCCTCATTCTGTTTTTACCAATGTCTTTCTCAGAAGCACCTATTTTAAAGAAAATCAGACATTTTCTGGATTAAAGACAAAATTAAAAACTGGTGACAGCATTTTCAAATATAGATGCCTAAATTTAAGGAAGTAAATCCATACTGAGACGGATGAAGTAGCCTTATTTTCAGCAGTGCTGAGCTCTTAATCTTTCCACTAACTTCAGTGGGAACTGTGATTGAACAGCACATGCAAAAATAAGGGATTCCTTACCTTAATTAGGGTCAAATATCTTTGAAAGGATGCCTAAAATTAGGATCCTTCATACTAAAAATGTTTGATATTGCAAACATTGGCCTCAATTTAATAACTTCTCTGTGAAGGAGAAAGCTCCTTTTGTCATCATACCATTGTCTGAATAAACATTGATGGTGAAGGGGGGTGACATTTCAAAACAAGCTGATGGGACCTCAGTGAACCAGAGCATTTACCACTTTGCATTTTCCTACAGATACCACCAGCGAGGAAACCAGTTTTGGCACAGCCTATGCACCACTCAGTTCCGTGAACTCTATGCGTTGGGCACTATCCATAATGATCTCTATGTAATAGGAGGGCAAATGAAAGTGAAAAATCAGTATCTGGTCACAAACTGTGTGGAGAAGTATTCCATGGAGCAAGGCACCTGGAGAAGCACAGCGCCTCTTCCAGTACCACTTGCCTGCCATGTAGTGGTGACAGTGAAGAATAAGCTCTATGTGCTGGGTGGCTGGACACCACAGGTTAAGAAATGTGCCAGTTATTTTGTTTTGTTTGTTTACTAACAAGCAGAGCTATTGTTGGTGTATATGATGTGTAATTTTATGGTGCTTCTTGCATAGGAAAAGTACATCAGTGATAACAGAAGAATAAAATGCTCACATTCCTCTGATTAAACATCTTTTGTAGGAAAATCAAACAGGGTGAAGAGGAATAATATCCATCTTATGCCATCCTCACTGTAAAATACCAACTTTAGGGAAGGCAGTTCTTTCATAGAGATGTGCACAGTGAGCAGGAGTTTAAAATACATCTCCTGTGTCAACATTGGTTCATTTGAAATAGCTACTGTGTTAAACACCTCATTAAAAAAAAAACAAAAACCACACAAAAAACCCCCAGACCTTGAACTGAAATAACTAAGATGATAGTTAGTACTTATTTGGTACTTTTTTGTCATCATACACTATGAAAAAAGGCTATGATTAACTTCAGCCTTCTTTCCCTTATATACTGTCCAATTAATTTTTCCAGGTATCAGTAAATAATGGTATTTATAGACTCATAGAATCACAGAATTATTAAGGTTGGGAAAGACCTCTGGGATCATCAAGTCCAACTATCAACCCAACACCCCCAGGCCTCCTAAACCATGACCTGAAATGCCACGTCTACATGTTTTTTAACACCTCCAGGGATGGCGACTCGACCACCTCTCTGAGCAGCCTGTTCCAGTGACTGACCACTCTCTCAGTAAAGAAATTCTTCCTAATATCCAATCTAAACCTCCCCTGATGCAGCTTGAAGCAGTTTCCTCTTGCTCTATCACTAGTGACCTGGGAGAAGAGACCAACACCCACCTCACTACAACCTCCTTTCAGGTAGTTGTAGAGAGCGATAAGGTCTCCCCTCAGCCTCTTCTTCTCTGGTCTAAACAACCCCAGCTCCCTCAGCCACTCCTCATAAGACCTGCTCTCCAGACCCTTCACCAGCTTCATTGCCCTTCTCTGGACACGCTCCAGCACCTCGATGTCCTTCTTGCAGTGAGGGGCCCAAAACTGAACACAGTACTCGAGGTGCGGCCTCACCAGTGCCGAGTACAGGGGCACGATCACCTCCCTGCTCCTGCTGGCCACACTACTCCTGATACACGCCAGGATGCCATTGGCCTTCTTGGCCACCTGGGCACACTGCTGTATTTAAATCATACAGAGGCCCTTAACTGAGCCCTGTCTTCAGAAAGTGTGTACACAGGTAAATTTAAGGGACATATTTATATCTGAAACGTAAAGTTCACCTCAATTTCTCAGGAAACTTTCTTGGTTAACCAAAATTCATTTATTTGATTTTCATTAAATTATAGTTTAAATGAAAAGTCAAAGCATTCTATGGAAAACAAATTCCTTTAATCAATCCATTTATGTTTCAGTTGCATTTCTTGGCCATGTAAAGTTTTAATGTGAATTTTCAGCATGACCACAGATGCCATGTTCAGCAGTACGGGAATATACAGAACTGTGCTATAAGGAAGATGGATGTCAGGGACAGTGCTTGCTCTCTCAAGTTGCTCCCACTACGAAAGATCTTTTTTAGGAGCTTAGCCCATTCTTATTTACTGCTTGGTGCAGTTTAAATTTGAGCATTCAAGATAAAGCCCCACATTTACTTGACAATGAAGTAGAGCATCTGTAATTCTTATTGCCAATAGCAATATGTTCAGACTGTCATCACATCTTAGTGGTTTGTGTTCTGAAATAAATTACTGTTTAAAGTATTTAAAAGTGAGATGCACTCACCAAACAAGATTTCCTCCTTTTTGGGTATTTTGAGCGCAGGAGTCGCCAAAGGAGACAACAGAACAATCGGAGAGTATTTCTGATACTGAAAAACTGAGCAAGGATACCTCACTGTTTAAAGAATTAAAATAGAAAAAAAAAGTAGAAACAATCTGTCTTTAGAAATACTTGAACTGAAAGATATGTTATATCACAAAGACAGATGTTGAAGTCAGACAACCAGCTTTGTCTCTCTTAATAGTTCTCCAGAACAGATTGTGGCTTAGAAGCACAAGTCAGGAATATTGAGCCAAGAATGGTTTTAAAAAAAACACGGGCACCTTGAAAACACCTGAAGTAGATACCTGCCAACCAGTACTATTGTAGCAATATATGGAAGTCTGAGTTTACATATAAATAGACTTGACATGAGCAGATTAACAGTACTTGATTAAAACCCATAGATTTGTCAGATTAGGGTGTACCTGAACAGATAAAGGCAAATTAGCTGAAGCTCTCAAAAAAGTGCCTTCAGACCAGCACTGCAGAGTTCTGAATTCTGCTGGTACCATATAACTCCTACACTCACCTGTCAGATGTGGTGGTTGTTTATGTGGGGCTACCACAGCTGCACTGTGAAAGCAAATGAGTTCATCAAGCCAGGAGTTGTCCCTATGCTCAAGCAGCACTGAATGTTCTGTCAATCCTGAACAAATACTAACAACGCAGCATTGATAGAGTGCTGTAAATGTATGTGTCCATTACAGAACAGGGATAAATACATGTTCCCTTCCCACTCAGGCTTTGCAATTGAAACAAGGCAAGACAAAGTCAAGCCAGGACATAAAATGACATCTTAGGAGGGCAAAGACTCAACTCACAGAAGCATTGCTCAGTCTCAGCATTGGTCTAGCCTCACTGATGCTAGAAGAGTTAAAAACCTAAGCAACTCCAGCCTTGGTAACTGGGGGCTCTTAAAATGGGAGGCGGCATTTGGTGAGGCTGAGAGGAAGGTTTCAGACCCTTGAGACAGATAGAAGGGCTGCTGGATCTTATGTTTTCTGTACATAAAGGGCACACTGTGCACTCTGAGGTGAACATTACCACAAAAATGAGGTAGGATGTGAATTCACAGTATGTCAAATTCTGTCTGCTCCTAAGTATATGCTTACTCTGTGTTAAAAATACACCTTATCCCTCTTTCAGTGTTTCATACTTATGATGAAGAAAAAGCATGCCCTGGGCACTGGTTTTCTCTCTATTATTACTAGGACTTTACAGCAGCCTTGTGAATGAGGTACAGTCTACCAGAGCTGGGCCTGTGAATGTATTGTTACTACCCAAATCCTCAGCTTTATTGCTGCAGAATATAGATACATTCTTATTCATTTGCCTTCTACAGTGTACTCCCAGCCACAAGTCATGGGTGCTGTTAAACCCTAGTGAGTACGAATCACTTTGCAGCTATAATTGATGTGTTTATGTTATTTATCTGCTCAGCGGTCTGCTGTGATTAATTGCATGCAGGCATGTGCAGAGGGCTCCAAATGTTGTATTATTATATGGCTGTCATATTTCATACAGATGGATCTGCCTGACGATGAGCCGGATCGATTAAGTAACAGAACATTTCGGTATGACCCAGGCCAAGACAAATGGACAGAAGGCGCGCCAATGAAGTACTCCAAATACCGCTTCAGCACAGCCATAGTCAACAGCGAGATTTATGTCTTGGGTAAGAGGAAACAGATTTTTAACAGATAGTACCATGACTTTTTCTTCTTTACAGTAGTTTGCCTCTGTGAAGTGAAATATCTCACCCTTTGCTATGTACACAGGACAAAGTATGTCGGACTAAATGGATAGTATTTTTCTAGAATTATTTTTTCCCCGCATCGTTTCTTCCTTCCTTCCTTAATTTATGTAGATTAAATTAAGTGAATGTTTAGTGTTCTGGATTTATGTAACAAAGATACTTTGCTTTTTAAACTACTTTTCCCTGGATTATCAGAGTGTGCTATAAATAATGAATTTTAAAAGGTGGGTAAAGAAGCCTTGTTAGCACCATTTCACAGGTGAGCTGTGAAAAGCTGAAGAACATACCCAGCACCATCAAGGAATGGCATAGGGAAAAAAGAATTTGGATCTTCCAGTCAAAACCAACATTATTTGTGGATTCTGAAAAAATTAAACGATTCATTCTCTTCCACCCACCTCAACACAGTGCATTTTTTGGAAGATCAAAACTTTTAATTTTGTCATTTTTTAATTGAATCTTTTCAGTTTTTTGTTTCAAAACAGTATTTTGACCAGAAGTTTTAAGACTTGTGTGAAAGAGTTCAATAATCTCCTACCCCAAAATCTTCTGTCCCAAAATGATCCCCATCCATATCCCCAGTTCTACAGTTCATCTGTAACATGACTCTTCCTAAAGACCATCATTCATGGTCCCAACCCAACCTCTGTCGAAGCCAACAGAAAGAACATCACCTGTTTCTGAACACTAGCGAACACATCAGAAGGTGGCAAGCAAGGGATTTTTTGGAAGAGAAAATGGTGATGTAAGGCAGGAAAAGGCAGATGGAGAAGAAAAGCATTGTTGGCATTGGGAATGATATGGGGAAAATGTTGAAGGAGCATCTTGTAAGGAGAATAGGAGTCAGAAAGGTGACCAAATGAAAATAGAGCAGGATTATAGATAGGTGTATAACTGGAAAGTACTTGAAGAAGTGGTGAAAAAATTTCATACAGTCAATTAATCCACAGGTGGGCTGTGCGTTATCCATGCCCTTCCATGTTCCCAATATCCTGTGGGCAGCATCAAAGAAGAAGAAGGTAGCAGTCACATCAGTTCCTCAGAACCTTTCAATCCCTTCTGCTTCAAAATACTCCTGCTTACAATCTTACCAAAATGAACACAAAAAAAAAATATGGTCTTTCCAACTTATACACCTCCTGTATAAGGGTCATTCTGGTTTTGTATGGGTTGTTACATACCATGGATAAAGGAGCGTTTGTTCCTGGCATGTAATACAGAAAGCATTTTGCAGGGGGTGTATTTAAGAAAGGTGTCTTTGAAGTAGAAGAGGAAAATGGCTTTAACACTGCATTTGTCTTCTTTTAGAGAAACTTCTTTCTCTAAAGTAGCTTGAGACAGGCTCATAGTCACAACCAGAAGAGAGGGGGAAAGAAACCTATATGTAAAAGAGAGTTTTGCAAACAGAAAATAATTTCATTATTGTCAAAGGTTAGTGATAGAGAACATCAGTATGCTGTTAAATAACAAAAGTGTTGGCTCCCAGGTTCAATGGTGCTTCAAAAATGTGGAAACTCCATCCTTTGTAAAAGGTTAAATATATATAATTATTTATACTGACACTGATGATGTAATGGGGCACCAAAAGCAGCTGTAAGACTTGGGAAGAGAAAGCTGTATTCATGCATTTCGGTAAGAAGCATTCCGAGATCAAAACCACAAATGCTGCGATGACACAAGAGGGTCAGGATGAAAAAAAAAGGAGCTGCCTTGGGATGTATGTGACAAAACAAATTGACAGTCTTCTTCACAGCAAGCCTGACACTGAGACAAGGAAAAGGAGTGGCTAATAAGGAAAAGTGCATCCATTTTCTTCCCTCAAAATCTCACAAAGAAAGAATATCTCAGTGATTACAGAAGAGAAATGTACAGATTGAACAGAAAGCACAGTATTAAATCTGAGAAATGCCTGTTTAAATGGCATTGAGGAAAGTTCATGGTCTCACAGACCTTCACAAGGATTTTGCTAACGTTAAAATATAAAAAGCATCATTTTATTATGTATAGTTGCCAGTGCTGCAGTGGTCAGGGAGCTGAATACTTGAATTCTTTCTTACATGTCAGCCAGTACCAATAACCTTTTTTTGTGAGAAAACCTTTGTTAACAATCAGATCAGCGTGTGGGCCAGAACAAGCTCTTGCTCTGTCTCCATCGCTCTTGTTGGTCCACGCACCTTCCCATGAGCAGTCCTTATTCAAGCAGTCCTGACGGAACCAACACACTTAATCCTGTGATTAACAATTTTCTGCACTGGACCCTTCACTCTTGCCACTAAACGTAACTGAATACACATAAAAGCGATGTTTGTTCTCAGTTTTGACAGTGTAAATCTGGGGTAATTTCACTGTAATGAACAAATTTGCCTGTAATTTATACCAAAGGTATAAGCTCACTCTCTGCTCCAGGGAGGGGATTTTTGACAAAGACTGTGCTATTTTTACCATCGTGTTTCCCAGCCTGCCTCCGTTCTGATGTTCAGTCCACTCAAGGTGTAACTGCAGAAAGTGTAGACATGAATGAGTTACCATCAGGTAGGAAGAATATCAGTTGCAGGGGAGACATTTTGACCTAGATCTGAGCTGTTTTCACAAACTCCTGATTGCCTATTTTCACCAACCTTGCAAGGACTTTAATGTCCATAAATCTGTAAAATTTGGTTGAAACTGGCCAACAGGTACAAAAGCTATGAAAGGCAGACAAAATAATGTAAACACAGCTACAGAACACACATGAAGTGAGGGTAACTGCATGAGTCTTGTTTCCTTAGGAAATCAAATAATATTAGAACTAATTGTTTTTAATTGAAAGGAAAACCTGACACTAAGCCAAAAATTATTTTTCAACAAATTCTATCTTTGAATATGCTGGTTTAAATCCACCTTTAGCTGTATGGGTGGAAATGAAGATTTATCTGTTAAAATTGAGAAGACAATGTGGTTGGTAAATGTTAATCATCGTGGTCTCGAAACTGTGTGGAAGAGATCAAAGCATTTTCCAAGACCTCTCAAAATGATGAAGCAATTTCCAAAGGAATTCTGTTTGGAAACAGTGATACAATCACTGATATTGGCATCTTATTCTGCTGATACCACATGTGGCCTCATGTCCAGCTGTAAACTCCCACTTGTCAGCTGTAATTAAAACCTCACACAGAAAAGCTACCTTCCACTGTTCATTTGTGGTGACAGGTTCTTGTTACCTTGTGAGTTCTTAGGCTGTTGGGCTGTGAGGTGCGTACAGTTTTCCTTTGGAAACAATTGCGATGGTAACCCTGGTGGGGTGAATGGGCAATTCATGGCATTGAAAGGAAGACAGTGAAAGCACTCTTAATCTGGCTGATGTGGTACTTGATCACGCAGATGAAATTCATGAGAGAATGGGAATGGAAGGATGGAAGTTGGTGTTGACAGACCAAAGAATAGCAACTGCCATGAGGATAGTAAAACCACTTAAGGCTGATCAAAGCCATGGATCCCTCAGACATCACCCTGCATCACGAGGAATGTGGGGCACTGTGCAAGTCTAGAACTATGCTGTCAAGGGCCATTTGTGCAAAATGACATTCTGAAGAGGATCACAGCTTGTAGGTTGTCCTCCTGTAGTGACCTCGGAGACATCTATGCTCAGGCATAATGACTAAGCTTTTGTGCTACAGATAAGAGAGAAACTTCCGTGGAGTCTCTACTATTGCCATTTATACCCTCTCACTTCAAATAGGGGTTCCCCATGGTGAAGTGTGTGTGTACAGAACTTGAACATCTAACAGGCTCCCATGGAGCCCCAGTCATGGGACACTCAGTGAAGGGGCAATTCGAAGCATGCTTGATGTCAGTGCTTGGATTCCCACAGCATCATCCGCTTTTCATATCATACTTGTTCCTTATGTGGTGCACTGTCTCCATGGGCTTCCTGTAGTCTGCACACATCTAAGAAGATCCACTGGGGGCTGCTGGGGTCAGAGGAAGGGGAGGGAGGGAGGCAAGGTGGAAAAAGGTAAGTGTAAGATTTCTTCTGTATGCCATGAGAACCAAGACCCTCTTCCAGAAATAAAAACATGAAATAAAGAAATATATAACTGTAGCTGTGTATACAAAGTAGTGTTGCAGAAAGATGAAACGTCTTTCAAGCAACTCTTGAAAACAAAGTCCTTAAACAAAGTAAGTTTGTCAGCTCTTTCAGGCAGGATCTCTGACTTCCTGTACAGTTCATACAGGTGTCAGCACATTCGGGATTAGGTGGGACTGTAGAGCAAAAATGAAAAATCACTGCACTAAAAGTTGATCCTCTCTAATGTCTCTGATGTGTGAATGCAATTTCTATCATAAATATGAAGTAAAAAGCATAGATGGAGCACTATCTTTGAATAAGATGCTGTAGCGGACCCTTTGATATACAAGTCTAATTTTTGCTCTCAACCATGCAGGTGTAAATCTGTAGTAAGTAGTCTGCTGATCGCAGTTATGTTGTGTCAGACTCATTTTGTTCTAACCCAGATCAGACTCTGACGCTTTGCCTTTGAAGTGTTAATTTCTGAAAAGTCCTATTGGCACAGAACAGAGAGTACACAGTCACTGTCCAAAAACTCTTCGCAGCCTAATTGCCAGCTCCAGCATGTAAAACCCTAATGACTTAAATGGAATGATTCTAGAGTCACACTGATGAGAGGAAAATGAGGAATAGATTAGAGTTTTTGGTCTGAGTAATAGCATTGTTCAGGAACCTGTACCATGTGCCTTAATCACCAATCCTGTAATGTAATTTTCTGTTTGTTGTGTAATGTTCCTAGAGAATCTTATGCTATTTATACAGTGTACATAATCCTCAAAAGTAAATGAACAGAATTTCCTAAGGCTCAAAATCCTTTCTCCTATTCATCCCATTTGATTGGTCTTAGCTCTTTCTCTCCATATTTTCCCAGGAACATAACTATATTCATTGGAAAGCCCAAGAAAGAGCAGTATTGTGTTCTTAATGACAGAGGCAATTGAGACACTTTTGGAAGAAAACCAGATGGGAGGGCTTTATTTAAGGTCATGCATTTTAATCTCTTTCTTAAAAAAAATATTCTTTCCAGCTAAGTCTCTGAAAACTCATTACAGCCAACAGACAAATTAGGAAAATTTATCCAAATGAACCCATTTGAATGCCATATTCATTAGCTTATGTTAAAACACATTCAGTAGAACAACTGTCTCTGAAGTACAGGTCACTGGTAAAAAATATTGTATCACCATGACAGCTTTAACCATGTGTTGCTTTTATGTTATATAATTCCTGCTTTATAAATAAGAACATATAGAAGGGCTTAAATGAGAAATCCTATTAGGGAAGATTTAGGAATCAAAGAATTTTTGTTTATCCTCCTTAGCCTGGCAACCCACCTCTTACAATTTGTTTTTTTCCTCTGAGTTCTTGCCGAGAGCTTCTTTTAAAAGTTTTAAGCAGTTGAATGAGGTTCAATTAAACACTGAATGCCTCGGTCATAAAATACTTATTTGAATATGTACTTTGGGGTCTCTCTGGAAAGGAAAGCATGTGTAGGAGGGGCTGGAAGGAGATATTTTAGCTTTCATGCTGGAGTATTAACTGTGCATTTGAATAACACCTTCTTCTAAAATAAACATGTCTATTTATAAATACGCTTTGGACTTCTGACAATAGCAGCTTATGGGCCTGATTCTGCTCTGTTGTACCTGTGTGACAGCCTCCGTAGTGCCTGTGTGCCGGGAGGCACAAAAAAGGCAAAAATTTGTTCCGATACATGAGATCAGAAATGCCTTCTATTCACTTAAGGATTATCAAAGGAAATGCGAACAAGGCATTACAGGAGAAAAGAATGAGCTGGAACTGAAGTGTTGACCATGTTTAGAAAGACAATTATCTGTTTCTTCAGCCCTGCTTCTAATCAATCTTTTGCCCTCATGTCTTCTGCAAGCTGCGTTACATCATCTGCTTTGCTCTGTTTTAGAAGAGAGTGACAGTGCTCCTCAGTTTCATCTTCAGAAGTGCCTGCCAGGGCTAGCTTTCTTGATCCCTTATTTCTCTGAGAAACCACTATGCAGCCCTGCTTTGCAGAGTGAGAGAGAAACCTAAGTGCTGAAACTCTCAGATTAGAGCTCTTGAAGAGTAATGATGGGAAATGTTACGTAAGAGATTAGCACTATTAAATCCATTGTGCATTCCAGAGATCAATTCAATAGTGAATTTTATGGGAGGCAAAGCTTAGATTTCACTTGCTTTTTGGAGAATTACTCCTTTTTTGTCACCCATTTCCCCGGTTCCTTTGTTAAAAATTCAGAGGCACAATTAAGAATATATGTTGCTCAGTATTGTGATCCGAGGACTTAATTATATGATAAAGAATTACAGTGTCAGTGTGCTGAGGGCACTAATGGGTCTTGATCATCCTGACCAGCATCACCTGCGGCCTCCACCCACACCCTCTGTCCATAGGCCCAGGAGCATCATTTAAACACAGGCCTGGCGCATCAGTACCTTCTTGACACTTTGCCTTTGCCTGACAACTGCTGGTAGGATCTTTTGCATTCACCTGCCACTGGTCCTGTGGAGCTGCACCACCCCAGCCTCCCACTCCAACAGTGCATTTATTACATGGGTCGTCTTCCCTTTGGAAGCAGCTCTGCTCTTGTTGCTCCCTGATATACTGCCCTGGCTGAGAGACTGCTGTGCATGTCTAATTTCAGGTGTCTGTTAGTGGGGGAATCAAATGAAATGGTAGGATGTCTGATATTCAGAGGTCCCCATCACCCTGGCACTCTCAGGGGAGTATGTAAGCTCTTTTCAGTCCTGTCTGGACCACCAACCACCTTGTAGGTGTCATTTTGGTCACCTATCCTGTCTGTGCAATAAACAATCTAGACTTGGATCTGGGTGACTATCCTGGGGGGAAAAAATTGTCCATGTTGGACTCAGCTGCCTGGCAAATTTAGCTGCGTAAGAGTTTGGTGTGGATAAGACTTGGAAGTGCAATTGCTCTGCACCAGTGTCTGCTTTTACAAGTATCAGTTACATGGGTGAAGTCACTGGGTACATGTAGGTAGGAGTGTTCCCTATCCCTTGAAACAAAACTGCATGTCCGTGTCAATCCTACAGAAATACACAGATATATCTAAGGCACTTAGTTCCTTTGGACTTGGTGAACTAATTATTACTATTGACTCTACCACTCCATTGCTGTTACAGAAATTCCCCCTCAAGTGCTGGAAGGGTGTTCTGTTATTACAACTGATGTAACTGAAATTCCATTCAGTCTTCTCAGATCAGCACAGGGTAAGAGGAAGGCAGCTGGCCTCAGCCAAAGGAATATGCTTTGCCTTCAGCTGGATATGAGCAGTGTGTAGGTATAGCAAGGCACAGAACTGCACCTCATTGAAATTCTGAAGACTTGCTAATCACCTAGCCTGCTTTGCCTTCTTGCATCAAAGGCTTGTCTTCTCTATCCTGATTTCTTAATAAAGATAATGTATTTTATTTATATATTTATTTTACTAATGGAACTTCATGTTAAATTTAAAGTCCATTAGAACCACTGCTTATGGAGTGCCCTTGAAAAGTACGTTTGATTGCAGAATCATCCAAGCGTGATATGGAAAGCTCTCAAGCTTTAATGGGTTTGGGAACACAAAGGTGGCTTCACTGGCTTTTTTAGTCCTTCAGTGGCATCTGAAATATCTCCTAGGGAAAGTACATATTGTAAAAAGCCTAATGTGTTGAAAGGGTGTATTTGTAAGGGGGGGTGGGAGAAAGACTGGATTCTGGGATTAAATCCTAATGTGTGATGAACGTGAAAATGACAGAAACACTCAAAACTGCCAGTGAGAAATCCATCTCTCCCTGCACAAAGGACATATAATTGCACTTTATGCAGAGAACTAAGCCAGGTGGTGTCGAATTTGCCTGCTTTGCTTGTGATGAGATAGGTAAGTGTGGGTTAATGAAGGATCCTCCTCAGCATCCATTCCAGTCTGTGAGCACTGAAATCACAATTGCTGCCCTTCTGCACACCTGTTGGGACTCCGGGGAGGCTGTGACCACAGCATGTGTGTTTTAATGACCCCATCTATAAATCTGGGTGTTTAAGGTACAATGACAAGTACAGATCCACGCGCTGCTCGTGGGTCACTTGGCACAAGAGACTCCCCCAAATGACCTACAACTTCCTACCCTCTTTACTGCACTCTCCCTTAGCCTTTTTAAGGTTTTCTCTATTTTATGTAGAGGCTCCTGTAGAAGCAGAGCAGGAACTCAGTTACTCAGCTGCTCTACTCAGAGAACATGAAATAAAGACAATCTTCATGGTCTTAACTCTAATTCCATATGTCTGCACTTATATTCCTAATGTTTTAATAAACCTGAATGAAGAAGACTGTGGGACATGATGATCTGGAGCCGTGAGTGGCGGAGCACAAAGCAGCCTGAATTGCCTGACACAGCAAGTTTCTTTTTTCTGCCAGTTTGAAGTCTTGCATGGTATACACATTGTGGAAGATGGATAGCCTGGTTAACGTGAGATGCCTCCACTCGGTCGCAGATGTGAACTGATTTAAGTTTGAGAACCTTTTTAGTTGATTTGTGTATATAGTTCTTTGGAAGAGGCCTGAGACATCAGTCTCCATAGAGGAAAAAGAGTATTGCCTCCCAGGAGTGTTTCTCAACTACCACATCTAGGAACACAGCAAAGCAGTGCTGGTACAGTCTAATATCCTCAGATTCCTTTGTTAGCAATATTTCAATGTTAGCATTGTTTTAGAAGAGGAGATTGAAAATCTTGATTCCTTGTTTTTCAGAATACTATTCTTCTAAGCTTGAAAATTAAACTTTTCCTCCCCTCTGATTTTTCCTTCTTACTTTCTATTTGCTGAGAACTTAGCTTTGCCCTTGTTGTAAATTGAACATCAAATTGAATTTATCTGAAATGGCTGTGGAGACTGTAAATAATGGACATATTTTTATACCTTCAGGACTGTGTCTGATAATGACAGTAATAAAGGAGGTTAAATTTAAGTTGCTCAACTATCCAACGAAGGTTTCATAAATCCTTGAAAATAAGTGGTAGCCTTTAAACTTTTGAAAAGATGCTCCAATAGGTCATGGAAGATTATTTTCCTGATAACTGTACAGGAAAATGTTTGGAGGTGGGTCCCATGGATTGGCAGCTGAATGTCTTCATTAACTGGTAATGGTTGTGATTTTTTGCAAAAAGTCACTGACTGTGCTATATCAGTTTTGTATCTGATTATTTATGTTCTTTCTGAAGTTACCATGCCCTACAGTTACTCAGGTTAGAAAATTACAATAAATATGTGCTAAGAAATAAACAGCAATTACACTTCTAGAAGAGTTCTGGGGCACTTTGTTCGCTGCCCCCCTTGAAATATTGAGGCAATCAGCAAAGCTATTGTTAGACTCTGACATGCCACATGCATTCCCTAACTGGTACCATTCATTCCTCTGATTGAACAAGATGCTTTTCCATTCTTCTGATGAAGACTTTTTCCCTTGGGTGAGTGCATACTCTTCAGTGGTGTACAGTAACACCTGGGCTAATTTTAAAAAAAGATAGCTTGATAACCAGCAGCAGTCTGCCTTTGGCACCAAAAAGCTTTCTTGTGAACAGATCAGATTAGTCTGTGGGGAGCTTTAATATTATTGGTTCCCAGTTGAAACTGGCTTGAGTATCTCTTTCTGCATTACACTGCACTCTGTAGGCTGTACATACCCTGGTACCAAATTGTCTTGCATGCTATGCTCTGATTCTACTGAAGGATGCTATAGAATCAGGAAGACTGATAGGCTATCAATTAAATAGCTTTATGAGTTTAAAAAAAATTATTAGACCTTAAAACTTTTATTTATAAATCTAGGGGAATAGCGTCCTCTCCCTAGAGTGTCACCTCTCTTATAAGCCATTAAGGATAGTGGAGAATACCGCATAGAAGTGGGTAACGCTCCTGGCATAAAAAACAATACAATAGTAAATGTTCGAATTCTGAAACATATTCTTGCTTCCAAATAGCCCTAAGGAATAGCTCAGTGAGTCTCCACTGTGAGAAGTGCTCAGCATGACGATGCATGCAACTCCCTCTTTGGCATGGAAATGATTAGCAAAATTCCATGACCACAATTACTCCCTACCTCAGCTCTCTTAGGTGAACTTCAGAGGAGGAGCCCATCAGAGCAAACGCTGCTTAGCTGAGGCTGTTAAACTAGTAATGAAGACATTTGGATGCTAGCCTTCTTTAAGCACACGTTGAGGGGAGCCTGATACAAACTGCTAGGACCTTGTTGTAGGTATTAGTAAAGATTCGCTGTGCATGGAAAAGGAACTGAAAATCAAACCCAGTGAAGGTTTTCAAATTCAAATATTGAACTGAGCCAAATGCTGCTAAGTTCAGCTGGAGGAAAACTTCCTGCTGATGATAATGGACACTGAATTTGGTTCTAATTTTGCTGCTCTGATACAGGCATAATTCATCTTGTCTTTACCTGACTCTAAAATACAGATCAGGAATACAGTGGTAGCAAATCTGAAGCATTACAGTTCCCATATACATGTCTCTGCCTCTTGCAAATACCTTTGGAGAATGCACAGAAGGTTGAAAAAGTAACAGTCCATATTAAGAGGTAGATGGAAAACCATATGCAAATAAAACGTTGAGCTCTGGGGGCTCATTTCTCTGGCAGACCGGCTTAACAGCACTGGGGCAATATATTTTAAAAGCAGCCTCATCGACCTTGCACATGTTATTCTTGCAGTTCTTTCCCCTTGTATATGCAAGAGCATAATTACATGCCATACAATGCATTTTGGATTTGCACAACTGAGCAGTCCTACATGTGTATCTGGAAAGCTATCCTTCATGTGGAAATTGCTTATATATTGCAGTCATTTTATATTTAAAAGTGGTCACATACACACATATGCACAAAAGAACTGCTTCAGCATGCCATCAATGCTCATTGCAGGGTACTGTGTCCATTGGCAGAGATGGAAAACCTGCAAGTAAGTCAGCATATTAATTCTCGAGGCTGCAAATTCAAAATCTGGATTTGATCACTGGAAAGGATTTGGAAAGGCAGTGTTTACACTGTGATTTCAGTGTACAGTGTTTGCAGCATGCACTGAGATCTCAGGTACGTCTGAAGCCTGTTGCAGGACTTCCCAGCAAATTAAAACCAGGATCTATTTCAATCCTGCACACCAACTGCAGGCATCCCAATTAACCCTTCAACAGTAGGGCTTTGTCACAAGTAACTCAACTGGCATTCCTGCAGAGTGGATGGGCTTGTTTCTGGAAGTGGATTTCGCTTAAGAAATAGGTGTAATCTATTCCTTTTATTAGAAAAGATGCCAAAAAAATCCAACTGATCCTTGATTAACAAGTGTGATAGTCAAATCCACTAACACTAATTGGAGAATAACTTTTGATCCATTGCAACTTAATAATAAAGCAATTTGTCCAGCATGCAGAACAAGTAATTATGACAATTTCTACTATATAGGCAGAAAACAAGACAAAATACCTTTGTGTTTTGAAGACATGCTGCTTGTCCTTCCTTTGATAAAAGACTTCAGAAAGGATCTTGCTTCGGTGTCTGTAGATAACGTGCAGTAGCCTCTGCTTTGAGTTTACTATCTAACAAATTTCTGGAGCTGCAAAAGGGAAAAGAAAGGGAGGGACATGAGGACATGTAAACAAAAAAATTACGTAGCCAGTGATGCATTTTTCAGCTGAACATTGGACTGCTACATTTGTCCTACATATCTTTTGCAGGAGGAATTGGGTGCCTTGGTCATGACAGGGGACAGACACGGAAATGTCTTGATGCAGTGGAGATCTATAACCCTGATGGAGACTTCTGGAGAGATGGACCTCCTATGCCTTCTCCCCTCCTCTCATTACGAACAAACTCTACCAGCGCAGGCTCTGTGGAAGGGAAGCTGTACCTCTGTGGAGGATTTCGCGGAGCAGGTACTAAAATGAGTCTGACATTCTTTACATAGTTGAAATCAGTTTCACTGTACGCAGACTGACCTGTTGACCGACCAACTTTATCACGTGGCACTGGCATGGCCTGGAACCACAGAGCTGATTCAGCCCTTTGGACTGTTGGCTCCTAAAGTCAATATGAATTGTGTTCTGTTTATCCATTGCTTTTTTTCTTAACAAAACATGAAAAATTAAGGATATTTCTGATCTGCACTAAACCTGTCCAAATCTACATCCAGAGCTACTGAGATCAGTAGCTTAGTGTGTTATGGACATTAAAGAACTTGGACATATTTGTTGAAGATTAAGGCACTATCCATCTGTCCTTAGCAAAGCTATCTGGCTCTGCCTATTTATTTACATGCTTTTCATAACCAGTGTTGAAAAAGCTTGAGTATTTAATGGCATACAAAGAGACTCAAATTCCAGATCTGGTGATTTCAAATAATCCTAGCCCTGCGGCCACCTTTCTCCTTTAAGTCTTCCTCCTCCCAACTGTGCTCTATCTAAATCTTCAGTACTGCTAACCATTATTTTTTTGATTATAAATGCAAAGAGTCTCTCAAAACATGCACACTTAAACTCTCCTGCTACACAGCAGCTGCTACCCCAATTTCCTTTCTAGGAGAAAGCAGTAATACAGATGCATTATCCACCACTTATAAATGTCATGTCAGGCTCACTGTTGCCCGGGAATGGCCATGTAGTATCACTGGGTGACATGTCCTTCACATTACACTGACTCTAGTTGCTTCAACTTTTACTTGTTTAACAAACTCTAAACTTAAAGCTGCTGTTATTTTAGAATGATGATTTTCATCGTTAGTTCACAACTCACCTCCCTTCATTTGCTACTGTTCAAGGAAGCTGCTTCCTGAAAACAACTATATGGTAGCTCTCTAACAGGCATGTTCTCCTGTCATCTATGATGGAAGTTCTATGACCTCAGAGCAGTTATGGTTATGATACATCACTGTGTTTCCATAGCAAACATTGTGCCATCATATTTTTCTTTTTCTGAGCAGTATTAGGAAAAAGCCTGAAGTTAGAGGGTACAAATCTCAAAAGGCTCATCATTTGCACTGGCAAACGAAGCAATTTCATTCAAGATGACTAACAGATGAGTATGATTTTTTCTGAATAAGGTAGCTTCAGAGCCATAAAAAACACTCTCTGTACAATACCACCACGTTCTGTCAGTGAGTCATGTATTAAAAGTGGTAGTACTGGGAGAGGTTGAAGGTCCCCCAGTGGATTTCAAGGCGGCCGTCTTTTGTATGTTTGTATAATCCAGGTCAATGGGGTCCTGACTCCTGACTGTACTGTTGCAATCTGTATAATTATGTATAGAACTCCCCTGCACTAAATGTTATTTAGATTGGAAAACAAGAAGTCAGAGTTAGAAAATGCCAGTTTTGTAGTTACCTGCACAACCTGAATTCTGACCTCCTAAGAGTGCATTTTGTATGCCAGCAAAGAAATAGTATGTGATTGTGTTGTTAGATGTTATGCTGTCTATTAACAAGGGAGACAAAATAAGAGTCTCGCTCTCAATTGTAAATCAGATGTATCCAAATGTTTGAGGAGTTGAGAGGAAGCTGTGCCTTAAAGATAAGCTTCTTAATATGACTTTCAAGCTACTGAAGGCAAAGGGCTTTCTAAATCTTCATAACACTAAAAACTTCCAGCTACCATCATCAAGAAAAAGATGGGTGGAGTCCATATGCTGGACCAGAAGAGCTTCTCTAGGTGGCCTCTCTCCCTGGCCCTGTCTTCTCTGCATGCTGGGAAAAGCTCTTGCCTGATCTGCTCTTTGATGTTGAAGCGTGGAGTAAGGGTGTTATTACTGTCATACGGGAACTTGGAGAGGGTGCCTTGACTCTGCTCCCTCACAATTACAGCTGCTCAGCAGCTTCAAGATATTCACAGAACAGCATGTGCTGCTGCTGCTTTAGTAGCAGATAGGGTTATTTTAGAATGTGCTTGTTTGGTTTTAGTCTTTTGGGTTTCTTGGCATGCCACTTCGATTTTTGTGAGGGATGCAACCAAGAGAGGATATTCCAATTTTACAAAACATTGTAATTTAGTTTAATCCAAGTGGAGTTTTTGGAACAAGCTGGAGGCACAGCTGTAGTCTCTGGGTTTTCTGCCTGCTGAACACTAAAGGGCTGCTGTCAACATTTGAGAATAAGTGCTTCTCAGAAAAAAGAAAAACCAAAAGCACTGCTGCAATGGAAAGTCTTAGCCAATGTACGTAAGGGGCTGCAACCAGCTCCCTATATATTATAGATCTGTCCCCGACTCCCTAGCCTCAGCTTGTCTTTATATTTCCTTAAACCCACTCTTTATTCAGCAAGTTGAACTACTAAGAATGTTGTTGCATTGGTGCATCTTATTTTCACTTGTGCATGTGCCATGCTCTGTATACCTTTCTGCACAAGTATTGACCTAAATGGATAATTAGAGACCAGAGATGTTGTACACAAACACAAAGCTGAAAAGCAGCTGTCAACTGCTCAAAGGGCCTTAAATTTGGAGAAAAGGTAAGTACTGCTCAGCTATCATAGCTTCTAAGTCCCGTATGACACTCCAAGTTTTATGATGGCAGGATTCCCGTCCCATACGTATTGCCTCTCACAAATCTTTGTCTGCTTGAAGGAGGACAAATGGTGTAGCCCTAACAGCATCCCCAGGAGCAGAGGAAGAGAAATTACATCTACTTAGAGTCTCCAGAGGGAAGTCAGCTCGGCCAGCTGAGAGTAGAGTTTGAACAATGCAGAGAACAGTCTCTCTAAAGGATCAGTGGACTCCAAAGTGTGTCCAAGCTTCATCAAGAGAAAGCTTCCTCTGTACTGCAAGTAATGGTCTTCAGTGTTGAGCTGTGTTGGTAAACACACCTTGTAAGACTTCCCCTGCTGAGGCTTCCTCTAGGTAGAAGCTTGCTCAAGGCCTGGCCATAAAAGGAGAAAGGGGATTAATTCAGCTGAAGTCTAGACACTTATGTGGAGTGCCTACAGTAAGACCTTAGTGACCTCAGGCTCCCTGCAGTATATGGAGAAGCACAGACACTTCCAGAGGGAGATTCAAGTCCTTGGTGATTTAAATTTGCTCTGAAAGACTAGAAGGCAATTCAGAACCCTGAGGACCTCTCTTGACTCTTAATGCTCCATGTTTCAATCAGGGTATAAGGGATTCTAGCCTGGCTTCCCTAAGGCAAGCACATCAGGGGCTTGGTGTCTATGGTTAGATGGTACAAACCACTCTGAGACCTGAGTGTTGTATCACTAGCTGAAAAATATTGTATGTTCTTATGATCATGATAGTACCCAAAAAAATCACTTCTGCTTGTTTTGAATTTTTCCTTCTTAGCAAAATTTGCAAAAATTCATCTGTTGGCCAGTAGTTTTTACAAATCAGCTCATTTTCTCCTAAAACTATTATGGCAAATACGAACCATTAATCTGCTTGTCTCTGACACAGCTCCAGCTCATGTAGCCTGCCATTCATCAGCAATATTATAGCATTCTTCAAGATTTTCAGAAATGTTTAAAATGGTTGGTTTTGTCCATTAGTTTATAGTTCTGCATAGAGTGAAACCATTAGCCACAGTATGAATACTGAGAAGGACTCAATGCGCATTAGCCAGCTGGCTTTCTACTAATTGTTAAAATATGTCGCCGCATTTACTGGTTACTGGATTTTTAACCAGCCTTTGCAACTTGACTGTACAATGTTCTTGTTGACATGTTTTAATTCCTTTGCCTTTACATAGAACTAAAACCTGCCACCTGCACAGGCTGACAGCTATTAAGGTCAGCCCATGCATGGCAGAAGCAGCCTCATTAGTATGCCTCACCAAAGGAGGTGGTAAGCGGCTCTCCAGGTATGCAGCATTACATGCTTATAAAATGCCTGCCAGATTGGGCTCCCTTTCTTTTTGACTGCTGCTGAGTATTATAAATACTTTTTTTCTGGAGAAAATAATGAAGGCAAGTGTGAGTGCCTGTTTGCTGGGACTCTGTCATCTGCTGTCACTGTCAGCTTGGGCAGGCACGTTTGTTGACTTTGCATTGTTGCTGCACAAATACAGATCTCATAGCCTGTTTCTGGGGGCTGGGGATTGTAGCTTTAGTTTCAGATTATAGATGTTGGTCCAACTGCCTGTCTCACAGGTTTGAACTAATAAATTAAAAGAAAGTTGATTTTTTAACTTTATTTTAATTAGAATGCCATCTTTACTGTATACCCATGTGACATCAGCTCATGTGCAAGGCAAAGGGTCAACCACCTCACTGCAAATAACAAAATGTTTAAGAGGTCTGCTATTAGCAGCACACATAACTTAAAATGTCTTATGATTTCATCAGCTAATAGCACACTTGATGTGGAACTGCCTTTCTCTGAACTGGCAGTTTTGCCATCTCCAATGTAGTTCATAGCAGAGAAGATGTATGTACTGCTTCCCTACTATGTATGTTGAAAAATTCTGTAATGTGTTTAGCATCATGTGTAGCACCAGAGCTGCTCAACCCAGTTCTGTTATTTACTTACTGGTAACCAAGTAGAAATTAATTTTTCACTTAAGTGGTGTTACAGTCAGAGGAAGGGGAAAGGGAAAGAATATCTATGAACTTGGAATGCCAGAATCTCAATTTTTTGTTTTCAGCTGTTAGCCAAAATAGGTAATAGTGACACCAAGTCTTACCAGATGTGTAATTCTAATTTTAAACAAAAAAAAAAGAAAAAAGAAAAAAAGATATGTGCTTACCCTAGATTCATTTTCTAGACTCTTCTTCCTCATTTACATAAACTCTAATCCATACATTGGAATAGAAGCAGCGCTGCTTGCGGCAATGCAGAACTGTCTAGTAATTACTGTATTCCAGCTGAGCTAATGAGTTTGTATCTCCACTACATCCTCTCCTGACAGTGGACTAGCTTAATAGTTATTTATTTTGACTAATCTCCCATAAAGGCTGTTCCCCCTAGTCTCTTCCATTATGTGATTTAGATGGAGAATCATTCTAGTGCTTGTTTTTTATTATAGCGGTTACGGAACATTACTGGAATCAAATTAAATTTAGACATATTAAGAAGTCTGGCCCAGTAAATATTGCACTTGTGAAGTTTGGGCGTTGAGGGATTGGAACAAAACCTATTTCTCCAGCACCTTCCCATGTTCCCAGCTAAATAAAGTAAGGGGCAAACCCCGGGCTGCCTATCTGCAGCACTGTTTGTTTCTCTCTTAGAATTTACTGGGCAGCGATGAATAATTAAAGTTCTCCTGCCTACAGTTGTTATCATTTGAATAAATATTCCCACCAATGAAAGGGATTCAGGGTCCCTGCACTTCGCTCAGCATAGCAATCTGCTTGCAGCCGCCCGCTGCACCGCAGGCACTGCCACATCTCTCCCGCCTGTGCACCAGGTCCACCCCGAAAAATGCTACTTGACCTTTTGCCTAATTCTCCCTAGCACCGGCATGAGCTGCCGGGCTGCTGTTGGGAAAGGGTGTGCAGGAGAGACCTCCTCGGCTTGCTGCCTTCCCAGGGAGGGCTGCCCATTTATCCCCCGCTCATTAGCTAGAAACTCGCTACCATACATAAGGCCAATACAGGTCACGGGAATTGCTGGGGAGCAGCAACTGCTTGTTTCAGATCTAAATTTGACCCAATAGCTGACAGCATAGTATTGGTAATTCAGCCGTGCCTCTTGCTAAGGTTCATTTATAGTTTATAAAGGGTTAATGAATGATTAATAGATATTTTAATGCATTTTAATTAATTGCCAAAGAGGTCAATAGGTTGTTTAGAAACATGGCTTGTAGCCATGCGTGACATCTTCTATTGTGTTCATAACTGCCTGTCATGCATACAGTCTAAACATGCGCTATATCCTCTATTAATAATGTATTAACACATTGTAAGGCATTTAGAAACAGTGTCTGAGGATGGTCTGAGACCAGTAATTCTTATTCTGATCTTGCAGTTTTTACTTATGAATGGTGCATTGACTTCAAGGGCACTGATCCTGCTGCCACTGTAATCTGGGAACCTGCTATCACCTGCAGCGCACGCAGGACCAGTGCTTGTAAGATTATGTCTGAAAGAGGTCTTGCCTATAAACAACAGGCAAAATCTGGAAAGATTTTAAAAGCTGAAGTAGCGGGATCAACCCCAAGAAAAACAGTTGAAGTAACTGAATTAGAAGTTCCTTCCTACCGACCATCCCATTCTTTACATATATATTTTTTTAAATTATAATAGTTATTAATTTGTGAGTGAATGGGTGGATCATGAAACTATGGCCTTGAAGAATTACACAGAGAAAGAGGATAGAGGTCCTGTCTATGAGAGTGAATATCTTACCTTACTCCACGCAGGTGCTCTGAAAACAGTAAGCTGCCACACTTGTAAATTCAAGCCCCAACCTGCATCCCAGCTTTCTCTGTGTCTAGTGGGATACACTGTCTTGATACTTAACGTCACGAAGCCCGGCCAGCATGTTAAACAGCCAAGCCAAGTTCCCTCTCCTGTGTATTCTCTGCCTGCTTCTGCCCACAGGCATAGATGATGGATGTACTTGACCCTACAGGGGTGTTCACTGTGTTATGCTAGCAAGGCTGGTAGAGTTACAGGGGGCAGCTCACATACGCAAATGGGATTGAAGGCCACAGACTCGATGAACTTATTCTTTTTTCTACTGCAAATGAGAGCCAGGACATCTGGTGGTAATGATCTAAATGCACTTTTATCCCATTGCAACACAAATGTGAATTCCCAAGTCACCTAACTCCACATCATGTAATTATGAAAGCAGCTATTAGTGGCGAGGAAGATAAGTAGCAGAGGGTAGTCCCATATGTTTAAAATCATTCTCTGGTACAGATAATGGCATGCAAAGCCAGGTACAAACCAGCAGTGGAGGCTGAGCTGCTTCAAGGCAGCTCTGGGCTGTCTGTTAGGTGACAAGAGACCTGGGGAAGACCATGAAAGAAACACCTGAGTAAACATTTTGGGGACTGTGGGGAACTGGCAAGCACCTTGTGATGTTCAGGTGCTCTTTTCCATGGCAAGAGCAGAGCAGACAGTTAAGACACCACTGGAGGTATGGTGTCTTTTTTTATAAACTGGTTTATGGAGAAAGAAGATAGACCGTATTAGGAAACTGCGAACTGGAAAGGAAAAGGTGCTGTGTACAACCTGAGAACAGACATCAGCAGAAGTTCAGGCAAGCAGCCTCTGTGATGACGTCCCAGGGCACAGAGCTCATGGGCAAGGACAGATGTGACACTGAGACCACCCCCCACTACACAATGTTGTTCTGTGCTGAGGTACCTGGCCCTGCCCTGGATAAACTTGCTTAGGTACTGCCGGCCAAACCACAATATGGCAATGTAGCTGTGCCACAGCTAGTAGGCAGGTGAGCTTGTCCAAAACTACTTCGAATATCTTTGCCCTGCACTGGGGCAGAGATATCGTGACTCGTGACTTGTGACTTGGCACATGCTATCTCCATAATTCTGTTTCCTCATTGATAAGATGGAGGCAAATACACCAGCTGATCTCAATGGACTTCTATAAGAAATAATGACCACATTTCAGCAAATCTGCCACAGATTTTACTCCAGTGAACTAAAATTCAGCATGAATTTTTTTAGTTCAATGCTCTGGACACTAAACAGTTTATAATAGAGTTAATTTATTTGTATTGGCTTACAAACATAATAGCTGCACGGTTCATAGTCCTGGATGACCTATAGATCTTCTACCTGTTAAGCATGTTGCTTAATTCTTCTACATCTGCCTCCCTTTAACCCTCCCAATCCAAAACCTAATAATTGTATCTGAATGTTCAGTTCCAAATAGGAAAGAGAGAGCAAGGTAAAAAGAGACCAAAAGTGGTAATAAATACTATATTTGCATGAAAAGTTGTTCCTCCCCCCAACCTCCAAATCACAAATGGAATGCAGTTAAAAAAAAAAAAAAGGCAGATTAAATATTTATGTTGCCTGCAGTCACACTGGGTGTGTTTTCAAGAATGCTTCACCCAGATTTATGGTCAGTCCTGATTCAAATGACATGAGAAAACTTACAGCATACAATGAAGTCTGGTCATATTTGGGGAGTGACTCATACTTGAAAGTAATCATTTTAAACAGAAAACATGATTGTGTATATGAAGTGCAGGCAATCACTTACTGAAAATTAATATTTTTGGGGTTTTTTTTCTGCATATTCAGAGAAAAAATTCGTATGAAAAATTGTGGGAAAGTGTTTTGTTTACAGACCAGATTATAAAAGAATTTAAAGATTAGAGTAATTTTGCTTTCAGACTACAATATCTGCATATATTAAACATTATTTTAGCATTTATAAATTAAACATTTTCAGGTATAACTCAAGCTCTTTCACTGGGAAAAGATGGTTTTGTAGGTTTAGTGTTAGCCTTCAGTCTGCACTTGTACATCAGAAAGCCATAACTGTATCAAAAGAGCTCTGACTTTCTTTTAACATGCCACAATTTCTCACAGGGATAAATTTATGCTGGAATTAATGTTCCCTGTGCTGGTTTAGCCTTTTCCTTTCCTGAATAAGTATAAACCATACTGCTATAAACACTGTTTTACCGCTTGAAAAGTATCTGCATTAGGGTTAGGTTTGTACTACCTGAATAATTCCAATATAAAGGGGTTTAACTCCTATGCAGAAAAACATAATGTAAAGAAATTTCCTTAAAACTTCTCATGGTTAAACAAAAATATGCAGAAAAATACTGCCTTATTTTGTAGAAAAAAAAAAAGATAGCATTTGGAAAGGAGTGAAATCCTTTCATTATGTAAGGTGGCTGTCTGGTAAGTGATGCAGTATAATGTGGTGTATGACAGGGAGTTCTGTGGGGTGGCTTTTTGAGCAGGTAATCTGTGTAACAGCCAATTTTTTTTTAGATGTCCCGTTTTTCTTCTGTTATCAAAACTGGCTGCTAAGATACTGCCTTTAAAAAAAACAAAAGACAAATAACTAAGGTGAACCAATCAGGAAGAATCTGGAATTATTTGCATTTTCAGGCTTAAAAATGTGGATTGAGATTAAAGCCCAAATCCAATGTTACTGCCTGGAATCAAAGGTGCTATTCTATTTTCTATTGTCCTAAGCAAGGAAAATTAAAAAAAAAAAAGGGGGGGGGTGTTGTTAAGAATTGAAGTGTTTTAACTCATTTCTCTTTTAAAAAGAAAGGGGGGATGTAATTTTTTTTCTGAAGTATGACTGTATTTTGAGCAGTGCTTTTCCTTACATAAACTTTCTCATCCAAAGGCTGCTGCTTCCTTTCATATTAAACAAGATAAGACTAGAGAAATGATTGCTTCCCTTATTCTAATAACATACTCTTATCTCCCAAGGGTTAGGAGTTAACTAACACCCCATGTGCTGGAAAGCAGAATTGTAGAGTGGAACAAACTCAGTTACAGCACCCCACAGAAAAGGGAAACAAGGGACACTAAAGGTTGGGAGTCACCAGGGTCAGGAAAAAGCACAGCAAGTCTTGTAAGGAGGGGTTGCTGAATCTGCCTTTGATGTTTTAATTACGATTTTTTTTTCTGAAGTGTTGCAGTCACCCACAGAATGTCTCAGTTCCAGTTTTTTCCTCTGATTATCTCTTTTTTGTCATCATTCATTCCAAAGAAAATTCAGGCATACAAATTTGTTGCATAAAGGAGATGATCTAATAATAAATACAGGGACTGGAGCCTCCCATGTCACAACTTAGGTCTGTTTGTGTCTTGTATTTGCCTCTTAGGAAAAACCTGTTCACTCTTGCAGGGTCATACAGAAATGAGCACTTCCCTGGTACTGGCTCATGTTATTTGTTTGCAGTTTGTCAGTCATGCCTTCTCTCTTCACATGTTAACTGGGCTTGTTAGCAGTTTGCTGTCTTCTCTCTTGGATGGGTGCAACTTTCCTACATATTATTATTATTATTATTAGCCTTTAATCTCCAAGTTCAATAAGCAAACCATCATGACTATTGTTTCACTTTCTGTGAACAGCAGAAAGGCATGGAACAAGGACTATTCAGATGAGGCTAAATCCTGAAATCTTGCCCAAATTTTACCCAAGCAAGCTCCTAGAGATCTGTGAAAATCCCAGGGGTCTGGGTTTGGACCAACCAAACTTATGCCACAATTAATTGTGATACAACTGAGGGGGAAAATGAGTATGGGCTGTGGACTCTGGGGTAGAAACACTGTGCCGCACTCCTTCATCAGATAAGAGAGGGGGCAGAGATGGTGAATGTTTGGTGAGTGATTTCCTTCCATATCATGACAAAAATGTGCAGAAATTGCCATGAAGCTGAGACATCCACAACTCCCGTACATGTGCAGAACCTGCAGTAAACAGAACTGTCCTGAATCAGCTCAGCAAGGAAACCACTCCTGGGAGCGGAAGCCTTGATTCCATCTGACCTCCCCACATCCTGAAGCTACTTGCAGAGCAGCCCTAGGGGTATTTTAAGTCACATGACACTACGTAATCATAACATCAGCACTACTTTTTCATGGAATCTAAACCACGACAGCGTTATCTCAGGGGTGCTAAACCCCCAGAGTTGCTGTCCTCTGGAGAAATATGTGGTCTCTGTTTCCAACATGAGAAACAATATATGCTTCTGCAAGCTCTTCTGTATTTGACTCTTTCCCCTTCTTCAGTCCTTTGCTGCTGACTCCACAGAAGGGCAGTGTCCAAAGAGGTGCAGTTGATAGATGTGAAGGGTAGGGTTCTTTGTTGTTTTGTTTGTTTAAAAAGAAAAGCTTTCTAGAAGGGATAGCTGAATGGGAACCTCAGTCTGGACCCTGTAAAATTTAGTCTGTCACCAGCCTTTTAAGACTCAATGTGGAGTATTCAATGTTTCTTTCTACGATGGTTCTTACTTATCCTGGTGCCTGTGAAGTGTCTGTGCTTGGAAATCTTGGAGACCAACCTTCTAATACATTTATCCAGAAATTAATCAGAAGGAAGCTGACAGCAAAGCATGTGCATGTCCTCATCTCAAAGGAAGAAGTTTAGACTAAGGTTACTTGCTGTGAGAAAGCAACTTTAACATGAAAAGAAAATATGAGCAGCAATGAAAGGCACTTTTTATTTTTAGGAGAGGACTTGGCTTTGAGTAACAATTGCTGGGAAGTTCAGGACTTTTGTTAGCAAAGAAAGGTTTTGCGTTCTTAGAAGAAATTTAATATAGCACTGCTGGTTGACAAGTATGGTTCTCTGTTGCATGGTGATTCTTCCATTATGTTTTTTTAGTCTCAGTAAAAAGCTTCTAGTCTTGAGATCATCTGTGATTTTAATGGCATTCCTCTAACCTGACTGTTCATGACAAATTCCTCAGCACTTCAGAACAGCTAAAGTACATTTAAAACCCTGGAGTTTTCTTTCTGTCTTTATTTCTCCCCAAATCACAGGATGTCCAGACTTTGCACCCAAGAAGAGCCGTAGCATTGGAGTGCTTCCAGGAGCCTGAACGCTGCATTTTAGCTGGGGCAAAGAAAAGACAACACACTGCGTGTAGGCATACTCATTAACAATAGGCAATATTCTGTCTCAGAAAGATGAGCATTTGACAATTGATTGCACAATGAAATGCCACCTGCATACTTGTACCACAATGGAGCACTTCATGCTTTTGTCCCTGCAGCTGCACCTGGAGCCCAGAGTGTGAGGACTGAATACACTGTGCAGACCTCCATCTGCACTATTTCATCTGCTATACATTGACAATCGCATGCTCTTCGAACAGCATAGCTGTTAGTACCACAAATATTACCTTTTCTTTGCCATCTTACAGAAGGGTCATAATAACTGCACAAGCATCTTTGATCCTGTTTGACTTGACTTCTGATGCCTGTTGTTGTTACTTCTGTTTTTTCAGCTCGTCATGAAGTTATCACCAAAGAGATCCTTGAGCTGGATACATGGGAGAACCAGTGGAATGTGGTGGCCATCAATGTCCTCATGCATGACAGCTATGATGTTTGCCTTGTTGCTAGGCTGAACCCACGGGATCTTATTCCTCCTCCCCCAGATTTAGTGGACCAATAGAAGTTCAGTGACTCTCAGTGCTTCCAGATTCTGCAGAAACTGAAGAATTTGGAGAGACAAATGCTGTATTGGCTCTGGATGACAGCTGAGTCCCACGGAGGGGAGTCAGCAATGCATGCTTAAGGACAAAATTGCCTTCGAGCTGCGCTTCTCAGATGATGCTTAATTTGCTAGTACTGGTACTCTGGACTTCTGTGATTGAAAGCTGAGGTTGCCCAGCCTCTGTGTGTGGCTCTTCATCTTCCACCTGGCTGTGCAAGCTCCAGTGTTGGGTGCAACCTGGGCTTCTGGGACCCTTTGCCTCACAGGCACAGTGGTAGCCCAGGGCTCATTTCACAGCACAGCATGACATATGAAGGAAAGCTCTAGCCAGGGAAATCCCTCTTTTGCTGTTCATCCCACCTGGTTCTACTAAGCTACCAAGGAGGCTAAGAAATATATTGTCAGCTGATTAAAACCAGTCCAGCTGTACCAAAGGGCCAGGCTGTACTTGACTGATGCAGGAGCAGAGGGAAAACAGAGAAGAGCCTTTGTTTGGTTTAAACAAAAAAACTTTAGCCAAGGTTCATTACTCAAGTACACCAGCTACTGCAAACGTTATCTAACCCACAGACAGGACAGTCAAAAGATCCTGTCTTTGCCAACAGAGCTGAGTCTGTGCTAGTAGAAAACTAGTCTTTTGGCAGTAAGTCACAAGCGAGTCTTCCAGGAGGGTTAGTAAGCAGTCTGTACCAAAGACAAGAAGAATCCTAAATTTTTACATAGATGCTGCCTGTTACAAGTTCTGGCGTGGCCTGAACCTAAAAGCTCAGTTAGAAAACCCTCTTCCTTTGAGAGATGGCGAAGGAGATGTAAACTAAAAATTAATGAGACCAGTATTATCTGCATATCAGCTCTGCAGCTACAGGGAAAGGCTAGATGTGCTAAACAATAAATGTTTATGTAACAGTAGCTGGTTTTATATAAGTAGCTTTAATGAAGTAGCATAATGTAAATTCTCTACAAACAGAATTGGCTGTAATCACAGGGAAGAGGAATAGTTCAAACAGTATTTCTTAAGGCAATGTTAGCCTTCACAGGGCTTGGAGAGACAGCAGGTTAGAGAGAAAATTGTTACCAGTGCTGCTATACCATTTGAATTACCAAGAACTACTCATCAGTTCTGTGGTGCCTACCTTACAGTGTATCTGTCAGTCACTGCCTGCCCAGCATGGACAAGAGAACTGGAAATCTCAGTTGTGCTCTTGGGCCAAAATTGCAAATGAGAGTACACTGCAATGCAGAGTGAAGGACAGAGGCAAACACCAAGAGTAAATTATGATATAGTATGAGTATGATCATTGTCAGCGAGAAGTTCCTTTTAATGGCTACAATAGCAGCAACAAAAGTGAAATGAAATAACTGGCAAAGAAATGAAGGAATCCATCAGGTAGTTTATCCATAGTTACTTGCAGGATTTGGAACATCTCCATTTTCTTTTGCAATCATGTTTTAGGATGCAAAAATGCCAGCTGGTTTTGTGGGGGTCTTGCCTGAAATGCTTATGGCAGAGAGATATGGAGAGAATGACCCAAAAGCCCTTCCCCAATTCTGACTTTTCTGATTCATGAAATATTCTTTGAAATATCCAGTGGGAATATGAAGCTGTCATATAAAAACAATTAGCCAGAAGGTCACTAAAGTTTACCTGATAACTGTAGTAGGACACTGAGGACTGCTCAGACAATAAGGGAGTTGGTGGGGAAAACACGTAGAAAAGCAGCAAAATCAGCTTTACAGCTAATCTCTTGTCTCCCTTTATGTTTCCCAAGCAGAATGAGTTGCACAGCCTAAACACATACTCTTGTGTTTGTATCATTTCTTATCATCCAGTCATTCTTTTTTCTTTCCATTGTTCATATGTAGGTCATCATCTGTCTAGAACAGAGTTGTGACAAGCATGAACGTCAGTGGTACAAATCAGCGACCTGTTCCAAGAGCCTTAACCACTCTGGCTGCTAAATGTAGTTGTAGGTATAGGATCAAGGAAGCAAACTCTGCTTCAATATGTTTTTAAACAAAATCAGTAGAAAGTTCTTTCAATTAACCATCCAATATTGGAAACTCTTTTTTTAACTTTCTTTGTTACTGCAAAGTGAAGGTAATCTTGTTCTAGTTTCTCTGCAGAGCTCTCAAGGCAGCTGGAAGCAATGCTCTTGAGCATCAGTTAAGTGTTTCCTTGTGAAACTCCACTCCAAATTCTGCAACTGTATCTACTGATTTTGCCTCTTTCACCTTTTTTGTTTTAAGGAAGAATGTTTTAAAGGGGTTTTTCTGTCTTCAGTCTCCGCTCTGTAGTCTATTCCTGACAATTCAAATCCTGCAGTTTAAAGCCTGAATTAAACTACTGGATTTCACTCTCTGAAAGACAGTCTACTTGGAATATTTCAAGGGGAGAAGGGAGACTTTGGCAGGCTTTCATTAGTCATATTTGAACATATCTGTGGAACACAGCTGAGACTCCTCTATTAAACTTTTATTCCAATCACGAGCTGGCTGTTTCTTTCCCACTTCATATGTTTTGCTTTTTAGAATGATATTTAATGAGCTGGATGGAAGGAAAGTACATACTCCAAGAAGGTCTGTCTTGGTAACCGAGAAGAGTAATTGCATATGTTTTATATACTGGCCTTGCAATCAGCTAGCTTGAGCTGTAGTGGGCAGTTAACAGTTTGGTTTTTTTGTGCACCACTGGCAAGTGACCTGCCCTTGCATGCACCGAGCATCACATTTCCCGTTGCCCACAGGGTCTGACTGTCAGTGGGGACTCTTGTGTGTCTGTATCTCTCAGTTTCTGCCCAAGTCTGAATGTCTAGCATTATATATCAAGCAGGGAATTGTTTTCTTTTGGATTAAACATCTAGAATGGGGGCACTAACTTCTTAATTTTGTGTGGGCCCCATGTAGTTCATGGTTTGCCCTTGGGGCGACTACAATTTCTAAACCAATACTTGGAAATGAAAGCTTGACTGAGGAAGGAAGGAAGAAGCAGAAAGCACGCTTATTAGAGGTAGAGATCTCAGCCAAAATCCTTCTGAGACTACATGAATACTACATGTCTGATATGTCCATGGGTAGTCTCACATGGCTGGGAAAGTCCTTAAGAGTCTTAATTTCTTCTATTACAAATCCTGATGCAAAAAAATAATATCACAGAATATGTATTCTCCAAGCTTGTGAGTTTCACTGAAATAATTGTTTACTTCAGCCCCTTTCTATCTGAGCAGTAGTTAGCTGAGTATTTAATCAAGGCTGTCTTGACATCATCCATAATTCTGAAATGCACACAAAGCAGTGCTGGCAAGCTACCAACTATTTAAATGAATGGGGGGATTATTAAGCAAAGGCATACACTTCAGTTTCACTTGCAACACTGAAGTACATCACTAGTTGCCAAGTATGAAGAAAAATGTTGGAGAGATAGCTGGTCATGTGGCACACAGGCAAAAAATGAAATCCTATAAAAAGCTAATTGAAGCTCTCCTTTTTTTATCCCCAGCTAATGTTTTATTTTGAAATTGTCCATGTATAACTGATTTCATAAGGATTCCTGTAGAGATCTCATCTCTGTTTTCATACATGTGGTCATAGGAACTGCCTGCCTATGTAAACCATCAGGCATCTGATTACACACCCCCACATACCACTACTGTAACTGCCTGTGGCTCAGTCCCTGCCTGTGCCAGGCAAACACACACACATGTTCTGTATGTGTGCAATATTGAAATTTATGGGGCAGTTTCTCTACTGTGTTTCAGCTGTATTGTGCCACTCAGGAAGCCTTGATTTGCCAACAGAAAATTGCCTCGGGGCACACAGAGCTGTCAGCTCCTCTACCAGCACTCCCAAATATGCTCCAGGTAAGAGGCTGAGGGAGCATCAAAACTGAGAGACTGGTAACAGAGATGACAGCTGCTCCCAGAATGTTACAACACGCAGCAGAACCAAGGTGGGATGAAAAAATCCTCCCTAGCTCTTCCTAGGGAGGGTTCAGATGTACAAGGATTTGGCCCTGGATCTTCATCTTGTATTTTTCCTCTATTCTTCTTGAAACGTGTAATGATGTCCTTGATCACTTGAAAGGAATGAAAAAATGCTAAAATAATATAATTTTTTTAATGTTAAAATACATTAATGAAGATCTATAATGGTTTTCTGCTGACCTGGAAGACAATTACATTCTTTTAATATGCTGTTTATCTGGTGATTGATATTTTAGCTACAGTGATGGTCTCTTTCACAGGCTGCTCGCCTAATGGATTAAGTAGCTCCTCTGAAAATTTGTTTCATGAATCACAATGCTTTGAATCACCAGGTCAGAATTTCAGACACTCTTTTGCAAATTTCTGTGGCGCTCACTACAGCTTTTCAAGTGGACTTTAGCTTCAGCTTCAAAGAAAAGCTATTTCACCCCCAGTTGTGCTCAGCTGGAGCTAGTACATTTGCAGTTTACTACCATTTGACATGTGGAGGTTGAAAGCAAAGGAAATATTGGAAAATGGCTAAAATATACATAGAATGTACCGGGAAGTACACTTCCCTTCTTTTCTTGGTGAATGTCTCCTCTGTGTTTACTGCCCTGCCTGGGTGTCTGATGGAATGATTTACTAATAACCTGTGATTGCAGCCACAGTGTAGGCCATGCTGAGGCTACGTGTTTGTGCTGCCAGAGCAGAGAAAACCAGCATGGTGCAGAGCTTTGGCTCCTGACAGGCTGGTCTGCCTCACCATAAGAAACTACCTTCAAATGAAAATGCATTTAAGTATTCCAGGATGTATACTCCTATGTGTTTTATATACATATGTATAACATTATTTTTAGAAGTTCTTCACTGACAGTAGTAAGATCCTTTTTTTAACACATACCTGGCAACTCCGTCTTCTGCATAGCTCAACAAATCACTTCAAAAAAAGTGCTGATCTTTAAATATATGGAACTATTCCAGGCTTCAAGTCAAAAAGAACCTTAAATTCCTTGCAGAGCTAAGGAACAGCCAGGGAGATCTTTTAGTCCTCGCCCATGTCTCCTTCCTTCTCCAATTTTTTGCTGGCTGTAGTGCTCCCCTCAGAAGCTGAGAGTCCTCTTGAAAGCTTTGTGCAAGTCTGTTCTGTTTCTCTTCCCCTAACCCCATTTCTGCCTCAGCCCACTCATCTGACCAGCCCTCAAACTCATGTCTTTTCCCGTTCAGTTCTACAGAAGATGGGAACAGCCACTTGGGGTGTTCACCAGGCTCCAGACTTCTCAGAAGCCTACTGCTCCAGCAACAAATCAGATTTGAAGGACAGAAGGAAGACCATACCAGCTTCCTGGATTTGAAGACACTCATCTTTGAGCAGGTTCTGGCCCCAACCCTAATTCTGTTGTTCAGTTTCATTGCAAATATAACCTGCCTGCTCTGCAATGTCACTAGTCCTCTGGCTACAACTGGGGTTGGAAGGCAAGTGACCTGCATTCTACTTAGTCTTGTCACTGTCTCGCTGCATGACGCTGGTAAGTTTGACATTAAATGCCTTGCATACTGTGCGTGCCATAGCTGTAATGATTGCAGACACAAGCCATTATCATTATCTCTGATTCCTGAACACTATTTGTGACAAAAACTTTCTGAAGCACAGAGGGAGGTGTCTTCATTATTGCATTGTAGCTCAAGTCTTAAAGCCAGATTTTCTCCTGCAGTTCCAGTCAGGCCAGGTTTCACTAAAGAACCTGGTCTCTAATTTATCAGGTTTTAGTATTGGTATTTTTTCTCCACTTTGTCCTTTTCTAGTCATTCTTTATAAGAATTCAAGTGACTTCACCAGCTTTTCTATGAAATGCATTATCCAAACTGGCCTCCCGAGGCCATGGCTTCTCATTATCAAGGTTGAAGTACAGCCACTAAAGTGCCAGTCAGCTGCACTACTTTATTTTCTCACTCAGCCGCTTCATAGTAGAGGAAATGTATTTCATCCATACATACAGTAATGTGAGAGGAAACCACTTCCCACATACACAAATTCCTGACTCATTCCTTTCAAATGTGGCTGAAACAACTGCTGAATCCTAACATAAAAAACCTATGATACCCATTCAATAGGCTTTTCCAGGCTTTCCAGTATGAGGAGGAGGATCACAGGGAGATGTCTTTAAACTAGAGCACAGACTGGAAATTTGAACCTCTGGGGTTTGTTTCCGGTTCAATTACTCTGTTTACTAGTTTTGAGCATCTGGTCTCTGTGCCTAGGTTTACCCATGTAAAATAGTTATAATAATACATCTCTACTCATTTTGTGGGTCTGCCTTGCTGTGTTTTTAGAGGGGGTGGCTCACAGGTGTCTGTAATATCATGTTGAGATCCAGAGACCAAGAAGTGTATAAATGGTAGAATAAAAACATCATTGCATTGCTGTCATCTCCCCGATTTTTGGTAATACAGTTGTCCACAGCATTCAGAAACTAAGCCTTCATGGGAAAGGAGAGACTGGATGTGTGCAGCTAACAAGGGTATTTTGTTTACTCCTTCACAGAAAGCAACAAGACATATCTAATTGTGTAATACATTAAGTAGAAAAAGAAATGTCAGGCTTATTGCATGTGCCTTCATAGCTAGTCACACTTCTACACAGGCAGAACTAATCTCAGCAAATTGAGAAGTCACTAACTGGGGCTAAATTTCAACAGTTGTAATTAGAAGAATGAGTGAACTGTATTTTTCTCAAAGCAGATTTGATTTAATAAATTATGCTGCTTAGATAGCCACAGTTGCTACGAAGCAAAAAAGAGAAGGTGCTTTACAGAACTGTAGCAGATTTCCTGGGTGACACCTGAATTTAGATCTACCACAGCTTTGACAGGATAGCTTCAACTCCATGGGGATTCCCAGAACGAATTTGTGATGCAGTTAACCAGCCACCAAAGGGCACTGTTGCACCCAATGAATCACCTACAGAATTTGCATAAGAGGGATATTATTATTTAGGATATTGCTGAAGTGTAAACGATGTGGCATCTACTTGCTGGGTTGCTGAATTGATACTAGGGATGCTGCCTTCCTCACCAGTGTGCATGAGTAAATAATCTTAGTTGAACTGACAACTGATTTATAGTACTTACTGACAGGTAATTTATAACACATAAGGCCTGAGATTCGAAAATCTTTTGGGTCAGACAAGTTTTGCAGAGTTGAGAACATTTGTTACTAAGCAGACAGTGAGATATACTGGCATTTCCCTGCAGTTAAAAAGCCCCAAGAAAACACCAAGATAAATAAATGCAGTTATTTTGCAGGAGAGTGCTGATCAGAAAGCTGCCTAATTGCTTTGTTTCCTTTTAATATGTTAGACCGAAACCCTGCGTGCATCAGCTAGTTGGCAACCTTTAAAAAAATCAGTTCAGAGTATTACGCAGTAAAAATAAAAAATAGGACAGATCCTCCTCTTACACACACTAGTGTAAATCAAGTATAACTCTTTTTTAAGTCAGTGATGAAACAAAGGTGTGAGACGATGCTCAGACCTAAGACCTACCTAAAAATCTCTTTTTGCTCAGAGGGAGGCTCACAGTGCTAGGATGTCACCCTTCTGGTGAGGATGAAAAGGCAACAAAGTGAAAGATGAGATGGGAGAGACTGGTAAGGGAGAGCTAGACCTTTCTCTCCAGCCACAAGGTCAGATATAGTGCAGGTCAAGAGCTGCTGAAAGTTACTCTGTGTAGATAGCTGTCTACTGACCACTGCAAAGCACGTTACTATATAGCAATCCCATATCTAGTGGACAGAGAATCAAACTGCTAAAAAAAACCCACCAAACACACAAACAAAATAAAGCCACTAGCATAGCTGGCCTTCCTGCTGGGACCCTGAGTAGAAAGGTCAAGGTCTAAATAACCTGTAATGTTCTTAACATGCTTATTCCTTGCAGCATCCTCCAGTAATGATGCCTTTTAAGGTTGTGTTCCCCACTTAACTATTTAAACAGTCTACAACAACACAAAGTGCACAGGGAAAGGTAAGAAGATAAAAAAGTAAGAAGAAAAGTGGCCTTTAAAGGTGTTTGATAGATTCCAGCTCCTCTCTTCCGTCAGCTGAGACACACCTGCACTTAGGTGTACGTTGATAGCAAAGCTATAGCCATACTGCCGTTGTGAGACATGATTTTAAGCTGAATAGATGTGGCCAAGCCAGATTTAATGATTAGCAATGAAGATTCAATAATCCAGGTGTCAGCTGCCCTAGCGATTCAGTGTCATCTCTAGCTGGACAGCCCATGCTGAAGCCCAGGTTGTTACGTGCTTACTGCTCTCATTAATTAGCAGTCTCAACTGAAGCTAAGGTATTCACTCATGTTGCAGTGAGAACTCCTAAACGAGTATGAAAAAGACTAAATATGTAGTTCAGCTGCAGAACTTGAAAAAGTCTTTGCAGCCAGATCATTTCGTAGTCCGTGTTGCTACAAAATTGCCTATACTGGCACAGCACAAAGAGAGGCATAGAGACAGGAACAAGTGCCCGTTAATGGGTGTGTGCTACGGCAGCTGCTTGTGCCAGCCCTGCCACTTGAAAATTCACTCATCAAACTGTGCCTTACTGCACCAGCATTCACCTCAGCTCTGAAGCTAGCCCACTGTAAAGCTTGCTCTCTGGTGTGCTCTGAGGGGACAGATAGTCAAAGACTACACAAAGATCGATAATTGCTGCAAAGCCTTGCATTAATAGCTTACTGCTTGATGGCTTCTCATGCTCTTATACAAAGATGCCAAATAGCATGTGAACAAAACCATGGGGTAGGAAGTTCACCCTCCTTCCAGTATTCATAGCTGATAAAACCTTCGTAAAGGTTTTCTTTAAGTACTTTTCAAAATGGATTAAGAATCCACCCCTGCTCAGCGCTGCAGCATGGAGCAATCATCTGATGCACAAAATAATGGTTATCTTGCCAGGAAATTTGCTTTACTAATGTCCTAAGCGGCTCAAGCTTTAATCTGATTTCTCTCTTTCTTATTTCAGGCAAGCTGCTGTAGCAGAAATATTCAGTAAAGACTGCTAAGCCACTTGGCATGTCTATAAAATTCAGGGGTGTTAACTATTCTCTTGCTCTTTCCAGTTGGCCGGGGTCCTGCTCACTTGCATTTAAGGAGAACTTTAATGTTCTTGTACTTCTATGATATTGCACATATGAACTTGTAGTTACTGTCTTATTTTCCTAGCTGAGATAGGTAAATACTGATAAAGACTTATATGGGTTACTTTTATACGGAAAGTAAATCTTTATAAGCAAATATTCAAAGTGAAGCTGTAGCTTGCCCTTTTTGGAACTGCCTCTGCGCTGTGTATTTAATCATATATCTGTTGTTATTGGTTTATTATTATTACTGGATACATTTTATAAAGTACATTAGGAGATCCATAGAGATGTGATACACTCAGAGGATGTGACCCAGCGGGATTTTTGGCCAATGATTGTAACAGGAGCAGGATCAAACCATGCCTGTCATCTTGTTAGTATTTACAAAAGCCTCCTTTGAGATCGAGGGACAAATAGTAATCAAAGGTCTATTAAAAAGAAGTTATATCTTGTAAGCAATTTATATCTAGTTTGGATTTAAACTGCAATTTTTAGAAGGAAAGTGTTATCAAGAAAACATTTTGTATGCCCAACCTGAACACAAACCTGGAATTATCCAGCTGCTGAAAGTCACTCTTGTTCCACTGAAAAATATGGTTGGAACCAACTATTGGGAATAACAGTATAGAAATCATAACATAAACCCCACTGTTGAACCATCCACAAAGATTATCTGCTCTATTTAAAATATAGTAGGTTTTTGAGGGGCATTTGTTAAAAAATCTACACCATATTTCATGCCCATAAAACAGCTGAGACAAAACTGCCGTCAAAGAACAGTGTAAATATAGTGGCCTGGGGACTGCCCACAGTCAGACTGCAGAAGTGCTGGCCACTGGGTTAACGACACGGTTAACCCTTTTGTATTACGGGAAAAGAAAATCCATTAGAAAAACCTACAGAGACATCTAGCTCTATTACCTAACATCTGCAGCTGTCTGCCATACAGTGGTATGTTGTGGGGATAGGCAAGCATGATGAAAATGTTATAATAACCTTTAAAAATGGGAGACTGGAAACACAATGCTGGTTTTATTTGCAAAGTGTTTCTCATGCAAGTGTCCCTGGGAGATGTTTTATAATAAAGTTCGAATGAAAATCAATAAAAATCAAATCGAAGCTCCTTCACTGTATACCAAACAGAACAGTCCACACTTCAGCTTTGGTTTTAAAGCCAGGAAGAGAATTTATTTGATGAATTTCTGCTGCTGCTCAGAATTCAAAAAAGAGAAAAAGACAATAGCTCAAAAGGTAATTTACAAACAGTTTTGATTTAAATGCTGATGTTGTCAAGAGATCAAAAGTGAAACACTCAAAGAATTATTCAGCAAGCTGCAAATATCCATTCAAATTCCGTTCTATTCCAGGATCAAAAGCATAATTTTACATGTACAGCATTTTCTTTTCAAGCATGCATATGATAATTACTGCATGCAAAAATAAATGTATTACATGTTTCATTTTCATGAAAGAGTTATGTAGTTACAAGCAAAGCTCACCCCCACTGCGTGCGTGACGACAGTACCTGTTCACGTACAAATGACAAGTGTAACTCCATGGCATTGTGTGCAAGAGGTTATTCAAATTCAATATCCAAACACTGACTTGAAAAACAACAGCCCGTGCAGATGCAGAAGTCCAATGTCCATGTTGTTGGTTTTTTGACTACTGTCAGAACATTCCAGCAGAACTAAAGGGATCCAGCATCATTTAAGACTTGATGACTTGAAAACCAGACAGCCTCCTCTTATTGTTACTTTTCCATTCCCAAGTATAGGTCCAATGTCTTTTTAGCATGGACGGTATTTTTGCTAATGCTTCATAAAATTCTATATGAAATTAATGCTCTGTGCCAAAAGCTGTCTCCACAAAGGTGTAAAGGCTGTCTCAGAAGGTTAATAGTGATGGTTTCTTGTCCTGGCCAACGTCCACATGGTGACTGTTACAATCAAGCTGGCAGTAATTTTTACGTAAATGAGCCCATTATCAGAACTATATGTATCTGGTTGCTAGACTATAGGCACTTAGGGGAAATTGGCATCAATATTTCCAAAAGAAGAACTTTTTTCCTTAATGTTCCAAACGTTGTTTGGGTGTGGTTTTTTTTCTCTAAACAATGGTTCCAGGTCAATAGTTTGATGATTAAAAACCAGATCATATAAGCAAAAGCTAGTTCTTAATCCCTGCAAATATGAACATTTTGGGGTTAGCTCTATTATATTTTTTTATAGAATCCTGTTAGATAAATTACAGTAAAATGAGTATGGAATGAAAAATAACCATTCTGTAGGGGTTTTTTACATTAAAAAATATGTTGGAGATTTCAAAAACCTTAAAAAGGCAGGAAGAGAACATGTGGGAAGCATTTAGATGTTAAAAAGAGACTTCAACCTTGTGTTAGCTGTGGGCCTTTCAGTCCTGCTGAAATATTCACCTGTTGGTTCACCATGAACTGGTTTAATTTGTAGGCTGTCAGTTGAGAACCAGCCTTTATCAATCTAGTCTGGAGTTCTGTGGCCAGCAGTAGTCAGCACTGCATCCCTTGGGGATGGATGTAAAACCTCTTCATTCTTCTTGCATGTGTTTCAACTGCCCATATTGCGTGCACTGACAGTGGCAAGTATCTGCCTGACCTTGTTTGCTGATCTGCATAATTTTACCATAATTTGTCCCCCTCCTGGCACATTTTAGCAAACAGAAGGTAGCTTTATTACAGAGCTTTTTCTGAATCAATAGCACTGCTACCATTGCAAAACTACATGTTACATTCTGTTTTTACTTGAAATATTGAGGCTTCGCTTGAAAATATGGGATGAAATGCTGGTCCTGCTGAAGTTCTGTTATTGTTCTTTGACAAGATCAGGGTTAGCCACTGGTTCTTTTTGTTACACAAGTGCGTGTTATATAGAAGGTCTGTCTTATCAGAGCCAGAAATCAAGATCCTAGTTATTGAGAAAGCACTGCTGTAACACTGCCAGCTAGGAGCATGGCTGTTTAAAGTTACAGTATTATAAAGTATTATAGATACCTTATTAAGTAATGCCATAAGTGCATGGAATAAAGTGATGTTCTAAGAGCGCCTGGGAGAACAAATTGGAGAAATAGGGGTGTGAGTCATAACAGGAGTTCAGGATTCAAAACATTTCATGCAAAGCAGTACAAAGACATTCAGTTAACCTCTCATGTCCTGATAATGATGTTGGAAGTTCTTTTGTGCATTGCAATATTGGACTTATGCCTGGTGGGGAAGCTAAGCTTATTTTTGATGTATCTAGGGCAATTCTATTTAATCAGTGGTTTGGGTATCTCATTTTAGATATCTAAATTGGAATTTTTTTGCAAAGACACAGAGTTATGAAACACCTTATGATCTTCAGGATAGGATAATATTTTTCATTTCTTACCCATCTGGACTTAGGAAAGATTAATTTCACACCTTATAGAAATTGCAGGTTTCATCTTTTAGAATGCATTTCTTCAACTGGCAATCAGCTAGGCTAGAAGGAATTTCCATTTTTTAAAGCTCCTTCTATTAAGGAATCAGAGGGTTTGATTGACTAGAAAAAAATAATTCACTCATTTCTTTGTTTCAATTAGACAGAAAGACCTTTTCACAAGGCGTGTCCCATTGCCCTGTACCTCTCATTACCCTGTGATAAAGTAAAGTTCAAATCCATGTAAGAAAATGTTATTCCATGATTCTTCAACTAGAAATGCAGGTCTCACATCTCCCCACTTCAGAAGATTCCTATCTGCCCTCTAGCATGCTGCTTCTGGTTTCTCAGGCAAGCTGGGAGATTATCTCCTGAGTACAGACCACAAGGGAAACTCTAGCTCTGTTGAAATCAATGGATTTTGGCTGTTGGCCTTAAAGGAGCTAGAAGTTAAGACTTTTTAGGTTAGCAGCATAGTAAACAATTTGGTTTTGAAATGTTTTCTACTCAGGGTTCCCTGAAGGTCGTTCTTTTGTCCATGCTCACCTGCCATTCAGACCATGATCTTCCACTTGTGATCTGAATTGTTTCACACATGCTACTGCCTCTAGAGCCCATCTACCTGGGTCAATAAATCAGCAAGGACATCTGACAAGCAACTGTCAAACAGCCTGAGAGGCGGCATGGGGGTAGACCATGTCATAGTTGTGGCTGGTCCCTGGAACGCTCTGTCAGAGCATTGGAGATACAGCTGCTACATCTGAGCATGATTGCACGGAGCTCCCCATGTGCCAGACTCTTTGGGGAGCCTCACTGAAGTGAAGGGATCTCTAGCAGTATAGACGTACTACGGGGCACTGGGATCTATCTGCAGGAAGCTCCTTGCAGGGCTGTGGACTGTATCTATTATTACACTTAGCACAAGGACTTCTGGTCCTGAATAGGACGCTTGGACATTGATGCACTATAACAATTAAATAAAGATAGTAATAAAACTTGCCTACTCAGTCGTGTACATTTCATGCAAGCTGAGATGGCATCGTAAGCAAAGCAGTTCTTCCACCTTGTGGTTAGAGAGACTACTACTGACAGAGTTTGTACATCAAAAATCACAGATTGCACACAAATACTGCTGTTAAACAGACCCAGCGCACAAAGGGCTATTGCTAGCACAGGACCTCTCCTGCAGACCAATGCTACAAATATTAGCCAGCCCTATTTTGTAGGCTGAACGTTTGGGTGCCTGTGTCTACTTACACACAGGTGTACAAACAAATAGATTTGTAATGCCCTCTAGCGATCCCATCCCACAGATGCTATGAGACCTTGTTTAACAACACCTAGACTGTCTCCTTTAACCTCCTTGGTAAAAATAGGCCTTTATTCAATGCAACATGCAAGCTTTGACACACAGATAAAATGTACTGATGTGGGAACAGAGTGTGAGCACGTCACATACATGTGGAAAATGTGAATGTGATCTCTTCAAATAGAGATTGTAGCCAGTTTCTGCAAGCAATAACACTAGAACTGAAAGGAACCATTTGGAGGCAGTGAAAATTTCATCTATGCTTCTATCCCCATTTCTACTCTGCCCGTTTTCTGTTTTTCACCTTTGGCTATTGAAGCAATCATACTGAAGACTATATATATGTTGTTTGCAACAGGGTGCAATTCAGCACGATTGGCTTTTGTGTCTGTAGTCAGTTGCCACAGAGTGAAGCCCAACTTCAGAAGCAGTAATTCACAGAATCACAGGACCCCAGGTTGGAAGGGACCTCAGGGATCATCTAGTCCAACCTTTCTGGGAAGAGCAGAGTCTAGACAAGGTGGCCCAGCACCCTGTCCAGACAACTCTTAGAGGTGTCCAACATGGCCGAGTCAACCACTTCCCTGGGGAGATTATTCCCATGGTGACTGTCCTCACTGTGAAAAGTTTTCCTCTGGTGTCCAAGCGGAATCTCCCCAAGAGCAATTTGTGTCCATTCCCCCTTGTCCTCTCCACGTGACTCCGTGTAAAAAGGGAGTCTCCATCTTCTTTGTAGCTACCCCTTAAGTACTGGTACATGGTGATGAGATCCCCCCTGAGCCTCCTTTTCTCAAGGCTGAACAAACCCAGTTCTCCCAGCCTATCCTCGTATGGCAGGCTTCCCAGTCCTGTGATCATCCTGGTGGCCCTTCTCTGGACCCCTTCCAGCCTGTCCACATCCTTTTTCTATAGAGGGGACCAGAACTGCACACAGTACTCCAGGTGTGGCCTGACAAGCACTGAGTAGAGCGGGATGATGACTTCTTTATCTCTGTACTAATGCAATAGAGGTATATTGAGAGATAAAATTTTGCAGTAAATGTTGAATATTTGCACTGTGTGAAACACTGGAACACACTGACTAACAAACTTCAGAGCCAGTAAGTGAATGTTTTTAGTGGCCCTAAATTACACTATTTTCAAAGCAGGATTAGCTTGGATGTATAAGAGGGACTGATTGGGTTCAGAGAAGAATAGCAAAGCGTGAAAAGAACAAGCTGTTTAAAATCTACGTCTGCCTCTCAGATGTTGCTGTTCTCTGAAGAGCAGTTTATTAATTACATGCTATCCTCCTCCTCCTCGCCATCATCGTTCCAGTTGTACCAACTGGCACCACTCCAAACTGAGTCCTCTTGCAGTAGTAGGTGCTTCCCAAACACAGCGTAAAAATCAGCCCTAATGTATCAAATTCCTTTTTTGTCACTCAGTCTGCAACTTCAGTTTCTTTTGCTCTTCTGTTCTGCAGAGTGACAGTTGATTATACAAAGGAGCTGAACTTGGCTCCTCTCTCTCCATTTTTTTACTTCAGTTGGCAAAACAGGGTTTTTTTTGCTGTAAGGTCCTAAGCAAGCTAGATTTCATCAACCATTTTTTACTACCTAGAATTGAACTTCAGTGGCAAATTTCAGCTGTAGAACTGTTCCCTCTTCACCCTAAATGTAAAGTTGTTCAGACCCAGAATGGACAAAATAGAGATGTAAGCAAAAACCAGTGATTTTTTACCTTCCATGTCTAAGTAGACAATTCTATGCAATTAAAACATTCATTTCTTTACAGTAGGGAACCAAATTTTCTTATTGTCCAAAATTATTTAAAAAAACAACAGGCATTCAAGAAGCCTGACAGGTGGGCCATGCAAAGAATAACAGTCTATTAAATATGTTTACCTATTCTTACGGCACAGATAAAGGCTACAAGCACAAATCTGATTTTTAAGGATAGACTTATCACTGTGGAGGGGAAATAGACTGAGACCCTAGAAGATTGACATTAGCTATTTGTCAAAAGAGCAATTACAATAGGAACATTAGATTGACAAGCTTCCCCTCAGACTCTTTCAAAAATGCCCGAGCTTGATTCAGAGATAACTCCTTTGAGAAGACACTTTTAGTCTTCATGGGTGGAATTCATCTCTGCTGACATCAGATGTCTAAAATATAGGTATCTAGTCTGAAGTGGTCACCTCAGTTCCCTCTAAAATCAATAGAGGTAGATCCCTCTGTGGGGTGATTCATCTAACCTGAAAACAGATGTATAAGATTGGTACAGTGAATATTTCTCCAGAGGTGTCCACTTGTATCTCCATCGACCACAGAGAGTGTAGACACCTAACCAGCAACCTGACCTCTAAAGGGCTAAAAGCAGATAAGCCATTTAGATAAGGATAAAGCCATGTTACCCTTTCTAACATAGTAGTGATCTGGCATAGTGATGTAATCAGCACCTCTCACAATAGTTTGTCTCATTTTAATAAATTCAGCAAATTCTGGCATTTCATTGCATGCTTCTACCATCAATCCCCTGGATCACTGCTGTCACTTCCTTGCCCAGACTTCCACAAAACCACTGGTTATTCCTTCTTTTTTACCTATCGGCTCTGGTAAAGCAGGCATAGTGTCCACGTTAGTAAGTCACAACAATCTTATCAAGTCAACTCTGCAAGACAACATGTCAGTTGGAAAGCAGTTGCTTTATCTTTAATTAGAAACTGGTGCGTTAAAACCAGTTTTGATAAACTGGATGTTTTGAAATAAGCTGCTCTGGACAAGAACTGACTAAAACATTCTCAGGCCCATTGGTAGATGTCTTCAACAACTCCTAGAGGAGATGCATGGTTTCAGAAGCCTGGAGAAGGGCAAATATACTGTCCACCAATTGAAAAAAAAAAAAAAAAAGAGAGAACAACAGGAAATGGGAATTAGGACTAGTCTTTTAAAGTTAATCTCAGAAAAGTGGGGATCAAATAATCAAATAAAGAACCTAAGTACCTAGAAAATAGCAGAGAGATTTGCGGACGTCGTTATGGGTTTCATAGTGCCAATATGCTGACTCTAGCTGGTTTGTATTAATGCTTCTATTTTCTTTTCTCTTTCCTCTAACTTCTGTATACCTTTCGTTTTCAGACCGGTGATAATTCCCTCTATAAAGGCATGGAAAGCATACAGGACATTATGTGACTCTCAGAAAGAAACACCTTCAGCAATACGCCAGCGTGAGCACATTTCACTTGTTGGTGCTCCTGGGTGATACAGTGACATGTTGATGTACCATAACTCCTTTGACACATGGCACAACATTTCTAATTTTCACCAACGTTTCGAATTTTATTGGAAGCCCAGCTCGATCCGGGTGTGTTAAACCCAGCCTCAGGCATGCAGTGACTGTGTGACACCACCGGCTGCCATTTTGGGGGGGTGGGGTGGCGCAGGGAGCTTCTCACTGCAGAGAAAGGCCTGAAACATTCCATTATAAAAACACAAAAGAAGAAAATAAATTTTAAATGTTTATGTATTTAACTGCTAAAATCTCTTAAACCAACGTTACAATTTCTGGTAAATAAAACATGCGTTCCTCAAAATAATCTACGACCTCAACACCTCGCCACAGCCCCTCTCGGAGGACGTGCGGGGTTCTACATCGCGTTAAGATGGCCGTCGAGGGACCCAAGACCACAACTCCCAGCAAGCCGCGCGCCATCTCGCCTTCTGATTGGTTGCATAGGCCCGCGGGAAGCCAATAAACATCAGAGGCTTTCCGCCTTTCTTGGAGGGTGTGGTTTGTACTGGTGGTGCATGACGGGAGTTGTAGGCACCTTGCGGTCCCGGCGGCGGTCGCTTGGGGACGGCTCGAGCGATGACGCCTGCGCGGCGGCGGCCGGCGAACGCGGCGCGTGGCAGGAAGCGGAAGGGGGCGGCCGGGATCGATCCCTGACGTGTCCATCGGAGGCCGCCGCTGCCGTTCGCTCTTCGCTCCCGTCCGGCGGCCGCCATGGGCAGTGAGTACCGGGGCGTCTCGGCTGGGGGGTTCCCGCGGGGTGTGTGACGGCCGAGGGGCCGCGGCTGGGCCACCGGCTCCCCCCCACAGGCACCTTGGGGTGGGCCCTCCTCACGGGCGGTGTGGCGGCCCGCTCCCGCCGCCGCCCGCCCCATGGCTGCTGGCGGCCAGGGCGGCGGGGAGCCGCTCTGAGGGGCCGCTCTGAGGAGCCCCTAGGCTGGGCCCGCGACCCTCGGGGCTGCACGCCGCCGGCGTTGCTCCTTCCGCGGCTGGTTCACCTTCCTCTCCTTTGGAGGCTCCGTCTGGATTTTTTTCTTTTTTTCCCTCTCGCTGTTAAAGGTCCCGTTTCCTGGTTATGGCAGATCTTACTCTGTGGTGCCCGGGCCGGCACTCCCGAACCCAGCCGTCCTAGGCTGGGGTGTTCCCGGTGCGGTGCGAGGCAGGGGGAGGTCGTTTGCCATAACGCCTTAAGCCAAAAAAATTAATTACACTGTCAGAATAAGCCATAGACAGTGATCTGCAGTCTAGAATTAATCCGAGTGAGGAGAGCCTGTTACCTAGAGGAAGGGCTGCTTGGAAAGCGTCTTAGTCTGTGTGGTTTTGTAGACATACTTTTCTACGTACTTTTCTACTCTACTATGTAGAGTAACTTTTCAGGTAATTAATAGTTTGAAGTTAAATAAGTAGCTTTTATGGGCTGGTCTTAAAGTGTTACAAAATTGACGCTAAAGTTGTTGCCTTCTGTAAAGAATTAGAAAGCCACCTGTAGTTTCAATTCTTCTACGTTGTTGTATGTCTTTTAGTTCAAATCAGTCCAAAATACGCGTGCAGTCTTAAATTTGTCATAAGTTTAGCATTAACTGTTCAAAATCAGATCTCTCTGCTCATAGGAGAACTTGTGACTTTGCAGATCTCTTCTTTTGTATGCTTTTTTGTTAAGACTGAGACAACTTTCACTCTTCTGATCTAAGGATGTGGCCTTTTGACTAGGTGATCATTGCGTGAGGTGTTCTGTAAAGTAACTTGAATTGTTGCTTATGTGGGAATTCTTAAGCTGTATGGCCCAAAAGTAACCCCTGAGTTAAAACTACCTTGGGTATTGCATTTCTCAAATATCAGGATAGGGGAGAATCTATTATTAAATAAATGTTCAAGTGTATCGATAAAATCATACAAAACAATTATAGGGGTTTTTTGTGGTGTCAGCCTACTTGGTAAAAGGAGAAAACTCCTGACTTTTTTTCCCCTTATTTCCAGTCCATATTGTACTTATAGAGAGGTTCAGCTAGTAAGATATACTTAGAACAGATAAGAATTTGATTCAATTAAAAAAAAAAAAAAAAAAAACAAACCTTTGACCTTAACTGGAACTTTTAACATATAAACTATGTGTCCAAATTAAATTTTACTTGAGCTTTTCCCAGTGTTCTTTGCATCTGTGTGTTCACTTTATCTTTTAACTAATTTCCGTACAGTAAAATTTCTTGAAGTAATCAAGCCCTTCTGTGTTATCTTGCCTGAAATCCAAAAACCAGAACGGAAGGTAAGTTAATAAAATACTCTTCATAGGTCTGTATTTGTGTAGTATTGAATGTTTACAGCTTAGTTTGCATTTATAGGATTTGGGGTTTTTTTCCCGTTGGGAGAATGGCAGGTTTTAGGCTCACCTGCTTTTAGTGGAGTGCTTGTCTAGTACATCCTGTACCCTAGATGTAGTTGTACAAGAACGTATTTGCTGGTGCAGGTATGGTTATGCCACAGCAGTGAGTCGTGAGAAGTTGAAAGAAGTAAATACTGGAGTGTAAGCTAGAGTAGTTTAAAACAGCAGCTTGAAAAATCTTTGCTTCTCAAGTTCTAATCTAAGGTTACTTGCTAAGATAAGCTTCTCTATTTTTCTTTTTTAACACTAGAAGCTTTTTCTTGTGAAAATGTAAGATTCATTTCTGTGCAAGTACTGGAATTACCTTCCATTGGTGTAAGCTTATTTATCTGGATTCAGATTTCAGTAAAGCTTTATCACTTTCTTCGGCCTTATACAGTATGAAAAGTATGAAGAGTGAGTTATTGTCTTTAGGATGTCCTGTGCTTTGTCTCTTTGCAAGAAGATCAAGTGTGCTTTAGCTACTGTAAAAGTTTTCCTGATTGACTAGATCTTACTATCTTGACAACAATATCATCTTTTGTTGTTTTTGTGGTTTGTGTTTTTCCCCCTTTAGATTCAGTTTAAAGAAAAGGTACTATGGACAGCTATCACACTCTTCATCTTTTTAGTATGCTGCCAGGTATGTTTCTTTCCCTTGTTTTTAAGAGCTGAAATTTTTAAAGGATGTTATGAAGTCTCTAATTTAACCCTTTTTTTCTCTGTTGGTTGGAAATGCAGATTCCCTTGTTTGGTATCATGTCATCAGACTCAGCAGATCCTTTCTACTGGATGAGAGTGATTTTGGCATCAAATAGAGGTATGGCTTTTCAGGAGAGAATGTTTTTAGCTTGGATCAAAACATTTTTGGACTTGTTCATACATTGCATCTATTTTAATGAAGATAAAAACTGCAGTAGAGGAGGAAAAGTGATTTTTATATATTATGTAAAATCATAAACCAGTGTGGCATTGGGAAAGCCACAACTTTGTGGGCAAAATGAGCTTATGGTTGGCTGTGTGCGATCTATTATAGGTGCAAAAACTATAAGCAGCATTTTGGAGGGAAAAGGGTTAGGCAAGAGACAGTTCCTAATTACCTGCATCACTGCTGTTGTAATCTTCTGTATATATTTCAAGCTTTTTGATTCATGTTTCAAACCATATTATACGTGTGTTGTGGTTTTCTCGGTGATATCTTTGTCTCACAGAAGATTAAAATTCATGATAGCTTGTATAAATTTCAGTTTCTTGTTGAGGCTTTATAATGCAGCTATGAATTAAGAATGGTGACAGTTTCCTGAATTCACTTTGTCCATATATATCATTTGGACTATCTATCAGTTTGTCTCATAATGAGATGTGCATATATGCAGGCATGCAACTTGGTGCACTCCTGAAAAAAGTTTGGGTTTTCCTGCTTATAATTACAAATAATAAAGTGACTGATTGTTAAAGGCAGAAAACAAATTCCTACATTGTTTTATGCAGAGTAAATCTGTTCCTGACAGCAAAGATCTTTTTCAGCAAATGTAGTTTTTGAGGTATTGAGAAGTTCTGCACTACTTACCAGTCTTTTAAAGAGCTTCTGTTATCATTGAAACCTTTTGCATTTATGGGATTCTGGAGTGTTATATCTTCTCCATCATGATGCAAGGGGTGGAAAAAACAAACTTTGCCCTCCAAAGGTGCCTGGTATGGCACACCCCATTATTTTCTTTCATTTTCTTCCTGTGCCTGGCAGGTACGTTGATGGAGCTGGGTATTTCACCTATTGTCACTTCTGGGCTCATCATGCAGCTCTTGGCTGGTGCCAAGATAATTGAAGTTGGTGACACACCGAAGGACAGAGCTCTCTTCAATGGAGCACAGAAATGTAAGTAACAGTTTATATGAAAGGCTGATGTTTTAGAGTATCTAACCCTAACAATAGGAAGTGTAAACTTACCATGTGATGAATATTGGAATCAGATATCTGAGTTTCTGTCATGCTGTGTGTTCGTGTTGTGCTACAGGTGTCTGTACTTCATTAGTCTTTTTCTGACTGCTCTCTGGCTTGTTAGAAGTTAAGCTTCAGATAGGTTTGTAAAGGAAAAGTATCGGCAATTGGCATTGCTGCTGTAACCTCATCAAATAAACTAAGCAATATGTAGACTGTGGGGACCCAACCTTTGAACTGTGCTGGTCAGTGTTAACCTAAAAAAGCTGATTAAGATGTTTGTTGTAGTTGTTTTCATCTTGCAGTTTCAAGCATGGTTCTTTCTCAGCAATAAGACATCTCTGTGCTCACTTGATAAATGGCTTTTAGAAAAATTTGACTATTCTTTAGCTATTTTGTGCTATACCACACTACTTACTGATGTTTTTACTGGAAAAAAAGAATCATAAATTGCTATGGTAACATCTTAATGCCCTCAGAGTTTTCAATATCTAAAGCAATCTTTGGTAATCAAAACCATTGCTTCTAAGTGTATTTGTTTCTGAAATGTCTGTGTGTGTTTGTATTTTCAGTGCCAGATTTCAGACAACAAACTTAACTTGCACTTGAATTTAAACATCCCATTACTTATGTATTCTTCCCCAACTCTCTCTACAAAAGAGTGATTTATATTTCTCTGATTGCCTACTGACGTAAATCTCCAGAACAAATACATACTTTTTTTTTTGTATTCTACAGTGTTTGGAATGATCATTACTATTGGACAGTCTATTGTCTATGTAATGACTGGAATGTATGGAGACCCATCTGAGATGGGGGCTGGTATCTGCTTGCTTATCACGATTCAGGTAATTTGTAGTCCTCTCTACTTATTCCCCCTCTGAAAGAATCAAAAAATCAGCCTTATGGACTGCCTGCCCCACATGCAAAGAAAAAAAATCAAAGTGTGCCTGCTTCCTCATGTATATAGATTTTCCTTATGTTTTAGTAAAAGTCAATTTTTCAACAGAAATTAAAAAGGGATGGGACTGATGCTGTACTTTTTTTTTTACTGTAGCTTTTTGTTGCTGGATTGATAGTTCTGCTGTTGGACGAGCTCCTACAGAAAGGATATGGTCTTGGTTCCGGCATCTCTCTCTTCATTGCTACCAATATCTGTGAGACTATTGTGTGGAAGGCATTCAGCCCCACCACAGTGAATACAGGGAGAGGTAATATGGCATAGTTCCTTTTCTTTACTTGCATTAGGATGAATTATTCATCAGATGAAACATAAAAAACCAAGTAGCTTCCCCCCCATGTTAGTTTAAAATTACAGTTCTTTAGATTCTTATATAGAATAGTACAGTCGTCATTTAAAATATAAAAATGTCAGTGGCAGAAAAGTCTGAATTTTGTACAAAAAGGCAAAATCTTTTTATTTTTTCAGTATGTGAAGTTCAGTGGCAAATGCTGTTACTAGCATCTTAGCTATGCAGTTGCCACGTGGTGAATTTGCTAATAGAGCAAGTGCTCCTGTGCAAGGTGCAAGTACATTTCTGTTTCATTTTGTAGTATCTTGCAAGATATTTCCTCAACTTGAATTTCTTAGAGTGTCTCCATTAGAACTCGATAATGGTCAACTGCTGTTATATTATGGCTGCTGCCCAACTTACTGACAAATATCATCTGTTTGTTTCTGCTCCTTGAATGTCTGTCTTTTTGCTCCAAAGACCTTATTCTTCAAACCTGACAGGAGGTGGCCTTGTTTGGTTTTGTATAGTAGAAAACATAAGTGAGGTTATCACGTTTGCTGTAATACAAACAATAACTAGTGTCTCACCATGGATGAGAATAGAAAGCATCCTGCCTCCCTCATTTAATTTAATTTTATTAAATTGGGAAAGAACTTGCTGAACATCAATGTTTCTAGAGGCCAATAAAGTTATCCCATTCAATTATGGGTTGTGATTTAGTTTTTACAGTACTACAGGGAGATTTTTTTAAAAAATCTTCGAAATAACATAGCTGATAGAAGGGTGACAGTAGTAAAAATCTGAGAGCACGCTCAAGATGAAAAAGGCTTGGAGAAGTCCCATTCTGAATCTTGTAATTCAGAAGTATGCCTAATGAGACAAAACACTGAAGTTTGGAAGTAATTACAGCACACCTAACTTGGTTTTTTCCTTTCCAAGGCATGGAATTTGAGGGAGCCATCATTGCTCTGTTCCATCTTCTGGCTACTCGTACAGACAAAGTCAGAGCTCTTCGTGAGGCCTTTTACCGTCAGAATCTCCCCAACCTTATGAATCTGATTGCTACCGTCTTTGTCTTTGCTATTGTAATATATTTCCAGGTCAGTTGGAATAAAGAGGACTGTAAAACTGTTTGTATGTAAGTAGATCTTTAATCTCCTTCCACAGGAAACTATATTTTCACTTTCTAGTCCCTTCAGAAGACTTTTGTACCTGCAACATGTGGATGTTCAGTTAACATGAGCTTCTCTTAATCAGTTTCCACACTTACTGTAGCCACACAAAAGGCTTGAGAGCTACTTTGGTCTCTGAAAAAAAAAAAAACACAAAAAAAACCCCAAACAAAAAAAACCAGATGAATGTGTACATGTAATATTGCCTAACCCAAATGCTGTTGCTTTTTGCTGGAGAATACTTCGAGGTCTTTAAGCCTGTATGTCTCTCACTGTTTGTTGCAGCCAACTGAAGCATATGGAAAGTTTTAATGTTTCTTTTCCTAGACACTATGTTCAGTCTTCTTGAAACTTCAGGTTGCTTCTGATGTAAGTAGGTGTGAAAAACGTAGACATGTGTGAGTGTAGGCAACCCTGCAGGCCCTTTGCAAAAATGTTCCTGGGGATAGGCCTCTGTGTAGAGTACATGTACTTGCACGAAATGATTGGAGGGTTTTTTTTTTCTGTTGCTGTTAAGGCCTTGTACTTGCAATTTATGACCTGTGGTATGGGTTTGTGTCCAAATATAATGGGGGACTTTCTTCTGAAAACTTTTCAGGGCTTCAGAGTGGATCTTCCTATCAAATCTGCTCGCTACCGTGGCCAGTACAACACCTACCCTATCAAGCTGTTCTATACTTCCAACATTCCCATTATTCTTCAGTCTGCCCTGGTATCAAACTTGTACGTCATCTCCCAGATGCTTTCTGCTCGATTCAGTGGCAACTTACTGGTTAGCCTGCTGGGCACTTGGTCTGTGAGTATTCCTTCTTAAAGCTGTATGCAAGATGAGGGCACCATTAAAATGAATGGCTGAAGAGATGGTCTCTAACATTAAGGCACACACTTCTACAGGCAGTCAGGTACACTGAAACTCCTAAATTAGTAATTTGTTTAAATTAATGGTGGAGTATGAGACCTACTGTGATGTGTTGATGCTAAATGTCTCCATTTACCTTTTACCTTGGGCTGTTCTTTGCTGCCCTAGGTATTTTTCTGTTACTTATTTTATGCCATTTCCACTTCAGAAATGGCTTGTGATAGTAAATTTGAACCTCTGTGATGCTGTAGTAGTAATGATAAACAGTGACATGGAGGCGATATAAACACAGGATTAGCTTAACGGCTAAGAAATAGTGAGAAGGTTGGTGACTGCTTGCTTCCTTCTTCTAGGACACATCATCTGGAGGCCCTGCTCGTGCTTATCCAGTTGGTGGACTTTGTTATTATCTGTCACCTCCAGAGTCCTTTTCTTCAGTGTTAGAAGACCCTGTACATGCAGTTGTATATATTGTATTTATGTTGGGCTCCTGTGCTTTCTTCTCCAAGACATGGATTGAAGTCTCTGGCTCCTCTGCCAAAGATGTAAGTTGAAGATGATAAATTATGTGACGTTACATGATGAAAACAGATTGGCTGTTTTCAGAATAAGAGAGACTTTCTTCAGAAATAGCTATTTATTTGGTAATGTTTATTATTTGTATAAACAGTGACTATGTCTTTTTTGTAAGTGGGGAGGAGGAGGACAGAATGGGAGTAGCTTTTTCCCTGTTTTCTTATTTTTCAAAAACATCAACAACTCAAGTATTTGCTTTCATTGGCATTAGGAAACTTTGAACATTTGCTATGTAACGTCTGATCAGTGTGGGGGCAGGCAAGGTAACAAGACAGGCAGAAACTCTTACAGAGCCAAATGACAGATGCACCTTGTGCAGGACAGTTGCCACTTAAGAGCTTGCAGGTAAAGCATGAACACCCATGCCTGGCATAGAGAGTTCTGAACTTCATTTTGGGGAAGATTAACTAGAGGTTGTTACTTTTTTAACTTGAGAGCGCTCAAAACAGAGAATGTAGTGCAGTGCATTAATGTACTTGAGCCTGGCTTCTCAGAATTTCCATTTGCTACAGGGTATTTGATATTCAGCAACTATATCGTTCCGATATTGGAAAACAAGATGGAAAATAGTTGTCATTGTAGTATGTTTGTATTGTGTGGTTTCGGGTAGGAAATCAAGTTTGGGAGCCATATGGAATGGTTTAATCAGTTCTTTAACAAATATGTAATAGTTACACAGTTACTGTAACAGCATGAGCACACTCTTGTTTTGGACTTGCATCTAGCTGCTTGTTGTCAGGCATGCAGGGAGGCACTCACAGCCACGTATAGCTAGATTTGTATTTCAGCATAAACCAACATACAGCTTTTAACACTTTAATATACTTTCCTGATACTGAATAAAATTAAGTTCATGTAAACGAGGTCAGAAGTAGGAATTGATAAATCATTATTTAAATGTTCAGTATATAGTAGAAAAACTGGTAGCTTAATTATCTGAAAGTGTGTTTTCTCAGTACATTAGATTCAGTGACAAGCACTTTTAGAAGTTCCCCTCTGTTGTTAGTAAAGTGTTTGGAGGGCTCTACTGTAACCCTATGCAATTGTAGAAATCCGATATAGGAATAATGTTCAATAAGGGATTCTTTCAGAGTTCTATAGTTTCTAATATATCCCCACAAATAAAGCGTTAGCTCAACTGAATGTGGAAAACTGAAATGGGCCGGATGCTTGATAGGGTGGTTTTGCCTTCTAAGCCCCAACCAGGAGAAGGGTAGGTGGAAAAACAGGAACTGAATTATGTGTATGAGAGCCTGCCAACTTCCAGATTTTCCTTTTTTCAATAGAACTAGAATTATCCAAAAAGCTTCACATGATTGACAGTGTGGAAAAGTGCCTGTGACTGCAATCTATCTGAAGTTAAAATATTGGATGTTTTAAACTCAGATTAATAATATAAAAAACAAAACCTCAAACCCACCACCATTCACTTGAAACATCTTGCTTCTGTTTTCCTGTAGTACTAAGTTCTGTGGCGTTGGCAAATGATGCTAAACTTACTTCTTCCATTCCTTCATTCAATACAGGTTGCCAAACAATTGAAAGAACAACAAATGGTAATGCGAGGCCACAGAGAAACTTCAATGGTACATGAACTAAACAGGTGAGCTACACAGTTCACAGGCTATTTATGCAAAGTGTTATGGGGAAACACATGGCAAATTTTGCTTTGACTTCCATTTTCTAGGTCCTAGAACACAGATTCTTTCAGTTTGTGTTCCATGTCTGAGAGATAGAATATTGTCTCGTTAGTGGAAGACTTGTACAGTACAGCATATTCTTGCCTGACAGAGAATGTGCCTTAAATACTGAAGCTTCTGTTTTCCTGTTACATATTTTTTTACTTTTATACTTTTTATAGGATAGCTAATAATGAGCATTTGAGTCTACTTTACTACTTCAAACTGATGCACAAACATTTTCTTACTGTAATTTTTAATGTGTTATGTCTTGAGTACTGTTTTCATGCAGACCTTGCTTCTAAAACAAGTAGTTACTTCAATTTACTAGGTGCAGAGGCGTTGGTCTCTCTAGGTCTTCTAATTACAGGGTAGGACCTATGTACCCTTCACATTACAGAAATGTTATCGTAATTTTAGATTTCCATTATCTGCAAATGACTTGAAGAGCTAGTAGCCATAAGCTTATTCTTTGTGCTTAATTGCATGGTAGACTAATACCCTCTCTTCTTAGCATAGCATATTTTTTTCCCTCCAGTCAGGTTGAGCTTTTTGTTTCCTTACCTAGCATAGCTGGCACTATTGCACATTCCTTACCTTGGATTGTAGACCTATGAGAGAAGAGAGCATTCTGCCACTGACTTTTTTCCATTCATGTCATTTTATTCTTGTTTTCTTAACCACATGGTTGGATTATCTCTGTAATATTCTTTCTGTTCTCGATTGGATTGGTTTTCTAGGAGAATAAAAAACTGCCTCTGATTTAGATAGTTTCCATAGATCCCATATACCACTAACCCTAGTAAATTTGTTAATATCTTGGGCAAACTCTAATGGCACCTCTTCCATTCTCATTTTGTGATTTACAGGTACATCCCTACAGCTGCTGCATTTGGTGGTCTCTGTATTGGTGCCCTCTCTGTGTTGGCAGACTTCCTTGGGGCAATTGGGTCTGGAACTGGAATTTTGCTTGCTGTCACTATCATTTATCAGTACTTTGAAATTTTTGTAAAGGAACAGAGTGAAGTTGGCAGTATGGGAGCTCTTCTTTTCTAAACCTAGCTTCTCATGGACCCAGGAAAGAGGGGAGGAACATTCTCAAAATATAGCCAGTCAGGTGAAAAGAAGTTATGTAAACTTGATAATGTCATTCTACAGGAACACATATTTTAATAATGTTTCCAAAGCGCATTCCCTTATGTTCAAACTTTTCTAGCATACTGTTTGCATTTTATAAATTGATGAGGAAAAATGTGCAAAAAAAATTTTTTAAGAATATTGTTTTTTAACTATATGTTAGGAGAATCAGCTTTCTGAATTGGATTTAGTTCAATGACTCTTGAAATTATTTTGAGCCCCTTTCAAATTTAGTATTCCTGAAGCCTTTACAGGTTTTAATAAATGCTTGTTAAGTGAATGTTTGGAAGGGATTTTTTTCCATTTAACTTGTTTTTGTAGCTGCTTTGCAGTAGTGGTGAGAAAAATCTCTCCCTCTAATGCTCAAGTTCCATAATTATGGTTGTAAGCACAAACAGTGTTTAATGTGTTCAGTTTTGTGTTTCTTTTTTCAGTATGGCAGATTTGGAAGGCAGTTGTTTCTTTTTACTAAATGATATCTCTAATTCCAAACGTTTTGTCTTGTGATTACTATGCTAGACTTTGTCAGATGTTGAATATTGGCTTGAGAGCTGTCAAGTTTCTGTGCAAGATATGAATGCATTGTTTCCAACCACCCCTCCTTCATAGGCAGAAAACTCAGGTCAATCTAGATTCTGCCAGTCTGTGCCTAAGAGTTGCAACTTTGAAACTTGGTCATACTGGCAGCTTTGTGAAACCTTCTAATTAGTTTTCAATGCCATTAGTGGTAGTACTTCTAGTTCTGATGCCCACTGAAAGAAACGGATGTTATGGCTGCTTAGACACAAATCTGCTTGTGCTTTTTTGCTAAAGCTAAGTTTCTGTCATTGATAATAAATGCTGGTCTTGTAGCAATCAGGATGTTATCTGACTTCTCATATCTAGTGAATTTTGAGTTTCATTACCACAAAGGAGTGTGAAAAGAGTATGTGTCACTTGGCTGTTTCAATAGATCTAGATATGGGACCCATGTCAGATAACTCTTGTAAGTTGCTTATGCAGAAGGCTTTTCCGCCCTATAACCTCACTGACTTGAATGGTGTGTAGAAAAGTACTTTTTCAGAAAGTATTGGGACTCCTCCTTTTTTTTGAAGATAGCACCTTCAAATTGGAGAAGTTACAGTAAAAGGCTTTAATCACCAGGATAATGCATGATTTTCCATTTCAATTTAGATTGTCAGTACTAATCAGGTGCCTCGGACCAAATGCAAATATTTTCATATGAGTCTTGTAAATACACTTTTCCTCAATCAGTATTGGACAATGTGGAAACCAGAATGAGGAGTTATAATGTTGGAATGTTTCTCTACACTGCGTCAGCATGCCTTTTGTGCATTTTTGATTGTTGGGCTGACAGTATATGAATTACTGTTTCTGCTTGGAGTGATGGGACTCTGTTATGTACCCAAGGAGCACAGATGACACCCAGAAGCCCCTGTTAATGCACTGAGCTCAAATACCAAATGCGTGGGAAATCTGCAAAGTTGGAAGGAGATACACCTCTTAATAAAAGCGAAACTCCTGGGGTGAGGATCATAATTGGAAAAGGAGCGAAAGTATTGGGATAAAGTATCCATGAAATGCTCACTACCAACCACCGCTATTACTTCACACTACGTTCAGTGATTTTTTTTTTTTTGTCTTTCATAAAGTACTGGTGTGCCACAGCACAATTTGGATGTGAAATGAGGGACAGTTAAAAAATGACTTTAAAAGGAGAGGGAAGGAACGTGGTGTGGTAGTCCTGCTCTGGGGATTTTTTTGTTGTTGGTTTTGCAGGAAGCCCAGTAAAAATTTTGTTTTGAAATCAAAAGGACTCCACTTTTGGGCACGCAGCTCTGGCTGGGCTGGAGCTGTACTTGTATTTTCAGTCATATCATCTTTTTGGACTGGTTGCAGTTTAGACCATTAGCTCATCAGCGTCTAAGCAGCACTTGTTCTATGCATCTGTATTTTTGTTGTCTAGTGGTGAAATCTTTGTCTGTTATCAAGCAGCTATGTCCTCAAAGCAGGACCTGCTGATCATACAGTGATGTTCACAGAAAGAAATAATGCCTAAACAGTCTGCTTTATAATGAAATAAAGTACGTCTTTGGAGCTAATGCTTGGCTTCTGGTGCGTTGAATACTGTTACATTTCTAACGCTTGCAGAATAATTACCTGCCTACGAGACTGTGAAAGTGATCCCTCTCAAAACAGCTGTTTAGTGTCAGCGTAAAATACAAATTGTAATTGCTTCAAGGTCTTCTCTCAACAATAGGTTGCTAAATAAACACAACCTTAACCATTCTTCTGGACTTTTCTGTTCCAGAAGAGCAGCAACTGAAAAGGTGCTGCACAAGTAAATAGTGGGAAAGCGAAGCAACAACTTACCCATTTGACGAAAACTCTATTTCCATATGAAATACAAGTGCCAGTCTTTTTTGTAGCGTGATAGTAACAACATTCTCAGAGGGCAAAGCAATATTGAGTTTTTAAGAGTAACTTGGGAGTAAGGAAAAATTCTATCTTCCTCTTGAACAGAAACATACTAGTACTTTAAAGCAAATTTACTTAAAGTACTGGTACTGGATGCAAGGAGTTCAGCCAAGATTTGGGTCGTGTATGAAGCTGTTTTAAGCAACAGCTTGATTTCTCCCTTGCTGTTTTTATTTCTCCACAGGAAACTTTGCAGTGATAACTGTACTGTAGTTGCTGTAGGAATATCATGTCATCACACATACAATCACAGAAGTAATTGAAATCACTGTAGATGTGATGAGTTATCAGCAAGACAGCCAGGTCAAATACCAACACCGAGGCAACGTCTGAGGTCCTCTTTCTGCTGGTATATTTTAAGGGCAGAATTCTTCACGTAGCCTTCTCTGCCCTGTACATCTCCTATGGGAGCTTGTGCCGTAGCACTTCAGCGCTGCGGGTCCGATTTTGTCCCTGTTGCCATTATTCAGGAAGCCTTAAAAATCATTTGGTTTATTCTAGTTCACTTATTCCTATCTCTATATAAGTTTGAGATGGCAAACAAAGGGACCTTTTTTCCTAGTTCATCAAACATTTTGTTTGTTCTTGGGGGTTTTTTTGTTTTTATTTTTAAAAAAATTCCTTTTGGCTGCAACTATAAAGGTTGTTGCTTTTCTCTGTGAAATGTTTCATGGCTGCGCTGCCTTGATTTCTTCTAGGGATAGCCCTGTCCCTGTGCTCTAGACAGACTGATTTGTGAAATAGATTTCCTGGCCAGTTTTTGGTAAAGGAGGAAGCCGAGCGGCCTCATAACTGCTTTTCCTAATTGTTCTCTCTTCCAGCAAGGAATAATAAGCTTTAGGAGGCCTTCAATTTTATCATGGCTTTGGGGAGTTTCACACAGGTTTTTGGAAGCTGTTGTGTGCTTACCGATGTGGCATGACACAGCTGGCAGGTCCTCAATCAGCCCTTGCTGCCTGGAATGCTAAAGCTGCTTCCTGATGTGTTGCCGCGTGCTGAATGAGCGTCCGAGTCTTTCCCACAGCGAGTGCACGTCTTTCCAAGTACATGATGGCTGCAGGGTGTTATCAACAGTAAAGAAGAGTGCTTTCAGAAAAAGTGTGCAGGCGAGGGAGACCAGTGACATTTCTGAAACTGTTTTCCTTGGTACGTGGCTTGGACAGCCTGCCATCTCCCTTTCTCTTGCTGCTCCCGCTGCCAGCTTTCTGACACGAAATCCCAGCCTTCCCCGGCTTCCTGCCTAAAAAGGTCACTGTTTGAACTGCGGCCAGCGGCACTGTGGGCACCCGCCTGGCTGCGCAGGGAGATGTGCAGGTGTGCAGACAATGCCCGCTTGTTTTGGGGGGCCTGGGTCTGTGAAACATGGGGCCCTCCGGCTTCACCAAGCCCCCCCCCGAAGGATGGACGCTGGCACGCCGAAGGAGAGCATTTGCCCGCCTGGTGGCAATGTTACACTGCGATTCAAGGCACCAGGTTCAAGGCAATTTGGATCAGTGAAACGTGTATTAAATCTGTTCCAATGTGTGTTCTTTCTTTTCCTTTGCTGCTACGCTGATGGGTGTCATCCAGTGTAACAAGTTGGGAACAGAGTTCGCCAATATTTGTTTGTACTTCCTAGAATCAGGGCCAGGATTGAGGTTGTTTTAAGTGGAAATGCTTGAAATTATCATCTTCTCTCTTTAGAAAGTTTATAATACTTTATAATATTTTTCAAGCACACTAGGTGCCAAGGGGCAGTTGCTGTTCCAGCCACTTAGTCTGCTGATATTGCTATGCAATTTAAGCCCAGACTGAGACGGTCTGTGGGATTGGAAAGAAGACAAAAAAGTATTTAAAAACAAAATCAATATTCTAAGATGGGGACCTAATTAGTCAGCTAGACTTTAAGCTGCTGGTTCTTAATATGCTACTGGATGGATCTGCTAAAATTGAAACTCTTCTGTGGGCCAGGTTCTAGCAGTCCTCTGGCTATTGCTAATGTGACAGTAGCCAAGCTGGCAGCGCTTGGCAGAAAGGAAATACCCTGGCGATTGGCACCTCCTTTGGCAGTGCTATCAGAGGGGCTGGAGACTGAATGAGCGCAGACATGATATAGTTTGTCATCGCAGAGTGGGCTGTCAAGGTCAGAGATGGGGTGCCTGCTCTGAGACATTTCAAGAAGACTGGGCCAGTCAATTTTCCAGCAATATGAATACCTGAGAGCTTGAAATAGAGGGAACAAATAAAATAGAAGAACAGTTCGGATATAAATTTTTAGAAAGTTGGTTTTTTATTGCTTTGGAGAAAATCAGGACACATGGCACATATGAAATCCGAGATTTTCTTTATGGATTAAGGCTAAAGTAGATGGCTCCAAAAACGGCATGAGCACTGTTGGGGCAATATTAGCTATCTGAAATTTCAGATGGCTATTATCGACTTTAATCTTCAGTGTGTCTTTAGGCATTTGAAGTTCTTACAGCTCTGATGTGTCTCTTCTGTATACCTGTAGTGTGAAGCTTTATAAAAGAAAAAGGCAGTTCCAGGCACATGGGAGCAGGAAACAGCGAGCAGAACACTTTGCATTATTAACTTCACTATGTAAGTGTGAATTTTATTTTTGTTTAAATAGCTTTATCTTTTGGCAATGCAAGAACAAGGAATTGTTGCTGCTGCTGGATTCCCAAGGGCTGCAGAACTATGCCTAATGCATCTAGAGCAAGACCTCACCATGACCACAAATGTCGTCATTTATACACTGATTTGGGATCGCTGAGCTCAGCTGCAGAGAGTAACAGGTGGGTGTGTGGTGACATAGGGCTGTGAGGGAAGTGTGGGAAGAAGTAATGTAGGAGCCAAGGTAGGGAGAGGGTGGGTCCTTGTGAAGCTGGAATGTGGTGGTATGATATGCCTATAGTTAAGATGAGCGCGTATAAGAATGTTCTTGGGCTCTAGGATTTTGATGACTGCTGACAACAAACCGTGAGTGTGTTGTGCTGATGGGGATGGTGACTAAAATTGCAAAGGGGTACCCGCCTACAAGATCTCCCCAGTAAAAGAAAGCCCGGAATATGTGTGTACCATAGAAACTGATGTTTTGTTTAGCCTTGGTATCACAGCCTGACTTGGTGTTCCCTTTCCAATATGCAAAGCTTTCTTTGTATTCTGCAGATGTAGAAACTTGTAAAACAGGGAAGTGTGTTTGTTAAAAGCACTTAGGAAAGGAATTAATTTATCTCAGATGTTTGAGGATGGGGCTTGAACAGGTGATCTTCAAGTTATAAGAGCAGCATTTTTTTTTCTTAACCTGGCCTCTCTTGCTTTAGGTAACTCTTGAAAGGAGAGATTGGGGGGGTGGGGTTTAACTTTAGAAAGGTGGAAAAGAGCTGCCTGTTATCTCAGTGCCTCCCATTTCTTGAGCAGTGCAGGCTAGTGGAAGCAAGCCAACATTGCTGTCACTTTTTTTTAGCTTTAAACACTTGTATCTACCTTTTTGTAGTGGATAGCTGGAAGCTTGCATGATCCTTTAAACTGGAATGGTGATCGGGTATCTCAGGTGTGAAAATAGAAGAGCCCTAGCTGTAGAGCAAATAAACTAGTAGGGTTTCCATTTTTTCTGGAGTGGATTCTCAGCTGTAACTTCTATTGCAGGAGTTGCTTGTTTTGCATAAGAGCCCCCTTTTTGGTGGGTACTGGCTGTAATTACAACATGAGAGACACTTCTGGCTCCAAAGATTGTATAGTCTGAATTAATAAAAAACCAAAACAAACAACTTTTTATTAAAAAAAAAAAAGGAAATGCTGTAGAGAAGGACAGGACTTGTCCCTGGTCATATGGCTGGTCATTGCAAGAGTCCTGACTCAAATACAGGGTCTGTACCATGCCACCTCTGTACTTACCTCTTCCATTGATGCTGCCTGTTCTTGAAGCGCCAGAAAGAAATATTAACTCTGTAGAAATGGAAATGCAGATCCAAACTGCACACATGCATGGATATAAAGTAGGTGTCTTTAAAACATAACTATGAGCCGCTTATTCATGAAGTAGTATACTTCGTTCTGTCCTTAATCCCAAAATCAACATGTCAGCTTTCTGTAGGAAAAAGAGGGTCAGAGAATTGAGTGGTCCATGTGCCAGAGTGGTCATGTTTTCCTTTGTTCTTGCAGAATTGCTGAGAGATCACAGCCTTGATGTTATTTCATCTTTGTAGAATATCTCTACTTCTCCAGCGAGTGTTTCCTTTATGCATAGTCCATTAGGTGATGGTCAGAGTTTTGAGTGCCTGCAATTCATCAAGTTTAACACTTTACATTTACTATAAGAGAAGACAAAACCATTTCTCAGTTTTTGGTGGTTAAAAATAATTGCTATAGAATCAACTCAAATCTGGATCATCTCCCTAAGCAGAGGTGACAGATTGATGCTATCAGGGTTCTAGAAGGTGTTATTGGAGAAATAATGAAATTGCCTGAAGGCTGCTACGTTGCTACAACCCAGGGAGCTTTGAATGAGTATAATGAAGGAGAAGCACCCTCCACAAATCCGGAGAAAGGATCATAATTTAGCCTGGGCTCCAGCTCACAACTTGAAAGATCTGAGTAAAAGCCTCCATCCTACTTTCTTGTGTTCTATGGGTGGGTCTGTACTGGGAGGTTCTTGCACTAAACAGGTATTGCTCATGTCAGAGCTTCAGTCCCTCTGTGGAAGTGACCCTTAGACTATCCACACCTCACATTTCCCCCTGATAATGTGCTGTAGCAAAGGTAAACACATTGAAGAGGACTCTGTATCCATGAGGATGGGGAAGCAGGGGAGGAAGGAGGGATTAAATAGGACAAAACTGAATTTGTTCCTGTAATTGTAGTTTGCCAGGACACCCCTGATATGAGTTGAGGTGTAGCTAGCATCTTCTAGCATTTGAATGGGAGACTGAGGGAGGGGAGATAAGAAGGGAAACCCTCTCATCTGCATGCAGCACACTGATGGGTGTATCTCTCTGGTCCTGAGGAGCTCAGCTGTGCTCTGGTCCCTGCTTGGGGTGGGGGGGCAGCGAGACTCTGGGTGACAGGTACTGATGGACTTAAAGTACCTGGCTGGATATCTGTTTGTGCCTGGGGGATTTCCATCTGCATCTGATGTTCCCTGGTGTTTCTACAGTAACAGAAAGATGCTGTTATGAGGGGAAAAGTGTGAGCAAGGACACGTTCTGTGCCTGCTGCAGAGTCGCTGTGCAACCTTATGGCTGGGTATCGGTTAATCTCCCTCTGGCTACCTGTTAGATTTCATCTTTCTCATATCAGGATTTGTTAAATGCTCTGAAGCATTTGTATGGGGAAAGGCATTCACAGAAGAGCTGTGCAGTGTATAATGAATCACTTCTATGGATTTTGCAGCTCCTTCCATTGAGTGTTTCTGTTACTAATAACACTTAAGTTACCTGCTACCTCAGATGGTGGATAGCATCCTGCTGGCCTGCGGGTTTCCTGTGTAATCTGTCTCACAAATGCATTGAGGAGACCCAACAAGATCAAAACCGCCTGTGCTAAGCACAGCCCTGAAGCATAAGGTACAGGAAGCTAAGCTAGCACGTGCAGCCTACCAGGTTGTTTTCAGAAAGTATGTGAATATTGTACAGCCTGTAAGTCTGTTAGAGCCAAGCACAAGCATGTTAAATGTTAAAGACCTCAAAAAGTCATCTCTTCTCCCTGCCCACCAGGATTCACACATGAGGCTGGTGCTTTCCTGCACCTGCAGGTGCTTCAAGTGGGCATCGCCCAGCCCGGAGCCCTCCCAGCAGGTACTTCTGTCATCCAGAAAGACACTGCTTTGCTCCATTACCCAGCAGAGCTATTACTGCAGCAATATAGTGCAGATCTGACAGGGTGGCTCTGCCTTTCTCTTGTAAATCCTCTGGCAGGAGTGTGGTGTGATTCTTGCCAAATACCTCTGTAAGTGGTAGGAAGACCCAAGGGGTTTCAAGAGCAGGATGAGTGCCCAGAGGGGTGGGCAGCGGAGGTTAGAGATGGTCGTTCTTCACTGTGTATGAGTCTTGTGCTCACACAGATGTCTGTTGGAAGGCACAAGAGCCTGATGGCCTTGGCTCCATATCAGGGGCACAAGAACTTTGTGAGCTTGTCCAATGTGACCTTCTAAAGGGCATGAGATGAGCTTCACACAATTTGTTTTCGTCTTACAACAGCAGCAAGAGCGCTTGACTTTATGTAAAGCTATTTCGCTTTATTTCTGTCTAAAATGCTTAACAATTCCTGGATGTATGATTTTAATTTTCTCACTTTCTCCTACATATATATTCCATGATCTTTAATTGCCATTTGATGAGTGTTTACTTCCTGTGCCAGCCTGGGTGGGATGGGGTTACCCTGCTCTGGTTCTGGGTGAGGGAGGGTGGCTGGTGTTTCTGAAGACATGTGATGATATGTGTGGATACTCCTGGCAAGATCCTGCCTTCTGGATTGGACAAAGGAAATTCATCCTCTGAAAAAAATCTATCCGGAAGGACAGGACTCTTTAGGAATATATAGTTATCAGTCTCTCTAATCTTAGGTGCCTATCACCTGTATCCCAGTTGTACAATATAGATGTCCAGAGGGGCTGGAGCCATTCAATAAAGCTGCTGCTATAGTTCTTTACATTAATACTGAGCTTCAGCGCATCACTTCTGCAGTCAATGGTCTGGAAAACTACATGCAGTTCTCAGACCCAGAGAGCATTCAGGATAATAAAAGAAGGGACATGCTGAAGCAGGGCTGGGGGTCCTGACAGTCACCATTTGGGACTCAGAAGAGATGTTTCTCTGGTGCCGGAGGGTTGTCTTTGGCCTCTGTGGCAGCGTTTGGCTTGCTAGTTCCCAGTATTTACCGAAATATATTTTGGATTGTTACAGCTCCTATTGTTTGTGATAAAGGGTTGGACAAAAGGTCCATTGATCAGGCAGTTCTTGCCATCCATCTCTGTCTGCCTCTCAAGACAGTGAGTCTGTGGTTGCAGTGACGCTGCAAAGCCGCTGCACTACATCAGGCTGGCACAACAAGTTGCGCGCACTGGGAGGAAGAGAGGTGCAATAGTAGCAAGTACAGACTTGGCAGATCCTTTTTCCTTTCTCGCTGCATGAATATGTGAATTGCTGTGTGAATATGGTGTGAAGTGTGACAGACTTGGCTGACTCACTTTATGCCAAATTCAAAGCCAATGGTAAACTTGCTCCCATGTTCTAGTTTAGCAGGGAACAGTCTGCCAGGTTTGAATGCGCGTGGCATTCAAGCCCTGCGTGGGAGATCATCATAGACAAAGATGCTGAATTTTATAATTTTTTTAAAAAAATGGAGGCAACTAAAGAGTGGAGAGCGTCTTCTTTCCGGAAGAAAGACCCTGAGTTTCCTAGAAGTGAAACGTCTCCCGTAGTAGTTGTTTGAGCTAAACTTTGTCTGCTTTTCTAACGATGAAAAATGGCGTTTGGTACAATTGTGAGTGTATGGAAACTAGTAATATTTATTAAAAACATGTTATTTCTTTTACTGTGTCATTCAAAATACAGCCCATGTTAGAAATGAAATTGTTTTGCATGCAAAGATTCTTGCACTGACAGAGAAATTAAATGCTTTCATCCCTAAAATAGGAGGGAATATGATACTGAAAATAAAAAGCATCAATATTGCTAGCGTGCATGCAGCAAAGAAGGCTAGATCTTGTGGCTCTGAAGCAGAATTTAAACCCAGACATAATAATGCAAATACACAAGAAACTTCTCTTTTAAAGAACTAGCTGGAGGGGGGAAAGGATTTGAGATTTCAGTATAGATTCATTATAATGTGGTTAATAGAGTGCAATATTAAGGACTGACAGTAAAATTGGCCAGCAATAAATGGGAATTGTAGTTACCTACTGTTTAAACTTAAAGTAACTCAAATTGAAATACTCATTTTAGAGAAAGCTTTTCTTCTTTTCAGGTAATAGATTACAGAAGTAACATTTTCACTTTGAAAATTAACGTGTACAAAAGGACGTTATGGTGTTTTCCTAATTGTTTTTTTTTTTAAATTGGGTCTGCCCTGTTTCTGACACCTCCCGTTCCCAATCCTGCCATTGAGGAAGATGGGTGTGGGGGTCATCCAGACGAATCCAGGGACTCAGCCCTGCACTTGGTGGTGCAGAAGCTCCAGCTGTGCTGGGTCTAGGAAGCTTTGGAAATAGGGGTGCGAGTGTTGCCCACTGAGCATGGGCAGGTAGGAGTTGCCTGAGCGATGCCAAGGCAGAGCTCCCAACCTGGGCACAGGGAAGAGCTGCCGCCTGGGTGCAGCCCCCGTGTCTGGTTACAGGTAGAACTGGAGTGGGAACGGGAGCCCGTGCCTCCCTGTGATCTCTGTAGGCTTTGGTTATGTCCACATAAGCTAGTCTCATCAGCTAGTCTGTTAAGTGTGGAAGTCATTAACTTCACCCAGATGGAAAAATTGTCCTGTGCTCCCTCCCACTCCAAAGGGAGTCTGCGATGGCTTCCTCTGCATGACAGACACACATGTTGGTGGCCCTACCTGCTGCCGCTCACCGACCTTCTGGCTCCTTCCTCCTGTCTCCACTCTGCCCTACTCTGCATGTCTCTTCTGTCATCTCTCATTTGCAATCCCTCACATCTGCGCAGCGCGGGGTCGGGTGCAGGCCCTGCTGACGGCTCTCGCTGAGGCACTCTCATCGTTGATATGTGCATCGGGAAGATCAAGGAGCACTCTGACAATGGGGACATTATACCCACATTTCTGCACCCTGGCTGGGGAAGCAAGCCTGCCTCCCCGTAGCGAGAGCCCTGTATCCCCGCTACCTAGTGGTCAGTTGGCTGGGTGTCACAAGTCTGATGCCGCAGATGTGCGGATGAGGTGTCAGAAAGAGGCTTTGGTGGGAGTGAATTGTGACAGCTTTTGGCTAGTAAGATAATTGAGGGGAGCAAAGTTGTCTGAGTAAACAATACAATAAAAGGGGGTGTAGGATTTGAGGTCCGCCGTGCACACTGATTTGGAAAGTGTGCGGCTGTGGAGATCCCTCTACTACAAAATGAATACATTATTTAATTCATAACTTGAATAAAACCTCTGCCTGGGGTTTTGGTGGATATTATTCTATATTCAACACTCAATTCTTTCTTTTCTTTTACTGACATCAGCTTCCTGGGAAGAGCGTTGCCAAGGAGCCTGCTGTGTCCTCTCAGGGGTCCTTTCTTTCTTTTGCCTCCTCCATTTCACCTCTCTGCTCTTCCTCTGTCTTTTTCCCTTCTCTGTTCCCTTGTAATGCACAGCCTTCTTTCAAACACCCCGTCTCTCTTTTGCTTCTCCTCTTGCTTTCTCTGGGATTGCTGAACAGAGGGTTCACTCCTCCTCTCTGTTTGTGCTTTCTCTTGCCTTTTGTTAGCATACCTCTGTCTTTCCAATTTTCTTCCCCATTATCTAGATTTTCTTCCTCATTCTTTCTTCTCCTGTTTTGGGGAATTTTCCTTTCTGGTCTCTTCTTCTTACCTTGCTGACTTGCCAACGTCCCTTGCAATGTCTGCTCCCTGCTTATCAGCCCCTTTCCTTCAGTCCCTTCTACCACTTCCTTATCCCCCCAGTGCTGTATCTCTGAAGTGAGATGGCCCAGCTCAGGGGACAGCAAACAGGTTTGCCGTGTTGTCCCTTTGTGGACCTCCTCTGCTTGGGCTCCTCCTCGGCAGCAGCTGAGCAGCAGGCTCTCTGCTCGCTCATTCAGCGACCCACCCACATGACAGGAGCGCGGTGGTCCTTTGTGGAGTCATTACCAGAGGCTAGAGAAGTTGGGTGTTGATTTCTCTGCAGGGCAAATCTCCACTTGCACAACCCCTAGCAGCCAGTGCAATAGTGGAGAACGGAGTTGGGGCACATGAGAGAGCCCTCCTGCCCGCTTAAATAGCATCATCCTGCCAAACTCATCCAGCTGAGGTATTGCCTTTGTGTAAGATAAGGTGTTGGCTTCTGTTATCCTGTCAGATACTGGCTGGTTGGATTGCAGGTATGAATCAAAGGATTCAGATGATATTCAAATTAGTCCTTGTGGTTGGTCTCTTAATAGGAAACAGAGGCACATGACAGTGCCATGGCCAGGCCAGAGGTGCTGCCCAGTGTCATGGGCAAATAGCGTGGGGCTGGGCTCTGAGAACTGGGTTGGCAACTTCATATGCTCTAAATGGTATTAACACAATACCATGTGTTAATCTTCACACCACCCCTACAACTGACAGAATAGTTATCTGTGCGAGCGCACTGGAAATTATATATACCTTGCCAGCTTTCTCCTTGCACTGCTGGAGGTAAGATGGTATCTGCCAATCACCCTGATCTTCCCATTTGGAAGAAACTAAGTTGAGCCCTTCCCACGCTGGTGTGGTGAAAGTGGGGACATGGTTTTATTTTGTTAGGCAGTCTGCACCTTCTCCCATGATCCAGTCAGACCTCATCACCCAAGAAATGTTGGGATTAAGGAACTCAGACAGGAAGCTTGCTGCAGATGCAGAGATGCTGCAGCAAGTGATTTAGCTGAGGGCAGTCCTCCTTCTTTTTGGAAGTGGACAATACAGCAGTAAGGGTCCTGCGCTGTGGGAGGTGCCGTGGGTCAGCTGGGATCCAACACCACAGCGCTCACAGCCCCACACATCCTGGTGTTGCTTGTCACAGGACTAAGCCTTGTTCCTGACCATTCAAGTCCAGCCATGGTAGTTGAGGAATATTCCCTGCTTTCTTTTCTGGGCTGCATGTTTTTTCCAGACTTTTCCAGAGTGCGCAGCGCTACTCTGCTCCATCAGACAGTCGCATCTCACCCCCGAGATGGCTACCTCTCAGTGACAGATGAAGTGGAATAGTTGAAGCACTACTAGGCTGGGCCACCGTAAACTATTTTTTATCAAAAATGAGCATTGCAAAGAGTGCTGTAATTCTTTTGACCCCCTCCCCTTTTTTTTCTGTAGGAATATTTCTGCTATTTATTATTTTTATTTTAATATCTCTCTTTCCAGACTCTTTATTCCAGCCCTGCTGCCTGCGATCCCTGCGGGGTGAGGGGAGGAGGGCTGAGTGACAGGCTAATAACCTGCTCCGGCTCTCGCTCCAAGCCCAGTGGCAGGTGTCCCAGCGCCCCTATTGAATGCCACCATCAAAAAAAAAAAAATTATCAACAATCTTCCTTCAACAATGATTTATTATTGCCATAATTTGCCTTGGTACAATGAGCTGCAGAGCGTATTTCTGTACCCGGTTGACAGGGATTTGATGGCTCCAGGTTCCTATTTTATTTAGTCTTGAGCCTAATATGATTTGGTTACCCTCGCCCCCTCCTTCTCATCCCTCTCCTCCCTCCCCACCCAACCTTTTCTCATTTTGTTTTGTTTTCTATGGGTGTGTGTTTCGCATAACCCTGGGCTGGCTGACAGCGCTTGTAAAAACCAGAAGTCGATCTTGCAGTGGCTTTTCACCATTAATCAAGCTGCCTGGAATTGGAAAGTAACACTGACAGGCTTTTATCTTGGAGAGAAGGAGGATGGCAGATGTGTTTTATGGTGGATGAGCCTTCACGGCTTCTATTAGACTGGGACTTCAGTGGTACAAGGTGGTGGTTTGGGGGAGGAGGGGAGCGAGGGGGAGGAGAAGCTGGGGAGCAGCCTATAGATAAATAGATCCGTCAGTCAGGCGATGTGGAGGTCTCCAGGCGGCCAGCCATTGTAGGTGACAGAAAAGGCAATCAAAGACAAAACAAATCAAAAGGTACATCTTATCAGCAGCAGGCCAGCTGGACTTCCACCGCACTTGGAGGCCCCGCCGAGGGCAGGAGAAATTAATCGTGCTGTCGAGGCCAGAGAAATTGTCGCCACTGAAGGTCCAAGTTCAGGCGAGCAGAGGTGGCCAACATTAAAGGAGAGGGAGAGTGGGGGGCGGGAGGAGAGGAGCGAGGAAGCAAGTGCCGCCGTCCCACCACCTCTCTCCCTCCCTCTCTCCCCCGGCCGCCATGGACTCCTGACAAGTGCATTCATCGTGCGATGATAGCTCAGCACCTATGATTGGTACCTTTAATAATATAGCCCTCGCTCAGCTGTCACCCTGAAAGAACAATTTTTCCTCTTGCTTTCCTTGATGCAAAGATACATCTGTAATGAGAAGGGTGACAGAAAGTGGGAGCGCAGGGAGCCAAGGAAAGTTTGGAAGAACATTAATCAAAAAGTGAAGCTGGAGGTGATGCTGGCTGCTCGAAGCGCATGTGCCTCCAGTGGGGAGCCAGCCTTGGGTTTGAAGCTCCTGTCTTGTTCCCTGGCCTGCAGTGCTATGGAGGGAGAGGGATCATTCGCCCACCCTCAGAGAGCAGCAACTTTGAAAGCCACCATCCTCCTGCACAGCAGAGCTGGTTGTGGTGGGAGGGACCAGGGAGTAGCCCTGTGCACGGGGAGTCCTTGGTGTAAACCAGCACAACTCTGTTGTGTGCAATGGATTTACATTGGACAGACACCTCTTTTTGCCTCTGCAGCCTGGGGAAAGAAATATGTGTTTATTTACCAGTCCTGTGAGTTTCCCTGCAGCGGGGACCTACTTGTGTCCTGCTCTGGGTCATTGGGGCTCCATCCTTTGAACCCAGCCAGACTCTATCCCCAACCCCACCCTCAGCAGTGCTGTGTGGAAACTGCCCTATTTCCCCAAAGGAGGAGTTTTGCCTTCTAGGGCATGATGCCCTTGTCTCCAGGCTGTGGTGTGGGTAGCCCCTGGCTCATCATGCTCTGATGGTTCCCCTGCATGGAAGATGCTTGTGTGTTAGCTCAAACCCTGAAACTTCCGCAAAGCCCTGAGTTATGGTCCGAGTCGTAGCATTGCATTGCTCAGAAACACTGTTCATGTGTGTATCAGCACCCAGTCCTGCATCGCTGTGCCTGGGGCCATCAGAGGAGGTGCCCGAGGGCTCCCGCTGCAGCTGCCCAGTGCTGTGCACACCCATCAGTCCCTCTGAGCAATCGTGCCTGTGGAGGGTCAGCTGGGGAAGTCTGGGGGGAGTATATTCCACCTCTGGCATAAAAGAGATGCTGGCAGCCCTGCACCAGTGGGCTGGGGAGAGCAGCAGGTGGGAGGCACAGAGCGGGCTTGTGTATTTAAGGAACATGTATATTTTAATTTAAGGTATAAGCAGCAATATCCCCAAATGCAGTTATGTCCTCTGGTTTTTAGTAGCTTTCCAGGCTGCCTGGCTCTGCTCTGCAGTTGTCAGTCCCTCCCTGGGAGGAAGCCCTTGAGCTTGAATTCTTTAGCATTAGCATTTGGCAGTTGGTTCTTTCATTCTGTGTATTGGCTCTCTTGTACCTACAACCAGTTTGCTAATCTGCGTCTCTTTTTGTCTTTATCCTAATAAAAGTAGGGATTATACACAGATCTGGATCAAACAGGTTTTTCTGTAAAAGCTGGGGTTGCTGGTCTCTGCGGTCCATCATCTCAAATCCCGGAGGATCAGAAGGAAAGCAAGGGGGGTTAGGCAGTATCTCTGAAAGTAGTAGTTTGTTCTATAGGCTTTCCAAAAATCGAGCAGTGACTACTTTCTGCCTTCTCCGTGAAAGCCAATAACTTCTGCAGACAATAGTTGGTGGGTGTGTGAACCATATGGCTGGGATAAGTGTTGGTAATAAGTAGTGGTGAAAACAGTCCTTGAGGAACATTTCCCTCATCCATACAGAATAGTTGAATCCAGAATGGATAAGCACAGCTCATGCAGGGAAGCAGAGCTTTGGTCTCTATGCAGACCTGCTTAGCAAAAACACACAGAAGAGGAAATGGGCTGTGGACAGTTGGCTTGGCCTGTCCAGCCAGGAGCTTCAGGAGGTGCTCAAAGACAAACCTTTCATATATCCTCTACAAAGATGATACAGATGCAGTTTGCTGGTGCTAAAATGAGGAAATAATGCTTTTGCCTGGCAACATTTTCTGCAGTCTGTAGGCTGGTGTGTCCATGGCCTGGAACTGTAAGAACAGGGACCTCAAATTCATCCTAAGCATTTGAGTTAGAAAACTGAACAACCAAAGCCTGAGCTTCACTAAGGCTGGGGCTCCTTCTAGATACAAAAGTGCTTTGGGAAAACATGAACCCAACATCTACATTTCCACTAACGTTATCAACCTTAGTCTGAGAGCATCTGTACATCTGAAGCTTGGGTTTTGCAGAGGTAACGCACTTTTTAAACTTTTGTGTGCCTATGATCTCTAAAATATAAGTGCGAAAGTAATGGATGCTGGGAAACTGATACCTAAGAGAAAGACTCATTGAAGACTGCAGTGTAAATCAGGAATGGAGTTGGGGCTTGAGATATCAGGGGGTGACTCCTAAGCTAATTTCAGCTGTTACTTCTCTAGTGGAAGGATGCACTGTGTGTGCAACTCAGGCTTGGCTTAATGCTTTCAGAGCTTGTCATGAGCGATAGCTGTATCTCTAGAGTTACCCCGTTTACATGGGCTTGCAACCTGGCAACAAACCTCTGCCAGGTGATTGCATCCAAATCAGTGGGAACCTGGCAAGCAAGTCCTTTTCCAGTGCAAACAGTTATCATGCTGATGTTACTCTCTAGACTTGGCCTGAATACTAACCTTCTGGGGCTAAAAAACCAGGTCTATTAAGGAATCCTGCACAAACATCCTACATGCTGCCAGGGGAAACGGTGCCCCCGTTATGAACGAGTCTCAGAACTACAGTCCTAGGATATATGATCATGCTGATGTGCAACACATGCAGTGCCACCTGCATGCTCAGAAGCTGTTATTTAATACTGTACCACACTGCTTGGGCAGGTACAGAGTGTGGGAGGCAGAGCCAGGCCTCAGCCAAAAATGGCCAAGATGACATTACACAAAGTCCATCTTCACAGTCTAGGTCCCCAGTAGCCTCACTGCAATCAGTGCAGGTTGGTAATGACGTAAGTGGAGCCAGGACTCCATTTATCATGTAAACCTGGTGAATTATGAAACAAAGTGCTTTTTTTGGCATGTGGTTAATCTCTTACTAATTCTAACTCTGAAGTATTGCACCAAAGAGCTAGACACTGCATGAAGTCTAACCAGAGAGGTTGTCACCTTGGGCAAGATGCATTTAAACATGAGATGAGGTCACATTTGCATCATATTTATGGTTATGGCAGAGCACAGATACATTGCAGTATTTTGATTGCTTTTGCTGATGGAATCAAATTGTCCCTTAATCACATTAAAGAAATCAGGTTATGAGCAGGCTGCTGTAGCACCATTCCACTAAGATGATTATCAACGATTTGGTCCTGTCCACAAACGTCTTAATGAAATGGGAAAACTGCTCAACGTAGTTGAATTTACAGTGTAGAAATGACTCAGGCTTTGGTCTCCTGCTCTTACCAATAGACAACACTCATCTTCTGGCTCTTACAACTTCTTAAAGCACTGAAGGTCACAGAATAGCAAGCCCCTCTCCACCCTTGCCTCGCACTGACTAGCATTCTTCCTCTGCTCCCCAGCAGCAAGTAGGACGCCTTGAACCCTGCCACATCTCCTGGACATTGGTAGGGATGAGAGACCCCAAAGTGATCATCTTTGCTCCTCTCTGGCTCTTGACATGGCGGTAGCTGAACTGTGTGCAGGTTGCTACTACCACTCCTGTGTTCACATTTGCCCCATGGGGCGTTCTTGATCCCGTTCTTGCTCCCTTCTTGCTGGAGAGGGGCTGTAGTTCCCCATGAGACAATGGGAAATAATTTCACCATGGGTGAATTTTGCTGGCCCAACCTGAAATAATTCAGCTGGCCAGAGCTCTTGCCTGCTTTCCCTCCCCAGCAAAGGTCAGCACAGACCCACTGGAAGTGTCTTAGCAGCACCTCCCACACCTCCTCGCAGTCTGCATGGGATGGTTGGTGGAGGTCAGAACTAGAAGCCTATTGCAGAAGTCAGCATGACACCAGATCATGGAAACCACAGGGTGTTTTTAACAAGATACTTCAGCCTACAGTTTTTTTTTTTCTTCCCCCAAAGAATGCAATGTATTTTCTAGTCTCAGAAGGTCCATTTCAGGAGCCGGGATAGCCAGTCCCCAGGAATGTCCCCTGCGAAGAGCTGCATTTGACACCAATACACTGCCCAACTTCACTGTAAAGATTGGAAGCTTTCCAGGACAGAAATCATCCCTTGCTGTGTGGGTACACAGCATCCCAGGCAACGGAGCCACAGCAAAGAAACAAATCAAGGAAACAGCATGTGCTTGGCAGATGTCCGATTTGGGCCAAACACAAGGTTACTAGACAGCCTTAAAAATCTTTTCTCATATGCTTCATCTTTGTTGCAGTGCTCTGGGGCTCAGTTCAGCTGCCTGAATATGGGCCTTAAGGTGAGGCATCTGCCACTGGGCCTCCATGGGATCTGCAGGGGGTTGGCAGCTGTGACATATGAAGCAGCATCTGTAGCGGCACTGTATGCTTATGTGTGAGCCCCATAATTACATGTTGTGGTTTCATAGGCAGCTGCTGCTGTCCTTGGGCAATGCCTTTGCTTTTGCAAGTGAGCCTGGAGTACTTTGTGATCTGGTGGTTCTGGTCTTGCAGTTGTTGACCGCAGTGGTGGATTCAGTTGGGGTCCCTGGGAAGCTGCAGGTTTCCCTGGAAATAAAATCCATTTTGACTTCTGAGACAACAATGCACTCAATACCTGCCAGTTACCACCATTGTTTTTGAGGGGCAATAATAGCCCAGGACAGAAAATGGCAAGCTAGGCATCAACTGAATGAATTATTGACCCAGAATGCAAGTATTACAGTCACAAGCATGTTGAGCACCCAGTCAGGCAGAGCTTGTTGTTGCCAGGTGAGTTCAGTGCAATGGGGAATTGCCAGTTGCAGGGACAGAGCTCCAAGTCTAGGGGATCAGACATGTGCTGGGAATGCTGCTTTTGTCCTTGCCAATGCTTGCTTGACAAAGGTCCTTAATAGGCAAATGGCCTTTGCTGCCAGAGAGGGCAGAGCCACCTCCCTCTCCCTGCTTACACAGCAGCAGCCCCTGCCAGGAGCTCAGTGCTCAGCCGGGGGTGGATGAGGGCAGACCTCCTGCCTTGCCCTGTCTCCCCTCAGCCCAAAGCATAGGAGCCCACAGCCAGCCTCGCCGACGGGTCTCCCACGCTGCATGAGCTTCGTCTGGAAGTTGGGGCGCTAATGTGTCTTTACCACAGCTGCCTTCGACAGCCCGTGGCTTCACCTTCCCATAGGAGAGAGGATCCATGACAGAGCTATGGGATCAGAGGCTGTGGCGAGCGGGCAATAAAATCTCAGGTTGTGCCATTTCCCGCTTTTCACTGCAGACTCAGGAATGTGAGATTTCTTTCTTTGGGAAAGAAAAAGAAAGCGTCAGCTGCAGATGCCGAGAGGCAGACGTGAGCGTGCTCTTTGCTTCTTTGCCATCCCCACACCCCTTCCTATGCCTGGTTTCCTATCTGAAACGTGCTCAAGCCTCCCTCTTTCTTCCTGTTTCCCTGGTTTTACACCAGAAAACTGTCACAAGCTTTGCTGGCTGCTGGCAGAGTCACAGGACTGTCAGCCAGCGGAGAGGGGCAGTGGCAGAGTTGGGGGTCTGGCGCCTGGTTTGGAAACCAGGGCTGGGGCTGGGACCCCAGCAGAGCCGTGCAGGCTGCACAGTTACAAAGTCAAGTGAGCAGTGTTAGGTCCTTTCCTCTTCGTAGATCTTTAATTGCACCCCAAAAAACCCCAAGACATGGTTATTGAAAATTTTGTTTGTAATAAAAATAAATTGGTTCTTAATTTTTATTGTTTAAAGGAAAAAAATCTGCTCATTCCCTGGCCTGCTTGCTTTATCAAAGTCTTCCCACTAAATAAATTCTGCCATTGTAACCTTGCCTACTCCCAGGATATCGGTGCTGTCTCTTTGCCTGCTGTTAATGACTTGTTTGCAGTGCACAATTAAAATATGTACAATGGTGCTCAGGCTCAGAAGCTATTAATCAGCGGAGGATATATGGACGGTGAACTGAGAGCCTAAAGTGTATTTATACCCAGCTCCCAGAAATGACACAGAGCTGAGCACTCGCATTTGTTCCTTTTTAAGGTAACAAAATGTTAGGCAGGAGAAGCTCATGTGTCCTTCTGGGCGTTCTGAGGCTGAATGAGTACAGTGGAGTTTATTTTAAAATAAACTGCTGGTAGTGACTTTTAATTACCAGGGTATCCTCTGCCAAAACAAGAAAAAAGCATCATCACCTTCACTCTCTGGAGTGAAGTTCCCTGAGGAACGCTGATGTATCTCACGCCCCGAGTGTGTGCGCAGGCATCAGCACAGAGGAAGGGTTTCCCAAATGAGTGCTTTGCTGGCCTTGCCATTCTGCTGAGGATGCAGGGTCTGAAACAGGCCACTGACATAACACCAGCGCACCCTCCATCTGTCCTGCATCCCTAGAGCAAGGTTACACGCTTGTCTTGTGCCTGCTGTCCTTCAGCATAGCCCGTACCCTGCTGTGAGCTGCTGCGCACACCCCGGTGCTGTTCTTTGTGGGTAGCCTGCTTTTAAACAGTAAAGGCCAATGCGAGAGGGGATTTGGACTGTTTTTTGAGATGGCAAGGTTTTAGGATGGGGATGACCTTGTGTTTTCTTTACATCAGTGGTCTCCTAGCTGGGTCAGTTTTCAGAGTATCTCCCACTTTTCTCAGAAAGGTTAATTGCATTTTAGATGCTTTTGGCCACATGAGAACTAAGACATGGCAATTTCTCACCTCAGTATGTATAAAGACGGGGAATCAGCTTTCAGTTGCTACCACACCATGGCATCTGCATAGGAGGCACGTACACTGGATTTATGTGTATCCACTGTCTCAAAGCAGGATCCAAGTGTGGCACTGCTCCGCATCGAAACGAAATCACAGCTTATAATATTCAACTGGTTACTATAACCCCCACCCACCCCAGGTTTAATATTAGAACTATTTTTCACGTTGAAACTGAAATAGTACAAAATATGGGCTTGCTGTAATTGTTGTTAGATTATGTGTCACCCTGATAAGATGTAACAAATATTTTCCTACACAGCAGGGCCCGTTTCCCTGCAAGTAATGGATGGAGAAACTTCTCATAGTGTGCAGGCAATCGGTCGTAAAAACTTCGCTTAGAAGATTAATGCATTAAGTGCAACCTTTGTGGAAAATAGGAAGAAAATAATTAAAATCATAGTTTGTTCTTTCACGTTTAATATTAATAACCAAATTATTTGGTGGGAATGTTCCTTGCCACATGTGCCTTCGCACTTCCAGGGGCAGCTTTGTGTCAAATAAGTATTTCTATTTTATTTTAAAGATCCTTCAGCAGTAGCTGATGTATATGGTGCAGTGATTCTTTCAACAGAACTATTTTTATCGGTAATATGAAAGACTGTTTTCATGGGCAAAGCTTTGACACCAATAAGTCTGCTGGACGTCACTTAATAGGCTAGATAAACATTCGCTCACCATTTAGCGTAGAAGGATTTTCCCTTTATATCACAGCTTTACGTCTTTCGTAGACACTTAATGGCCATTAGAGAGACGGCACCCTCAGGAGAGCTCTCCAGAACCCGTGCATGGTCAGAGATGAGGCAGGGGCTTTTTTTGCTGCTGTACGAACTGAAAAGCGAGGCCCTTCTTGTCACGAGCTGGTCTGCACCAAGTCCTTCAGTAGCAGAGCCGAGGGTTCAGGAGGAGCACATCAGCAGGTGACGACGACCCCTCCTGAGCACAGCCTGCACCTCGTCCTGCCATTGCCCATTAGAAGGGTTCCTGCTCCTTTATGGGCGTTGTTTGGTACCAGCCACCGCTCTGCCACAGAGCAGTGGCGGCAGCTAACTTGGCAGATGTAAAGATGGTTTTGCATGATGAAGTAATGATTTTTTTTGTTTAAACTGTGCAAAGTTTGGGAAAAAAAATGCCAATTTAGATTGTCTGCTGCTGCTTTCCACCCATGTGTAATTTGAGATCTTGTTTTCCTCCTAAAGTGCACTTCTGTACCTGCAGTCAGTCTCAAGTGACAGGTACCATCAGTCATGAAGTCAGCTATGAAAGTAGGGGCGGATGGAACTGTTAATTTTCAGTGTGTGGCACATAGTTCACTCCTTCCTTTGCTTGATATCTGAGGTCTGGTAGGCTATCCAGCTTCAGTTTTACAGAGGATCACTTGTTTTACTACTTATGAGAACAGGTATTTCTTCCCAGTTTTACAGAGCTTGCATTTTTATAAAGAACACTTTGTAAGCAAAGACGTAATGGGTTTGCCGAACGAGAAACAAGAGTTTCTGCCCTCTCCTGCCAATGGTAGGCAGTGGGAACAGTGGTCTCAAGATTTCAGTATTCCAGGAGGCACCACCCTTCACTGCCCCAGTAGGTCTTTTGCTGCTGTGTGAACAGAACTGAATTTATCAGTAAAAAGCCAATGCCATCAAATGCTGATTGGGACTTTGAACAGCTCTGGCATTCAGAATTATTTAGGGTTTATTCAAACTTCTTTCTACGTTGATCAGTCAGATATTTCAGAAAACTCAAAGAAAAATGGTACTTATATTCTTAAATAACTACATTCATCATTGCCAAGGACTTTCAAACTGCAACAGGAAAAAAAAAATTCTATTTTGCCCATGCAGCAGCTTATTTTGCTGGGTCTCTTTCCATCGTGCCATAGCACTAACACAGAACATGCCATCCTGCTGCAGTAAAAAGAGTTTTTTAGAAGCACTGTGAAAATTAGTCTGACGGTTGTAGTTGCAATCTTGATTCATTTAGAGTCAGTAAGAGAGGCTTTTAGGTTTGAAAGTAGGATTGCTCCTTGGCCAAAAATATTCACAGATAAACCAAAACTCATTCGCTAAATATCTCTGTCACTACTGTTTGGTTGCAGATGTAGAGAGAGGAGTACATAGATTATTTGAAGTACAAAAGCTAATTAGGGTTGGCTGACAGATTACCTAATTTTACTTTGAAGAATGGGGCAGTTTTTTACATGACTGAGATGGCAGAATGTGATCAGAACATTATTAAATCAAACCATCCAGCTTCCTTCAACCTGGTTTTTTTCCCCAGCAGCCTGTGCTGTCCAGGCCACTTTTTTTGGAGTGGAAAAATCATTAGCAATTTCCACAAACAGCACTTCAGCACAAGGAAGAGACAAACCTCTAGAGCATATTGGGGTGAGGAGAGAGGTTTTTTAGCAGCTGGATTCCTTCCCCAAAAAGACGACTGAGCTTACACATAGGTTTTAGAAGTCAGAATTCTACAATTTAACAAGGAAGCTTTGTTATATCTGATACATAGCAATTAAGCCATGTACATGTATTTTATATAAACATGCATGCTATGGCTCTATGATCATTTTAGCTTCTCTAACTACCACAAGCTCTTAAAAGAAAACCTCTTAGGAAAGAAAAATGAGTAACAGAGGTGCTTTTTTTAAAAACAAAACAAAACCCTGAAACAATAACAAAGCGCAATTGCCAGTGTCTGCCTAATGTAGTACTACTGAGATCCTCCCAGTGTACTGATGACTTTCTGTGAAAGATTCATAGAAGTAGAAGCATGGATTAACATTTTTGATGAGCTAAAAGTATTAATTGAGAACTTATGTTCTCCACTTTGCAGCTGCTAAAAAGGAAAAGGGTATTTAAAACTGGACTCCTGTGATAAGTCATTACTACTTCTGTTCCCACCCTACCCTAAGAGTTACGCTTATAAGTGTACATAGTCTTTTAAATCACTAAAGGTTCTAATAAAGAATGTGAGGTTAGTCACTCTATAAAGCTTTTACATTTGTTTCCTAGTTCATCCGTTTACATGGTTACGTAGATTTGTATTTCAGCATTACAAGGATCTTAATCTTTAAATCATTTATCCTCAGAGTGCTGTGAAGTAATCAAGTATCCATGCTTTACAAAACAAGGAAGCATACTTAGTCTCTTGTTCACAAAGGCTAAATTCATACAAAGCCTGTGTAGAGCAGGATTTCCAGCCCTAATAATGGGGTAGTTCTTTTCACTATCGTTCTGCTAACTTTCATTTTTATGCATGAATATTCATGTATTTCTAGTTTGTGATTTTTTCTGATTCTGGGTGATCAAGATAGTGGGGAAAGAACATAGTGAGAAAAATAGCTAACTGTGATGGAAAGCCATTTTCATTTAATCTGCTTAAAGAAAACACACACAAAAAAAGATAAGTTACTCTGGAAGAAAGGCTTTATATAGGGCCAAGATAGTTACCATTATGTATTTCTGCATTCTCCAAAGAAGTTTGCAGAAAATAAAACTCAAGACCTACAAAAGAGTAAATACTGTAAAAAGGTCCCATTACTATTTTTTCCTTTACTGCAGATCTATTTTTGTGTTGCCAATCCATTTTACTCATATTTGGGTTGGTTAATTCCAACTTATTTTCTCTGTTTCTCTAGGCAGGTCAACACCCAGGGCAAACATATGCAAGCTTCCAATATTCTTGAAATATTTTATTATAAAGCACTTCAGACAAACTTTGATTCAAGAAAAAAAAGTTCTCATCTGTAAAAGGAAACTATTTTAAAACAACATCATAAAGAAAATAGACTGTTCTTAAGCATTAAGTTCAGTTAGAGCTCTTCTGTAATGAAATCTAAAGACAAAACTGATGGGTCAAGATCTATCCATTTCATATATATACTCATAAAAGGGAGACTAAGATGTTACACAGACATCATGGAGCATCTTATTGTTGATAATGAAGTAGGAACTCTTGATAGTTAACTCTGGCCTGACAAAGCAGTCCAACATTTAAATATTTTTCAGTCCCAAAAGAGACAAACCATTAACATTTCTCATTCAATAATTAAGCCAGCCCTGGGTAAGGGTTAAAGCCACTTCAAAGCATCTAACATAAGCTCTTCATTTCATGTACTTCTCCTGTTGATCAGCCAAGATTTTTGCTGAGGATTTGGCATCATAGAAAAGTTCATTTATTTCTTCGATATGCTCTTTCTCAATGCTGTCTTTTCCATTAATCTTGGCAAGCAGGTTAGCTGGGGTCAGTAACTGCACAGCATACCTGTGGTCAAACGGAGATGGACGGGTAAGTACAATTCAGTGCATCCCAGTGAACTGAATGTATGTAGGGGTGGGGTATCTGTTAGGAAACACACAGCTCTACCAGCAGTAGAAAAAGCCTGCAAGACCCTCCAGCACCTACATTCCTTATAGGAGGAAAGAGGAGGATCACCACTCTTTAATATTAGCACTATTCTTAATAGCCAACATTATTGTATGGGAGAGGGTTGTCTCACTTCCAAGAGTTAGTTATCCTACAGTGTTTTCAGACCCAGTCATACTTAAGAGAAAACTCAATTGTGATCAACTTACCTTAAGGTTGTCTTGGTACCAATTTCCCCTAAATGGTTTAGAGCTTCTTCACTAGTATTAATCCCTTCTGTCTGAGCACGAAGTTTTATGATCTGTTGGGATGAATGAGTGAGTTACCAGTCCAAACAATTAGCATGCTGTACTACTTAGCTTAGTAGCTGAAAGTGTTGGCTTAGAGATGAGACATGGTATAAAACAAGATGGTGTGGAGAGTTATCCTAGTGTAACTTACCACTAAACTAGAATTTTTAGAATTCCAAGTCTTTGAATAGGCAAATATAACGTTGAAAAACTGATTACCACAAAAGGCCAGTAAATTAATAGGTCTGGACTAACCCGTCACGATAATTCCACATGGGTAGCAAAGTATATCTACTAATAGGGAGCAGAATATGAGCGCTTGTACAAGAAAATGGAGCTAAGTGACAGCTGGAGTCTCGTGGGCAGCTACAAGGGTTAGTTACTAAATTCTGCAGTGTATCATTGCCACAATACAGCAGAGAGAGCCCTCCAAAAAGCCCTACAGAAAACTATGCCCTTTCCTGAGCAGCTCACAACACACTTTTTATTCAATTGACAAGAAGATAGTAAAATAAATCAAAAAGTTACTCTCTATGATTCACCTATTCCTGCAAGAAGGAAAAAGAATCACTCAGAAGAATCTAATCTTTCAAGAACAGTCTCAGGCTTGTACCAGTTTGAAGATCTTTACAAAGTTGGAGAGCAAGATATCACTAATAAGCCTGAGCATATAAAGCTGTAACAGAAGTGGCACAAGTCTCTCGGTAGTCCCTGTTGCCAGCTGAGTGATAAGGGGCAGACTGGATAATGATGTTGTGTTGTAGTGCTGAGATAACTCTGGAACTGCAAGCCTCATATAATACAGGTATTTTTCACTTTGGCAGCTTTGTAAACAAGATATCAAGAAGCAGTCGTTTAAATTAAAGCCATAAAAATGCACTAGGGGAGGTAGGGCAGGGAACAGAGCAAAAGAGGGGGGGGCTTGAAATGGCAGGAAGTTGCACTAAGATATTAATACTGAATATTGGCAATGATGCTGCAAATTGCAATTTCAAATTGAAGGTTCTTTTCTGTCTTTTAGATCACTCAAACATCACTATCCATTCATTCAATACTGCTACTTTACTCGTCCCTGTCTAGAAACAAGGTATCAAATCTTTAACAACTTTTTTAAAATAACTTTTTATCTAGCAACTTAGTAAAACCTTACTATTGGGGCCCCAGCCATTACCCCAGCAAATACATACATAAATAAGTTGCTATGAAATAGTAGAAGTGTTTACCAGGTAAAATACATTAGGAAGAAAGAGTCCCAGTTATAACCTCTACTATCTAACAGCAGGCACATATGCAAAAAAGTTTGATTACAACAATACCTGACTAGAATACGCATAAAAGTGAATTTTCATTCTATTCTGGTTGCACTAAGGTAACTGTGGGTCTTCCTCTCAGAGCAGAGCTACACAATGGGATTTCTACCTTATCAGCACAAAGAATTATTTTTAGCTGGTTATGAACAAACTCTCAGTAGATAAATGGACAATTCTCATGCTGGTAAACAAATCAATCGTGAAAGAATGGCTAAGAGCCTCACACAGAAACATCAGCAGTGAAAACTTCTTCCTACCATGAAAGAAACATGGAAGCAAAACCAAAGAAATCAGTTATGGACATCATCTTTTTAAACCTCCTTAAATGTATTTAGTTAGAAACCCAAGTTAAGTGTAATAGCTCCTCCTCTTCCCCCAAGAGAAGTAGTAATTCAAAAGGCTTAATTTAAGGGATGATGAGGTTTTGTGTATCATAAATCACGTTCATCATAAATCACGTTCCCATATGTGATGTCTGGAATCTATTTTGAGCCTTAGGAAATGCTACTGTAAACACTTCCTTTCCCTCACCCTGGGGAGAGAGGAATCCCAGCACTTGCCCAGCTATTTTGAGAATCAACATTCAGAAATGAGCTCTTTAACAGTGTATTATCTGCATGACAATACAGCACACTAGGCAGGTATTATATATAGTAACCTTAAAAAGTAGCTCAGAGTATATACTCCTACTACCCAAATGACACAAAATTCACATACCATATAGGGAAGCCTAGACAACAGCCTTTAACATCTCCAGACTGAGTAAAAGTCACGCTTTAAAAATTTGTCTTGTATACAGATAAAACATAATCATGGTATTAAATCACCAGGCTGTTTCTAATGTAACCTATACCATCACACTTTAAATTGTCCTTTTAAGTACAAAAAAATTATCCTGAGAATGACCATATGTGAAAAGCTCCTCAAACCAAGTGAAATGAAGCTTTGCCTCTACGTTTATATTCAATAAATGCCTCAGCTTCACCTTGGCACTTATCCAGCAGCAGGAGACTTATCTCGTGACAACGCTCTCCTCCATTGACACTATCTCTTAAATAATACAAAGAATTGACATGATAAACTGTAATGTCTTCTGCATTGTGTCACTTCACAGCATTGAGACGCTAATGAGGGGGGATCTTTGACACGACGCATCATAATGGCACCCGAGCATTATAATCGATACACAATACACATTGTGATGGCCCCACAGGAAAAGTTTCAGGCATTCAGAAGCATATCTCTGCAACACTTACTGTGCTTACATTTCTAAACTTGACTAGGAGCATGAAAATCCTCCCAGTTTCAGGAGACAGTCCTAGTAGGTTAAGGCTATAGTACAGGGCATAGAGGCAAAAATGCAGTGCATGAATTTGCATTCCTCAATCCCTCTCACCTCTTATGTGGAGGAACAGCTTGAGGTCTGTGACCAAAAGGTCCCAAAATGTGATACTTCATCTCATACCAACTGAAAAAGCACTACCTGCTGGAACCTGCAAACTCTATGGAAAGCACATCTGTGGGAGAGATAAGGTCAGCTAACAATTCTAGCTATATTATGCAAGTGAGATGTTACTTTCAGCTCTAGATACACTTGCCAATACAATTTAGTGGGTGGAAATCAGACTACAGAGATTGCATGCACAATTTTAAGCAGTTTACTGTAAATGGTTACTAAAGCAGCATGCATTTAGGAAGTAGGAAGTTTTTCTACAGTAACAGAATATAGAGACAAAGCAGTCATCCCAAGAGACTAGAAATCCAGGGACTTCTCAGAGTTTCTCTTAAAATTCTGCACATACCTGCTTCATTTCTTGGGGTGTATACAGCATGGTTCGGATAATCATCACTCTATCCAGCAGGTCCAGTGGTATTCCATGAGGAGACACTACATCCTCTGTGCCTCTGAAGGAGAAACCAAACGGAGATCAGATACTATTCAGAGTTCAGTACATTGATTTTACTAAAATCAGTTTTAAGTGACTGCACATCTACTAGTTTACAATTCTTGTGTCTTCCCATAAAGGTGCATTCCCCAGATGTAGACACACTCCCCAGACAGAGACAGGAAACATTCTAGTCTGAAGTTCATAGCGGACAGCCCAAGAAAACAAATACTGTTTCTGGAGCTCTTAAACACACCACTCAAAAATACTTTGAGGTGGTGCTTTCCCTCATGTTTCCCTGCGTTGCATCTTACAACACAGTCGTATCTAATGTTCCAAAATATCTTCCAGCAAGGAACAAATCATTCTTACTAAGTTGTTTAGCAATATCTGTAGAAATTATATATACTGTCACCCATTTGGAGAACATCTCCTCTTGCTGAATAAGCCATTACTCTATTCACTCCTTCCCCCAGTCCTTGCAGTGAACACTGCAGTAGTTTACATTCCATGCTTGCAATCCAGAAAATTGAGACATGGGGGTATGTGCATGAAGGACAGAACAGGATCTAGACCCCAACCATTTTATTTGTTTGGCGTACAACACCCAACAGCAGAGGCTGCAGACTCATCTACACTTGGTTTTCCAAGACCACCACAATTTACTGTGAAGTCAAGAGTGAAAGATATCCAGATTTCATGAGATCTATTGAGATTGCAGGTAAAGCCAGTGGAGTGCTGGTAAAGAACTACATTTCTAAGTTCAGTGCTAGTATTCTGGTACTGCAGCTTTGGCCATGGTCCTCCCTGGAAAATGAATCAAATGCCCTGCGGTACTCAAGTAGATTGTGTTCTCTCCTCTGAAGTCATTCCTTCTCTTATGAGGCTACAGAATCAACTATACTATAAAATTAATTTTTCCCCAAACCTTTTAAGAGCCATCAGCAGGCAAATCAGAACATTGCTAACTACTTGAGATATAGTATGCAGTTAAGGGCTTGCTCTTAAGGACTTAATTTAGCAAAATTAAATACAACTGTTTGATTGAAATCTTCCTTAAATCAGTTTTTTCATAGCAAGATCTACAGTGAATCCATGCTGACAGATCTCTATTTGCTCTTTTACAAGACAGCCTTTTCATACCTTTGCGAAAAGAGCGCTGCCCTGACCACCTTAAACATTTTTGAAGGGCTTATCACCTTAACTTCTAAGCAATGCAAGCAGAGAAAGATTAATACCAGATGAGTCACTAAGAGGGAAAGGAATAGCTGGTTACACAGCTGAATTAAATAAATTTAAAAAGTAGCAGTCATTGCTAATGACAGCTTGTTTAGACATAATTAGACCTAGACCACAAATTATCAGAAGTTAAGGAAGAATCTGAAAGAGGAGAGCACTTTTACAGAACGTGCAAAGAATGCATTGTGTGGGCGCAGAATTTTGAAGTGGAGGCACGAAGCGGAGATGAAAACCAAGTTAGTTGGCAAGACTGAAGAATTACAAAAAGCCAGACCAACATAGAGGGAAATAATGAAGGGTAGGGAGAGGCTGAACTGTGACATGCTTTAACAATAAGAAAAGGAAGCTTAAGTCTGATGCAATGAGGATAGCAAACAGCAAAATGATCCAGAAGCAGGAAACTATGATATTAGAGGTTTGTAGCCTTGGTGCTTTTGATGTCCCTAATGTAAAAGCAACAGATGTGTTGAGGTATCCAATGAGAAAAGCAATTGTTACAGATCACCCAGGAAATAAGACATTTCAGAAGCTGTTAGAGAGAGAGGGATGTGTCAGTGGAAATAAAAGGAGGAATTCCATTCTGCTTTAACTCAGTCAGCCTCACATTAAATGCCTGTCCCATCATGAAGCTCACAAGCAGCTCTTGAGCACCGATGCAGTTTGTAACCTGGGGATTATCACAGATGTCAGTATCAGAGACAAAAGCTTCAAAGATTATAACTCTGCTGATACAGCTAATTCCAAGGTTTATGGACCAATTAAAACTGGAAAATTCAACTTTAGACATCATACCTGATAACGCAGTTTCCTCGATTGGAAGCAAAGATGACAATGGGGGAAATAGAAGATTCCAGTGCTCGGTGCAGGTATGTGAAACATTCAATATCCAGCATGTGAACCTCATCTACAAAGAGTACACCTGGGACTAGCTCTGCGATGCCTTGGTCAATGTATTTATTTACCACCTTATTAATCTCTCCTCTGAGTTTGTCTGAGAACAAAAAGAAACTGTTAGTTGTTCTGCTAGTGAACTATAGGTCTGTATGAAAGACAAAGCAAGTAAAACCCTCCTTGAATTTTTTCATGGTTTGGTATCTTACTGCCACAGGGGGAAAAAAATCTGTGACACTACAATTCTGTGGCATTCCCTACTGTATTGCGAAGACATCTGTGCATGAAATTATTTCTAAACTGAATTTCCAGCACTTAACTGGAGTAGTCTGTCTCCTCACATGGCTTGTGAAAAATTATGATTTTTGTGGGTTTGGGGAGTTTGGCAGGGACGAGGGGGAAGTCAGTCAAACCTCAGTTTAAAACATGAAACTTAACAAAGTTTCCAAGTATGGCTGAAAAGAACAACACTGAAAGAATAAAATATTGCTACTGTATTACAGCACAGAAGTGTGTTTAACAACAAAAACATAGGGCTGTATAAATTTCTTTGAACATACGGATCTCAAAGCTACGCAAGATGTTACATCAATAGATCTGACATTAGAATAAGCAAAGTGACCTCTGGAACAGATGAAATACTTCAAAAGAACTCCATTCAAGTTAGGTATTGAAACAGACTTTGATCTAAATTTAGATAGTCACTTACTGAAACATCATTTCTTTCAAAGCAAGGAGGAGAATAGATCTATCTGTAGATTTCTTTCTCCAATGATCTGTAGGTAGGAAGAGCAGCAGTGCTCATCTCAAGATCATGTTAATAGACAGCTGCTACAGAGGTGACTAAATGAAACCAGCGTTGAGAGTCTTTAGAAGCCATTTTTCTACTCCACAGAAATTCAGTATGGTTGCTTCACATAAGCATACATACTAACAATGTTTTTTAGATATTTTTGTTGTTGTTGTTCAGTTTGGCTCTTGGTCAAAGTATGAACCTCACACTCTCGGGAAAGAGCCTTTTGAGAAAGGGGAGTGGCACTAGCATTCTGACCTCTTTTTCCCCAGGAAGACTGGTGCAGAGTACAGTATATATTTTATCACTCCATGTGATGAACCATGAACCAGTAACATGTTGTACTGTTTCCAGCATTGGAATTCTAGCAGCTGTATCGCTGCTTCTTGAAAGCTGAATACTTATGAATAAATATTACATAGGCATTCATTTAGAGATGGTACATGAATAACCCTATTTTTAATCCTTTTCTAACTGGCAAACATATAGATTATATTGGTCTAAAAATACCATGCAGGATTCATACCAGTAATTTCAGTTTTCTTAGGCTTCATTAATTGTCCCATCATAGAAAGGATGTCTTGCCCCCCCTAGGAGAAGAAAGTTACAGATCAACTATGAGGTCTTGCAGTGAACACATACCATGAGAATTTTTTAAGTCAGGAATTGGTCGAAGAAGTTGTTTCTTGCAGTTAATTTGATACTTTATATCAGCAGTGGTTGATAATCTGTCAAAGGTTAGGTCACTTCAGGCAGCAGTATTGTAAACATAATCATTTAGCAACATCCTCACCCTTTGTTTAGCCTCATTCATTTGGAGAACACGAAAAACCAAAACAACAATTTAAAAAAAATTGCCAGAGAAGCTTTTAAGGGCTAAAATTGTCAGGAAACACAAAGACATGGATTGCCTGAGTGCACAGTAGGTGTTCAACCCGCAAACACAGGAACGATTATGCTGAGTTAAGAGTTTTGAACACCTTGATTTTTAACATGCATATGACTGTTGGAAAAAGGATGTTTATTTTGAAATGGAGTAGGTTAAGGGCTTGTTGTATCATACTGTAGGGATGCCAGCCTTTAAACAAAGATACTGTATTGTTAGTGGCTTTTGTTTATGACATAGATGGAACTCCCTCGATACCAGGTTTATGTTAAGATACAGCAAGGAGTAATTCTTCTATTTTCAATTTTTTGCTTCGTTATGTTCAGAGCTCTACTGAAAGTCACATAAAAACTTAACAAGAGGTTATGAAACATTTCTGAAGGAAGCAGGGACATCAACAGAATCTGAAGCAGCCAAAAATACTTTGTGATCTTTTATCATAGTGCTTGTAGCTTCCATTTCATGGACACAAAACCATAGACACAGAGCAGAATAAATTAATCTTTTGATAAATAGAATTATGCCGATCTGGCTGCTGCTACCTCACATCTGTAGGCAACTTTCCTTCTGGAGAGAAAGCAACAATCTCTTTTCCTAATGAACAGGAGCAGCCCATGCCACTCTTTTTCTGCATGGGATAGGGGACAGTGGTGGTCAGAAGGGGAGAGCTAGGTCCAGGTTATGCATTAACTGTGAATGTAGCAGATCCCAGATATCCATGTGGAAGCTCCCTTATGGCTATAAGGTTGTTCTCTGTCATGTTAGGAAATGTACTCTGATGAATATTCCACAACCAGGTGCCCAAATCCTAACCTAGCAACTGCCTCTTTAACCCGTATGGCAGGGCCACTGAGGAAGCCAACTTCAGAATGACCTTCCTCCAAGGAGGGGAGGTAGACTGGCCTTCATGGTGTAACACCTACTGCTTTTCCTACAGTGGAATCTTTGAGTGTGATTTAGGACAGCTCAACTTTCTATACTTCCCTGAGTATTCTAGTAACCATCACATCTATGTCAAATAATTTTTCTGTAAAGACTTCATTTGTGGAGTCAGATACCTGAGGTCGAGCATTGGCCACATCCAAATCATGCAGGGTGACATCCTGAATAATTTCCTTTTTCTTGTGCACATCACCCTTTGGCAAGGGAACATACTCTTCAGCTTCAAGGTCAAATTCCGTAGCATATATATCACACCTGCCTTGCCTCTGAGAAAAAGTAAAGAAGAGGAACCCAGGTATAGAATTAGTTTCAGTGCCAAAACCTTGAGTGACACAAACTTGATAAAGATAAAGGGCTTGGTTCACAATTCTAGTCCTGACAAGCTTCAGCTGACAATTCAGACATCCCACTCCCTGCTTAGCAACAGCCATACCCTATCTACTGATCAAAGCCCAAAACCTCTGTTGAAAAACACCTGATATTTTCAGTGGTAAGAATATTCTGCTCTTCTCTCCCCTTCTTTTAACCGTATGCAATTCTTGCTAAAGGACAAATCCAGCAGATTAACTAGAGATTGGGAGAACTGTTCAAGACTCCTTTGTAGGTGGGTGATTTATTATATGATTCAAAATATTATGCTCATCCATTAAACAGCAAGTATCGCTGTACACTGCTTTTAAATCAGATATGAAAAGAATGCTAACTAATGCAGTATTCCCTTCTGCATGTATATATATCTTTTAGAGAAAATACCAGAGCGATAAAAGAAAGATTAAATACACTGCACATGTCAGCCTGAAAATGACTAAAGTTGCTTGGTTTGTTTCCCTCCTTCCCTTAAAGATGTCTTGATCTTACAGAAAAGAAAACTCATCCAGACAGCATCAGTGATAGCTTCCTTGCCCGACGACCTTAACTGTGAACCAGATGACCATGTCCTTTCAGTGCAGGAAAGAATTTTCTCACCAGATAAGGAAAACACTGGCCTCTTTTTAAAACTTCCATGTAACTATTTCATGTCAGTTAAGGTTAATAAATCAGACAGCCTTCTGACAAAGGCAGAGAAAGGTCTGCAAGAATACATACACCTGCATAAAGTGCAGAACTTTTCTTTTACCTTGACGGCTCCACTGTTTGCTTCTATATAAATAACGTCACCAGTTTCCACTCTCTCCTTCTGCAAGCTTTCAAATATGCTTGGGTCCAGCTGGAGACAAGCAAACATCACAGTTGGTGAAAACAGTTCCATATTGTTATGGTAATCACAGAAAAGAAATTCCAACTAAAGCTCAACCCCACCACACAAAATTAAAGTGCAACTCCCCCCAGCAATACCTCTAGGATTTTATAAAGCTGTAACACTTGGAATAGTAATAGAGAAAAAATCTGAAAGAAGATGCGCAGAACCTACTTTCCTACCAAAAAAATCTGCTATCTGAAGGAAGTGACAATAAGTGCCAGAAACGTAATCAGTTACTATTGGGAAGTATGCCTTTGCATAATGTGGCAATATATTTTTACCTAGGGTGCAGCGCTTTTCTTGCTTTCTAACAAAACTTTTATTAAAAATCTGGCTATGGCACCAGATTATGCTACTCTATTTCTTGAATCTGTATCCTCTGTGGAGCTGCGTGAGGGAGAGTGAATGTGGAATACGTTAGATGCTTTTGTTTCTCTCAGTACATGTTTTTTCACTTTTGCTCTGCATTTTCTTGTTTTCAGAGTGAAAAAATGCAAGATGGTACTTAACAACGGAGACAGCTTTCAGTCCTCTTGTACTCTAACTGACAGGGAAATTTAATAACATGGACAGAGACTTGTACAAGAAAACAAAGAGAAAATGAGTCTGAGCTGGCAACATACCAGCTCAATTTCCAGTTCATATCAAATATTCACTAGACCGTACCTCCCCATGAAGAAGCGATGTGACAGAAGGAACAATTTACCGAAGCAGGCAAGACTTCCCAAACCCATCCTCAAAAAAATCATTTGAGAATCAGGAAACCAAAAGCAAACAAGACCTTTCTCTCATGTTTATTATCATGAACGTGAATTTATAGCCAGGGTTAGTGTCACAGACTGAGCATATCACAGACTGAGACAGATCATAGTTCAGTTTCCCTACTGTGCCCATTTTTCTGTGGTACCAGTAATGCTGCAAAACTGCATCAGGTTCTCTTTCTGCTTAAAGTCTCCTTTAACTTGTTGAAGACATACAAGCGTGTGCTGCCAAACAGGAAAATAACAGGGGCTGCTAACTAAGTGATGGGTTTATCCCCAATTTCAATTAGTAGGAGACAATACTAACATCTAAATATTCTACACAAAGCAGGCAAACATACATGCTCAGGAGTAGGATAAAGTTGTCGAGCAAAAGTAATCAGCCTGCTGGCATCCCCACTCTACAAAGATATGGGGTTCAAGACCTTGAAATGGAAATAAGAAGCGCTAAAAACAGAACATGCAGACCCGAAATACTTCAGGGAATTTTTGAGACTCTACCATACGTACCTTCAACTGTTTGGTTCCCTTCGCAGTTTTGAGTCCTATAATTACGTGGCTGATGGTTTTACCATACCCCCCCATAGGATTTTCAGTCTCACATGGAGTTAGTTCTGTGACTTCTCCTTCATAAACCTCCTTGGTCTCTTTAATCCTCAACCCTGAAAGAAATTGTTTAGAATAGTTTCAGTACACAAATCAACAGCCATATACACGCAGGAGTCTGCTGCACTACTGCCAACAGGATGTAAAATATTATTAGGCTGTATTACACTTAATGGTAATTTTTTACTTTCAAAAGTAGAAAGATCAATTACTCTTCTTCAATATTAAGTGACGATATTCATCCTGTGTTATCAGAGTGAAAGTTCAGACCAAGTTCTGGCCTGCAAAGCAGTTTATTAAACCCTAAGAAATTATTTTCCTTCTCTCCATTATTACTAGTTCTTGAAGCAAATGTCAGTATCCTATCTTTCCCCTCCCCCAAAGAGGGGATTTGCTTGATTTGTTCCTTGATTTGATGCTAAAGTCAGGGAAACAAGTTTGTCTTCTGAAACTAAAAGGCACTAATATAGCTGCAAGTTTTACACAATTTCTGTGCCACCAGAAAAGCCCTGCAAAGTAAGGAAAAAGATGGGAGTAAAGAAGGTTAACTTCATAAAAAACTTCAAATTTTAGCAACCGAGTTAAAAATAACATAAATTGATTAAAAAGTATTGTGTCAGGACCTCATAAAACTAAGAAAAAGTTATGTAAAGTATTTTTCAAGTTAATAGCAAAAGGTGAGCTAAATAAAATTTAGCAGAATCTGCTATAATGCAAATTTAAAACTATTTCAAAACAGCTGACAATGACATCCTTACTTTGTTGGTTTTCAGGCAGTTGAGCAATCATAGTATCTAGGTATAGGTATCTTCTAGTCACAACTACTGTAATTAACTAAGTTATTTTAAATTTATTAATAATATAGAACTGAAGAGTTTTACAGTTAGACTGTTCCAAAGAAAAACCACTATCATCACCACCACCACTACAATTATGCAGATGTTCTAGCTACATAAAAGTTCAAAGAACCCACATCTGAAGAGACTCTATAAAGTATTTTATGAGACACACATGCCATACCAAAAATAATGAATGGGCTGTAACAAGATATAAGGAAGTCATCCTGCCCAGTCTGAGGCTATTAGGACTTTATAAAACTTTCCTTGTTCCATAACTTTTCATTTTGCTTTGAAATAGATCAGACGCTTCACCAGTAATCTTGAGTTGCTGATAGGAAAGTATAAAGAACTGACAAATATGAGTCTGTCTCCCTCTACTGGACCCAAATTAAGACTCGGATTTGAAATGTGAGAAACTGGTTAATTGTCGATAACATGATGATTTCTTCGTAAGAAATGTTTGCTTTCTCTTCTTTAGCACTACATAAAAGTTGTATATAAAGTTTATTTCAGTAATTTTTTAAAATGGTTTTTTTGGTATGCCAAAACATTAGACAAAAAAAGAACCTTTGAGTTATAAAACTGACCTAGACAAGGCTGCATCACATAGGCTACATACACAGGGAATACAAAGCAATATGGGAACTGCTGGTGCTGAGAAGCGGACATTCACAGGTGTGTCTTTCCTTTTTGTTTTGTTTTTAAACTTTCAGCACAAGCTTTATTCTGCTCTGAAAAACTGGAAGCCCATTTGTGTTTGGGGTATATTTTATATGCTGCTAAAGCACGTTTTTCAGTTTCATTTCATCTGAAGAGAATCCAGTTCACATGCTCAGAGTCTGTCCACAACACAAACCAAAGCTGAGTCAGAGAGGACAACAGAGATTTGCTTAAAAAGCGTGCCTCTAATCTAAACTAATGTGCTCACATACATGTGTCTATTGAAAATATTTACAGATGAACCTGATCTGAACAAAGGTAATCGATGCTTTGAATTTGCTGCTGATCATCCTTTTGTTTTCAAATGAGTCTGTATGTATCAACTACAAACTTCGTTCTCAAAAGAGCTCTTTAACTTAAAACAGACATTTCCTACTTACAAACCATAGTCACGAGTCTAAGAAGGCAATTGATGGCTATTTCATGTTTTGGTTCAGTAGCACTACATGGAGTTAAACAGTGCTTGTTTGATTTATTGGCAGTTACAATTTGGAGACACAGGGAACAGATATGCTATTTAAGTGGCTATTCCAGCAGTTATTTTTTACTGCAACTGAGTTCTAACATTAGCTACTGTCATCATCCTTGCCAACTGCTAATAAGCTCTATACAGGATTAATCTCTCTCTCAGCTTAAGTTTTTTTTTAACTCACACAACAATTTCTCACTCTGTCCTTTATGTTTCTCACATACTGCAAACTCTCTACTATACCTCAAGCAGTACTTGGCCATGAGACTACGTCTAGTCTGTTATTAAAAGACTCCCAACAATAAAAATTTTGTAAACTTGGAGTCATCCCAGTTTCTTTATACAGTGATGGGTCCAAACCAGTCAGACTCTGTTGTTTCCCAGGGGAAAAAAAAGTAAAAAATAAGTTTATGTTAACATCCCTGATCATTTTTCTAAATTGAGGTGGCTAAATCCTCTAAAAGTAAAATAGTAAAACACATGAGCAATACATGATATGTACAGAGTCTGCTAATAAGGAATCATACAAACCATCTGCGCCCCCCCAAAAAACCCTAAATGAATACTTTAGGTACTGGTTGACACGTGAGCTGAAGCTTCTCTTGCACCCAGTCACAGCTGACATTGTTCTGTGTATACAAAATAATTTTTTTAAAACACGCCCTTGTAAGTTATTTGCCAGGCAGAGATGCTAAAACATAACGGATTTAAATGTGATTTGAAAATGTTCCATTATGAGAAACGGTACTTGAGTCCTTTAAAAATATTTCAGAGATTTTTTTTTTACACTGATAAAAATATTCAATAAAGGTTGTGTTATGAAACTGTGACATGGAATTCAACAGAAAGGAATACAAGAAGTTCCATCTTTCATTAACACCAATATTTGTTTAGAAGTGTCTCTCTATTGACATTCAGGGAATGCAGGGAACTAACAATGTAGCTGGCTGTTAAACCTTAGAGAGTTGAAGTATTGCTGTCTCTAGAAATGACAACATGGATGGCATAAGTTTCATCTGTTGGTTCAGGTTTCCAAATCTCTGACAGGGAACTTCATCACATCAAGGAAATACTGCAGACTACTCAGTCTCTGGCTTCCCTCCCCCAGGCCCTGCCAGGTTCATGGTAACTAGAAGACCAGAGACTACTGAGAGTTGCTTTCTTATAAAAGTCAATGGAATACTTTTGTTTCATTGCAGAACTGAGAGACTTCTTCACCTTACTGCCAATGAATACTTAGATAAAGTCCAAGGGGAAACATGGTACAGAATCCAGGAAAATTAACTGTTAATATGTTCAGTACTAAAATCAGTCCGGCTATTTGTAGCCAATCCTCACATAAACAAGGGACACTTCTAACTGCATTTAGCAGCTGTCAGCAGCTAAATAAGAGATTTTAGATACTCATTGAGGTTGTGTTGCAAATTTAACCAATTTACATCAAGGTTGTAAAAGCACTCTAGAATTGAGGAATATATTAAGTTAACGTATTTACTTTATTGGCATGGAACTTTTGTGCTCACTGGAATACTAAGTAAGGCTGACACTGCCATTTGGGAGTCCCTGATTAAGACTGTTTGCTTAGTAAGGTGAAATCACTAAAATAAAGGATAGAGCATTTTTCTGTCTACAAGTATTTCTGCTAATGTAAGACACTAAAAATGATATTTTCTTTCGGCTTTATTCAGTCAGAGGCAAAACCAGGAGATGAACCTGGAGGATGAGAGGAGAATCTGGGGAAGTAAAATAAACCATAATACAGCAATTAAATTATAGTTTATAAACAGAAAACGTAACTCCATTAAGTGTGGAAGAGATTCATTAAATTAAGATCAGCACTGAAAAAAATAACGTAATTTGAAAACTACTCTGACCACTGAAAAGTTTTTCCTTTTTAGATGACTGGGAAAAAGCAAAATAAGTATCATGCAAATACTTAATTCTTCTGTTTTTCTGAAACTTACCAATTGCACGTCGGAAGTTTTCCATTAGAACTTCTGTTTTCTTGATCTCAGTGGAATAGACCTCACTTCCGACCATAGGACAAAAGGGAACTTTACTTCCCAGTTCCTGAGCAATAGCTAATGCCAAAGCAGTCTTAAAAAAAACAAAACAAAACAAAACCCCACACATTAATTTTTATGAGAATTAACAAAGACTCTTTCTGCAGAGTTCATTTTCCTCATCATATCACCTTCCATATACCAGCAATCAATTTAAGACTATTCCATCTGACATATTTCTCACATATAACAACCCTCCTCCCCCAAAACAAGTTAGACGCATATAAAGTGACTTTTATTAAAGACTTACAAAACACCTTAAGGAAATAATACTGGACATTTGAATTTGACATCTGATACAAATACAATAAGCCTTAAACAGCACAGGAAAAAAAATAAAGCAAAAAACTATTAGGCTTTTAATATAAAATTAACTTCTAAGACTCCTTTGCATAAGCCATATTACCTATGCATTTGGTAACCTACAAGAGGTGGTTTCACATTAATGATGCCTGGACACACCACTGGATGTTACCAATGCTGATGACATGGCAAAAATCAAACTATAAAGCAGGAAACCATGCTAATACATTGATGAAAAAAAATTCCAGTAGATGAAAACATTACATAACCACTACCCTAAAATAGTTTTGACAACAAATCAAAATGAAGGAAATTTGGGAATACTTTAATTCATATCAAAAAGCAAAAAAAATACCTTGCCAGTTCCAGGAGGTCCTGCCAACAGCACAGCTCTGCCAGCCATTTTCTTACTTTTGATTAGTTCCACTATAACCCCACAAGCCTGTAAGTTAAATAAGGATTTACACCATTAACACGAGTATTGCTATGTCTTTTGTTCCAATATTACAAAAAGTGTTTAGAAATATCGAGTTTTGTGACCCACTGAAAATAACGAGGATTTCAATTTCATGCATACAGAAGGTAAGGCAAGATCAGAAAAACCTACTTCTTGCAATCACTTTATCTAACCCAGACATAAAAAAAAAAAAGACAGACAACAAAACTCAACCTGAGAGCGCAGAATCTTTCCCCCCTCCTGGAGTTGTATGTATATGTAAAAAGTTAAAAATAAAGCAAGAAGTGAGTCTTTGACTTTCGGAGCGACAGAAGCACCTGCTCGGGGCCAGGCACCGGACTGAAACGGAAGCTCCAATCCTCAATTGCACCAAACCTCTTGACTTTTGGTAGGTTTTGCTGCCTTTGATACCTCGATTTCTACCCCTAAAACCCGGCAGACAGCCGCGGGCCCTTGCCGCCAGCTAACGCAAAAAAGTAGCGGCGTAAGGGGCAGCCTTGATGACCCCATCGCTCCTCACGCAGCAGCGGAGCCCGGGCAAACACTCTCGCTCGCCAGCGGGGCTTAAAAAGGTGTCCACCACGGGTCGGACTGGGCTCCCGGGGCTCTCTCCTGCACTGCGGCGGCAGCCCCAGGGCAGCCCCGGCCGAGCCGGGCCGGGCCCCGCTCACCTCCCGCGCGTTCTCCTGCCCCACCAGCCCGGCCCCCGCCGGCTTGGCGGTGCCGCTCTCGTCCAGCCCCAGCCCCTTGACATGGCTGTGGGCGGCGATGCGCTGCGTCTTCGAGGTGCTCTTCACCTCCTCGATCTTCATGGCGGGGCAGGACCGGCCCCGACCGACCACGACGGCCACGCGCGCCCCGCGCGTTACCACGGCTCCCGGCGCGCGGACGCCTCCGTCCGCCCCGCCGCACCATTGGCCCCTGTAGCCGCGCTCTCAATGCTTATTGGACGCAGAGCATGCCTATCAGCGACAGGGGTGCAATTTTTTTAGGGTCCGTCTACCCATTTCCGTGTGCGACGCCTCTACGGGGTCCGGCCTGGTGCGGGGACTGCGGAGGAATTGGGCTGGGAGGAAGGAGCGGGTCGGCAGGGGCTGAGGAGGGATTTGTGGGGAGGCGAGCACAGGAAAAGCAGTTCGTTCTTGTTCGGCTGGTTTCTTGCCCCTACATCTACATAAACGACCTTCTGCCTTCACTGAATCTGGTTTGGGGTTGGAGCTATTGCCTCCCCCCGCCACGGGGGCAGAGGAGCCCCCAGTGCAGCCAGCTGGGTGTGGTGCGGGGAGCCTCTTTCCCCATCCTGGGGAGCCGGCAGCGGGCCTGGGACCCTGAGCAATGCTTTCTGGAAACCTCTGCTGGGCTTAGCTTACAAAAGTAAGCTGAGGTTTTCAAGGGTGTTTTCCAGATCTTTGCCAAAGAAGGAGCAAGGGTGGTCACTCACTAACTTCTAGCTTTCAGTGTTAACTGTAAAATACTTCTATTCTGTGTGTCCAAAGCCTTTATGTAAGCATCTGAGGCTTTAACATATGCTGTTTCTACAGCATATGTTCCTCCTGAGCATTGACCTACTGAGACGAGGAAAAATATTCCACCTTCTCAGCAGGTAATTTCATGGCTTTGCAGACCTGACCCGTGTTTCTTTGGGTCTGTGGTGCTGTCATCGCTCCTAACTGTGGTTCAGCTGTTCTGCTGCACCTTTTACATAGTGTTTAAATGCTTGAGATATCAGCCTCAGTGAAATTTTAGATGGGATCTGGGAACCTGCAGTTCCAGTGACTTCTTGTTTGTAGATACTGGGATCCTTCTCCCAAAAAAGTGGGGACTCTCTTCCCATTAATATATAGTGTTTTCTGTGTTTGATTATGAAACAATGGCTGTGTTTGCAATGTTCAAGGCCAATGGATTAACGAGGTATGATGCAGGGCTGATGCCTGTGGAAAGGGATAGTGCCACCTCAGCTTTCCCATGCACTGCTAGGGAGAATTGCAAAAGCAGTCCTGTGATGGCACAAGCTAGGAGAGTGGCTTTTAGGAAGGGTGGGAGATGTGGGTCAATTTGCAGAAGCCCAGTGAACAATATATTTGCTCTTCATTCCCTTTTTTTTCTAAGAGCTTCTATTAGTTTTGTTTTAAATGTAATGCAGCAGAGAAAAGATTTTGCTGTTTGTTGCTTGCTTCTTCTGTTAATTGTTCTGTCAGTTTGTGTTTACATAGTCTAATTTAAAGTTGTAATTACAATATAATTGCACACATATGTAGTTCAACACCTTTGTAAGGGTATCCTATTATACAACTGTTTAGCTAAGAATTTTTGAATCTAACAAATATAAGCCATCCTTTAAATAATTAAAAAAAGCGTGTATATTGTTGGACTCTACACATCCTTTCAGGTCATATTAGTCACAGAAGACAAATGCCTAACACATACCGAATTGCAGACTTTTTTTTTCTTTTTAAAAGAGCAAATATACAACTTTGATTTCTCTAGTGCATTAAACTGCCGCAAGTGTTGAAGGTAAGTCTGGTCAGAGTTCAAGTTTCTGTCAGTTCTGGAAGAATAATTAGCAAGTCTTCTAAGTGCTCTGAAGGCAGTGATGCTGTTAACAAGAGGTCCAGGCTAGGTATGGCCCCCCTTTTAAGAAGGGCTAGCAATGGGTGAAATATTAAGTTTTTTGTTAACTTAGACTGAAATCTGTCTATACGCTCCATGTTATCTTGTTTGATGTTGCAGATAGGCCTATTTTTGAGATTATGGACTTTTAAAGATTATTAAATAATATTTGCTATTTTTCTTTTTGGTGAAATTCAATATATAGGCATGTAGACAGCAGGAATAGAGCGCTGCTGTTAATCTTTGTTATAACTTAGAAGGATAGAAATATTCCGTACATGTAAAAATGAGATATACTACATGAAGTTCTTTAATTTTAGAAATACTAATTCAATTAGAGATTTTTCCTGACAAAAGTGGGTAACAAACAGAAGTGTTAATTGTTTTTCTACTGCAATATGATGTCTCAAAAATAGAATTGGAGTAGCGCCTAAAACTTCAGTCTGCTAGTGACCATTGCTCTTCAGTGAATTAAAATCTACTGCTATGATGAAGGTACAATTTTAGCATTGACCTGCAGAAATTGTTATGAAAATTGTTTGGGTTTGTATTTGCGGTAGAAGAGGATACTTCAATACAAGAAAGAGCCAGTAAGCAATCTGTTGCTTGATAGATGGGAAGCTGGCTTCTACCTCTTACTTGCTCAAGTTACTATTACTTAACAGGGTTTACAATCTCATTGTATTGATTGTTTTACTCATTCCATATGTTCTTTGAGCATCGTACTGAAGTTGCAGTTAAAGAGGGGGAGAAGAGTACATTTGGGTGAGGGAAAACAAACAATAATCCTCTAGACCACACAGGATTAATTGTTTATTCCCAGAAAGAGCAGAGTAGGAGTAGAACTACTGGTAAATTTAGAATTGAACTTAAATAGCTTAAATGATCTTTTATAATTGATGTCTGATGTGTTATGATGCAGCAGTATGAGGAAATGTTGAACCTTTCAATTATTTTTGTGACTTTTGAGGAGTTAACACGTTAGAGGGGGAGGGTAAAATAATTTCGTTGAAAAGCATGAGGCACCTTTCTCCTTTGTCCATGCCACCAGATGGAACATAAGTAGGTTGTTCAACCATTCTGCCCATCTCATGTTATAGATTCTTTGGTATAATTTAATATTTCACTAGCCAGTTAACCAGAATAAATAACACCTGTCACTAACAGTCTGAACTGTTATTCCCCAGGTTTAATCAACTCATTTTACCAACATTCTGCCCCCCGTTTGAGGTTTCCTATTTGGCACAGACGTCATGCGATACCCTATGTGGGAGCTGGAGACTTGAGAGCTGTTTTCCTAGACTAAATGTTTGAGGTTACAGGACATAGCCTAGTTTCACATAAGCTTTCAAATTTCAGTGGGACATGCTAAATCCTGAAACTGTCAAATAGTGTATTATTTTTGGAATGAGGGAGAGTACGTGTGTGAGAGTGTGTGAATGACCTTTACATTTTTACCCTATCCCAGAAGTCTGACTTCCTGCTCTTTCTCCCATGAGTCCCTAAACTTTAGCAATTAAAGTGAACACTTTTTAAGGAAGAAATTCAGTAGAGGAGAGGGCGACTGGGAAGGGGAATGGTATATTAAGGAGAAAACAAGGAAAACAGCTAAATGCTATAAACTACTTGCTTCATGAGGGATATAGAAAAATCTGGAGAAGTTGGGATCTTTTCATTTTGCCATGTTCCTCTCTCCATCTTAGTAATATCAAGACTTCCGTGAGTGTGGCGGAGGGAGGTGATGGGGGCTGTTGTTTTGTTTCCTGCAAAAGAAGCTGAAAGGTTTTTCCTACTCTTCATCAAAGCAATAGGAGTGATGAATCTTAACAAATGCCATCTCTTAATTTCAAAATCTAATTAATTTCAAAACTTTGTAAGCTAACAAAATGGACCTCTCTAAAAACTAAATGTGCTTATTCCTCGATTTATCAGATTTATCAGATTTATCCTCCTTGACATTGGTGACATAAGTGTATTCATTTCCCAGGTACCACGTACACCCTGGTCTTGCAAAGAGCTGTGCCTTCAAGTGATATGTTGCAAAATCAGATCCACGGACTCAAATCCTGGTGACTGAGGTACGTTCAGAGTGGTAACAATAAAACAGTAGACATTGTACCAAATGTACATGTTTGTGTTTTTTTGGTTTGGTTTTTTCCCCCCTCCTTCCCACTGTAAAAGGACAACTGCCTTCCCTGTCTAGAGAGTTGCAAGTCTTTTCTGTGCCTAAAGGAAGAAAAGTAACAACAAACCCGCATTTCTAAGTGACACCCCTTCTTGCAGATCACTCATGAGTATAAAGTTATAAAAGAAATGCTACCGTTTCTTGCCTTACATTTTTATGTGAGTGGTGGAATTAAATCAATTTTCCTATGGATTTTTATCTTCCTTCCTTACATCTCCTTAGCAAAAAGAGGTTTTTTTTCCTTGTCCCATGAGTTCTATCCAGTATCCCTCTAGCTATTTCTAAGCAAAATGCAGCTCTGTTTCATTGGTAAGTTGGCAGCCCAAGCAAAATGGGTCACACCTGAGCTCTTGCGGTAGTCTCTTACACTGTGGGCATTGAAATCGGGTCCTCCTTTATCTCGTTCCCAGTTTTCACAAGAGTTTTAGAAGCTTTTAGACCTCTTATACTTTGTCAAAACTTGTTGAAAATGGCAGTTATCTTAGATGTTTTGGGAGGACTTTTGGATAATGCCCCTTCTGGTTAGGAATCAGACCTTTTTCCATCTCTTCTTTCTGAACTCATCTAATAATTAATGCTAAAAGAAAAATTAAATGGTAGGTAATACAATACAGGGATATCTGTGTGGATTATAACTGTGCAGGGCCTTCTCTTGTGGGAATAGATGTATACTTTCCTTTCACTTTGCAAGTATGTATTGATATAATAGATTGAGACGTTCGGGGCAATGAAGCGTACTGAGCCTTATGACTTAACAGGAAACTATTCAAAGTCTGGGAACTTGGTCTGAAAAATGACATTATGCTTAATTTGGCTCCCATGACAGAGGTCCCATCAAGCTGAACTGTTCTGCTCAAGAAGCTGATTAACCAGACTAGTTCAGTGCATTGGCAGTACTCCTTGTGAGTTTGTTTCTTTCCTTCAGGGAGATAGTTGTCCCTCAAATAGCACTGAGTGCTAGGAACGACCATTTTTTTTTCCTGTCACTGAATCATTGATTCTGTCATCTTGACTTCTGTGTGTTTGGGAAGGAGGGGTAATCTGTACCCAGCTTTAAAGCTCTGCAAACTCTTTCATATTGAAAGTGTTATTGTATGAAGCAACTTTCTTTGTAATAAAAAGCCTGGAGTTTGGAGTCAAAGGCTAAAAACTCAATCCATGATGCTGGCAATAACCTTAGGCAAGTCATCTTACACTTCTGGCTCATTCATTAGTTATTCAGACGTGAATGCTGAATACTATTAGCAATGTATATGGCTGCATAGGGAGAGCAAAAAAGCAACAGCACTGCTTTCCAATAAAAAACTCTGTAGAATATAGTGCAAGTCTAGTTTACTTGGACACCCATGGGAGGTCCATAACACATTATTTTTTTGGCTTGTAAATAGCTGATATAATTTGAAGTGGTGCTTAGGACTACTTAGTAGTCACTACGGAAAATGCAGAGCACATGTATTAAGCTGTATCACATAATGCATTTGGCCCTCTGTGCATCCTGGGTTGTCAGTAAAGCCAAGCGATTTAAACCAGTGAAATGTGCTCCTGCCCTTAGCTTCCCCGATGCTCATCTACGTGTTGTTTCTTGGTTTGTTTGGGTTTTTTTTGTTGGCTTGCAGGACAGCTGTCTGTCACTGTTAATAATCTTGATTATTCTTAATCAATTAAAGGTATGATTTTTAGGAAGCATCCAGTACAGCATAAGTATACTTTTACAGGGAAATTAATTATGCAAAACCAGAAATTGGTGATTAAGCATAAGAAAAGCAAATGATTCAAATCTTGACCTGCTTTTTCATATGAATTTGCAATGTCTGCACAACTTTGAAATAAAATCTCAGCACCATACTTCCAGCAGCACCGGGGTGGGGGTGTCCTTGCAGGCAGAATGAAGGTGTGCTGTGACAGCAAGCAGCCCTACAGTGACTAATTAGTGTGGGCAAGATGAGAACAAAGTGCCAGTGCCACATGGGCAATTACAATAACCCCTTCCTCAGGGGCTTTCTGCAGCCAGTGCTCTTGGCTCCCTGCTCCTGCAATGAGGCCTGGCCCTGAGGAGCCCCAGGTGCACACCTGGGGAGGGGGCACCAGCTGTTGGGTGTGCGGCCATCAAAGCCAACTGCTCTAATTGCCTCACTCCGAGTACTCTGTGCACCATTAGGGACACAAAGCTACTAGAGAGTGTCTAGAGTAGGGTCATGAAGTTGGTGAAGGGTTTAGAGGAGAAACCATATGAGGAGTGGCTAAAGTCACTTGGTTTGTTCAGCCTGGGGAAGAGGACACTGAGGGCAGACCTCCTCGTGGTCTACAGCTTCCTCACAAGGTGGGGAGGAGGAGGGACAGATGCTGATCTCTCCTCTCTGGTGACCAATGACAGGACCCGAGGGAACGGCAGGAAGATGTGCCAGAGGAGGGTTAGGTTGGATAATAGGAAAAGGCTCTTCACCCAGAGGGTGGTGGAGCACTGGAACAGGCTCCCCAGGGAGGCAGTCACAGCACCAAGCCTGACAACATTCAAGAAGATTTTGGACAATGCCCTTAGACACATGGTGTGAATTTTGGGGTTGTCCTGTGCAGGGACGGGAATTGGACTCGATCCTTGCTGGTCCCTTACAACTCAGGACATCCTGTGATTCTCCTAGATGAGGTGGCTTGGAGACCAGGCTGGGCGGAGGCGGTGTGCAGGCAGTGTACGAAACGCGCAAGCAGGTGCTGAGAGGTGAGCCAGGGCTGTTTGCAGGGGCTGGGTGGTTTGTCCTCCCTGCACCCCCTATATCTGAACAGCGATGAATTTGGCCAATCTTCTGCCTTTCTGGGTCACCCTTCAGCGTGCGTGCTGTTAACGCAACACTCCTAATGCGTGTTTTGGCAGGCTTTGCCGCCACGCCTGTGGAGGTGGGTGCCCGCGATGTGCGGTGGAGCCGCTCCCCGCGCGGGCTGGCTGCATTTCTCTGGGACTGCGTGTTCCTCCCGACTGCAGCCGTGGCGGGGCAGGGAGCCGCTCTCCTGCCACCCGGGGCGGCGGCGGCGGGCGGAACGGCGGCGGCGGGCCCCGCGTTGCTGCAGGGGCGCTGTTGGGACGGACCGGCCGGGTGCAGCGCCGTCATGGCCGCCGGGCCCGCTGCGCCCCGCGTTCTCAACGTGAACGTGGGCGTCCTGGGCCACATCGACAGCGGGAAGACGGCGCTGGCGCGGGCGCTGAGCACCACCGGCTCCACCGCCGCCTTCGACCGGGCGCCGCAGAGCCGGGCGCGGGGCATCACGCTGGACCTGGGCTTCTCCTGCCTGCGCACCGCCCTGCCGCCGCAGCTGGGCCCGGGACCCGGCGAGCTCCAGTTCACGCTGGTCGACTGCCCGGGGCACGCCTCCCTCATCCGCACCATCATCGGCGGTAAGGGGGAGCGGGGGCGGCGGCCCTGCCCGCCCCGGGGGCGGAGAGGCCCCCGCCGGGGTGCCGCCGCGCCGCGGGGCCGTCCCGGAGCGCCCTGGCGCCGGCTGCCCGCGGCCGAGCGAGCGGGGCTGGTCCTGCCCGCTCGGCTTGCCTGTGCCGGGAGCTTCGCTGGGGTGCTAGGCAGGGCCCCGGGTCTCCGCCTGGCCGTGCCCCCTCCGGGGAAGGCCTGGGTGGGGTGTCGGGTTTTTCACGGGCCTCGTGACTTTGTTACACTTCTCTGTAATTGCCCCTCAAATAAAATAGCAGTTCTCGTAGAAAAGCAGTTTGTAAACGTGAAGTCTTTGTGTGCTCTTTAAACAGTTAGGCCTGCTCAGTTTTCTTACACTTACTTGAAAAAAAAGTTTGTGTGGAGACCTTGTTTGTGGTGTTTAAGGGCAATATTAATTTCAATGTTCTCACTCGTTAAGGCTGTCAGAGTTTGATATTCCCTGTGGCTGAGAGCTGTGCTGTACTTGCTGGTCGCGGGCGTGCCAGCCTTTTGTCTTGGAGAGACTGGGGGGTTCTAACGTGGTAATCTTTGGTTTAGAAGTAATTCTGCGGGTTTTAGTAACTTTACATCTTAGTCTTTAACCTTCTGATATCATCTACAATCTGCATTGTGTTAGAGCTCGTTTTAAATTAGTTCACCTTGTTCTATGAGAAGTAACATCTCCCCCTTCCATCTCTTGTAAAAAGAGTTAAGAGGTGATTGGTGCTTGGTTAAGGGTATAATGGAGTTGCAGATGCAGGTGGTTTAAAGTAGTCACAGGTTGATGAACTGCAGCTACAGGGGACTCTGAAAGCAGTTCCTATGTGTTTTCTCTGCTGGTGTCTCTTTAGTGTCAACTGGGTGGTAGTTCTGTAATGCAGTGTATGTTTCTTTTCATCTAGACTGAAGTTCAGACCAAGTTACTTCTCATAATGTATGAATTAACACTCTTTTGGATAGATGTATTATTTGTAAGTGGCGTTAGCAGTTACTGCACTGTATGCTTTGTATTTCTTCTGGATAGGATAATAAATGTTTACTTATCTCTCAATTTCACCAGCAGTAAAGTGCTCTGTACCATTAATGTGTGCTCTACAGCTGCAAGGGATGAGCGGCCGTATGCTGAATTCCAGAAACCTGTGATCTCAGTCATCTTCTGTACTCTACAGTCAGCTATCATTCTCAAGTAATCATATGCACCTGATTGTTTTCTAAAGAACCAAGTTTACTTTGGCTAGTGGTAACTTTTCGTAGATGTACTGAAGAGTGACTTGTAGTTAGACGTTCCTTTCTGCCAGAAACAACTAATATGAGTGGGGTAAACTTCCTCATGAAGAGGGCATGGGAAAACTTGGAAAACCAGCTCTTTTTTTAATCACTTTAACAGTTATCTGGGGTGACTGTTTAATAAATAGACTTCTTGTTGCTTCCTAAAATTTTTATTAAGACCTTCAAAGCATTTAGTTACAGCTGTCCACACTGGTTGAATAACTTATTCAGATTTCCTTATTGATAAGCCATACTGGGAGAAGAAAAGATGTGGACAGTGGACTAGGCTAGATGGCATGCTAGAGTTTTCTTTCCAGCAAAAATGATTCTTCACATGTAGTGATTTAGACACATAAGCATATCAAACTCACTTAGTTCCAGTTATACCAGTTTATCTTAGTGAAAGCATTTGGTTAGTGTGACTTACTGCAGTTCTATGTATTAAGAAAGAGTTGTAGAGAAAATGCAGTATTGTGTTAATACTTAATTTAAAAAGTTAGTAATTTCAGTTTTCTGCTTGATAGCGTACATGTATCTTGATAGTGGATGCTTTTTTTTTTTAACTACCAGGTTTAAAAGGTGAAACCTTGGTGGTAAAACCTGATCTGTGCCTGTGGGACTATTTAGGTGCTTAGAGTTTTAGTACGGTTTGGTGAAACTGAAGTATAGTATATATCATGTAACAGGATACATCCTTCAGTGTTTCTGTGTCAGTATTTAAATATTGCCAACTTTTCCAGATCTTCAGAAATGGAAAGCCAGGCCTCCTAGATAATGATACTTCAAAAATTTAGATTGTTTTCGTCTGCTTCCTAATCGTGAGCGTTCAGGTTCATCATTCCAAGCATTTTCTTTGCAAACAGGAGTGCTACTACTTCTTTCTTTTTGATGGAATCTATGATTTCCCTGTGCTACAGATTTTCTATATATAAGGTTTTAAAATAAAACATAAGTGCAAAGTACTTTATCTTTCTGTGTTTATTCTTTATCTCAGATTTCTCTCACCCCTTTAAAAGACAACTCTTCAGAAATTAAGTCTTGTGATAGCTGTAGATGTGAGTTAGCCTACAGAAAAACTAGATTGGAGGGCTGTGGGAAGGGCAGCTGGATGTGAAGAATCAGAGGTGGAATGACAGCAGAGGGCTCTGAAGCAGCCTTCTTGTATGTTAGTCATGTGCATGCAGCTTTTGCAGTAGAAGTTACAGGTCTGAAAATATATTATTGTATGTTCTAATTGTTTGAAGCTCTCTCTTCGTTGAAGGTGGTGTAAACTAGTTGGCCCCCCTTGAGTGACGCCATCTTAGGGAAGTGCCGTCTGCTATGGCTGGATAGCACCAGCAGTATTCAGTCAGGTCTCCCATGAGGCGACTAGCTCAAGGGGTTCCTTCTGAGGAGCTTCTTATTGGCTTCACAAAGGAAGCCAGTAGTCTTTTCTTTTTGTCTTGTCTTCTCTTCCAGAGCACCATTTTCATCAGTGGCGTCCCAGGCTATCATCTAGTCTGGTTCCATCCTCTCTGTCATATTTTCTGTGCTCCCAGAGTGCTCTAAGGATTAATTCCTTTGCTGTACAGAGCTGATAAATCTGCTTACAGATTAAATGATACAGAAATATGTTAAAGAATGTTGAATGGTAAATAGTATCTAGCTAATTCTTGAAGTGGATGTTTTCATGGCTGAATCTAGTATTGCATTTTTGTCATGCGATGCCAGGTAGCGCTTGACCTTGCAAATACTTCACAGTCACTCACAAGATGCTTATTTAGAGACAATACCTTAGGATTAAATGAATGCAGAATATTTGAGCAGTAACCAAATGGAATGGAAAATGGAAGTCATATTTCATTCTGTGTGGCTACATTTTTCTTGCAAAGCTTGTCCTTGAAAACAAAACATATCAAATGCTAAATCAAAAGAATATTTTTTTAACCTGCATGCTGGGAATTGGAAACATTGTTGACAGTTCCACCCAAAATGCTTTCTTAAAGTTTTAGCTGGAAGGTGATAGTCAAGGCTGGAATGGAATAAATGATGGGCACTTGACTTACTACATCGTGGCTTTCACTTGTATTTAAACCATACTGGTTTATTCTTCAACAGCAGACCCTTGTGTGTCTGATGTGGCAGGAAGGTATTAGGTTATTGTGGATAGCTGTATGGCTTGGACTGTGCCATGTATTTCTTTTTGTTGTATTCTGTTGAACAGGAAGAACAAAACTCTTTATTTTACATGAATTTCAAAACTTTTTCTGTGCTCTAGCTGGATCTTGTCTAACTGTCATGTATCAAGCAATGCAACAAATACTGTATAGCATTTGTAGTTGATTTGCTAAACAGAGAAAACAAATCAGAATAACTGAATTTTAAGGGTCAATTCTTTAGCTTGCCACAAGCAGTAAGAAGTACCCACATCAGTCTTATGCTTGCTTTCTGCACTGAAGGAATGACCGCAAAATGCAATACTCCTATTTTTATCATTTGTGCTTTCTTCTATTGCAACAGAGATTTGGAGTGGTGTCTTGTTAAAATTTTGCACTGAGTGGGGTAGTTCCTGCCGCAGGCTTTTTTTTTTTTTTGGGTTCTGTTCTTTTGTTAAATTTCAGCTCTCTGATCTTCCACAAAGCTGATGTTATTGTCACCAAAGTAAAATAAGAGTTGGTTTTACATTTGTTTGTCACAGACCTGTGCATCCAGTAGGGTCTGGAATGGTTTCTCAAATGAGTTCAGCAGTAAGCGATGCCTGCAGAGAGGTTATATGAGTTAATCTGCCAGAAGAAATTCAATCCCCATATTTCATTTTAAGACCACTTTGTGTAGCAAAGTAGTTTAACCAGTAGCAGATTTTTTTACTTGCTGATGGTTAATTTCATGCCCTACAAAGGGTCAGCACACTAATACAGAAGAACATGATTACCTCATCCTAGCTTTCCCCACACACATGCAGTGAAGGGATACCACAGTGTTTGTTTTAGGTGAGCTGTTGTCAGATGCCCTTTATCTGTTTGATTTTGAGATGAGTCCTTTAAAAAACTTCTGAAAAAGAAAGTTGTCTTTTTTTTCTCTATGAAGTCCAAAGGACAGAGTATCCTTATAGGGTTTTAGTTGGAAAGCTGCTGCTTGACCCTGGTTGTCTAAACCTGGGGGGGGGAATTCTGACAAACTTGTAGTTTTGTAATCCTTATGCCTGTCTGAACCTTTGACCCTTCTACTTTATAACTAGGGCTTCATTGTCACCATTTGTCCCTGCAGTTCCTTTCAAAGAAAACTGCTTTGCAAGTGTCTGTTTCCACTTTGCTGCTGTGTTCTGTTAAGGAAGGGTATTAATTCATACCTGATACATTGGAGGGGCCAAGACTTTTGAACTTGCACAAGAGCTTGGGGAGGGGGAAATGAGCATAGCAAAAGCATGTCTTGCTGGTGCAAATGAGTACAATGTAAACAGTCTTGGGAGATCGAGGGAAATGTGGTATTGCTACCAGCATTCAAATTCAGTCAGATGCAGATTATTTGTAAGGCTAACGTAGCATAAAGAAAAAGTATTTTTATCAGAGATCAGTTTTTTTGCCGAGCTTTTTGTAAGCTTTTAAGACTATTTGCAAGCTCAGGGTTACCTTTGCCTTATTGTCATGAAAATACACTTCTGTCAGTGTTAACTTTTGCTTGTTGACATTTTGTGAAGATATGACAGTTCTTGGTTTTTTTTCCATTCCAGGTGAGAGAACAAGTAGAATTTTGCAGTTGTAGAGCATATATATGGATGACTTAAATTTATGTGGAGGCCTCTTGCTGTTGTGTGCACATTTTGAAGGGAAACATCTCCTCTGGAGGAGAGAGTGCCTTGTGTTGTCCAGTGGATACCATTCTGGTCAGACAAAAGTCACTGGAGGGTCTTGAGGACTTCGGCTGCCAGCTTGAAATGAGAATAACATAATAATGAACCTTATTCTGGTGGACAAATGTAATTCATATTCATGAGCCTTTATGTAGTGATTGGTGTTATTGAAGTACTCATGGGCCAAGAGAATTCAACGAGCACTAATGTGAATGTTTTCTGAACACTATTAAACTTACTGGGTTCATGGGGCTTGCAAATTGCTGACATTGCTTTGTATTAAAACTGCAAATAAATAAACTTTATTCCTGTAAATGAAAACACTTTTCTCTTGAAATTGAAATAGTGTCTTTTTAATTCACTTTAATTTAGCTGGTGCCTGATAGTTGCCTGACAAATTAAAGGAGTATTTTTACTGGCATTTTAAAATGAAAGCCACTTATTTAATTAAGGAGCTACGCATAAAGAAAAGTCAGCTGGTATAAAAATATTGCTGCTCTCCCTCTCTCCCCAGCCCTCAAAGTGCAACTTTGTCTGCTGGATATTACAGTGCACAAGAGGGCAGTATTTGCTTACAATGTAGGATCTTAATGATAAGTACATAGGGTAGCAGGTCAGCATGGATGGAGTGACCTTACTTTGAATTGAAACAGAATTAAGTAGAAGACTTGGAACACAACTGTGGCTTAACTTTCCCATTCCTAGAGAAAAGACCCTATGTGTTTTTAAGGAAGGTTAGTCTTATTTAATCTACCATTTGGATAGTTCTTTTTACACCTTAAGGAATAAAAGCGTATGAGGTGTTGTCTTACACATTACATGAGATGCAAGTAACACAGGTGGGATGAAACAACTGCTTTTCACTGAAGGTGCATGTGAGCAGTATGACTTTTCATCACATAGAAAGGGCTGGGTGTTTTGTTATGTGTTTATGGAAAACTTATCTAGTTTAACCAGTAAAGCAACTGGTGATGTGAAACCATGGAATTCATTGTACAATATTATTTTATTTCTTTCACTGTTTCCCCATGTTATTTAATAATTGAGAAAAAGCAGGGTGGTTGTACTAAATCAGTTTTGAACCACCTCTGCTATATAGGATTTGTTGTGTGAGATTAAGAGTAGAATGAAACTTGTTTTTCTCTGTGTGTACTGGGGCACTTTAAAAGAGTGGTCTTCATGTGGAATTTTTTTCTATCTACCATAACTTTAATGGTTCTAACTTTATTATGATTTGCTTCTCATTTCTGTATTAATGTTTTTTGAGCGATGTGACAGACTAGCCTGCTTGGCTGCTACGATTTCTATTCTATGCCCTCCTCTGCTTTTTTTGACTTGAAGCTGATTTCCCTATTAAAGTTACACAGGTCCAACAAGCTCCTAAACTATACATCAACTCTTAAGTAATATTAGAGAGCAAAGCAGGAAGTGTCTTCCTTTCCTTTTATGGGTTGAAAAGTTTAAAAGGAGCAAGAGAGCCATAGCCTTCTGATCTCAGAAATTATAGTGAATAATCATATTATCTTCTAATTCTTGTTAGAATGCTGTCAGAAATGTACTGTTTCCTGTGTTCACTAAAAAAAAAAGTCTATGTCTTGTTCTGAAGATGTGATTTATAATTGAATTCTCGATCTTAGATTGTAAACTAGAGTGGCTTTCTTGACCCTTGTTTGAATGTTAAATTCTCTTGCTAATATAGGATAATTTTTCTAGAAAGCTTTTGAGTAGTTGTGTGCATTCTTGCTTGTATACAACAAAATTGTGCTAATTCACACTTCATTATTTGACACAAAAACTTGACAGCTTCTCAGAAAAACATAATAACCAAGTGCTGTAATGGTGCTAAGTCTGTTTGATCATTCTTCCTATTGATTTAAAAACAGCATTTCTTTGTTCCATCATACTGTGTACAGGCATTCATCAAATAACCACATGCCCTTTCATTTCACTTTTGCTTCATGTTTCTCCTTGGTTGAAATTATTTTCTAAGCTGTTTGGGAGAGTGGTCAAGCTTTAATAATTCACTTTTAGATGTTTTTAAATATCAGCTAATGTAGTGAAGTATTATAAATAGCTGCATAAAATCTAGAAAAACTTACTGTAAAATATGAAGCATGTTCATAGTTAGAATTACCTTTGTCAAAAGAAATTTAAAGCACATTTTTCAAAGTAGTATTTTTACTGATGCATATGTTTGCTTGTTAAATAGTCCAATTTAGCAATTCAGTAGTCTACTAATTAACAAACTAGCTTAATAAGGTTCTCTGTATTTGTTCTACAGCTTGATTTAGAAGTTGTCTTCAACTAGTAGATGCTAGATATAAGTTAATGATACGTTGCTTATGTATAGAACCCACTTTTAATAGCTAGTCTAGCTTGGTGGAGCCATGAACTTAGATTCCTTAATCTGTTTCTCTGGGGTATTTTGTACTAGAAGTAATAACGCACATCCTTGGATGACTCTTTTAAAGTACTGTTTATCAAAACCCCTAGAAAAACAAAATGCAGAGGGAAAAATCTAAGTTATAATTGTAAAGCAGATCTAGCTAAGCGAGCAAACCAAACCCCTGCATTGCCATTGTTAAAGTCGGTTAAGTGGAATAAAAAGTTGTTTCTGTGTGTGGCGGCTAGTTCTTTTCTGTTTGGGAACCCTAAGGTTGGCCTGGCAAGCTGAAGAGCAAGGACAGATGTTCTGCGGTGGTGATTTCCAGATGGATTCTTGAATGCATTGTGTTCTGTGGGTCACAGCTCATAGCAGAGCAAAATTGAGTGAGAGCTCCAGCAAAGAAAGACTTGAACAGCTCGTACGAGAGCTATGATTGCAAAGATACCGTGCATTTTGTGAGAAAATATTCTCTGTGCTATCTCTAAAATTCAGATTAAATAGGCATTCTGAAGTGCTTCCTTTAAACGGTTTGCTTCCAAAAAGCGTTGCAGGCTAAATAAATACCAATAATTCTTATTTCCCATCTCCTTATCAGTTATTCTACCAAAATGTTCTTGCATGGGCTATCTAATCTCTTCAAGTGAACATGGAATGGTTAGTGTTGTCTTCCAAGTTGAATTACAGTCTCTGTTTCAAACTTGAGCTGATTAATTCTGTTGGATTGTAATTATGAACATTACCAGCTGTAGCGGTGGTTGTGACCAAACAAACAAATTATATATATATATGTTGAATGTAACAGCAGAATGAGTTAGTGAATAGTGGAAGAAAAGGAAATGGAACGGGGAGGATAGCTTAAACAAAAATTAATAAATTGTATTCAGGAGCATTGTAGGGGTAAAGGATGATAAGGGGAAATAAAAATCAAAGTTTGAATTTTGAGGCTTATAGAAGTTGACCTGGGTAAGAATCCAGGCCCCTCACCCCAGGTTCCAGAGGAGAGATGATTCATTTGGGCTTATGGTTTTGTTTAAAATCTTCTTATTTTCTTTTACTTCATGCCATAGAAAGATCATGAAGTTGTTTTGTCCACTGCAGATCTGTTTGTTCGACAGTGGCAGAAAAGTGAATTTCATCCAATCCCCTGTAGCATTGTCTTCCTCTACTGTGCCAAAGTTTTGCTTTGTTTCATGTCTTACTTGGGATGCAACATATGGTTGGCATATAGGAGTAACTGGTACTCTCAGATCTTGTGTGCTCTTTCTCACTGTGGAGCTTTGCCTTGATTTGTTGGCAGTTTCACCTATCTCTTATTTCCACTAATTGTATTGTAGAGCATATTTTAGAGATGATTCCTGTATGTGTAAAATTTGAAATGGTCTTGGAGATTCTGTTGGGTAAGGAAAGCTGTACAAGTGTTTGAGAGTTGTTGACAGAACTATCCAGTTATTAACTAGGATAGGCAAGGATCTTTTGTCTTAGGTGTTTATTCATGCTTAAACCTACTTTTCTTATATTAAAGACTTCCCTTCCAGCAGCATTGCTTTAGAGAAGAAAGTTTCCAAAGCATGCAAAAACTGTATTTCAGAGAAAGAAACAATTATTGTAGGTTTTTTTTTTTTAGGATCAAGTAGAGGGGGAGGGAAAATGGTTTCCTTGTATTTGACTGTGCTGTTGGATGGAAGACAAAGCTCAGTCTCTCTTGCTGACTACTGTCATCATCGAGGCTTTTTTTTTTCTCTCTCAGCAATTTTGTCTCCACTGAGACCCCCGCAGCCATTGGCAAGACCATAGCCTGAGATTAAATCTCATGGTTGGGTGAAATTCTAATGACTGTAATTGTTTCCTCTTTTTAAGTCTGTGGTCCCTTCATCAAAGAGTGGTGCGGAAATTATGCATTTATGTTGTAAAAAGGGAGGTCATGATTACCTGAACCTGTGGTTGACTTCGGGGGATTCTGTGTCATGTTCTGGCAGTGGTTATCCATGCTGACATTCTAGTATGTGAAATCATTTAAAATGTGGCTTAGAGTATATATGTAAAGTAATAGTGGCATGCCTCAGTCCTCCCTGGGGTTTGTGCTCCTCTCATACGGCTGTCACCCACTCCCAGATGATAGCTACCATTCAGTCGGGAGTGGTAGCAGCGCTTGTGTTTTGGTCATCTGCTGGAATAGGAGAGGAGGGTAAGTAGTAAATGTGGGTTGAGGTAGGTTTCTGTGAGTGATCTGTCTCAAAGGTAAGCTCCTAACCTAGTGCAGCCATGAAATGATGCTGGACTTGTGTCTCCCCCAAATTGCAAAGGGCTTAGGACCTATCAGCAAGTGTTACTGTTAACCCTCACACTTCGGTGTGTATTGAAGGCGTTCAGCATCTTGAAGCATTGCACCAGTATGTCCTGGCTGTGAAGGAACTGGACATGAGTGTAGATATGAAACACACCCCCCCCACACCCCCCCCAATTTTATAGAGGTAGTTTGTCTGGTCCTGAAAAATTGCAATATACACATGCATTAGTGTTGCTGTGTGATGGAAAAATTCAGGTATTTTGTGTTGTTTGACTTTATTGTGCAGTTCTGTATGTACACAACTTTGGAACCATACTTTCCCCTAAACTTGTTTGAAGAGTTATGAAAAAGATCATGTACTGTGTTAAGTATAAAATTTTTGGAGTTTGTACTCTAATTTATGAAGTATCCTTTAAAGATATCAGAAGAACTGATTTAATCATTTAATCAGAAAATACGGAAAATGGTTCAAATGGTACTTAAAATTGTCTAGGCTACATTTAGGGACTAAAGAAACCCCAAAATATTGTCATACTTACAAGCACTCAGCATCAGAATCTCTCCCTATTCTCAGTGAGACAATAAGTATTCAGTTTAGAGTGCTGAAAAGTACAACCGCAACAAAAAAATCCCAAGTGTCAACAATGCTATTCACCTCAGGGACCAGCCTTGGGCATATAATGCTCAAACTTGGTTGCTGTCTGGCAGTATTATAACTTGAATTAATAGGATAATATGCCTCATGTTAAAAATTCCTTAAAGCCTGAAAAGCAAGTTCTTACACCAAAATTATATGCCTGGGTTTATGTACATATAAGTAAAATCCGTAATAAAACCCTTGAAATAATTGTTGATAATATTTATTCTTGTGTATGGCATAACAGTATTGTTAAACATTCAAAAGTCATGAGTCGGGCATCCCTGAGGAAGTTTAAGGAAATAGTTTTGTTCTTTCAACTCACTTGCTGTGTGACAGGTTTTCACCCTGTCGTACAGGACAACGCGTATTTCTTTCCCTGAGTAGACTTTTCACCTGACAAACAACTGAGATCCTCCCGTTACTTCAAGTGCTGTGATAAAATTTCAGCGGCTGGTGATGTTTACCCATGTGTTTGCAATTGAGCTCTCCCTTTACTCTGTTTGATGGGTATTATGATATCCAGTAATGCTAGCTTTTACTGTCAGAAAGTGCTATTTAACTGGAATCTCTTGCGGGAGGAGATTCACTTGTCTGTGGGGCTGTATAATGCATCTAGGGGCAATATAAAAAAAATGTAGATCTGGTTAAATTGAACCATGCCAAGCTTGGCATAGAGAAAATACTCTTTTAGTTAAGTGAAGGAAAGAGTTCTGAACTGAAGCTAGATTCTTAAAAACCCACCAAAAATAAATCAAAAAAACAGTGGGTGAAAATCCTGTCTTTACAGAAAGTTCATCTTGGATGTTTTCACTACTGAACCGTACTCACTAACAAATTGTGGGGGTGTGTGTGTTTGGGTGTTTTTTCATTATGTGTCCCTAGAAGTGTTTTCTTTTTTGTTTTGAAGCTTTATTTACTGTATGAAGTAGTTGATTATTACAGTAATAGCCTGCACTGCTTTTGTAGGGTTTAATGTTTTCTTTGTTGTAAGTTAAAGTCAAACAAATCAGATGTGAAGACAAATTTAACTTTGGATTTCTTTTTTTAAACACAAGCCCTGCTCTCCATTTCTTTTCCCCACCCTCCATCAAGAAACCAGTGAGTCTTTAAATTACTTTAAAACCTTTTTTTTTTTTTTTAAAGTAATGTGGTCAAACTGATGCAGTGGTTGAAAGTTTTCTGAAAGTTATTTTGGTTACTGTACTTGTTTCTTTTCCCTTTGAATTTTAAAGATCTTTATTTTTGTCCCATTAAGAAAATGGTAGACCATAGCTAGGAAAACTGTAGATCACATGAAGTGATGTTAGGTTTATGGAAATTTTTTTTTGTGTGTGTTCTTGTGTATAATTGAGTCAATCCTAGGTAATAACAGAATTGACTAATGTGAAATTTAAATTAGTTGACAGTATCCTTTCAAAGCTTATGCATACTGTTCTAAACCTTTTTGCAGTAATTTATGGACTCATAAGAATAGTTGGAACAAAATAGTTAAAAGAATGAGGTTAAGCTGTCTAAGATTTATTTTAGCAGCATATGATATTTCAGCAGCATTTTCACTTTGTAACAAATTTATAGCATCTCAAATGCAACTTTATTTACTGTCTTTATTGGACACTGAAAATTTTCAGGATGCCAGGATGAAATAATCAAAATGCACATGTTTGGAGATGTTGTTATTCTATTTGGAAGCTGTTATGCTCTCTGTGAAAGATTTGTACTTTTGCCCGTCTCTGTGAGTTCCCCTTTATGCACTGTTTGTTCAAAAGTGGAATAAATAAGTTCTGTGAATGTGGAATGTGTTTCTGCTAAGAGGATGCTCAAGTGGGGTCTGATGTTCCCTGAAAAAAAAAATTAACTTAGGGGTCAGAAGGATAGTACAGTATAGATGCAATAAAGCAGCCAAGATCAGCTCAGCTGAAACAGTGCATTTATGAGAACTTGTCACAAGAAGCAGAGTTGTACAGTTACCATCATGATTGAAATACAGGATGCTCAGCACTAGCTTATAGGTGGCAAACATGACTTTAGTAGGTCAGCAAAGTAGCCCATCAAGCTATTTTTCAAAAAACAAGTGTATTCTGGAAAATATGGGATGCTTCTAAGTGATAATTTTCATTGCAAAATATTTTAAATGCCTGAGTTGTAATCTCCCTCTCTACTTCTCTTAGCTCTGAGCAACCAAAAAAATTGAGCTTTAATCACTAAAGCTGTATTCTTTCTTGGTGATTTCAGCATTTCATTAAGCAGTGATTAGTACTCTTCAATTATGCATTTGTTTATCTTAGTGATGCATTTACAGTTAGAGATGATCTTGGTTTATTGAATTTGGCTGATGCCTAGCAATTTCAGCAGATTTTTTTCATGCCGTGTAAGAACATGCAAGAAAGCAGGATCTGTAGCCTTGGTGGTGTTTTTAATGATATTCTTACCTGATTTTTTTGAGAAAAGAGGAAAATAAGAGTTGTGTCCTGTTTCTCCCCCCCTCCGAACTTCTAGAGAAGTCTGTTCTGAAGTTTATCTTCAGGCTTTGCCTGAACATCAGTGGTTCATACTATACCCCTTTCAGGTGCAGGGGAATAAGGAGTGTAGCAGGCTGATCTTGAAGCTTATAGTTCAAATGGATTTTTCTTCATGTTCAGAAGCTGGCAGTTCCTCAAATGAATTAAGATTTTTCTTTTTTCCTTTTCTTAAGGGGGGTGGGGGGAGAAGGAAGAGAGGAGCGACAGTGCAGTGTGAAATGGGTTTGAGGAGCAATTTCTTGATACTTACATGTTGTCCTTTCCTGTAAGAGTAAGAGGGAGGAGAAGAGAAAAGGATCTCAATACCGTAAAAAGCTGCCCTTGTTCATTTTGTGTTGTAACTGATAAGGAAAGGATTAAATTCAGGTGGGCACTGGCAGAGTGTGAGGTAGAATGGTTTGGGAAGTAGGGTTGCCAATAACCCACCTTTGCTTCATTTCTGTTTGTTCCATGTGTTTTGTATGTTTTAAAATTATGTATTCAGTTTGCTTCCAGGTTTAAGAGTATACAAGCTTGAGTTCTGGTATATTAACGGAAGTGAAATGAAATAGGTTTCTTTGCCTGCGCAGTGCTGCTGGAGAGGGAATAGATTGTTGCTGCTACCTCTTGGTACTGAAAACTTCAAAGCTTTCATTTTGTTGGTAAAGCCCGTCCTGAAACCTGTATGCTCTGAGGTGTGATTTAATTTTCCCTGGACCAACAAATCTCGCTCTTTGAGAGAGGCAAATCATCTCACTGTACACTTAGCTCTTGTTTCTCTGAGTAACAGAGAACATTGTTTTTAAAACATGGTGGCTGCAAATAAGCAATTTTTTTTAAAAAAAAATTTTTCCTCCTTGTGGTCTCTCAGGTCTCTTCCCCTGTCCCCAGTGTGTACCTTGCTTAACAGGACACTCTAGTGGTAAAAGTCATGTAAATGGGTGCTAGTATTACTTTATAAAGAAAGAAAAAAATTAAATACCCATTTATGTGATCTTTATCTATTTTTTTGCTTCCATGTAGACTGGTCATTAAAGACTATTTCATTTTCTCTACCTACATTACTTTTTTTCCTCTTCATATACTTTATTTCAATGTTATATTTTTACAAAATGACAAGATAATTTTTCCTCAAAAGCAGATTAACTGTGACAATTTCAATGTAATTAATAAAAATTAATTTATTGGAAGTACTTTAAGGAACTCTACTAATAAAATTTAAGTCTATAGTAAATTGTCAGTAAGAATATACTTAATAAAGTTCCTTTGTATTTCTCTTCCATTATTATTATATGGTTCTTCAACAGCAGTTGTCTCCATCATTTGATGTGAAGACTGAAATGGCTAGATAACAAATGAAGCATATTTACTTAAGTTTATTTGAAACAAAATTGACATTTTGAGTTTTCCATCCCTTGTTCCATAACTCTAGTTCTTTTAGCTTAGTTTAGACTCTAATCTCTCCAAGTCTAGAAGATGTGAATGGGAAACAAGACCTACCAAATGTGAAAAGTAATAGTTAATATAAAAATGCTCATACAAGGCAACAGTGTCTAAGAATGGGTTTCTTTGAAGATGGAAGTATGTAATCTTTAGATATTCCTAACATACTTTTGCGCTGTTTTGTATTCTTGCTTAGGAATTTCTTCTCTTAGTCACCTGAGAAATTGTATCACGAAGGCTAGATTAGCAAGCACAGGTGGTTTTGCTGGACTAATGGGCACTTAATTTCTAGAATCCCATCTAAGCTAGTTGGTGATGGCTCAGTGCCTGTTGTTGCTGCTCTTTGAATTTTTGCTGTGACTAGTGGTCTCTTGAAATGTGCTGGTTATGTTGTCCCATTTGTAAACAATGAAATGCAAATTTAGAAGTACAGTATACTTTGGAGTAGAAGCATCAGTGCTTTGCACTCCATATTATTTTCTTGTTTATCTAGGATTCCTAGTGTGCGTGTTGCGTGTTGTGCATTTCCACTGAATAGCTTGAGCAGTGCCAGCATTCCTGAGAGCTTGTCACATGAGCTTGGCAGAGCAATGTGTATTCTGAGCAGGCTTTGTTTTCTGTAGTCTTTCTTCCTACTTCCCTGGGGATGTTGTCAGCCTCTGTTTTAGCTTGGAAACTCAGATTTAGATTTGGGAGAGAAGTAGTAGTTCTTAATTATCAAATGAAGCATAGGAAGGGTGCGTGGGACGCAGAGCCGGGAGACCTGTTGTACTTTTTCTTCTGATGACCCTTCTTGGTCACAGAAGCATAGCTCTGGTCTTGATGAAGGTTTTGATCTTGAATGACGTTTTACTTGACCAACAGATGTTAATGTGCGTGAACTGCCACTACTACTTATAAAATGCCTGTACCTTTAAGAGACAATGCTTGTATTTTATTCAATTGTTCGTTCATTCATTTCTAGAGAAAATGCTGGAGGACTGGCTCTGAATTATTCTGAAATATCTATGATAACCTAAGCATGTTCTATTTTATATATAATATTTGAGCTGTACTATGAAATTACTGTGCAGGGTTGTGTTGAACAACTTCACCTTTTGAGATTCTTCAAAATACCTAGTAGAAAACTTTTTTCTTTAATTATGAGGGGTTTTAGAGATAAAAGTGCTGGTTTTGTACGTTGATGGTTTCTGTATGTTTACCTCAAGATCTATGTTTTTCTAAGTATAAAACTTGAAGCAGTAAAATAACCTGGCTGTGTCCAAGATGAAAATGTTTTCAGTATTTTACGGAGCAACTGGTCTAAATTTAGCCTGTGAGCTTTCTAAAGCTGGGGCATTGTTTTGTGTTTATCTGAAGTGCGGTGCACGCTTGTGGCTCTGTAGAAGTAACAGTTCAGAGCCCAGCTGGGTGATCTGCAGCTGTGCAGAACTCTAAGGGAGCTTGCAGGATTAAGGTCCAAACCGGTACAAACTCACTCCGGGTCTGTATTTTGCTCCTTAGTTGGCTGCAAAACCTCATTCACGTGAGTATCTTTTTTTTAATAATAAAGTAAATCTTTGAAACCATTTTAGATATTTATTTTAAACTAATAGTCTACCAGTCAAATTTGGAATATCTTTTTATAGCACATCATCTGCTGTCAAATTTTTTAAAAAGTCATCTGTTTATAAATCATCATGCTTTAGCTTTTTTACCTTCCCTCCTATTAGTACTGTTGAAAACATTGACTCAAACATTGCTACTGTTTCTTATCTCTGGTTATAGACCATTAAATTCCAATCCTTCTTAATACAGTTTACATTCTAATCTTGGCAAGTATTGTGTCTGATTTTATTTAATAATTAAACTTAGCACTGCTTTTCTCCTTTACAGTGAGCATCACCTTTTATATTACAAGTGGACTTTTAATAATTATATGGAGAATTTATTAATGTGAAACACAAATACCATGCAACCTGCAATCTCTGGAGTGCTTTGAGCGTTGGCAATTTAGATAGCATATCCAGCATGATACAGTTTTTTGCCCTGAAGTAGTAGGATGTGAGATGTACATGATGGCTGACCCCTTGGGACTACTCTGAAATGAGGTGTGTGTCTTGTGCAATCCTAGTCAGTAAAAATATAAATAAAAATAAATACACTGTCAAAAGCCCTTCTGTTGGCCTGGCAGGAAGTATAAAATAGTACTATATGCACCATAATGGCTTCCTCAGAGAAGATTCTCTGGCACAATGTGATGTCTATTAGTGGAATGACAAGCTATGCAGAATGCTTGTTATTGCCATGATTTGGTATTGAATTGTTAGGCAGGGCCTGGTGTCTGCCGTGGACTGAAGGCCAGAGAACGGAGTACAAAATAAATCTCTTTTTCAGAATTTCAGTGGTGAGTCAAATTTATCTTTTAAACCAAACAGAAGTTACAGCTTTTGTGACTGTTGTAAACTGTTGAAGTGAACTGAGAATAAACTAACAGATCATTGCTTTGAGTTTCCTTTCAAGTGGTAAGTTTGCAGTGGTTTTGCATATAAAACTTTTCCTTGGTAGTACATTATTAACTCTTAGAACCTTAGCAAGAACAATTTAATGATGTTAACTCTTCAACTACTTATCTCAAATGTGTAAGGTAACAAAGCACTCCATATTCAGTGTTGCAGCAAGGCAGGTTAACTGGCTCTTGGCTGGGCTGTGTCCAGAAAAAATTGTCTTCCAAAATATTGCTGTCTACTTTGGCTCTGATTTTCTGTGCACAGTGCAGAGAATGAAAGTATCCTATTTCCCAGAGCTGGCATCCTTAATTTAATTGTTTGAGACTGATTTGTTTTAGAGATTTCTTTCTTTCTTTCCATGTGCTGTACTGCTATAGCTGTGTAGTTATGCAGGTGCTTGAAATAAAACCTGGCATAAAACCTGAGATTGTTTGCAGTGTGTCTTTCTTGAGGACAACCTTACTTTTTTTTTTAATGTGGATATATTTTTTATCCTTGATCCAACACTGTTCTTGTAAGGGTTGTAATTTTTGCTGGCTTTTGGAAATTGTGAAGGTCTGGAAGTTAGAGTGTTAGTATTAGAACCTCATAGAATTAAATATCATGAAGTTGAATGAATTTCCCCGTTTTGCATATGGGTGGAGTTGTATGTTGAAGTACATGACACAAGGACTAATATAATTGTTCTTCTCGCTTTACGTTTCCATTTGGTTATATGCTGCAGCAGGAATACCAGTGCAACAGTTTTCTGCATTACTGTCACAGAAACCAAGAAACTTGCATCAAAGTTGGGGTTCACCATGCTCCAAAGTACAGAAGACTCTGGAGGCTAAATGTAATATAGTCCTGGTAGCCTGAGGTAGTTGTCTTTCTTTTCTAACTTCCCACTAGATATTGGTAGCTCTTTTAGTTGTTCTAGATTGAACTGCTTGACAGAGAAGTGAAGCTCTAGTTGAATGTATGACAGGTACGTGTAGGAGATGTAAACTGAAATAAAATAGACATGTTTATTACTGTTAGTTGTAGTGGATGTCCTCTTTGTTCCTTGTTTCCCCCCTCTATTTGATTCTTAATTGTAGTGAGATTTGCCCTTCCTCAATTGCCGTAATTGTCAAGCTCTATCCATAGCATTCTGCCAATGCAGGTGATGACCAAGTGTTATTTAGCTCCACAGCCTTGATATCATTCTGTCGCAGGGCACCGTGTTCATCTTTTGGGGAAGGTGTCACGGCTCCTGGTCAAAGCTGGGGCTTCCTTCAAGAAGAACTTCTTGACCCTTTGTACATTTTACAGTATCTGCCTCGCAGGCAGACTCTGGAGCCATTGTCTGGAATGCGTGTCTAATGTGTTCCACTCGGACCCTCAGTTCCATTCCATAATGTTAGCTTTAATTGGCTGTTCTTAAACTTTCATGTACAATTTGGTTGTACACGGTAAATTACCACCCTCTTCGCCTTTTTCTAAGAGCAAGAAACTAGAATCCAGACTATGCTTTTCCCTTGCTGCCTTTTACTATTGCCCTTGAGCTCTTTTAGAGACAGCGCTGGTGGGTGGTGTTTCTGTCAGAGGACAGGCTTTTTTTACTAGTGTGTTTTTTCCTCTAATCTCCCAAAGACTGTACTTTTTAAACATAGCGTTGTATTTTTGGACTGACTTCTAGATTTGAAAGCTTAAAAAGAATGAATACTTCTTGTCCAAAGAAGTATCTCCAATGTAATAACTGTTGCCTAACATTTAGTGTGGCTAGATATCCAGTGTGTTCTCCAAGTGATTTTTTTGTTTTGTTTTTAGTATTCATATATTTTAATTTTGATTTACTTGTTTGTGCATATGAGAACTTCAGGACAGAATCGGTCATATAACCAAGGTTTATCTTTACTGTATAAGAATGCCTCTATGTGCTTCTGAAGTGTCAAAATTTACAGCATGGGCAGAATGATAGTCTCTGCTATTGTACAGGTTTCATATAAGCTTAAATACTTGACCAACATATCAGCAGAAGCTATTTTTGAGAAGGAGGGGTAGCTTAGTTATGTGAGGAGGAAAAAAATGGTGGCAGTGCTGCATATAAAACAAATTTTGCAGTTCAAGCTCAAAACAGTGATGAGTCCCTTGTTCTTACTTGGTATGAGTAAAGTAAAACAAAGCCTGCCTTTATCCTCCATAACAGGCTTATGAGCTCATGTTTCGGCTTTTCCTTTCCCCTCCCTTTCTAACATGGACCCTGACTTTTTTTTTCTTCGCTAAACAGACAGTAACTTTCCACAATATTTTTAATCTCAACAAGATGTCTAGTGGCTGATGATGCAAAAGTGTTATATCAACAAAGAGGGGATGATAGTTGGAGCATTCTAGGTCTGACATTTTTGGTCAAGGAGCTGTGTATTGTGGCCAGTGATTCCTCCCTGCACAGCATGCTTGCTTCGGGCAGGAGACTACATTTCATTGACTCCTGTTGTGTGCCTCCCTGCTCCTTATTTTAGGCTTCCCTGAGAAGTTATGACTGGGAGTCTCATGGTTTTAGATGAAGGAGCCTGTTGTCTTGTTGAATTATCTCCTTTCTGTCTATATTTAAAGCAAAGCTGTCAGGTAAAAAAAAAAAGTAAAACAAACAAGGTTAAACAAAAGCTCTGTTATAGTAGCATCTTAGGCTAGATTAGATCATTCTTTCAGTTCTATTCTAGTGTTTTTTATTTTCATGTGTTTGTTTAGAGTGCATGTTTACCTGTAGTCCATTGGCACCTGGCAGTGGAACTGGACTGATTGCATTCAACTTCATGTGAGTTCCTGGGCACTGATGGGCTCTAACCCACAAAAATCTATTCACTGAGATAAATAATGATAAGTATTTCCTCTTTTAGGTTAAAAATTGTCCTTATGCAGATTGTATACTATGGAATTTAAAAAAAATATACGTGTGCAGTCGTGGATATGGAGTAGCCATAAGCATCTTGTACTTAGATCTTATGAGAGAAAAATTGTTTAAAACTTAAACAAAACATTTTCAATTTTTTGATACTCTAGTGCAACATTTTAAGCTAATGACTTTTTTTAGTGACTGAAGTGAATGCAAATCATGAACCTTTTTGTTCACTGGAAGTGTAGCTGATACTTTTTCAAATGGATTTAAGAACTTCATGACAGCTGAAGTTCTTAAATCCTTATAAAAATTTGCTTAGATCACATAATTCAGTCTTGCAGCACTAGTTTTATTGTGCAAATAAATGATCAGAAATTGATTTGATTGTTTCATAGATGTGCCTGTTTGCTATGTATGACTTATTGTTGTACAAGAGTCTGTATTCCTTCACAGCATAAAGCATTCAGACATCTCTTCAATTGTCTGTTAGGCTGTTACAATCAGGTACTTCTTCTAGTCGTGAAGTTTCCCCAATTTAATAAAGGCAAGGTGGGATAATTTGTTGATTTCTACCTGAATGCATCATTAACCATTACAAGAGGGGAAATTAGGGCATGGGTTTGGTGTCTCTTTTGTTTTTTTCCTTCTTTTTGTAAATCTTATTTTTGATGCAAAGGCAATTCTGTCGCCAGCCAGTCCAGCATGCGTAGACTCTACCCCCTGCTATAAAACAATGAGCACATTCAGGCACAACTCGTGTTTTCAGTTATTAAAAAACGGAGCCGTCTGTCTCTGCCTGTGACTTTAATCTTTAAGCCTTTATTCCCTGTACCCCACCCCCTCTTTCTTTCTCCAACCTTTTGTTTGTGAAGTGCAGAGCTACAGGATATGTGGCCTGGAGTTTCTGAATGTATTGTACATTCCCCTGGCAATTACAGATGTTTATAACCCTGACTGATGTTATTTCAGTATTGTGGAGGGTGAAGAAAAAAATTAAAGAACGTTTTTTTTCTTTGCCTCTAGCAATCTTTAATTTTCGTTGGGGGGAGGGAGGGGAAAAAAAAGTAAACTCTTTCTTTAAAAAAAATCTTGTTCAGCATCATCAGATGGAATGTATCTGAGAGCTGTGCACGAATCTTTCCATAGCCTACTATAACTCTTCTTCTGGGACAGTGTGTTGCATGCAGTGCTGTAAAAAGTGTTAATGGCACTGGATTTTAGTATAAAACAAGCTCCTTGGTTTGGGGTGTATGACCTTTGGAAACGTAATTTCAAGAATGGAGGCAAGGTAGCTTAGAGCTTGAAATGCTTTAAGAGTAGAATCACGTTAATTTATTTCCCACTTTACATGGAAACTGGATTTTCTTTTTTGTAGGAGAATGATTTAGAATCTGAGGAATTGGAGATTTACTTTTGGACTAGTGACTTGCAGAATTGTTCAAGAAGATTTATTTTTTTTAGTCTCATAGAAATATGATCTTGATCTGTACGAGGTTTAAAATAAATTTCTTATCGGTGTTTCCTGAGCTGTCTAAAGCTGCAGGTGCACTACGAGGTTAATGTCCTTGAATTGACAGAGAGGTGGAGAGAAAAGAATCGAGTAGTAAATCTCTGATCGGGGTATTAATTTGCATGTTTCTTGTGGATCCCTGTACATTTCATGATCTTCAGGGTAGTTGGTATAAAGCACTTGAATTTAAGTAGAGAAGAGTTCAGTGGAGTAATGAATTTCGAGGTGGTTCGGCAGCATCTCTAAGGTATGACTTTCATACCTATAGCTGTTTTTTAACTGCATGCAAACTGCTGTTTATAGCTTGTGCAAGTTCGGAGTTGCATGTCCAAATGTATATTCAGGTCTGTCTAGCTATACCTGCTGTGATAGTCCTTGCCTTGCTTCTTATGACTGCTGCACGAAACTGTTAGACTGATCTTTCAAAGATATGGCAGAAGAATGAAAAAGAATTCACAATGAGATATCCTTTGGGTAGGCAGGACTTTAAGAAGTTAACACAAAAGATAGATGACAGTAAGACTTTTTGCTAATATTAAACTGACTAAAATATGCTTAAAGAAATTCAAACAGGCATTCTAAGATGTTCACAATTCAGTAATTTTCCTAAGTACCCAGAGGGAGGCAATAGATGCTCTGTAGCAACAATTCTCCAGTCTTTCTGGAGGAAAAAACCCAACTAGTCAGTCATTTAGCATAGCACATTCTTTTTATCCTGAGATAATCAAGTACTCAAGCAGTGTATTGCTTGTGTAAGGATTTCTGAAATGTGCTGTTTCTTTTTGTATTGCAACACGGGCATGGATGTGATTGAATCCTAGATAGGCTAATGTAATGATATCATCTTGTAAGAATTTTAAAAGAACTTGAAAAGAGGAAGAGCTGAGTGTGAAATGGCACTGATACAGAATTTACAGAAACTTTGTAGTTATTATTCAGGTATACGATTTCTTTCCCTTCTCTGAGTCCAGTACTGTCCTGTATGTAATAGTATATTCAAATACAGAAATATGAACACATTGGTTAGGTAATATTTCAGTTAGTTGTTCTTCAAGAACAGCACAGTGTTACATCTTCTGAAAAGCTAATACAGAAGTTCATTGCCTGAAGCAGCTAACTGGTTTGAAGGAAAATGTGTGCATGTAGGTACTGTTTGCCTGTTTATGTACTATTCGCCCTGAAACAACCTTGGAAAATATGTCAAGTTCATATTCCAGTCATCTTTAATGTACCACTTTTCTCTCTCCAGTACCAACCTGGTTTTGTATGATTGTTATAATTCATAACAATAGGCACACCTATAGTTACCAGTAGGGTATATAAATGTATACCTGTGTATACCCTACTGTAGGCTGAAGCCTTGATATCTGGGAGGTAGCAGGAATTTCCATGACAGTAGGTACTGCAGAGGCTTTTACTCACTATTTGTCTCCACACTCCAGTGTTCATCATCAGTGGAGAATCCTCAGGTACAACATTCCTGAAGCTGGGAATAGTCTGGTGTGAGCTGAGTCTTGAGATGGAGCAGAAGACTACAGATGCATGGAAGTCTGATAGAATTGGGGATGGGCTCATGTCCTCATTCATGCAGGTTTAGTGCCTTCGTATTTCTTCTGGATACTTGATTCTTTTTATGCTGTTTAGCTACTACTTTCTCTTTTTGGTCTTGGAAATAGCTTCAAAGATGATGTCTGTAATACTTGAGTGGGCAGAATAGTAATACCTTGTAGTCAGATTTTTTGCAACATGTTTAGCATTATCATATGCAAACATATTTAAGTTTTTTTCCTTTGAAATCTCATGGGAGAGGTTGATATGAGTCAAGACTATAAAAAGGGTATTTTTTTAATCTTGTTTCTTCTGACCTGTTTGCTTTTCAGTGTTTACTGTAAAGACTTCATGGACCTTGGTGGACCATTTATGGTCCCTATGTAAGACCCAAGCGTAATGTTACATTATGTTTAATTCTTCAGAGCAATTCAGAAACACACGTGGCCTTGATACCAAAGCAAAATACCTCTGAATAAGTCTGAAACTTTAATCACTCATCAGGCCATAGGAAATCTTACTAGGGCCTTAAGCACACAATAACATCTGAGGAGGTTAAAGGGGGGTTTTACAAGTATCCATTTTCTTTTATTTTGCACCTTTCTTTTTCCTGAAGCATGAGCATATAGTGTTGATTTACTGTACAGCTTATTGCCACGTTGTTTCAGAAACCTTGTTTTATGAACTCAACTCTAGACAGAAGAACAGGGCGTTTCATTGTGAACCTCTTAGGTTTGAGTCTGATACGAATCAGTGGAATTATAGGTGCCATTTTTACATTGTCACTTGGGAATCCAGAAATTTGACATGACTTTCTTGTTGAGATGTGTTATAGTCTGGATGCAAAATTATGGAACTGAACCTTTTTGTGTTAGGTGTAATACAGGCATTGGGGGGGGGTGGGGGGGGGTGGAGGAGTTTACAACCCAAATGGTAGCAACCCAATTGTTTTCTTTTGCTTTCTTTTGCTTTCAAGTGTATGAAGTAACTGTTCTTCCTACTATATGCTATGGATTATACTCCAAGGATGATGAGCTGTATAATGATGTTCAGTCTAAAATGTTAGGTAACTTTTACTCTAGTTTTGTGCAGTATCCTACATATTTAACTTTCCACCTTTACTGGTATCTGTATTTGCATATAAATATATATGAATGACACTTCAGAAAGTTAATGTTTGCTAACTAATTCACAATTCATGCACTTTTGACTTCAAGCCAAGAAAGAAATTAATGCAGCTGAAATACCATGGTGTTGTGTAATTCAGCAAATGCTAGCTTTTTTTGTAGCAGTCATCTCTGTCTACTCAGAATGATTGTTGCTTTTTCAAGATATGTAGGCTTTTTTAAACCCTACCACAGTTAATGTCTTCGGCCTTAAAATAAGTAGAGGTCTCTTTTGGACTCTGTCCAGTTTGTGCCTTGTCAATATAGATATTCAGGTCTAGTAATAGGTAGTATTACAGAAGAGGACTTTGCTACATATGGAGGAAGGATGATGTCTTCTCTCATGGTGCTTTACCTCAATTTCACACATGCTACGTATTGTATAGTATTTCTTGTTACAAGTCAAGGATTCTTTGCTCTTCCCTCAATGTCTATAGGATTCTCATTTGTGGTGATTTTTCCATTTTTTTTTCCAGAAATATTTTGAAGAATAGGAACTGAAATACTAGACGTTAGTAATTACTCATCTAATTTGCTACATTTTCTTTGGAAGCAAAGTGAATGTTTCAGAGGGTCAAAGCAAGAATGTCAATGATGGAATGAAGCGTCCCCTTGCTTAAAGTTTCATCCTAATGTCTCTTGCACAGGATAAAATAATAAATGTTTTATAAATAATGAAACTTCATCCAGCTGGACGTAGCTTTAAAAATCTTAATTGCATAAATATTAAATCTGTATTTTCATTTGCCTGAAACCAATTGGTATCTAGCAGGACTGAGTTTGAGGCTGTTGTGCTGTGTTCCGTTGAGGTTTACCATTATATAATTCATTGTGCCCTCTTATTGGAGGTGTTTTATTTCCATTCTCTTTGTCAGCTTCATGTGCTTTTGTCATTGCATGCTGTTAACATGGATTTTTCTTTGTATGTGAAGAAATACTTTGAAGCCACTTAATCTTTCAAATTCCTTTTTCAGAAAGTGATTAGATCTAAATGCAGTATTTTATTTCAGTATTACATCACATGTACAGTCTATTACTTTACATTTTTTGACTGCTTTTAAACATAAAACACTTCTGCATTGAACAGCATATTATGACTATGGTTTTTTGCAATTTTCTAGAGTAATAGCTCTAGTTTTGTGTAAATGCATGTGTACTTAATAAGTTTCTTCCAACACTTAATAACAATACATTAACCATTTATTCAGCTTTTAAGTTTCTCTGAAATTCCTCAGGCTGCTGTTTCATTAACAACTTGGCCTGCAGTAGCATCCTGTCCCTAGAAGCAGGAGACTTGCTTTGCTTTTTCCTTTTTCCCCTTCGCAGCTCCTGGCTATTTGGTCCTGCTGCCTGCCTTTTGCCAGTTCTGGCTTTCCCTGGAGCCCTGTGTCAGCTGGGTCACCTAGATAATCCAGATGAGAGCTCTCTGGTGTTGCTGAGTTGAACTCAGTGTTGCTGAGTTGACTGGTCTGAGCTTCAGCTTCGCATTTCATCAGACCCTCCATAAGCCATGGAAGACCCGAATAAGCACAGTGTTGAGGAAGTGTAGATGGGAGCAGGAGCTCCCCAGCTTGCAGAACTGCAGCCTCCATCAGCAGGGTGTGGCAGAGTGAATAACTTTTCAGTATGCTCTATTGACTGCTTCTAGGTAGCTGACTATAGATATCTAGCTATGTAGATTAATAACAAAGTAAAGTGTGTGATTGCCCTGGCTTGAAACTATGGGTAGAAATGCCTTTTTGACTTGCGTGTTTTATCTTTACAATGGAAGTGAAGGAAAAAAAAATCTACTCTCTTGCTTCTAAAAGTATGCTTGAAGGGAAATGGATCCTTTCCTTGTCTGTAGAAGCATGTATCCTTAGCTCTTGCTGTTACTTGTGCTGCTCTCGCTTATGTGCAGGCTGAGAGAAGCTTAGGTGTACTTAGCTTCTGTTTGTGCTGGGGAAAAGAGAGGGAAGGTGTAGGAAATTGTTCAGTTGTCTAAATTAAAAAGATTCACAGCAATCTCTTTTTGGCAGTGTTTTCTGTTTGGGAGCCTTTGGAGGAAAGATTCTGTTTTATTGTGTGTATTTTTTACAAAACATACATATAACTTTAACATGTGATTGACCAGTGAATTTATTGAGGTGGTACTGAGGGCTTCCTGTACTTGCCTTATTTTGGAATGGTGTGTCTCCTGTAGTGGTTGAAACTGCAGAAGTGTTCAGACACTTCTCAGGCTGGTGCTTTTGATCTCGCTCAGCCAAAGAAGAGTAGAGACCTAAGAATACATCTTCTCTGTAACCGTTACTGCTGACTGAGCAATGTGAGCTCTTATTGTCTTCCGAATAAGTAAATTGGGGAGTCACTGGAAAACAATATATTGAGAAATATCAAGTCAACAGCTCAGTGCTAACTTTTTCTCTGTCACAGTTTTTTTTTTGGGGCATTTTTACATTTTCAGAGTACCTCACCACAACTCCCAGGCCTCCTGCACTTTTGCCTGTTGCAGGCTGGAACACCCTGCTGCTCCCCTTGCACTGCAGTTCCTGACCCAGAAGTCTGACAGTTCAGATGTGTTTCAGAGAGTATGACCAGAAGCATGCAGTGAGAAAACTTATTCAAAGTATTATTTAATTTGTAGTTACAACAAAAAAAATTGGAAAGGGGGGCAAAAACCCCAGACTTTAAAATGTTTGGTCTGTAAGCGCAGTTGCTCTGCCTGAGGCTCACCTTTTCCATAATAATGAATTACTTAGGTCTAAGATCTCCAGGTGTCCGTAGAAAATGCATAAGGGCATGTCTCTTATCTACACTCTTGTGTTTGTTTGGTGTGGTTTTTTTCTTTTTTTTTTCTTCTTCTTTAAAGTGGATTCCCTCTTATAGCACTGTCTTGTAAAATAGTTCAGGCTGGAAGGGACCTTTGGAGGTTTTCTGGTTCCAGCCCTTAAAGGTGGGCCAGCCACCTCTGAGTAGGCAACTTTTAAGCTACATTAAGCTTCCCAAGATTATTTCGGTCTTCATGGCTGGCCCAGTGCACAACACATCTCCAAAGAGGCTAAAGGCAACATGGGACTCCTTATGTTCTGTGAAGTCTTGCCAAAGGATCTCTTCATGACCTTTTTTTCCTGTGTTGTAATGCCTGTTTTGGGGGAAATTTTCACTTTGAGGTTTGGTTTTTCTCCCCCCATCCCAGTCATCTGTTTAATATAAGTTTATTCATATGCACAATATTACAATAGCTGAATCAGCATATAATATTAAATTATTGGAAGATATTCCTCAGTCTGTCTTATCGTAACCTTCATTGGAGGCCTTATCAGCTTTGTTCGTGCTACTTCAGCATGGCCAATCAAACTTATTGATGTACTGTAATCAGTATAGGCATTTCCTCCCCTGAAGAACACAGACTTGTTTCTGACAAGTGGTTAGAACATATTCAAATGAGAAGAATCCTTGGATGACTTGACAAAGGAGAGGGTAGAGGTCCTCATGGCCTTTACCCTCTTCACGACAATTTTGCATGGTGGTTCATCTGGGAGATGAAATATAAAGTATTCCAAGTAGATTCTTCTTTGAAGTCTTTTACAAAATAACCCTTTACTTCTCTTATTTGTAATAAAGAGATTAGCAATTATCTCTTTCCATCACTTACTGTTTGTAGTTGAGTTGAACTCAGAATTACAAATAAATAACTGTAAAAGACAGGTTATTTGTCATACAAGAAATGAACTTAGAAGTATGCCCTCGTGGTCATACTGCTTTCTCTTTGTAGCTCTTGGTTTAGGAAAGACCTTAGTGGCTGGTTTTCCTTAAAGGGGATTTGTGCAATCAGTGGTTTCTTTATTGTTCAGATATCAAACATAATGTGTATAATACTAAGCTTTACTGTGCATTGAGAAAGACATCATCTGGGTTGCCAGTCCAACTGCTTGCTATCAGAGATATTCCAAGCTATCCAGTGTTTGAAGCTGCACGGCTCCCTGTTTGTGCTTACAGCTGCTGAAACCCTGAAACTGCATGCCTGGGAAGCAGTGGTAGGACGCTTGAACTCCACAAGTTCCTGTTCTTTTCAAAGTGTGTCCTACCAAGTTGTGGTATCAGTGTTGATCCATGATTTTGCATTGCTTCACAGAGGGTTTCTTCATGTGTAATTCATGCGCTCCAGTTGTGTGCACATACCTCTCCCCCCTCAGACCTCTTTCTGTTTAGATTTTGAGAGATTTCCTATCCCATAACACGTTTTCCTTATTCATCACAATACTTTCCCTAAGGTAACTAGCAAAATCCTGTGTGACTTGTAGCATCTCCCAAGGTGTTACTGTATATGAAAGCAGAGAATAATTTAGTTGTTTCTGAAAAAAGATACTTAACGAAGAAAAGGGGGGGGCCTGGGAAGGGGGAACTTTCATACTCTCTGCATGATATAGGCAATATTTCCTGAGACAGGAGATACTAACCTCAAAGAATTTAAAATAAAACATTGATTTTATTATTTTTCTGAAAGGGGAATAGGGGAAGCAAAAATGGTAGAATAGTCAGTCTTTTTATCCTATGCGCAGATGAAACTGATTAAAACTTAAAAACTCGCCTCAGTCCACCCGGTTTATTAATTGAAGAATTTCCTTCTTCCCAGAATGGGAAGTACACATTAAAACCGAGCCTTGCCCCTGAGTAGCAATGATACTTGAGAACGGTGTTTCTACAATCCTATTTTCTCCTCTACTTTAGAGGAAATCCTAACATGGTAAAAAGCATATTTTAAAAAAAAAAGTATGTTTAAGGAAGTCCTCTTTCATTTCCTTGTAAAGCATGAAATCAAATTATAGCCCATGGCCCACAATTATTTCATTTTTACATTTCAAAGTCCATTTTTTTCTTCCTTTCGGTGCCTGTGAACAGGAGTTGTACTTTTTATGCAATGTCAGCTAAAAAGATTACCACAAACAGGACAGGACACAGTAGCTTAAAGAAGCCACGAGTCAGAATATGTGCTTGTGTTCCATGCTTGTGCGGCATGCAAAGCCTCTCACTCATTCACACAGGCACTGGACCCCTCTTCCCTCCACTAGCCCAGGTTTTATAGTTTGGAGCCAAGTCAGTGCTATACTGATGGATTATGGGGAATCTAATGCAATACTAAATTTATGTTTACCAATGTAGTAGTAGTGGTAAATGCTCTGATGTTCTTAATCTACTTGTGTTGAAGAGAAAAACAGTTGAGATTCTGCCTATTAATGGAAGATGTCTTTTGGTTCTCCTTTTAAGTAATGCTAAAACTGCTAGCTAGTTTAGCGCTTGGAGTTTATAACCTGATGGTTCTGAAAGTAAGCGTAGTGCACATTTGTAATAAAATAGTAACAAGCTTTTGGAACTGATAAAGTAATATGAGAGGCTAAAATGTTTTGGTGCCTTTTTTTTTTTCCTAGTCCTAATAATGTCCTCTTTAACTTACTGTAAACATTGTAGTTTGCTGTATGGCTCCATTTACATGCAGCTCAGTCTGGGAGTTTGGGTATGTAATTTACAAGCATGCAACATGTTGCACAAACAGAAGGGGTTTTGAGTTCACATGCATGCAGAACTGCAGCAACTTCTGCGGTCGAGGTTGAAGGAGGTTTGTTATTTAAGATGTAATGATTTGTTCCAAAAAAAACATGGCAATTATAGCGCTTTACAGCTTTTAAAAATGCAGCCTCTAGGTTGGGTACTCACATGGTGTTTCCCTGTGAATGCTGGTATAACAGATCTGGTTTTACTAATTGTATACTTTTGTATAAGGATGTGAGACAGTAGCATGTAAACATTGCAGAGTTTGGACTTAAGTGTCTACTTTAGCTTCAGTGAGCAAAATTGTGTGCTTTATTTATATAAGCTGTGTGGAAATCAAAGGGGTATGTGACACTACTTAACGTGCTTATGAGGAGTGAATCTAATGCAGGGGATGAAGGTCTGCAGCCTTGTTCCCTAAAATTCTGGGTGGGTCTTCCTTACTAGTTCAGTAAATGTTTGAAGTTATAATATACTAAATAACATAAATGCAGAGAATGCAATGAATTTTCTCCTGAAAATTAAAAGTTCATCATTACATACTGTTTTTTAAATGCATACTATTCTTCTGGGTCATCTGTTGTTTCTGGTGTCCTCACACACCTCTCTCAGGATCAAGAGTGAGAGCTGGCTGTGAATGATATGCTGCAAGTGGTATCATTTTGCTCTTCCCTTGGAGAAATGGAGCCGATAGCCAGTTCAGGAAAACTGAGTTTCTGCCTTCTGTACTTTTGAAACTTGTCATAATCTATGACATCTCTGATTCAACTAGTCCAATGAGTAGAGAGTAATAAGTTACTTCCCTGATGACTGTTCATAATCAGATACTCCCCAAAATTCAGACGCAAGAACAGGTTGGGTGTGATTGTTCAAAGTGGGGGTTAGACTTTTTCTCTCTTTTCTCTGTGAAGGTATTTTTGTTAATACCTACGAGTTCTGTGTTCCCTGTTGCTTTTGTGGTACAAACAAGTCCTGCTGGTGCTTGTTGCAGTCTTTTCTCTGTGCTGCTGCTCATCTTGTGTTTTTCCTGTATCTGGCCGTCATCCAGATTCTCTCTGTTCATGTGTTATCTTCCTTGTTTGTTTTTCTTCACTCAGACTATCTACTTTACTTTGGTTTTGTGCTGTGGTTTAGCTGCTTATCTTGCAATATGATTCCCATCTTTCCCCACCCCCTTGTTTTCTGATGACAACTAGTTTGTTTCATTTGCTTTTTACAGGGCTACATCTGAGCTGTATGTCATCACATGAAGCATACTTTGATAGTTCATCTTTCATTTCCAAGCAAAGCGAGAAATCACACTTTAGGAGGATCTTTATCTTTCTGAATGTACTTGAACACCTTATTCATAGATGAAAAAGCAAATGAAAGGTTACACCCCTGTTTTTTCTGTAGGGGTAAGAATTTGAATACCTTAATTTAACTTTATCATCGATTCTATATGACCTGCTTCAATGCAGATAAAATATTTTTCTTGATTGCTGTGCTGCTTTTTATGCAGACCTGTCCTTTGCACATGTCTCTACTTCATTCAGATTAATTTCAAGCTGTTTGACTGCTTTGAGAGCTTGAGGAGCACTCATCTTTTCCATATCACTCTTAACTGTGTAGGACCGTATCCTGTCTCCTTTTTTTGAGTGAAAGCAAGGTGTTTCAGTTCCTTTTTGTTCCATTTCCCACAGGAGCCCATGGCAGGTGTTCTGTGGCCAGATAGCACAGGTCTATTGAGTGATATTGTCACCTTTTTTGTTCTTTTTGTTGTTGTTGGAGTCTGCTTGGTATGGTCATAATAATTTTTATGCCTCAAAAGTTTTTTTCCAAGTGAGATTACATGCACGAGAATACTGTCACGTAATTCATCCTCACTTCACCTTCCCCAGCTAAATCTTGTTCTGTGGTAAAAAAATTCTTCAGCAGCATTTCTTCAGGAACATTCAACGTGGTAGTGAGTTGATTAATAGTCTGAAAGCATTGTCTAACTTCGTACTTGCAATTTAAATAATGCTAAGGCTTCTGTTACTATTTACATGCTGTGAGGGAAAAGCAAGCTGAATGAGGTGTTCCATGTTCTTTGGAGGGGTTTATAGTTTTGTCACCCTGTTACAAGTGACCGGCCAACTTTCCTGATTAGAAATGTCACATTTGTGAATCCCTGTGCACTTGATTTTATTTTCCTAGATTATTTCATTACAGTATTTAATGAACTGTTATGCATTAGTAAGGGCAACTGAGGAAATGGGTTGTAAAATGTAAAACTGGCTTAGAAGATTGAGGGATTGGGGAGAAGGTGAATTGTCAAAGCTGGCTTATTAAATAGTGCAGAGGAAAGTTGAGGAACTAAATATTTTTTTTTTTGGCCTTGTTGCTCAAAGGTCCTGTAAACTTGAGCATTCGTGTCTTAATATGCATGAGTAGACATGTACAAAGCATCCTCAGGCCTCAGGGAGAATAAAGTTGAAGTATTTGTTAGTGCTGTCCTGATCTTTTCCTTGGTTCCATGACTGTTGAAGGGCAGCAGCTTCCCACCCTGCTTGGGTGCCAGCTCTCCCCCCGCCATGATTTCTGTTCCATCTTGAAATATCTCTTACGAACTGTGGCCAGTTAGCACGTTACAGATTTGGAGGAGGCACGATAGTTGTGCTGAGGCACATATTTGCGAACTTGAGTATGCTGCTGTTTCCTTGACTGTAATATATTTTCATCTGGAGTATTGTGATACATTTTTCTGGGCTTTCTGGAGTCTGTCCTTTGTTAATTTTCTCTTTGCTATGAAATGCCCTGTGGTAGACATTCTTGACCTTCTAGCAACTGGGCTGATGATTTTTATGGCTCTTTTAAAGTGTTGCTAATAGATGCTTAAATACAGCAATCATAAGTATTTGTTTTATAACAAATGTATTCAAAGCAGTTCATTTAGTGTTTCAAGATAGTGGCCCTTGTACTGAAACTGTGTATGGCAGTTTTAGTGCAGGTTTTGTCTCCTGTTGGAAGGAAGAGATACCACACCATACATAATGCATCTTGCCAGCCACCCTTTCAAGGCCAGATTCGGATCTGGTTACTTTGGCTTAATTCTGGAGCATAAAGATTGCTGTGCTCTAGTAATCGTAACAGTTAGCTAAAACTTAAGCTGCAGTATTGTTGCTTTACTAGATGCATTTTTTTATGGTATTAGTAATCAATTTGACTTGATGGTTTGGTTTCAATTATTAATTCCCATTCATTTTAAGGGTGTCACCTGTGTACTAAGAATTACTGTCTGGTATAGTTTGATTCAAAATATGGGTGTTGTATTAACTTGAAAAAAAAAACCCGCTGTATGTACTCAAAAAGTGCATGCATTCTGATTGTTCAGTGTTTTGTCCCACTTGAACTATCTTCATGCTGTTCATTTCCCTTGCTTCCTGTAGTTTAGGTCTGCGCTTCTGTACGGTGTATAAGGTCTCAGCCTTTTGTACAGCCTTAATGATAGTTGTGTTATAACTTAAGCAAGTTCTAAACTAATACAATCCTTGAAACAATAAAAATGACAAATACTTCTGAAGCTATAAAGTCTGTCTTCAATTTGTCGTGGAGAGATATTTGAAATGACTGGTGAAAATTCTGCAGGAGCTTTGGAAATGTCATAACTATCCAACTAGTGCTCTGAAGGGTTTAGTATTCATAATTACAAGATGAAAGCTTTGGTAGGTTGAAAATATTCATTTGCAACCATAATTTTTTTCCTTGTTGTAGCTCCCACCCACTCATTCACTCATGCACTTCAGCCTCAGAATGATTTCCTACCCTGAGTTCATGGGAATTATGAACAAGGGTAGCTGTTGTTACAGCCATTGTAAAAGCTTAGGGGAAAAAAAAAAAGTAGGGGGAAGGCTGGAGAGGGCAAAAGAACAAGGAACAGTTGTATTGCTACATCTTATTCTTCTGATCAAAAGCTTAAGGCAAATATTAAAAGTACTGAAATTCAGAATGCTGTAATTTTGCATGATTTCTAGCTTCTATCTTTCAAAATGTGTTTTTTGATGTATGACTTTCTGGTAGTTCAGCTTTAGCTTCTGTTTTAGTTTTTATATTTAAACTTTCTCAGCATTAAGGTATGTTGTGCTTGCATTTTACTTAAGATCCAATGGTAGCATATAATAGCTTCAGTTCCTGAAGTGTTATTTTCAAACACGGCCATGCATTCGATGCTTGCTTTGACTTGTGTTTTGTTCATATTTCTGGGCTTTTTTACATATACTGACAGCTTTTATGGAAACTATTTGAGAAAATTATCCTTAATCTTTTTATGCTGCTGCAATACTGACTGTGAATTCTCCTCCAGGTGCCCAGATCATTGATTTGATGATGCTTGTAATAGACGTGACAAAAGGGATGCAGACGCAGTCAGCAGAGTGCTTGGTAATTGGGCAAATTGCCTGCAAGAAGATGGTGGTAGTTCTGAACAAAATAGATCTCCTTCCAGAGGGGAAGAGACAAAGTGCCATTGAGAAGATGACTAAGAAAATGCAGAAGACCTTGGAAAATACTAAGTAAGTTAACAGTACTATTAACAGCTAATTTATAATAAAATGTTTAACAAAAATATTTCACCCATGTTTTATTTCCAGCATGCTTCTGAGCACACTGAGATGTCCAAAAAAGATAAAGGGTGGAAAGATTATCAGAAACTTAAATTCAGTCATAAATTTGCACCTGCAAGTTTCATGTGTAGAGAAACGTTTTCCTATAAGGAAGCTTTTCTGTTTAAAGGGCTGCTTGGAGGTCAGATTGGATAAAATAAAGTCAGGCTGTCCAAGTGAAGAAATGTTTTTTTTTGGGGGGTGTGGGGTTGTGGGGGCTTTTTTCAGGGGTGGGGTGGTTTTTTGGCTGTGGTTTTTTGTTTATTTGTATTTTTTTGTTGGGTGGTGTGTTTTTCTGGTGTGTGTGTGTTTTGGGGTTTGTTTGGTTTGGTTTTTGTGTGGTGGTGTGGGTTTTTTTTGTTGGTTGGTTGGTTTTGGGTTTTTTTGTCAGGACTTGCAAATCATTTTCACTCCAGAGGAAAAAGTGTTAGGGATTTCCCTTAACTGAGGGTGAAAAATGTAATTTCCCTATCTAGGGAGTGCAGAATTATATAAATGTAATATGGCTCTGGCTGGGATGATGTTTGTTAGTTCTGTCTAGGGGAATTGAGGTACATAATGAGTGAAGAACAGTGAGATTCATGAGTGGAGATGTGGCTGTTAATGAAGTTGGAAGATATGCTACAGACAGTGTTTGTGGTTGCACAAACTGAAGCACAGCTTTCTTTGCTCAGGGTCATAAGGGAACATTGACTCTCATGTTTATAACTGTGAGGTGCCATTTTGAGTTAAAGAATCAAAGGAATAGGGCTCAACATACACAGGATAGTATTTTACCAGTACCAAAAAAAGCTCGATTGGATATGGTGGTTCCTGCTTAGCTTATTTGTAATGGTAGGGCAATGTCCTCTTTCAACAATGCAACTGCCACAGTAGTGACTACGAAGATCTCTGTGTCTTTCCAGCTCCTATGTTGTTCTTGGTCCATTAATTTTGCTGGGAGTGGTACAGAGGTCACAAAGAAAGTGGAATTCTCTCTTGTGAATGTAGACAGAATTCTCCAACTTAGAATGCTATCTGTGGCAGCTGTTGATTTAAGGGCAAATAAATATAGGTTGCTGTCCCTCATTTTAGGAGATAGAGACAGGAGACACCTGCAATTACTCAAAGCTTTGAATCAATGTTTTTTGATTTCAGTAGATGCAGGTCTTTTTTTGTCTGCAGATCTTGTAGTCTGCCTGCAGACTTGGGTAGACATCATGTACCATCTTGCATTTGGCTCCTGTTTGGAAGGTTATGACTGTACATCTAGGATTAATAATTGCTTTAATGAAGGTTGAAAACAGTTCTAGTCTCCAGGTAAAATGGCTTGGATGCAAAGGCACTGCAGTAAGACTGGGTAGCAGACCCTTGCCTCTGAAATAAACTGAACTCTTACTTTTGACTGCGACAGAGTTAGATCAGTAGCTAATATTAAACAGGATTGAAGACTTCATAATGAAGTCCAGTAGCACACATGCTAGAAATTAAAGAAAAGATTGTCAGTTATGCACTATGGAGGAAGAGCAGATAAATCAGAATTTGAGGGAGTTTCCTTGCCTTCGTTGTCAGATGAGCCTGGAACTACTTTACATTGACACATGTAGATCTGTGGTCTAATGGTGGGAGTTTTTCTGTCTTTCAGGTTCTGTGGGTGTCCTATTGTTGCTGTTGCAGCAAAACCTGGTGGACCGGAAGCCCCAGAGTCTGAGAATCCACTAGGTGTTTCTGAATTGATTGAGGTACTTGCTGAAGAACATCATAACACAAAATGTGCTCGAACTTTTGAGTCTTCTGGAGTACACTGTATTAGTATCTAGAGTTGAGGAGCTCTTGCATTAATGTCAGTTTTGAGGGACCTGATTCTTTAGGCATTCATTCCAGTGAATGGAGAAGTTGAGGTTGCGTGCCCTGAAAGTGGATCTCCTTTTTCAACTACTAGGCTTCAATGCCTTTTGAATAGCTATGTCTTAGGACATAGCTATCACGTGTGTGGTGAAACTGGTTTTTACAGTTGTAAAGAATTATGAAGCATAATGAATAAAAATAGCTTTAAAATTCTGCCAAATCCTTGGTAGGTGTTGTTTTATAATTGTACCATGGTTAAAAAAAGAGTAAAGTTGTGAAGTTGGGCACTCAGGAGTTACATGTTGGGAATTGTCTCCTTCCTTCATGTGTGTATTATGAGCTAATGTATAAGTGCATGATTCTTTATTCTAAACAACCCGTACCTCATTCCTTGCACAGGATAGACAGGGCTCAACTAGGAAGCAGCAGGTAGTCCATATTTTTTTTTAATTCTCATTATACTGTGTGGCCTCATTACTCCATCCAAACACTGCTCTGCATTCAGAATGATTAATTTCCTCCTGGACTTTTCGTTGGCACGCATCACTGTGGTCTTGAGTACTTGGCAAACAGTTAATTTACTTAGAAAAGATCTATAGGAAGTTTAGAGGTGACTTCAGTCCATATTTAGATTGGGAAGAACAGGCACAAAGGAGTGAAGTCCTCCAAGTTTACTAATTTTGGTTGCCAAATTTAAGGAAACTAGGAGCTTTTTTGGGATGTGTTTGTGTTCAGGTCATAGTATCCACCAGTTTTGATTGCAATTGTGAGTGTTTAGCACTTCTCTTAAAGCTTTGAGGTTTCTGTTTGGACAGTGTGAGGCACATAGTCAGTGATTACCAGTGGAAAGTTTCACTTTTAAGAGAATGACAGTACATGGGAGTTCTGGCATAAGCAAGTGCAGAATCTATTCTCTAGAGGAGCACTGCCTGCCTTCATGATGAAATCATCTTTCTCAGTGATGCTCTGCCTTGCTTACTGGGTGCCTTGCACATCTGCAAAAGATAAAAAGCATGGCCTGGATTTACCCTGTGCCCTGAATAAGGCAGGACCTGGAAAAAACTGTACGATTGTATAACTAACATTATATCAGACCCATATAAACAAGAGAAGACCTTGAGCAAACTGATGTTTGTTTCACAGGTACCCTTAGTTCTAACAGTGTGGGTTTGCCTTTTTTTGTGGGGGTGGGGGAAGAGAGGAAAAGTTCTCAGGTTTTCAAAAATACTAAGTTATATGATAAGTTATATGGTATGAAGCTTATATACTGTGAAGGGTGGGACACTTCAAACAGCTCTCAGCTAATTTTAGCTTGTAGTAGACATGTCACCCTTTCTGTGAATAAGCTTTAGGGAAAAGTAGCATCTTTGCCCTGGAGGGGTGCCCCTGTTATTTGCAAACAGCAGAAAATGGTCCTAAAACAAAGGCATAATCCTTTGCAGACTTGTCAAGGTTTGATTTGGATGCCAGGTTCAAAATACTTGTAAACTGCTGAAGTTAGGGTGCAGCACCAGTCTTCAAAAACCTAGGTATGTCTGGCTCAGGGTAGCCTGGCTTGTACAAAGGTAGGATGTTCCACATGGCTGCTGAACACTGAATGTTTTACCTCCTCCCAGCTATGTGTGGCCTAAGATGGGCATGGGGGTGTGATGTAGTATGGCCTTAGAATAGACGTAGCAAGGACAAGGCTGCCCACAGCAGTAGCAAAGTCTAGAGAGCTGGAGATAGGCAAGTCCTTAGTTCTGTCTTCATCTGGTTCCAGGAAGATTTACTGGGATGTTCCCCAGGGTTAAAACCTTTGAAGGAAATACCCACATTGCAGCTGTTTCTGTCAACTCTGAGACCTAATATTAGAAGAGCTGGCAAATGCTGTGTGAGCCCTGCCATTGAGCTTCAAGGTGTTATCCTTTCTGTCCTTGATAAGGGACTTTCTCCATTGTTCTGCCATTACAACTTGGGCTTAACCTGCAGTTTCTGACCTTAAGAGCAGACATTGAAGGCAGTGCCAAGTTTATATGCTGATGTTATAACAGAGGCAGAGATCGAAAGTGATTCAAGACAGGGGTGAAACAGTTCCTCTGAAACACTGTTGGGTACATGACTGCATTTCTATAATTAAGGTCTTCTGTCTATGATGATAAATTTTAAGAAACATAGTATTTGTCAGCAAAATAGAAATCCTAAACTTAGAGAATTTCTCTAGAAAATTGTATTTACATAGCTATTTTTCTTAGTGGTTTGATCCTCTAAGAAGTGTTAACAGAAATCTAAAGGGGAAGTTGACTTTGAAAACTTCTCCCAGTATAATAGTTTTTCTGGCAAGAAGGCAGGGATGGGCTTTATGGGACACTAATATCTCTATATAAGTTCATTTTCACGAAATCTAAAAAAGCTGAAGTAGCAAAACACTGTAAAATTGTACTGTTGAGAGGAGGGGGAAAAAAAGAAAAAAGGGGGGACATACAGGATTTTTTTTTTCTCTGCTTTGCTGCAGTGTTTATATTGAGTTTGGCAGCAACTTTATCACCAGTGCAGTTTTGCTAACCAAGCTAAATGTGCAGCACCAAATCTTTCTAAGGCAGAAAATCGAACTGTTCCCGCTGCTAAGTGTGCGTCTCCTCTATGGCACACAGTTAATTTGACATTGGTGCGTTCTAAGCTCATTGGGAGATGCCTGAAATCAGTAAAACTGCAAGCTTGTTCAATCAATCATCCGCTTGCCTTCATTTTGCTGTGTGGCTGTCATGACTTTTCACCCAGGCATGGTGCTGCTTTTATCTCTCTTTTCAGGTCCTGAAGTCTCAGGCTTACCTGCCATCAAGAGACCCCTCAGGACACTTCCTTATGGCAGTCGACCACTGTTTCTCTATTAAGGGTCAAGGCACGGTGATGACAGGGACTATTCTTTCTGGCTCTGTTAGCCTTGGTGACAATGTGGAGATTCCTGCCCTGAAGGTGAGTCTCTCATTTTCACTCCCCCCAGTTTTCCTGATAGAGACACTCAACAAAGAAGCAAGTGTTCTTTTCCAATCTGAAATTATTCTATTATTTTCAGTGTCTATTTTTTTCTAGTACTCTACTATAAGCAAGCTTACAATAGGAGGAGACAGAGATTTTTAAATAAGGCAGCCAGTAAAGTTACTTGCTCAATTTTAGTTGAATGAAGAGGAGAAGACTGACCTAGATTAGTGTGTTAAACTTTCGAATTCAGAAAAGCAACGTGGGCATGTTTCCAAGATAGGACATGCCCAAGGACTGAACAAGGTTTGAGTGATTTTACTTTCATTTGTGACAATATGCTGTAGTGAGAAGGCTTGCAAAAGAATCTGGCTAGGTTGGTTTCTGGAGATGTCTGGAAGCGAAGGAAGAGACAATACTAGGGCACTGAAATGCTTGATGCACATTCTCTTTCTTTGTTGGACCTTTAATTGGTGTCAGCATGTTCTGGGAGAACTGCTGGGATGCAGTATGTGGCTTGCTGCTGTTGGGCTTTATAGAGAGCCTGTAGCAAGTCAAGAGGTCTTTCAGTGGCCTTTTGAACTGGTTAGCTGTTGTTACTATTTTATTTCCTTCAAATGTATTAATCTTTTAAAAGGAAGTAAGGTTACTTTATGCTTGGAACAGGTAAAGACTATTTCACAGGTGCTGATTTGGACTGATCTGACTTTTCCTTTGTATTAATTACCCAATATGAGTCAAGACTTGAGGAGTGTTTTGCAGTTCCCACTTGCAGTGGACTTGGCCAGTTACACCCTGAGAGTAGGCAGCTTTTGGCTGAACAAGCCTGGATGGGACTCTTCTGGTGCTGTCAGTATTATCATCAAGTCATGTTACTTACTATAAGGGCCTAATCCTTTCATCGAGTGAACATGCTGCTTTCTCATTTTTGCCTGTACTTTGTGGGCAAGTGAAGGACTGAGGGAGGCATTCTGACTTCACCTGAAATATTTAACTGATAGCTGACAATTAACTTTTGGTCAACCTCTTCTGTGATACCTGTGACCATCTAGTTTATATTGTATTGTCATCTGCATAGAAGTGATGTGCAAGTTACATACCCCATCACGCCTGCCTTCCTAGTAGTGCCCACATTCTCATCTGCAGCATGCAGCCTGTTCTGGGAGCCATGCTTGTAATTCCTGCAGGGAATATGCTTTGCTGGGATTGTAGCTCTGGTTTCAACAACTTTTGCTTTTCCCTTACCAGAGCTCCTTCCCTTTTCTGTTGTGCCCTGCTTGCTGTCCTGCGCCTGCCTGCACAAGGGGTCCAAGGAGGGACAAGTAATTGAGAGTTCCGGCTGAGTGATGGCTCCTGCCCAACAAGGGTCTCACATAGCTGAGTTAGCTGCTTTCCTTCTGGCATAGCACTGGCCAAAATTCCTGTCACTTTATGCTCTGGAAGATGGGGGTGAGACAGGCAGAGTAATTATGTCTTGCAAAGAAAGAATGCGTAACTAGATTATATCTGTAAGTGACTGCTCAGCTCTTCAAGTATAATCCAATAATGTTTTGGAGAAATATGTTTAGGAACTAGCGCCTGTTCTTTTAGAATCTGTATAGAAAATAATATTTCAGTTGGAAGGGATGTACAATGATCATCTAGTCCAACTGCCTGATCTCTTCAGGGCTAACCAAAAGTTAAAGCATGTTATTAAGGCCATTGTCCAAATGTCTCTTAAACACTGACAGGCTTGGGGTATTGGCCACCTTTCTAGGAAGCCTTTTCCACTGTCTGACCACCCTCTCTGTGAAGAAATGCTTCCTAATGTCAAGTCTGCCAAGGGAAAATGTCAAAATTATAATGAATAACTGCATATTGCGAGTGGGTATTTAAGAAGACAGTAGGAAGGACTTTTAAGTGGGACCTCAAAAGATGCTTTCTTCCCAAGTGACTGGGGGAGCAGTGAAGTGAAAGGCAAGTTAGGCAGATAAACAGGTCATTGACAAAGAGAAGCCAGATCACTTGGCTTTTATGGCATTAGCAACTGCCCTCAAAGTTTTATTTTCAGTTGCTGTTTATGAATTAGTCCTTCTACTGCCTTGTATGAAATAGATGTGTCCATACCTCTGCGTGATAATAGTAGTGGGCAGGGTTTTGCATTTGCTTTTTGCCACTAGCATCTTGTGAATATTCGTGTTCATATTGTACAGGTATGGAAACCAAGGCACAATAAAAGGAAGCAACTTTTATAAGCTTGAGTTGTGTGTTGTACTTACCCCTGCTAGCATCATGCAGAGCTGGGTTAGGATACCTATAAAAGGTCAAACCTTTCTCAGGCCTACAAGGTAATGGAGGAAGCACATTTCACAACACTTTGTGGTTTATGACTCTCTCTGACCTTTTTTTGCCCTGACCCTATGGTAACTGAGATTGACAGCTGGTGCCCACTGGGCATTTAGGGACATTACAAACCAGCTGCTTTTTAAATTTGAGGAACCCTCTCACCAAATGAAGTGGCATCATCTTCCAGTTCTACTAATGGACTTCGACATCTTTGACCGCTTGAACCTGCACAAAGGAGGGACACAGCAATTAAAAATAAACAGTGACATTCTCAAACACCCATGCTTGCTATGATTGAGGCTGAGAGCACCAGCAGTGCATGGATTCCTTTATGCTGTTGCCTATGTAAATTGCCATCTGGGGTTGATTATCCATACAGCAAAAAGAAAAATTATATATATGTGTCGGCAAAAAGCTTTGACGCAGCAAACAGTTCGCTATCCAATTGAGTTAGTACTATTTGCTCACTAGCACTTGAAATCTACCTTGAAGAGCATGAACCTAGGATTTCTGCAGCAAAAACGTAATATTGGCAGAATTCTGAATGTTCTTTAAGATTATTTCAATGGTCTTTCAATCTCTACAGTCTTCCAGTTTATAAACTGTAACAACTCATGATATTCTTATTTCTGCTTTTAAAAGTTCCTAGAGTTTGAATAGTAAGGATTTTTAAAATATAGATTAATTTTATTTTACTAATAGGTTTGGGGATAATCACTTCAAAATACTGATCTAAGTATATTTTGTGTAGTGAATTTAGTTTAAATGAGCATGATTGTCAAATTGTAGTGCTGCTGTGTCTGTTTGAGCATGCTTTAATTGAAAAAGGAAGGCATTTTTTTCTAGTGGGGGAAAATTATCTTCACCTTCCTTATCCAGGTGAAAAAAAATCATAGTAGCTTAAGAACAGCAGCAACTTAGAAGGTCAATGAGAAACAGGTGGGAACCAGGACTTTTGTTCTTATTGGTTCCCTGAAAACAACAACAAAGAAAACCACCCCACAACAACAACAACAAAAATATCCCTGTGTGAAAAGTAACGCATGGTATGTGGTCTTCCTTCTGCCCAGTGTTAGTGATTCTAGCTTTGGATTGCACAGTTGCAAGCACATTAGAAATTCTGGAAGATTGAGTGAAACAGGTGATAACATGTTAATATTCATTTAAGGATGTTTTGCAGCACAATAAATGTTCCAGGTTGGTTAATAAGAATCCCTCTCTGTCTTAAGAGTTGTGAAGGATCATAGAAGAGGTCAAGTCTGAATTGAATGAGAGGGCAGAGATAGATGTACACAGTTAAAGGATATAAATCTGCTCATCCTGAAAGTGTTGACTCAGCATTGCCTTACCTGTGATCAAGTGCTACAGGTATATAGCAGCCACAAAGGATGTCCGTGGCAGCCAAGTACAAAGACCACTGTTGCTTTTTTTTCAGAGCTTGTGAGAAGTAGAAACTTTTCTTCTTGCTTTATAGTCAAGTTCCTCTCTGTTCTGTTTAATGTAATTATTGACAAATGTTAGAGCAAGTTAATGCAGGCTGAATGGCTGGTGGATAACAACTTCACTGCAGCATATATAAAAGTACAGTAGGCTGCCATTTTGTACTGGATTTTGTTAGCAGTTCACGAGTGCCTTGAAGGTTGAGTAGCTGTGTTATTGGTAAATCGTTATGTTGATGGTTATCTGTAGGGGTTCATGTGGGGAATTTTGTGTGCTGAAGCTGAATAATGTATCTGGTGTAGTATTGTACAAAGTTATTTTTTATGTAGTAAAGCATGTGGACACCCAATATGAGACTGACTTTGGGAGATGCCTCTTCAGGCATCATCAGATGTTTGGTCTGCTAGGTGTGGTTGAGCTGTTATCATTAAAGGGGAAGAGGAATGTTCATACCAGGTCCAACCTTCACTGTCCCTGAGGTTTGCAGTATACAATTGCCATTATTAATGTTAAGCATTTTGATCTTAAAAGCGTGTTCATGAAATGCTTCTCTTGTTGGAGAGTAGTCATCCAGGTGTTTCAGTACTCTGATATACTTTCAAGAGGTCACCAAGAGGTGACACCAAGGTGTCTTTCAAGAGGACATCAAATATAAAAAAATACGAGAAGCTTGCTTCTGTTTATCTCAAGTCTCCTAGTAAATGAGAGTGTCAATTTAAACCAGTAGTAGATTGTGTCTTGGCAAGGGCATATTTGCTGTCAAATTATATTGGCTTTATGAACTTTTAAGAAGCATCATTTGTAAGTGCGATGCTGAGAAGCTTCATATACTTTCACCATATGAAAAGAGATTTTTTTTTTTTTAAGCTTCTCTGTGGGCTAGATAACCTTTGCCTGTTTTTTGGCAAACATTCTGTAGTTTTTATGGCTCATCCAACAAAAAATTCTCCGGTGTCTGATATAATAACCCAAATGGTATTTGCAAGACTATTTCCTTGAAACCACTCTTCAAATTATAACAGATAATCTGCTTTTGCCCACAAGTACTTCAGCGTATCTGATGTCCCAAGACCTCTGATTAGTGAGCTTTAGTATATAAATGTAGTAAGAACTAATTTCAATGTATTTAAGGACTTTTTGCACAATTGTAGAGTTGCACGGTTGAGTCTTGTCAGAGAACATTTAAATCTCAGAAAACGAAGTTGGATCAAACACTGCCAAAATGGATCATGAAGACACTTTCACGTGGACTTTCATCATGAAATCTTAAATACGCCTTTAGCACTTTCATTTTACATTCTTTGGTTGTTGTAATATACCCCTTCAAATTTCAGGATACCTTGACTGGTTTTTGCACTGCAAATAGATAGAACCTTGCTAAATTTTCTGAGAGTGTGTCTGTATGCTGTTTCTACATCTGGTTTTTTCCAGTGGTTCTTGGATTTTTCTTGCCCAGTATTGACACAAACACAGCCTTTAAAATTCTGTGTTTCATCTGCTATGGAAGAAGTCTAGCTTGCCTTGAACACTTCCTTTTCATTGAAATGACGTGAAGGAGGGCAGTTCAGAAGATTGAGGCAGGGGAGAATCAATTAAATGTAGCTCGTAAATCATGAAAAGGCAGTTCATAATACGTATTAAAATATGTGGGTGACAAATACAAAAATCTTAAATCCTAAATCAATAAATTAAACATATACACATAATGTTATACATGAGGTTTAATTCAGTAAAAGTATTGAATGGTTTCTTTAATTGTCTGCCACTTCTAAAGCGTGGGTTGTGTTTTTTGAAGATTTCCCCCTTTCCTAAAAAACATCAGTGTGAATCCTTCTGGTTTTGCATCTGCTGTGGCATTTACTTGAAAGCAAAACATGCAGGATTTGGCTTCCACTGGGAAGTATTCCGCTTAAAACATTTAGAATATTATCAGTTGTTTTGAAAGAATTAAACTCCTCAGCACAGTTCTTTGTGGTTAAGTAAAGGATTAAAGACCTGATCCAGTGCCTGTGGAATGAAATTTAGATCTGGCAATAAAAACTTCTTAAATCTTTTTGGCTCGATCTCTTGAGAGAATAAGAGTAGCAGATGCTGAGCTCTTTTTAAAGATCAGTTCCCTCATTTTCAATGTATGGTTTTGTAACTTTTTACTGTGTGTTTTTTTTGGTCTTGTTTTTTATTTCTGTTAACAAAAAAAAACCCAAACCCAAACCCAAACAAAACAAAAACAAACCAAAACCAACACCCACCCCTTAAAAAAAACCTAAGACCCCAAAGAACAGAATCCATTTTGATTTTTTGTTAAAAAAAAATTCTAGTTAACTTAAGACTTTAAAAAGACTCATGAATAAAAACACTTAAGAGATTTCTATGTTGCTATTCTTTCTCTACCTGTTACTGAAGTACAGTATTTAGTTCATATAGCTTACATTTTTTTATTGTGTCATGTAGGTACAGTAAAAAGAGGGAGCAAGATCAGGAATTTGTGTGTTAAGGTTTGTTTTATTCAGGACTGGGGATAAGACATAATAGAGAGAGAGATGGAAATATATCGGGGCAGGGGGTTAATTTTTTTTTTCCTACTTGGTCTGAACAGAAGGGAAGGAAGCCAGGGGGAGAGCAGCCAACCTGAGCAGTGCTAATCCAAACCATACACTGTATTTTTGGAGCTTGTATGTCTAATGTGATCTCTGTAGGCAGAAAAGTGGCCTAGTTGGTGCTGGCCAATTAACTCTTCAAATACTAAAATTCATCTGCAGCTTTTCTTGGAGGTCTTGGATGTACCCTGTGCTCCCTGCTGGCTAGAGACAGTTGGGGTACAGATTGCCTTCTAATGGATTACAAAAATTACCCAAAGTATACAAGTTTCTTCCTAGAGTGGATCTGAAAAGGGAGAGATTTGTGTGTAATTTCTGCATTGCTTCTATCCACTTAAACCATATTTAAATGACTCTTTGGGATCCAGGCTCTGCATGGAAGTGCAGCATTGCTGGAAACAGTACTGTTCTCCAAGGTAGACTTTAACTTCTCTAGTATTTCTGTGACACTGATTCCTTTTTCAGGATTATCTGCAATGCTGACTGGTTGTGGTTAATGCATGACATAATTTGAAGTGTGTATTTTGTGCTATTGCCACACAGATAATTTTGCCTTAATAGTTAGAAAGTGCATAGAGTTGTTATTGCTTATGAACTGGAATGCTGTTCAATGGGGTTCAAAATGAAAAAATAATACAGGAACATCTCAACTCTGAGTAGAATGAAAATACTGTGTGAGATGAATGTCCTATTTTTTAATACAATGACTGATTTTCTTAGATAAATCATTACATTTTTTCTGTTCAGATCTCAATAAATCATTTATCTCATGAGAACTGTTAAAAAGTGACAGTAAGTTGTTACAGAAATACAAAGTGGGAAAGAAACTGAGCTGAAGAACAGGGAACCAATGGACTAACAGGAAAATTATACAGGAGTTGTTGTTCTGAGGTTGGTCTTGGCACTGAAGTGTAATAGTTTCACTAGTGACTGCACTTTACCTAGGCATTCTCCCCACTAGCATGCCACATTAGTGTGGCCCTCCCAACTAGTGTAGGCTGCTGGCAGATGTGACTCCCATGTGTAGTCTATGATGCTCAGTATTCTGTAGCTTTTTGGGAATTGCCGATGTACTGAATTGCTGGATCTGATGGAAAAGTTCGGTATCCTGGTACAAAAGAGTACCACAATTGAAGAAGTGGAATATGTTCTTGTATGTTAGGGAGCAATTTGGCTTCAGTATGGCAACATACTTAAGGATAAACAAATATGTAGGTTTGTGACTCTGAAACAAAGTTGAAAAGAAACCCAAACATACAGTAAGCTATTAAGATGACACCTGACGCTTAGATTTATTTCTATGACTTTAACTTACCTCATCAGCTCATTCTACTTTTTCTCCTTCCTATCTCCATCTTTCTCCATCTCTATCTTCTTTTCCTGTCTCAAAGTTTGCTCTTCAAAGTGATGTTTTCCATTACACCATAGACTGGAGAAACGGTTTTCTCCCTCCTTTTTCTTAGCTGTGGTTGCAATCTTCAGTAACAATGCAGTTGTGTGTACTTCCTTTCCCTTCCCCTCAAGTACATATTGGCTTGAAGCCTCTGGTGCTTGAAACTAGTATCAGTCAGGGTTAGATGAGAGGCCTTGGGATGGCATTTTTGAACTTGTTTCCATAGGATGAAGCTAAGGTGGGTCCGATGAGAGAAAGGACAAGACCTGACAAACATTGAGTGGTGTTATCCTGTCAAGGGCAGTTTCTGAAGATGAGTCAGCAGGTTCTGATACCTCCTCTACAGGGTATGCCAGCTATTGATTTCCTAGGGCTAAATGTCTTGCATTTGTAGTTTGAAAAGGAATCCTGAAGCCATCTAAAGTGGGTACTCTAAGCAATGGTCCTGTAAGCTGCGTACAAGAGGAGAAAGGACAACTTGAGCCACATCTGGGGTGCAACTGAGCGAAAACATGCATGTTATCCTGGACTTATTTGGTAACGTATTTCCTGTTGAACAGTTGCTGCACCAGTGATCAAGTATTGCGTTCTTGGGTTTGTGTACTCTGGGGTTCACAATTAGTTTGAAACTAAGTTAAGGGACATTACTATAGTAATAACAAAACTTTCATCCAAATGCCTTTTTGTTTGAACTTTATGGTAACTTTTTTAAGCAAAGGATGGCTGGTTTGTGTTTGCATAACTTGTTTGCTTAAGCATTGCTGCTGCCAGGTCATTAACTTTATTTTTATTTCTTTTAATTTATCAGGTAGATTTGTTCTCAATCCAATTCAATTGAAAACAGACCCACATGCACGTATACATACCGTTTGAGCAGGAATCTTACTGGAATGCTTGAATAGTAATTGGAAAGGTAACCTCCTACATGGTAAACATAGCTTTCACGTTGCTGTGAATGTAACTTTAGTATAAGTAGGCTTAGATAGGGCAGTGAGTAATTATCATGTTTTAAATATTTAAGTTCAAGTGCTGGAGGCTTTGGCAAAATTTCAGTAACCAGAGTGAAGGAACGGATGTCACTTTTTAATCTTCCTTGGTCATCCATATACAGTACAAGTCCTCATTTGATAAGGCTTTTAAGAAGCAGAACAATTCAGCAAGTGCTGCATTAATGAAGCTATTATAAAGTTCTGCTCAGGTCTGGGCATGCACAAAAAAGGATCTGAATATTGAAAATGTTATTTAACTGAGACTGTTGGAGGTAAACTTTTCAATTTGACCAAAAGATGGGAGAGTGTGGACCAGTGCATAAGTGCCCAGGAATCTATAACCAGGCTGTTACCAGAATACTTTCTTGAAGTATATTACTATAACATCACAGAAACCCACTGGATTTTGTGCCTTGTACCATGTGTTCCTGAGATGACAAAACTAATTTTTAATCTTTGTTACTACTATGAAAGTCACATGAGAATTGGCTTTGCTCTTTAAATGTTTGTTGAGCTCATCACCTGAATTTGTTGTCATGTGCCATGTCTTGTTGAAACTAAATGCAATATATATCTCTTCACTAGAGTGTTCCCATAACTTCATATTACAATAGCTGGTGCAGTTTGACATGAAAGAAGTAGTAATACTATAGAGAGCCAATATTTACAGCGTCAGCTGGAATAATGTAATTACGTAAGCTTCCCAGATAACACTGTGGTGAACATGGTACAAATGCCTAGATACAGGTTTTCATTTGCAACTGCCTGAAATGAAAACTGCAACTCCCAGGCTCTTCATGGTTGTAAAGATTATCTTGAAAGCATATGCCATAAAATGCACTTGGCTTCTCTTTTTCTCTCCTAATGAATAAATAATCAGGAATAAATGTTTCATGCTTTAGAAATCACAGTGAAAGGTCAAATAGCCTTTACAAAGAGTCACTGTAGCTAATAGATCTTTAAATGCTTAAGTTGTAGACTTAAAAACTATCAGGCCTTTGTGAAAGTTAGATTTAGTAATTGACCTGTCTTCTGTCTAGGCAACCTGGTTTTTAAGATATATTCTGTATATAGGGTGGGTAGTAGATTTTTGTAAAAGGGTGGCAGAGATGTCCTTACTTGTTTTTCAGTTTAGGTGGAAGAAATAAACCATGAGAATGGATTAACTCACTGAAAGCAATGACCCTGTTATATACGCAGACTTTTTTTTTTTTTTTCCCCAACAGAAAAGAGAGAGAGGTTCTGAAAATTATTTGGAAGCTTGTTTATCACAAGTTTTGTGTGAGGCTTCAGAATCTCTTAAAGTTTTTCTGCTCTTTCTCAGTATTCATTTAACCACTCTGGTTTTGTTTTCTTAATTTCAGTTACTATGTTGTAGTTGCTCTTTCTTAATATTATATTAATTATATAATTAATTCCAATAGACTTTTATGCTTACCATCCCTAGAAGAGGTTGTCTGATGTGCAACACCTAGTACGTAGGACTGCAACAAGGTAAATGGTGGCTTAGGGAAAACATATGTGGTATTTTAAATCAGTTCAGTTTTAAAATATGGGTGTTATTTATGTGGTATTTTCTTTGCCTAGTTGAAGGCGTTGATCCTGCTTGTGGAAGTTCATTGACAATAATTTGAAGTCTTCAGGAAGTGAGGAATATGAAGGTATACCACAAACACTCAAAACAAAACCACAGAAAAGATGATTGTGAGGGGAAACTAGAAAATATGTATTTTTAGTAAAGACTGAAATAAATGCCAATGAAACTAAAATAAATGCCCAGTGTTTGGCCTTGAGTCAACACAAAGCAACACCAGTTAGTTTAGTCTAAATGCAAAGAAGTATGGAGAACTTTGTAAAAATAAAATAAAATGCAAAAATCCCACCCTGGACACTTTGAGTTTTAGGAGAGAATTGGAGTGATTGAATAAAAGCAATATTTTGTACAACATGTGTGTTTATTTCAAATGTTCCTTTTCTGCTGTTGATGTGATGCTCTTGTTTGGGGAGAAACAGTTGTTTGTACAAAACGTATTAATAATGTGGCAAGGACCCCAAAATTGATGCTTCATTCCAGTCTTGTCAAAGGCTACTTGATTGCTTGGGCTTTAGAGGAGGTTAAGTGTCTTAGCCAGAGTGTAGATCTTTTATCTCTGATGGGTGGAGGTGGAGGAAGTTCTCCAAGGTGGTGATACAGACTGGAGTCGCAGCTGGCTCTGAGCCCTCCCATGAGGCTATATGTGAGCCTGAGATGCTACATAAGGTTGAAGTTCAACATAATTTATTCTAATGTGTTAATATGTCAGGTATGCGGTTCCTTAAATAGTGGGGAAAATGGTGGAAATCTCCAATTTGGTATAAGTCATGATGTGTCTGCTTTTCCTTCTTGCAGCTAGTGCTAACAAATTAGTCAAAAGTTCTAAGTTACATTCATAGTCAAATACTTTTTTCTACTACAGAATGTTAAAAATATTTTCAAGTCTTTCTTAACTTGTGTCCTTGCTTTGTTTTCCTCTTCACTTTTACCACCCATCCATCCTATCTGTTCAGGTTGTTGAACTTCTGTTTTTCAATCCGCTTTCCAGGTGTGCAATATGTGCAGACAACACATAAATGGTTGTCTTCCCTGAAATCACAGGCTCTATTCTGGCTTTTAGAGAGGCTTTTAAAGATATTTTAAAATCTGTGGGAGGGAAATCTTTGCAAACTTCAGGTTTACTGTTGGGAATAGAGGTAATAAGAGTAACAAGAATATGTTTAGGGAAGACAGTTAGGCTTCAGTAGCATCTGCCTCTTTAAAACATGTATATGCTGGACTGATTTGGTGGACTACCAGAAACACTGAGGATTTTTTTTTTTTGTTAAAGGGATGTTTTTGGCAGGCAGCTAAGCAGTATTTTTTAAAAAAACTGATGCTAATTTTCTAGAAAAAAACCATACAAATGTGAAGATAAAGGTTCTATTAACTTTTTCTTTTCAGGGCATTTTTGGTTTTTCCTTTGCACAAGCTTCCTGATTTGTTTTTTTGATTAGTAAAAGCAAAAGCCTGACAAATTCAGTTTGTGGGTGTGGTGGCTTTTTTGTTCTGGTTGGTGGTTTTTTTTGTTGTTGTTTGGTTTTTTTTAATGTTATTCTAATTCTGCTCTATGAAGATTGCATGAAGGTAATTAATATTGGCAAGATGTTTTAGAGATTCATATGTGAGAAGAGAGATGGGCAAAGCAATTTTTGTGTCTGACTTAAAGGGGGGCAAGAAAGAAAAGTTAACATTAGGGCATAGTTTTGTGGTTATGGTGTGACTCACAAGAAAGTCTTGGGCCATCTGACATGTACATTACAAACAGTTGTAAAAACATACCATTAGATATCCACAATGTGTAGTGGCCTGAGTTAATGTTATTTTGAATCCATAATGTTAAAGTTGGCACAGTGAGTATAACTCCACCAGTCAAACATTGCACTATTGCTTTTTGTTTTACATCACATTGTTGTCCCTGATGGACAAGGTCCTTTCTGATCAGCTCAGCGGTGAAGTTTTAATCCTGCCTTTCATTTGTTCAGTGACATCTAGTAATGCTGGCACTAGCTAGGGCTTTTTACTTGAGTCAGGATTTAGATAGACTTCAACAGAGAGAATACAGTGATACAATTAGAATTTTTATAATTATGCAGTGTTTTACAATATGCGTGCTTGTTTTCTTGCTGTTTTCCTGTATATGGAAAAACAAGTTTGCAGAAGGTTATATTTCTGTTTAAATGTGATTATATTTTTAAGTTTTCTGTAATGTGTCACTAAATCACAAACTCTGTGGTGATAACTTTCCTCAGTGTGAACCGTTGCATAAGTATAGTTTTGAATGCATTGGATCTATACCTATATCTGAGCATGACGATGTAGAAATGAGTCTTGTATCTTCCTAATGCTTCATATACTGTTAAGATTTCTTGGGAACCTGTTCAGAATTTGAATTTGTGGTGTTTTCAGTTTTTAAAAGTAAAGGCTTTTGTAATGGATTCATTAGTTTCAGTCTCAGCTGTGAAGGAGACATCATAAACATTTAATAGATTTTTGGAAGCTTTCTGGAAAATATAGTATCTGTGGTATATGCCATATGCAAGAGAGTTTTTTATATTTTCATTTCAGAAAGGTGTGGGGGGTTTTTTTCTTACAAAGGTATGAAGATGAGCTTTTTGCCACACCTTTGAGAGTAAGCTTTAGGGTCTGATTCAGATTCTGTTTCGTCGTAGCTTTCTGTGTTTATTTCCCCCTCAAAAAGAATTTATTCAATCTATCATTTTTTACCTGTGTTTGTAAGTCAAATATTAAGACTTTAGTACGTTGATATAGAAGCTATGAATGGCATTTAAAAAGTAATTTTCACCATGCATAGCAGTTATAACGAGGGATTTGGTCTGAGAGGTTGACCATGTCTCCTATGCAGGTAACAAGAGGAGAGTACTTTTCAGAGAGCACAGAGCGTTGGCACAGGAAGTCCTGAAAGCCAGGTGTGTTGGCGTTTTTGTGGGGGAGGGTTTTTGTTAGATTTTTTTTTTTTTTTCCTAACACAGGTACTGAAAGTTAAGGTCATAAAGGAAAACAGATTGTCAGAGATGCTGATTATCCCAGTTAACAGTCAAATAATTTGCAGCCATGAGAGCTCAGTGTTCATGTAAATCAGGCTGTTTTTATTTAATGATAGATTTAGTTGTTTAACTGTAAAAAATGGCCAGTGAAGTACTGTAACTGGGTTTTTTTAATTTTTGGGTCTAAGACTTTCCCCTGCTATATTTATAGAGCACATTAGATGCATTTCTCATATGCAGTTTTTTATGTGGAAATTCTATCTAGTTTAAGTTTGTAGCACTCTGATAATGATCAGAATTCTGCAATAATGAAAAATAAATCAGAACTGGAATAGGCAAATATTGGGGCTTTTGAGTCTTCAGAGTAATTTTTTATTGTGTTTTTGTTCATAAATACAGCAAGCTTTAGTTTCTGTGAAGCAGACATCTTAGTGAAAATGGGATAAGCTGAAACCAGCACAGGCAGGTGCTGAACAAATGCCTCCAATGAGCTCTCACAAGGATTGTGTTATAGATCTTCAATTCTTTTTATTAGTCTGCTTGGAATCTCACTTCTCAGATCTGGACTTAATTGCTGGGTGAATCTGTGACATAAACATCCAGATCTATACCTGTTGCTTAAATACAATTCCAGCCAGACTTCCAAGTAGGGTTTACCCCTTGTACATCCCAGAATCACTCAGGTACCTTCTCCTCAGAGGTGGTACATTGTTGCTTGAAGATAATTTTAACCAACAAAATTACTAGAGCACACACCTGGGGTATTTAGTTATGTGTTTTGAACCATACCTAGAGGTTCACACATGGACTTAAGTGTTCCAACAGTATGAATGTATTCAGCCTGATCAATTATTTTTAATATTAAAAGTCAGCAGATGGAGCCAAAGGCTTGTAGAAAAATTACTTGTGCTGAATGTCTATTCAACCACAAAGCCTACTAAGTTTAACTAATAATGTTTCTACTGAAATTTATAACAGCAAAGCTATTTATTTGCTGCTAAACCTCATACTAGCATCCCTTTCTCATTCCCATCTCTGTGCAGAGTGAGAACTCACCCTTTCATATACTGGGGAGTCTAAGATGACTAAAAAGCGTAAAATTTGAGAGGGAACCTGATTTTCTTTGTAGATTTACATCTGTGGAAGGCTTTCTGCAGCATTGTTCACCACTTTATCAGAAAAAAATGGTGTGATATTTTGTCAATATTTTTACTTCTACAAGCACAGTAATTGGAATCCACTATTGAGGGTTAGACTGGAATCCATTACAACCTCATTTTCATTATTGCACAGTTGGTAAGGTACTGGGGTTTCATGTTTTTCTTCTGAAGCAACTGAAATAAGCCTTTGCCTTAGATAACATGTCAGACTTGATATTCTAATAGACTGACCCTATGCTTTTGTTAAATATTAACATGGTTTGGGGATTTTAAATAGTATCTGTAGAAAAATAAGAGAGTGGAATGTTTTCCAAGCAGTGTGCACTTATCCCACTTTAATAAAATAAAAAAAAACCTAAATGCAATAAGTGATACCCACCTTTTGCAGGAAAAGGGAAAAAAAACTGTCATAGTTACAAAATGTGATATCCAAAGGGGATGCAAGAAATTATGAGGCAGACGGAACAGAGAATATTCCAATGGTACAGTATTGGCTTGGTTTTTAGTAAAGACACAAGAACAAAAATGTTAAATGACTAATGGCAGCCATTTTGTCTATTAAACTATTTTAAAAAAATTTCTCTAAATCTAATCTTGAAGGATTATGAAATGTACATGTTACACATAGAATGTATAGTAAGTGGTATATAAATGTATGCTTAAGTATTGAATGCATTTTTTTCCCCCCTCACTTTTGTTTTACTGATTCTTGAATCTAGGTCTCTCTAGTTTGGAGCGAGCATCTACTTAAAGTGACTTTGGAAACTTGGTTTACCGGCCAAGTTAAAAGCTTTTCATACTTCTCTGTTTATCTTTGGTCTCATTTGCGTTTAAATTATCTTTCCCCCACTCCTCCTGTTGAAAGACAATGATAAAACTTCAAGTAGTTGTACTACTTTGTTGACTTGATTTCCTCTAATCAACATTGGCTGTAGTAGCCAGAGTTTCCAACGTTGACATTTTTCTTTTGAATAATATGATCAGTTCTTGGTTTCAGATTCACTCCTGACTTGCTGTAGATTTTTCTAGTCAGACGTTTTTCTTCCTAAATAAAGGTGCCCAATCACTTCCAATAAAACTATATTTTCTTTGCAAGCTATTTGAATTGTGCCAAAAAAAATCATAAAATACAGAACTGGAGGATGCATTCTGAATCATATCTTGGAACAATCTCCTAAAATTGCAAGTAAGCAAATCCTGCAGTGTCACTGTGATGAGTATCTTCTATATATTTTTTTTTCTGTTGAAGAATATTAATGCATCTTTTAGAATAAAGAGAATATAAACTTTTGACATAGGAATACAGTGCTTTTTGCTATACTTAAGAGACTTCTGGATATACAGTTGAAGTTCAGCATTGATTTGCACTGAGATAAATGCCGATATCCTCTGCATAACGTTGCACTTAAAGATGAGGGCAAATGTTGTTTTGGTTTTTGGGAGAAGAATGTTTTGGCTAATGAAGAACAGTCGGTAGATGTGATGGCCGGTACAGTGGGGTCTCCTTAGCAGTGACACTGTACAAAAAGCAGTGGTAACTTCCTGGTGTTACAATGGTGCATGTTTTCAATTGCAAGTTGTTACCTTTGTCTCCCTCTAAAATGCTCTTCTGATACTAGGTATCTCTCCTAAATTTTAGTAATAAGCAATAAGCAAACATAATTTGGTATTTTTAAATTTTGTACATATTTCTTTCTCAGATGTCTACCTCCGTAGTGTGTGTGGGTTGTCCTTGGGCATTTCTTAATTATTTTAAATTGAGAAGGTGCATGCAATTACAACATATATAATGTATCAAGTGAGAAAGTCATGATGCAGTTTTGTGCTATTGAAGAAGTGCATAATCCCCCAGTATTTTGGGGGAATAGGAGCAGTGAGAGCTAGTGACTGCAGTGAAAAATCTACAAATGAGGAAACCTGGTCACAAAGTACTTCTAAAAAATCTGATGGAACTTTTGAAACTACACTGGCAAAAAAAAAATCCTAAACAATATAGTGATTAAGGAAGAGATTTTGCCTTGGTGGATAGGCTAGGTCAGCTTCTTTTGGACTGGATCTAGTCATCTCAAAGAATTCCTTGTGCCCTGTGCACTTTGGATTACATGCAACTTCATTTTAAAAAGAAAAGGTTCTAGCTTTCAAGACTGCGAGGGAGTAACAGTTGCAGTTTTCCAGTCTCGACTGCAGACAGAGAAGAGATGTGTGAAATCTTCCAGTCTTGGAATGTTAATTTAGAAGCCTAATTGTGGTACTTTGAAGTGTCATTGGCCATTTCAGCGAAGGTTGTCTCAGCAGACGTGACTCGGCATGCAACAGCTGTGGCACCCAAAGGATAGGAAGTGGAAGATCCTGCAAGGAAGGAAATCTAGCGGAAGATATATACATAGATAGAGAAAAAAAAAAAAAAAAAAGAGAGAGAAACAAAAGGCAAGAAAAGCTGGTTTTGGTGCGCTGCAATACTGTATAAAGTATTCAAAGACTCTTCTTTGCTGTGTGAAATACCTTTACATGCTGGCATTAACAGTCCACTCTTCTTCAATAGGCTTCAGGTTGCCCTCCTTACTTCTACCAAGCTTTCATCGTTGGTGATCTGCCGTCAGGTATTTTTGTGTAATGGCTCTGTGCTGTCTTGTCTGTTAGCAATGCATGTTGCAACCTCAGTGCGCCTATTTTTAAGGTCCCTTCATGGCCACATTTAGCTTGTTTTTAAAAGACCCATAATGGATTAAAATTGCTTATAAATTGACAGCTGTTTTCCATCTCTTCTGACTGATGACCATTTCCTTTATTGTTGGAATATAAACTCCCAGAGCTGATCTTCCTTGAATTTTTTTGAAAATATTTCGACAGAGTGAATCCCAAAACAAATCAGTAAATCAAAGCACCAACAAAGCCAAAGTTTGTTCATAGTTTGTCATTAATATTTTGGTAAACATCACATTAGCCAAGGGAATTGTGTTGAGCATTTGGTGTGCCTCAGTGGTACTTGCACATCTCTGCACGATGGGCTTGTTCCCTTTCTGGAGTTGCAGTAGGTTTCCCATGTCTCAGGTTTCTGTTAGAGGTGTCAGTGATACTTGATACTGGAAAATGAGGCTACTTGTTTTAAACGGGAAATGAATTTGTACAGATGTTCAGAAATACTGAAATATGTTGATACTGGTTGAAATTTGTTTGCATCTTGATGAGAGGTTAAATATCATGTTGGTACAACTGCCACTAAAAAGAGGGGATGTGTGTAAAATGTAGAAATATTTAGTCACCTGATGATGGTTGAGAGGTTTACAGAAATAGAAAGTGTGTTTAGAGATAATAGTTTGGAGTTCTGTCGTCTGAATACAGCTCCTTGCTGTCATTGACAGAATATACTGGGTAGGCTTGCAGCATGTATCAGGAATTACTTCTTTTATAACCAAGCCCAGGGTTTTTTTCAAATTGGACAGCTCTTCCACAGCAAGTTAACAAATCCTTGAGAGGCAAAGAAGTCAAGTCTGTCAATTGTAAATGCTTGTTGTATCAGAGGTGAGGGACCCTTTTCATGAGTTAATCAAAAAGACCTATGCAAACAAGCACAAGGATTTTTTTCCTCAGTCAGTCACTGCAGTTACAGAGCCTGACATTGTTAGGTGAACCTTCGTGATCTCACAGGCTACTGCATACTCTTGTGTGCCAGACCCCTCTTAATAAAAATGTGGGGCAGTGGATACACAAATTCATAGCAGCTGTCACAGCTGGGCTGTGGTGAAGTTTGGTCAAGACCCTTTGAACTTTTTATTTCACACTAATCCCACTTAGTGTGATCAATATATGGACCTCCAGCTCCTAGGTCTGTTAATTAGGTGTCAAGTGTTGGGTTGGCTGGTGTCAGGCTGTAAAATACAAACACAGAAGAGACGATCAGTGAGGAAGTGAAGTGTTTATTGTCTGAATGTATAAGAGCATTGGTTCTGAGAAGTTGCCTTCCTAGTCAGAGATGTCCTTAGGGATCTTGAGAGTCTTTTGTTTCTCTCAGTAAGGTAAATGTATAGTTAAATCAGCATTTTAGTGTGGTTGGGGGCTGCAGAATAATGTAAAAGATCCAATTCTACTAATAATTTGATGTTGGAGTAACTATTTCCTTACCTTCCACCTGCCCCGCCCCGCCCTTTTTCCCCCCTGTTAATTGATCTGGTAACTATTTGCATTGGGATTTTTAAGATGGGAGTCCTTTTTTTGCATATGTACATCTAAAATGAAGCTGCTAAGACTTTACCAATATTTATTTTAACTTGTGCTTTGTAGCATTCAGGGAATAGACGGGATAACTTAGATCTTCATTTCCCCATCTCAAAGAATCTCAGGAGTTTTTTGAACTCCCCCATCTTTAGTTCTCCATCATTCAGGGAAGGGAAAATATGTAGAATAATATTTCAGCTTTCGTACATTTTTGGATTCCTTTATTTCAGTCTTCCAGTGACAGAAAGCACTGGGGAGTTGTGAGTAGTTTGTTTCATCTCCTTTGAAGAAAACCTTAAATTTATAATCCCAGATCAGACCTTTCCTATAACTCACGCAACTCATCCTGTTAACTGTTTTAATATATGGCACCGCTATTTCATTAAACAACATCCAGGAATAATTAGTTCAGCAACGATGCCTCAGAACAAAAGCCCTTGATTTCGTTTAACTTTATAAGTTGGTCTCTTTTGATCTGCAAGAACACATCTGGGGCCTTTAAGAAAGAAGAAAGAAAAATATTAAATGTTTAGTAAGGCCGTTGGTGAAGGTTTCAAAGCATAGTAACCCTTTGGTACCAGGATGTAGCTCAGAGGCAAAAAAGTGTGAATTTCTTATTTCATAAGATATCAGCATCTCTATGTGGTAAATGCTGTTTTTGCTTGCTGATGACCACTATGTTTTGGCTTTATTTCCAGTTTGAAAAGATGCAGTCTCTTTATTCTTTCCTCAATTTTTCTCCTCCAGTTTTCTTCCCTGTCGCCCCTTTTGTTCCCCCAGCTGTATGTGAATGGATGAATTGGAATCATTACTGTAAACATGACTTTTTTTTACCATGTATCTGTGCATTAGAATTTGGTTTTGCTATATCAACCTTTGCACTGTACTACTTTGTTCCTTTAATAGCTTAGTATTATTTGCCGAGATGGTAGGAATTAATCCATTTGTTCTTTACTCTAGACTCAACTGCTGAGATTTGTGAAATATACAGTGCAGAGGATATAAATTTACTGGTCTAATCTTAATCACTCTTACTGACTTATATTAGAAATTGCTTACTAGTTGAACTCTCTTAAAATTTGCCACCAAGAAAATCCTACCTCAATGAAAATATCTGTAAACATTTGTATACTAGTTGTTTTTATCTCATAAAAAGGATTATTGTGAAAAGCACTTGTCTGATAGTAATTAATTCCTTTTTCTTCTCTTCTCACAGCAGTGGTGGCCTTGTTTTGATTGTAATTGGTACAAGGAATTTGCTAGGAGTAGTAGTGTATCATTTGATCTGTACTGATGTACGTACTTTGTTTGCATGGCACTAGAGTGTTGTTGTGTTTATATTCCAAATATTTCCTAGAAAATGTACAAACCGTCATGATTAATGTCAACATTTGTTACCGCTAATGAAGCCTACTAGATCTCTCAGTAATTATTCATCACCTTTTTTTCATTTTGTATAAATCATGGCTTCTATTAATGACCTTATTTTAGAGAAGGTACAAGAGAATTTTGTTCACAAGAAAGAAATGAGTGAATGAACTCTGTTCTTGTTTTTCCCCTCGACCTGTCAAAATAGAAGCAAAAAAAGCTGAAAATATTATTTTTCATTACAGGTTTTATTTTCAAATGCAGCTTTATGTTTGCTCTGTGTTTGTTTTCCTTAGTGAGCCTTTAACTCCAAGGTTATGACCCAATAATGACCTCCTCTTTCCACTCTCAATTGCTTTTGACCTACTCCATTAAATAAAAAGAAATAACCTAACAGAAGGGTAACCAGATCACTGCTACCACACCAAGGAAACAGGCAGGCTTTGGGATGCTCTTCTTTAATCTCTCTATCCACAGTGCCTTCATTTTAATTTGCAAAATTGAACCCAGATCGAGAGCAGTAAAGCCTGAATACAGTAAATATTCATGCCTCAGTGATCTAGAGTGGCTCCATTACATTTCAGAGATTGGGAGAATTACCTTTTGGATTATGTATATTCATGGGCTGATTTTTATTTGAGATATAATATTACTCACATTGGACTACATGTCGCACATCTACCAAAACCAGCCTTTTCACAAAGCTCCAAATGTTCCTTACATGTAAAAGTTTTACTTTACCCTATAGTTTCCTCCCTTTTATGCTTTTCAAAGACTGGTAGTAAACAAATTTCTTTTAAAGAAGAAGAAAAAAATCCCAGTAGAAGTTCTTCTGTAAAACCTTCAACCCTGTGTTTACTGTGATATATTCTTTTGCATGTGACTTTGAAGTCTTCAGATAAAAGTAGTATTATTGTTCTAAACCTAAATCTATTTGGAAAAAAGAATTCAGTTCATTCTGTTGGAAGAAGAAAATTCCAGACAGCTTTTCTTTAACCTATTGTTTTGCATTGGTTTTGACTACTTCTTTTTGGACTTTTTCTTTGAAAAATGTTTTATTAAAATATTTTTTGATAAGTTGCAGAAATTTTAATTGGTATGTAAATGTTAAGCTTATTCTGTGCCATAATTTTACTATGGGTCTGATGTTCTCTGTCTCGATACTTGCTCGCTAAACTCACTGGCATTATACTATGCTTTTACAACGTGTACTTTGTCATCTATAGTGATAGATGGCACAAGCAGTACCACTTAATTTAAGGATACTTGACATCTTAAGGTTCCTTTTCTGGTTACAGAAAGGTTATGAGAGATTTTAGTCATTTGGAGATGAAAGGATATATAGTAGGTGTCAGGCTTCTGCTTCTTTCCGCACATCCTTGCAGAGTGGGGATCTATTCCCTGCCTATAGCCCCAAGCGTCCAACCTATATGGCTGTTATGCTCTTTTGGCCAGACTGATGAAAGGGGATGTGGTCTTCCCCTGTGTGAATAGATTCGTCCAAATCTAAGAGGCAGTGCAGAGAGAAAATAAAGGTGCAGTGGGGCTTAGTGCTCTTGGTGTTCCCCTTGTGAATCCCAGGTAGAGGAGGAGATACAAGGGGTAGAAGGCGAAGAGTGTATTAAGAACATGTAATTACTGGGAAATACTGCAGGGGCAAGTCATGCTTGACAAGCCTGATTGCCTTCTGTGGCAAAAAGTAGAAACAGGATGAGTCATGCCTTTAGTAGGGCTTGGGAAGCATCTCTCACAGCATTCTCATGTGGAAGCTGGATAGGTACGGGTTGGATTTGGGGGTTTTGGTGTGAGCTGAAAAACGGCTGAAGCAGTTGAGGCTATTGGAAGCTTTGCTGTTACTGAGGAAAAATGCTATGAAATGATAAATAGTCTGAAAAAATCAGCCTTTTGCTTTCAAAAATCTGGATGTTGAATTTTTCTTGAGAATTTGGATTGTGACAAATTCTGCAGTTCAGTTTCCTGTCTGCAGTGAGACGTAATACCACGTTGTATCACAAGGGTGACAAGACTACTGCAGTTTACCAAATAAATACTCCAGTAAGCTTACATGCAATACAGTGTGAATTTGATGGTCTACAGTAAATAATAACTGCAGGGCAGTTCAGTCACATGAAGGAAATAAAAAGAGGGTAGTTTTCTTATTCAGTGAACTTTGTCCAGCCTGTGCATGGGGTGGATTAGGTTCTATTTGAAAAAAAAATTTGAGATTATATACTAGAACACTACAGGAGAATGCATAGGCCCAGAAGGTCACTTAACTTTATGTGCAAAATCTTAATCTTAACACTTGCTAATTTTTGGTTTGTGATTGTGTGCATGAATATAGCATACTTGTAATTTAAATTAAAATTACACTATTAAAGCAGAGCAGCATGAGTGTAAGATTGTTGACCTGCTGCTTTGTTTACTGGATGCATAGCCGTATTTTAGATGCTCTGAAAGGAAATAAGCTACAGAGGAATTTTAGTATCACCTTTTATATTGCTTTATTCCAGTGTTGCAGCGCAGACTCTTCAGGCTATGGTGTTGTTTTATCAGGAGGAAGAGTAATTAAATAAAATCTGATAGCAGGTGTGTGGCATTACATAAGCACCACAGTGGTCATATGATGAATCCCCTTATAAACTTAAAATATTAAGTTAAAAGAATCATTCTGTGTGAAATAGTTCTTCCTCTAGATGCTGTATTCCTTTCCTGTCTGGAGGCAAAGTAAGGCCATGGACGAATAATAGATTCTAGAAATATTCAGGATCTTTCAGGAAATTGTGACTAAGCCCCATTGTTACTAATTGTTGCCATGGTCTTGGTGTAGTACCAACAAACTTGGAATTATTTCTGACTCTTTGAGGTTTCTACTTTTTGTAGTTTGTCCTAGCAGATGTTTTGATGTTGACTCAGATGGTTTTCCACAACCTGAGCAGTGGGCAAAGTTTGCATCGTGTGATTGCTCTTCAACAACGTGCTATTGACAGTTCCTGTCTACATTTTATGCTGTTCTGAAATCCTGGTTGAAGATTTGGGGTTAATGTTTCTCAGTGTTCATTGAGATATGTCATGAACCACAAAGGCATCTCAGAGAATTAAGAAAATATTCTGTATCTTAATTTTTAAATTTTGTTTTGATTGGAGGATGTGGATGAAGTAGGGTAGAGGCCTTGACTCGTCATTTCTGAATGCTGTTGTTGCTGTTTTGTGCCTTCATAGCCTAGGTGTCCTTTTGACACTTTCAAACAGGAGTGGTTTGCCTTCTTTGCTAAAGATGTTGCTGTTTACTCATCTATAGGATTCAGCTTTGCTTGTAAATGGTCATCCTTCATAAAGCAAAGAATTTGGTATGCTTAATGTTTGGAAGAGAATTTATGAAAAGATCTGCTTACGTGTAAAAGCAATCTTATGTCTGAATAGGAGCTTTGCTTTATTTCAGCTGTATGCTTAGACAAGGATTGGCTGAAACCTAAAAATTGTGGTAGCCTTTCAGCCAAGTGGGCTGTGCTTTTTTGACAGTGTAGCTTGATATTCTCTGACCACCAAGAGATGATACTGGAAGCAGGAAGATGAGATGCCTTATTCTGTATTTGGAAATGTAGTAGAGCAATATGGAGGAAAGCAGTCCTTTGCTTTCAAAATCAGCAGATGTAAGATGCGTTTTGGTCATGCGGTTGGACCTTGGTTTGCAGCTCCTCTTCAGCTATAAGGAAACACTTCTACTGGATAATATTAAGGTGGTGTTTCTTGTATTTGGCACTCTGCTGCAACGTATGATCAGTTTATGCCTCTGAAGTGTTTTTTTTCTCTTGTGTGCTGACTCAGGCAGGCTTGCTCTTGAGGACCTTGGGGCTGAAATGCTCCTTTCTTCATTTATCAGTTCCTTTCCCTTCTTCGATATAAGTTTGAAGATGCAGCTCTTGCCAGCTGGGCTCTGAGATGTGATCTTTATTTTAAACTGGTTGGAGTCCTCTGCATTTTAAAGTGGGATCTTTTTTTGTAATGCATATGTAATACTCCTTTTATTAATACTGCATTTATAATTAGTATTTTCTCTAATAGATTATTAAGGCTAATTTTAACTTTGCAGTTTCTCATCAGTATTACAGGGCAGTATGGTTGCTGTATCTTTCATATCAGAAAGATGTACTCACAGCATTGGGAGGCAGCAGGATGGCTAGGTTCTTATCTAAAGAAGCTATGAGCAATGGCATATGGTTGATAACTTAATGGAAGTTGGATAAATAAAGGAAAAGAAGCTCTGACAGATCAGGGGAAAAAGTCATTAGTGGACTTTTCTGTATCCTGTTTTCTGTTAGTCTGTACTAAACCACTTTGAAAATCTTTGGACTTTTCCCTTGGTCTTCAAATAACGGGTTCTCTTCTCATAATGAACACATTTGTTTATCTCAAGGGCTGAACTGCTTGGGCGCTTTTTATTTGTTTTGCATTTCTTGAATCTGCATTTGAACACAAACATCGTCTTTCTCACCCTTTTTATAGACCTTTACATAATGCTTTAATGTAATTAGACAAAATTTTAAGTGAAGCAAATCCCTTTGCAAATGATGTAAGATTTCAACACGTGGCTCTTGATTTATATGGTGAGATATAATCAATTCCCATATGCCATATTAGAAAAGAAAATGTGAGTACATTTCTTAGTGAAGTTTGTAGCAAGTTTTATAATCCTACCAGTTTTCCACGTTTACCTACATCGTAAGCACGTAATAAAGTCTGTCTCTAAAATTGCACTCAACATTGTTCACTTTCTAAGTCTCTAATTTCCCAAAAGAGGAGGAAAATATGTCTCTAGTGGATTGCTAAAATGGGTCTTGCACTATTTTCATGGACAAGATGAGATAGAAGTTGTTGAAACGGCATTTTGAGGACAAAAATTGGGGGCTTGAAAGAAATGCCAAGGATATTGGTCATAGCTGGTCTTAGTTATGAATTCCTATTGCTGAGGACAAAATGCTCTGAAGTATTTAACATCATTCTGTTGGTGGGTGGGTGGGCTGAATGATCCAGCCCCAACTCCCTACTTGAAATTTCTATTGCTGTAAAGCTAAAGAAAATGTGTGAAAGTTTAGAACTGTGCTATAACTTGTGGGGATCCCTTACATAAAAAAACCCTAGATATGCATACGAGAAACAAGTGTAATACTGAGGGCCAGTTGCATCCTTTTCAGTGCTTCCAGGTTTGTATTTTAAAGGCTAGACAAAACAAAAGTGAATTTTAGTTATGGACTTAAGTGTCTTGAAAAAAAACCCCTGCATTTGGAATATTTTAAACCATGGACAAATGCCTGTGTCAGTCAGGGTCAGAGTGAGATGGAATGAAATACCCTACTGATATTCACGGTCTGCTCAGAAAACAGGAAGTTTGTGATTTAAAGCTACCCTGGCTCTTGTTATTTGATCCAGTGGGTGCAGATCAACTCACTGATTCACTTCTCTGCTGGTTCCATGGCTGACCTTTTGAAGGAGATGCAATTCCAACTCAGCTCTTGTGTGATCTAATCCACCCCCCAATCAGCTAAGCGCACTCTAGCATTGTTGTGGTCAGATTGTAATTCCTACATATGTTATGCTCTTGGAACAGAGTTTATGGTCAGTTAAGATACTGTGCATACTCCTTTTACAGTTGATTCTGGTGCTGAGATCATGTAGGCAAAAAGGAATGGGCTTGAATGTGTTCCTCCCTACAAGAACAGATACCATGAATATAAGGGGGGAAACTGTTTACATTTAAAACGCATGAAACGCGGATTTTCAGTAATGCAGTATTTTTCCCTTCATGTGTCTGGGGATGAGCAGACCTGTTTGAAAGCCAGGCTCAGCTACAAAGAAATCAGTTGTTAAAGCTCTGGGTGAGCACAGCCAGGGTGTGGGGGGGCTTGCCTCCTAGGAGAGAGTTGTGGGCAGCACAGCTAATCTGCATTGGTTGGGAGGATAAAGCTTTGCTTTACATGATTCTGCAAGTTTTCAGTGGTGGTTTTTTTTTTTTTTTTTTAATTAGGATAGCGTCTTCTGAAAGAGCAGCCTGAAAGAGAATTAGTTGGGATCGAAGACTTTTCTTGAACTTGCATTGGAGACTGTGAGGGTGATCAGTGAATGTATGAATGGGAGCCATCCTGTTAAAGCCTTGTGCAACTAGAAAATACTAGAAAATACTCCTGTATCGATATACACAACAGCAAAGTTTCTCTTACACATAGGAATTACAGCAAGCTTTTGTTATGGGAAGTGACACTTCACAATTGTATACTCTTTTTAATGTAGTTTAACACTGAGAAATGTGGAAGAACACAGCTAGTGTTCTGGTACAAGCCATCTCTGTATGCCATGGTTGAGCTGCAAATCTCCTTGAAAAAGTTTAATCATGTGCAGTGAATATTTTAAAGTTACTTGTTAATTCTCCTTCTGATCGTTATTTATGGGCTGCATGTCAGATGCATCAAACCTAATCCTAATCATTTGAGTTAATTTAAGGGGACGGAGTAGAGAGTAGGCATAACACTTTTAAGAAGTGTTTCATAGATCCCTGATTAAAAGCTGAAATGCATTCTGAGTATATGCATACAAGAATAGATATTTTTAAACACAGTCTTTATTCTTTAATGTGATCTGAGTTCCGTGAAAGATATTTCAGATGAATATATGTAGACTGTTTTAGAGCCTGGCAAGTATTTTCTGCAACAATTTCACTCAGCTGTTGAGGTGGGTAGTTTCTAAAAAGTAATACTATAAACTGGAATATTAAGAATAAAACAGAGCCACAATACAAAGTTTGTTGTTTGGTTTTTTCTTTAAGATAGAAAACTGCATAGGTCTCTTGTGCATCTTCCAGTTCCAGTTTTGTGTTGGGGAGAAACAGGGGTGGAAGATTCCTTAGTTCTTGTCAGTTCATTCACCTTGTCCATGGTTGTAGAAGATAGAAGATTCACTGCCAGTATTATCACACATGAAATCACAGAAGTCTTTCAAACCCCCATAGTTTGGGTTGGTACTTTCATATGGCAATTCCAATCTTGTGGTACTTGTTTATTTCTTTGAAACACATGTTTAGAAGTCCTTCTATTTTTTGAAAGTGCTTAAATGTTGCTTGTATCATCAATGTTGCAGCTATCACAATGATTGAGAGGGAGGGGTAGGTTATAGTGAATGAAAGAAGGAAGGGTTTGATTTATGCTACCATACTTCCAGCCTTCAGAAGTACAATGCTGGAAGTGAAGAGAGCATGGAGGCATTAAATGCTAAATTGTTTCTGTCCAATCCTCTAGATAGGTTGTACTGTCTAGGAGGTTTGGCTAAAGGGATAACAAGTATATATTTGAGTACAAAAAATGCTTGAAAATGAAATCCTAGTGAGTATTTAGGATGACCTTTTAAGTCTGTTCTGACATTAGTTAAGATCGTAGCAAACTGTTTTGGTCCAGGTTTTTTCTTTTACAGGAACGCACTTCTTGATGCCCTTTCTCATAATAATCTGTGGATTCTTAGAGAATCCACAGGAATTAATGTGGCATTTGAGTTGAAAAATGTTGCAGTAACAACTTACTAGAATCTGAAAAAGGATGTTTCTTATGGTTTTGGTTAGCAGCCAGAGATCTGGGAAACCCAAGCTATTTATAGTGGTGAAGTTCATGGTAATTTTTATTTGTATAATTATGATTTCAAGAAGGAATACAGGAATTGTGCCATTTTCCAGAAGCCATGCAGGTGCTAGATTTTTTTTCCTCTTCTTAAAATCAGCTTTCTGTATATTGTCTGTACCTTTTTTTTGCTGACTTGTTTGGAGAGCTCTTTATATTCCACTTACTGAAGGTTTTAGTTCAGTCAATAGACTTTTCATCTACTCCATTATTTTGATCTAAGTTTCTGCAGTTTATTCCCTTCTGAGTCTTCCTTTTTTCCCCTACAGTCTTCTCTTAGAATTGTTTAGTTTGGTGATGTTGGGAATAGGCATACAGAGATTTGTCTGAAACCAAGTACTATGTCCTTCATATAGGGCAGCAGGCTTTGTAGAAAAGGAAAAGGTGAAAAACATAGTTCTCTTTCCACTTATGCATTGTATCCAAGATGCACTAAAAAAGCTGATATTTTCAGTATTATCCTGTGAGTAAATAATTCTGTGATTAAAATGAATAAGGTTAACTTCTCTAGACTGTCCGGAGTTGTCTAACCCAAACGAGGAGCTCTGCACTGTGTGACATACTGAGAATGAAGCCCAGGTCTGCTGAGTCCAGTCCTTTGGTTTGGGATTCTCTTCATCAGTGCTTGTGTATTTTGAGTCCTTACTTTCAGGCGTTAGAAGATAAGTGGGGTGGCCCAGGATTAGAGAAGATGAAGTAATAAGGGACATGCAGGGGTTGGAAGTTGATTTCACAACAGTTCCAGCTGAGCGAGACATACTAACGGCTTGAATGCTGAGAATTGCACAATAGTATTTGGCATGAACCTTTTTGATAGCTGTAGAATTGGTATTAAGAAAAGGAAGAGAGAAGAAGAAATTATAGTGAGAGTTGAGATCTATTCTGGCAATGTTATTCTGTACCCATTCACAGTATAATCTATTGTATATTGATAAAGACATGCTAAAGAAATGATCTCTGGAACAGATCATTCCCATGGAGAGTTTAGTTCTTGGATCTGAATTTTGAGGTTTCAGCCCTTCAAAAATATGTTGTGTATAACTTTTTTGTACTAAGGACTCTTGTCCAAGTATTTAATATTTATTTAGCAGATACATTTTTTTAATTGCCAGAAATACTATTTCAGTATTAAAAGCTTGGTATCTAACGCAGGGACTTCAAGCAGAGTGGTTACCTATCCAAGGGTCCAGCATTAGTGTGAATGGAACAGGTGGCAACATAAACGCAGTATCAGAAAAAACACGTGGCTACACACAAAACAGGGGGAGGGGGAATTTTATTAAATGATGGTTTGCAGAAATGAAAGAAAAGCCAAAATGAAGACTTGTTAAGCTAAAATGGTTTAGTCTGATCAAACTGTACCTAGACTGATCTTTAAAAGCTTACTTCATTCTTCTTTTCTTGAACTCCTTGAAATAAGTAATACAATAGCAAGCTCATTAAGGTCAAACTTCTGTAGCATCTGGGAAGAGCTAAATTAATTTTAAGTATAAGTGGTGGCCAGTGATGCACTCTTCTTATGATAAACCTAATAGATGGAACCCCACATTTTAGTGGCAGTGATGCTAGCCATATATTTATGAACATTCAGATCTTTGTAAGAAAGCTTTGAGGACTTTTTTTTAATATATGGAGTGTCATAGACCAGGAGATGGTAGATTGTTATATTACTAATTATTTTGCAGTGATAGTTTACAAAATTTCATTGTGCTCGGTGTTGTACAAATATAAGGAAAGGGTTTTTCTGTTCTGAACGTTTTACAGTTGAATTAAAACAAGTCAAAGAATTGTATTAAGTGATTTTCATAGAAGCGTGGGAAAAGAGTCATACAGGTGCATGGATGTGTGTTGTAGTGCTACACTTTTGATGGTGCAGGTGGTTAGGGGGAGCACATTAAGCAAGCTATTCTATGGTGTGGGTATATCTCTTGATTTGCAGGTAATATATAGATATTGCAGCACAGATGATGTAAATATCAACATAATTGTGGTCATGATAATCTTAGTCTCATGAACAAAAGTAGAGTAAGCTAAGAGGCTTAAACCTGTGGTAATTCTAAATGGCGGGGTATGTTCTTAGACTGTTCACTTTCTACATTTTGAATTGTGGACTCTTCTAGAAGGTCAGTCATCTTATGAGAGAGGTGTGATGTGTTGCTTTGTGCTTGTGATGCGCTCATGTGCAATTAGTTGCTTCATTATTTTTGTCTTGCTTTTTCATCAATAGGTGACAAAGAAAGTCAAGTCCATGCAGATGTTCCATACTCCTGTGACTTACGCTATGCAGGGTGACAGAGTAGGTATCTGTGTAACCCAGTTTGATCCCAAACTGCTAGAACGAGGCCTAATTTGCACCCCAGAATCACTTCACACCATCCATGCTGCAATAATTTCTCTGAAGAAAATCCAGTATTTTCGAGGAGCTCTCCAGACCAAGGCCAAGTTTCATATCACAGTTGGCCATGAAACAGTTATGGGAAGAGTGATGTTTTTCAGTCCAGCCCCTGCTGATTTCAATGAAGAAATTAAAGAAAATGTTTTTGATTTTGAAAAAGATTATCTTTATCAAGAGGAATATTTGTCCAAGGACTCAGTTTCTTCAGAGAACAAAGAAAATGACCAGGCAGAAGTCCTGCTCCCAAGACAACAGTGGGCTTTGCTGGAGTTTGAAAAACCAGTCACTTGTCCTAAACTGTGCCTTGTGATTGGCTCCAAGCTGGATACAGATATTCACGCAAATACCTGCAGGCTGGCATTCCATGGGGTACTTCTCCAAGGCATGGAAGACAAGAACTACATGGAGACTTTCCTTCCAAAGCTGAAAGTGTACAAACTGAAGCACAAAGAAGGACAAGTGGAAAGGGTAAGCTGTCTCTTTAATACTCTACACGGGAAGGGGAGATACTTGCTCTGTGTAAGTATATGTATTGGTGGGCTACAGAACTTTCACTGTCATGTTCCAAAGTCTTTATACGCATTTTTCTTATGTTTGTATACCCAGTGTATTTTGTCTTTTCTGCTTGCAAACAGTCAGAAATAATTGCCTAAAAGGGACTGGCTCATTCAGTTCAATGCAGTGTTGAGCAATTTGATGCTGGTTCTTCACTGGTCCTTTTCATGTCTAGCCACTCTGTTCTTCCTGCAAACTTGCTTTGTTTGTGGAACTTCCTAAGTGGCTCATCTGTTCTTTTCCCAGTTGACAAAACTTCCAGCTTTCCATTGACATATTTTACACAGTTTTCTGCAGTACATTGAAAATATAAAGACAGTGTAAAGCAAAAAGAAAATATCATTAGATTAAATAACACAAAGAACACTATTAATTCTTGTATGTGCTTTCATGATTTATTTAGTAAAAACCTCAGTTACTAACACTTATTTTAGTAGGCAAAAAGAATCTCCTGTAGGATACCTTACAGAGCTATAGCAGGCTGAAATTGGGATCAAGCTTGTGATGTGGAGAACTTTGGAGCCTTGATTAATGCATGTTGTTTCTGTGTTGCACAGGTGTTAATCTGCTGTAGTGTATGTACTTGACCTACCTCATTGTGGCAGAAAATGGAGGTGCTTTCCAGGGGAGTTAGTTTCTGCAGTAAAAATTAACTGGGATTTTTTTTACTGTCCCTTCAGTATGGATAGATACACTGTCTATAGTGGTGGGTATTATTACATTGCTGTCGTAAGTTTGCTCTTGGTGGTGGTTACCTTTCAGTAATCAGCGGAGAACCATTTGTTTATACATCCCATAGTGGAATTTTCTGGGATGAATGGTTTAGGTGGAGATGTACAATATACAAATAACTTAATTACTTACCCCTACATGAGTAGAGCTGATGTAAACTTCAGCAAATGTTTACTTGATATATTAGTGCGGTAGGTATTTTATTAACTTTTGGATAAAGGACTATTAATTTCTATTTTCCTAATCAAAACCTGATTGTCTGAAGAAAACATTTAGCGTTGTTCTTTTCAAAATTCCGGAAAGCTGTGTTGGGTACTGCATAATACCTCCCCTTACTTTACCCTAGGAGACTAAATACTTAGCATACATTGCCACGTTTCCAATTTATAATGCAGACTTCCTGAATATTTTTTTTGTTTGCTTTACTAATTTACTAGTAAAAATAAACCAAGATCCCTGTCAGGGCATGATTTTGAATTAGTGACGTTCTTTTCTAAATGCCTCGCTACATTAATTGATCAAACAGGCAATTCGTATTTCACCCTTTTCTGTGAGGTTTCTGTTGCTGGTTTAGCCTTTAAAAAAAAAAGTTTCTCCCTTGAATTTCCACTACTGAGTTTGGAGGCTATTGTTTTCAAAGGAAACTACAGACCTGTCGTGTTGTGTTGGCTGGTTGGATGCCAGTTTTGTCACTAGGAAGGAAGGCAGTTAGGAGGAGGAGATCTGTAGCTTTCTGTAAATTTTTTCTTTTTTAATATGGGTTATATGGGACACCCAAAATCAGCAGTCACCCTTCAAAATTTTCGTAGCAGGTGTAGTGTTCCGTCTGTTTGAAATGGTTGGCTACCTTCCTCTTTGGCTGATGGTGATGCTGAACTAGAACAAGAGGTCCAAAGTGTCCTGTCCTCTAAGCTGCAGAGAGGCTTAGACCAAATGTGTGTGTCTTGATACCAGTTCTTGGAATGCTCTAGAGTATCTGAACTCATGAAATATTTGCCTTTATCTTTGCTAAAAATTTTCTCGCTTGTGCATGGCCCATGATGCTAATATCCAGAGGCACCTGGCTTACCAACTCTTTTTGTTTCTCTGTGGCTGTAGGAATACGAATGAGAACAGAAGTTTTTATGACCCGTGCAGACACATGCTGCTTGTGTTTTGTTTAGCTGAAGTGAACTGGTCTCAGATTCTTTATTTTTGCTCCCAATGCATGGCACTAGTTGGTGGGAGTTGAAAACCTGCAGCGTACCAACTGTGTGAGTTGTCTGACTGGGTTAACGAAGTTTGCTATTAGCCTGGGTTGTGCATTTTAAATTGTTTTTTAGTGTTATTTTCAAATCCTCTGCCAGTTTACTTTTTCTGCAGTTGAGTTTACTGTGTACATAATGGAATAACATTAATTAAATTACACATTTTATTTTCTGGTCCAGAAAATAACCAATGAATGTGTGTAATTGAACATTTGACCAACAGTCATTTATTAGGCTGAAATATTAGTGAACTCTTTTGATATCTTCCCATGCCTTTTGAAATTGAGCTGGGTGTTTTATTATTTTTTCCTCTCTTCGTCTGTCTCACACAGTGCCCTATGTATTGCTTGATACACTGTCTGTGATTCACTATCTGTATAATACTAATTGGCCCTATAAACACACAGTTGACATCGAAAAGTCTGTCTGTGTGTTAGGTTTGTCCTTGGATTCTGCCTCCTGTGGTACTGCAGAAACTCAGTTGGCATTTTCCTTAATGCGTGCCAAAAGGGTAGAGGAGCTGAATGTCACAAGAAAAGCTTGTGATGTGAAAGTCACAGGGGCACACAGGGACTTGGGAGAGTTGGTGGGAAGAGGATTGTGCCAGTTATAAAGGACCTGCTGGGGAAGTACTTAAAGCGTTAGCTGAGGAAGCTGCTATTAAGTCTGTGCCTTTGCAGAGCAGAGGGCAGCAGGAACAACTGGGTGGTACAGTGACTTATTTTAGTACACAAAGTCGCTAGCTAATAGAAAATCTGAATCAGCTGGTCCCACCCTGATGCTGATGGATGGCTGGAGATTAAGATCGCTGAATTTAGGGTGTCTATTCTTGGCACAGATACAGGAAAATTTCTTTCTCTTTTGAGCAAGGAAGCTCCCCCCTCCTCACCTTCCCTGGGGAGGCATAAAAAAATAATAATTTTAAAAAATACATGTTACCTTCATGAGAAGCGAACTCTTCCTCCAGGGAATACTGCTGGGGGAAATTAGCTTCATAGCTTCCTGAAGGGCTTGGGAGAGAGGGAGGCAGGGGCATGTAACATCCACCTTCCCAGGTTCAGCATGGGGTGGAAACATGCTCTCAGAACCAGGCTGTAGTAAATTCATTAAGTTTTATCACCACAGTACTTCTTTTTTATGCCCCTTGTATGTGCCACCCCCCTGGATTTTAAGGTTGTGGTTGTTTGTGGTTTTTTTGTTGTTTTTTTTTTTTTTTTTAATATTATAAAAGGTTTTTTGGCTAAGAGCAAATGCGACACTTTTACTGTTTCACATGAAAATCAAATCTATGAACGGGTAAACACCATATTTCTAAAAGGGAAAAAAAATCATACTTAAACTAACAAGTGGTCTTGAATTAGTACATTTTAGTGAAAAATCACTCCTAAGCTTTGTGGTTAATCTCACCTGCTCAAGTCATGGTAAATGTTCTACAAAAATTCAAGTACCCTTGCACTTCTGTACTGCTTGCTGTTTCCTTTTGGTATCTTGCCTTTTTAATGCTAAGACTCAAATAGAGCACTGGGAGAGAAAGAGTCAAAGCCTTACTACTGTTGTACACCAGGATCTTTGAATTCACCTGTCTGCAGTGTGTTCTTGAGCCTCTCACATCCTTGCTTATTTATCCACTGATCTTTTTTTTAAGGTATGTATTAGTGTAGTATCTGAGAAATCTGGCTTTAGAACATTTATCATTTGCCTTTTCAGTTAAGTTAGTCTTGTCTGAGATGCTGCATAGTGCAGGAAATCAGCTTCTAACCAGGATAGGGGATTTTGGGGTCTGCACCTATGCTGGGATTGTACCTTGGTTACAAAAAAGATGCACGATTCAAACTGGAGTTAGTATTTTATCTGATAGCTTTTGAACTGTTGTGTAAGCACGTGGATGCTCCTGTTCTGCTTTAGACCAGATTTGTTTTGGGGTTAGAGTAAGTCTTTAGGAGTTAGTTTTAAGGAAAATCAAAATCTGCCATTCCCTCAGAACTAAGAGGGCACTAGCAAAGGATTTTATTTGCTTAAATTGATGATTTAAAAATGATGTAAAATACTAGTATGGTTTTCTCTTGCAAAGAGGAGTTAAGACAGGGGAGTTCACTGGAAGGACGTTTCTGTCAAGCGTCTTTCTGGCATGGTTATATGGAGGCAGAGACTGTTGCCCTCTGGACACTATTTTTGCAAAACCTTGGCTGCCTGACAAATGTACTTTTGATAGGAAAAAAAGCTAGGCTGGCAACAAGTGGCTTGTCCTGATAAAAGGTAAAAGCAGGGCTGAGTGCTATTCTGAACACCAGTGTTGCTTTAAGGAGTGTGATGTGAGAATCTTGGTGGAAAGAGGGCTGTGAAGGAAGTTTATCCCTCTGAACTGGCATACTGTGGTGGCTGTGAACGTGGGTTTGCAAAATGTAGTAGGTCAGCAGCCCCTGGAGTTGGAGACAAGCAAATTATGAAAAGCAGCAGCTGTTATCTTTGGTCTTGTGCTTCTGGAGACAGGCTGCTCACTAGTCAGCTCCTTGCAGTTCTGTGGGCCGACTCACTTGTATTAATCCTAGCACCATCTCCAAAATATCTTCCCCTCTGAATTTTACCTCTGTGCAGCATTGCAGATTAATTGCAGTCTGGCTCGTGAAGCAGTTACTCAGTTCCTGGGATAAATCCTTTATATTTTTCGTGTTATTTGCTCTTTTCCTTTCATGGATGTATAGGTTGAGTACAATGAGTTTCAACTGAAAGGTGAACTGTAGAAGTGCATCATGCTTTCCTGCATGACTCAGATATTCTGCCTATTTTGAAAGTGTTTGCACAAGCAGGATTTATCTTAGGGTGGTTGCCACAGGGTCCTATTGTCAAGGATGATCGTAAATCAGTAGCTCTGTGGCAGAAACGAAAGGAGAAGGAAAAGTCTCTGCCTTGCTTGCATAGCACAAGCTGCACCTTCTGCACTTTCAAGCTTGTGTAGTCAAAAATATGTGCATGTCTCAGCTGCGATTGTTTTCCATTTTACGCATAGCAGAATGTTTTCCTATGAGAATGGGCTTGTCCTTCCTAAAGATGCTTTCTCTGTGTTCTTTTGACATAAAGAAAAACTAATTCTCTCTGTATTTCGAAGTTTTTAATGTATTTTTCTCATTATTTGCCTTGCCTCCTAGGCTTTACTTATTTGATGGTAATCAACGTTGCACTTCTTTCTTCAGCAGTTTCCTTTCAGGTGTCACAGCCATAGGATGTCCCAGTTTTATTCAGAATCAATCTGTCCCCAAATTTTGTGGGTTGTTGGATAGTGAGTTTTCTTAGTGAACTCGTTCTCCTGGGGACTGAGGCCATTATGTAGCTCACATGCTTAGTTTGTGGAGGATGGAAGAATCAGTTATTGCTTAATAACATCATGTTACTAATTATTGAATATGAGCGTGATCTAGGTGTCCCCAAAGAGAAAAGCATTGTTGTTAGGAGCAAGATGTGAAAGCAGGGTAAGTTATCAAGATTTTTATCAGAGTATCTCTTCTGAAGCTTGAAGAGAAAAAGCTTATCTTTCAGAATCTTTTTAAAGTGGTGGGTTTTTTCTCTTCTTACAGTAGGAAAACAGGAGCTGTGTCAGAGCAAGTGCATTACCTGAGTGGTCAAATGGAAGATCTTTGTCACCATCGCTTAACAGATCTTTCTGGCCTTTTCAGAAGGATGATGCGATATTGTGAAGATGAGTACTCGTAAGCAACTGCAGGAAGTTTGAGGAAATAGTATTTAAATTTGTTGATGACAAGCAATGACCCAGACTATCCTTTTAGGGAGCTAGATAGTCTGAAAAGCAGAAGAGGGTCTTTCTAACAGTTATCAGCCATATTTAGTCTTCTAATTCCTTTTGGCTTTTTATGAATGAAAATACCAGTGTTTAGTTTACAGAGTACATGTCAAGTTTATAGTAGCTTAGCCACACACTTAACCAAACTGCTGAAGGAGGGCATGAAGGAGGGAAAATGAACTTGCCCATGAGTGCATAGGAACATCCACTGTGGTTTACTTAGGGAATCAGACCAGACTTCTGGGAAAGTTGTCTTTGCTTGGGGAGGTGGTAAGTTAGCATGGGAGCACCAGAGTACTCCATTCTGGAAAGATTCCCGAGTAGAGGATCATATGTGAGCAACGCTGGCACTTTTTTTACTGAATCTTCTCCAGGTGTCTTACCAGTAATCCAAGAATTCATTTCACAGAGTGGAACCCATGCACTGTATTTAAAATATTTGCCAAAGAAACACTGTTCCTTGAATTTTTTGTTGCATGGTTGGAGTACTGCTAGGAATGAAGTAAATTTTACCTGCTCAGGTGGTTAGATTCTTCCATCTAACTTATGTCCAGATAAAGGATGTTTCATTGGCTTACTACAGCTATTGGTTCATCTGCTGTTTTCTCAGAGTGGCACTGTAGTTTCAGCAGGCTGGCAGGCAAAACACTGTCAGCCAGACAATGCCACTTTCTGGGTGGCTGATGCGGTGTGCAGACTACGGGCACCATGAGTAGCAAGGCTAAACTGTACAGTGAAAACTGGTTGAGTGCTGCCTGCAGGCACAGGCGGTGACCTGGGCTGTTGCAGAACCTTTTGTGACTCTAGCTGGGAGAAGTGGTGGATGTCGCTCCATCTACTGTAAACATGCAGACGCCACAATTAATATTTTTCCTGCTTTGAAGTCTGAACATGAGTTTGTTTGGTTCTGCTTGGCTGCTGATGGTATGCTAAATACAGTAATAATGCAGAGATGAAGGCAATCAGGTGAATAAAAGTGCACAGCACATTCACTGGTTAAAATGTGCTGTAAAAGAGGAATATAAAAGATGCATTTATTTATTGGCTGTTTAGTTTTTGAGTAAAAAGGTTTGAGAAGCTTAGTGGGGGGAGGGCTGTATGCTCATTGAACAAAAATACCATTTCTGTTAAACAGAACTGAGAAAAGAGTGGCGATGTTTACTGACTGACACAACATATGGATTAATACAGTAGAATAATTTTTTCATGAAAGTATACCAGCTAAGTAACAGAATCTGCTTGCTTACTCATAAGAAAAAAATTGTTATTTTGTTCACTCACCAAAAAAATAATGGTTTGCTCCACATGACTGGGTAGTAGAATTTTGCAAGGTTTGAGCAACACCTATGGTTATTATTTATATTATTAAATTTAAAATGCAGACATGCTTTTGGGCCTTACAAGTGTATGGACAGCTGGTCTTGATTTTTCTGAGGTTGTGTAAGAGTCACCTGTGGGGGAATCGGTTTGTCAGCAAGGCAACCAATACACCATTTTATTTATTGGATACAAAAATAAATTAAGAATGTTACTTAGGTTGCAAAATCAAGCACTTGAAAGTTAGGAAATACCAGATTTACAGTTGCCTATGCAACATTAATTCTGTTCCCCTGTGCCTCTCCCTTGTGCACTTAATAAGGCAGCGTTCCTGTGAAATTTTTTTGGATGTGGTCATGTAAAGACTATATCATAGGGTATATCAAAGGAGGACAGGAATAAGGTTGTATGGACATCTGGCATTTCTTAACTACTTAAGTGCCCAATTCTGCAACTTAAATAACTTAGGTTTTATATAAATGTAATTTCCTAGGCATTTTTAAAGTAAAATGGTAAAGTAAAATTAAACGTACCTATTATTGAACTGTAACCATCTCTTCACTGTACACCTTCCCTAGGATTTGAGTTACAGATATTCAGCAGTGTAGCACAGACTTTCATTGCTTGATACCACAAACCTTGTTAACCAAATGGCAGAAGGAAACTGTTATCCAAGAGATATGGTGGACTGTTGGACTGTGGGCAGAGGAACCGCACACTAGAGCTAGAGATTGTGAGGGGAGGGGACAGGCTTGGGGTGTTTGTATGTCCGTGTGGTGCCTTCAGAAGGGGATGCGAATCTGTGTTGAGTTAGCACTCTGCTTTCCTTCGACATCATTTGCTTCAGGCAGCTCTTTGCAGGCCTGTCCTCATTGCCTGCTTAATTTCCAGTGAGGATTTTGTAAACCTCTGTTCTGTGTGCCTCTCTGCCCTCCCCAAGCAATATGTAGCATTTTCCTTTAGAAACAAATTAACTTACTGTCCCTGTACTTGACCAACTGCTATGTGCCAGATCTATGTGCTGTTCCAAATGAAACTTGCCGGGTATCACTGATGTTTGGTTTTGGATGTTTAAGATCTCAGAACCTGAGATCACCACAGGTAAAACACTTAAAAGAGTTGAAGAAAGTGCCTGTGTGTTCTTAAGTCACAGCGATACCACCAGAGTCATTCTGGCCGCTCAGAACCGCAGGCTGGGGGGAGCCCTCTCCAGCTTGCCAATCCTCTCTGTGTCCTTCTTATGAGGCCAGGTCAAGACTTCTGCATCTACAGATCCTCTGCTCTACAAAACAGCCTCTTTCTTGGTTTGTGCTTGGGTGGTAAGCATTACAGGGTTTTTAATCGTTATAGCATTTCAAGGCAGGGCTGGTCTGGAGATGGAGGTCCTGTGTATAGTAAGTCTGTAGCCTCCTCTTTTTCCCTCTCTGTTGATGTTGAGTTTCTTACATAATGGCAACACAGCATGAATTGGGGTAAAGATAAATAAAATAATGACATGAACCAGTTTCTTCTCACTTGGTAAAATGAACTTGTTCTTAACTAGGCTGTGTCAGGAATTTAGTGCCTGTGGTTTTTGGGGATTCAGCCCTCATAAACTTTAAGTAGAGGTGAGGGAAACTTGTCCTCTAAAGGTGTATAATGAAGTTAGTGTCCTGTTTGTGCCCTGTGCATGCACTGGTGGGTAAGTACGGATCTTTTAAAATCTAAACTGGTCTGGTTATGCAGTTCTTACTCATTGTCCTGAGTTAATACTAAAGGTACCCTTTCCACTCCTGTACTAGTTTTAACCAGGTTATAGTGATGGCGAAACGCTCGGCAAAGGGAAAGGCGTTTATGGCTGCTTGTTAGAAATCCTCAAATGCCATCATGCCTTCACTGAGAAAGGAAGAGAAGGGCAGAGAAAGGAAGATGTTTCTTGGATACAAGAAACAGGCTTGAGAGAGATGGGACAAACATCTGGAAACCAAAGTTAGTGGATATGTGGAGATATCTGTGTGATGGCTTCTTGCTCTGTCAAAGTGGTAGTAATGAGGCATGAAGTACTGCAGATGAACTTTTCATCCCCGTTCCTTCTGCCTGGATGGATGTTCAAAGTCAGAATTTTAGTTTGTTCTCTTGGAGGATGCTGAGAAGGTGTTTAAAGCCCAGCACACAACCGGAAGCTTCTAGTGCCGGAGGGAACTGCAGAAAGAAAAGCCTTTAATACTTTTATGCTGATGTAAGCTTTTGAGGAAGCAACGTGGCTGACTAAATAGTTCGTTCTTTGTACCAAGTCGTTCACCTAGTTCTCAGGAACAAACTAAAAGTTGGAACAGTCTTTGGAGAATCGAAAAAGATGAAAACCCAATTGCCAGTGAAATCCTCTCAGTTCCCTTCTCTTTCTCCCTTTTTGCAGTCTCATATACCGTCATTTTCTCTATGCATGAAGCCACATTTTAAAAAAGAACAGGAATTTGCAGCCTCCAAAATAGTCCCATTTCTGACACAGAAATGGAAAGTGCTTGCAACTGTTCTCTAGAAACAAATGAGCTGTCACTGATCATGATGAAGATCTCTCAAGTGTACTTTTTCTGAAGCACAAAAAAGTAATAGAAACACTTTGTATATTCAGTGTTAGTTATAGGTTCTTTTTTGTTCTTTTTCTCCTCCTGTTGTTTTCTGCTTTGGTTTAAACAGGCCATTTTTCAGTTTGCTGAGAATAATCAGAGCTGTTTTTATCCTTTTTCAAAAATCGGTTTATTTCTGTTTAAACACATATAACTTCAGATTAAATCAGAAAAGGTTATTTGTTCTGTCTCTTCTTAGTATTTAATATTCAGTGCTTTTACTTTCTCTGTCTCAAACCTTTTCTTATTTCCTGTCTCATTCTGGCACCTTCTTTGTTTCCTTCTGTAAGTTTCTGGTCTGATCTCCTTTTTTTTCCTACAGATATGTTAGGACACAGGGAGTTACTTGCTATTTGCTCTCAAAATGTATGTGATGGATTGAGTGTTCAGATGACAGTAATTTCAAAGTGATCTTGAAAATGAGAGTGCTTTAACAGGCTGGACAGTATAGCTTGCTATCCCTGCTCAAAGGGAAATAGCGGAATTGTTTTTCCTTGGACCTATGCTATGGTTTGCAATGAATGCCAACACATGTAACATTAACTGTAGTTTTGCAAACAATATATGGTAGTGTAAGTACTGCTTAGATGGGGAGTGTGAGGTGGTTAATTTTTTCTGTGAACTTCTTGGTATTAGCAGAATTGTTATGTGCCAGAGATGTGCATACTTCACCTATGGTTATAAAGTGCTGTTTACTTTTTTCCTGCAAACACAAAAGCCAAGTGGCAAGGGATATTTCATAAACTCATTGCTATTGTGTCTTCTGGTCTAAGCCATAAAACAAGAGTAACAGAGACTTTCCCTTTGAACTTGAAATCCCTTTCTAAGCTGCTGATCTAACCTGAGCGAGAGGGGGAGACTACACCAGCAAGAAAATTTTTCTCTTCTGAGTATTTCTCCACACACACACCCCCACCTCCACCAGCTTTTTTTAAAAGTCCTTAAGTGAGTTTGATGCTGCACCTCTGCCCATAAATTTAAAAAAATATTATCGTAATGTAGGTCAGTGAACTGAAACGCCACTGTACACCATGGGGGATTAAAGTCAGAGAGGCAGCCCTCTCCCACTCCCACTAGGTCATATGACAATATAAACAAGAAATGCAAGGAGCCTTCAGATTTTTCTTGCCCTAATCCTTTGTTTATGCAGCACTTAAACTGACTTTTGGGGTCGTCTCTGTCTGGCATTAAAGCCCTAAAGCTTTTTGAAGTTTCCCTGAAGTTAATAAAATTAGTCTGCCCTCATTGCTAGGCCCCTTGCTGCTGCTTCGGAGCAGACTGCGTATCCCTTACTGTCTTTGCGGCATTTGGCTTTTTAAGTTAATAATATTTTATAACCAAAAAAAGAGTGTTTGAGAGAAAAGCAGAAAGATCTCCCAAAAGGCTGTTCAGCTAATAGGCAAAATGATTGCCATGGTAGATGTTCTGAGAACTCAAAGGGGATTAACTTAAAATCCACTGATTGGAGGTAAATTGCTGGTAAAGTAATTGGAAGTGTTGAGTTTCAGCTGGAGAGAACAACATGCATTTCTGTGGCTTTTTACAAAGCAAAACTAAAATAAAAAAAAATTAATTTTTCTCTTATTTTTATAAAATGGTCTTAAAGTTGAGAAAATAGGGTTTCCTTCATAGCAATTATCTCTCACCTATTTAATTTCACTGAAAAGACTGATCATTTACCTTAATTTTTGTTACATCAGGAATTCTCTCATTATTTAGTTGTCTTCAGGGATAAATTGGTCATTGGCTAACTGGGGGAGATGGACAACACAGGCTGGGATCTATAGTGTTTAGTGTATGAGACTGAGACTTCGGGTCATAGAGGTTTTATTCCAAACATCCACTCAGGCAAGTCACTGATCACTTATTATCTCAGCAGCACTAAAGAAGTTGTTTTTCTAATGGCCTATAGAGATATCCAAGGAATAATGGTGATATGGATAGAACATATCCATCAGCTAAAGGAGGGATTTTTTTTTTAACAAGTTGACCATTAGAGTGAAAGGAGCACTGTAGCTGGAGGCTTTTGTTACTTTGCTAAACTGTGTGTACAAGAGCAAGACCCTAAAAAGCACACATAGTTATAAAAGATGAGGCGTTTTAAAATCAAAAGGCATTAAACGAGTATGGCATACCTAAAGGGTGATGGATTTCATTGCTGTTATCATTACTAGTTTACTGAAAGGTACATAATGCCCATAACACTTGTTGACAGAAATTATTCTGAGGGCTTTTTTGACAGCCGTGCCAGGGAGGCTCTAATTGAACCATGCTAGCCTAGTATGATTGCTCACCGTGTAATTCTGTTTTTAATTAAGTTAAAGATAACTTTGAAGTGCTCTTGGAAAAATGAAAGATGTTTAGGTTGTCTTTAAAGTTGGTTTCCTGTGCCATTTTGTGGGGATAACTACAAAAATAATAGATATATGGAAGATCCTCACTGGAGTGTAATAAACTGTTTCAAACACAGGGCCAAGAAGCACATAGCCAGCAGTGGAGGAGAGGGATGTTCAGTTTTGAAATTCTTGTTTTAGGAATAAAAGATATATAGGAAGAAGTAATAGTTTTATTTTACTAGCTAATACAACTGGAAAAAGAAGGTTTTGAGAATGTAGGTATTCTTCAGGTTGGAATTGAGCACTTCTTTTTCTGCTAGTCTTCTATATCAGACCAAAAGAAAGGCAAGTGTGCCTGAAAGCTTATCTTCCCCCTCTATCAGCACCTATTATCAGTGTCTCTAGTAAAAGACATTATTCAGTTTTATATTTAAGCCAGAGGTCGCCCAACAGTGATACTACCATTAATGGTTCACAAGCTATTTTGAAGCAGTGTTTGCTGGGGGGTGTAGGACACATGGGGAAAAACAGAAATGTGACCTTTTGGGATAAGATGAGGAGTGGATGTTCAGGCAGCAAATGATGCTGAGACATCTGAATGCTTCTCCTGCAGCCTTGACCCTGCACTTTACTGGGAGCAGAGCTGCCTGTACTGTTGTCATCTCCATGTGAAAGAGGAAGATGGGCTGCAGACATGTCTTATCCTGCAGGTGCGTCTGGTATGGGACAGGGTGAGGTCCTGCCAGCGCTCTCTAGTATTGCACAGCACTTTCAAGGATGTTTATAGCTGAGCAGGCAAACCCTATTTAAAACAAAACAAAACAAAAATTAAATTTCTGATGCTAGGTTTACTGCCATACTGAGATTGGCATTAAAATAGAGGCATACATGTGTAAGAAAATAAGAAGAACGTTAGGGATTTCAGTCTACATATGCACTACTGTTCATGGAAGAGGCTTCAGGGAAGGAGAGTAACTTAATAAACCTGCAATACTTTGAGTCATTTAAACTGAATAAAAGGGAGTGTTCAAAATTGGTTATTCTTCACTGTTCTAAGTCACTTTGGTCTTTGAAAGCCCTAGGTTTATCTAAAAATAGCTCCTAAGATATGAAGAAGAGCTGCAACTTTTGCCAACAAAAAAAAATCTTGAAAAGATTTAAGTAATATCCCCTTATTTCTGATAAGTAAATAAATGTTCTTGCTGTGGCTACGAGGTAGAGTAACTCCAGGCGTTAGGTATACAAGGATATTCACACCTGCAGGATTAGGCTCGCTTGACTGCACCTTATACTTTGTAATGCCTAAGGGAGGGGTTTTTATCTTGCCTTACCCACCAACCTTGCTGCCTCTTGTTCCTGATAGCTTAATTAAGAATTCAACTTGGAATGGTTCTTCCCACTGGGTTACAAACCTTGAAATTAAAATTGGATACAATGGTCATAAGGCTTTTAGTTTAACAAATCAATGTGTATGTAAAGATGAATATTTAAAAGGCTCTATTTAGAAGCTCTGAGCAATTCTGTCATTTCTGTGGAAGTGTAGCTGTTGGAGTGCAGTTCTGGAGCTAAGAGACAGAATGTTTATGTAGGTGATAATGTACTTAGCTGTAGGATAAGTAATGGAATAAACTTTTTGTGAGCATAGGTGCTTAAGTGACTTTCATGGGAAGGTTTCAAAGCAGAAAAGAGATTTTAATTAACTGATTTTTAAAGCATGTTCTGATGCAGGTTTTGTTCTTCCTATATTAGTAGAAAGGAGGTAAAAGCAGAAAAATATTAATTCATGTAGTCGTCTTTAATTCACGTAGAAGACTATGGTTTTAGACACAGTTGCCTTAAACTCAGCAGTTGAGGTGGCTAGTCTAGAGTTTTGTTCATTTGGGGATAAATGGTTTTCCAATGGTAGGGTGGTAGAAGTCACCAAACTTAAGAGTATCTTGTAGGTATAATTTTTTTACTTTAGATTGTAGGCTCATGAAGCTCTATTTCTTTTGCAGGTGATAGATGACTACGGTGTGATTGGTCGTTCATTGTTCAAAAAGGAAACAAACATCCAGATTTTTGTGGGTCTAAAAGTCAAACTATCTACAGGAGAAGATGGAATAATAGATGGTGGTTTTGGACAAAGTGGCAAATTTAAAATCCGAATTCCAGGTAGGTGCTTAACAGGTAAAAAAAAAAAGCTACCATAGAATCATAGAAGAGTTTGAATTGGAAGAGACCCTTAAAGGTTATCTAGTCCAGCCCCCCTGCAGTGAGCAGGGACATCTTGAACTATGTCAGGTTCCTCAGAGCCCTGTCCAACCAATGTTTCTAGGGATGGCGCATCTACCACTTCTCTGGGAAACCTGTTCCAGTGTATCACCACCCTAACTGTAAAAAATTTCTTCCTTATCTGGTCTGAATCTACCCTTTTTTGGTTGTCTATGTCAAGTGTAGAAGATCCTTCCATCTTGCAAGTCTGAATGGTACCAGTAATCTGAAGTTTTGAAATCGGCTCATATTCAGTTGAACCACTGATGATTTGGTGGATTGTACCTCTTCTAAATGATGGTGGCTGTGACTTATATTGTGAGACTGAATGGCCTGAAGCCACATCTCCCGTGTCAACAAACTCCGGTCTCAGAATGACTTCTTGTTAAGTGTCAATAACACTGAAATCATGCTCTGCCCAGAAAGGCTTGTGGAAATCTCTCCTCTAAATATATATGTATGACTTGTACCAGAGCCCTTCTGAACAAATAAAGGAAGATAAACCTGCAATAATTTTTACCTGTAGCTACTTATTAAATATAGTATAGTGGATGCAAGTTCCTTAAATTGGCTCTGTTGTGCATGTTATTACCTAACTTGCCTTCAAGCAAAAACTGCTTGATAAATGAGGTTTTGGAGATCTTAAGAGTTTTTTTTTATTGCTGGTGTCTCCTGGTTTTATTCTATTATATATTACTGTATTTTTCATCCTTGCTGAATTACAGCAAGAATTTATGCCTCCTTAGGTTAGAGCATCAGAAATGATGGGTGCTAGAGTTTATAAGTGTCACTACTGGGTTTTTTGCCTCCTTCTTTAAGGTAGGAAAGTTGTTCTGAACCTTTTAAAAAGGCAATAATAGATGCTGCATTTAACTCGGGTTAAGGGATAAGATTTTAATGATACTAGAAGTAGTTTATATTTCTGTAGGGTCTTCAGCCCATTTGTCACTGGTTAATCCTCTGCCCTCTGTTGTACAAGTGGAGAAAAGAAATCATGATGTTCTATGACAGCAATCACAGAGCGATTGATCCACAGAGAAAACTGAAGTTTCCTCATTTCTTGCTGAAGATGGACTATTTTCCACTTAAGGCTTGATGCAAGTGCACAAATTTTGACCCTCAGCAAATCTCCTTTCTTCTTCCTACCACTGTGCATATTTAAAGAAAGAAGTTGCACCAGATACATGTATGTTTTGCATTTTCTGTTATAGAAAAGCTTTTAAGCGTTCACTGAGATAGATACCTCAGGTAGGTGGTGAAATGATGTATAAATGACCTTAACACTGAAAAGTGTTCAAGCTGGAAATCAAAATGATATCTTTCTTAAAAGCATAGTGTTCTTAGTAGCTTTTATCTCCTGGAGGTAACAATGTGATGAAAGAAGAACAGGAGGATGGCATTTATGTCGCCATTTCCACATTTTGGGTGAGGGAAATGGTTCTTCATGGGACAGGGAGAAGCCTAATAAGGAGTCTTTGTCACCATTGTGGATGTAAGCAGGAGCTATAATTGTGAACCAGTAGCCACATCAAGAAAATTGTACACAGATTCAGAAAATCGCTTTTTGCTCCATATAGAGTTAGTGGGAAGAAATGATACCTTTCACCAAGGTGCTCATTATCTAACCTTGGCTATACTCCTCAGATGTTAAACAGAAGACCATGGAACACAGGACCCTTTGTAGTTTGTTCTTTCAATGAGAAGAATATGTAGTAGAATACTAGAATTCAATACCTCTTGAAGCTAAGCAGAATAATACAATTTAGTTTTCTTTAGTCTGTGTCAATTTTGGTTACTCTTGGTATCTGGAAAGAAGAGGCAGTAGCTAAATCGGCTCAGGTAGAGAGCATTAAGCAAAATATGACTAGCAAGTCAAAAACCCGCGGAATTTGGAAGGGCCTGAAAACCTGTGCCTTTAACAGTTGCAGAGATTTGTGTGTAGGGGGAGGGCTATTGCTGTGATGCTGTTTAAGTCAACTACAGTTCACATTCCTTTGTTAGGTCAGTGTTTTTTAATGTGTCTGCATCCTGTTGGTGGGTTTTTAGATTTTATGTTTTTTAATTAGCTTTAACTGGTCAGACTCTTCTCTCCCTTCCTCCCCGCTATTCTTCAACCTTGTCTCCACTTGTAGAGTCTCTCTTACAGATTTCTTTTGCGAAGAGCTCTTTTTAATTTTTCTGAAGCTATTTTCCTGCGATTGCTTCACAAATGTGTCAGGGAGTGGGAGGGAAGGGAAGGAAACATGCAAGTTGAAAACTGCCTTGGGCTACCTTAGCCTGGCAGTCAGTCAGTCCTCCTGTATTTAAAACCAGTCTTAACCTCTGGAATTGAATAGCTTGTTTGGGAAGTTAACCTGATCTGGTAGCTGAGGCTGGTTTTAGAAACCAACCTCTACCTGATTTTTATTGCTGTGTAGGTGTATCAGAGACTTGTGTCCTGACTACTTACGGTAATAGTAGACCATGGCATGTTGTAGGGTGTTCATGGTCCTGCTGGTGCCAGCAGCCTCCAGCACTGTGCCTGCTCACGCGAGCAAGTGTTGGGTTCCCCAAGTGTTGTTCCTTAGTCACTTGGAAATGACTTGTGTTTGCCTATAGATCACAGCCGGGGAATGTTGTCTTACGTCGTCTGTGGCCTAAAACTTGGCAGACCTCATGACTGGGAATGGCAGAACACAGATCTGTTTCTTATTCTGGCACTGTTTGTGTGCAGCTATAATTCAGATACTTCTCTCTGCCTTTTCTGCCAGGCAGCTTTCCAGCCTGCTAGTCTTGGGGAAGAGTGGCTGGAGAGCTGCCCAGCAGAAAAGGACCTGTGGGTGTTGGTCAACAGCTGTCTGAACATGAGCTGGCAGTGTGCCCAGGTGGCCAAGAAGGCCAATGGCATCCTGACTTGTATCAGGAATAGTGTGGCCAGCAGGAGTAGGGAAGTGATTGTCCCTCCACTCAGAACTGGTGGGGGCCGCACCTCAAATACCATGTTTGGTTTTGGGCTCTTCACTACAAAAAAGATACTGAGGTGCTGGAGCGTGTCCAAAGAAGCTGGTGAAGGGTTTAGAGCGCGAGTCCTGTGAGGAGCGGCTATGGGAACCTGGGTTGTCTAGTCTGGAGAAAAGGAGGCCCGGGGAAGACCTTATTGCTTTTTACTGCTACCTGAAGGAAGTTGTAGTGAGGTGGGTGTTGGTCTCTTCTCCCAAGTAATGAGCGATAGATAAGAGGAAATGGCCTGAAGTTGCACGAGGGGAGGTTTAGATTGGTTACTAGGCAAAGTTTCTTCACCAAATGGTTTATCAAGCACTGGAACAGGCTGCCCAGGGAAGTGGTAGAGTCACCATCTACCACTGATGTAAAAGATGTGTAGATGTGGCGCTTAGGGACATGGTTTAGTGGTGGACTTGGCAGTGCTAGGTTAATGGTTGGACTTGATCTTAAACGCCTTTTCTAACCTAAATGATTCTATAATTCTATGATTCTCTGTTCTCTGTGAAATGCAGATAATTACTCTCCATTCTGGGGGAAAAAAAGATAAAAATAAAAACAAATCTGGATTTAGATTTATTCCAGACTTGGAGCATTAATTTGCTTGAAAAGGCTTAATTATCTTAGAGTACAAAAAACATATCTAGAGTACAGCATGCAATTGGAAGTTCTTCAGTCGCTGAAAGATGTCAGCAGTTTGGAAAAAATTCAGGGAAGAGCAGTAAGAATGCTGGAGAGGCTGAAGGGATTGATTTATGAGGGAAAGAAGATGAAAAGAAATGCATGAAACTTGGCTAAATGATGTCTAAGTGGGAGATATGATTATCTGCAAGTATTTGAAGAAATTAATGGAGAAGAATCCCTAGGGTGGTCCAAGGAGGCATAAGTGAAGCTAATAACATGAAATAAAGCAAAGTGTAACTTGACAATTGAGAGATGTTATTTAGCAGAGTTTTCTTGCACCTCTAGATCATCTTTGCAGAGGAAGATGATGTAGTTCCATTTTGAGAATGCTCATATAGTTTACCTGGATATTTGCTAGTGCTTGTGTCAGGGTAAAACAGATGGGCAGCAGGGTGGTGGAAAGTAGAAGGACAATGTATTTTTATCTTGTTTCTGTTTTTGTGTTCAGGCACACTTTTGTTGCTTGAATGACAAGTTATAACCTTTCCGGACTGTGTGCAGCAGCATCTACTTTAAAAAAATTTTTTAAAGTATTTGCTGGCAGATCTGCTATTCTGTAGCACTAGGTTGTTGAGCTGTTTGTGTTTTAACTGAGGAAAAAATTTCAAGGCACGTTAATCGATGACACTTACTTTCCAGACTGGTTGTATGATCAAATACATAAAAAGGGGGGAGTAATCTCTAAACTCACAAGAAAGTTTTGCTTAGTTTAACAAGCTGCTTAAGAACAAACAGGATTTGAAAGGCAATTTAAACTACAGTGCTTTGTAAGTTATGCTTGTGTGCGTATGAGCAAGTGAGCTACTGATGAAGTGGTCTTACTGGGGTGGATGATATGTGGCAGCTGTTTTAGTTGTACATGGGAACGCTGCATTATATAGTGAAGGTAAATGAGTGAAAAGTATTGTTCACCTTTGAAATAAAGAGCAAGCTTGGGGAGGCAGGAACTGTGTGTTTAAGTGTCTTATTCTAAAGATGACAAAAGCTAACAACGACAGTCTTTGCAAAATGCTTATTTCAACATACGTTGCACCTAGGAATGTCATGCCAATTGATAAGAAATTCAGAGGAAAGTTCAGTGAATCGTTTGAATAACTTAGTGCTAATTCTGGATTTTGTTAACTGTCTCTCACCGAAGAATTGACCCTGTAAAACTCTGCTTTGGTTTGCAAAATCATCGTCTCTTGATGTGTCTCATGACATCTTCTAAAAGATTGGCTCTAGATATGCCCATTTCATTGGTTTTGGCATGTTACATTTGCCTTGTGCTTAATTATTGTAAAATGTAGTGACTTTTTAAAGCTACTTGGAGCGCATATGATATCTTGGGCATAGTTCATTTTCCTTTCTTTCTGTCTTTACCGTCTAGTTGCTAGCAAACTGTTCATCCTTTCTGAGGCACTGTGGTGTGTTTGACTGCAATTCTTTTCTTCTCTTTTTAACTCAATACAATAAAAATCGTTGTATGTGAGATGAGGTAAAAGCTACCTTATTTCTTAATGCGAAAGAAACAGTGCATATCTAACACTCGTAACAGCTGAACACATTTCTGAATCGAGCAAATTTAAATGTAATAACAGGCACACTTTTCATAAGCAGACATACAAATGATAATATTAGAATATGAGCTTTTTTTACTTCGCTGTTCTTTTTACCTGTTCAGGATAATAGTAGTTTTAAGTTTCTTACAACAGGAAAAGACAAACTTGTTTGTGATCTTGTCTTTTGTTGCCAGTAACTTTTTGCCTTGCATTTATAAGTGTTATTGCACATGAAGAAGCAAGTCTTTTTTCACTGTTTCCACTGCTTGTCATGGTAGAGGGGTTGAACACACCATAATACCCTGTTCTGAAGTAGCAGCACAGATGTGCTCCCTAGTTCAGGGACACAATGCCTCTGGAGTCCTGCAGTTTTGGTATAAGATGACATAAATTGGTAAGAATTAACCCATGTGCCTTATTCTTGAAAATCTCTTGTATCCTTATGTGTGAAATTAAGGGTAGAAATGCTGAATATGTGTTTCCCCCTAGTGTATCGTGGAGATGGTGTGTCAGTTGTGGTTTGGTGTTTCTATATTTTGCCACATACTTTTTTTTTTCATTGAATGGGATCCCACGCTGGCTTACATAGTGGTTAATGGCAGACTGGGAAAGCTCAGCACTAGTCTGCGTGATTTCAGTTCCAGTTAAAAATTGTGGGATTCAAATTAGTTACTTTTTAGCGCTCCACTTAAGCAAGGAAGTCGAATAGAGGTTAAATAGTATGAGGGAAATGAGAGTTATGCAATGATTGAAAAATGCAACAGGAAAATAATTGTATCACATCATTTTTTATAACTTCCCCCTGCAGAAATATCTTAATTGTGTTCTTTTTTTATTATTCAAGGGGTGTCTCACTTTCTTCAGATAGCTCTCAACACACCAACATAGCTGGCATTTGTAGAATATTAGTTAGGGTTTTTTTTTAAACAACTCTAGGAGACAAGCTTTAAATGGTTGACTGTAGATAAATGACATATTCCCAACTTTGTAAATTGGAGGGCAGTCCTTACTGACATCAGCAGGAATGGGGCAGTCTAAACCTTTTGCACTGAGAATAATTAAACATCTTGTCACTAAGCAGGATACATTTTTGTGGGAGATCTTGACATTTGGAATTCTTTGCTTGTGGTGCATTAAAATAGGATAATCCTCTTCTCTTAGACCAAATGAAATTTAGGCACATTTAATGTCCATGTTTGCCCAGCCTGGCTCTTCTTATAATAAAAGAAAATAAAAAATTTTTGGCTGCAGGGGTCTGGTGGGTTGCCATCCCTGTCAGTATCAGGTGAGGCTGAGCAGGATTTCAGTCAAGAGCTAAAACAAAAGCCCAAGGGCAAAGAAATCTCTGTAGCTGTGTTTTATTTAAAAACTGGAGATTAGCTCTGCTTGTTCTTTCACAGTCTCTCTTACCCTACCCTCTAAAACAAACAAAACCTAAAATCCTTAAGGGGTACTTCAAGCATAAATCTCTTTCTCTTCTTTTTGTGAAAGTTGGCTAGTGTACTATGGACAGAGGCTGGGAGAGGATTGTTGCCAAGGAAGCATCACTTCCCTGTATGATCCCCTCTTGAGCAGATTAAACTGTAGCAATGTGAAAGTCCTGGTGACCACGTAGGAACTAGGACTTCGTACTGCATTTATTCATAAAGGTTGGCCTGAAGGAATCAAACCTACTTTTTAAGTGGTGACATCCTGTAAGCCCATATTGACCTTTGGAGCTGAATATCCAGATTCATTGAACTTAGAGTGGTATTTTTTGTGGAATCAAAATCAGTATTTGTGTACATTCCTTCTGAATGAAAACAGAAGTCAAGGAAGTGTTAATTTATTAACTGGCTGGCTGCCTCGTTCGCGTTAGTATCAGTAGATCCTAGTCTTGACTCTAATGACAGAATTGCAGGACTAAGTCTCTAAACTTAGAGCTTTGAAGGGTGAGTGTAAGATTGGTTTCAGAAGCAGCCAGTCATTGCACGTTAGAGGAGATAGTGTGCCCATGGGAGGTTAGGGCTGCTCTTTGGATATTAAGTTGCCATTGGAGCATCTGTTTAGTAGGTTGCTCTTCTGGGATCAGGCAGGCATGGATGATAAATTATCAGACACCAGGTGATATAGCAGTGTTTGAGTGCTTCTGGAGGAAAAAAAAAGTCCAGCTGCTGTGTAAGCCCTTGTATTGGGTACAGTATAGGCTACACAGCGGTCTTCTGGGTAGTTGAAAAGAATGAGATGGAGCCTTCTTTTTTTTCCCCCCTCCTAGACACCCTTTTTACGACTGTGCAGGAGGAGCTGCAGGGAAGTGTCACTAATGCAGTGGAAGGACCATGTGGTCCTACACCATATGATGTAATCTGTGTTTCTTCCCTGCTCATCACATACACCAATAATCATGTCATTCCCCATGAAGCTAGGGCTATGGGTGGTCTTCAGGAAAAGTTGTATTGCTTCCTGACCAATCATTAAATGGTGGTAAAGAGCAATGTGTGCTGAACCCTTCTTCATACCCTGAATAGCAAAGCACCTTATGCTTGCTTGCGTGAGCTTAGCCTTAAAGCAAACCCAGATTTAACTCTGGGCTTTGCTGGCTTTTATGTTCATTCTTAGGTGACTACTTCCATTACTTCTACTCTGTAAAGCATGTTTTTTGTGAGCTTTTTGTTTGTATTTTGAAAGCAGTAAGGATGTAAGCACTGCCTCAATCTGAAGAAAATTACTTTGAAAAGACAAGAGTATTAAGGTGACAAAGTTAAGCATCTAAAACTTCGGAATATAAAAAAAAGAATATCTTAATTGGCTCTCCATTGTGCAGATGCATTCTAATAGAAACTCCAGTTATGTGATTGCATTCCCCACACTGACACACATGAGGAAAACATTGCTGGTTTGGGGTGATGCTTAATAATTGACCTGTTGTCCCGTACCATTTTGTTCTCCTCCGTGAGTAATAAACTCCTTTATTTTTTCCACTTAACTAGAGTCTTGCTGTAAATATGAAATTAATTATTTGTGCAATTTAAGAAAAAAATCCTATTAAAAGAAAAATAATTCCATCAGATGGGACTTGGTTGACCATAGCATGTGTATCTTTACTTCTACAGGGCCTCTACCTCTTGGGGTGTGAGGGGAGCGGGGAATCCCCAAACACCCTAACTGAATGTCACTTACGTTTTCTTCTATTAGTAAGAACTTCCAATCTCCGTCAAGCCCCACTTCACTTTGACTAGTTTCTGCTAATGCTGTTATGTCGCTCTCATCTGCTGCGGTTCTTCCAGTCTGCTACTGCCCTGCCCATCTCTCTCTTAGTCTCTGAAGTCTTACACCAGTAATGGCTTATTTTGTCCTCCAATATTTCTGCCAGCAGTTTCATGCCGCTGTAGGGCTGTGCAGGGTAGTGGGGATTTGTTTCTGACCTGTGGATGCTCCAGTGTTCTTGTATTGTGAGCTCTGGAAAGGAAGGGCTGAAGGGTAAATCCAGTCTAGCTCTGTGTTTGAGATTGCCTTCTGTGGGTGGAGGCTGTACAGAATTTAGCTGCCAAAAGAGTCTTTTCCAAGTGCTGCTAATGAACAGCTTTCTTTTTTCCCTCCAAGAACAGCAATTGCTCTACTAGTATCCTAAAGTTAAGTTTCAGGTCCCTGTTGCAAAGGAGAAAGATGTTATGGTTAGAATTTGTGTATCTTAATTTGAGGATAAAATGTGGATCTGATAGTATGGGGAGAGCTTGGGAGATGATTGTGGGTTTTTACAAGTATTTTGAAACTGAACAGTTGTTATTTCATTTGGCAGTGACACTGGTAGTCAGCTGTCCAAAGTACTCACAATGGTAAGCCCCCAAAGAATGATTTTTCTTTCCTTAAAAAAATAAAAAAATCTCTAAAGATTGTTTCTTTTCTTAGATAAACTCAGGTCATATATACATAAGATTCTCCTAAGCCATAAGAGCTAGATACATAAATTAAACAAACTGAGATTTGCACTTGGTTGCATGTTTTTAGGATATGGGATTTCAAAAGAAGTGCACTTTCCTTGAGATTTGTGGTAAAACTGAGAGCTGGTAGTGCTGCTGCGTATTATAACCTTACTTCAGCATAGGATCTCTTGTGGTCATAAGTCTTTCCAGTTAATCCAAGCTTTGTAATTTTGGGGGAATGTAGTTATTGTGGAAAGTTGCATTCCCTGGGAGAAAAGAATCTTGCGTATTTAGGGCTTCTACTTTGCTGAATTTTGAGTAATTACAACAGCAACTCTAAGCTACTTGGACCCTATTGAACAGCCTTGATCCCTGGCAGGACATGTCTATAATTGATGTAGCTGAGCAGGCTGCTGTGTTCTGAGCTTGTATTTGCCATCACATCACCACTAACTTATCCAGTGACCTTTTCCGAATTATCTAATATCTTTTGGCTTCATATTTCTGTTGTGTAAACAGCCCCTATCAGGCTGTCACAAGCCTTGCCTAACGTGCTTAGGCAATCCTTTTTTAAATGGGGTTCTTTTACTGTAGCTTACCTTTTTGAAGGAAAAAGGGGGGGGAAAAGAACCATGTTGGTGGGTGGCAAAATTAAATATTCAGAATGAAGAAATTAACAAGCTTATTTCCCCTATAAAAGTGATCCTACCCTATTTTGCATATGTGATAGTTGCAAACTTCCATAAACATACAACTATGGAATAGAACTATATTCAAGTTGTAAAATTTTTGTTGTCATTTAGGATATTTTTCTCTTTCAGTGAAGGTGCCTTGCTACCGTCACTACAGACGAAATACCCTGTTCCTTACAGACCAAATTCTGCATTTAATTTTGACTTCACTGGATTTATGCTGCTGAAATTGCAAACAGTTCAGATGGGAACATGGCATGGAACAACACATTTGCTCTTTTGTGAAATACTACAGAAGTTTAGTGTACCTACACATCCTGCACACACGGGCAGGATGCATGTGCTACTTTCTGTTTGGTTTTTTGGTTGTCCGTTTTAGGTGTTTCATTTTGTAAATTCAATACACTCTTGCTGTAATTTCAAGTGTGAAAACATCTTTTTTTTTCTTGAGAAAGAATATAGCTAACAATGTTTTTTATTATGTGTCTATACAGTTTGGTTGAACAACCTTAGAGCACCAAAAAAATAATAATCCTGTAATACCCTATCTCCTAGAGTAAATGGGAATATCAGTTTATTTAATTCTAGTTCAACGTAAGGACCCTTATGCTTTCTTCTACGTGTTTGGGATGCTTCCGTGTGTGCCTTGAAAAAAATACCGAAGGGATCAAGTACAGTTTCTTCTGAAGAGTAACGAAATATATATGTATGATAAAATTTTCTGTCAGTTCACTGCCACTCAGTTAAGTGCTGTCCTGAGAAGGCAAGGTCCTTTTTCTTGCAAAGGATTTAATTGATGTCGGTACAGCTAAATGTGAGGGATTCAGAGGATCCCTGTGGATTCAGTTATGGGACTGAACTGCCAAAACATGGTACTCTTAAAATGATCATTGAGTGCTCAAAAAAACATGCTGGGGACTTCACTTTGTATAATTGCTGCCTCTACTTCTTTAGATGTTTAAGGTGGAATTTTATTTTGAAGGGCTACTCATTTTGGTGAGAGATGAATGTGAAGTACTCTGTGCACAGATGGAGCATAGGATTTCAGGGTGAGCTGTTCATGAAGAGCCCACTCTGTCCTACTTCTAGTGTAGAGCTTTCTCCAAGAGACTTTTTTTTTTTTTTTTTTTGATGTAGACCAAGGTGGTGGAAGCCATGAGGCCTAGATTGTGTTCCCAGGTCTGTAATTATTTATACAGCACCAAATAAGGAATTATTTATCTCCTCTTTATTTCTGCTTTCTTGTGTGCAAAATGGGACACCGCCATTTTGAGTGTTACAGTCCTCACTCGTGGCTTTGCAGTATTTGGGTGGAAAAAACTTATGTTCCAAACCTTTACATAATTTAACTTTGATCTTATTAAGTATCTCCACAAGGGTAGCTAATGCATTCAGATTGCCCTCTTGCAATAAAATTTCTCTCCCTTTCTGTAAACTGTTTATGCTTATTTACTTGATTTTGATCATTCATCCCTTGGGTCTTTCACCTTCCCTTTTCAACAGTGTTTGTTCTCATATCTTTTTGAAGTCTGAGTAAAAACATACACCATGGGGGCTTCCTGGAGGCATAGGGCTTTGTGGTTTGCAAATTGTAGGCTATTTGAAGTATTGACTCCCAACAGTGGCCAGTGCTTAGTGGATATGAGAACTGTTGTGTGACAAGGACGTTAACCTTGAGAGGCTGATCTGTGTTTTGAGTTTGGGGACAAAAAAATAGTTGTTCTTAATAGCGTGCATTGATTTCAAGGAAGTCTGTGTAAAGCAGTCTTTGGTTTGTGTTTTCACAAAGGGATTTCAGTGTTTAATAAAGAATAGGAAATAACTGGAGCTTCAATAGACCTGTTTTGTTAGGGAGGGGGTCTGCTGTAACCTGATTTTGTATAATATTATACATAAGCAACAAAAGCATTTCCTGCCTGTAACTACAGTATTATTGCATTAAAGCTGCAGAAAATACTTTAAAAGTACTTAATACCTGGAATAAAAGTTATAGGTAAGGTAGAGAAAACCATCATCCTGCGTAGAAAAGTCTTTTGTCTAATATCTGAGGTTGTAACTTCAATCACAAGAATTGTAACTTCAGTCACAAGAATTCCATGTTGCATACTTTCGTGCTGTGGGTTTTATCGTAATAGCTTTTTAAACCTCTGAGCCCTCAATTCCCCCCACCCCTTTCCCTCTCATTCTCCCCAATCTTTCCAGATTAGGAAATCAAGACCATTTGGTAATTCGGAGAACCTGTTCCTCCCTGTTACAATTGATGAGCTACTCAGTTTTGTTTTTCCAATATCTTACCTTAATCTCTCTACATTCCCCTTCCAGCTCAGTTCCAGCTCTGGCCATTTACCTTATTTTTACTCCTGCAGCCCCTTCCTCTGCCAACCATCCTTGCCCATGCAACCCTGAGCAACCTCAGTTGCTTTTTGGTTTTTATGAAGAAAATACATCAACAACTACAGAACCCTGAACCAAGAAAATGGGCCTGTGCCATCCCTTCGATTACTTTGTTGTTCCATCCTAAACTGTGTCTTTGTATATAAATGAAGGACATTGTTTGTATGGTGCAGTCTTTTGCTGTGCACCTGATGATTTTTAATTCAGTACATGGTTTTGCTGCCAGCTGCATATTTACTTCTGAATGCATTTGTTTACCTTCTCAGTTTTCCATCTGTGAAAGAATAATATTTCCTCTTTCTAATTTGACCAGTTAATGTATGGATGTGTTAGGCAAGGGGCTGTTTGCCTGCCTGTTCCTACAGTATCTGCTCATCAGAAATGGTATTATAACATGAATACAACACAAAGAATATGTGTTTGTTTTCTTTATGATTGCAATGAATTATCTTTTCAAGCTAGCACAATGGTAACACAGGCTGTGCCAAGCAGCATGTGCCAGGTAACACTGCAGGTACGAGAGAAAGATGTTCTCAAGGACTGAAAATGTGCTAAAGAATGCAAGTTCCTGCTGACAGAAGCAGGCTGTATATCATGTACTGAGGGTTTTCTTTTCATGGCTCTTTATAATTGGCTGTTCTCACAAGTACCTCCTCAGAAGATGTACAAAGATTATAGTCCCTCTGGAGTTCATGTGGAAATTGATGCCTGATTCCCCAGGCCCTGACTTTTTTTCCCCAGTTTTTCTTCATCTTTTCCTTGTTATGGTCTAAGTAGGTAGTTTGAGGATATGATGTAATTGGGTTTAGTTGTGGTTTTTATTTTTCTGTCTTGAAATTGTGCACATTCAGAGCAAGATTGACTTATTCAGTAAATTATCAGCATTTCTGTGTTTTACTTTAAGTGAAACTTAAGCTTGGGTTTAATGACCCAGGCTCTGTCTTTAGTTGCTCTTCCTTTTAAAAGCAGCTTAATATTTTAAGAACCCTTTTCCATTGAATAAGCTATGTGAAGGCCAAATAGAAATGAAAGTTTTTTGAGAAGATCCTAAAATATGTGTATCTCTTAATATTTGCCAATTTATTCCTATGAAAAAATCAAATTAATTTCTCACACCTGTGAAAATAGAATAATTTGACTATTTCTGTCCAGTCGGTCATTGTGCATTTCACTAGTGCCTGCTCCTTAATATATGAATCATATATTCAGATTAAATTAAGTTTCAAAGTAAATGTATGCTGGAGCAAAAGCAGGAGTGATTCTCATTTAGAACTTGTTTCTTATAAGCACAGGGGAAAAAATCAATTTTATTTGGCATTTGGAAAAAATTATAGGTAGATTAACAACAGATTTTAAATGTCTTTGTTAAAGCTCAAAATCTTACCGAAAAATACTGATACTTGTAAGGAGACTGCTGTAGAGTTTTGTAAATGAGTTTGGTTGAATAACCTTACTTTCCCTAATTTTCATAAAGGATGGATTTTTAATATACACAAACGGTTGCTTTTAGGATAGTTAGAGACAGAAATCATGTAAACATGTGGAAAGGGTCTGTGTTATTCAGAATATGAAGTTTCCTGGTTTTGCTTGCTGGCGGCTGGGAATCTCCTGTTAAAGACCTGTTGATTCTCTCTGTACTTAAAGCTTTTACTCTTATATTAGATGTGGGTTTGATTTCAGGACACACATCCATATGGATTACACATAAAATAAGTGGAAGCATGTTATGGATTCCCTGCTACTTTCACTGAACCAGGTAGTTAGAATTGGTTTGGGATGGAAAAGGAAGAAAAGGCAGCTGTAAGCAAATTGATGGAGAGTATTTCAGTCCACCCCTGCTGATTATTTCTAATTGAAGCTGTCTGAGCCAGTCCTAATACAATTTAGTTATCGCCAGCCAGAAGGATTTTATTTATGGAACAGGGCCTGTTGGAACTTCCTCCGACCCCGGAGAAGCTGTGAATGGGAGAGAACTGATCAAGCAGGCATGCCTGGCTAGCGTATGCATTTCTTTAATAAGGCAGGGATTGATGTCTTCTGCAGTTCAGGGGTTAGGTAAACAGCAGTCCCTTGGTTCAAGGCTCTCCATGTTCAGTTTTTTGTTTATACAGATCTCAGAAGGTTAGGTTAGTCTTCCTGACATCCCAGGGGAGCTTTCCTGACCATGGTATAACCTCATCTGCTCCAAAGTTGCTCAGGAGGTGTCGCATCCCTTTGTAGGAAAGGTACTGGCTGAGTGAAGTGTCTGCAGCTCGTACCTAGTCTCTAGGAAAGGTGGATGTAATCAGAGTGAATGGAACACTGGGTCTGTTTTCAGTAACTCATAAATAATTTGCACGTGTAGTATATGTAACTGGTTACTCTGCATTCTCAGACTTAACTATTTGCACACAAAGATAACCAGTGCATGTAACTTAGGCTTTTACTGAATTGCAGTTTTGAAAAATCAGTGACATATGTGACTAATTTCACCAGAACGTTGAGGTTTAATCTTACTAATTTGTGCTTCCATTGAATGTTGGTGGTAGTCCATTAAACTGAATATGATAAACCCTGAATAAATAAGTAGCCATGTTAATAATTTTGTTTAAAAATTAGTGATGGCTACATGTTGAATAATACTGTGAGTTAGAATGTGTCTTATGAGGTTCATTTCAATGGCTTTCATATCCCAGCCTTCCTTCTCCACAGAGGCAGGTGATGGGTGGGGAGAGCTCATGACAGCTCTGAAAGGTTTCCAAAGGTAGATTTTCATTTTTGGGTGATGCCCAAAAGGCCTATCCTAAGCGCAAAGGCCACCCCTGGCGTTCCTGCATCCCCAGGTAGAATCCTGAGAAAGGAATGGTGCAAAATCACCTGGGTCTTGTTGCAACGTAGTTCTGATGAGTGGACTTGTTCTGGAATTTGAGGACAACTTTGCTCAGGGTTAGAAGTGTGCTTTATCACATGTGTGACTAGCTGCTTTTAAAATGTGATGTGTTATGAAGTTGGCTTAAATCCCAGAACTTGTTGAATTAGTTTTCACTCAGTTGATGCCTGGTGATTTGTACTTCATTGTTCTGCAGCGCCTCCAGTCTCTAGCCATGCAGACCCAAACAGACATTAACAAAGCAGCCATGCACCTCCATCACAGTTTGTGAAATATCCTTGCATACAGATCGGGGAAACTGAGACACAAATGTAGGCTGTGAATTGCCACTGTACTGACCCTTCCTGTCTTGTAACCCTCAGCGTCATGCTGCTTGACCTGCAATGTCATAGTTTTCTTTGGATAGGTTTGTACCAGTTGTAGAGCTTTTCAAGAAACCTGAACTTTGTCTGGTGGTCTCAAATAGGACAGCACTATTGAAGTATCCCGTCCTGTAAAAATCCATATGGGTGGCATCCCAGCTTGAAAAGTGAGGTGTTCAGAGGGGGGGCCACTTCCATGCTGGCTGAGGTTTCACAGTGCCAAAATGTGAGCATCTTGTCTCTTTTAAATAATGTGTGGGGTCTGACTTAAATGTTAGGTTTAGTATTTAATCAGTATTAATATGATAACAGGAATGTGACAACTGAAGCGAACACAAAGAGATTATCTTCTTAGCCGAATGCATCCATTAGCTAGGAAATATAGGTTTCTATTAAATGAAGCAGACAGATGGGCTATTGGATGTGACTTAGAACAGGAGGGGGAGGGGGGTAAGAGGTGAAAGTTGAGGTTTAGAAAATCTCTGTAAAAATAAAAACAAACCATCCGTCTTGATGGCTGGCGTTTTACCCTCCCGTTGCACTTTAGGGATGGTGCTCCGATTCCTATCAAGAACATTATGCTGAAACTTAATCTAACTGAGCAGTTACTCCTGCCAAACTCTGGCTCAGCAATTGCTCCGCTCCCCCAGAAAGAAGTGGCCAAAAAGGCTTCGTTACAGGACAGCATTGTGCCATCTTCAGGAAAATTGCAGCTTTGAGATTCTGGGGGAAGGCAGATTGGATTTTGTCCCTCTAGTCTTTTTACCTTTTTGGTAGAGAAGTGTGCTGGGGAAACAAAATCATGTTACAGCATTTTGAAGTAAATTATTCATCTATATGTCCATATGTATGAGTCCCCATCTAATAACTGTTGCAACAATGTTTATAATTAGTGTTTGAAACCAAGATTATAATAGTATAAATAATATTAAATAATGCAGATAACAAGAAGAAGATAACATAATTAAAAGAACTTTACAAGATGGACGATTCACTAAGTTAGATGAAGTAACACAATATGTTAAAAAAATTTAAAAAAAACCAACCCTGTAACAATGCAAACATGACACTGGTGACAGGAAACATCTGTCTTGCCTACTGTCCCTTGGACTGGCCACAGCCTCACATGTCCACTTCTGGCCCGGGGGAGTTGCATGTGCTCCATTGCAGAGTGTCAGATCCTCAGCCTAACAAGTGGGTGGCTCTGTTCTGCCACAAGGTTGAGGTATTTTTGCTTGGGGGTTTTGTGTTGGCTTTGAGGCTCTATACATTTTACTTGGAAAAAAACCCAAAACTTAAAGGAGCCATGTAGGATGGCATTACCTGGGAAGAGTAGAATGACTGTGAACAAATTGAAGTTCATTTTTCTGAAAGTTGTGTCTTAGTTGGACACGATCCTTGTGGAAGCAGTTCTGCATGTGAGCAGTGAGAGTCTGGTTGGCTGCAAACACTTTTTCTTCTGTCACTGGCTCTTCCATCCCATTTTGATTTTGCTGCCTGTGATTATTCCACCACCACCACCACCCCATCCCATCCCCGGATTTTGAGGAAGGTGCCAAGCTTTGTATGGAATTTTAGGTTTGGTGATGGTGGTGAGGTAGGAAAGGAAAAAACCTGTGGCAGGAGGGAGAAGCAGGATCCCTCTTCTGTCTAGAATTTCCAGGCTTCACACAGTTTCATAAATGAATTCTATGTTCTTTTACTTAAATTCACTGCCTTTGCATGACTTCAGCATGATCTTCGTCTTAAGCCTTAAGTGTTAACAAAAATGGGATGCATGGAAGTCCACAGTGGGCTTCTCTTGTCCCTTCATGCTTGGCCTGCTGTCCATCTCTGTTAGCCAGTGCCAAATTAACAGTGCCAGTTAATTTGAGGAGCACAAACAGTATGTTCTTACGACCTCTATATCCAAGATCCTCTTAGAAATACGAACTTAAAAACCAGATTGGTTTTGTATTTCCCCATGGTGTCCCTTACTTATGTATACTGATTTTCTGCCCTTCCCCCCTTCCCCAAGAGGTGGTAGCTAACAGGGAGGAGAAGATGACCTCAGAGAAAATGGGTAGAGGCAGGTGATGGCTTAGAGATAACACTCTCCTGTGGTAGTGGAAGGAAGGCTGCAGCAGGGCCCTGTTCCTCAGTGGCAGTGGAAGAGGTGGGGAGGCGTGTGTGCTCTGCTGGCTTTGTGAAGGGGTGCAGGAGGCGCGGAGCCATTTTTCAGGCTGCCCTGTCATTCCCACTTGGGAATCTGAAACATGGGCCCACTTTCTTGTATGTGTTGGTTTTTTTGGAGGGAGGGAGGTGACTGGGCAGCTAGCCTCTTGACAGGGCAGTTTTAAAACATTCATAAAACTTTTACTGGGCTGCCACCCTTCGAGATAAATATTTTCTGAGTTTATGGGCTTATTTTAAGGATTGAAGGTTAACAGAAGCTTTTGTAGCCCTAGCTGTCCCCAAAATAGCCTTCTGGTAAACCCCATCTCTGGAGGCTGCCACGCTTTTCTAGATCTTTGGAGTTTCTTCATGGCTAAATTGTTACCCTTTTGCCTCCTTCCAGCTTTGTATGACTAAGTGGGACCAACTGTGACATGAATCTTCCCCTTCCCCCAGACTTGCTGAGAGCTGAAAGCTGATCCAGTGTACCACTATTTGGTCACCCTCAAAGGGGAAAGATTACAGTAGTTATAAATTTATTTCCTTTATTAAATTGGGTTTGTTAGACCTGTTTTATTTGTGTCTTAATTATCAATCTTTTCTTAATGCTGCACGTGACTTTAAGATGGCACGGGCTGGTGGCATTTCAGACACGCACTGGCACTTTTCAGGCACTTTCTCATTGTGCTTCCATAAATATAAAAGCTTTACAGTGCATCTCAGCATTCAGTGGTGAAACCAGTGGGCTTGCGGCCAAGGCTATGCAAAGGAATGCTGTAGGTGGTGCTCAGAGGAAGATGAAGCTGCAGTTTAAACATCTATGACATTTCGTTTCACTGTGTTGTGTCCACAGAGGCTTCATGCATTTCAGTGCAGGCTTTTGCTCAATACTGACCCAAGACAACACTTGTATTTTGGCTGCTCTTGGGAGTGCCATGTATGATTGTGTTCCAGGTCCTGAGGAGTGAATATGTTTAGTACCTGGAACACTACTGCATGTTACTGGCTCTTTGTATCCCAGTGCAGTTGCTGATCTCTCCTATTTTCTTATCAGACATAGCTGTAATATTTAGAAAGAAAATGTACAATTTCTTTTTTTTTTTTTTTTGTTTGCTCAGCTCTATATTATGACATTACTTTTGATCACTGATTTTCTGAACAGCAAAATTCTGTCATATGGGATTGCATATGGCATCCTTTGTGTCATCACAAGTGTTTCAGGGGGGTGAGGCTTTTTCTGTAGAGTGCACAGAGTGCAGGAACCACTTTTCCAGTATATGTGAGTGCTGGTCCCTCACACATAGAAAAGAGAGCATGGCGTGAGAAACAACTTCAAGGTTGGATTCAGAGGTTCTTGTGAAAGACTAGACTGTAGAAGTGACTAAGACAAAATAAGAGCTTCCAGACAACAGAAGAGTTAACTCCCTTAACAGGGTCACTTGGTCCTAACAGATTTTAAAAACAACCAACCCCATTTGCTTTATTTTGGGTGAGGTTGACAAATCTTATACAGTCAGGGAACTCCCTTTTCCAGACCAGTCACAGTTCAGTAATACATTTGCTGGTTTGTGGGTTTTTTCCCCTAAAAATAGAAATATCTATTTTGGTACAGAACAATACTCTGAGACTTTTGTTTCTGTATTTCCATGACTTCTGTTTATTTGAGTATAACTTGGGACTTGTCTGAAAAATGGAGCTGAGAATCATGGCTTTCTGGACATGCGGGTCCTCGTTGCTCATGACCATCTAATTTGTTGCTTAGATGAGGAAACTACTTACTTTTGTAGGACTGGTTTTTTGTACAAATGTTACACTGATAATAAAGACAAAGACATAGGAGTGACAAAAATACAATAGTCAGTGTAAGAATGAAGTCAAACAGCTTAGATGCTTAAATAACTCGCCACAGTCTGTGCCTATCTCAGTACAGAGTAAAGAGGTTAGGGCATGGCTTTTCGCAGAAGACTGTTGAGCTCTGGCAATGTACACATTATATGTGGAGTTCTTGTCTGGCATAATTCTGGGCAAAGCTGGACAGTTTGAATTTTTGTACATTAATATATGAATTCTATTGCTATATTCATTATGTAAACATGAATATAATGGACAGTAACAGTTTCAAGTCCTTTTGCCTGCCATTTTGTAGTGTTAGTCCTCCTGCTAGTGACTGAATCTTTCACAGGCAGATGGAGCTTATCCTTTTCTACCCCAGTGAAGGAATGTATTACCTATGGTCCAAAGACATGGAGCAGAGATTTAGAGAGATTAAATAAGTTGCAGTGCAGTGAAGAGAACTCTAGATTTTTTTGTTTACCCACTGGTATAAGACCATCTCCTGGACCTTTTGGAGTATGTTTGATTTTAGGTTAGTTACCAGGTCAGCCAGTAACCTGTTGTTATTGACTGTTGGTAATTTTTTTTTTTTTTTAATTGCTGGTCATAGTGGTGTGTTTTGATCCATTGCGTTCATTCTCAGATGGGGATTAATCTTCAGAAGAAAGCTGGTGGTTACCTAATTTCTAACACTTGTGAAACAGCCTGGAAAGGTAACTGAAAATATACTTTCAGGAAATATCTCATATTAGATTGAGATGTTCGCTGGATGATCTAATAATTCTCCTTAATTTCTAGAATTTTATAGTTGTAAGGATACAAAAAGATCAAGTTTTTAGCAAATACGTCTTTTCTCACTCACTCCTTCTGGTACCTTCTGAACATCATGTTGTGACAAGATATTCCCCATTTCAAAGCAGTTGATACACACCAGTGTTCCTGCCGCAGCAAGTTGATGCAACTGGCAAAGTTCTATAAGCCGTTCTCTGTTGCCCTTAGTGACACTTGATCTTTGGCTGTATAAGGTGAGGGTACCTTATAGAAGTGTGCTAAGGAAGATGTTCTATAGACAATGCCCTTTCTAAGTTTTAATGCAATGGAAGTAGCAGCTGTTGGCCTGTGTCACATGCCATTTTATATCAATCCTTTTTTTCAGTTAGGTTTTAAAGAAAAAAAAAGGCTAGTGGCAGGATTTTATCCTCCTTGTGAACGATTTTGGAGAAAAATACTTGAATATTGAATGTATGTATTCCACAGGTTCCTATAGACTCAAAAAAAAAAAAGAAAAAATAGAAAATTTCTCTTTCATGTAAGTTATAGAAGAAATGGGTGCAGATAGCTTTTAATTATTTTATCAAGATACTGTGGGCCAAAATGAGCCATAATGAGGGCGCAGGTACAGAAACTGGTAGTAGACATTATTCTTTATTTTCTAGAAAATATAAAGAACTTAGAGATCTGGGGTTTTTTGTTTGGGTTCTTTTTTAACAGCCACCTTGGAAGATCCACAGCCTAGGCAAGCTGAGAGGTACTTCTGATTCTTATTTGACTTTTGAACTCTGTATCTACACTTTCTCTTGTTGTGGTTTAAATTTCACATTGATCAAAAGTTAATGTTGCTTAAGGATGTAATTTACCTTTGTGATTCTTCTTGATGATGTATGGATGGATCAAGCACACGGGTTCTGATGGGAAAATATGAACTGCAGACATGAATTCATGCTTTGAAAGCAGAAGTAGTGAAACAATGAACAAATACAGCTTTAGGGGAAAAAATACACTTCTCAAGCTTTGTTGTAAAATAATTAGCCTTCTGTGATAGACATGGAGACCACAGAATAAGGACAGGAGCTGCTCAGTTGCCTGTGATTTGACTTAAAGTTTATGACCTTGAGTAATGTGCCTGCTCAACAGCACTTAACAAAAGCATATTTGAAATGTTGAACTCATGAATTATATCTCCAAGAAAAGCCTTTTTTTTAAATTGTAAAATCAGAAATAAATCAAGATCTTCCAACCTCAGCAGAGTTGTTTAAACATGAAATTAATAGGAACAGGCTGTTTCATCAACAATGACACTTTGTAAACTTAATACATAATATGTAGCTTTTCTTCAGATTAAAAAAGGGCTGCGTGTTTCAAGGTATTGTATAAAGAATTGTAGCATTATTAACCCCATTTTTTAAGTGGGGAAGCCAAACAAGCAAAACTCCCTAGATCTAGGTTTCTTAATTTCCAATGCAAATGCCTATCCACGAGGGCTTATAATACCTTGAGAGCAAATTGTATTACAGTTTCGGGGCTTCTGTAGGGCAGTACTTATTCATCTGGGTTTTTTTGGTATAGGTAACAGTTATTGGTTCAATTGTGTTCTCATTTCAACCATTTAATGTCTAAAATTACTCCCAATTTATACTTACAGAACAGGTAGAATCCAGTTTACTTTTGAAAGAACAAATGTACCATCCCTGCTACACGCAGCAGCAAGTGCTGGTGTCCCTTGCATAGAGCTGTCAACCCAGGGTCTTACATGGCATCAGAAAGCCTATTCTTTTTTATTGCTTAGTGAGTTTTGTTTTATTTGCCTGCTTTAGTAATATGTTGTTATTAATTTTTGTTTGGTTTTTTAAAAGTAGTTGGATAGTACTGTGTTGAAACTAAAACAGGAAATGCTTCCTTTGACTGTTCCAGTAGATGTTATGATTACTGTATAATAATGAAAATATAATTTTTGTTTTCTTGGCCTTTTACTTTCATTTTTCAACTTTTAGGGTATCAGATCTGATGCTTGTAAAATGTATAGAACGCTTCCGTTGAAAACTGGAAATTTCCCTGGAAAGCTGCATAGGTTTTTAGGTCACAAGAAAGTTTGAAATGCATAATGTCTCTGAACATTAACTTTTCACTTTATGCCCCTGGAACTTTTGAAGAGAGACTTGCATTTTTTGGCATTGGTCAAGTAGTCTGGTGTTCACTGACTTGCCATCTGTAGTGTCTTTGTGCTAAGTGTTCACCCTGGGGCACCATCTTATGTTTTATTTCACAGTTTCAGTTGTTGATGTATGGGCTCTTCTGTTAAATAACTTCTCTTTTCCATGCCATTATGCCTACATACTTTACTTGATTTGTGTTACATATGAAGTGTTTTCCCCCTGTTGTGTTTGGAACTGGTTTGTAATAGAGTTACTGTTGTGTAATTTTGACTGAAAGTTACAACTTTATCAACAAACTCAAAGTGCTTGTTTTGTTTAAAAATTTGTGTTTTCTGCTCATCATGAACTATTTATCCATTATGTGTGCTGGTCTTTATTGTTTAAATAAAACAAACCACTATTTCATATACGCTGTGCATTAGGAATTATTAAATATACATAATACTGCTATGTTAGAGCACTTACTGCTGTGAACACAAGTGAAGAGCTTTTGTAAACAATTGATTCAAAATTTTAAAAGAACACAAGTGCTGAGAAAACTATTGCACTCAACTATACTGTCACATTTCTGCAGATTAATGAGTTGCTGTTTATCTCACTGATAGTGACTGTCTGAATGCTCAAACCCCGTCACAAATGTGCTATAAATTCATAACCTTAGATCTCTCTTTAAATCCCAGTGAAGATGTTCTGTCATGCATATGATGTGCCAAGGAGTATATTTGCAGTTATTGAAGCTCAGCTGATAGGCCCTAACTTGCTTCTGTGTCTGAGCTGTAAAATGACAAATGGTTGAAAAATAAATCCTTTGTGCCAAGATCAGGGATTTCTGCCTGCAATTGTAGAGTGCTTTAGAGCAATTCAGGAAAATATTCAGATGTCAGCTGGAGAATACATTAATTCTCCTGAGTTCTGACTATTCCACCGGTCTGTGACTATACTTTTGTCACTGGTACTCATACTGTGCTCAGAGGTTCCCAGGCTCCTTGTGCTTTCTAGTCATCCTGCCTCTTTTACTTCACCCCTGCTTCGCTTATATTATTAGCTTGTGGCATCTATGATGAAAAACACTATGAAACTGAAGATAATTCTCTGGCCATTGCATCCTTTACTTAGGTGTGCCTGTGGTAGGCATGTTAGTGACATTAATCTGCTTGCAGATTTGGTGGTTGTACTTTCTATGAAGCATGCTGACTCTATTCTATTCTATCTAAATAGATAGTATTGTAATTAACAAATTCTTTCATTAATGTGTCCTGTTGACACTATGCCAAAAAAATTCCAGAAGCTTACTGAATTTTGAAATGCAGACTGGCCATGTTTGGCTTAGGAAGGCTGAATGCTCACGCCGTGCACATCGCTCTGATTCATGCTGGATAATGTTATGGTATTGAAAAATATGCAGTATGTTCTGTGTGCAAAACCATACACACAAGCACTCACACACTTTGTATATTGTGGCTGCACATCTTCAGCTTGTGTGGTATGATGTACACACTTGTGCACGCCCACACACTAAACCTTTGCAGGTCAAAAAGTGAGGATAAACTTTTGAACCCAGCTGCTTCCAAATTAAGTACATGTGCAGGGACCACCAGAGCTGGGGTTACTGTATTCCAGAAAAGTGCCGGACACTGACACCCACATATTGTACTGCAGGAGACTTCTTGTTCTTCCCTTACAGCCTGGAGGATGATGCCTTGAAAACACACTGCCCTCTTTGCCCTTTTCTTGTCACCAGAAAGGACAGGCAGGAGTTTGGTGACTTCTACCTTCGTTATGGAAATGGGACTGATACAGTAATCAGGATGCTGCATATGGAGCTTTTTAAATTACTGCTCTTCAGTCTTTTGTTAGCCTTCATTATTCCTGCAGATTTTTTTTTAGTCATAAAAATGACATTTTTAATACGCAGAATTAAAAAAAGGCAATATGAAGAATACATTTTTGTCAATAAGCTTTTACCTTTTAAACCAGTTATCTTAGTTTCTGCTCTAGGTATTTTAATTGAAGATTAACTACTGTTAAAGAGTATACAAATTTAGGTAGTATACATTTGGAGTAGTAAAATAAGACTGAATAAAAGGTGGGAATGAAGTGGCCTGTCCCTTGTAATTTTAGATTGCAGAGCACAAACTAACCTTCATTAGAAGTCAGCACAGCAGACTGACAGGTTCTCCTAATGTTAAGGCTTTTGTTTGTTTAGTTGGGGTTTTTTTTTGTTGCAGTGAAATTCACTAGAAGTATACTTTGGTGTTGCAAGTTGAGCAGGTCTCATCTGGGTGTTTATTTCTGCTGTCTCTTTTAATAAAACATTGTTAGGTTGAAGATGATGCATGTAAATATGAAAAAAAAAACCCACCCTAAAAGTAATTGCTATATCCTTCTCACTTCTGACTCACTGCAGAAATGATCTTGATGTGCTCATTGCTCAGTAGCTCTTTGCCTAGTACAGGAAATAAGTCTGGTTCATTCCTGTTTGCAGAACTTGGGTACCACACATGTTGTCTTAAGTATGTGCGTTTAAGGCATGGAGGCTGATTTTTCTTTTTTTGTTTGAGAGGGAGTTGAAGATGCTGCTTCATTCTAACCACCCACATCTCTTGGGCAGACTGCCTGGTTTCCTTCCAAAGAGTTAGGCTCTTATCTTCCCGATAGTATCGCATATTTCTTCCAAAGCATAAAAGGATACCTGTCCTGAGGAAAATCTTGTTAAGTCTTGCTGTTTAAACCTGTTTGGAAGGGAGTGCATCTGGTACATCTTGTAAAGACTCAGATTTTTCTTTCTCCTCAGAGTTTTTCTAGAGCTTGAATCTTAGCAGTGTATTAATGTAAAATTACTGTAGATCCATAGCCTTGATGAACTGTGTGTAAAAAAAAAAAAAAAAACAAAAACAAAAACCACCACCACTTTTATGAGTTCCCTCATCATCAGTATGCACAGTATGCAGGATGAGGGAATGCTGCTGCTGCTTCCATTTTGATCCATGAAGGCTGACGTAGCTTAACGAAGTGGGGCATGGGGTTGGCGTATGAACGTGCACTGAGACGTGCTTCCCCACTGGACTGCTTCCTCATGCGTTACCTGAGACGGCTCTACACCGTGCTGCTGTCTGCAGGGCACATAGAACTTTAAAAGGAGAATGTGACCTAATATTGTGGTGCATTGCAGACTTCCTTCTGCTCCAGCGTCGGCTCTTAAGGAGGGAAGGAACCTGGATAAGATAGGACCTCTGGCTTGACTTGACATGGTATGACAGTCTCTGTGTTGCTAGCTTTGTGCAGGCAAAACGCTTATCAGCTAGGGCTGTGTCCTTTATCCGTGACACTTTCCCAGTCTTCCCCTTTTCTTCAGTTTTTTTTGTTGTTGTTTTCTCCCTCATAAGGAGGGAGGGTTTCAGCCACAGATTTGCCATGATTCTGCTGCAAAATCAGTAACAGCTGTTGAAATTGTAAATGGCTTCTTGGTTGCTGTCACAGAACCTGCAGTTGATCAGCTCTGCCCTGAGCAATAAGTGGAGGCACCAGGACCACTGAGGCTAAATAGAGAGTAAGGGTGGAGGGAATTAAAACCCTGAGGCAGGGGTCTAAACAGAGAACACAGGCGCAGATGGGTATTGGAAGGGATACTGTTTCCTTTTATTGGACGTCTTTTTAGATGCTATGAAGTGCACATTTGACTGGAGCAGTATCATAATGGGAGCTAGGAGGAAGATGTAGAAGAGGTTTCGGAGACAAATTCATATTCAAATTACATTTTCTTATTTTTTATTCCCCCCTTAAAAAATCTAGTATTCTAGGAAAACTCAGTGGAGGAAAGATATTCCATGCTTTGGTAGGGTCACTCCCAAGCCATTTAGGTTGATAGGCTTAACTATATTCCTATGGTGTCTTCGAGTAAATTAGGATATTGTAAACACTGACATGTTTGTATAAGGCAAATGTTTAACAGTTATTTGTCAAGAAAAATAAATCCTGAGATGTGAGAACTACTCCTGAAATGGACTGTACTAGAACCCAAACTTAACGAAATAAACAGTCATCGTACAAGATGATGCCTTTGTGGTTTTGGTAATATGGCTAATTTATTTTTAACTTGTTTGTGTGTTTTGGCTGGTCATATTACAAAATCTGTAATCTAATTTTCTTCTCCTTCAATGCTGCCTTTTACTGCACTCACTAGAAACACCAGATTTATTTGTGGGGGGTTGATTTTTTACAAGGCAAGTCAAAGTGAGCTGGTGTGTTGAAAATGTGCAGTGACTCTTCAGTCCATGTCTTCAGTTAACAGAGCTGTGTTGACTGTCACAACACCTTGAGACACTAGTTGTGAACCTTTTCCCTATCACTGCTGGATTTGGACCCAGACGCTCAGATTGCCGTTGGTAGTGGGAATTTTTTAAGTTAGGTTTGCTGTAATTTATTCTCTTCCAGCCACTCTCCTGGCATCGGGATGCTTGTTACTAATTTCTGCTTCTGAGCCTTTTGAATTGCCTACATCTTATTTCTAAGTAATATCAGCACCTGGAAATTTCAGAAAAATGAAGAGAGTCTTTTTGGGGATGGCTCAGGAAAGCTGTCTCCTTCAGTCTTAAATACGATCTGCTTCCCATGGGCTTGGACAGAGGCTGTACCTGCATTTTCTGCTATTTTACTTGACTAGGTTTTAGAACAGACTGTGCCCCAGGAAGAGTGTAATGAGGAAGGAAACCCAGCCCTTGGGTGCTTGCCTAGAAAAATGGAAGTATCGCTGTGGCACAGATAGAGGTATTAAGTTCTTAGTATGTGCTAGGCCTGTGTCACTGTATCTCTGCAACTTGTGCTGTCTCATTTAAAGTCTGACTTGGTTTGCCTGCCCCTTTATAAACATATCACTGTTTGACTGTGTTTGACTTTGTCAGTGTTGCTCTTTATTTGGAGCCCAAATACTCTAATTATTAGAAAACATTAAATTTGGATTCAAAGGCTTATTTCTGGTCTTTGTGATTACTGAGAAAAAGCACGAAAAGATTGAACTGAAAGTCTTGATATTGAGAAGGGGAATATAATTTAGTTATCCCTTTAAAAATAATGCTTATATTCATTTTTAAATGTTCTTATTTGGAGGGTGGGCTGATGACTTTGCATTTTTGAAATTAATGATATTGAAGCAGGAAGAGTCCTGTTTTGCAAATCTTCACCCCTTTCACAATATCCAAAATCACTGGCTAATTTATTTCTGTGAGAACATTTTAAAATAGCAGTAGTTAAATAATACAAAGGCAATTAGTTAAGGCTCAATAGTGTTCAACCAGCATGTGTTGAATGGGGAAAAGCATAATGTCCTAATTAAAAGAAACGCAGGAAACTTAGTTATTGCAAAGTCTTTTTTCACTGCTAAAGGATTTGTGGGTGATTAAGAAATGTATAGACTTGAGTTTTTTTATTTTTTAAATAAAAAACAGATATGTGTCTTCATCCTTTGCTGGCTTGTTGACTTAATTTACTTAGATGGAATTTTTCAACATTTAAAACAAATTAAAATTTATGAATCATTTCTGCTTAAAGGCACAAGCTTTCATAGATACAACAGTTAAGACTTCTAACTAGTTACGTACATAAATACTGCTTTGGATATGTAAATTTTGTACTTGGTCCCTTAAATGCAGATGAAAGTTTTAATAGGTGGGATACAGTAGGCATTACCTGTTGTAAGGTAATTAATGTGCTTGAATAACTGTCTGTTTTAGCATTGCTTTGTCTCTCCGTACTGTTTCCTGCAAAAGCAGCGATTAGTTCATAGGACAGATGTGAAGAAAACACGATACCATGGCAGAGGGCGACAACATGGTTTGTAAAGCTGGTTTGTGCTGCCTTTGACACAGTCTGCAATTTCTTGATACTTGTTGAGAGACCTTTTTCAGTTTTGTTGTAGTGATCCGTATAAGCTCTTAAACTCTTAGGTTTTGATGCTTCTGCGCCTGTATGGTGTGACCCTGTTCAGGAGGGGGAGGTGTCATTTCACCCAGGGTGCATACGTATTAGATTAAGATCAACATTGTTTTACTCTATGGTAAATGCAGCATGTGAATTTTTTTAATTGCTTTAATTATTGTAGCCAGTTGACTGCCTGTGTACAGCTAAGCAGTTTGCTCAAACATTTTGTAAACGTGGCAGGCTTTATCATGAGGTTTTAATTTGAACTTTCCTGGAATTTGCTTAAAAATGTGACTCAGGGAAGGTAGGTGAACGTCAACAGAAAATAACTATCATTCCAGATGAACACGTATGTTCTTTTTCACATACGTTATTTCAAGCATATTTCAGATGGCTTGATGTAGTTCAGGATTTGTTCTGGAAGCTCATTTCTCCGTTGCTGTAATACCCATGCACCCAGTCACTGTCGCACAGCTCCGGGTACTGTGTTGGTGCTCATAGAATTGCCAGCCGTGGCTTGCTTGTTTCTTCTCTGAACTTTCTTTTTAAAGGAAAAGGGGGAGGAAGGGGAGGTGTTTGTAGCTATAGATGTGCACATGTGTATGCAATGCTGAGAACTAAAGAAGTTGCATTAGAATGTAAAAGTTTTAAGTAAAAAAAGTAAAATAGTAGGCAAATTGGGAAGTAAAGCAAGAGTTTGCTCTTCTGGATGTTACCTGCTAAGGCTGATTTGTATCATAGTGGACTTTCACTGAAAGCTGTGTTCATTTTTTGCAAAAGGGATTTTTAACAACACTGGAATTGTTGAGAGTGACTTTTACATGGGCCAGATAATTAGTGTTTGAAGCTTAACCAGACTACGCATCCTGTAACTATAACTGGAGAACATACAGTGCCTGCAAAAACAAACCTGTCCAGTTTTGTCCCTCGGGTGGCCTCTTCTGTACTTATTATTACATGACCCTTGCTTTTCTCGTGCAGCCTGCCTTCCATTTGACCAATATTCACCTGTGAACGGTCTTTCAATCTGGGAATCCCACCCAGGAACATATGCCCCATGAAGCTCCTGCATCTGTGGGTGTTTGCGTACTCCATTAACAACCTTCACCAATTTCAGTGTGCGCTGTTCGTCTTGGCAGTCTATGAAAGACACTGGGAGAAAAATGCAGTGTGGAGCTGCGACCCTGAAGAGCCGTTTTAGGAAATAAGTATATGAACAATAAAGGAGGAAGAACTGGCAAATATTTGAATTTGTCTTGGTAAAACAAAATTATAAAAATTTCCAGAGTCCTTTTCTGTAGAAAAAGTCGTAGAGAAGGAATTTATAGGTTATTAGAAGACTGAAAGCTTCATAGTAACCCAACATTCTCATACTGTTTCTTCTCCTCCAGCTCCCACAACATTTTATTTCCCTTGTAATAATTAGTTTGAACTTTCATCTGTTTCTGTGGATCAAGTAATTTTCTTACAACTTCAGGATTTTTTAATATGTTTTAAATCTTTCTTCTAAATAATTTTTTGTAACAAAAAAAGACATGAATACATTATAATTTCAATTTTCATAGTGTGTGAAAGATTTCTGCACTAGGTCTTTATTGTTTTTGAAGAATTCATCACCCTAGTTAAGAAGCTTAATATAAATTAAAGAAGGTATTAAGAAACATTAAGACATCAAAATGTGGAGCGTTCTTTTCCTTTCGATTGCTCCAAATGCAAACAAGTTGAATAAAATGCAATCAAAGGGCCTGTTTGGAGAACATTGAGTGGCTTTACAGCTGTGCTGTAGAGAACCTCTGGTAAGAGCATAATTCAAATAAAAAGGCCTTTCTTTCCTTCTCCTAATTCTCTTTGTTGTGGTGACAACAGAGTACAAGCCCGATAAAAATTTAATCACCTTATCTTTTTAAAGCAAATTGCATATTTGTTTACACACAATATACATAACATAAAAAAGAAAAAGCTGCTATCCAATCCCCCTCCCCCTTCTAATCGCATTAAAGTCCCTTGCCTAGAAGTTTAAAAAAAATTAAATGTTTTATTCTTTATTCTGAACTCCCATTGTTCAGGATTGCTTTATAAAGGCAGCCCAGGGGAAGATGAATATCGCCAATCTTAAACTCTGGACTAGTGCTGAGCAGCAGATGCCTGGGATACGTCAGCGGAGTTGGTCCAGCTTAACTGGCTTCTGTGGTGCCTACTCCACATCAAGAGTAGCAGGCAAGATGGGAGGATTACAGACAGGCCTGCGGATCTAGCACTTTGATTTGAAGCTGCTTTGTAATGAACTGCCTTTGATTCTGTGTCAGATCTGCAAACCTGAACTTTCTCCACATTGTATGCATTTCTGAAAGGCTGTTGTGGGAGATATCGTGTATTGGTACTGCTTTTGTTGCTGTTGTCTTTTCACTGGGCTGATGAAATTTTAGTCCCTTGTGTTGAATTCAAAACATGTTTTCCGTTGTTTCTCCTCACCTTAGAGTACAGAGCATGAGCACTGTTAGTTTTATTTATTTACTCTTTTACAGGTAGTGGGATACTGACAAAAAAACAATCAAGAGTGTCTTCTGGCCCACTGCTGAGTGGCTCTGGACTGAGAACTTCTTCCCTGGATATAAGTTTAATCCCAATATGATATTCTGCAGGTTTTAAAATTATGAAAGCTCATATGCTCAGTGATTCCTTGATCTATTTCTACATACCTCGTTGTACTCCATGGGATATTTTTGTGATTTTGTCCCTGTTGATTTGAAGATTTAATCAGTAAGTCCTTACCACTACAGTTAAACATGTGAAAGTCTGACCTGTACAAGAGTTGTCACAGACTCTCCCAAATTTTACTCATCGTGTTGATGTCTGCATGTTTCTTTCTTAGAGGTCTGGTGACAATAATTGTGGTTTTAAGACACTGTTCTTTGTTTTGAATGGTCTTGGATATTTCATGCTGACCTGCCTGTAATTTTTCTGTTGTTGAATTGTAACAAGAGCCTGTCTACATGCCTAGGCTTCCAACTATATTGCATGTATTTATATTAATAATTTGATGCCCTTATTAGTTCCATTGTTTTTTTCACAGTTGCTCCTGTTGTGCACTAGGCATTTTCCATGCAGTCAGTTTTTGTTTCAGGGAGTCTGAAGAATGTACAGATTAAAAGCACAGCATCAGTAGGGAAGTTGCCTCTCCCCTCCCTGTAGGTGTACTGGGAGAATGAGGATAGCACATGGGTGTGATCTCAATGGCTGTGTGGACCTTGAGTGGCCATCAAGTGAAAATAGAGTTTACAAACAATTGCTGGTATATCAGCTGGCATAATTGCAGCCTTGTTAATTTACTGAAAGCACATGTATAGCCCATGCAGGAATTAATTTGAAAATCCTTTTCTTTAGGTTAATAGGACAGTGTTGGATCTGAGGACAAAAAGATTACCTTAGTGGTCATCTTGTAGCTCTGCAAGTTGATCCATTGTATTGTGTGTACGCTTCATTTGCATAGCCTAGGCCCAGTAATCATGGTGCACTGGAGTCTTCCACATAACCTGTATTAAAGCTGGTCTCTGACATACAGAAACAAAAAATTGTGTAGAGTGTACAAGCTGTAGTTATGTTCCAGGAGTGTGAAGTATAAAGTCATCTTTAGCACAGTTGCCCTAGAAGGGCTTAGTCAACAAGTGGTTGTGGCACAGAACGTAAAAGCAGCTGAAATATTTGTTGGCCTATAAGACAAGGTCAGGTTTGGTACTTTCAACCTATTCATACTGCAGAATGGCCAACTAGGCAAGAAATTAAGATTGTGTTAAGAAATAAGTACATTGCTTTGTTTCAGAGCTGTTATATGGGACTGAAGGGTATGTTGGGTTAGGTGCTTTTTGGAAAACCCACTGTGGGAACTGCAGCTATCCTTCTAAAGTGTGCGTGGGCTTGTGTAGACTTACTTAAATAATATGGTTGCAGAGCAACAGTATGGTACGTGGTGGGGATTTAAGTGCAGAAATCTATCCTGCTACATGCCTTCAGATGACAGTGGTGCGTTTGTATCTGGTGTTTGATTATTACACTTGCTTCTTAAAAAAAAAAATAATGGGTCAAATGTGGTTATGTTACGTAAATTTAGGAAAATGGATAATGCATCCTTATGATCTTGCTGAAAATTGAAGTATAAAACTGTGAATGAATGGTGCACTCTCAGTGCAATGTGGTTATACTGGGTGTCCTCAGTGTAGATGACAAGTTTAGGACTAAGAGAGGAGAGGAGTGAGCAGGCTAGGCATGTATAGGGAAGTATGGCATTGATAACCGTTCAGCAGCCAGTAGATATGATGTGGTCCTGGAGCCTGTGCTCCATTTAGCAATATGAAAAATATCAGATTGAAAATCAAGACGCTGACTTCATGCAGAGAGTATGGCAGACTAATTAAAGAAAAAAATGTGTACCAATTGAGCCTATAAAACTCTTCCTGACCTTGAGAAAACTCCCAGAGAGCTGTGGGAAACTCCAGTCTGTCCCCTCTGAACTTTTTTGTGTTGTTGTTTAAATATAGTAACTGCTTTTTTAATTAAAAAGAAAAATTAGATGGCATTTCAAATTGTGTCCATGGTGCCTTGGGGACCTATTACAGTACAAATTACCCTATACTATTTAGTGAGGTCTTGTTTACTATTGTGTGAAGCGAGAGTTACCAGTGTAAGGATGTAGGACAAGAAGGGCCCTTCTTTGAAAGTCTGGCTCTGCACATGAAAGTGACGCCAGCAATTGGAAGCAATTTGTGGAATTGTTTGATTATATTAATTATGGCACCAGCAAACAGTGCTTGGGAAACAGTTTTGTTTTCTTGCATTCTTTCTTGATTGCTTGCAGCAAAAGCCAAGATACAAAATGTGCCTTTAAGGACTGCCGGAGAGCATGGTTCAAGCCATTGTGTAGAATTGGCACTGAGCTTGAAAGGGTTGTGTCCGGCTTGATGTGAGAGTTTTCCGAATACAGCTTCGGCCTGAACTTCACCTCGGTCAGCCTCTTCAATTGAAACAGCTTCTGTCTTCCTCATCAAGGAAGAGTAGCTCTTTCCCTGCTAAGTAGGAGCCCATAATGAAATCCATGTTATTTCCAGTAGTACCATCTCTTATAATAGTGTCCAAACTCTTGTATAAACTTAACAAATTGATACACAAGACTTAGTTCAGTTCACCACTGAACTGCAGCCTTCTGTGATGTGGTATGGGGCAGCTGTTCCCCAATTTATGGGAAAATGTTTTAGTAATTAAGGATTTCCAAACAGAGTCTACCAAGCCGAGACTGCAGGAATTACTCTGCTGATGCAGGCTGGCTGTGACAACAGCATTTGGTCAGGACGTGGGGCAGTCTACTTCTACTCAAAGTAGCTGTAAGACCTTTTTTCTTTTTTCTGGTTTCTGTCATCAAACAATGAGTTATGGATATTTTGTGCAGATCCCAAGTACCATCCTGGGGTATCAGTGTAATTCTCATTTGGAAGGAAGGAATCTGCTTTCTGGTCTTTTTGGAGGTTGATTGCTTTCGCTGGCCAACTTCATGCTGTAGTTCTATTAATAGTCACAAGCCAGGTACGGTGATAATAGCAGGTCTTGTATTAGCCAGAAATGAAAAATGAATCTACCCTGGAGTTTGAAACTGTAGCAGAATATCTGAGAGAGCTGACAAGAGTTGTGGGAAAAGGTGGTGTGAATTCAAAATAGAATTACTGGAGAATTGCAAAGGGATTTACATAAGTAACATTCATTGCCTGATCTGTGAAAGTAATTGAAGCTCAAATCCTGAGCTCCTGTGGGTAGCAAGGAAAGGAGTATCCCTTGTTTCTTGAGTGAATCTCTGGTCAACTATGACATTGAAGTTGTCTATGTAATCATATTATGCTTGTTATGATTGTGATGAACATGTAGGAGCAGAGTAGATTGGCTCCTGTAGGAGCACTGTACTTAAATCTTTTGGGTAGAAAGGTTGGTAGGTGTTGATGTATTGACCCTGATGTCAGGTAGAGAATTTCTACCTGATCCCAGGCTCCAGATAGTTCAGGACACAGTTTTCATCCCTGCTCTTTCTGAAGCACCATATATTAATGTCAGGCAGATGGGATGCCAAGTTAGATAGGGCCAGCAGTCTCTAGATGACCAGTTGTCCAGCCGAGTAGATGTGGTGTGGCACATCTGATGTTCCTATTACAGTGTTTATGGGCAGAGTAACATGATACTTCTGTTCTTGGAAGTCTTACAAAGATGTTCTTTTTCCTGATCAGCTCAGGTTTGGTTTTTTTGTTTATGTTTTTGTTTTGGTTTGGTTTCCTTGGTTTTGCTGGGATATTGAAGGAGAAAAATGACCACCTTAGCTTGAACAAAATCAGAAGGTAGGATTTTGGATATCTTTAGCAGAGGAGAAGCAGAGTTGCTACCTAGTACATTAATGTAAAGAGTTCAAGCAACAGGATGCTACATTTTGTTATTCTTGTCCTTTCTGTCTGACTGTAGAGATAACTGTAACAGGAAGGGCTGGGCAAATTGATCCTCTGATTTTGGGATGCTTCTGCTTTTTGTTTGAATCAAAACTTCAGAACTGCTGTCATGTTTTGGGACTAAGTGGAGAATAAGTGTGTGCTTGCTAGTGTATTGTGGGACTCAGAGCCAACACTTGTACCACTGGCATTTCTCTTAATTTTGTCAGAAACCAGTGATAGATTTTTTATTCTTGATTTCAAGTTGATTAGAATCTGAAGCACGTAAGTGATGTATTTGAGCTTTGTTACCCTTCTTTGAACACAGGTAAATATAGGGTTTTTTAAGTCTTAGATGAATATATGTAGCTGTTGTAAGGAAGAAAAATGGAATTAGTTTATAATTGTGTTGTGCTGAAGTACTGGATTCTCTACTCGTGCAGTACTGGTAAAAAGTTTCTATTTCCTTTCAAAGGTCTGTCATTGCAGTAAGCAGGGGGAGAAACTGGTCTTTGTCCACTCTCAGGCGCAGCTCCTCTGCATCAGACTGTGCAGGGAAGTCTCCATCCGGGGCTCTAATTATTTCTGAATTTCTGGTCAACCAGCTTTTGCGCTCTCTGGTAGCAGGACAGTTGATGCAGGCACACACTCCTTAACTATGTAATGAGGGTTCAGGCTCTGAGGGTTCAATTTAAGGAAATCCTGAAATTGTGAAAACCAGCTGTTACGAATAATCCATTGTGAGTGAGGATTATCCCTAACCCTTTGCCTCTTTCAAGTTTTGCTCTTTTTTCCCTTCACTCAACAAGAAAGAAAAATGTCTGCCTGTCATATTAAGAGTTACATTTGCCTTGGCTAAAAATTATTTCCAAAATCAAATGTGCTATGTTAACTTGTTCTCTGGTGTTCAGTCAGTTTTTAGCATTTGAACATTGACAGGAACAAGAAATTGCAGGTGGTTGAGTCTTCTACCTGCAGTGTTCAAAAGAAGTGAATAGGATATTTTGTTTACAGAAGGGAATAACAAAGTTCAGTTTCCCACTGAATCTCTGCTCACAAAATCCTGAATGGAATGTCTAAGAATGGAAGAATAGTCTAGGAATTTCCTAATATTGAGTGTAAAAAGGAATATTTTCTGTTCCAGCAAAAGCTACTGGTGTAGCCTCAAGGAGGTTTTTTTCCTAATGTGGTGGTAAGAATCCTGAGCGAGCGCTTTCCCAGCAAACCGTGGCAAGTACCATTGCAGGTAGCTGGTGTAATGCATTTGCTGATTTTTCTATTGGTAGGATGAACTTTTAATTTTGACCTGAAAGCAAAGTTCTCATGAATCAGGAGACTTAAAATCTTTTAATATGATTTTTTTTTTCCCATTACAATTTTTAATGCTGTAAGGAAACTGTGTAATCATGCATGCAAATACCTTCAGGTTCACCGGTGTTAGCTAGGGTAGTTAGCAATAGGCTTTTTTTATAAGTGTTCATATGAGAAGGGAGTTGTTGAAGTTCAGCAAAATAAATTATTGTCCTTGGCTATGCTGGAGAGCATGCCCTGCACCTGTATTATTACACCTGTTTTCAATGATGTGTGTATCAGTTGCTTAAAATTACTCCTGTCTCTGGCTGGGTTACGAGGAGATACTGTGTTATCTTCCTTCTCATCTACAATGTGTCTGGCATTTGGTCTCTAAAATCTTCCATTCAAACACAGAGTTTCATTAGCTTTGAAGGAGACAGGACTATTCCTAAATATTGAAGAGATCTGTGGAGATAGGAAATAGAAATATGGAGATGGGAAATCTTAAAATTAAAGTTGGAAAAGGAAAGAGAGGTATAAAACTCCTGAAGGGCAGACTAGCAAGTGGAATTAAGAGTCAAGGAAGGAGGAGCTGGACTTAGGAGGAAGAGCAGGGACCACCCTTGGAGACCTTATTAAGGAGCAGAAGACTAACAAGCCAAAAAAAAAAAAAAGGAGGATGTTTGATAAGGAATGACAGTATTAAGTGGAGGACGATGTGAACTGGGGAAGTTATGTAAAAGGTAAAGTAGGATCTAAGCTTACATTTTTATTTCAGCTGTTACCTGTCTATGGGGGAAAAGCTCAGCAGTGCTCCTGCATCATGCCATTGCATTAGCAAAAGGAATCAGAAGAGCAGATATTGTATCAGTTCTTGTTGTTCTTCCAGCTAAAGTAGTAGTAGTAAAAACAAAGCAAATGTAAACTGTGCTGGTTATGGACATTTATATGCTCTACGTGTTTGTTGTGATTTGTCTACTGGCCAGCACTCCCCAGCAGTCTGGTATGGAGACTGTCCACGGGCCTGACGCAGCGACCACCAGGGTCAGCAGGAGGGTATTTATCCTGAGGCTTTGCTGAGTCCCTGTTACAGGGAGGCCTGATTAATGTAAGGAGAAAATGAAGCATTAGAGAAACTTTAAAACTCATGTAGATATGATTATCTTCAGGGGAGAAGCAATATTTTTCCATATTTATACGCAAGGGGTCCCAAATTCTACAATGTGACATTTCTGTATGAAGCTATTGAAATCTGCATGTTTCTATGCAAACATCTTGCATGAGTAATTGTAAAACTCCAGGCTGTAGTGCATTTAACTACATAAGATACTGCAAATCACTAAGCAGCTAGCTTTTTTATTTGTAAAAATCATGTAAAAATATTGTATTTATCCTTTATGTTGTGTGTGTCAAACTGTTCTTAGACTTGGAAAGTATTATTCCTGATGAGGTATTGCTTTTCACTTGAATTTGAAAATAATTCACCTCTTTTTTTTTTTTTTTTTTTTTTTTTCATTTATAAATGGCTCAGTTTGTATTAAATACTTGAGACCATGCTGAGGCAAAGGATATTATGTTAAGAGTCTGTATTTTTATTTGTTAATTATTAACAGTAGTTGAAACTAAAAGAATAAAGTGGATTAAACTATTGTACAACTAGATTTTCATATCTAACCTGGGTTAGTTGATGCTACAAGTACGTTTTACATAAGATCTGTCTGGGCACTTCTTGTTACAGACATGGTTATGATGGGTGGGAATGAATTTGCTAAGCTTTCAGATGTCTTATGTGCCTCTGAGGACTGCCCATTAATAATATTAATACATAGGTATTTCCCACTGTTGTATGGAAGGCATTTCTTAGAACTTTGAAGCTAAAGTCTTTTTTCAACACACGGACCTTTTCAATTTAATCCATTAGCAACTTGGCAAAATAAAGTAATTGTCCAACAGAGGAAGAAAAAAAAAATCTATTAACGTTTGCTACAAATCCGAGTAGTACAGGCAGCACTTAATTAATGGAACAGATTTCTCACTATGTATTCAAGCTAACATAGCTATTGTTCAGGAGAGATTAGACCCTTAATGTAAGTAAGTTAAACTAGACCTCCATCTAAAAATATCCGTCATTTCAGCTATTAAAGGTCTGATGTCTTCTTCGGTGACAGATATATTTCCCTTCATTTCCTTGGTTTTGTAAAATGTAAAGTATGCATTGTGTGTAACGCGAGAAATCTGTGGAGGTAGATGAAACCCCGATTGTGCCTCCCTGCCTGTCTCTCCCTGCCTGCTCCTTTGTGCTGCTCCCTAACACAGAACCTCTTCAGCCCTTAGACCTCCTGGCACCAGAGCAGAAAAACAGAACATGCCATTTGTTAGGGTACGATGCCAGCTACCTAATCTGTTTGCAGAATGAGGGCCATGGGATCTCATTAGGTAATTAAATTGTGAATTTAATAATACCTGAGCTGCCTTTGGCTGTCAGCCCGTCATTTCCCTGGTAGGAACTACTACGTTCTTCCATTTCTTCTGTAAACTTTTTACCCATAATACTGTATTTGAATCCAAATAGGTGTTAAGGGCTGCAGGTGAGCTATATCTTTACTTCTTCATATGTGGGAGTTAGTGATAGGGTGGAGAAGGTGAGATCGCTCAGTTTTAAATACATTTCCCCCCGTATAGTTCCATGTACAGCACAACATTTTTTCTTGAAAATGAAGTTTTTCAAACATGAGATTCTTTGTTTAAACACCTAAGATGACGTAGTGAGTTTCAGATGTGTCGGGCAGTCCAAGTGCTCATTGATGTCCCGGGCAGTTTTTGAAGCTTAGTTTATCCAAAGCGGTTATTTCATCCTCATGGCTGGAGTTCCCCAACTTGCTGCTGCAGCGGAGTGTGTGCTCCAGGGCGAGAGGCTGATCTGCCCGGGGGGCATCACTGCCCTGCACCCTGTGGGCTGCAGACAGGGTTTGCACGGGCAGCCTAGGTGCCTCGCTTCAGATAACCACAGGGGAAATTTTGGCTGCAATTTTAATGCCACACCTCCTCACTTCCTATCTCCTTTCCGCCAATTAGCATTTTTTGGAAATTAGAGACTTGTAAAGCCGACTAACATAAATATAAGTGTTTTAGGATTTGTTTGCTTTAATTAAAGTGTGTCTTTCTGAAAGGATTTAGTTAAACATCGTCCTTAAATAGTAATGTGCCAGTAACAGCAACGTTAGTAATAGTGATAAGACTCAGAAAGGGAAACCGACTAGAAAACAAAACTAAATGTTTCTTTGTCGAAAAAATAAATGGTCTTCCCAAGAAAGTGGAGGAAACCTTGTTCAGGGACACTTAAAATTAGGTTGATCAAGAGAGTAGAAAATGTACAATATGAAATAAAGCCCACAAAGAGCGTGGGACTATTGTTCTTGTTGTGGTTTTTTTCCCTCTTTTTTTACTGTTGCTGTTTTTTCCTAGCAGTACCCAAGATGTTCTCAGAGCTTTTCAGATAGGAAATAAGTTGCTTTTCATGTAATGATAAATTATTTTTCGTAATGAAGGAGTGATTGTAAGGGTAGTGATATTAATGGGATTTATATGAAAGCATCCAATTAAAAAATCGAAACAGCTGTATCAAGCATGACTGTACAGTGTAATAAAACCATATAATAAATATGTGGTCAGGCCATACCGTATTATCTAGTTTGATTAATTGAACCTTACATCTGCAATGATAGTCATTATCAGACTTCTCAACCATCAAGGAAAAACAGTCTCAATTATTTTCACAATGAAATAATCGTTGCTGCCATCTGAAAAGAGAAAATGGCTGCTGCCTTGACTGTGAAATACAAGATCTTGCAGAACTATGCAAAGTTGATTTTGATTGACGCTGGGCTTCTGCAACCTTAGTGAAAATTGTAGTTTATTTAGTTATATATGTAATGTGTTGCTTTTCTCTTGTGCTCTTGCATTTTTTTATAAAAAGCAAGACCCCTCTATCTCCAACAGTCTCCCCATGGCTGCACTGTGGGGCATTAGGGCTGTTTCGTAACCCATGGTTATGAACTGGAAAATCGGCAGTTTCCTGGTTTTGCTTCAACACTTATTTTCCTGCCTTCCCTTCCCTTTGCTGCGCAGTGGGGATGCCACCTGGAACAATTTGCTACCTGACACAGCAAGATGAGGAGGTGGGCTCTAGTGCTGTGTCCCCCTGCAATCAGCTGTAAGTGCCTCTAGATGTGTCTGTGCTGGAGCAAATCACCTGTGCTTGTAGACCTCCTGTCTCCAGTAAATCATAAGCATCTCAATCTTTTTGTCAGGCTGTGATATGAGAATCCACATCTGAATTTCAGTATGAGGGGAGAGAAGCCGATTAAGTGTTTGAGATAAGGTTATGTGACACCACAGCTTAAAAATACCTGAACTGAATTTGGCCAAATGCCTGTGAACCACATTGCTGTGTATTCGGTTGGCACTGAATAAGCCTCCAAGGAGTTTGCTGTCTTCTGCTTTACGAAAGCAATTCTTCAGGAGTGGTCTTTTCAGAGCTGCATCTCTCTTGTTTTACAGCATTTCGCTATCATGCATTTCTTATCTAACATGTCACGAATGTGTCAAGTTAAAACATAAAAGTGTAATAAACCCTAGCCATTTAAGAAGAAAAGGACAAATACTTTTGTTCGGTACCAATGTCTGGAGAAAGACTTAAGTTGGATCCCCAGAATCCTACACAGGTTAATTCTAGTTCTTCTAAGAAGTGACAGTTTAAACCCTTAATAATTACTGTGTTTTAGCAAAAACAAAACAAAACAAAACAAAAAAACCCCAAAACCAATCAAACAAAAAAAAAACCCAAACAAACACAAAACTGTATAATTTGTTAAAATCTAAGCAGTGTGCTTCTAGCAGGTCTGGGAAATAAACTAAAGACATTCAAGAACCTTCTGACTCTTATGACTGTCATTTGAGTGTTTTACCAGTTTTTGTTTTTCATTCATGACTTGTATTTTTATAAATATTTTTAGTGATGAGAAGAAACTTTGGGAGGTGTGTGTAAATAATAGGAAAGGTCTGCTGGATAAAAGGCTTACACCGGACAAGTAGGTCTGGCTTGTTTAGATTTTTGCCTGTGTTCAATGCTTTAAAAGCTGTATCCAGCACACTGCACTGGATTTGGGGTATTGCTTTTGTGAACTATGTTTGAAGGCTGTTATTTTTGGGTTTTATGTGAGTTATCATATTCAAGATCCTGTGATGCAGAAATGTGGCTTTCCTAAAGCACCCAATTTACTTTATTTTCTTTGGTTGATTTCAGAAGTATACTTGCCTGTTCATTATTTCCAGTTATACTGAAATGTGATGTTGAGCATATTTGTCATGTGCATTATTTTTTTTTTTATAGATGGGCTGAAGCCAGATACCAAGATGCTTCTTACTGTTGCCTCCAAGAAGAAATCTAAGGCAGGGAAGGGGGATACAACCAAAGAGGATGAGAGCAGCAAGAATGATTCAGCCCAACCTGTGACCATCTCTCTGGTCTTTAAAAGATATGTCTTTGACACACAGAAGAAAATGATTCAATCCTGAGAAGGCAGAGGCACCTCTGATCGTAACTGAAAGACCAGAATCTGAAATGAATTCAGGTGGAATGTGTTTCTTGTCTGAACACATTAGACCTGTTCCTTCCTCACAGACAGAGCCTGGAAGTTCCTGCTGACTATGTGCCCCCTTCCAAAATCTCTGCAATCTGGTTTTGTTCTGTTAGAATCTGCTTATTTTTTATCTTTGCAATGTGAATCTTTACGGCCTCTCAGAGAAATGTCACCTGCCAGATGAGCACATTCAGGTGTGCGTTCTAATAGCAGTGTTTTTCTGGAGAATTGGTTGAGGTTTCTCTTGATTTAGAAGTTTTCCGCCAATATTAATCTAAATCTAGTCAAGATGTGAATTTTATGCAACCCACAAAGTGAAGCTGATTAGTCTAGGTTTACTTCCCCAAGCAAAGTGGGGGACAGAAAGCACACAGGATAATAGGTGAAACCTAAAATGGATGTTTCACATTCCTTCAGCTGCAGCTATGGAAGATGCTATCTGAGAAATTGTATGGATCTTTTTCATAAATATGATTTATATCTAGAAATGTTTTTCATATTAAACATAATGATGCATGTAACTGAAAGTCTTAATTGTTCTGTTTGTTGTTCCAAAGGTTCAGAACTGATCTTCGGTGACATTTTATATAGCTTTTCTGAATTTCCTGCCTGTTCTGCGGTGAATCCTACTCCAGAATTGTTTTCTTTTTTGTAACCAAAGTCTCTTTTGTGTGTGAAAGAAAAAGTTGCCTCTGGAAATAGTCAAGAGCTTTATTTCATTAAAATAATGATAGAAGATTGCAATATAAGCCTTGTAAAATTAATATCTCCAAGATGCTTTAGAAACTGTTAGTTGTTTAATAGAGATTTGATGGCTGCTTTAGTTCTTTCTTTCAGTTTCATGTTCTAGGCTCATAAAAAGGAGACCACTGGTAATATCCCTTCTTTGTTATTTACGAAGCATAGGACACCTTAACATGAAAGCTAAGAATAATTCCAGAGGTATGAAAGCTGCGATCTGGAACAGAAATTTGACTCAGTCTTGGCAGCATGGAAAATGTTAGTTCCTGCCTTTGGAACAAAAAGAGAACTCGTGCTTATTGATGTGACCCATTCACTGAAGCCAGCCATAGAAGATGACCACATGTATAATGTAAGTGCATTAGGTGCACATGGAAGTAAATAACTGTAATAGATTGGTACTCTCATTCTTACTAATCATATTATTATAATTAATAATAATATAACACTCAGTGTTATTAGTCAAATATCCATTGATGGGCATGAGTCATGCTAACGAGATCCTGATTGCTTCAGTCTTTTTCTTTTCCTTTTAATTTCCAGATAACCAAAGTTGGCTACAAATGGCTAACATATCAGCTATTGAAAGGATGTTTACAGCTGAACAGTCATGAGACAGGGCACGTCTGGTGTCTAAACTGGGTTGATGGTGCCCCTTTAAATCAGAACAGAATTAGCGCTTTGTGGAATAATCCCAAACAGTTTCTGCTGAGTGAGTCCCAGAAAAGCTTTAGCACATCCCTTAAGATTATGGGGTATGCTTTCAGAGTGATCCCAGAGGAATTAGGCAGGCAACTTCAGCTATGGCTTAATGTGACTTGTGCTGCCAGCCTTGCTGGAAAATGTATCCTATAATGAAAAAAAAAAAGGCATTTCACACCCCTGTCACCTCTTCTTCCCCATGTTTTCCTCTTCCCAGACACCCCCAAAGGCAGTCTTTGGGAAGAATATTATGTTATCTTTCTTTTAGGCCTTTATCAAATCCTGTTTTGTACCCTGCACTGTTGCCTCTGCTTAAGATACCACAGTGATGGAAGCTAGAGAAACAGATGATATAGAAGGAATGCTACTATAACCATCTCAGGTTCATCTTAGAGTTATTGGTATTAAAAAAACTCTCATTTAAAAAAAAAAGTGAATTAGTAAGTAACACTTTTATCTGTATAGTTCTAATGTCCTTGCAATATTTTAAATGTGTCACTAAAATCTGCCAACTCTGCTTGGAATTCTGGAAAGAAAAGGGCAGTCATCATGAGAGGTGTCCTGGTGTAGGATATTGTTGGCTGGTCCAGAGTTGTTAACCTTGCCCTTAGAGGTTTTTGTCTTTCTCACTTGTTGGACCTCCATCCGTTTATTGTCCAGTCTCCTGTAAGACACTTTTTAAAATCTTTCCCACCATCTTCTGTCTTGTTTCCAGACTAACATACTAACTCAACATCTTTCTTCCATCTTCTCAGTCCAAGACCTAACCTCCTCCTCAGTGTTCCTATTTTCCACCTTTGCTCATTGTTTCTCCTTGTGCTGGCTCTGCTCTTGCCTCTGGAGAAGGAGATGTAAATCCAGGTGCTGGCAGGGCTCCCATGGCAGGTGTTGGGAGCCCAGCATGGCAAGGAACACCCTTGCCCTGTAGCTTACACCACCTCCTGTGTGTGGTGAGAAACTGCCTGTGTTCAGGCGCTTGTCTGTGAGGTGGGCAGAGTCTTGTGAACAGCCACTGCTGACCCAGTAGGAGCAGGCTGTGTTGGAGACATGCATGATGTGCCTCATGTGAGTCCGTTCACCCACCAGCATATCCTGTCCTTGTGCTTTGTAGTCTTCTGTGTAAAGCCCCTGTCACAAAGCCCTGTCCTTTCATTTTGTTCCCCTAGCAGAGGTTCGTGTAGGACAGACAGCTGGGGGAGGTATCTGTTGAAATCTGGGGTTTGGTTTTGTGTTTTCCCCATTTTTCATTCCAAAAGGAGAACTTAAGTGTGTCCGAGAACTTCGATTATAATGTGCTATTACTGCAGATCTCTGGCTGCTGTCCTTAGGCTGTTGGATACACATTCGAAAAAGGGTGAAATGGTGGAACAAAATGATTATGGGAAAATCAAAGCTTTTAAAGACATTTGTAGGATGAACAGATGTTCAAACATTCTTTTATTTGGTTTCCAGACAGACATAGAGACTTTCCTTTCATCCTCGTAATCAGCGCATTATGCTGTAATTTGTAAAAATGGCATTAAAAAAATATTAACAGGGTCATATTGTGATCTACTGACTCTGTGTCATTAAGCCATGAAGTTAAGAATGGCAACTGGGAACAGGGGTTAAATGTTGCAGAATGTACTAGTGTATATTGTCAGACTGTATTATAATGAATCCAAAATGGAATAAAGATGTAAGGAGGTTTTTTAATACTGCTAAGGTTGTCAGTGTTGCAAAACTAGAAATTATTATGGCTGTGCAGATGTTCAGTGAGTAATACATCTTTGGGTTGTGGGGAGAGGAGCAGTGAGAAAAGCTTTGTTTTTCCAAGCCTGCTTTCTGCTTCTTGGAATTTATTTTGGGACTGCAGTCTGGCTTGTGATCCTGCCAGAGGTCATGAGCCATGAGGGTCAAAGCATGCAGTCTTGGTAGTAAGGATTCAGTAGGTGGCATCCTTTACTTGGAGTCGAAACTAAATCTCCCCACCTAAAAATGGGGTATGGCAGTGGCATTGATAATAAAGGTTTTAAATCAAGCTTACAACCCATCTCTGAAAGAACAATTTCTATTTAAAATTATGGTGCATTTAATGGCTGGGGCAGAGCTATTAACTCTGATCTGTTGACCAAACCCAGAAGTAGCAGTGTCCTCTCTGGGTGTGTCACCTGGGGAGGCTCAGTTGAAAATAGCTCTTTTCCTTGTTTCCTACCACTTGTGTTAATTGGTTGCAGGTACCTGGCTATGGAAATGTGAGCCACCCGCATTGGCGGAGCTCTTGGTGAGTATGAGACATCTCTTTCTGGGCAGTAGGCACTTTACTTGCTTGCTGGAGTTGTGCAGTTGAACAGCCACAGGGTGGCAGAGCAAAAGTGAGAGCCCAGCACATGAGGAGTTGTAATGATGCAGCCATGTTCCACCCCAGGACTGTCTGCATCTCTCTGCTGGGAGAGCAGCTCTGTACTTATATCTGTAAAGTGCTCTGGGATCTTGTGAAATGAAGGATGAAAGGCAACAGAGGAATGCTAGTTATTAGCAGTTTCAAAAACTCTTCGTGTTTTCCTTTCTGTTTAATACCTACAGTGAGCTGAAAAGCTCTTTATTAACAGACACATGAGTTTTAAATGAACTTACTGAGGATATAAATGGAATAACTTTAAGATAAAGCCTAGCCCAAGGAGCTAACCTGCTGAGCCTGGGAGAAGGGGAAGAGCTGTATGGCTGTAGTCTGTAGTGAGGCCAGTCTTGCTAGATGATGGCCTCCAGAAGGAATTCAGGGGCTTGGGGAGGTTGTGTTAGAGCAACATATTGGAGAAAGGGGAGTAGTCTTCTGGGATGCCCCACAAATTCTCCTCCTGTTCTGTGCAAAAATAGGTTAAAAGCATCATTTCATACAGCTGTAGCTCCACCATAGATAATACGTAAGAGGAGAAAGAGTATGGTGGGGCTGCTTATTTTCGGTTGCCAATATGAAAATACGGAGGCTCTTCTGTATCTGCTGCTGTGCATGCAGCGCTGGTTTTCCCATTTCTTAGTAAGTATTACCGTTCTTCATTTTTACTTGTTTGTGTCATGGTTTAACCCCAGCCAGCAACTAAGCACCACACAGCCACTCGCTCACTCTCCCCGCAGTGAGATGGCGGAAAGAATCAGAAGGGTAAAAGTGAGGAAACTCGAGGGCCAAGATAAAGACAGTTCAGTAGGTAAAGCAAAAGCTGTGTGCACAAGCAAAGCAAAACAAGGAATTCATTCACTCCTTCCCTTCAGCAGGCAGGTGTTCAGCCACCTCCAGGAAAGCAGGGCTCCATCACGCTCATGGTTACTTGGGAAGACAAATGCTGTGACTCTGAACGTCCCCCATGTCATCCTCCTTGCCCCAGTTTTATATGCTGAGCACAACTTCATATGGTGTGGGATATCCCTTTGGCCAGATGGGGTCAGCTGTCCCAGCCGTGTCTCCTCCCAACTTATGCACCCCCAGGTCACTCACTGGTGGGGTGGGGTGAGAGGCAGAAAAGGCCTTGCCTCAGTGTAAGCGCTGCTCAGCAGTAACTCAAACATACCCGTGTTATCGACACTGTTTCCAGCACAAATCCAAAACACAGTCCCATTTTAGCTGCTGAAACCAGCACAGTGTGTCTGGTATGAGTGCTTTTCCAGGATGGTATAATCAGTGTGCAAGACTCTCGTATCCTTCTCCTCCCCCCCCCACCCCCGCCCAAGGTGACTGTTACTTCTCAAAGATGAATGCTCTAAGGGACCTCTTTGCCTCAGAGCCACACGTTTCTGATATGTGTTTGTTATTTCATTCCTGATAAATGGCAGGAGAGGAAATCCCATGTAATTTTTTCTTTTTGGAGCTTGTTCTCAGTATCAGCCGTGAAAGGAACTCATTAAACAGAATCAGAAAACCCCTCCAAGATCTTTAGTCAATCTGAGCCCTACCTTGCACTCCAAGGCTCATTCTTAAAAACATGACTGTCTTTTCGACTATTGAGTGCTTGAAAGTCCTGCCTGTTCTAATTCATGTTTCTTAAGCAAAAGGTAGTTCAAGAGGTGGATCAAGAGCTGCTAAAGTAAGCAATCCTGGTAGTGACTGAGGCGCCTGCTAGCACCATTGTCCTGGCATTTTGGCTAAACTGATCTAATTGCTTATGATCCCTTAAGAAATCTAGGGTGTTCATTAGCTCTGGAAGGTTCTGTTTAGATCAGTTTCTTCTTTTCTTTGATTGGAAGTCATGCAGTCTTTTTGTCTTTTGGTTGCTCATTCTTAGATTTCTCAAGGGCCTCATTCGTGTCAATCAGACTCCATCCTTCTTGGACCGCAAAATCGCTTTTATTAGGCTGTATATGGCCCCCATGCAGATGTGTAGGAACCGGTTCTTTTATACTGCTACTCTGTGAAAACTGATATTTTAGTACCTATAAATTCAGTCTGACAATTAGGAGTAATCCATGCCCTCATGGTGGATTCATGCATTCCATAAGGACAAGCTGAAACTTAGACCCCATGCCGTGTTTTTGCCTAATTTTTTTCCTTTTAGATAAAGCAAGCAACCCATTTTCTAGTTTTCTTTCTTAAACTTCATATTAACCAAAGCTGGGTTGAACTCTGCACCCCCTAGGAGAATACTGTTTTATTACCTGGAAAGATCGAGGTCTTCCAGAAGCTCTTCTAGACACTGACAGGTTACTCAAAGGGTGCCTACATTGTTGCCCGCTGCATAAATGTGTATGAGATTTCTTTTCTGCAGAATGTGGATCATACGGTCTATGAGGACATTAGAAACAGAAACAGGGTATCTAGAGGTAATTGTTGGAAGAAAGAAAAGTTGCTTACTGTGCAGGAATTGGAAATAACCAAAGTAACTCCCCCCAAAAAATAAGGCATCTGAGATGTTTTCATGGCCTACATGTATTCTGTAACTCCCCATGCTTTCTTATTAATGCAGAACATATAAAGTACCCGTTTTTATCTCATAGCATAGGAATGATTTTAGTCTTGCTAACAATATCCTTTCTGGTGATAGACCTCGGTTGTCACTGCATACTGAGCCGATGATTGTCGAGAATTGAGTGAATACTTCAGAATCTCTTTCCTGAATTTTAACTGCCAATTCTAGTTTAGTATCGTGTAATTTTTGCCTAGATGCATTAATTTTATGTATCTATTTTGAAGCTTGTTTGCCTCTTTGACACCCACTTACTTGGTTTTGTCTGATTCATCTGGAATTCCTCACCATGTAAAGTACCTTCTGTCGTCTTTGTAGTGAAAGAAGCTGAGAGTTGGGCCTGTGTGTGCATTTAAACCCTTGGGCTGAGGTATTGAGAAAGGAGGGAGAGGGTGTGTGAGTGACCTGTAATGTGTACATGGCTCAGAAGGACACAACTTCAAAAGTTATTTTTTTGCATAGGGAATGCACATGCACTGAAAGCAGAATGCAGCTCACACAGGAGGGTAAGCAAGCAGGCTTTAATTTTCTGTCACTGATCTTTTTTTCGTACCTTGAGATTTAGACATGGAGTTGATGTTCTGCGTATGATGTAGTTTTAATTTAAGAGTGAGACAATAATTGAGTTCCATTGAGTGTTGCTCAGTGCATCAAAACCTGTGTTTCTTGGATCTCATCCTCAGGTGCTTCCTGACAAAGATTATTGTAGAGTATTATAGCTATGGAAAAATTTCAGTTGTTGGACTAATCGGGAATTCTCACTGGGAAGCTTTTTTCTCTTCACTTTGATTCTTAAGAGACAAGAAGGGTGTAAGGTGTCAGCTGATTTCCTTGCCAAATGTACAGTATTGCAGCTTTCTCAGAGAAAAGGTAAAGGATCAACTCACCAGACTGGCAATTGTGTGATGCTCAAGAATTACATTGCTCGTGGTGCAGCCAAAATATAATTCATAGAATGTCCTCAGTTGGAAGGGACTCGCAAGGATCATCAAGTCCAACTCCCGTCCCTGCACAGGACAGCCCCAGAATTCACACCATGTGTCAAAGGGCGTTGTCCAAATGCTTGTTGAATATTGTCAGGCTTGGTGCCATGACTGCCTCCCTGGGGAGCCTGTTCCAGTGCTCCACCACCCCTCTGGGTGAAGAGCCTTTTCCTATTATCCAACCTAAACCTCCCCGGCACATCTTCCTGCCATTCCCTTGGGTCCTGTCACTGGTCACCAGAGAGGAGAGATCAGCATCTGTCCTTCCTCCTCCTCCTCCCCCCCTTGTGAGGAAGCTGTAGACCATGATGAGGTCTGCCCTCAGTGTCCTCTTCCCCAGGCTGAACAAACCAAGTGACTTTAGCCGTTCCTTGTATGGCTTTCCCTTTAAACCCTTCACCAACTTCATGACCCTACTCTGGACACTCTCTAGTAGCTTTATCTCCTTAGTATACTGTGGTGCCCAAAACTGCACACAGTACTCAAGGTGAGGCCACACCAGTGCACAGTAGAGCCTTAAGTTGGAGTTAGTATGCTGGCAGCTCATAGCAAATGAAGAACCACTGCAGTCTTACAGAAGGCAGTGGGGGAGTGAAGAACACTTGGCTTTCTGTAGAAACAGGGCTCATGAGCTGAAGGGAAAGGTGAGATGGCATAAACAGAGGGGTTTGGCATGAGGGAGCAAAGTTGCGTAGCTTGAATGTGATAGAGCATGAGATGTGTTTTCTAATGTATGTGGGTTTTTTTGTTAAATGAGCTAATATAGGTTTCAGTTAATGAGTGTAGAAGGGAAGAGGAAAGGATGATATGTCATCTTTCCTTTTTAAACATGTAGTCTGGGAACTCTGGCAAGAGAAGCATTTTGTTTGGAGAGAAATCCAAGTCACTTTATACCTTGGTGTCGTTTTTTTGTTTTGTTTTTAACTCCAAAGATTTGATTTGTGCTTACAGCACTACTAAGTGGGCAATATGGTCTCTATCCAATTCTAAGCTGAGTTGTAGATCTCATTTGTTGTCTGGTACACCATGGCATGACTGGGCAGTTTCGGGGAAACATCTGGGTTTAGAACAGTGGAAAAGCAAAGAGGTTTGCTGTTTTGGGATGAAAACAGAGGTGTCATGAAAACAACTGAAAGAGGGGTATGGGTTTAGGCTGAAATGTATCTGTAGAGGCCTAGGAACTGCCAGAATAACAATATCTGAGTGCACATTTATCTAGTAATTTAATTCTGGTATAACAAAGGTTTGTAAATATTTAAGCATCACGGTTGTTTTAACATAATTTCTTTTAAAGCTGAAGTTGCAAAATCTGCATTGAGAAAGCTTTCTGCAAAGTTTTTTGATGTATCAATTCCAAGTGCTGACAGTATTTGACAATTTTTGCCCTTGGTATATGATGTATTTCAGAAACATGTATAATTCACTCACTGATGTTTGTCGGACAAAATTCATACCCAGTTGATGGGTACAGAATTGGAAGAATGAGTTTAGATAGTTGTCCACTGTGACATGTGTGATGTTGCAGGGGTGGAGCTGAATCTTCAGACTGTAGCTCCTGCTGCTTCTCTTCCCACGTTTCACTCACCTCCTATGTGAAAGCCACATCTGAGTCTGCTGAGACTTAAGGGTAGCTAGTCCAGACTCCTCAAAACATTTCCTTTCTTTCCTGGACAAAAGTAAGAGAAAGTCTGAGATAATTTCATCTTTCAGAGGGGCAATGTAGGCAGCATTTGTCTATTTGTTCCTTGGTCCTTTTTGATTTGGTCTGTCTTCCAAAGGCAGATAAAGATGGATTGTCTGTTGTGTGCCACGCAGCCTAACAAAGGAGGCTTGTCTAGCAAATATTACTTGTCTCCCACTACTAAAATGGTAACTTTGTCTGGAATTATTTCCTTAAAATACTAACATTAATATGACCTATGAAAGAGCAACAAAGACCACCTTCAATTTGTATATAAGGCTTGTTAATTTGCAACATTAGTTTTCCTGGTTAGTGGGTTTTTTTTCCCCCCTTTAATTAGAAATTTTAATTAAAGCATGCTGTGTATTAAGATGTTAAAGCTTTGACTGGCAGTTTGGAATTGCAGAAGCATCAGCTGTGTCTGTAGGGCTGTAGCACAACAGGGATTAGCTCGGACCCTTCTGCCTGCAGGTAAATATTGCTGCTTGAGTTGGATCATCATAAAATGTTCTTCAAAGGAGCATTCATCTTCCTGATCAGACCCTATCTGTTCCAAGGGACCTGAGCTTAGATGATTTCTGCAGATTCACTGATCATACATAGGGTGAAAAGACAAAGTCTCAAAACTGAATGACAAACAGGTGAATTGTTGGACTATTTCACCATGGCATTGGATCAGCCTTTCCCCTTTTTGTGCTTAACTTGGGTTGTGATGCTGCCAGTACAGGGAGGATTCCCTGTCCCTGGAGATGAGTTACTATGTTGGTACTTCCTGCAGCTCCTGTTTTCAGTCCTGCCTAGTGACATAGAAGAGACCTGCCTGAAGAGTTTACACCATCTTTATCTGCTGATGTCAGCTGCCTATAACACACCATGCATAGCATGTTGGTGGATGTGAGGCAGCCTTGAAGACTGGTGTGTTTTGAGTTGCTCAGGGTCCCTTACCTCATTTTTTTTTCTCTTCTGCTTTAAAGCAGATGCACAGAAAGATAGGGATAGATTCTAAAACATTAGAATTTAATGTTTCCAGTACTGCACTCCTGGAAAGTACAAAAACTTTTGCCATAGATAATTATGAAATAACCTGCATGCAAGGGAACTGTTTCCCCAGACTACTCACATTTGGTGGATATCTAGCATCCTTTAAGCCTTGTTCTCATTTCAGCTGGGATAGATTTAATTTTCTTCATAGCAGCTAAAATGGGACTGTGTTTTGGATTTGTGCTGGAAATAGTGTCAATAACACGGGTATGTTTGAGTTACTGCTGAGCAGCGCTTACACTGAGGCACGGCCTTTTCTGCCTCTCACCCCACCCCACCAGTGAGTGACCTGGGGGTGCATAAGTTGGGAGGAGACACAGCTGGGACAGCTGACCCCATCTGGCCAAAGGGATATCCCACACCATATGAAGTTGTGCTCAGCATATAAAACTGGGGCAAGGAGGATGACATGGGGGACGTTCAGAGTCACAGCATTTGTCTTCCCAAGTAACCATGAGCGTGATGGAGCCCTGCTTTCCTGGAGGTGGCTGAACACCTGCCTGCTGAAGGGAAGGAGTGAATGAATTCCTTGTTTTGCTTTGCTTGTGCACACAGCTTTTGCTTTACCTACTGAACTGTCTTTATCTTGGCCCTCGAGTTTCCTCACTTTTACCCTTCTGATTCTTTCCGCCATCTCACTGCGGGGAGAGTGAGCGAGTGGCTGTGTGGTGCTTAGTTGCTGGCTGGGGTTAAACTGAGACAAGCCTGAAGATTATTATTTCTGTTCTGTCTCGCCTAAGTGTGGGTTTTTCTGTTATCCAGACAAATACCCAACCATTTAAAAAATTGCTGAAACACGTTTTCCAAGATATCTTGTGGCACTCTAAGCCACAAGCTAATTATGAAACTGTAATTTTAACTTGCTATTTTCAGCTGAATTCATGTTCTGCTGAAACAGAAGTCATGATTTCCCTTCCTTCTTGCTCTTAGTTTGTTTACCTTTGTCAGATGTCATCTGTTTTCAGAAGTGCAAATCTTTGCAACCCCTCTTGGTATAGAAAACTATCCATGCTTCTAATTGTTTTATTAAATCAATATGCTCTTCAAAATTAAGATTGATCAGTGGCATTTTAATAATTTCAGTAATATCTGTCCCTTTTCTTAAGCATCTATCCCCCAGAGTCCTGCTGTGCAGGGTCCGTGTTCTACTGAGCTGTTCACAGTGATGCCCAAATATCTTATCTTGGATGCTTCTGTTGATGTATCAGTGTAGTTCAATTTATATGTTCTTTGTGGTTACCTTTCACTTGTCAATACTCAATTTCAGCCCAGCTTTGGTGGTACTTAAGTTCTTCCTCCTCTTTCTGCCAGGTAAATTAACTTCGGGCTATTTGCAAATCTCACCCAGTTATAGTTCTTCCTTTTCTGGAAGGTCATTAAAGTTAAGCAACACCGAGGTTTAGCACTCGCTTAATCTTTCATTTTGTTAAAGCCAGACTCTTATTTTACTTCTGTCCTTTTCTTTCTTTGTTTTTTTTTTGCAGATGGTCTTTGGTAAGCCAGTGGTTTATGAATGTGTGTGGATAATTCCAGCAGAGTGGAAATGCCCAATTTTCCTTTGCCTTTTTGGTGCTTGATGAATCACATTTATCAGGATGATTAACCAGCCTGGTTTTGATTGTTGTCTCATGGTTTTACCTGGTATTGCAGTAAGCTCACACTGGTCTGTAATTCCCAGGAGAATTTTTAACCTCTGTTTTAAAGGAAGTTATCATATTAGTAATTGACTGCAGTTAAGACGTGTATTTCTGTTAGTATGTGAATCATTTAATAATGCTGTCAATAACACAGCAAAGCATTTTAACAGTCGTTTTCTGCTATTTCTCCGCTTACTTAGTGGAATCGGCTGTTTTTATGCCAATCAACAGAAGTGAGTAAGGGTACCCTGGCTATTTGGGAGGGGTGGGCATGTGTGTGGGAAAGCTGAAGTATCATATTTCAGAAGCATGTTCTGGGGTTTGGGTTTGGGGTTTTTTTTTTTGTTTGGGGGTGGTTTGGGGTGTTTTTTTGTTGTTGTTGTTGTTGTGGGTTTTTTTTTGCCAAACTAGTAGAATAACCTAAATCAACAGTTGATAATTACTGATTGTTATTGAGCCTCTCCCCTTCTTGCTGAGCAGTTCTAATCCAAAGTTGGTCACAAAATTGGCTCGAGCATCAGCGCAAGTTCTTGTGTTCTTCACCTGACTGTGAAAGCAACTTCTGTTTTAAATTAATAAAACTGAAGTTTTCATTATTCATCTGAACTTCAAGCTAACACTGTCAGAAAGCACTGTGGAATGAGTTTTTGCTGGAAGGACTTTTGCAGGTATTATACATCTTGAGCCAGGCAACCCTTGAGAAGTGACTGAGGCAAGCCCAGCATTACCATTCTGCACTAGGCTACTCCTGGCTTGTGCCCTTTGCGGTAACATCTGAGCCCAGCATTTCAGTGCCTTGAAAAAGAAACATCAGGAGAGGCTTTGCAACAAGTCGAAAATGAGCAATGATGTAGAAAATATGCCATGATTGAAAAAAGGCTGATTTAATTAAAACATTTACGTCTGGGATGCTCTGGTGTAAACAGCCTGTGGCTCCTGGCTTGCAAATTAGGTGTCTTTCTCTTTGTGGCTAATCTAGCTGTTTGTGCTTGCAGTACCAGAGTTTCTGTCACTCTGAACTCGAAATATCTAATCCAGGTAAGTGACTGTGCACTGTATGAGGTAGGAGAATCTTTTCACTTAACCACAGGTGTGCAGCCTTTTTTGGAGGGATGGCCAGCAACAGCACAAGAAGTTACAGCGCAGTAGTGCCGCATTCATTCCAGCTTGTGGCATGTGTGTGTTAAGAGGAGGAGCTCTGTAACATGTGTGATTTGGAGGACAATGTGGAAGTGTCTTGTTCTAAGATTGCACCAGATCAGATGGAAAGTAGTGCATTTTGAGCTTCAAGTCTGTTTCTGACATGTCCATTTTTTCCTTGGAATCCTGTGGCTTGCTTTGTTCTGTGAACTTAGCAGTGATGTTCAAAAGAGAAGCAGTTGTTTTAAAACTTCTCAGTGAGTCTTGGAGCAACTGTGTCCAATTTAGGATCAATATAAAGATATTAAGAAAGCAAACCCTCTTTTGTTGTATCTGTTAGTAAGATGTCTTACGAGTCTGTCATTGATAAGTATCTCTGTGCCTTTTTTGTAAGCAGTTGTCATGTTAGATGTATATAGAATGACTGGGGCTATTGCTTCTTGAAGGGTATCCAAAGGTCATCTTGTCCCTCTCCCTACCCAAAAGAAGGATCAGCTGTACGTATGTTATTCTTTTCGGGTGTCCAGCTAACTTGTTTTTAGAGATTTTGACACTTAGCTGTCACAGGATTTTGCTATCATTAGGGTTGTAAACTTGGGAGGGAGAGGGAACAGGTTCTTTCTTCCTGGTATGTTACTTGAACCTTCCATGTTGCAGTGTAAGCCTATTTGCATTTTTTTTTTAATCCCTATCCACCATGTTACAGAGAACAGACAATTCCTTTCTCTTTGCAATGCTGTGTACTGATCACATCCATTCTCAGTCTCCATTCCTTTGGACTAAATGCTCTTAATCTGTACAGTCTCCCCCCTCAGGGGCTGCGTTTCCTAGATCTGGAGTAGTTTCTGTCTTCCTGAGTTTCTCCAAATGGTGAATGTCTTTCCTTAAGTGCATTTCTCTCAACTAGGCAGTTCTCTAGCTAAGGTCTCAGGACTGACTGAATAAAGTGGGATTTTAACTTTGGGCATGTCTCAGGCCATCTTCTTATTTATGCTTCCCCATCTGTGGGTTTTGCAGAATCCCGAGTTTATTGCCTTAAGTTTAATGTGTGAGCCCAGTATCATGATGCCTCTCTACAGGTCTGTTATATGGGGTTTCATTTTGCATTCTGTACTTACACGTTTCCACGTCCCCTATTAAATAGCTTCCTATTTTTTCAGACTACTTCCCTACTTTGCCGGGACCACTTAAATTCCAGTCCTCCTTTCTAGCATACTTATTCCCACCTGATCTATCCAGTCATCAAGGTCGTTAATGAAAATATTGAATAGAATTAGCTTGAGGACAGGCTTCTGTGAACCATGCTTAATATATTCTCCCAAACAGCATACCATTGATAACTGTTCTCTGAATGTTCTCCAAATAGTGTCATGCTCAGCCTATAATGAGTTTCTGTAGGTGATTTTTCCCTAGCTTGCTTATGCGAATGTCTTGTGGAAAACTGTCAAAAGTTGTTTCTAAATCAAGCTATGTACAGCTGTATTCTAGGTGACTTTTTCAGAGGCTTTCCCTCTGCTTTCATTTGGCTTTAGCTGCAAAACTGGACGATTGTGGAGCCTGCTGTCCAGAAGGCGTGTGTTTACTTTTGGCTTTTACTAGAATCTATTTTTCAGAGAAAAGTAAATTTTTTTTTTAACATGTGAGAGGATGCTCAGGAATGTGGACTACTCTGGTGCAAAATATGCTGTAAGCAGGAGATATGCAAGCTTTCCTAGTTCTGTAAGCGCATTTTAATCTTGACCTGCAAGACTCGGTCTCCACAGCCTTGACTTTCTCATTAAAGTATGCTGTAGTCACAGCCCTAAATCAGAGCTGTCGTCAAACACTCTGGTGCCAAGCATCTGAACCCAGACTGGATCCAGTTTCAGTGCTGCAGCCGTTCTCCCTCATGGCTTATGTCTAAATCACAGCATGTATGTCTTTTGGGACTAAAAAGCAGCAAATTTTGCAGCTGAATTGAACAACAATTTGGTGACGAGGATGAATCCTAAAATGAGTTTGAGGAGACATTCAGGCTCACTTTCACGTATGCAGTAAGTGGGGACTTGAATTGTGGGTAAATGTTCTGGTCCATTTCAGTAACAATGCTTTCAGGTGTGATTAAAATGTTTTTATTAATATTTAAAAATCAAATAAGACATTTGCCAATAATTCCTTCTCCTTTCTTGGCCTTGTAATAACCATATAATAAATCCAACAGCTGATGTCATGAGGAGCTATTGGATTTAAACCCATCTGAACATGTAGATATTAGGACACCTTCTCCACCTTTGTGTGTAACGAATAGGTCTTAGTTTGACTAAAAAGCAGTTATTATGAAGTGCTGCACAACTTCATCTCTGTGCAGGGTGTTAAGTAAACAATCCCCAGCAGAAACCACTTGTTGTTGCCTAAGCCATGGGAAATGCTCTTTTACTGTGTTATTCTTGCTGCACTTGCTCATATTTTCTTCCCCTGCTAACTCAAAAGAGGAGGGAAACATATCTTTGCAGCCACGCAATCAGGAATTAGCCCAGCTGTATTTTACAGGTAAACTAACAAATAAGAGGAGAATTTGAGCGGCCCCCAGGGACCTGAATTTGTTTGCTGCTGGGGCGTTCTATCTGCAGCTGGCATCGGCAGAAACCTGAGTGCTCCATTAAAAGTCGACAACCTCTGTTCGCTGGGGCAGGGGCAAACAGAGCCAGCCTGTTCTGCAGACAGACTGACGGCCTTTATCTCCCCCCACCCGGCTCATGATGGGAAATGATGAGACTCTGAAACAAAAAGCTTGAAACTAGGACTCGGTACTCCTACCCTGCAGCTGTTGTACTAAGGAGGAGTAGCAACATGAGGTTGCCTTTCAGGGGCCACGTGGGAAATACATGGAGTGCAACACATTAAGTGAGGATTGCAGCTCATCTGGGGGTGTTACTAGGAACGGGGAATAATACGTAGTGCTGGTGTGGGCCCCAAATAGTGACCAGGGGTGTGCACATCTGAAACTCTTCATTCCAAAACCTTTGGGAATGCCTGGGTAAGTCACTACTCTCAAAGACAATGGGGACAATCTGTTATAGTGTCCACTGTTTCAACTGTGCCCATGGATTAATGCCTTAAGCAACGGTTTACTACCCTCTCACCCACCCCAAAGAGGCTCAAACCTATGCTGTCCTACTGCATTATCTTGCAGTGAAAGTGACTGCTAAAATGGTCCCTTGATGCTCTGGCTGCTCACAAAGCAGAGAGCAGGGGTATGTAGGTCTTTGTTCCCATGGTACAACAGGATTAAATTGCACCTCAGACACATGGGGCTAGGGATGATTCATGTGAAAATACATAAATTAGGTGGTTTTGTCTTTTTAAAAGACACTTCAGCCAAGGGACAGTGTCACACAGGAAGTACATTGGGCTTTGATGGTATCAGTCTGAAGGAAAATTCATGATACTACTCCAAATGCAAGGAAGTGGTCTTTCCACTCTGAGTTTGCAGATAATTGAATGGTAGATTCATTAGTTCTCCTGTGCAGAAGAATATACCTTTACCCCATCCTTGCTGCTCCCCTGTCTCTTTGTTCCACCTACTGTTTTCATCATTGGAGCTCTTTAGTACAGCCAGCAAGTTGCTGTTTTCTCATAAGCTTAAAGGCTGTGTTTTGTTACTAAATGCTGTTGGTTTGTTACTTGCTGTTTTCTTTTGGAGTCTGGGTATGTGAGCCCTTCAATAGTAACACTGGAGTTTGGGGGTTCATGGGGGTTTGTGCATAATCCTGCTTTCCTTTTATTTGTTATTTCAATGAGACAGTGTTATAAACTGTGTAAAGGGAGAATTCCCCATACCAGCTGCCTTCTGTTCATCTTAATCTCTAGTCAGTGTGGGTGACCTTTCGATAACAAGATACTGGTTTCTGTTCTAAAAGCTCGAGCATAGAAGTGAACACTGCAAATATCCTTTCCCTCTTAGCTTTCTACCCTGTGTTGTGTACATAGGTTGAACCATTATTCTGGTTACCTTTTGAAGGTAAAGGTGGTATCCCATGAATTGAGATTTTTCAGTAGAACCTTCTCTTGTAACAGTCAAAGTGAGTTTTGTGGCTAACTTCAGTGGGGTGGGCATGCCCACAGCATGCAGCTGAGGGCCCAAATCAAGTCACTACACTGTATGGCTCCAGGAGTGACCTTGGTGATCTCCAGCAAAATGAGGGCATTTTCCCCTGAGTTACAGGGATTTAACCTCTCATTTGTAGGACATACTCTGATGCCTGTACAATAGTCTCTAAACCTCTCCTCACATACACAGTAAACTCTGGCACCCCTGCAGAGGAGGAAAAAGGAAGGGAAGACATCTGGGGAAGGTAGCACATGAGCTCAGACCACTAACTGCATTTGGATATTGTCTTTTGGTTATAACAATGGGTGAAACGTAAGATAACACACTGCAAAAACAGGGTGAGGATAGCTCCACAAAAAAAGTACTTCTGGCTTAAGGTTTGTGACCCCGTTTTATGTAAATTTGACCGTGATGTTGCGCTGCATCAAAGAATAATCCAAAGCAGTTGCATGTTAAATGAAGCAGTACAAGATCTTGCTAGAAGAGATTTGTGGATGGGCTTTCCTCATAGGTATCACTTAATATAGAAGTCTTGAAGATTTCAGAGTCTCCCCTGGGCACTCTGGCTAGTCTGAGATAGCAGTGGATGTTTAAGGTCTTATCTTTTTCATAGGTGTTCCTTGAATCTGTGTGAAGAATCTAAGTGGAAGTTTGTGGTGAAGAGGCTGGTAGGAATGGAGGGCAGCAAAACTATATAGGTACTTTTGGTTCATTTGTGATTAGCTTTTAGGCCCCTCTCCTGCACTGTGTGTAGGTCCAAGCCTGCTGCTTGGCTTTGTGGCTTCTGAGACTTCAGAGGTATTAAGAGCAAGGAAGAAGCCCAATGATGTGAATGTCAGCAAGGATCTGGCAGGCCTGCGGTCCGCTTAGCAAGTCTCTCTGGAATGCATGTTGAGTATTGTCTGCCAGGTAAGTGGATCATGTCTCTTTTTGGTCTTAGCTTCAGCTACTTTGTGTCTGTCGTTTTCAGACTCTAGAAAAATTGCCCTGGCTGTCTCATGGTCTCAAGAGTGCCCATCTCAAAGCATTTTGGGAGATGCCTTTGGTTTGCACTGTTCTTTGCCTCCTGTTCTGTGACCAATTCTTTTTCTCCCTTACTTGTTTTTTCTGACAGTCTTCTGGTCAAGAGGTTTTGTTTCTTATAGCACCAAAGCAGAGTAAGAGGCGGAAGCAATGCAAAACTCAGATATGTCCCCATCTCTCTTCAATCTGTTTATCTTCCGCAGAAGCCTGATAGTGAATGACATTCATATAAACAGTGGGTAAAAGACCTGATGTGCACAGTTCAAACATCCTGTCATGATCTGGGCACATGTACTTGACTGAAAAATAAACACCTAACATGCATAAACATCTGATGTGCTTTCCTGGTTAAAATTTTGTGTCCTTGTGCTATAATTTTTTTTTTTAAGATCTACGGTTCGTTCTTGCGTTTTCCCACCATCCATAAGATATAACCTGGTCTTAATTCTGCTTTGAGCTGCTGGCTGTGACTTGATTCCTGTTGTAGACAAGTTTACCTGAATGCAAGTTTATGTGATATAACAAACAGTACTTCAGGGAAATACTTAACTGCTTTTCTCTTCCCAGCAGTGACTCATTAAACCATTTTCCACATTTTAATTTAACCTTGTCTCTCCCCCTCAATACACTTGAGGGAAAGGACAGTGATTCAATCTAGAAAGACATGTAGGTAGGACCAGGCTATCATTGTAAATTTTGGGATCTCTATTCTTGCAAATTTTCCAAGACCCAACTGGACAAAGCCCTGAACAGCCTGCTCTGAACTAACTTTGCTTTCAGCAGAGGTTGGTGCTAGATGGTCTTCCAATATCTTTTGTAACTGAGCAGTTCTATGAATCAGTGTTAGATTGTGTGCAGCCATAGTTGAGAATCGGGTGTGTTCATGCTGAAATTCCTGTAGCTTAAAAGAAAAGCGCAGCAGCTGTCAGTTTGTCCCCTGGCAGCTCTTCATCTTTGGAGTTGGTCTCTTATTCTGCCAGAGAACAGCTGAAGTATGAGGACCTTTGCAACACATCACACTTCTTTTTAAGGGGTGTTTGGAAGCTGATTCCCTGTGATGAGAATCCAACTACGCAGCTCTTGGGCTCTGGAAAAGAATGAACAGGAAGTGCTCGGGAAAAGATTATATGGGCCTAAATAACAGGGGTGTGTGCATAGGAATGATGCATTGGCCACTGATGTTGAGGGCCAAAACTGTGGTCCGGCACCATCCTTGGATATCCTTTTCATTGCCAGCTTCTCTGTGGTAAGCTCCTGCAGTACACTTTTTTTTTTTTCTCTGAAGGCCGGGTATTTTCAGGAACTGGGGGAAGACTAACAGGTAAGTTGCTGAAAAAGATATATCCAGAAGGTGCAGTGAAACTCTTTTAGAGGCATCATTTGGAGTAAATGTGCTTTGGTTCCAGGATTCACCTGTGCTCAGTGCTGGACTGTCCTGAACATCTCTGGCTGTGGTTCCTGGTGGATTCTCTGCTGGACATGTGAAAATAAAACTGATCCAGTGTGCATGGCTGGGAAGTCACCATTTGCGGTGGTTTGACTGTGTTGATCTGTGTTGATAGAGCATCCCAGAGCCTTGTTTCTAGAAAGGAGAACTCCATTTCATTATAAGGGGGTATGCACTCACCCGTACTACTCAGGGAACAAACTTTGTGGCAAAGGCCTTAAAACTTTGTGCTTTCTCCCACATCAGGAAAAGCAGACCCAGTTCAGGAGGTGCTGCTGTTAGAGAAGATCAGGCTTTGAGCCTGAAGGTCCTCAGGGACAACTGTCTTAGCATGTAGAAAGGCTTGGTAAGATCTGTGGTGGAGGCTTATGTGTGCAGTTGCCAGCTTTGTCCATGAGAAGATGTTTGTTTTTACTACAAGCTGTATTCTGTGTGCTGTTCTTCCCTAGATGTCTCTTTGCCCTCCTGCTATCCTCAGCTCTTTTCAGAAACCTTAGATTTATCACTCTTGGATTGTCTGTCTTGTTCTGGCTTTTAAAAATAAAAGCTTTTCAAAGGGCCTTTGGAACAGGCTGTGTTATTTTTGGCTGGGGCTCTTAGTGACACTCATTGCAGAATTAAAACTTCTAATTAGAAAGCAAAAAAAAAAAAAAAAATAAAAGGCAAGAGAAGGAAAACACATTGCTGCAAAATTAAGGTGGATATTTTAATTGCCCCAGAGGCATGGAATTGAGATCCATTGCAGAGTTTGCTCTGCCCCAAAAGATTACAGTAGAAAATGATCGCTGCTTTCCATAAGTAATATAGAACCTTTTATGTTTAAAACCTCAGACAAGCATCTCTGCCAAGGCACTTGGATGCTGCCTCAGTTGATGCAGTCGTCCTAATAAGAACCATTGAAAATTTACACACATGATGTGGAGAGGACTAGATACCAGGAGAAAGTAGTAGTTAAGGATGGCAAGGGAAAAATTGTAATAAAAAATAGATGCAATTGAAATAGAAATGCAGATGACCTCTAGGGCCTTGGATTTTTCAAGTGGTTCATTTCCCCTGTGCAAACTTGTTGAAAATTGCTTTGAGATCATCTGCTGGCAGGTTCTGCGTTACAGGGGCAAGAGGTATGTAGTTGTAGAAATTTGTATGGGTTTCTTCCTGATTTGGGTGGGTGCTGCTTGACACTGCTCCCTTTCTTTTTCTGTGGGTGCATGCTTGGCCCTGGCCAAACCCTCAGATCTTTCTGTAGTACCTTTCACTGGGGCAGGGGTGGCATTTTTGTGCTTGTTGATGTTTCAATGTGTTTGTGTCTACCAGAACCTCTGTGAGGTCTCAGTCATTGCTCTCTGTGAGCTGCTTTGAGAAGAGGGGAAAAAGAAACAGAGAAAAGGAGATGATTGACAGTAGCCCTTTAGATTTCTGTTGTTAATGCACCAGTAATAAGATAAGGCTTATCTTTAAATGTTCATGGAATTGAGACTTTGATGGAAACAGGCTTTTGGGTTAATATATTTTTGATAGATAAAGCAGAATGAAATGGAAAGACCAGAGGAACATATACCATATGGAGAAAGACATATTTTTCTTTTAAATCTCTCTCCTTGTACGCTGTCTGTGTGTTTGATGTGCATATATAAATTATGTGTTTGTAAACACACACTCAGTGCATGTGTTTTGGGGGGAACATGGGGGCCTAAGAAGGGTGTTACTTGTGTAAGAGGCAGCTGAGTGAGATGAAATCTGCTGCTGCCTGCCAGCTGAGATGAAAAATCTCACCCTCTCTACTTCTACTTCCGTTTAAGTCCAGCTATTGTCAGGTGGTGGGGAAGTGTGAGCAGATAAGAGGTTGCAATGTAGCATAGATTTTTGCCTTCCCCTCCTCTGTCATGGAAAAGGAGTTGCGTGCTGGGCCCTTGAAGGAGTTCTGTTGGTTGAGCTGCACAGGAGGAGTTTAGGATGTCATAGTCATTAATGCATTTCAGTTCAAGCCCGTTGTATGATCTGTTTTGCATATTTGCACATTTGGATGAAATTATCTCACAACTGTGCGTAGTACGGTGTCTGGGAAGGCTATGCCAAAGGGCTACAGCCTCCTTGCAGCAAAGAGCTGCAGCATCTGTGACTTGGATCACAGACCTTCTGCTGTTTTTTGGTTGTGTATGTAAATCACAATTGTTTAATTTGATCTACCTGGCATACTCCCTCTCTTTTATACCTCTTCAATGAGGGCTTGTATTTCCTTTCTTTTCTGTCTTTGCCCATAAACTCTTAGCTGCAGCCCCAGCCATTAGAGATATGCAAGTAGATAGGATTGGGAGACGGGGGCGGGGGGAAGGAAGGCCGAAGCCTTGTCATGCTGCAGTGCTCATCTAGGGAAGAGAGCAGAGGGGAAACCTCCTGTAATACTGCAGTACAGCTCTGTGGTGACATGCAAAGTTCACCTTAGCTTCCAGGCAGGGAGGCAAGCTTGCCATTGTAGCTTTAGGGGAAGGCATAAGAGAAAGCACGGTGGATTTTAGTGTTGGTGTGTAGAGTGGGGGTGGGAGGTGGTGGAACAGGAATGGCTCTAGAAAGGCAAAGAGAATTCAGCTGCAGATGGATATACATGGATATGCATTGAGCCTGGTGAATGCAGTACAGAGAACTGTGCGAAGGGCTGGGCTACAGTGGTAGAGGTAGTAGCTGCCGTTCCCATCTCCTGAAAGATCTAAGACAGATCAGTAGCTTCCATCATAGAGAAAGAAGAAAAACAAATGGAAAGCTACGTATTAATCAGGGCCAAATCCACATAGTCTGGAAGGTGGACTGGGATCTGGTCCTGTACTTAAGAGAAAATCAGCCTCTTTGCAAGTGCCCAAGCTGTTTGTTTTGGCTGTAACCCACCTGGACTCAAAGCGATCTCTCCCTCTCAGGATGCACTTGCATACCCCCAGCATCCTACCAGATCTTACAAAACATTACCGTAAATTACTGCTAGAATATCTTGTTTAACTGCTGGTAGGTGTTGCCTGGCAAATGAGTGGCATGACTGGGACAGGAAGGTTCCAGGGTCTTTGAAGATATGCAAAAGGATTAGTGGGCCTAAAAAACTCTGATTGCGATCAAACTGGGAGAAAAAAAGGCAATATTTTTACTTTGATTTCACCAAATCTTTACTGTGGCAGTGCCAAACTAGGGCTTTGACTTCTTGCATTGTAATAAGATCTCTTCAGATTGGTTTGCGGTTTTGCTTGATTTTTAAGATGTTATAGAGTCAGCTCTGAAAATGAGACTAATGGGGCAAAAGCTTTGGTTATTGCCAAAATTGGTGGCAGAAGTCTGATTTAATGCAGTTAGAACTGGCACCAAAGCCAGTCAAATAATTTTTCAAGAAGTAGTTTTTCATGGAACAGACTAAAAATGTAGTGGAGTACAAAATCCTTGTGCATTTATAATTTATATTTATTTCAACATTTCACTGAGTGTTAGGCTCTTAGTTCTGACTTCCTGAGCATGCTTATCCCTGGTTGTGGTCCCAGTGGTGGTGTTTCTGCTCTTAGCTGGGTCAGTGTGTCAGTGTATCAGTGCCCGTGAGCACCTGTCACAGGTGCTGGCATTGGCACCACCCTGAAATTAGCCTCCTTTGAACAATTTTCACTGGCAAAGCTCTGCCATTAGGAAACAAATGCATTTGAGAAACCAGTGTGTATGTTGGTTAGAACGTATTTGTGTAACTCATGGACCTCTATATTTAATTAATGTAAAACAACTGTCTTGCATCTAAGAAGCTATCTACTTGCAATTAGTTCTTGTTTGCTAATTAATTACCAATGGATGATTAAAGACTTGTTTACTGAGGTTTAGCAGCTATCAAGACACACATCTAGTACTCAGGGGATTTACTATGCAGTAACTGGATTGTTGAATTAAATTCTTATTGGAGACCTTTAAACTGTGACTGAAGAAAGCTGCTCTGCAGCCGGAGTTTCCTCTAACAGCTCGTCTGCATCCTCCCGGATCTGCTGCCATGGGTACTGTTGCTCCTAAGGGGGGAAGCTATGTGGATCCTCCTGGCTCAGTGGGGTTGAGTAACTTGTTTCCTCCTGCAAATTCAAGGTAAGGAAAAAGAGGATCTCGGGTCTTTGCTGTGTTGCTAGAGCAGCTCTGCTCACATACACTCCCAAATACTGTCTGGCTAGTCTGACAGTCATGCTTTGCCTTTGTCTCATCACTGATGCTCATCACATGTCTCACTCCAAATAGGCTGCCATGAGTGGAATCTTTTTCTCTAGAGGCGTGTTCGCAAACTGGCTTTTGCTTCTGCATGTAGGTTTTTGGTTTTGCTTTTTTGACAATTTGCTGGGTGGTTTTGTTGAACTGTTTTAAGTCTGTGGGTTTGTTTGCAGATTTAGTCCCTGTGTTTATGGTCTCTTTGGTCACCAAAACCCAAGTTTCTGCTCGCTGCTTGATGAATGAGAACAAGATTTATGGTGGTAATTAGTGGCTTTTTTGGGTAACCAGCTTGAAGAGGCTTTAGAAAGTGGTGTGTTAGCTGCCTTCTCAAAGCCAGGCTCTTGAGGTGTTTGGAGATGTCCAACCAACATTGCTTGCGGCTTTTGATAGCCCTGCCCCTGCATATTGTGGATAAAACATCAGACAGGAAAGTGAAACACAGATATTCACACAGAGAAGATCTTGGGTTTACCAGCAGAGTGTTGTTTCCTATAAACTGGCATGAACAAAAGGTGAATGATAAGGGACAGAAGCGTGGTTTATGAGAGCAGCAGTTCAGAGTTTGAAGCAATTTTTTTAAAAAAAAAAGCTCTCTTGCAGGATCTTTCAGCCTCTGCTTTCTCTGTCAAGGGCTGCTCTGCATTTTGGTTTTTTTAGCCTGTGGGTTATGAAGAGAGGTAGGAGACCAGGAAGGGTGCTGGGACTCTTTACTTGGAGAAAAGCCTGGTAGTATTTCATGGAAAGATTTCATCCATTCTTTCATTTTTTTGTCTTGTGCTTTCCTTATTTATAAGCCTGAGGTTTGGATTGCTTTTCTACTGGCCTCTCTCACTAAGCAGAGCTGGCAGGGGGAAAAGGAAAAAAAAAAAAAAAGAGAGAGAGAGAGAATGAGCAAGTGCAGCAGAAAAGTGATTAAAAAGAATAATTAGCATTTGCCCCCGATAAATGAGCAAAGCCATTAATTAGACTGATTTACTCCAGGCGTTTTTTTTTCCTTCTCCCTTTCCCCTCTCTCTCTCTCTCTCTCTCTCTCTCTTTCTCTCCTCCTCTTTATCAAATGGCAGCACTGTGACTGCCCCTTTGGTACGTTTTCATCAGCTTTTCACCAGTTGTCAGAGCTAACACCCTCCTTTCCTGGAGCCCAAGCAGCCTCTTCTAGCTAATGGATATGGAACGCAGCCAGAGCTGATAGCTGCTAGATCTCCACTGGCTTACAGGTGTTTCCATCATTACTGGCATATTATCTGCCACTGGGTCCCCTTCCTCCTCCTCCTTCTCTGCTACTTCTCTTTTCTCTCTGTTTTCACCCTTCTTTGCAGTGTTCTAGAAGTAATTACAGTTAAAAAAAATCCTGGCAGATTTTAAAGAATTTTATTTAATGCAACACGATGTCCTGGTGATCAAATCAATTTCTTTTTTTGGCATGGTGACAAGCAGCGATGCTGCTGCTGTCGCCTGTTTGAATGTAATTACCAGGATGAAAGGAAGAATTTTAATTAAGACAATTTCCCCCTCACACCTTCTTCCCTCCCCCTTATTCAAATCATGAGCTGGGGGATGTGGGGGTTTTTTAGTGCGGGTTTTTTTAAAATATATATATATGCTTTTTTATTAAGAAATATTAGTAATCATCAGGCTATTGCATATTATATCATGAGTATGTCCTCCCCCCTGCTCCCACCCTGCTGAGAGCTGGCTGAAGGCACGGGTCTCTGCAGAATGGGAGAATGATATGTATGTGGTCTCAAGTCGGGGCTTGGCACTTTACAAGAAAATACGAGCGTAAAAGTCCATGTTCAAATATAAATGGTGCAAACGCCATCACTGGTGTATATATATGGTGCTTGGAGCCTTTTGTGATTAATTATTATATGCATTCCTGTAATGCCCAGGGGCTGAATTCTTCACACAATTTAGGGCATTGGAAGCAGAGACAGGCCCAAATGACTGCCTAGGAGCCAAACATCACAGAAACATTGCAAAATCTGGATTTAACCTTCATTTGTCAGACCCACCTCTAATTTAAGGAAGCGTTTGAATAGTGTGCTAGGAAATGGGTAAGAGAAGGTGCTTCTGAGGTAGGAGGAGGAAGAAAGTTGCTGGCAAAGGGGAAACGCGAAATGAAAGGGGAGAAGAATATGCTGGGGTACGTCGTAAGGAGCTGATAGGGAGCTGAGGAGAAGTAAATGGCTGCTACTGACACAGAGCTTGGAAAATAAGGGAAGGAGGCTTTATCTGGAATCAGCTTTACTTTTAACGTTGAAACAAATACAAATAGATATTTCTTACTAACCTCTGGCATGGAAGGTGTATTGGCAATGGGTTTTGAAACTAAAGACCATGAGTTAGAGTTAGGGCTTCATGGGGAGAATATGAGGTGCTGAGCTGAAGATTTTGGGGGGTAGTTAACCAAATTATCTAGTCATCTAGTCCAGGTGAGTCTTGCTTTTTATCTCAGGGGAGTTGCATGCTGAGGGTTATTTTAACTGGCTGTTGTCTTGGAGGGACATGTTACCTTGCAGTTTTGTCACCTCTCTGCAACAACTATGCAGAGGTCAAGTTCCCTGGCAGTACCGCAGGGCAAAGCCAGCAGCGAGGGAAGGAGCATGGAGAGGAATTTTTCTCTTTGCTCATGGGGAGGGCAAGGGAGCACCTTCCCAGTCCTGCCCATATCTGCTTTCATCCCACACCTTGCATCACAAAAACCCTGTGCTCCCAGGCATGGGCAGGGCACCCTCTGCAGCCTGGCCATGCAGGTCTGTTAACAATCCAGAGAGGCTGGTGCAGGGTAATTCAAACTGCCTTTTCCCCCCAAGGCAGGCCATGCACTGCCTCCAAAATATGCTTTTTAACCTGCAGTCTTGGGACCAGGGTAGAGCTGTTATTTGGCATTGAAATCAGGTCTTCAAAGGGTCGGTGTTGGAGGGGGCTACAGAAGAGGAAATTCATTTCCCAGCTGTGTTTTTGAAGCATGTCTCATGTCAGCAGAAGGTAATTTAGACCAGTCTGGGTGCTTGATTTCCCAGAACAACTGCAAGTTTATGTGCAAGTATCTTAGGTGTGAAGTCTGTGGCAGGTTTCCTGAGTGGGACTGGTCCCCAGGCTCCCTGTGCTTCACCCTGTCTTCCAGGGGATCACTTCAGGCCTGACTTGAAGATTGCTGGACAAATAGAAAAAACCTGCAGAACAAGGTAGGTGCCTGCCAAAAAATGAAGGAAACAAGCTCTGTTTGAGTCTCTTCACTTGTTCAGTAATATTCATAGGGGTTACGCCTCTGCCACCCACCTTGCCTGTCACGCCAGCTGCAATGGAGCAGTGGAGCTCAGACATTTGGGCAGAACTGGTTGAAACAGCCAAAACAGGGTAACTGGTAGAACTTGAACCTTGGCTGAGTGGCTGCCCTTGTCCTCCACAAAGAAACCATTTCTGCTTCTAAAATCCATGTGCTCACACCTGTGCTTTCAAGTCCAAAGTGGAAAATTTCCTCCTCTGGTCATTCCTGAGTCAGGTGGAAGGGTGAGCTGTGGTGGGGCCTGAGTACCAAGGTTACCAGTACCACTAGATAGAGGAGATCAAAGGGGTCTAGATGAGGAACAAAACAGAAGACAATAAGCTAGGACAGGGAGGAGGGGATATATCATTGTGCTTTCAAAGGCCTTGGGCTCTGCTGGATCTGTCCTAAACCTGACAGAGCCATTCACAGGGTGGCATAGACCACCACAATGGCCAATTGTGTTGGAAAAGGAGGTTTCTTTTAGATGCCAGCCCTCGAGGATTTGGCAGAGCTTGGATGCACTGGGTTAAAAAGCAAGGATTGGTATGCGTGCCCCAACCACACACAAACAGATGCAGTAAGCTGAATTATTCCTGTGCAACCCAGGTCCCTGGCTTGCTCAATTCCAGAATGGAAATTGCGCCTGAGGTTAATGCACTGCAAAGAATGTACGGGAAATGTTTCGCATTTTAAACAAATAAAAATCAGTGCGTATTTTTTTAACGCTTGCTGACCAGCTCTTCACATCCTGTTAAGCTAAATATTTGCATGGTAGTAGTGCAAAGAGGGCTGAGCAAGGAACCCCCGTGTTTCGTTTGGGTGGCTGTATATTACGATCAGCTGCTCTTTCCTCTTCTGTCTGTTTTTCTTAGCAAGGTCAGGACGAGTTTCACAGTCCGAATGGTTCACTGCAATTCTCTACAGGATATCCTCATTTTACTTTAATGGGGAGGAAATTAATGAAACATACAGGCCCTGGGGCTTCGAATACTATACGTTAATATTATCCCAACGTATTGTGGTATGTGTGCTCTTTCAGACTAAACTTTACACTGGGCAGAGGAAGTTGTGATCAGATTCAGGTGCCTCTGAAATTTAAGTGGTGGGGGAGAGGGGAAAAAAAAATAAAGGAAAAGCTTGAAGCAGTTTCCTTCCGTTTCAGCCCCTGATCAGTGTGAGAACAGGGATGTTCAAATGGGATCAGGTCAATACAAACCAAACAAACTATCCCAGCTCCTAGGATAGGGCTATTTAGCTGTATTTGCGCATCTGGGAGGTTCATTCTTTTGATTTGTTGGTTACCTCCTTTGGAGAGTCGATTTGTCCTGTCTGTGAGTAGACCAATAGAGATCTGTAAGACAGTGGTGGTCTTTGCAGAATATGGGCTGCAAAAGGATTGCAGATCTTCCCACCTCCCTTTCCTCCACATGAAAAACAACACAGGTGCTTGCCAGTGCCTCCAAGCAGGCAGACGATAACATGGGAGAATATCAAAGTAGTGAAAGACAATTAAGTCCAGCTTCAGTTTTCTTTGGTGGTAGCTGGGAACAATGAGGACACAGGTCTGAGCATGCAGCTGTCATCCCTTGTGCAAATCACCTTACAAGGCAACAGTTTTCATGCAGCAATGCATGCCAGCTTCAACACAGTCCAGCACCTAAGGGCTGAAGGTGCCTTGCCCTGACAGTAGACTATAAAGCCTCTCAAGAAAATGGCTGGACCTGATGATCTTAAAGGTCTTTTCCATCCTAAATGATTCTGTGATTCTAAGACCACCAGAAAGATTTGGCCATGGATTGGAATAGTTTAGACCCGGGGTGCTCACTCAGCTGCCATCCTAGTGTTGCTCTCAGCTGCTTAAATATAGCCCTTCTCATGGCGGCTGTTCCTGTGGTTGGAAGGAGGTCATTAACATCGGGCTGTGTCAGGCCCACTACTCAGAAAGCTGCTGACAGTGAATTCTGTTTTTCCTTCTGGGATTTTTTTTTTTGTTTTGTTTTCTTTCCCCTAGTGGTGTAATTTCCTCATATTACAGCAACTGGCACTGTCTTTGCATCCAAAGGAACAGAGTCCTTCACAACTTTGGTGGAAGAATGTGGAGGAGGGGACCTTGTTTGGAGAAATTGGCTGCATCAAGGAAAAATAAGAAGTTAAAAGGTCATCACAGTTTTGGTCTCTTGAGAGATAACAAGGCATTTTTTCTTTTTCATAGAAATATGCTAAAATACTGGAATTTTTCTATGGGCTGAAGAAGGAAGCGACCCCCTCCTGTTCTGAAACTCCACATCCTCAACTCTGTCCATTTGATTTTAAATGTTGCTGAACAGCTTGCCTGGTGGAGAAAACCACAACTTGAATATTACCACATTTTGCAAACTGAAGGCTCTGCCTTGGGATACGGGGACAATTTATTAGTGGAAATATCTTTAATTAATTTGTGCACAAGTTCGTGTTTTTCTTTAATTCTTCTCCCCAGGCACTTGACCCATAGTAATGAAATCCGAGAGCCCTTTTCAGAAAATGACTTTCTCAGCATTTTTGTTCCTTTTAAAGTTAAGTGTATCACATAATGACCATGAAATGTTATCCTTTATTAGGAACACACTTTTCACTGAGAGTCTTCAAATAGACTTTATTACCAAGGACTCTGTGGTAAGCTGCCATCGCTGCCTTACAGACAGACAGGCCTGGCTTTGAACTCCACATACGAGTATCTTTGAGGACACGTGCTCTGCTCCAGTAGCTCAGTCGGGAGTGGCTGTTGCTGGAAGGAGGTGGGTCCTTGGTTTGGTTCCAGCCTCAAAAGCTAGGCTGAGGAGAAAACGTAGCTTTGACCATGAGTGACCAAAAATTGGCCGATGGGCACCTGCAGCCCAGCCATGCATGACTGCAGAAGGGATGTCATGAACCACCTGTGTTGTTCGGGACCCTCATGTGTGATCTGATCCCTAGGCAGGTTTAGGTGCCTCCAAATGTTGGAGTTGGAAACAGACCTTTTTGCTAGGTCTGATTGGGGTCCATGGCCAGGATGGCTCTTGCTGGCCCAGTCCCTGCCAGGGTCATGTTGGGCTAGCAATGTCTCAAAGGTTTCTTCTTCAGGCTGCCTATAGGGTAAGTTTTCAAGCTCAGAAATTCAGGGCATGCCTCTAGATTTGCTTTGGTGTCTCAGGTATTTGCCTTTGCCTCTTGCTGCAAACAGTCCGTAAGGACGAAACGGTTTCCTTTTACACAAAGATGGATCAACAGTGCCCTGTGGTTTGGCACGCATGAACGTTAGCACTGATACAACAGACATGTTGGTGACTGAGGAGTTGTTTGGAGGTAAAGCTGCCAAAGCAGAATGGGATTTTTCTTTTTTTTTTTTTTTTCCCCCAATGGGGAAAGATGGGGGGGGGGCACTTAACAACAGGCGATGAGCCATTCTGATTTATAACCCATCTGAAATGTGTTATCTCGCCACCCCACCCCCTGCCCCTAACTGCCACTTTCAAAGCCTGGCACCTTCTGATGCAACATTTAGGGTGCTGCTTCAGAATGGACTCTGAGGACATGGGATCACTGTGGACTAGCTCAGACTAATGTTTCTTAGGAAAATCTCTCATTCAGGTACTGACCAAGCTTTTACCCCTACTCTGAACATATGCCAGGGAATTCACCATGCTGTAACATTACCAAGTCATCCTGAAATGGGCAGTCTTGGCCGGAGCTGCAGTCCCCTGCACCCCTCCAACTCCAGGTCTGAATCCTTTTTTGTACAGTAACACAGGGCACTCGCAGCTCCCTTCTGTCTCTGATGCACAGTCCAAGTAGATTCAAACCCTAGGGGTCGAGGTCGGCTCCCTGGAACCAGTTCACATCATGCCTAAGTGATGCGTCTTATTGCAAAGATACTATTAGTGTTTAGAAACACCCCACCAGCAGTAGAAAGGGCTGTTTCACAAAGGGCCTGTCCCTATTGTTTTGAGGTCATCCATCTCCCTGTCCTGGTCCCGTTTTCTCTCTAATTTGTTTAGACCGCAGAATGGGCGCGTGAACAACTCGTTTTGTTTTTGTTTTTGATGGGCGACCACAAGAACATTGGCTGCATGTGCTTTTCGTTTGGTTGCAGTTTAACAGCTGTTCCCTTTGAAATAACCCTGTTTATGCTGGCTTTATTTCTTAGTTGCTCTTACCCAACTTTTCCGACCAGTAAGGCTTCTCCCTCCTCCCCACCCACCTGGCCCTGTTCCCTGCCCTCCCCACCACTACCCTCGGAACCCTTTTGGTTATTTCAACCTCCGTGATTAAACTGGCCCCCAATTGTTATCAAGAAGATTCAGGAAGGAGGATGAAAAAAGGAAACATAATCTTATCTGAGAATAGAAAATATGATAAGGGCCCCCTATCTGGAGGCTGCAGTGTCCCTCGTGGTGGGGCTGCAGCAGTTCCTTTGAAAATAATCACTGACACCATCTCTGCTAAATCACCTTTCACACAGCTCAGGCCTTTGATACAAAGGCCCCTGGCAAAATTAGAGCAGGATTGTGTAGACCCCAGAGCAAATGCATTAAATGCTCAAGAGATCAGAATTAGGGGGCACCCAGCTATAATTGCATAGGAGGAACTTCTGTTATTGGGGGGATGATGGTGTGCTTCTGTGGGTATATGTGTCTCCGTCTGGTTGCTACCAGATGATGTCTACAAGTTATAAGGCGTGACATGAGGTGCTAATTAAATGGCCTTTGTACCTTTTAATCATCCGCATAGGAGAGGAATTAATGCCGAACCAAATGCAATGTATAATGATTTTGAGCGCTCAGCTCTTTCAGAAAGTCTCAGATAAGCATGAGCAGAGCAGCCCTGTGCTCGTTCGGTGTAAACAGCAAGACCAAGCGAGTCTGTCTTGCTTTTGGTTTCTTTCCCTTTTTTCTGTCTGTTTTGCTGTCAGAAGCCTCAGGGTTAAACTTTTCTTGTTTAATTTCAGCTAAAGAGAATTTCATAGTCTTGTACGCTAATAGACCCTATTGGGCACATTGCAAAAAAAACCCCAGCGTGTTACTGCCAAGAATTTTGCAGACTTTTGCATGAATATACCTGACCTGAAACAGTGTTCGTGCAGTGAGGGGAGGCTGCTGGGGCTGGGAAAGTGAAATAACCTGCAGGGACAGGATGGAGGTGCATTGAGTGAATGTGTAGAATCATAGTAAATACAAATATATGGGCCATAAGTACTACTATTTAAGAAGGAAAACAAAAATCTCTCCTGTAACTGTTCTGAAGTTCCAAGCAATGCTTAGGGATTTCACATTCTCAGTCTTTGGGTCCTTGATATGGGGTGTATTTCAAAGGGTAGTCTAAAATAGTCCTTTCTAAGAAACTAGGTTATTTTAAAATGTTTGAAATTAGTAACCTGAAAATGGGGGTTCCTCAAATCCCAGCTCACTTCTGAAAATGGTACGTTTCTGATTGGCTTCATACTTTTGTGATGACCATGGCTTATGTCTTTTAGGAACTGATTCAGATTGAACTGGAAGAATCTCAGAACAACCCCATCTTACAGGTGTTAGCTATCAGCCAGATTACCTGTTTCCAAGACACTTCAAGGCAAAACTTAAAAATGTGCTTAACCTCCCTGCCCCCCCCTTTCCTCCCAAGAAACCTCCTAAAACCTCAAACAGCAAAGCAGACTCCACTCTTTTGTAAATATCAAGTTAGGAAGTTTTGCTCAGGGCATAGGAAGTGCTGAAATTGTCACGTCTTGTGAAATAGTTTAACTAAAGAATCCAAGCTGAATTTGGCAAAGCTCAAATTGTAACATAGTTCCTTTGCAACTTAATCATCTGGAATGAAATACCTTTTTTAAGAGAGGAAAAATTACTTATTTCTCCTATCTTTGTGGTGGGACACTACAACACAGGGGAAGGGCATTATAGTGTTGCCATCTGGTATCTCAAGGCAAGGTGTCAACTCTAGGGCTGCATCACTATTCTAAGGTAAAAAGCTTGTAAAGTACCCAAATTTTAAGTGCTGGCCTGGAAGCAAATTACAGTGGTGGGAAATTGGCAGAAGAAGTGATAGATAAGCTCAGAAATGCTTGTCTTTCTGCTGATCTAGCTTTCAGGGGCTGACGTTTGTGAATGCAGCCCATTGAATATGAGTGCTGTAGTGTGTTAGTCTGTAACAGAGCCATGGCCCATGTGGGATAAGGTTGTGGATGACTGGCAGGACTTTCTGTCCAGTTTTTTCCAGATACACAAAATATGCCCTTTCAGGTCTTTTCCTCCTATACTTCCCCCTTGACAGTGAGAATTATGGATGGAGGTGCCAGCCTCAGTTTCAAATTTCCTGTTGCATGTTGATTGGTGAGATATTCGTGCAAGTGAAAAACACATTGATTTGTGGAGCATTCACAGAGGGCTAAACAGTGAATTTGAACATAAATCCATTTTGCCTTCCATAGAGGGGTGGAATCCTGTCACTTCTGTAGCTGGCGATGAAACACACCAAAACCAAATCCTCAAATTTCCTTGAGTGTTGTGGGAAGCTTAAATCTGAGATGTCCTACAAGAGGCTAAAGTAAAGATCAAGATTCATCAAAATGGCTTTGTTTTATAAGCTTTTTATAATTTAATATAACTTCTGACCTAAAGACACTACACTCCAGGTCACTTACAGAAGAACAAAATGAGGCAGGCATAAGCCAGCCCAGGCAAGCTGTGGTTTCACCTGTGAAACTGCTCATTGACATCATGGTCTGGATGCATTCCCACCCTGCAGCAGCCACCCTGTTATGCTGACCATGCAGTTTTATAAGGTTATGCAGTGAAACATCTCAGGGAACTGATCCGGCTGCAGAAGAAAAACGGAAAACCCTGCTTTAGTGTCAACTCGTGTTTCTTGTTAAAGTGAATCCGTTCCCTTGTTGGGCTGATGTCATGCACCACTGCAGCAGCACAGCAAAGGGGATCACACACTGTAGGGCAGAGGCAGTTGGAAGGCAATGCCCTAAGCTGGTATTGCTGCTGAATTTGTAACGTGAAACAGTAGCCCCAGGGAAGGAGGAGAGAAAAAGTGTATGAACAGTTTAAAGAAAAAAAAAAGAAAAGGGAAAGCTGCTTTGTTTTTTGAAGTATTCTCTCCACTGAACAAAAAAAAAACCCAATCCCAAACCCCAAAAGAAAACAAAACCAACACCTCCCCAGAAAAAAACCAAACAAAAACCAAAACCCCAAACTAAGTCCTTTTTAATAAGAAAAAGCTCAGGAGCAATGTTCTTCTGCCTGACCCCACAGTGGAGAGGGTGGCTGTTTCGGGAAGCTTGCAATGCAGAAGCGGGAGAGAGGAAAGAAAACAAGCAACGCCAACAAGCGCACAGTCAGTGAGGTTTAAAAATCCTCCCTCATCTGGGTTGTAACAGTGAAAGGAGATGTTAGTGACCATGAAGCGAGGAGAGCTTTCCCATAGCTTCTGACCCCGGCATCCTCTTTCATGCCGCTAGAAGGGGCTGAGTGCAGGACTGGCATGCTGCTCCCCTTCGCAGGCCCTTTTTATGGTTGCACCTTTTAAAGAGGGGTTCCCAGGCATTGCTCAATCTGTAACCTTCGTGTGCTTCCTGTGGAGCGCGCTCTTAAATTATTTTTTATCAAAAAGGCCCAGAAATTTGATAGGGGAGATGAGAAGATGGGCGCGACCAGGGAGGATAATAAAGAAGAACTGTCACTTCCCTGGCTGTAGCTTTGTTGGCCCTCCTGCTTTCTGAGATAAAGACACAGCGGCTGATCTGGGTTCTATATCAAAAGGCTGATTTGGCTGCTTGATTATATATGAAATATAGATTTAAAGCTTAACTTATGTTCCCAAAAGCAAATCAATTGCAGGGTAAAGCCTGACACATTTGTTATGATCACTAAAGGGCTTTGCTGGACTTGTCGATGCTCATAGTGGCTGGAGGGGGTTTAAAAAGCTGTTTGGATCCAGTTTACTGAAATCTTACCTGTTCAGAATACATTATTTATTAATAACAACTCAGAGTGAGAATATTTTTCTCTCTGCTATCCTTCTACCCCTGGAGTTTTAGGAACCACCTCCAAAGAAGGAGTTAAACCTCCTTTTACAAGGCAGAAAGGGAAAGAGAGGCAGAAAAACTTCCAGAGCCACTGTCCAGAAAGGCTGTGATCTAGCCAAGTGCTGAAGTTGTTCTGAAGATGACCGTACTCAACTCATGGTTAAATGCTTTGCTGGCTCTGCTGCTTTAGGCTTTGTTCCTGGAAAGCAGAGTGTATTAGACCTAAAGCCCTAACATGACTAAATGGTTTCTGGTACCCATGCAAGATCTCACAGAACAACCTGGGGCATCTCTGTGGGTACTGAGGTAAGAAACTCCTTTCGGGGCTGTGGATCTTTGCCTTATTCACCTCCCTTTCAGGACTGACAAATGCACAGCCAGAAGGGCAGTGCAACAACGTGAGTTTGCCAGGAAGCAGCGGTTCGAGCCATCCTGCCTTGGCTGACAGGCCTCTGGGGCTTGTCTTTTCACAAATGACACACACATGCATGCACAAATAAAACCCTGGCAATCTCTTTCTGCAAGAGCCTCGCTGCTTCCAGGGGGAAGGAGTGCAGAGTAATTTGATGCCTTCATTATCTTCATAACATGAACCAATTTGTCAGCAAACTACTGTGCGGCCTGATTCCTGATTGCAGAGAAAACCAGGCTGGGAGAGAGGACTATTATTTGCAACTAGTTTAAGCATTGTTCTTTTTCAGAGGAATATAAATATACTGTGTGGAGCTGGCTCATTAAACACTTATCCATTTGTATTTATGGTTTAATTAAATAACTGCATGGGAGGACTTTGGTTTCTAATCACAATAACAATAACGGTTTTGCTGTCCTTATGACAGTTTCTTTCTGAGGAAGGCTTTGTAGGTATGAGTGCATTTAATCTGTCAGCTCACATCCCTTGATGGAAAGAAGGAAATAAAGCATTTTAACCTCATTGTACAGTTGGGGGGGCACCAACGGGTGAAGAATTTGTGACCAGCTCCAGGTTACCTTGGTTACTGATTTCTTATAAGAACGCTTAGTTTTCTGCCTGAAATGCAGGGCTAGGAAGTTAGTGTGAGTAGCTGACTGCTCTTTCCTTCTAAAGAGATAGTCCCCAACAGAGCCTCATAAGACCCACTTTTACCTCCCTTCTTGTTTTGTTACTTAGTCCAGCTTCCCAGTCACTCTGAATCTGGGGGTTTTTGCAGATATAGGAGAGATTTGCCTGCTGTTTTTTCCTATTGTAACCTGGAGCAAGAAGGATACGATGTACTGGGTATGATCCCTCCAAATGAGCCCCCTGTGCAGTGTCCTGTGCTGCTCTCCCATCCCAGGAGCTAAACCCTAAGGGCTGGATTCCAGCTCAGGCTGTGCAGGACAGGTCAGGAGCTACTTGCTAGGATGGATGTAACACAGGTGTGAGGTGGGTTGTAAACCACCAGAAAAGCTGCAGCCAAGTTAAGGAATCCTCTGCCTATCTCTGAAGATGGCCCCAATTCTGGTATTGCCTTCAGAAATACGAAGCCCTGTAGTGGTTGCCACCCCATATTTCCAATAAAAAACAATTCCACAGTTGATCTGCTTTGAGTTTTTTGTGGGGAGAGTCAGTGTCATGGTTCTGGAGTGGAGGCCAGGTGAAAGTGAAGCTAATTCTAGGTGTAAAGGCAGACTTTCTGTATCTAACAACCCCTTTGCTTCTTGCATTAGCTCACCTCTGTGATCTCAAGCTGGGACAGAGGACAGAAGGGTTATGAGACCTTCTGATCAGGCATAGATCTTCAGTGCTTTGACTTTTCAGCCTTAAAGTCAGGGGAAACCTAAAGGGGGTGTCTGTTGCTTAGAGAATAGAGAGGAAGAGCACTTTGACAGTATACTTCGTTATTCCTAATCCCCATGGCAGTTAGTGTTCTGTGTGTGGTGGTTTTTTTCTGTTTGTTTGCTTTTTAATGGGGTCCCTTAAATTGCTTCAGCTTCTTTTTCTTCTCTTTAACTCTGTTAAATCAGATTCCCCTGTACCCTGAAATATAAAATACATGGAGGCTTTTGCTAAAGCATAGTTTATGCAAATAATTCTCTCTCTGCATTCCTGTGCTAGAGTCAAGCATTGCATATCTGATTGGGCTCTTAATGACTTTTGGGAATCATTTAAATATCTAGCTGACTAGCCCAGTTAATAATCAAAGCTGCAGCTCCTTGAAGCAGGAAGCATGGAAGAAGAAGAAAGCTTCTGGTTATTTCTAAGCCTCGCTCCTGCCCCTTCACTGACGTTCAGACTCTGAAGGGCACGGTGTTATCAGATGTTCCCAGGCAATGTGCATCCTTTCTGTCTTGCTCCCAGTCACACGTTCAGGTGGTGCAAACTGCCAGCTCAGTTTCTGAACATCTGTTGCCTGTGCATCCTGTTGCAGGGAGATCACTGGAGCTTGCAGATTAAGCAGTTCAGGGGCAAATTTAGTGTTTTAATTGCAGATTTTTCAGGGTGGGAACCCTTAGATGTTGCAGTGGGGATAGTGCTTGGGAGACGACTGTGTTTACTCCTGTGTGCATAAGTGTGCCCTGATGCTGCTAGTACTATCAGTGAATGAATCAGAAAACAGTGGACACTGGGATTTGGTTTTGGGTTTGTTAATCTAACTCAAGGTGTCCTTTCCCAAGTGAGTGTTGCTCTATTCTGATGTTTGTCCCAATTTTGAAGGTATTTTCAGACCATCTCGCCTAATGTCTCCTGAAGTTTCATTTAATGTCTAGAATGAGCTCATTTAAAAAAAAAAAAATTCTGTTCTAGAGTGTTATGGATTATTGTCACATGCTGTTGCTGCTGGCTGTACTGCTGGTGGACAAAACTCTGCTTTGGTAATGGGAAAATAATAATTACTGTATGTTCTCCTTCTCCTGCCCCCCAGGATTACTCTCCTGAGCACTAACATGATGTTAGGACTACCTATGGTATCTCTGTATTCTCTTTTGTATCCTGAATGGCAGTATTCACTGAGACATGCTGCTTCTCTGATTTATGAATCAAGATATATTCCACCAGAGAGAATGAGTGCCCGGGGGAGGAAAGCAGGGCTTTGATCTCACTGTGCTTTTGAAATATGACTGTAAAATCAGAATTAGATTGTAATCTCTTTGGGGCAGGGGCATTTTTGTTTGCCCTGTACAGTATCTGGCATGTTTTGGGTGCCATGTTATCAACAACAGAGGGTTGTTTGTGAGTGATACTCACAAACTGTATCTATTGACCCTGCAGAGTTGAGGGGCTGTTCTTTCCTCATCCTATAATTAGTGGTATATTTTCTTTCCTCTGCTCCTCACCTCCATAGTAGGTGGACTTTGCTGGCTCTCTGATCATAGGTGTGGTGGGATGGATCTTCTGCCTAGCCATTGCATGGGGTTTGGTGCTCTGCTGTGTAGTTCTGCCCTTGTAGGTAAGTGAGGAAGAAGAGAGGGATGGGGAATGACTTGGGCTGAGCACTGCCTCTGTTGTGTGCATTGAGTGTTACTATGTTGTGAAATGGGTAGCATTGCTATGCTGTGGACAGCTGGCCAGGCCTGCTCCTCAGCTCTGCACAGCCCTGCGTGTCCTGCTGCACGAGCAAGTCAGCTGCTGTGGCTGAACTATCCATGGCCAACTATCCATGGTTGGCCTTAAGCACCCTCCATGGCCTCAGGAAGCCTTAAAATGGCAAAGATAGCAAGGAGAACTGCAGGGGGAGATTTCATCACCGGGTTGAGTGGCACTAAGCCCAAAAACTGATCCCTTGAAGTTTCCTTTCCTATCTGGTCTCCTCCTTTCCCTCCCCCATATGTGACGTGGATTTTTTTGTTTGTTAATTGCCTGCCCTAAGTCAAGGGTTTTCAATGGGAGGCACAGCTGAAGCTATCCTGCCCACATCCCTCCAGAACTGCTCTTTCCTCAGCATTAAAAGCAACATGCAACACCATGCATAATTGTTTTACCAAGGTTTTGCCATCGCTGCTTCTGAAAAGTCTGGTTTAATTCACCCTTGTTGCATTTGAGTGGAAAACTTGCTTTATCATTCCAGAGCAACTGGAAGGAAAAGGTACTCAAGGTGCAATTGCTGTGATTCCTGAATGGGTCATGGGTTCTGATGTCAAAAGAGCTGTCCATGTCCTCTTAAACTGTGCATGTGGCTCTGCTTTTAAGGTGAAAGATAGGGTTTCTGTCTGTTCTGCACCTGGTGGTTCAGATTTGAGGATACCCTAGTGGTAACCATTTTTTGAAGAGGGGAAGCAGAATGGGCTCACAGATTATTTGAACTGAGCTGGCTGGAAAATACAGTCCTTGTGGAAACTCAAAGAGGACGGTTCTGCACTTTATCATGACAGATGGGAAGAGTACTTTTTAAATTATCACACTTTTGTAAGAGTAGACTGTGATTCAGAAAGAGGCAGGAAAGATGCCTTTTTTGAGACCCACCAAACTGTGCGTGAAAGCTGAGGTACGCTTAGGTGATGTCTCCAGCTCAGTTGCCCATAGGCACTTTGCTCTAAAATGGCATGTGTTGTGTCTCATTTCACACGGGCTACTGAGCTGTGTCCTAAAACACTCACCTAATTGTCTTGGTTCTCCAGCTACAAAGATTCATTAACAGAGACAGAAATTTCTTGCCTCCCCAGCCAGGAAGAAAAAGGCAAAAGGATTCGCGAAAGGGAGGAAGAATAGCTCAAAAGGAGACTTTGCTGGCAGATGACTACAGTGAATCTTACAGCCCTATTCAGCGCATCAGTGTCTCCAGAGTTAGCTGATGGCATGTGAAATGCAGCAAGTCCTCGGGCTATTGTGTAACTTGGGGACGCCTGCAGCTGCTGTTCATAATTAATCATTTAAGCAACAGTAAAATCAAATGACTTTACTGACAGTATCCAAACTGCTGACCTTATTGCATTTTAAAAGTTTGCTGGATACTGAACCTCGAATGACCCATGGATGGATCTGGAATAATAATTTTCATAATCCTCAAGTCATTATCTTAAGAGGGAATGTATTGTTTTCCTAATTAAGTCCATCCACACGCTGTGCATCTTCCCATGCAAATGCACTGTGCATAAACTAATTAAAAGAAATATACAGCCACAAGGACTTAAACTGTCTTTTATGCAATCTCTTTAAATTATAAGGAGTTTCCCTCCTCCCCCCTCACACACGCACTGTAACAAGGGATTCGGCACCATATTCAGCAGGGAAAACCACTGAGCAGTATTTGGATCAGAATCTGGAATTCCCCAGAATTTATTAGAAAACCTTTGTTTTATGACATTTTTGTGAGGGTTCTGGATGTGTAGAAGACCCTAATTAAGAGAGAGTTATGATCATTTAATAGGAGACAGTCCCTGCCCTGAAGAGCTTACAGCCTAAACAGACAAGACAGCCAAAAGCTGAAAGAGCCTTATTTTCAGTTAAACAGCTCAGCTATTGAAGAGTTGAATGACTTTTTCAAGGTCATACATACAGAGCTGGAAACTGGAGGCAGACCTGCTCCAGCACTGCAGGTAGCTGAGTCTGCCACCTTTAGCAGTAGACCCAAAAGATGTCATCTGTAGAAACCTAATTGATGCAACAGCACCAAAGGGCAATTTCCCAGTGAAACTCACTGGTATTAGGTTAGGTGGGAAATGGCTGTGAGACTGCTTGGCTTCTTTCAGTAGTTGTTTCATGTTCTCAGGTGTGGTGGAGGCTGTCCCACTGGAAAGCAATGTGTTAGAGGCATGTGACCATCTTAAAACATCTTCTGCTGTGTCTCCCCACTTAAGCCTCAGCAGCGCTGTGTGGATATAGCAGAAGCCCCCTGTGCCAGCAGTGTGTGTGTGTTCATGCTGTCTGCATGCTTCGTGTTGGACCATGATTTTGATGAACCCTAGACTGGCCTTTATTTGGGTTTGTTTGTGGCAAGAATATGAATGAAGCAGGTTGAAGAATATCATCAGGGTCAGTCTGTTTGCCGTAGTCTCCCTTGGGACTGTTGCTGACATTGCCTTTGGCTTCTGCTTTGCAGAAGAGGATTGGAAGCTTTGGATGTGTCCTGCTTGCTATTTCCACGCCTCTTTTAGGATGTATGTCTGGTGTCTGCACATCTGCCAGAGCACTGTGACATTACTGTTTGGTCTCCTCCTGTAAGAAATCAAGAGCAACTTAAGTATTTTGTCTAATATATCATCATAGTCTCTATGGATGCAGGAAGGGATGTCTGCGCATACCAACATGCTAAATTGGGGGGTAGCCTAAACCAGTGGGTATGCAAGCAAAAGAACTTGGATTTTTCTCTTGCTTAGAGTTTCTCCCACAAAAACTTTTCTTGGCTTCTGGGATTATGAGATACCCTAGGTTAAGTCTGGGGCCTCTGAGTTGGAGCAATGATTTTATAAACCAAGTCTGAGCGTAACGATGGAGCATCTTGGTGTTTTCACTGGTCTTGAATGGTCTTCAGCGGGTTTGTCGGTAGACAGATTGGCATTTGCAAATCTCATGTTGCGTGTCTGTGGGCCTGATCTGCACAAAGGCTGTGAGTGATGGACAACAGCAAACAGGAGTGTCAGCAAAGGAATAGTTTATGAGCAGCCTGACCTGAGCAAACTACCCCAAAGAAGTTTGTATTTGCACTGAGGTGAACTGGGACAATGTAACCGTGCCTACCCAAGAGAGGACACAAAAGCAATTGTTGTGCAACTCAGCTGCTCTGAACCAGGTGGAATAATATAATGTAGCAGATGAAGATGGGCTGTGTAGCCCACAGCCCTGCAGAAGCTCTGGAAGGGCCTTAGAAAGTCTTAGAAAGTTCTGGCAAATAGCCATTAGTTGGTGCCTGCAGCTTCTGAACAAGTGATATCTGCAATTAGCAAGGCAACAGAGGTGCAAATTTCAGAAACAGTCCATCAGTGTGAGTGAATACCATCCACAACAGGACTAGCTCAGGGGCAAATGGCAACCAAACCCTCAACAGCCCTGGCATCGTTGGATAGGAATTTGCACATAAATTTTAAGAAAGCACAGGGATTTCTTTGCTTTCTTTTGTAGTGGGTGTTTGTATGTGCAAAGTAGAAGATGAAATTTCCTTAGGCTGGTCTTCATTACTGTCTCATTCTTTGCAAGTGCCAGGTTTCCTGACAGCATCCCTACAGATGCAGCAGCCATTGAAAAAGGCAGCTGAAAAAGGAGGGTGAAGAACCACCCAGCTCTGTGGCTAGGAGGCCCCTGCAGCACAGGATCAGAACCAGAGTGAACAGGCAGTTCTCCTCTTATCTGATGTAGCCTGGAGAGTAGACAGATAGGACTGCAGCAATCACTATGATGGGAATGTGGTGGGTGGACTCTACCAAGAGAAAAGAAATCCTCCTCTCTATGGATGAACCTTCATCTTTGTTTCCCCCCTCTCCAGTTCTCATTTGGGTAAGAGGGAGGATCTTTTCCCCATCCAGCGATGAGATGAAAGAGTGCCCCCCATTTGACACTTCATGAGTTGGCTGAACCCTACAAAATGATCTTCATAAAATCCTGATTCCAAAGGATCAAAGCCTTTTTCTGAATGGTAAAAACCCTAAAAATTCCTGGAAGAACTGCCAAAGGGCAATGGGGCTGATTCTGTCAACTGCCTCTGGTTAGAGCTGGGTTTGGTTATTTATGGGGGCCAGGGGAGGCAAGAACTTTCCAGATGGGCGGCTGAACCAAATATAACAATGATAAAAATCAATGCAGTTATGTGAAGCGAAAAGAATGCCTGTGCTGAAGGGCTGCATGAGGCACACGCTTCTCTGCTGAAACATCCCTTAGCACAGCGCTGCTCGTGTCATCCCACCCTGAGCTGTTTCATCCCTGTGCATTGTGTCTGCTGAAACGTGGCCTTTGCTGGGGGATCCTGGCAGGATTTAATGGTACCTCCCTAAAAAGGCTATGCACTGATTGAGGAGTAAGTGAGGAGTAAATACCTTATCCTGCTAAACACACGACCAGGAGAGTTATCACCCAAATGCAATGAGATGTCATCCCAGCCCCATGAGATTATAGCAGGGCTGGTCTCAGCCCATGCAAGAAGACAGCAACTGATTAGCAGCATGACTTTTGTCTGCCCAAAAAGGCTGCAGTATTCTGGTGCCCAGGTCATGCTGGTACTTCAAAGAATCAGATGTGTCTCTTGAGAAATCATGGCTCAGGCAGACTTGGTGTGTGAGGGATTGAGGTCAGGACACAGGGTATCAAACGGGTAGCATGGCAGCCCTTGGATGAAAGGCAAGGTGTAAAGATGAACACTTTCTGACTGAAAAGTCTGAAGAAATTTGGTGTTGCAATGTGATGATGTAAAGGAACTGAGTGAGCAGGGGGACAACCTTCAAAATCATCTGGATTCTTAAGTCATCTTGAAGTACTGTGATCACTTAGAGCTCTGTTGGGGTGTGTGGTGCTGCACAGTTACGAGAGTGAAAAACTCAGTCCCTTCTCCAAAGGCATTGCAGTCTTAGGTGTACAAGGGAAGAGAAAGTGTAAGAAAGGCAGAACTTACAGGATTGGGACTGATCATTAGATCTTTGTATGCATCCCAGAATAGAGGAGGAGGATGATTCAGTAATTCCTTCAAGAAGGAAGCTTGCTTGCCATCTACTTTGCAAGGAAGCATGCTGAGTATCTGGTGCAAGTGGGAAGATGGCTAGGAGTGAGGACTGAGTAGGAGAGATGAAATATCTGGTGAGAAAGGAAATTTTCTGGGGAGGGTTGGAGTTGGTGACTGTAAACTGCCTTTGGCTGAGTGCACCCTTGGGTTTACTAAGTTCGTGAAGTTTTGGATGCCTGCATGGGTTGTTAACAGCCATACAATTAGCCAGTCCACCATGATCATCTTCCAAGTGTTAATCTTTATTTTTGGAGGTCTCATTTGGTGGAAAACGTCCAGTACTGTCATGGAAAGGATATGCAAAAAATTGTCCCTTGGGCAATTACTTTTTTTTACTGAGTCCCCTTGTACTACTTTCAGTCTGGTATTCATGCACCTTGGCCTCACCTGTTGACCAATATGTGTTTATGCTGTTGAAAATGTGGTGAGGCTCAGCCTACTGAGGTTGCTCTTCATCCACGTACAATGAATTCCAGCTCTCTAGGTAAGTCTAACGAAATTGGGTGAATTACTCTGCCTCACTCAACAGACAGAGCCTTATTTAGTTGGGTTTCTTTGTTTAGGTCAGGTTCTATATCTGTGTGTGTGATTCCACCATCAGGTTGCCTTTCACCAGCCTGCTGCCTTGTGGGAGCCCAGCCCTGGCCACAGTCATCAGTCAGCTAAGGTGCTTGCTCCTCTCTCTGCTTCTTACCTGCAATGGACCCTGCTTGCAGCACTTCAGCAACTTGGCAAGAGAAAGGCAGGATGAGGCAACTGATTTGTTTGCTAGGCACATGGCAGGACCCTTGTTTCTTGTTAAAGGCACATGAGATAAGAGATGCCATTGATGTTTTAAGGTATTCTTATCATAGGCCTTAGTCTGAAATGACACTGTTCATCCACACATTCTCTCCAGCTTATTGATGAAAACGGAGAATTTTCTCCTGCTGTCGCCAGTCTCTGGAAAGCCCTTAGACAAAAGAATTTTTCAGACACATCATTTCCTTTTGTGAATCAAACTCTAACCCCTTAATGTTCAGCAAATAATTTGTTCCAAAGGGACTGTGTTGTATGTGATCGTAATTACATTTGGTTTTTAATAATCGTAAACACTCTTGTTTTCTAAGAACCAGCGAACCTGATTTCCAAATCATTTAATTTGAATGGCATGTTTTTTGTTTGTGTAGCATCTTTTCCCCCATACGCACTTCTAAAGAAAAACAAACAATGTATTAAAAAAAAAGGCAAGTGTGGGGGGAAAAAACCTTGGAGAACTTTAAAAGACTCTAAACCTGAAAAGGGAGGGTGGGATCAGCTAATTTGTCCCTCTTTTGTGTGGTTTATTAAGCCTTTTGTTCTGGAACGCATGGGTTCAGTGGGAAAGCGGTTTTTGATATATAATGTATTTACTTTTGCTAATTAATTAAAGCAGTATTCATATGAAAATGCTGACTGATAATGGCTTTCACAGCAACAACTGTGTTTTTTAAAGTAGCAACTTTTAATTACAAATTGACTGGCAGAAATATATAAACCCAAATATTGTTCCACTGATTTCCTTTTAACTGTGTTACTCTTGCTTGATTTATCGGATTAGAGCTTTTCACACATAGTGCGTACAAGATATTGTTTTTAATGAGAAATTAAAAGATTACCAACAATACCCATAAACCATTAAAAACACAAACTCTAGATGAATGGTAATTAGACAGAATGATTTCAGGCTGATAAATTGAAAGCAATTAATGTATTTGTTTGGGATTCTGAAGATAGCTCTGGGTGTTCCAGAAAGCACTGAAGGGTTTGGATTTGGTGCCAGATTGTGTGTGGAGATACCAGTGCTGCTTCAAGTGTCCAGGGTACCAGTGGAGAAGATGCTGACAGGGCTCCACTGGGCTTTGAGAAGGGCAGGAGGTGAGGAGTTACATGAAGGGGGGTTGTGGGGAGGGCTAAAGGGATATATCAGAGCAGGGCTTCCTTGGATCAAACCCTTTCTGTGTTTCATTGTTATCTGTGACATAATGTAAGGGAAACTTATGGAGTTGAGAGGGGGGAACGTGCTGAGGAGAGGTAAATGATTCTTATCTGTGCTGTGGTTTATCAGTATTGCAACTTCTGCTCACCTCAAGCAGTCTTCAGTCAATGAGCCTGCATGAGATGCTCTCTTTTGGGAGACGAGGAGGTTGCATTTATTAATGGTGGCTTGTAACCCCAACAAGAGCATCCTGTTTCTATTCTTTCTCTTATTCTTGGCAAAGCAAATGTTTTAGGATTCTATTTCAGCAAAAGGAAGTACTCTCGGGTGGTGATGCCTTTTGATATTGTGTTCCTTGTACTTGAGTCTAGAACAGAGCTCACCATGATTTCCCATCTCAGGAGAATTTCTCAGGACAAGAAAAATAGCTAAAATCAAGTAATCTCCTAAATCAGGATAGAAATGTCTTTTCTTAAAAATCTTAAAACAAAATAGCCCTCCCCACCACAAAACCTAAAGCCCCAGGTGACATATGATCTGAACAATTGAAACACCTCATTTCAATTTTTACTATTTTTATTTTCAAGTCTTGTCCAAGTATAAATTAAACAAAATGTTGAAATGAAGAGTCATGGCAAACAAAAACCTGAAACCTTTTCCCCAAAGTCAGAAATATCTGTCAAAATCAGCCCTTTCTTACACACAGTGTTTTGCTTGTGATAATTTGGCATTTCAGGTTGGGGGTGGGGGGGTATTTTTCATTTAAAAAAATTCTTGACATGGAATTCTGCAAGTAAAACTCCCTTCTTCTCCACCATTGGCTTATGTCTTCATTGCAGTCCCTCCTTTAGGTGTATTTCTTCCATGAGGCTTTTCAGTGCCAATCCACTGTAGAAAGAAACGCATTATTTAACAAGGCAAGAGCAAGAGAACAGTGTATGACCTTCACGTTTAATCATCAGCTGCTGGTATCTTGTTTGGGGAACCAGGGTTTCAAAGGAGCTCTTAGCAGAAGTGAAAGCACTTAGCAGAGTGGATGCTGGTGAGTGCTCTGTTCTTTTGAAAACCTAGTCGTCACATTCGTAGTAGAAACTGTTGGTTTGACCCAGAATTTTTTTGAGGTTTTGCCATGAATACAGTTATGTTCTCTATGGGAACTCTGTGGCTTGTCAAATTTAGGACCAATTCTTTCAGTTGCTGACTGTCTTCCAGACACACTTAAGTCTTGCAGGTGCTCTGAAGCTTACATTTGCAGGAGCGCCGCCTTCTGTCCCTGTTGTGTTGTCTGCTATGGCTCAGTACCTGTGCAGCACAGGGATGTTCAGTTCACTCTGACTCTCGTGGGGTGATTTGATATGGCTGTCCTCCATTCATCCTACAGAAGTCATTGTGGGTAGCAGAGAAAAGGTAGCTGTGTTAGCAAAGAGTACCTTGCTTCCAGGAGCAAACTGGACAAGGCACTGCTTCGCCCAGCGCACTTACTCTGGGGAACGTTTGCTGGGTTGTTGCTGCCGTGAAATAGCATCTTGGGCATTTCAGAAAGTACTTTTCCTCATACACGAATTCAGCCATCAAATTAACAAATAAGGTTCTTGGAGGAGCCACCTGGGACTTATTGCAAAAGCTGGATGCCAGTAAAATCCAGTTGCATGTTGCAAAAGGGAAAAGACCAATAAGGAAACAATAACAGAAAAGGTCTATTAAAAAGGCATATGGATACAATGTTGCTGGCCCAGTTAACGAACCTGTTATATTCAGTAGTGCAATAAAATCCAAAGTAATTGCAAATGAAACTTAATGCCTTGTAAAAGAGTTCGGCTCCTTTCTTCCATAGCTACAGCTTTTTGAAATAAAGGCCTGATCCAGCAGGAGGTGTATGTGTGCTGCACAGCTTAAATAGTGTTTTAGGAAACGTCTGATTAGCTGTGGACAATGTTAGGTTGTTTGAAATGTTCTGGCTTTTCTGGCCAGCCCAGTGTTCTGCAGGAGGAGGTGGAACAGGGCAGCACATGGAGAATTTGACCTCGACCCTATGCGTGTGGGATCCTGTGTATTCTGGTCTTCTCTGCAGGCGCAGGAATAACTTCAGACTAGTGCAAGCAGGAAGCTGCTGAGGTGGTGGTTACTTTTTTCCCTATTCTCAAATCCCTGTGTTCACTATCATTCTGACTAGAGTGGTGGATTCAAAAGCCCTGCAAAAGCAAGGCAGAGGAGTCCTGACCTTGCCTGTGTGTGCGTATTCCTTCTGGGCTTTGGTCCAGACTTTTTCCTGACTTTTTATAGCATGTGATTCTGCCCTATTTCTAGCAAACCCTATTTGTTTGGGGAAAATGGTCTCATGATTTTGCTCTCTATTGCAGATTTTGGATAGAAACAGTTTCTTTCAGGTATAGGACTATATCCTGGTCGTCTTTACTCAGCTCTCAAGTCAAACTTCCTTTATGTGAATAAGAAATATGTAGGAGGAGGGCATCTGCAAGCAGCAGCATTTTCTGGTGAAGGATAGCGATATTTTTCAGTTGTATAGTGCCCTGACTTTGGGAATTAAATAACTGCTTGAGAATTTTAGCTTTGTTTCAAAGGTATGTTTCTAGTCCTTATGTTTGTGTGAACTCCATCCCACCACGTAATCTGAAAGTGTGACTTGGTTATGCTTCAAAGACTCAGGATCCAGAAGGCAGAGAAAAATTCATCCAAAGCTGATTGTTATTAGAAACAAACACCACCAGCCCCCTCCCCAAACTGACTGTATTTGAATTCCTGGGTTTGAATTGCTGATTTTGGGCTAAGGGAACTGAAGGCAGGTAGAAAAGCCTGACTTGCATTAGATCAGAAGCAGGAACCTGGCAGTTTGCTTGAAAACAGCCCGAACCATTTCACTGAGGTGAACAAGAGCCTTCAAAATGGGGTGAGCAAGGACAGAGTGAGTGCTGTAGAGGGAAATACCAGCCGTTGGAGAAAATCCTTCCTGATTCCCCCCATAAAACCTCATTTTTCAGAGAAGTGTCAGTCCTGCAAAGGGTAATATCCCCTCCTCCTCTTTTACTAATCAGGCTTTCATTTAATTTGCAATGCTTCGTTTCCCCACGTGAATTGACTATAGTTGGTAGATAAAGCTGTGAACGGCCCTTTTAAGTTCAAATGATGGTTCCAGCTATACGTTCCTCAGTTAAAAATGTGCAGTGTCTTTCTTTCCTGGCATATGCTAGCAAAAGTCATGGGGTGCATTCTGAGAAATAGCCCCTGCTTGCTTTATTGTTGTTCTTTCCTTCCTCTGATGGCATGAGTCAGGGGTACTGTCAGTCTCTGAACTGACAGCATCTCCATTTCAGCAGTTAGTCTGCCCATTTCATTGATTGGCTGAGCTGTGGCATGCTATAAGGTTTGTCTTGATTCTGTGTAGTTGGCAATAAAAGGGCAAATTTCTGAAATTCTAGTGGGATTTCTAGAGAACCTTCCTTCCCCCTTTTCCCACTCCAAAGGACGCAACCTCCTGCAAACTCACCAGCCCACTTCTTTTCTTATAGAATTAGGGCTGACGTCCTTTATTAGCTTCCTGAGTAACCATGGGTTTGCCTTGGCTTCTCTCAAGGTTCTTGCTGAAATTGGTCCAACACTTTATCCTCACATCCACCCACGCACATGAATTCCTCAATGTCATAAACTGGTTAAGATCCATGTAAGCCATGGCATCTCTCTGTCTTCGTCCCTTTGTCCACGCCTGCAAAATATGTGCAGTGTTGTAAATGGAGGCAAATGCAAATATATACATTTGCACATCTACAGTAAGGTGGGCAGCCCTAGTAATAAGGAACTAAGAGATGAGGGCAGCGAAGACATAGTCTGTGGAAGGCTATTAGGGCTTTTGAATAATGACATGCAAGACTGTCCCTTAAAGCTTGGATGTAAAGTCTGCTGAAGTCAGTGGAGAGATTTGTATTGATTCCATTGAACTCTGAATCAGTCCCTTCAAAAGCAGCAAGGAATATGGTCCTAATCAGATGATATGATTGTGGTGCAAGATAGGGCTTAGTGTCTATAGAGGACCCTGAATACAACCCTCTGGTCTTTCAGAAATGCTCGTTAGGAAAGGGACAGGTCCTATACTCAGGGGATATTACAGCAGAGGCCAGTGGATGTTGTATGCTTTGGAAACTTGGCTCCTTTGATTAAGTGAGAACACCATGTATTTTCAAATCTGGTTCCAGTTGTAGGTGTTGAATGCTTGAAAGTCTACTTCTGCACAAATTTTTAAAGACTGCCTCTGCTTCCATTTCAAAATTGAATTTTTCAAGGCGTTATGTTCCTTCAGCATTTAGGGCTAGATGTATACATAGTCAAGGACCTTAGGAGGATCAGGGTCAGGAAATTAAAAAAATGAAAAATTTTGGATATTTAGATCAAGGATATGAACATTTGAGATCATTTTAGAAATGGCAGGCCAGCCAGCAATTTCACAATGAGATCTTGACTTGAACTCTGAAACCCCAGCAAAGTTGGGGTATATGATCCCAAGACTAGGGTTGTCTAAACACAGAAATCATTCAGAACTCAAGTCAGCAAAAATGTATGTAAAGGCACTGACTAAAGGCAGTGGTCATAGGGTAGCTAATCTTCCCACCCAGGAGCTCTGGTATTCTCAGTACAAACCCATTATAATCTAAAATATTACCTGTCCCATTCCCATCCCAGCCTGGATTTGGTCTCCTTGCCTGTGGATTAGATGTGAGGAATATAAAGAAAAATACATGCACAAAACCCTTGTGTTTCCTTTGCAAAACCAGGCTGTACACATAGCTAATTCTTTTCATGTTAATCTACACTTACAACCCGATAACAAGCTAGAGCTTTCTTCTAACCAGGCTTGATTAAATTTGGAAGATTTCTTCCCAACAGGAGAACCCATTCTGCTTTCATGCAGTAAACATGATTTTGTGCTTTCTGTATTTCCCATTTTTACTTTTATTTCAGGATTTTTTCCTTATTATTATTATTATGAATAAGCTAGTTTTAAATCAATTTCAACAGCTGGAATTAATTTTCCTGTTACTGACTCTTCACTTGGGCCTGTCACAGAGCGGGAGGCTTTCTATTAGCATAAACATAACTGAAAGCTTTGGAATTTGCATTAATGTACTTTTAACAAGTTGACAGTCTTTTGGCACACACTCCTGAGATCTGAGAAGCAAGGGGAAAAAAAGACTGTATTATACCTTACACTGGCTGGATTGTAAGAAGCTGTCAGGTAAAACCTCAGGTTTCTTTTCCTACTACAAAAATATGGGACAAAATATCCACTCATAAGCAGGTGCATATATCTGACAATTTTGCAAAGTCTTTACTGCTTGCTTCCTAGCCTCTGAAAGAGCATGCTTACAACTCAGGAGCATGCTATTTTATTGTTATTTAATGGATGTGGAACTTGCACAAGGGCTGGAGGTACTGAGGTGCAAAATATTTTACAAAGTTTTTAAAGGGTCTAAGGAAATGTATATTTTAGTGACAGGGCTATGGGGACTTTGAAAAGTGACCCAAACCCTGCTAAGTAAGTTGGAAGGTGTGTCAAATAAAAAGCTGGTGCTTCAAGCTCCTTACTGCCACAAGGTAGGAATTCAGGATGGCTCAGCATGGCAGTTTTGCCAGTGGATGACAATATCATAAGTGAAGACCCAAAGACTGAGACAAAGGTTTTATACATCTCTGTTTAAACCAAATAATTTAAGAGATGGTCTTTCCATTTGCTTCCAGCTCCTAAGTGGCAAGTGAATTGTGGTTGAACCTAGCTTCCATTAGCCACAGGACCAGAACCCAATTTGCAGATAAACAGAAGCTGTTGTTCCCACCAAATTACATGGCTGAAGCAGCAAGGCCTTAAAGGAAGATGATTATTAGGAAAGCTGGTGTCAATGACATTTGGCTGAATTCTGCTGCTTTGCAGTCAGTGTGTGGAAGTAGCTGGGCTACTGCTGGGTCAGTGTGGGCAACCAACAGGCTAGTCTGTGTGCTGCTGTCTGCTTGCAGAGATGTCTGCATCAATGGGCTCTGCCATGGCTGGAAGCTAAGAGTTTATAGAACCCCTGCATTGCAGGCATCAGCTGTATGGATAGCAAGTATTGGGTAGCTCTGGATCCCTCAGTTATGTAGGTGTTATGCCTGTATATCAGTGGGGTTGATGTGTGTATTTAATGAATGCAGTATGTTTTCACCAGTTACTTATGGTACAGTTGTTACAGTATTTGCAAAAAATGTACAAGCCAACATCAAATTTGTGTGTATATTTATGTATATGTGTTCCAGTTATAGTATAAAGGTAGGCAGGAGAACATACTTGGGCTGCAGATCAGACTCATATCAGTTGCCATGGGAATAAAAGGGAATACAGAGAATTTAGGGAATCCTTTAAACTACAGGATTTTCTAAATTGAGTTCTTATTTGACTGTTTATTTAGGCCCTACATTAAGACAAAAATGTGTGTTTAGCCAACATCTCCTGCTGGATCCAGAGCAACTATTAAAGCTTATTTCCATAGAGATATTGCTGATCCTGGCCCCAGAACAGAGAAGAAAGAGGCCTGGGAGAGCCGCTGTGCTTAGTGGCACTTGGCTTGCTCTGTGGCCGGGGGCTTATGCAGCCCCCTCGCAGCTTGGCAAATAGAGGCTGGCTTTATGCTTACATGGTAAAGCTGCTGCCAGTGGTTTGGCAAGGCTGTGGTATTCATCTGCTCCAGGCTTTGTTTCTGGGTTTGCCTCTTGAGTTTGGAGAGACCAAAATGGTACCCCTTTGGTCTGGAAACGATGACTCAATCTGGCCGGCATGGGAGTGATATGACGTTGCTTACTGTCAGTTGTATGGTAATAGTCTCGCTGCTGGGAAGGGTCACTGAAAGGTCTACTAGTTAATTAGCAGCAGGATTGTAAATAGCTAAAACCTGACTGAATTCCACTGTCAACTCGGGACAGGATCCTCCTGCCACTAATCTTCCTGCCTCTTTGTTCTTTGACCACAATTGGTTATCCTGGAGATAATTTTTCTTCTCATGGCTGCTGTTCCAGTCACTACCATGAAACTCACTGTCGCTGTTACTTGTTGCCTACAGAAGCAGCAACTGAGTGCTGTGGAAGAGCAGTATCCCCTTGGTGCCCTTTATATCTTTTGTCATTGTTCCCTTTCCCAGGGAAAGGCCCCAGGGATGGTGGCTGAGAGCAGAGGCAGCCTGTCCAGTACTGCTTGGCTCGGATGCTGCTGTCGTCTCTTGCTTCGGCTGATGGAAGGCACTTGAGGTACATCTGCCTAGCTGTGAATGAATCACATATGTTTTCCTGAGCTAATCTGCCTCTGTACTTCCAGCTGCATGGAGCACACTGCAGGTTCCTCATCCAACCAACAACCATTCGTTTGTGCACAGCCCATGCCAGACTGGATGGTATAGAGATACCTTGGTGATGTCTTGAGTTGCAGTCACTGACTGGTGCACAGGGCCAGATCAGTGGAGTGGAGAACAGGACACATCTTCACTCAAGCCTCCAGGCCCTATGATCATGAAGCCAAGAAGCCTTCTAGGTTTATCTCCTTCTTCTTAAGGCACTTCAAAGTGCCCCTGTAAGAAATTAGTTGTGTTGGTATAGGCAGTGCATCAGGGCTGCAACTGCATGAGACCTTCACCCATCTGACGACTGTGTCGTCCTTTGATAAAAAGGAGACATTTCTCCTCTTTCACAAAGAGGCTTTTCCCTACCTGTCAGCCCAACCCCCTCCAATCGCACAAGCCCAGAAGTCATCCCAAATGCAAGAGTGGTGAAAGGATAACATTAATGTTGGAAGCAGAGGTCAGCAACTGTGCTTGCGGTGAGGGAAACCATGGGCCTAGTGCCTATACCAGTGTTGAATTCATCAGCATCAATGGAGGGCATTGCGTGAGCCAACATTGACAGCATTGTGCTCCTGGTCAGGGTTCGTGTGTGTGAGCAGCGGGCAGAGGAGCTGTGGGCTGGGAGAGCTTTGCAATGATGGGAAGAAGAGTGTGGGAGGGGAAAAGGGAAGAGTAGTTTGGTTTAGAGATACTGTCCGCAGCGCTGATTCACTGGGCTAATCGGATCTTAGTGGTGCTTTTCCTCTGGTATCTGCCCTGGGCGTCTGTCACTGTTTTTGAGAATTTATCTTTCTCATCAGAGCTTAGGTTTTTGTTGTTTTTTCTCCTTTCTTCATTCAATGCCTGTAAGAGGAAAACATTTTAAAAACAAAATGTCCTTTTCTCAGAGCTCTGTTCAGTAGACCTGAGCTGTGATAAAGTTTCTTCTCATGTGGTTTGCCAAAGAACATGGGTGCCCATGGATAGCGTGAGCCAGGACTACCTACAGTCTCTGCTGAATTTTAACTTATTTGATAGTTCTTTATTACCCCTAGTCTCAAAACAGTGCTTCAGGGCTATTTCCTTTTTTCTGTAGCAAAGGTTGCTGCATAGTTATTTTTTGTTGAAGCATGCCCTATGGCATAGATCCTCTGGGTGAGGGTCTGGGGCCTTCCCTTAAGTCACTCTGTTTCAAGCAAGCTTGAGAAATGGTGGACTGTGATGTAAACTGGCGGCCCTAATGGGCAATGATGGAGAGGATCACTGTCTCACCTAGTGGGGTCCTTGTCCATATCCTTCCACAGGAAAAGCCTAATGAAAAATAGTTGAGAAGCTTTTATTATATCTCAGGTTCTGGTACTGTTACTGGAGAGGTTTGATAACTGTTGTGGAGCTCTGCCCTGTCCCGTGCAATCTGGCCTGTATGGACTGAGGTGAAGCCCCGAGCTAAGTGGAGCTCATGACTAGTGTGACAAACCTCCAAACTCTACAGCGTGGAAAAAGGGGTTCTGTATTAGTTATTATCTGGAAGCTGAAACCTCCCCTCCAACCCCTGTTGTATCGATGTTGAGCACCACATGAGACAGGGGTCTTTTGGGGAGAACCTCTGATAAAAGAACTTTAGCTGTGCAAAGCTTATCGGTGAGACCTCTCTGTAAACATCATCTGTTGTTTATTCAGCCTTGCATGCTTACAGACATTTGTGTTGATTGTTTGTGGTTTTTGGAGGAGAGATTTTTAAATGTGGAAATGGAGATACTTGCATAACCAGTTAGCATACATTTCATATTGTTATTTGATATACGTATTACAGAAGTGCCTAGAGACCTTAGATTATAGTAGGGCTTCACTGAACAAGGTACAGAATATGCCTGGGGGGATATCCCTTGCTACAAATAGCTTGAGGCAGTCCTAGCCTGGGCAGACAGTTGAGCAGAAGGGCAGGCAAGCACAAGGGGTAAGGTGACCTGCTCAGGGCTGTGTGCAGGAAGGCAGGAGTAGAGCTGAGCCAGGCTGCAGGTCTTCTGGCTCTGTCCAGTCCTTAAACACTGCTGTGCCCCCAAGATTATGCAGGCAAATTACAAATAAAAACAGCTATGTAAGCAAGCAATGATATTGCTATAACTCTCTTAGCAGTGTTTTTACCCTCCTTCTTATGACACATTTGGCCTTCGACCCTGAGCTTTTGAGGGGAGAGGTGCTGGTTTTCTTGAGAAGAAAACATAATGTTCATTTTACACTTTTTCTGCATTCAAAGTGCCAGCAACGATAAGAAGTTCTTGTTATTTAAGTAATATCAGAATTCAGAGAGTGGTCTCGAAAGCATGTATATTAGTTTATAGGCCTGAATAAGTCAATATATTTGCTTATCTAAATTCAAGAACTTGGGATGAGGCAACAAAAAGAGATCAAATATAATTTTAGGTGGAGACGCAGGCTGTTCTGACCTGTGTTAGGATACTTTGGCTGAGGATTTGGGTGTGAGTGAGAATCTGAATCCTTCTTTGTTGGAGCTGATGTTCCATTTTATTTGAATTTCTACCATCTTGACATAGGGAACCTCAGGAGATCAGCTGAAGGTTATAGCCATCATAACTGCATCCCAAATGGGGCTGGTGTGGGACCAATCCCAACCTGTTTCTTGCCAGCAGGTTCTGACCTAGAGAGTTAAGTCAGTATTGCCAGACACCAAAAATGTAGAAATGACAGTTGGCAGGGGTGTCCCGCTATCATGGTATGATATTTGTGATGCCTTTCTTCTTGCTGAGTAATACCATAACCCAAAAGGCTCACACTAGTTTCCAGAGGCTATTCTTGGAGTAAAATGTGATTTGCTTTACATGCCTTGTCCTGTCTAAGCTATTGCTGTCATCTTTCTTTCTCACTGCTGCCCTTGGCCTGATCTCTTATGACCCAGAATCGAGTATCCCTGCATTGGTTGTTTTTGTCCTGTAGTTTGTTTTTTGTCCTTTAGTGAAGGTTTTCCAGTAGCATTCAGGATTGGCCAAACTCTGCTCTTGCCGAAGCCAAAAGGTATTTTTCTACTGACTTCATTAGGAGCTGTTAGAGCAGAGCTTGGTGCTGTTGGAAATCCCACGGCAGCTGACAGAGCAGGTAGGGAAGGGGCTCAAAGGATCTGGCATGTTTACGGCAGAAGCAGTATTTTGGAGGGCTGTTGAGAAAACTGTCAAAAAGGCAGTTTTCCTGTGATGTGGTAGGTTGCCTTCCTTAGGATTGTTGTGGCAAGCACAGGAAACGTAGCCCAGTGCAGCTGGAAGAAGTGGAGGCATCAGTGGGGATATATGACAGCATTTGTTCCTGAAAAGAGCTTATGTTTCCTTCTGCCCAGACTATGGTATGACTTATTCCTCTGACTTTTTTTTAACCCTTCAGACTATATTGATTCTTCTCTTAATGCTGCAACATCCCTTTTTTTGAATCCTCATTCCCACAAGTCTTAAAGCTGCACCAGCCCTACAGGGGCTGGAATAATCATTGCAACGCATAGGACATGTGCCAAGCCCATATATTCTGGAACCGGCAGTAGGCCACAACCAAAAGCCGACTTCTATCTCAGGTGAGCACCTCATGCTGATGCAGCTGGCACACTGGCAGCAGGGACCCCAAATTGAGCTTTGAGTGCATGGGGAGGCTACACATAGGGAGCCCAGGTTTATGTGGCTTTAAGGAAGCCTGTCCACAGCCTCCGTTTCATTGTCATCACCCAAAACTTCAGAACCTCCCTGTGATCCTGGGACAGCCATTTGTTACAGTTATCACAACAGTAAAATTGTCATGGGTAAAACCATCCCATTGTCCAGAAATACAAGACAATAGCATCAGCAGAGGGCCCATCCTCTGCACCCCCCTTCCCCTCGCAACTCCTCCACACTCAGGAAGTGGCAAGGCTGTGCTGTGTGGCCAAAAACAAGGCAGAAAAACTCTAGTGAAAAGGGGAGTTAGAGCTGATCGGTAAGCCAGGCATGGGTACTGAACATCTCTCAAGAGATAAGTCTCTGACGCTTGATTCTTTTCAGTCCTTTGGAGACCATGATAAGGAGGCGGCAGTTGCTTTGTCAGGGTTGCTCACGCTCTTTTGTGCAGTGTGTTCAGTCACTGAACTTGCTCAGATAAGACAAACATCTAAACTCCATTTCCGGACACACATACCAGTCTTTGCACTCAGGCAATTGGTTATACCAGGGGTGGGCTACTAGAGACAGGACTGGTGTTGAATGCCTGTGAGAAGGATGCTCCATAGTAGCTGGTGGTTCTGCATCTCCTTTACATCCTCAGAGCTCCAAAACCGGAGTCCAGACTTTCCAAGCAGTCCAAAACCCTGGGGTATTGGGTTTACCACAAGCATCCCAGCAGTGGAGGGGGAAGTACTTCTGAAAAACTGATGAAAATTCTGGGTGCTTTGGGCTGAACAAAGCTGGGCCTTCCCAAAGTCTGGTCGCATCCCTTTCACAGGATTTGTGAGTCCTCAGCCATCAGGAGAAAACTTGTAGCTAGCGAGTGCTTCAGTCACTGCTGAAAGGCAGCCACAAGGGAATAGAAACATGATTGATTAAAGCGAACAACGTCTGGACACAATTGTTTAGGACAGTGCAGGAAAATAACATTGGCAACTGGAAATCAGTAGAGAATTTTGTTAAGGTGTCAGGATATGATAAATGCCTGAGGTAGAAATCAGTCCGGGTGTTACTTAGCAGCACTGCTGCAAGAAGTTCTAGGTCAGCTCATGTAACTGCAGTTGGCTAGAGTTTTTCTAAAATCTCATGCAGAGTAAGAGATTTGCTTTGGGCACCAGTCCTATCTAGAAGGAAGAAGTGTTCCCTGTTCAGTTGGCCTAATTTTTTCAGCTTCTATGCTTTCTGCAGAGTGCTCTCAGACAACTACTCATCTTGCTTTTACCCGTGAGCTCTGAGAAGTCTTTGCCTGAGTTGGTAGGGGCAGATAAATATCTAAAGGCTAGAGCTGTCCTTGATTCAGCAGGAGAAGCAGACTCAGAGTGGTCATGCTCTCTGGGCAGTGAGGATTATGGGAATCTATGCCTGTAGGTGTTATATTTTCTATTTTGAGAATCAACATGAAAAGGCTGAGATACAGTTTATGTAGAGACCTGTGGGTTTCAGAGGTACTGTAATAGTCTGAATACATTTTGCTTTTACGATTTCTGGCATCTCCCAGTCTGGTAAGAAGCAACCAAGCTTTTGCCTTCTCCCGGCTAGCTAGGGAAGTAAATACAAAATACAAAACCAAACCTTCACGCCTCAGAAATTACTTAATTCCTCAGTAAGGGGATGATTCCTCAAGTTGAACAGTGGCAACCTGAAAAATGCTTTTCTTCTTCCCCTGGCCTAGGATGAAGCATGTCCTCACTGTGTGCTACCCACTGTGAATGACCTTCTGAGGTCCCTTATGCCCATAAAGGCTCCATTTTATAACTAATATTATTAGTTTGCACCTCTGGGCTCAGCCTAATGGGAAGCTGATCCAGTTAGCCTTGGAGGAGTTGAGAAAATATGTCAATATTGGAAGGGAAGGACTGCAGGAAGAAAGTCCACAGAATCCCAGGTTGGAAGGGACCTCAGGGATCATCTAGTCCAACCTTTCTGGGAAGAGCACAGTCTAGGCAAGACGGCCCAGCACCCTGTCCAGACAACTCTTAAAGGTGTCCAACGTGGCCGAGTCAACCACTTCCCTGGGGAGATTATTCCAATGGTTGACTGTCCTCACTGTGAAAAGTTTTCCTCTGGTGTCCAAGCGGAATCTCCCCAAGAGCAACTTGTGTCCATTCCCCCTCGTCCTCTCCATGTGACTCTGTGTAAAAAGGGAGTCTCCATCTTCTTTGTAGCTACCCCTTAAGTACTGGTACATGGTGATGAGGTCCCCTCTGAGCCTCCTTTTCTCAAGGCTTGAATAAACCCAGTTCTCCCAGCTTATCCTCATATGGCAGGCAATGGTTTGACTTTCGTGGGAGGGACACCCTGGTGGTTTTGTTTTTCAGAAAGAAAATAATGGGGTTAAACTTAGTTACGCAGTGGTGTGCATCTGTGCCTCCTAAGTCAGGACTAGCTTCTTGCAGCCTCCTGAGGCCTGGGCTTGTTAGAGCTGAGTGTACAGCCTAAGGAGGAAAAAGAGCTGTGCACTGCTTCTGAGGAGATTCCTCATGAAACTGCTATCTCACACAGGGTCAGCTTATACCCAGGATACCGGTAGCAGACTGGCGTTGGCTTGTCCTAAACTGGGTGCCTAATTTTGCTGATGTTCTACACTGAAAATGGATGTAATTTAGAGATCTCCTAGGAGTTCTGGAGGGAAAGGGACTGCTGAAACATTGAGAACTGGCTTAATTATTCTGTCTGAGCCTCCTCTGAGATCCTTATGTGAAGGGATTTAACAGAAAAATCTTTCCCCTCCTCAAACAGATTGCAACTGTTTCAGCAACCAGGAGTGCTGGGAGTCTCCAGCACTCAGAGGATTTGGTCCCCATTTAATGTACTGTCACCACTATGTCCCTGGAGGATGTTCCTTCCTGTGACCCTGCACAGTGCTCAGTTGAACTCTCATGTGGGCAGCAGTTGCATCACTTAGGCATCTAATTCCATTTATAACCCAAGAGACCAGTTATAAGATGCCAGTAAGTTTTAAAAACCCTACAATGGAAAGGCCTTTATTAGGCCATCTAGGATGCAGTTCTTCAATTAACTGGGATCCAAGTCATTAGAATGGCAGGGTTGGGTTTTTTTGGTTTTGTGTTTTTTGTGGGTTTTTTTTTTTTTGATTGCTACTACCACAGCAATGATTTAAAGCATTTCTGAATTTCATTGACAATTCCATTCACTGCCAGTTGCCCAGGGTCAAATATTGAGCCTAAGGCATGTGTGGTGTCATCCTGCTGTGAACAGCAACAGAAAATCCTGTCCTAAGAGAGGCTCTTTCTGGGAGGAATGGATGTACACAGACCTCCTCTCCTTTCTCATGCTGCTCTGGATTCTCTTTTATAGGTAACTTAGAAGTGCTGTGTAATGGTGTGGATTTCCCAGCTTTTCCCAAGCTGTTTTCTCCAGAGGCTGGAAGCAGTTTTGGCAAGCGGTGGCCTAGTCATGGTGCCAGGGACCAAGTGAATTCATGACCTCGTGCTTCACAGTTTTTCCCTGTGTTCTGCTGATGTGCTGTGGAAACTGGAATAACACATTCTGCCTGCAGGCAAAACCACCAAGTCCCACTGTCCTATGGCAGCATTTCATGGACAGAAATGCTTCTCTGAATATACCTGTCCGTCTCCAAGGTAGGATGCACCCCCGGTGCCAGTCCATTCTGGTACCCTCTGCTTCCCCTAAGGTTTCATTTCATTCTTGCCCTTTCAGAAAGGCTGCCTGTACCCTTCTTGTAGAAGGCAGCTGCATGCATCAGGGAACTCCAAGAGCTGCCCAAGTCCTGAGCCGTGAAACTTTGTTGTTTCAAAGTCACATTGACCTGAGTGCTGCAGCAAACGTGTATAGCATCTGCTGCTGTTGTTTCGCATGAGGGAGCTGCAGTCAAATATTAAAAAGGCAGCAAAAGCCTTAAATTATTCGGCAATGGAACATTGTCATTCCTCCATAAAACTATTTTGACCTGTAGTTTCCTATGGAGTCCATTGCTCTTAAATGTGCAGTGAGAAAGGAAATTAAAAATTAATCTTTTTTTCCATCTCAGAAGAAAACCTTAATTCCCTGCATTGAAATTATACTCGTAATCCAGGATAATAAATTATAGTTTTTAATTGCAGCTAGTCACAGCCAATCAAATGGGAACGTCTCTTTCTCTTGCTTGCTTTAACTTTGCTGTGCAGAAGAACTCATGGAGTGCTGGAAAAAATTCACATACATTGACCCAGGCTCTTAACATTGCGTAGAATAAGCCCAGGACATATTACAACAGTAAGGCTCTGCTCTTCCCTGGCACCCTTGAGCAAATGACCTGAAAGTACCTCATGGGCATCAATTGCACCACACACAGAAGCACAGGGAAATGGGTAAATTTGACCCCTTTTCCACACAAAGTGCAGTGTAGCATCTTGTTCAAGGTTATGTAGTGAGTCAGTGTTGAATGAGGAACAAATTCTTGATCCTGGTTCACCTGCTTTTGTCTATCAGGCATTACTCCTCCTCTGAGCAGGGAATAGGAGCCAGGATGCCCTGCTCTGGCCCACTGACCAACTTGGCTGACCTTCAAGCATCTGAGCTCATACCTCTTCTGACAGAAAGGATGGCTGGTTAAAGCAGACACTTGTTTATGCTCAGTGTCTGGTGCAAGTAACCCCTGTGCTCTGTGTTGTTTCACATTACAGTATGTTGCAAGTGAATGAAATGTTTCTTGGGATTTGATGTTGCTGTATTGCATATGACGAAAGCTACCTTGGAAATGGGCTTACTCTAAGGTATGGCATGCTTTAGCACAGCTGGGGAGCTGTCTCTTCCTGAATAACTGATGCTCTGTATGTGCCAGCTCTTTCTATTGCTGTCCCACAATGTTTATCTGAGTACTTTCATACTCTCCATACTGCCAGATCGTCCTGGCTGGCTGTCATCTCACCACTTGCATAGTGGCACTTAACTAGGGTTTGTTATCTCTAAGAGCAGCCCATAAGGTGTTCAAATACCTGGGCAGTGCAGGCACCTTTCTCCAAGCAACCCGGCTTTGGCAGGTTTTTTTCACCCTGTCATATCCCAGACAATGAGATAGACCTCTGCTAACAGAGAGGATTTTAAAGGTGTCTTAGCACTTCTAAGCTCAGCTAAGAGAAGAGAGAGCCAACAGGAATGCAATCGTCAGTTGGAGGGAGAAATAACAGTGGTTGGAGTCTACTATACTGATAACACATATTTTCCTCCTTTTTTCTTAATTGTACTGGTGTGTGGAAGAGTAGACAAAATAAAAAGAAAGGAGCAGTGGCTAAATATCAGACACAGCTGTGGGAATGAAATGAGGTCCACCTGACATAAAAAGTCTTCTGTGGCCATTATCACTATAATCACTGTGAAGGTGTTTGTTGCTAATCAGGATTAGCCTGGCATGTCTATAGTCATTGATTTGACGAAGGCTAAAATCTCTGCAGTCAGGGTCTTCAGTCTGTGACCATTCCTCCTCATGAGCTCAGTACTATTAGTTGTAATGAGAACAGTGTGGCTAAATCCTTACCCCAGGATGCATAAAAAAAGTACAGACAAAAAAATTCTAACAACATTTTTGCACAAGAGCTCTTATGTTCTAGAAGAGTAGCCCCTAGATTCCAGGCAGGAGGTTTTATGGGGGTCTTACTCTGCACTTGTCAATACTGGCTGTTTCTAGAGAGCTTTAAGTGGACAAAAGGAAGCACTAGCATGGGCAAAATATCCCTTTGCCATTGGAACAGATTCCTGCACTCAGAAATTCTGCTCCCCACTCCACATCACTGGAGCTGAGCTGTTGTGCTCATCAGCCAGGGCTGCTGTCTAGGGAGGATCTCTGGACCTTGTGCTGGCAGGGCAAGGGGCCATATATGTACCCTGCAAAGGGCTCTAGTGCAATTAGGGAACTCAGATGGTGCAAGTCCTTTACCAGGTGACTGTCTTTCCTGGTTGGATGATCAGCAGCTCCACATTAGCAGGACACAGGTGTGCTGCAGCAGTTGTACGAAAAGACTTCACACGGGAACATGGGCGGTCTGGGTGGGAATGGCTGTCCTGCACGCTCTGCTCCTCAGCCCTAGGGCAAGTTTGGAAGTGAATTAGATGGTTACAAGGAGATAAATTTTGACATCCTGGAGTCCTTCTGCCATCTCTGGACATCTCAGCTCTTTCATGCATTTCTTTACACAAAGCTCTCACAGAAATGTGTGTATTGGCAAGGGCCACTTCTGTCTGAAGTAAATGTAGATGAGCAGCTTGCACTGACACATTCTATCTATGGCTTTGCTGTTATCAGTGTGCAAGTTCTAGCTAGACTAAAGGTAACTTATGTGTGCTTACATATGGTAAACACACCTCTGATTTGTTTTATCTGAGCTGCTTTTAAATGTGAATTCTATCCCTTTCCGAGGCAGGATTCACCACAGCATAACAAATTGAACTGCTTGGAGGCTTTGCCTGGTGGTCTAGCTGAATTTTGCAGGTAACTTTCTTCCTTCTTGTCTGGTTCTACCAATTGGATTTACCTCTAAAGTAATTGTCCTTTCTTGGAGCATTTAAACATGAGTCAAAGCTGCATAGCTTTTGCTCTCTTTCACTGTTTTCCCTCCTAAATCAGTCCCTTACAGTTCTTGGTCATTTTTTATTCTATCTTTATTTCCCACTTGCTCTGTTTCCTACAAATAATGCAGTGGTAAAACAATTTTGGGGCCTCTTCTAGTTTTTGAAACTGCAGAACAGCATACTTGGATTGCTGCTGAGGTTAGTAACAAATACAGTTTCCTATGGCTCCTGAAAGTGAGTCTTAGATTTTGAATGAGACAACTTTGTAATGCAGAAAGCAGAGATTGCCAGTTACATGCTCACCCAAAACCTCTGCTTCCCAGCAGGAAGAACAGGAGAACACCTAGTGGACTATAACTTGTATGTGTATACAGACAAGGCTCCTTCTGGAAATTAAATAGTTTAAAGTTATCAGACTGCTGACTGCTCTTTAAAAGAGGTACTTCAGGGCTGAGGAAATAAATGCAGTTTTATTTGTCAAATCCAAAGGAAGAATGAGCCTGGAATTTATTATCCTATATGTGTAACTTTTGTATTTAGCAAAATATTGATATGAGGATTTATGAACTAAGCCATGTTTCCGGAGGATGATGGCAGCTGTATGCCTTTAGCAGCAGTGGCAACATGGTGAATATATCTCATCAGAAAATCTTTTATTTTATAGGACAATAAAATTAGTGAATGAAAGCAGAAAGAGAGGTATAATGGATCTGGATTTTAACAAGGATATGAATCAGTATCTCATGAGATCTTGCCTGAAAAAATGTAATTGTATTTGACTGAGCAAGGACATGCAGAGAATAAGGGACAGAGAAAAGGGGGAAAAGAATAGGAGGGGTAATATTGTGACCATGGTTAGAGATTCGACTAAGATGGGGTGGCCTGGTCTTCAGGGCCTCAGCCAGTGGTTTAATTCCTTGCTCTGCCAAGGACTTCACGAGGACACGTCACTTCTTTTCTGTGGATCTTGATTTGCCATCATTAAATGAAGAACAGTACTATTGCCCTTCTTGCTTGTGAGATGATGGCATTTAAAAATGAGAGATTCCATGAACTGTGCTAGTGGAGACCAGGTAAAAATGTCAGATTTTTCCACCCTGCCGTATGAGCAGTTAAAAAAAATTATCCATTTCTCATCATTTCATGCTTCATGCACAAGGGGAGCAGACTCTGGTTCCTATTAGAATAGTAGCATTTCATACACGTTTTCCATCAGTGCAGTTATTGACGCAAGCTGCAGAAACAAGAAAAATAAGGCAAAAGGTCTTTGTGGCTGTGGGACAGCCCCTTCCCCACAAGTAACTGTTATACATCTGTTACAAGCAACTGACTTTTCCTTTGACTTGACTAGGATTGTGTCAGAAGAGGAAAAAGATTGATCTGGTGTTTGGAAATTTCCCATAGTGACAGCAGGAGAGAAAAAATGTTTTTTGGTTTTCCTCCATTCTGGAAATATATAAGAAAAGCTTTTCAATGGGGCTACGCAGTGATCATTCAGGCTCACAGCTGTGTCATTTAGTGTGTGCTTGGCTTCCTGGTGATTGGGAAGGAAGGAGATTACCTTCTCTCTGTCCCCCTGCAGCCTGGGGACACTGCTGTTCCTGGGCCCAGGAGCATTTGCTTTTGCCCACTCCCCTGTACACATATGCTAGCCAGAGAGATTGTCTCTAATGAAGGCTGAGCAGCTCTTCCTCACGTGCTCTTCTGTATCAAACACTTCCCACCTTGAAAACTTCTTTGGTTAACTGCTCATTTCAAAATCATTGTTAATGTATTTGCACAGGGATTTTGGAATTTAATTAGCCTCTTTTGAACTGCTCTTAGTGTGTTTGTCGAGAGAAACAGAAAATCCCTCCATGACTTGTTTGCTTTCCTCATTCGTTGGTTTTCACTGGAAGGGAAAGATACCGATGGGTTTTGCAGGGTTGCGTCCTCCTGATGTGACTGGTGCTGCATCCAAGGATAAGTCGTGAGGCTTTGCGAAGGAAGCTGCTGCTTCTGCGATGCATCAGGGCCTCTCCTGTCAGGGGAGGGTGCATGAGTGTTGGAGCAGGCTAAGCAAAGTAGGACTCAGTCAGCTAGTGATAAAGATCTGCGCAATGTCCAAGCACACAACTCGCTCTTATTCCTGACCCAGACATGTTTGCACCGTGACAGCTGTCCTGGGTGAACTGGACTCCCATTTCTCTCTTCGTTAGTTTCCCGTGGAAGACTCAAATCCCTGACCGTGATTTGAATGTATCCTGCTTCCAGCAGCCAGAGGCCAACTGGCACAAAATTATTTTCATCTCACTTCTTGAAAGCGCGTGTTCAGGGCAGCAGTTCTGCTATACTGCATCCAGAGTGCATTGCAGGCTGTGCGTGTACACGTTTGCAGATCTGCAGGCACTCGGTTTTCATTTGAAAGCTGTTTTAAGTTGGGTTTTTTTTTTCCTTTTGTCCAATCCTGCTTTGAAAAACAAGGCTGGGCAAAGCAGGACGGGGTTTCTGGTGTTCCCCGCTGCCACGGGAGCATGCACATGCGCTCTCTTTCTCTCTCACAAACCACAGTGGTTATGACCACTGCCTCTGGTACTGTTGTATTGGTCCCAAATTGAGGAAGGATGACTAACTTAATCACTTGATAGTTTTGATTTCTAAAATTAAACAGCCTGCCATATGTGCAACACTGTTACTATATTTATGCCAGCAGTTAGCAGACAGCATCAGCCGAGTTGGAGGGGCTTTGCAGCTGCAGCTTGTGCCTGTGCTGCCGGTGTGTGTACACAGATATTTCTTCACCCTTTTCATAAATGCAGCCCTGTAGACATTTCTCTTGTGAAAACAAAAGCACTTGTGCTTGTAGAGCTTTCTGGACAAACTCTCAGCCATCATTTTGTAAATGTGTCCTGATGCTCCTTGGTGTGTCTCTGCTCCAAAGAACAGGCAGAAGGGTTGAGGGACTGGATCAAACCCAGGAGGCAGCGCAGCAAGCCAGAACTGAAGGCTTCAGCCCTGATGCTAAAGCAGCTGCTCTCTGAAGTATCAGGGAGAGCAAGCGAGATGCAGAATGGGGCTTTCCTCGGGAAAGAGTGGGTGCTCTCTCCAACTTGGAGTCACTTTTGAGAGCTGCGTGTGGCCCCAGGGGACATGTGGCAGCACGGTTGTCCAAGCAACCAAACTGCCTGAGCTGTTTAGTGAATAAGGGAATGAGATGCCTTTCCTCCACCGTTTGCTTTGTAGGTGCTCTGTTGGCACCATGCAGATTTATTTGTATTCTAGGAGAGAGGAAATAAGAGGAATAAGCAGTGGATAAAAGCCAAGGTGAAATGTAGTGAAGTGGAAGGAATGGAGCCTTGTTCTTTGGAGGAGGACAGACTGAGGGATGAGATGTTGGTTATTATTTAGGTTCAGGCAACATTCCTCTGTGATCTTAGACATGTTACTTCACTTTGTTTTCTAGTAGGAAATCTGGCTTGCCTGGCAGAAGGATTAAGAGATGGAATGAATATTTAGCACTAAGAGTGTCTGGGTGAAACTGAAATATTTTGACATATTAGATCTGATTTTACCAACTGACTTGGTGACTTATATGTGCTTTTGTTTGGTGTTGAGTAAGTGTTGCTGCAAAGCATTAGCAGCAGTGTGTTTTGGTAGGGTTGCATGTGCTTGTTGAGTAAGTGGCAGGAGAGGGTTTGTTTTTAATTTGCTTAGGCTTTTTATTTAAAATATTTTGAATCCTTGGGGATTTCTTTCTTGCAGATAAAAGCTATATGGATCTGGCAAGTGTATGTAATAGAAGCAGAGAGTATCTCTGTCCCTTAGGAAAATGTCAACCTGAGAAACCCATATCAATTAGATCAGAAAAAAAGATATTATGGGCAAGTTTCTGTGCCTGGTGCATACTCTCCTCTAAGGATGCACGAATGATCCTGGGTTACAGGGACACCTCAGAGCACCCAGGGGTGACCCATGCACTTCATAACCCTTTGCACTAACCTGTCGCTTGTCCCTGCAACTTTTGGAGATCGTCTTCTATTCCTGAACATTAATCCGGTATCTATAAACTGTATAGCTAGTTCTTGTTTGACTCTTGAAGTTGCATGAGACTTTCATGCATGGACCGATTTTCATTCTGGAATTTCTGCACAACATGCAAATTCTTTCAAATTTCATTGACATTTAGGGGCAAAATGAAATATTGACAGGTTGCTTTTTCAAAATCTTCCCTCCGGTATTTTTTTGGGGTGTGGTGGAGTTCTTTTCGATCCATTTCCTTCTGCTCCTTGTTTATTGGGAGCCAAGGAGGAGGCCTGTTGGACAGTTTGCTGTTGTTTATTAAGCTTGCTTCCTTTAGGAAGATTTTCAAGCAAGGGAAATGCCTTCCTATGCTCCACCTCTGCTCAGAGGGCAGGAGTCTGGCATGCAAAAGCAAACAAGCAAACCTTGGGAATAATCCTTTCTTAAAGAGAGACAGATCAGACTCACAGCATTTGAAGTTTTCTTCTGAAACAAGGGATCAGCATTTCCATGGATTCACAGAATTTGTTTTGTACCTTAAAACAGCATTTACCTTTGCAGGCAAAAGGAGACTTTATGATTACTGTTTTGCCTATGGATAGTTCCAGGTAAATTACTTAAAATTCTCAGGTGTCTGGAAAGCATGGAGCATGGGGAGGGAAGGAGGGAAGCTTCTGTGCCAAAGGCAGTGTGGGCAGCAGGGAAGTGAGCTGGGTCCTCTCTCTGGTTTGTCACCTAGGGCAGTTCAGCCTCCCTGCTAAGTTTCTGCATCTGGACAGTACTGTTTACCAGTGGTTTTAGTAATGGTACATGATAACTTCTTTGGAAAAGGCTTGTATTTATTTGCAGAGAGCTGCTCTGGGGATACAAGGGTGACTAGTTTTTTTTGTCTGGGGCTTGTCTGGATTCCCCCTCCTTCCCCCCCAAATTTAGTTCACTAACTTTGAGTCCATACTTGGGCTTGTATTTTAAATGGTAAAACTGCAGTGTCAAGGAACTTGCTGTTTGTGTCAGCAAGGTATTTGGCCCTCTCCTTTTTGCTGTGCTCTCTCTGCCTCCTACCTGAAAGGCAATGCGGGATGTATTGATCCTAGCTTTTAGAACTTGTTCTATTTATGAACCCAGATTGCAGTATAAAGGTACAAACACCATTTGAAAAGGGAGGATCTATATTAGAATAACAAAGAGGATAAATTAAAGCAGCCTCCCCTCTCTAATGGTCTGCCAGGCCACTGTTACTGGAGGGAATGCCCTAACGCTGTCTAACTGAATGATGCTTTAAAGTCTCCAAAATTGGGGGATTTTCTTGAGCACAGTATTGATTTTTGTTACTACATTAAGCTTTTAGCTTTGCAAATGGTTTTCTTTGAAATCATTAATATTGTGATGCACAGCATGAGGGGTGAAACAGCTCTTTGCTGTTGCGTAGGTGCTGTCTGTGATCACTTCCTTCTTCCCTTCCTCTGTTGAAGCCCCACTCAGCTGATGCACCTGGAGGAGAGCAAGGAATTAAAGTTCCAAGCCTCTGAACTGGGTGAGGAAGATCAATTTTTCAAGAAACTGAAGGCAGTGGTTTAAGCTTTCTTAGTGGTTGTGAGTCTGGGGTGGTAGAGTCAGAGCACAGCCTAGGGGTGTAGTTGGGGTCCTCTGGGTGGGTACGTGGTTGCATAGAATGAATGTGGGGAGGCTGTAACAGCTCAGGGGGGCTGAGAGCTGTCATTAGCATATTTATTCCTACTTGAACAAGGAATCTTAGATAAATTCAGTTATCAGGTAAACTCAGATTTTCCCATCTCAAGACTGAAGGTAGTTAAGAGTAAGTGGTGACAGGGCAGGATTGGAGGGCTGTTACTAGCATTGGTCTGAGGTTTAGACCAGGTTCCATGTTTGTTACTGTTAGATTAACACAGCTGAATTAGTAAATCCAGATGGTTATGGTCGTTTCAGATCTATCGAGCTCCCAATATGATGGGATCTGGTTGCAGGCAGGAGCATGTTACTGCAGAGACAGCTATGCTGTTCGAAGCAGCTCATTCCTTCCATCCCCTGCCTCCTCCCTCTGTTGCTGTTCCTTTTCCATGTCCTACTTCCTAGCCTGGCTTCCTGCTTCCAGGGCTGTCCCTCACTCCAGGGGAGTGGGAGGGATACTGCAATGTAGGGGGATGATGCAAAACTGTTGTCCTCTGCCAAAAATTGCAGAGACACCCACCAGGATGCACAGGCAGGGTGGGGATTATCCACAGTGGGAACAGTCTCCTCTTGCAGATGCGTTACATGGGGAGGATATTAGTACCAGCTCTTTTGCTCTGGAGGAAAGAAGGGGAGGGGGCTTGGCTTGCCTTTTGGCTGTTTCTATCTGCCGTTGGCTGTTTCTCAACCCCTGCACAGCATCACTGCTGCCTCTAACAACTTTGTCCCAGTAGCGCAAAGGGCTTTAGAAACTCCTGTGTGCCAGTCTTCCTGCTGCTCCCCAGTGGAGGGATATGGGCCTTCTCTGTGGACAAAGCAAGGTCTCGCGTGTGCCAGCCAATCACCTAGCAGCACACATCTGACCTTCATGTAGTTATGGTTGACCCTAGATGTTATTTAGTGTAATGGGCCACGACCCACTATGCGACTGCCTCCTCTAAAGCTGGAGCATTAGTAACAACTCTATTTGTGCTTTGATTCAGTTTTTAATATTTTGTTCTCTATCATATCTCTATCCAGACAGCTCAAATAAGAGGCAGTCACTCTCATCACTAGAGTTTCCCAGGTTTGCTGACAGCCTGTGTGCTTGGGGAAGTGATGAGCCTCCTACCTTAGCAAGCAGCAGAGAAAATTTTCCTTTTCTGTGGTCTTTCCCCCTCCCCCAGTCCACTAGTGTGTCAAAACCTTGAGTTTTGTGTAAAGTTGTTAAATAAGCTTCTAGGCAAAATAAAAGATCAAAAGGGGTCTAATTAGCTGCAGTCTGCTTAGGAATTGTGGATGTTCACCTAGTTTTATAAATTGACACTTTTAACATTAGAACTCAAAGCAAAAAACGATGTAATTATTCCCTTTTTTTGAAGCTTAGGTTTAATGTCTTTATTGAAAATTGGGTACTTCTATGGCATCTCAAGATGCTTTATTCTATCAAATCTGGAGCAAGTAATTTTTCATTTTGGATTGTAATGTGGTATAAATGATAAGGGCCTGATTCAGAAAGCTTCCCCCGCCCCCCCCACTGGCAGCCTGACGAGAAAGCTTCATAGTCACATCACAATAACCCTGAAGATAATCTATGGTTTGAGTCTTTGTGAAGCTGCTCTCTTTAATACAAGGGAGAGTGTGATTTTGAGCTCTTAGTTAGGGTGCCTGAACCTAGCTTGTCATCACAGGATTTTTACTTCTTTTTATATCTTTTACCAGCCATAGGATGCCAAGGCAAAAGTATAGTTCTCCTACAACCTTTCTGTGCTGCAATCATGTCTGTGGGAGTAATTTGGGTCTAATTTAAATCTCAGAGAAGGTAGAAGGTAGTTGAATGGAGAACATCTGGTGGTTAAAGCAAAGGAGAGATGAGAGAGAGATGAGTTTTATTATAAATTTTTCAATTTTGTTCTGATATGACCTGATCGTGTGCCTTGTTTCCCAGTCTCTGATCATTTGGATGTACCATGTATGATTCACTGTCATGTGTTAAATCTCACTAAATTTGACCTTAATAACCTAGAGTAGCATGGATACATCAGGGGAGGGTCATCACAAAGCTGTGTTAGAGCTGGATGGGTTACGAATTTTATTTATACTGTGGCAGGACACACAGGCTCCATTTAGAACTAGAGATGGTTGGTGCTGGCATTTTACTAATGCATAGGAAGTCCTGGCGTCTGCCCTAAAGACCTTACCACCCATAAAGACAAATGGCAAATACAGGATTTGTGTGAGTGTGACTGCAGAAAAGGGTCAGTCCCTCAGTGAACTTTTAAACTTTTTTTGGATGTTTATCTAAAAGTTCATGCAAATGGAGGTGGTTTCTTTGATCTGAGATTCTCATGAGAACTGTCTTTTGTAATTTCAACTGCTCCCTGGCTTGTGTCAGAAATGCTGTGAGTGGGGTCTCCCTGGAGATTTGGCATAGCCCAAGTTTTAGCTGGGCTGGAAGGAAAGTGAGGCAAGATTTATGCATCAGAACAGGGCTTGCAGTAAAGAAATTTTTATTGGCATGTCTTATATTGTCCTAATTCGAAAGTTTCAATTCTTGATGATCATGCTGGGCATAGGTTCAAGGTTTCATTTGCACTTGGCTCAGTTCAGATGCTGGAGGAAACTTCTGTGATGGGAGGCAGATCCTTCTCTTTCAAAAACATTTCTCAGTAGACAGTAGGTTCGGATTAGAGCTTCCTCTGAGAATCCAGTAGGGACTTACTTCTATTCTTCCAACTCTGCTCCTCTGATGCAGTGTGGTGATTAGAGGAGAGCTTTTCAGGTGTCCTTCTGAGAGTAGTCTGGTTACTTGCTTCTGTGGGTTTGTCAGTAATTAGAGTTCACTGAATGAAAAGCTTGGTACATCCATATATTATTGATTCGTAAAGGTTTTTCTTTATGAATGGGTGTTCATTCTTTATTAATCCTAAATTATTTTATTGGCTAACTAGTAAACAGACATTGCTTTCTAACCCCAAGACAGCTGCTTTCTAGAAAAGGTTCAATTATTCTTTCTTTGTGCATACTCTATATGGACTTCACTGCCATACAGTGTATGTACGGTCCAAGGCCTTTTCCCATTTGCTACTTAGCAAGATGCCCATTGGTTTTGGTGGGAAGAGGCAGAGCCCAAAAGCTGCTCTGAGAGCCGCTGTGGTTCAGTGTAATAAGTGGCTGATGCAATTTAGTGGCTGATGTAACATAAGGCTGCTTTTGTTAAGGAGTTAATGAAGGAGAGTTTTGGTCCTTCTGTCCCACCCAGAGCAGGAGGAGATGGATGTTCTCTCTGGCTGTACATTGTGAGCAGACAAAAGTTGTGGAGCTACTCCATGATGTCAGGCTTGTTGCTGGGAGGGTTTATGTCATGCAGAGCATCACTCCTGGGAAGCTGAGCTTGGACAGCACAGGGCAGCTTGCATCTGGCTCTCATACTGCCATTAGGGTCATTAAATAACACTTTACTCTTTTAGAGCTCAATGTTTTTTTTAAGTATTAAATAAAGGTTTTCTTTTAAGGGAATTTAGCTTAATCATCTGATTGTGTGGTTGACTTGAGTTAGGAGCACTGAAAGCCTGTAATATTCCCAAAATGCACCAGAGAATTCAAGTCTTTAAGATTTCTTAAACTATACAAGATTAAGTAACTGGACTAACAGGTTTATGATCTGTAACTGAGGGACATGAATGTGTGCACATGTTAGAGATAGGAAACTAACACTTCCACTAGAATACATAGCTGCTATCTTAGGTGAATTGAATGCACTCTTTGGTTTTTGCTTTGTCTTTCCTAGGTTGCTTATACCAACCTGCCTACTCTGTGCTTCATTTCGAAGTATGTGACTTTTCCCTTTTTTTCTTAGTCCTCAGGAACATGCAAGTCTTGTAAATTCCAGTTATTGTGTTTAACCCTTTAGAATTTCACCTAAGTTGGCTGATATACTGTACAGCTACCCCTTGAATCCACTGTATTTCCTCTAGATAATGCCTGGTGCTTTAGTGCCAATCCAAAAATTCCCAGAGTGTACATCACCATTTAGGTAATAAAGAGAGAAATTCTTATCTGAACATGGGGTTATAACTGCACATTAGCAAGTTGGATTAGATTGGTTATTATGTGTGTTATTACTAGGGTTTTGACTACCTACAAACTAGGGCACTAATCATATAATTATGTAACTTATGATTACGTAAAAATGCTCCCTCTTTAAATGGCCGTTGCAAAGTTGATCTTTCTTCTGCTGAATTGACCTGTCAGTTGCTCACTGTGATTCATTAGATGTGTTGCAACTGAGTTATAATTATCACTAGTTTTACAGAATGCATCCAAAACCAAGGATAACCTTTTTTGTTTTCACTGAAACAAGCTGTCATGGGTGTGGATGTGTGTCTCTCTCACGTAGAGAGGTCTTGAATCCTAGTCTTGGTCCTAAAGCTCACTTCCAATTATTTTTTTGTTTTGTTTTTGAGTTTCTTAGGAGTTTTCAAGAATAGGAAAGCCTCTAGAGGCAACATATCAGCATACGGCAAACAGAAATTTGTAAAATAATAGTAACTTCTATAATTTCTTGGGTTTTATAAACTTAATTTCAAATAACTTTTGACCATTTTGTTTTCAGAAGCATTCATCAGAGCACTGGGTTTTCATTTCCTTTCGACTGACAAATTTTGGAATCAGACAAGATACGTGTCTCTATTTTTACTGCTGGACAAGGTAGAGATAATTGTCTTTTATTGGACAAACTAGTATGGCTGGAGACCTTAGTCAAACTTTGAAGCCCATGAGCCCTTTAAGTCTGAATACTAAGCACATGCTGAATAAGCAGCTGCTTGGGTTTAGTTAGATACTTGTCAATTAGACCATCTTAGCTGGGAGGGGAAGATAGTGAGTACAGGTATCTCTAGGTCATAACAGTGACTACAGAATATTGCCAGAGTAAATACTCTAAGCACTGTCTGGGACACAGATGAAGGGTGGCAGAATTTTATGAGGAAGAGGCTTTCTGTGTCCTAGGTGTGGGAAAGATGTGTTTCTTTTGAATGGTCTAGTAGCAACATATGAATGTGAAAGTTCCTATTTTATGCTTAGGAGTGTGTGTCCTCCAGAAATAACTCAAATGTGCTTCAAATTTTCTTCCCTTTTATTCTCTGCAGGCTTTTGCAGGAAGCTTGGAAAATGCCTTTTACATTTACAGCCTTTTCTGCTCTGACACAGGCAGAGTAGTCTTCAGAATGGAAGCTGAAACCCTGTTCCTGGGGTAGCAAGTCCATGGAGAAGGTCACATATGACTGACAATGCTGAGCTAGTGAGATCTGCTGTTCTGGTTTTGTCAATGATTACCCTGGCCTGACAAAGGTTCTATCATAAGCATTGTGGTAACTTCTGAAAGCTGATTGGGAGCTATTAAAGAGTGATAAAAATCAGATATTTCTGACCATGGTGATCAAAGGAGGAATTCGGTGATACTACAATAGGTGCTTGGAGTTCTCCGGGCATTGCCATCAGTATTGTTTAATGACCCAAGTGCTATGGCTATGTTGGGTAAATAGCAGTTTTGGTAGGTATATAGAAAAGTTCTAAAGAGACAGAGGCTTCAGAGTGACAACATAACTTGCTTGCAAACTGTCTGCTTTCCTTGAACACTGGTGGTTGTCATATTGTGACTGTCAGCCAGGAGGTTGACCCCGCTTCTAGAATCCTGATTTATTTAGAAACCTGCTTGCTTCCTCTCTCAGGTTTCAAGCATATTGCTTGTGGTCTAAAGGCAACAGTTCCCCCAGTTGAGCTGTCGAAGGTTTCTTTCTGGCTGAGGTTACAGACGCATGTTAAAAGCTGGTGTCAGGTGAACTTTGCCTATTTGGATTCTGAAATTTTCCTCCTTCTTTAAGAACAGGGGTAATTTATGCCCCTGCCCTACCTATAGGAATATGCTGGTTTGGGAGCTTAAATCCTCCACTCTGACACACCAAAAGATTTTAGCAGCCTGCGCTAAGAAGTTGGGAAGCTTGGTGCATAGAAAACGTTATGCCAAGGGCTCGGTGAGGGTAGCCACCAAGTCCACTGGCAACCCAGAATACTTTTTCCCCATGTTGTCTTTCACCCAAAAGGTGAAAGGCCTTTCATGCCTCAGTCCCCCAAATTGCCTGAACCTGCCACACGTTGGAACTCTGAATCTTTTTCTTGTTCCTGCTGACCAACAACCAGCAGTTTCCCAGGCATGGAGTACATGTGTGTGTAGTATTGAGTCAATTCTTTGGGGCTATTGTTTAAGTCTTCAAACCATGGAAGGAAACTGGGGGCCTGTTTAGATGTCACTAAAGGTCACTGGCTATTTTTATAGATTACATTAAAGAAAACCAAAACTGCACAAAAAGAATATTCAGATCATGAAGTCAGGACTTTGAAAAATATTTTTGCTGCCAAACCATCAGAAATCGCTATGGAGCATGTGCAAACTGATTTTTTTTCAGGAGCTCATAGCTTGACCAAAGGTGCATTACTCTCCCTGTAAAAAAATCATTCCCTGGCACCATTGTGACCTTCCTGCCAAATTTTAAAGCAGTGCTCCAAACTATAGCAACGACCCTATTCAACCAAATGCCTGCAAGAGATATCCATTTGGGGGGAAGAGGGGTGTTGGGTATTTTTTTGTTTTTGTTATTTTGTTTTTGGGTTTGTTTGGTTTTGGGTTTGGTTCTTTTGTTGGTTTTTTTTTTTAAAACTTAGGTAAAAAGTGTTCCCATAGTGCATGAACTGCATTAGCGGAAATTTTCACCCCAAATTCCAGCTGGTGCAGACAACAGCCATGGAAAGCTTTAATTCATAAGATTGAAGTCTGGCAAAATTATAAGTAATCAGATTCTTATAATAGTGAGTTTTGTACAATGTGGTCAGCCTATCAGAGGGAAATAATTTTTTCTGTCCGTTTTGGTTTTGATGTCATTCCATCAAACATTTAATTTTTTAATTACACAGCATTAGCTTCAAACTCATTCTGAAGCAATGAACATTAGTCAGACATAAACAAATCGGCTGGGGGCAAACTACACGACTGCCAAATGGTGGGAGAGATTTTTAACAAGGGACTTTGCAAACCACTTCCTTGAATAAATAAAATTGCCATAGAGCAGAAAACAGATTTCAGCCTGGGCTCTGATGGAAGGAAGCAAGGCTGGTACAGCAAATGGGAGGAACCTAAATTGCACAGTCTTGAGCAAGGTATGTGAGTGCTCAGAAAAAGCAGGTCAGGCTGGGAATGCTCTTAGTGTGCAGGCCTGCCATTGGAGTGATCCTGGCAGGGAGGTGGTGGACTTTGACAATGTGGTGCAGCGGAGTGGTGGCTTGATCCAAAAGCCTGCCAGCCTGCTCACCTGGGGACAGCAGGGGTAATCTTCTGGTGGTTTAGAGGCAATTTATGAGGTTAAACTGGAGGTTATGAGGTTAAATTGCCCCCCATGCAAATGTGGGTCAAAATGCTAATATGTGTATGTACAAAAACTGCAGGCAGCAAGCTTCTTGAAAAATCACATTTGCGGTGGCCAGACCTCAGACACCATAAAATAAGGAATAACCTTTGCTAATTCTCAGTCATCGCCACTGCAGAATATTACAGTTGAGGGACTGCACGCTGGGGAGGCAGGTGGGACTTACTCACGGTCTTATCTCAAGTTGGAGCACAGCTGAAGCTTCATTCCCAGGTCCATGGTCTCACTGCTGGAACAGGCTGCTGAGAATTACTGGGAATATGTTAGTTTGTTTTTAATCTTTGCACTGTTGTCCTTGCTGAGGTGCCTGGAATTTATCTCCAAAATATTTTGGAGGGGAAATGTGATCATAAAGCTAGAGCTTTGGGCTATACATGCTTCTTTTCAGGTTCTTAACGTCTTTGAAAGGGGTAAGTGTTACTAACCTGCCTCCTTTGTTTTTTGACAAGGAGAGTAATTTAAAAAAAAAAAAAAGAAAAAATTAATCCCTTACACTGAGTTCATGTCAGCTTTAGCTTAACTCAGCCCACATTGCAGGAACTTCAGGAGGCGTTTTATGTTCGTTAAAATAGATTTAGGTCTTTTATTGCTTTTATGACTATATTCCTAACTGGGACCAGAGACTTGTTGTGACTGGCCATGCTGTGCATAAAGGAGTCCTGCCCTCAGTGGCATAAGTAAGAGAAAGCTGCTCAACCCTAGGATGAGGTTTGCTGAGCAAACAGTGTGCCCAGCCTTCTGCAGAAGGGCTGAGCCTTCAGTTCTTGTCCAGCTCCTTACACAAAACCCTGTGCTTCCTCTCCTGTATCTCTGGAGCCTCATAAGGCCCTTCTTCTTCCCAGCATATCGAATTGCAGCTGTCTTAAGCTGACTGGCAGCGAATTGCCACTCCTGAGTCTGCCCTTGTTTTTTTCCCAAGCAGAAGGAAAGGGCTGAAAGTTCCTGGTTTCTGTGGTCACCAGCCAACTGTCCCAGCAAGCTCATATCTGCCCTGTTGAGAGACATCTACACCCGTCTTGGCAGGGGGAGATCATGAATGCAGCTGAGGAGCACAGGTGTCAGACAGGCATCATGCCTACCTTTGTCAGGCTGATGGGAACAGACAGGGACAAAGGTAAAGCTTGTGGCATGAAAAGGCTGCTTGTTGCAGCGTTTCATGGCCAGTGAGCGTGACCAGCCTTCAGGGCTAATTACCAAAGGATAGAGAAGTATGTTCTTGTCAGCAGACCTCCAGGGTTACTATTTAATGAAGCAGACATGCAGGTAGCTTTTTCAATGGCATGAGCAAGTGACTGACTTGTGTCCACAAGGATGTAGGTGTGCGTGGCAGGCTGCTTCAGGTGGCTTTCGACCCCTGGTCTTCTCTCTAAGTGTAGTTGGGCACAACTCTCCTTCTCTTTGTAGTGGTGATCTGCAGCCTGCTTTCCTCTTCTCCAACTTTTTGCTCTCTACCTTCTCAGCCTTCTTTTTCCCTTTTTTCTCTATATCATTTTCCCCCTTTTCCTACCCCAGCACCTCTTGTTTATTCCATCCCATCCTTTCATAGCTTTCCACCTTATTTTTCCTCCTCCTTTTCAATTACTGATGCAAAACGGCATTGAACATCAGTGTCATCACTATTTCATCAGGCCTGCCACAGTTCCCTGCTAGTGGTTTGTGGAGCATGTGTGAGCCGGGAACAGCCAGTATCCTCCATGTGCTTGCATCAGGGTCCCCTGCTGATCACAGTTGCTCAGCACATCTGACAAGTGTTACTTGTCCTTTTCTTGGGACTGCCCGTGGAGGTGTGCAGGGGGTTGGTGAGCTGCGCCAAACCCTGGTGTTGTGCTGGCAGGGTTACAGTCAGTGTGAAGATGCCTCCGTGCTACAAGAATCTCTTTGTATTGCTGTGTAGTCATATACCCAAAAGCTAGTTGTGTGTTAATCCAGTGCCTGCACTAGTCTCCATGGGAGACGTGGGCCAAAACACAGGGGAATTAATCAAATGGTGATTTCTTTTTGCCCACACCAGTGGGTGTGAGCAGACCCAATGGCTCTTTCTGACTCCTAAACTCATACTCTGAATTCATTCAATTGACTCCATCCTGTACCACTTCTCACACTGGTCCTGACTTCTGGACTGGAGTAGGTATTACTAAAGAGGAGTAGCATCTATGGTATGACTCTCTCAAAGTTTCTTATGAGAGCTACTCATTTACTTCACTGCAACCTGTGTTTTGACCTGACAGCAGAGCTACATTTTACAGGCTATCTTTATAATACAAAAGTTGATTAATATATATATGAGACAGTTATGGGACTCCTCTAACAATGTCCTTTGTGTGTTTACCAGAAATGATAATTTGATCATGAAAATTTCACCTGAACTGATGGTCCTCCCATGGTATTGGGAGGAACTTGCCAACTGAAAACTTACTGTGACAGCAGAGATTCTGAAGCACAGCAGCCTAGGGTGTGTATGGGGAGTGCACAATGCAGCAGGGAGGATGTTGCAGGTCAAAAGTGACATGCATGAGCGGAAACTGTCTGTCTGTCTGACTCAAGCCTGCTATTCGTCTCTGCTACACAAACCACGTGATATGAAGCACTAAAGACGTTTCAGTATACAGTTGTGTGCTTGGTCTCAGTTCAGGCTGCAAAAGTGGCTGCTGCCCACAGAAGAACATGGGGCTGGGATGGGAGAGTCAAAGCTGTGCTACTGCATGGATGCTCTGGGTCCCAGCCTTTTGCTCCATATTTCTACAGAAAAGACAGGCTGTTGAAAAGCAGCCCTCGCTGGCTCCAGGACCTGTCACCGGTCCGCTTGCAGTGATGCTAAGAAATGCACTTGTTCATAGTTGTGCTGCTTCACACTCTCCATTTCTACCAACAGGATACGGGCCAGCTCTCTGACTCTACAGGCCTGTGCTCTTCCCTGGGAAGGGTTCTCCTGCTACACTGGCTGCTGGGACCCCCTTGCAGGGGACATGGAACTGCTGGCTGTCACAGCACCAGAGGGAGCAGAGAAGAATGCAACAGCATCACAAGCCAAGGTGGAAGGAATAGAAAAAGCAGCAGCAACAGGGGAGGTGGAAAGCCCAGAGGGAGCAGGTCTGGGTGGACAAGTGGCCACTCCTGAAGGAGCAGCAGCAATAGTGGTGGAAGCATCAGAAAACCCAGAGGCAGAAAGAGTTGCTGAAGCATTTGCCCGGGCAGCAGAAAGGATTGCAATATCAGAAGTAGCCAAGGTGTTGCAATCAGCAATCGCTGAGGTAGAAACCCCGGCAGCCTTGGGTTCCCACTGGGGTGAAGGGTCTGTGGGTGCATGCTCCCCTTGGCTAGGCCCACAGATACCCAATGGCATGGGAGGCTGCAACTCCAGCACCAAAGCTAAACCTGGCCTTTCAGCCTTGCCCTCTGAATGCTTCAGGTGGATGGGACCGTATTTCTGCTTAGCCTCGAGCATAGGGGAGATCATTATTTTGGAAAAATTGAAAGCAATCAAAAAAAAAACAAACCCTGAAATTCCTGCTGAGAGTTTGCTCTCTTCCCATCTGGCTTCCCTCTGTCTTTCAGATGAGCTTTTTTCATGATAGCGGGCACTTTATCACGCCTGGTATAGTTAAGGATACAAAGCATTCTCCATTACAGCCCCGCTGACCACATGCTCATCCTGTTCTAAAACATTCATATTTGGGGATCAAAAAAGGTCCACGTATGGTGTTTACTCAACCGAGAATTTTTATTTGACATTTGAGCAATTATGCCTTGTGTTGTTCGTGAGTTTGCTGAGGGTGATAAATGCACTTTTCCCATTTGAAAAACCTGTCTTTTAACGTTGACGATGTGGTGACAGATTTTCAGCAGGGCTGGGAATTGGATTTGCCAGGGCTCAGTGCCCACTCCAAGCACCAGATTTTCAGATGTGTTCAGCACCCAGCAACTCCCCATTGGGTGTGAGGCCCTTGGACATGTTTGTTCCCATGTGTGGAGCTCATTTGAAAAGCTGCCTGCCTGCAGCACCACCGAGCATCTACCTTCTGCTCGCAGGAAAATCTGGATTTCATCTCCCCAGGCTCTGATTTAATTTTGGTTTGCAGGGTCAGCTTGCTGCTATCACTGTTTCCTGGGCCCCAGAGCTGTCCTGAGTACATGGCATTTCTGTAGGATATCTTAACTTATCCCCCAGTTTGGGCAAGTAGCTCCAGTCAGGAGGGGCTCTTCAATGTGTGTTTGAGTTTCAGCGTGTTTTTATGTCTTGCAGAGATCTGCTGGATTTAGGCACATGCCAAAACAATTGTCTAAATCAGCCTCTGAATAGGGACATTTAGTTTTAAATACCAGCAGCTTACTTTCTAGTGACTTTTCCAGTGCTCATGTATTTATTCTCTTGACTTTTCAGCTCAAAGAGAAGAGGAGGAGCATGTGGCTAACGCCAAGGAACACCACTCAGCAGCAGGAGGAGAAGGAATGGATGAAAGAGGGAAAGGTGAAATGAAATGAAGGAGAGGTGGTGGTCTGGGTCGAACCTAGTGGGGGGGCTGATACCCTGGCACTGTGACTGCTGACAATTACATCTCCTTGGTGACTGCCCATACTATTGAAAATAAAGATATGCCATATTCCACACACAGGTCTTCCGAAGGCCCTTGTCTCCTGGTTTTGTGAAATGGCTGCTCTGCACCTCTTCCTCAAAGATGAAGGAGAGCAAAGTGTGCTGTTCATGTTAGAAAATGTGGTACGGGCAACAAATTATAAAAAAAAAGTTGTACTCTAAACACGTGGTCAAGCTTTCATGCCTGTAGGCCAAGAAATAGTCCATGGGAACACAGATGATTTGAATTAGTTTCAGATCCTAACAAAGCAGGTGCATTTACGAGTCTATCCATCTTGCTCCAGCTCTGAAGTGTGTTTCTTGCCTAGATGGGAATGGTAGGTATAATTTTTTTCTTCTAATTCTGCTTATGCATCTGGAGCAGAGAATGGGAAAGGTCTCTCTATCCAGATTGATAATGGTGAAATGCAGGACAGAAGTCCAGAAGAAATTCAAGAAATGGGAAACATCATCTTCAGAACAGTGGTGGACTTGTCAGCATGAATCACATTCCCCAGGCGGTGCAGACTGATGATTAAAACAGGCTTCTGACTTCTGAGAGGAAAAACCATTGTTTGCTGTAAGATTGTTTTCTCAGCCTGTGAGGTATAGGTAAGTCTGTGTTGTAGTAAGAGTTGGATGATGGGGCAGTCACCATAAGAGGTAAATGGTGATAATGTGATACAGAGAGTATGGGACTAGAACAAAGCCAGCCTTGGTGTGTCTTCCAGGTTTTCCTACGAAGGATGATCACAACTCAGAAGAACCTGATGCCTTCAGCAAATGTCTGCTTCATTAATTCCTTACAAATACTTCACGGTTTGCTGCTCCAGGCTTGTGTTTATCAGCCTAGGGAGGTGGGGTCAAATCTGTAGTTGCATTGAAAAATTCTGAACCAAATGCAGTGCCAGGTGCCTGCGTTTGATTTGTTGCTGCACCCCAGGTGGGATGTCTAGGCAGTGCCACCAAGTACTCTGGGTGAAAGAAAACAGCTCCCTGACCACAGATGGTCATGAGTAAAGCCACAGAACATTTGGAAAGAGTAAAGATGGCTGGCAATGAAGATCTCTCTCCACCTCCCTCTCGGGAAACATGTCCTCGTATCGCAGCAAAGTCAAGGGATTTCAGTGCCAGGCTTGGGTCTTTGCACCTCTGCAGCGCACCCAGCACCCAGTGCACCTCCACTGGCTTCTCTCTGTGTAGTGACAGGCTGGGGAGGAGAGAGGAGGGGAGAACAGCAGCGTCTGATTAAAACTCAGCCCCCCTGGCCCTAGATCTGAGGAGACAGAGCCCGCCCTCCCTTCCCTTACAATAATTTTATTTTATTACAAAAAGAGCCCATATTAAAAAAGCTCATGATTATGTTTTCTGTTCACCAAGACTTTTCCTGTATTCGACCTTTGGATAACCTCCAAGGCTTGCAAACATTTGAAAGGAGTAAAGGAGCTCGTTTTATTGCAGGGCCTCAGCATACATTCTTTCCAGCCTATCTTTAACATCAGTTGACAAGAATTATATAATTGCAGTCTGTGATCCCTTTAAGGCTAAAATGTATTCGTTTTCCCTCAAAGAACACTTCAGGTTTCAGAGTTAAATGTATACTTTTTTTTTCCCCATCTGGGTTATTCTGTAAAAAGCCGTTTTCTCTTAAACTGGCAAGTCTCATTCTACCAAGTTGCATGGATTTATTTTTTACTGTGGTTTTGAGCTCACATGTTAACAAGTAGAAGAAACAGCCTCCAAATCCCAACCCATGTTTCCCATTCCATTGGAAAATTAGTGGGTTACAGAGAACACGCAGGGGGAATTATACTCCTTAGGTGGAATCAAATAAAATTTCAACATACTGATTTAATCAAATTAGTGTCTAATACTAATTGATAGGCAGTTTGGAGATGGACAGGTAGCTGGATTGGATTTGATCTCGCATTTCAGAGGCATGACATAATCTGCTGGGTCAGGAAGGAATTTCTGGTTTTCTACCAGAATGGCATCTGCCACGAAGTTTTAGGAAGCCATGGACATCGGATACTTGGATAGGACCTGGGGAATGATGCCAAAAAAGAAGTCTGAAAATATTACCTGGAATTTAAAAAATGAATTAGTTGTTGCCATGATGACGTTCTGTTTGCATATGTTCCTCACCGGTCAGGTTTTCACTGGTGTTTGTGCTCCTGGAGAATAAAGAAAGCATATAATGTGTGAGTATTCCTGGAAGCTTTTTGTGACGGCTGTGTCCATCTGTCAGGCCAGCAGCGCTTGGATCCTCTGCTTGGAGGGTACAGAAGTGATGCCACCGTGGTGCTCTGAGCATACCCTCGGTGCTTCTCGAGAATGGAGCGAGAAGTTCAAAGAAACTGCAAAAAACCTCACCCCTCCAAGTATTTCTGGGCAATGAAAAATGGAGGGAGCAGCAGGCTGGTCATGGGTATTTGCATGCAGGAAGGGAAGTTTAATTTATCTGGTAAATTGTCTATTAGAAGTGATTTAGCTAGTTGAAGCTGGAGAGGAGACTGGGCTCAATGGGCCAATTGTCTGCCCTGGTGCAGCAAAGGGAGCTGGGTGGGGTTGAAGTCAGGAAGTTTGGGGGGTCGTTCTCAATTTTGCCATGTACTTACCCTAGACCTCAGTTTTCTTACGCGAGAAGAGGAGGACAGTGGCAGCCAGCGTGCCTGCCTTCGTGCTCTTTTATCTAAGTACTCGAGGAAGTGCAAACTTTTATTCCAAATAATGTTTTCCAGTAAAAATGGGTCCCTTCTTCAAATATTTAGTTAATCTAACACCGATTGCCCCCATTCCCTAAGGGGAGGAGGGGGTAGGGGCAGCATTCCTGGTTTTATAGAGGGGCAGGTTTGAAAGGGCTGTAAATACGTGTCGCGGGGGTTGGATACAATAACCTAAGAGAGAGGAGCCAGTAACAGAATCCTTTTAATGAACTACAAGCCCGCAGTTTATAAACTTGGACATAGATTACGCTCCTGCCTAGTGCACAAAAATAACCGCATTTGGATGCCTTTGTGGCCAAAGGATCTTATAACCTGTTAAGTTTTTGCTGCCTGTTTTTCTAACGTAGGCAGGACCTGTGTAATACCCTGCGTTGCACTGAAAGGGAAAATCTCTGGTCTCTTAAGCTGTTCCCTGCCTTTGGTAGCCTCTCTGTATCAGGATTCACATTCTTGTTTCTGTTTCAAACAGGAGACTAGTTTACAAGGCAAGTTCCTCCTTGGAGATCACAAGAGGCTTTCTTTCCCGTTTCTTTTTCTGAGAGGAAGGATTAGGTCACCAGTAATACTGTTTGCTTTTTATTTTTTTCTCCTTTGGCTAATCTGCTCTCCAAGATGTCCATGTTACAAGAGAAATAAAAGGCTTTAAGTGAGCGCAGGATTTTTTCCCCTCACCTCAGCGCTCCAGCTGAGAACGGTGATTTACAGAAATCGCCACATGGAAAAGCCTTAAAACAGAATTTCAGATGCTTATAAGACAAAGCTGAAAGATAGCAGAGCGGCAGGTGCCATCTCCTTACCTCACAGGGTCATGTTCTGCCTGCTCTTAAGGAGTTTGGTGGATGGTGATTACAAATATGTCTGCGCCATATCTGGGTGTATTGTACGTGCAGTTACAGCTTTGTATAGCGAGCTTGTGTAGTCCCTCACCTGCAATCAGGAGGCTTAGCATTATTCAAAGACCTTTATTTTCTATTATCTTTGTGCACTTTATGTGGTGCAAGCATTAATGGTACCACATTTTAAGATGTGCTTTTTGAGTCTGGCACCCTTCCCAGTAACGGCATGCAGCGTGCTGTACATCGCTCCGCTTCACCCGAGAGGACGCACGCTAATGCAGATTCTTCTGTGTGGAAAGTTTGGGGACTCTACAAACAAAATTACTTTGGTCAGAGCATATTATTGCATTAGTGAAATCTATATTATTCTTGTTCAAATACCAAGTACTGGTACCAGTTTGTGGAAAGGCATAAAGATTTTGCAGCAGTAAGTATGAATCTGCATTGGGTAGTTTGTACCTAGCACAGGTACAGCTTGTTCATACTGGTCATGTTACATTTGGCAAACTATGTTTAAAGGGCCAGTCTACCTTGATTTAAATCAGCACAGCTCTGCTGAACTCCGTGCCAGTCTCCACCAACCAAAGTTCTGGCTCTCAAATATTTTTGGCTATTTTTTTCTGTCCTTTCTTTCCAAAGAGTTTTAAAAATGCAATTAAATGGACAGTAGTACTCAGCAGTTACGCATAAAAAGCTGTTTATCTAAGGATATCAAAGTACTTGACAAAGGTGGGTAATTCTCACAGTGCCCTTTTTTTGCCGGCTGGGATGCTGGCATGCAGAGACAGCGAGCCGTTTATCTGAGTAACAGAGTCGGTAGCAGAGGTAGTAATTAAAACTTTGGTCTCATGACACCCAACTCTGTACTGTAACCACTAGACAAACTGCCTCCCAGAACCGTATCATCTCATCTCTATCTCCCTACATATGCACAATAAAGCCTTTGTACTATATGCTGTACACTTGCTATTGATAGTTGTATCAGCTGAAAGATAATGCTTGCTCTTCTAACTGGCTGTGAGTGTGCTCCATACAACCTCAATTATCTGAATATAATGTGGGAGAAGGGAAGAATTTTGGATAATCGAGGTTTCAAACAATTGAAGGACTTTTTGGTGTAACTAATAGACATGGTGGGGACACAGCATGCTTTGGAGAGCAGGTTTGGTAACTGGTGTCAGTCTGTGCAGTCAGTTAATAGCCAACATGCTGCCGTTTGGGATATGTCTTTGGTTTTCTTTTTTCTGAAAGGAGGTGTGTCTCTTCCTCGCTTTGTTTCAGAGAAGAAAAGGACAAATGCATTTCAGACATGTTGCTGGTATCCCTTTAAGGTTGGTGAAGACCAACAGCTGTCCTGTTGCTTAATGGAAAGCCACTTATAGACATGAGGAGTTTAAAAATACCAACTGATAGGTATTACGCAGCCCGGACAGCGGCAGGGTGTGAGCTGCGTGGGTGGCACTGAATGTCTGCAGAGAAGTAGGACCAGAGATCATCTGAAAAATAATTTCCCCTGCATATGCCATAAACTCTAGGATTTCAAGTATGACCTAGCTGTTAATGAGCTCCATACAGGGAAACAAAAGTACAGTTACTGTAGAGACACATTCATTTATGAAGATAAAACATGATCTACAGGACCTGGTAAATGCTCACGTAGTGTCTTTACACTGAAAGCTGACCTCCCTGTGACGGAAATCTTTACTAGTGTGACTTTATAATAAATTTCACCATGCCACCTAGGCAAGCCTCATGTCACTGCCCACTTTCTCAGCAAGCTAACTTGTTTCTAAAAGCAACAGAATAAAAAGCTGGGATAAAGTTTGCAAACTATAGCACGAAGCGTTGCTGACCCCGTTCAGCTTTCATCGCCCCACACACTCTCACCACAACTTGCTTTTTAAAACCAGCTCTGTCCTCTGCCTCACACCAGATGCAGAAATTAAGAGCAGCCTTTACTCCTGAAGTTGTTATGAACTAACAGATGGGTGCAGGTAAGGTTGAAAGACCTTCAGGAAGGGATTAACTTGTTTTGGTTTTTATGAAATACAGCATTAGGTAGAGGATGTCTATTCAGCATTGACCAGCCTCACAGTTCATCCTGAAGCATTAATCTATTCTGAGACCACGGCAGTTACGTGCCCCCCCATCAGAGAAGCGCACACACATGTTCAGACTGGTACCAAAACCACAGTTTGGTTTATTTTTCTCAGCTATTACCTGAGAGACAGGCTATGTTGACATCTGGGAGCTGATGTCTGACTTCTTTTCTGAAAAAATCAGTCTAATCTTAGTTGCTTTAAATTATAATCTTAAATTTACTGTGTCTGGTCTCACCATCTACTTTAAATGCCTGAAAAATAAATAGGTTTTCTTGTGTGCTTCAGTGCTTACCCCAATATGCATGTTTGTGCAGAGAGAATGTGCATATTTATTATTTTTAATACAGTCTGGACGTACACACACACATATAATTGTCTTTCTATTTAGACACCAATCTGTATATGTGTATTTACGAGGGCTTCAGTGGAAAGAGGACTGACCCCAACATTTTATGCATTATTAGGAGGAGCAACAGTTCACCCTTTAAAATGACTATATTTGGAAATCTGATTCTAAACTCATGCTGGTTTAACTTAATTTTGTGGCTTTCCTCCAGATTTTCATAACCAGTGGAAGTGAGGACAGGATCGAGGGCAACAGTTCTGCTCCTTGAAGGTGAGCGTTCGCGTAGGCACGCTCGCATGTGGGCTGCTGTAAGGGACTGGGTAAGCGTGCAGCTTTCAGCCCCGGTGTGAAAAATGACTGCACCGAGGCACGATGCTTTTACACTTCAGGTTTTGTGCCTTTTCTCTTGCTAAGCTCTTTTTCCCCCACCGCTTTGGTCGGCGCAATTCCCACCTGTTTTTTCTTTTTTTTTTTTAAATATCTGGTCAGCTGCTTTTGTGGGAATCTTGTGCTTCCTCTTCTTTTCCTGGATTGTCGCAAACCCTTTTTTGGTATCATTTTTGTAGCACATAAAGCACAGAGGGCCGGTGATAAAGCCGGAGTTTTGTTTAACAGTTCAGATAGTGAAAGTTTACAAGAGGCGGACTGGGAGAGCTATGCTGTGAACAGAGCTGCTATTGGCATTACCGCGTTGTTTAGGTTGGTGGGCCAAAACACGGGCATCTCGTGTTTGTTTAACAGCTTCACGGAGCTGTACGTTGGGCCGCGTGGTCAGAGGCCCGCAGATGCCATCAGAAGACGCGCCAGCAATTCCCTGGGGGACGCCACGCGCTACCGACCGGCGGAGCCTGGGCCGGGGGGAGGCTTCGCCTCTCGCGAGCGGGCGGGCCGCTGCCGGGGTGCTGGCGCCGATAGAGGGCAGCAGCCTCCCGCCGCTGGGGCCGCGCGCCGCCGGGCCGCGCGCCGCCGGGGTCCTGCCGGCGGGTCTTACTGCTCAAACCCTTTCCCCCCGCATAGAGGATGGAAGTCGCGCTTATCTGCCGTCCTTATGGTAACAGACCGCTGCAATAAGGGGTGTGTCGGGTGGTGGTTTTGCTTTGTGCGCGTACAGTTGCAGATGGGCAGTGGGGAGGCTTCTGGCGTGGTTTCCTAGACAGCTTTCCCCATAATTTTAAAAAACAAAACAAACCCACAACCCAAAAAACCAAACCAAACCAAAAAAAAAATACCTAAAACAAAACAAACCCCAAATACCTAGAAACAACATTGTGTTGCTTGCACAAAAATACACCCTGTAGAACATCTAAGTAAACATGTATATAGAACGTACAAGTTCCTGTAAAAGTAGCTTTTTATTTCTGTGTAGGTACGTATGAAACTCAAGATGATATATTGTGTTATGCTTAGATCTTTCTTTCAAGGTGTAGCTATGGGTAGATTACATGACGGATTCTCTTTTGTTATTTCAGCACTTCTTACTCTCCTGTTTTCAGTACACGCACGTTCAGTATTAAAAGCCTATGATTATTACTTTTTTCAACCATCTCTTTGCCTGTTGACAAGATCCTTTAAAAAACAAAGCAAAACAAAACCCATGTGGATCCCATGTGGATTTGTTACTCCAATGTCAGTAGCATCAGTGCCCAGTTCTGAACTTTACAGGCAAGTACAAGGGCGAGCTGCTTGCCCCAGCGATCAAACCCGATGCTGCACAAGCACACCGAGGCGAGCAGCAGAAAGCACGGAGCAAATGGTTACAAACGAGCGCTGCCCTTCGGTTCCACAATTTTCTGTTCATCTTAAATGCACTTTACTGTACCTTTTCTGCAGTTTGTTCTGAGGACAGCCACACTAATAATCCTTATCCGACATAGAGGAATCCCCTTCCTGGCTCTCAGCTTGAAGCCGTGGCTGGCATTCTGCTGCTCTGATTTGTTGACTTTGATATTTTTTAATTATTATTCCATATTAGTAGTTGTTCAAGTTGCTGGTGCAGCTTACCTCCGACAACACTCTGAGACTGAGTAACAGTTGCTATAATCTAGCCTTAGCATTTTCCATTGCTATATTTTCAGGGCTTGTGGTTTCAGCAGAACGTATGGCTTGTCATTTCACCGTGGCTGTCAAACTACGTGACAGCCGTGAATTCAAACTGAAGAATCAATGAGAGAGGCTGCGTGCGTGTGTGGCGCTGGGGGTGTTAGATACGGGCAGATTCTTTAATATGCTGAAAACACTATATTTGATCATTGGTGCTCTGGAGGCTTTTTGTGCAATTTTTCAACAATGGCTTGAACTATTCACCAAACTGAAAGTAGTTGTTTTTCCTATATTTTGACAGCAGCTGCTAATAAATGGAAGCCGTTCCTGGTATTTAGAAAATCAGTGTATCGAATACATGCCGAGTAGCAAGCACGATTCTTTTTGAAGTTCTTCTGTATCGTGAAGTATCAATGTTTTATACGTTAAAAACAGTATGTGCAATTCTTCGCAACTATTACGTTTGCTTCAAACAATGAAGTCTTTGCTTCAGAATGGTCCTGTGTTTGTTAGAGAGTAAGTGCAGCACTGGCCCCCATCAATAAATGAAGTTTGCTTGTGGACTGATTAAGCTATTTTATAAGAGGGGAGTCCATGTAAGTATTTGATGATTTTTTCTGTGTTTTTTATTTGCTTGTTTTCAGGCAAAAGAGCCCGACTTAAAGTAAGTAATAGGTCTTTTTTCTTTTTCTAAAAAAAAAATAATTCTGTGTAAACGACACTGAAAACTTAGCACTGAACCTTAATCTTTTAGGGTTAGTTCCCACCAACTTCACTGGCTCCGTTCACAGGAGTAGAGGCCACAGGAGAAATCCCACACAGGAAAACATATTCTTTGCCCTGGAAACCTCGTTATCTTACGTGATCCAGGTATAAACAGTTGGTTCATTCCTGATGCACAAAAGGCAAACTCCTGCCTTTCTTACTCTGGCAGAGTTTTGCCAGGGCGAATTTACTTCTGGCTTACACCTCCTGTAACCTCAGTGGGAGCAAAATTCACCCCTTAGCTCTAATGTGGAGCCTGTTTGATCTAGTCCTTTATTGCCAAGTGGTATCAGGAAGGGAGCTGAGCACAGAAACGTGACGACCACCGAGCTGCTATTTGTTGCACTGCATTATCTGTGGTATCCTTGTTATTCTAGAAACTTTTTTTTTTCCCCTGCCTGGAACGTTTTGCTGCAGCAAATGAAGAAGGGGGAAAAAAATTGAAGAGACCTTCATTTGGTGGCATAGAAAATTTACATAAAATATCGCTCTAAGCATTGAAGGATCTTATTACATAGGGTTTTGATGATAATCTTTGTTGAAATAATATTTAACACATGCTGCACTTTTAATTAAGTATCTGAATAATCTCAAATTAATACCAGAGGTTTAAAAATAAGTTTTCATTTTAGTGAACTGTAACATAATAGCAAGCTGCATGGCAACCCCCTCCTTTACCCTTTGATTAATTAAATGCCCTTCTGTGTGCTTCTTCTCACTTCAGAAATGCACATAAAGAAATCAGACCTGGACATTTTATTTAGGATTTTGCCACTTTCCTTTTCCCTATGTCTTTACTTATTTATTTGTCCTGCTTTCTCTAGGGCTTTGATTAAGGTGTTTCTTTGGGGATTGGCTCTTCTGGGGCTTCGCAAACCGGCCGGTGTGTTTGGAATGGGCAATTACAGCGTGTCACATCTGTGTCCGTGTTTCGGTGCCGTGGTGCTGACACACGGGTCCCTGTTTGGAAGCAGCAGGCTGTGGCGGGGAAGTGTTGGGTTGTGTACAGCACGTGCGCGTGTGCAGTGGGGGGAATGCAGCCTGATAAATCCCGGGGCAGCTTGCACGGCACAGTGACATGCTGGAGTGTATTATGGTCCTGGAGTTTGATTATAAGGTAAAAAGGGGCTTAACAGTGTAATGGTTTCAGAGAGCAATCAAACCATTGCAAATAAATTCACATTTATTCTATTTATTTTTTCAAATTAAAAAGGCCTGATCTGGCCAATTTGTTTGCCTTCCAGTTAGGCGTGTTTGACAATCACTGCTTCATTATTCCATCGTAAGAAATTCCATTAACCAAAGGAGGAAAAAAAAGCCCTCGCTCAGATCCATGTCAGTGAAATTGTTCTACCGAAGCCACCTCGGTCGGCAAGTGCCGGTGCAGGCTGGGGGGAGGCTGTTTACCGCCTTTATGAAAACATACTCGCAATTTGGGAGCGTGAGGATGTGAAGCAGGCTGGCTTTGAAGGCTTTCTGTTAGATTTTCCCCTTTATCCCTTACCATCTATCATTGTAAAGGAGACATATATAACCACCACACTTTGTATATTAAGGGGAGCTGCCTGCTTTTTCCCTTTGCTGAGATAATGACGCTGAGGGTTGTTGACTGCTGTTATCTCTGATGACAGCCTTATCTGCATGGCTCCGATTCCCGCTCCCGGAGTCGGAGATATCCAGTCCTTCGGAAACTGACCACTGCTTCCATTACGGCTGGGCGGGCTGGAAAGCAAATATTCAGGGGCAATAGAGTTCTTAACTGGTTGTGCTGTTTGCTGTGTTCCCCCTGCCCCCCCATACAAAGTATTGAAGGGAAAAGCTGAGTGTGAGGAGAAATGAGAGCCTCAAAATAAGGCAAATGCCCCCAGCTCTCCCCAAGCAGCCTCTGGTGGGGACAGAAAAAAGGCAATAACCAATTGTTGAGTGGTGTTGGTGTGCGTCTCAGCTTCTCTGCACCATGAGGACCCCTCGCTAATGGACCTAGGAATGATATTTACACAGTGGAGGGACCGTTACACCCTCCTGGCTGCACCAAGTAAGAATCCGGGAGTTTATTTTAATTCCTCTAAACATAATAATCTGCAGTTAATTGGCTAACATTGACCGTGTCTCCAAGGTGTGCAGCGCTGCCATGGTTTGGCATGCCGCATTCCTGTCCCTCGGAGATCTCAAAGCAAATTCCAAATATTTATTAATTTAGCCTCTTAAAGCTCTTGAGAAACAGTCTTGTTTTACTGCTGCATAAAGTGAGATACAGAGATAGTGTGTGCACTTGGCTGGGATCCCCCTGAGCCGGGAGTGCAGTCAGCCGTGAAGCCCAGGTCTCCTTAACGCCTCACTGGCACCCCGCTCATCATACCCATCCAGTCGCCCAAGTTTTATCATTACAACCCTTAAAAATAGACAAGGGAACAAATTTTTCAAAATGTGGGTTTCTGCAAATCCTGCTGTGTATTAAAAGCACTTCTCAGAGTGGGAAAACTCCAGGGTAATTCCACCTTAAAGCAGCGCCGAGCAAGGGCTTGCAGAGCAAATTGCAGGAGAGCCAGGAGCTCACGAGTCAGGGCTGGATGCAGAGCCCTGCCCCGTCTGCCTCGTCTTCCCTGTGAGATCGTCTGCCCTTTCTCAAATATAGGCGGCTATTAGGGCCTTGTTTTTCTCCTTGTCGTAGCTGATAATGTATGTTTCGATCTGAACACTTAGACCGATTTCATTGATAATATGGTCCAGCCTCTCTTTACCGTGTTGCACCTCTTATGTCAGTTCTCTGCAGTCTGGGCTTACCTAAGCTGCAGTTCAAGGCTACCAAGGTTAACTACAAAGCAAAAGTTACTGGAAATAACACATCGCTGAAGTATGCTGATGCTTTTTTCCCATTTTAAAAATGTGTTGTACTGGAAACTGCAATGGGAGGGGAAGATACTGAGTTTGCCCTAAAAGTTTAAAGGGATGTTTATTTTTCCAATGCTTCAGAAGAAGGCAAAGCCAGACTTTTTTTAGTACTGAAAAACAATTAAACAATTCTGATTAAAACCCATAATTTGTACTGAAAAATCACTCTGAATTTCATTATTAACTTTTCTGGTTGAAAAGGCAGTAATATATAACTGAAAAGTTTCTGTTTGAAAAGTGGTTTTTGTTTGAAAAGCCATTTTTGTCATACAAGAAGTATTTCTCCCACTCCCAGTAGAGTTTTGTGCAGTGTAATGTGTGACCACTGAGGGCTCCTTTGTACTTTTCTTGTGGCTAACATGCGGGACTTCTCCTGAGACACATAAACCAGTACTGGTCTACTATGAATGTTCAATTAAGATTGTAGGAAATCTGTTTAGGATATTATTAAATCAGCAGAAAATTCAGTTGCAGACAACAGTGTGGAATATTCTTACACACACTGTTTGAAGAAGAGCTTGGGTATTAATAACTCATCTGGTTTTTCCCCTCCAGTGCTTCCAGCTGGTCTAATGAAAGTGAATACCTCACCCTGTGGATCTTGCTTTGCTGTTGTACATGAGGACGGAATAGGTCAAGTGCATAATGCTTATTTTCCAAAGTTACAAGGGGCTGAAAGGGATTAGGATAGGAAGCATTGCCCAATCTCACTGTGGCAAAATTGGAATTATAAACTCAGGTATAACATTTCCTTTTATTGGGGTCTCTCTAGGGCTCCAGCTCAAACCCACTGTCTTGGAAGCTTCAGAGACTGACCCCAGGAGGGGCCCTGGCCACCAGTGTCCTGGCTGCTGGCTCCGTGCTCACATCACCAAAGGCGTGTCCTTCTCTAGCGAAGTCTAATCAGAGCCAGCATCGCTGAGAGCAGAGCTGCACGGCAATGCATGCCTGAGCTAAGCTGCCCTGTAAGTAGCACATAAATGCTGTGCTAAAGCTAGACACCATCTCTGCTGGAATTTTAACCCCAGCTCACAGACAGAACAGCAATTTCATTATTTGAGCACACCGTTTACACAGCCCTGGTGTTGGTAAGGGTGGTTCAATTCCTGCATTTGCAGGATGGAGACTTTTGCCTGATGGTTTCTCTGTTGTGATTCCCCCACCCAGCACATGCCATCCTCGACCACAAACGTGGTCATGTTTCTGTATCATTTTTGATAAATGTATCAAAATGAACGTGTCACCATTGCTGCAGCACCGTGGGCTCCTTTCCCACGCCACAGCCCTGCAATGGGGGGACGTTACCCCGTGTGTTCAGGATGGAGGTGGAAGCGCATTTTATGCGTTGGCGAGACTTATCTGCAGCTGTGGGAACGTGTTCTGCCAGAAGCCTGTGTCTCCCAGACGTTAATTGCACAGCCCTGTGTGTTCCTCTGTTCCCAGCTGTAAAATGGAGATACCCTTCTTAACCCACACCGTCACTGTAGTTCACTGCAGCTTGCAAAGTGCTTCTGGATCCACAGATGGGAAGCACTGGAGAAGTGACAAAGATGATGAATAAGGAGGTTATTAACAAATGCCACAGGTCAAATTCTGCACCGGTTCCCAAGTCAGTGCTTGACACAGAGGTCAGTGTCATGAACGACTCCCCATGTGGCTGGGGGCTGGACTTGACACTTGGATGTAAAGCTAGGGTAGGCAAAAATTAGGTTACATAGATTTGACCTGCACCAGATAAGAATGTTTCTGAGGGAATGAGGTGTTTTCTGTAGTATTACAGAAGTATAAAACCATCTTCCCAGGTGAGTTATCAGTGGTCCCAAGGACAGGTGTAGTTGTTTTGCAAGCTGGTTTGTCTAAACTTTTGTGATTTGAGGAGCTGTTGACACACTTAAAATCTATGAATCTGATGGTCTTGGGCAGGCAGCAAAGTGCATACTTGCTGTGGGGGAAAAGCACTGCTCTTCTGAAGCATGGTTTCCATTTAAACTTTTGGAGGGCTCCTAGCTCTGGCCTGCCTGTATTTATCTGTGCAAGTGTGAACGGGAATTGGAAAAGGGGAAAGAGAGAATGGCTGCTTTTTAAAAAGCTAATTTAAAAGCAGGCACAGTCTTCTGTAAAGATGATTCTGATTGTCCAGAGCTCTTTTAAAGGGACAAGGTTAAATGCATTTGTATTGAGAATGTGGGATTAGACACACGCACAAAATGAACAACATCTTCTTTATTTATTTCATACTTAAATGGCCAAGAGTGTCAGCCAGTCAATTCCTTATGATTCGGGAATGCAAGGGGATTTTCTGGTTTGTTTTTTTTTTTTTAATTTCATAATTCTCTTTATCGCTGGCTTTGTATATTAGCTATTTCTACATTGCCACTAACCTTCTTCTGGCCACTATCCTTGCGTAACCAAAGGGTTAAAATATGCATTGACTGTAAATTGCACAATTGGTTGGAAGCTACAGGTATAATACCTGTGACCCTATTCCCATGCGTCCTGATTTAATAGTATAAAACTGCCTCGCATGAGAAAGGCTGATATTCATACTGCTATTCCATACAAGATCTGAAATGACCAAGGGTTTAAAACAACTTTGTGAAGCAGGGAATCACAGTATTATTTAGAAAGTGCTGACGTTTTGGTAAAAAACATGAAAGGACCCAGTTCAAATTGATTGCAGCCTACCTTCAATGCTGTGTCTGGAGAAGGACTGCCTTTTCTTGTATATTTTTACTGTGTGATTTTAATCTGTTCATTGCCATTGTAAAAAGGAAGAAATAATAATCATTTGAAGAAAAAGCCTGGGGAAGTGGGGGCTTGGTTTTTTGTCAGCTTTATAGCCAGGGAAACTGAGGCATAGAGTGGTCCTGGAAGTTGGCAGGTGAAGAGAGCTCACAAAGTGGTGTAGGAGTTGGGGAGAGAGCCCAGGACTCCAACACCACAGCGCCGGCAGGTGTTCCTGGTGCACAAGTATCACAGGAGAGCAGCCCAAAGGATCTTCAGTTGATGGAGTTTGCCCATACACATCATCAGCACTTTTGGCCCAGGGAGCTAAGGGCTGGAAGAAGATTGCATGCCTTATGAGTTAAGATTTGGTAGCTTCGTGTCTGGTGAAGCTGGACACAGAGAGGCTGACTCTGTTAATTTCTCAGAAAAAACTGGCTGGAAGCAATTCAGCTTAAAAGTCCCTTTGGATGAGCACAGCCTAAAACTTCAAGGGCTCTCTGTGAGGGCTGTGCAAAAGGGAATGCTGATCTCAAACTGCACACCAGTGTCCAGAGATAGATTTCTAATCAGTGGGGTCTCTTCATTTAAAAATAAATAAATATATATGTTAATTCCAGCTTGTCATAGACTGTCTGTCTTGTCTTAGCTGTCTGGCTTTACCCTTCCACCCTTATTTTAGTAGTGTCATTTCTCTAGATAATATCTTACCTTTCTGGAGCAAACAGTCTCTTGCTTATGTAGATGGGGCCAGGATCTCTGCTGCAGAAAAGCAGTGTGTCACTGTGTGAGTTCAAATGAGCTGTGTTGAGTCATGCCAGCTGAGGATCCCGCTGGTTGGATTTATTGCTGAGAAAGGACCAAAAATGAATACCCAGCACAGGGGAGGTTCTGTCTTATATGCCCCATAGGCTTAATTAGCATACAGATTTTTGTTCACTGCTGTTTCTTAAAGCCAAAACCACTAACAAGCAAATGATGCAAAGGAGAAGGGCAGAAATGCTCTGTTCATGGCTTACTACTGTTTATATAGCACCAAATTTGGGTAAGGCACTCTAAAGGCATTTAACTGCCACAATGGCATAAAATACTGACCCTAATTACACCAGATGGAGCTTTGGAGTTTATTTTAGTGGAGTCAGGGTTGCCCTCTCCCAAGAAGTTCCTGTTTTAAGGGTAATTCTTGCCTTGAATGGAGGTTCAGCAGGCAGCTGGATCGGTTTGGATCTGCTAGGCAAGGTCTTGGCCTGGGGGAGCCTTAAATGGTGAGAATGAGCGCTAAATACTGTAGGGCTGTGCTGCCCGGGGATGCCTCTCTTTAGTGAGGGCATGTCCCAATGAATATATGACTCAACAGACATGCTGGTTAAACACTTGTTATTCGTACTGTTGGAAATATCATAACAAAAATAGCCTCCTACAACCAGGACCTAAATTTTCTGTACATTCCTACTTATTTCTTTGTTCCAGGCTTAATCTTGGCAGTGAAGATTCCAGGATTCCTGTTCAGAAGAGAGTGGACTATGCTTTCCCCAAATCCTCAGGCTGTGTCACTAAAAATGTGTTATTTCCTAGCTGTGATGTTGTCCAAAAGTTAGAGGTAGCAATCCAGGACATCAGTCAAAACTATGACCTTGGCTTGCAAGCGAGGTTTTTCAAAGGTTGATTGAATTGTTGGAGGGTTTAGGTTTTTGCCTGCTTTCTGTATTTGAAACCAGTAGGATACTTAAAAATTTACATTTTCAGGCTTTCCCCAAAACTATGAAGACCAGATACTAATTTTTCCAGCTGAAGATTTTGGGACTATTTGTGCTGCTCACCTTAATATACCTGTCTTAGGTACCCAAGTGGTGAAGCTCCTCTTCCTAACTTGTATATGCTCCTCTGGAAGGAGCATTTAGACACCAAACTCCTGAAGTTAGGCATCCAGGTCACTGTGTGTGTGAGCACCCTGGGCCTCTGGTTTCATCTCATCAGTTGCCTCTGGGAGCGAAAATTGGATCTTCAGGAAAACACTTGTAAGCTTCATGACAACAACACAAAAGCTAGCAGCACTGCGAGCTTGCACTCTCAAGCCAGCTATGGAAACCTAGGTGTGGGAGAGAGGGCCCAGCAGAGCTGTTTCCTGGAACATGGAAAATACCATGGCAAGTGTTCTAGGACTGGAAACTTGATTTTTGTACCAGCCCCTTTGGCTTCATTCTTGCCTTTGTCTGGTTCCCGTGTCTGTCGGTGCCAACACATTTCACTGGCATTTACTGTTTGTGCCAAGTAGTTCTTACATGTGCTTGTGTTGCCCCTGATCACAGATAAGTTGTACAGCAATAGCCACAGTACAAGTGAGAATAGGGAATAGCCTTAAATAAATTTGAAGGGATCAAAGTTCACCCATACATGCTCCAGAGCTGTAAAAGTTGCTGGGGGTTGTTGCATCAATTACTCCTCCCAATCTGCTCTTCTACTTCAAGACCACAGTGAACGTATACACTGGTTTCTGAGGTTGTAGATCTGTTGCTGCAGGCTGCTGTCTTCTGTGCTCATGTGGCTGAGTGCTACTGATCACACTAACTCTTGAATTGGGATCTGGATGCAAATCCAGAGTGGCTCTAGAACACCAAGGCACAATAACAACATTGCCAAATGGACCAGCAGGTTGGCAGAGATATTTCTCTTTTTGCAAAGCTCTTTGTGTGAAGACTCTGGTTTATATGAAGGGAGGTTGTAGCACAGTGGGTGTTGGTTTCTTCCAAAGTAACAAGTGATAGGACAAGAGGAAGTGGCTCAAGTTGCACCAGGGGATGTTTAAATTGGATGGTAGGAAAAATTTCTTCACTGAAAGGGTTGTCAGGCATTGGAACAGGCTGCCCAGGGAGGTGGTTGGGTTGCCATCCCAGGAGGTCTTTAAAAGATGTGTAGACGTGGTGCTTGAGGATATGGTTTAGTGGTGGACTTGGCAGTGCTAGGTTAACAGTTGGACTCGATGATCTTAAAGGTCTTTTCCAACCTAAATGATTCTGTTATTCTATGGAGCACAGTGACCTGCCCTGGAGGGCTCTCCCTGGCCTGTGGTTTCATGCTTTGCAATCTCATCCAAGACAACTACATTTGGGGTTTCCCTTCCAGCCTGTCTCCCACAGAGCACTTAGGGCAGATATGTTTCTGTAGTGCAGGACTGAGGCTGGGGAACACTGTAGAGCATGTGTGGAAAGATGTCCTGTGCAAAGACTGCCCTTACACACTGCTCCCCAGCCCCACACTGGCAGTTTGTGGTGTGTTGTATTTGCATAATGTACATAAACTGAAATAGGTCTTAAATAAATACATTGGCATTAGTGTGTCTTTTTCCCCAGCCAAGCACCAAAGGCACCATGTCTCCTGTTGCAGAGCATGCCAACACTTTAAATATGCTCCTGCCAACATCCTATATAAATCACGCCATATCCAGCCCTCCCCCGTCCTTCTGGAGGTTGCAGTCCTGGAATCCCATCTTGTTGTTTGGTTATCCAGGGAGTTCATTATTTGCTGTCAGGTACAGTTGACATACTAAGACGGGACGTGTCTTTCTGCTCTAAGGACTTCTCCTGCTTCATTGTAAACAATATATGATCAGTCTGTGCTTCCTTAGAGCGCATAGAGCAATGCATTTGATCTCACTGTGTGATTTTATGGTAAGCCACTGTCCGATATTGTAGGACCTGATCTCCTTTCCACTATGACTATGCCTGAGCATGCACTGTGATGAATCCTGTCAAAGACCTGCTGTGCCTTTAGCACCAGGTTGCCCAGGTCAGCCCAGCATGTGACGTTTGAGAGGTGACAGTCCAACTTGCTGAATGTAGCAAAACATTTTAGTCCATTAATCATTTTGGTTTGAAGAGCTGATGTTCCAACAAGGAATAGCTGTGGGGGAGGTAAAGCTGCAAAGTGGATGGGGCTTTGGTGAACCTCTCTTCTGTCTCCAGCGCTTCCACACTTCAGTAGGAGAACTTGACCAATCTCCTTGTCTTTTTGGGTTTGTAGTTGCACAACTAAGTTAGTTTGGTTGAGAACCTTCCATACACCATCTTAGCCCCTGCTTATTTTGACTTCCTTAAATTGGCAAGGTACCTACATGACATAGAGGAGGAGGTGGGACTACACTGATGAGTTTAGAGTGTCTTCATGGGGCTTAGAATATATTTCACTGAGCTGGTTTCCAAAATACTGAAACCAAATGGAAGGTTTTCATGTGAACATTAAGAAAAGTACTAGGGAAGTGTTTGGGTACAAGGTGCAGCCAGGGCTCATTGCTACTCCAAGGAGAGGAGAGCACTGGCTTGGTTTCGTGTCACTTCCTTGGTTTCAAGGTGCACATCCAGGCTCCGGCCCAGCCCAGCTGGGCCAAGCCAAGCAGTCAGGGTGAGCATGAGTCAGGGAAACACGGGCAGTAAGCCTGTGTGCAAGGGCTTGAAGCCAGACCTTACCAAGTGTTTCAAGGGCCAGGGCTCTGCTCCTGTGGCTGTTCCTGTGTCATGGGCACATCTGTTGCTCTCTACAGCAAGGGGCTTGTCATCCGGTTAAATTGGGGAGTATGGAAAAGCTTATAAATTCTCCTTGGTGGCTTGAGGACTGACTGGAGGGCTTTGGGAGAATACTTTCTCCCTCTCCATGCACTTCCCAGCAAGGAGAGGGCAGAGCAGCAGGGCATTAACCAAGGGGGTTTAGAGGATTGGGAAGGACCTGAAAGAGGAGGGTTTGGTGGCAGTTCCTCTGGGCGAGGAGTGTGGCATTGAATGCTTGCACACTCATTGTATCAAGAGGATAAAGCTGGGTTGCCAGTGGGACTCGGGGCTGGGGGTCCAGTAGGCGCCACCACAGAAGGAGCCCAGCCCCAGCGTGAGCCCTGCCAGCCTGAATAGCCAGCCCGAATAGCCAGCCCGGCTGCCTCACAGGCCTCCCCAACACACGTCCCTCCTCACTTTGAAGCCCCGGGTGCTGCTGCGAGAAGGGTGCTTTCTCTGGCTCTTGTTTGCTGATGATCCCTAAATTAAGAAATGCAAATCTATTCAGGGCAGATTCCTTTTCCAAAGGCAACTTGCCTCAGTTGCTAATTCCCCGCGTGGCTTCTATACAGATCCCTTGCAAACACCTGCAGCTTATTTTTTTTCCTCTCCCCCTTTTTACAGGGCGGGGGTGGCAATGGGGAGTTTATTGAAAATCTTTGTTTTCTCTGGTGCGATGAAACTTGCTTTGCTTTTTGCCTCCTTTTCTTTCCCCTTTTCACAGAATAAATACAGCTGATCCATCTCCAGCCCCTCTGCACGTGCCAGAAGAATAAATCGTCTGCCTTGCCCCCAGCCCCCTCTTTTAATTCTTTCCCCTGCTGCTGTGTTTGCTTATTCTCCCTGCAGCTGTGGTGCTGGTCGCAAGCATGAGTTGACCTATTGCTGGTTTGTTTGGCACTGGCTCTGCAGAGCCACCCCCCCAAAAAAAAAGACTTTGAAATCAACTGTTAGAGCCCTCACTAGGCTTTTTTTTTTTTTGCCCCCCCCCCCCCCCCCCCCATTATCATAGCACTTGCCTTTTGTTGCCAGTGCAAATACAAACATATACACACGCCTGCGAGCACGCAGAGCGGAGGGGAGCACAGCCCCTGAAATATTGCACTGTCCAAAGTCCACGGGTTAAAACAAACATCAACACTGCGTCAAATAGTTTGCCCTAACAGTCTTTTGTTATGAAGATAAGCTTGTTATCTCTTTCATTCAGATTTTAATCTGACAGGTCATTTGCATACTGCCAGCCGACTTCAGGGTGTGCATTAGATCCACTTTGCATTTAAATCCTCTGTCACTCAGGCAAATAAAAAAGGGAGGGGAGGTGGTGGGGAGGCAGCAAAGAACCTCTTTCAGATCCTCCCAGTTATTGGTATTACTTTTTGTGTTGATTGTTGGTGCAATTGATGGCACAAAAGTCATCCTGGCTCTTGGGGCTCTGCTTGTTTTCGGGGCAGCCGGGATGCTCCTAGGCCATGAGCTGCAAGGCCAGGGTCTTCCTAGAGTCCACTGTGACCCCTGGACCCCTTCCTTACCCAAATCCCTCTTCAAACCCTGCTTGTGGTGACCCTTTCCCCAAACTGACCTCTGTTGCTAGCTAAAACCCTGCTTAAACTGCTGCTCAGTGCTTGGTCTTGCCCTCAGTCAAGTTAGGCCTGCCCTGGGCTGGCATGAGAAGGGATCAAGTCCTTGGAAATAATGGGACAAGGAACAATGAATGCCCTGGACACAAGACAGCTAACAAGTTACCTATTTAGCAACTTCCCTGTAAACATATGTCTTCCCTTAGTTATTCCACTTGTCTTATGTGTCTTTATATATCTTTTCTTCTCCACCCAAAGCCTGATCCTGCACCCTTACTCCTTGAGCTTCGTCACACGTGTTGAAGGGGTCCTGGGGCAAGGCTGCTCATACAGGTAATGGAGATATATTGTGTGACTGTGAAGGACAGGAGCTGTGGAACACAAGTCATCTGTGGTGCAAACGCAGGTTGGTGGGGTGTGTTGCACTATGGGCACAGAGAGCTGTACCATTTTCTGGTGTCTGTAAGGTACTAGAGGCACAAAAACCAATCAATCAAACAAAAAAAACCGCACCTGCTGAAGGTGATACCAAAATGCATGGCTACTGTGGATCTGTGGTTCTTGTTACCACCCTGTAGCCTTGCGTCTGCCCTTTCCAACCTCATTATGGGACAGGAGAAGGAGGGAGCTTCACTAGCAATGATCCAAGACCATTGATGCTGTGAGGTCCTGGCTCCCTGCAGGGATGTTACATTTGTCTGTGAGAGCACAAAATTGGGAATTTCAACTTCTGGATCTGATTTCTCCCACATCTACTGGTTTTGGACATATTGCCCATGCTCACTTTTCTCTTCCTGAGACCAGCAGAAATAGCATCAAGACTCCTGTGTTTCTTGGACTGCCAAGCCCAGGCTCCAGCCTGCCCTGGTTTTGGGAGAGCTGCTACCCGGCTGTCCCAGCTGGCTGGCTGCTAAGTGCTGGGTCCTGCCTGCTCCTGCCAGCACCTCCCTCCACTCGCAGTGTTTCCTGCACCTCCTCTGAGATGCTGAAACAATGAACAGGGGACAAGATTAAACCTGGTGCAATTCTTCTCCTGTGCACAGAGGTGTAACCATGGCTCTGCTGAAGACCACAAGAATTATCTTGGGGTAAGTGGAAGGTGAAGTTGTGAGTCTAGTTCCTGAAATACAATGGAGAGCCCATGAGATAAGGCCACAGTCCCCCTACAGAGAGAGGGATGGTGTCCCTGGGGACTGTGTCCCAAGCCACAGCAAGAAAGCCATGGGAGAACATTTCCTTCAGCCCCAGTTGGGTTAAAGATTGGATCTGGTGCAATTAGTGTATCCAAAAGCAGGGCAGTGAATAGTTGCAGAGCATTTATTCAGCTCTAATGTGACAAGTTCAATTCTTCTGTTCAGAGCTGGTAATTTTCTTATATATATTAATTATTTGAAATAATTCTCTGAATAACATCTAGAAATAATTCAGGCAATATATCTTGATAATGAACCCATTGCTACTGAAAGGTTGAAATCTCAGCTGTGCTGGTGACTTTGGCTTGGGTGAATGTTCACACGGCATTGTTTCTCCTCTTAAATACTAGTACGTGACTTTCAGAACCAGCTTCTGGTCTGAATTGCCATGTTTATGAGGTCTCTATTATTTGCCATTTCTGTAAATGTTCCTGACAGTAAATGCCTTTGTTAGCATATTATTGGTAAAGCAAACATTAAAAGTATTTGAATGGAGGCAGATCAAATTTGAGCCACTTATTTGAATGGTTATCTGAGGGGGGGGAAAAGTTTCCGAGATACATAGCCACCTCCAAGCCTTAAATGAAGCTGCTGGGAGAAGGATTTCTTTTCTCAGCAGACAGCAGATTCAGCTGCTTCTTTTCCAATTTGTTGTAAAGATTTCTCAGGGTATTAAGAAAAAAAAAAGTTGTGTTGGTTTTTTTTCTTGCAACCCATAGCAGCAAACCTTAATAAGCAAAATCCCATATAATGCCACAGTACTGTAAAAGCAGCAGTGTTCCCAGTCCTCTTACACTGTGTGATAGAGCGCTGTCCTGGTTTTGTCTGGGATAGAGTTAATTTTCTTCCTAGTAGCTGGTACAGTACTGTGTTTTTTATTTAGTATGAGAATAATGTTGATAACACACTGATGTGTAGTTGTTACTGAGCAGTGCTTACACTAAATCAAGGACTTCTCAGCTTCTCATGCTCTAATGACTGAGAAGGCTGGAGACGCACAAGAAGCTGGGAGGGGGTCCAGCCAGGACAGCTGGGCCAAAGGGATATTCCATACCATGTAGTGACATGCTCAGCATATAAACTAGGGGAAGGCTGACTGGGGGTCTGCTGCTTGGGGGACTGGTTGGACGTTGGTTGGTGAGCAAGTATCATGTATCACTTGCTTTGTATATTATTGTAATAATAATTATTATTTTGATTATTAAACTGCTCTTATCTCAACCCACAAGTTTTCTCCCTTCTCTCATTCTCTCCTCCATCCCACCAGGGTGGCGTGAGCGAGCAGCTGGGATTAAACCACGATAACTGGTTTTGCTCCATGGTGTTTGCAGTGGGGCAGTAGTGTCCCTGAGCACGGTGTGTGGTACAGGCAGGAGAGGGGTGTGCTCCTCACACTGGAGGTGTAATCTTTGGAGATGACTGGGACAAGGCAATTGAGGTGTCCAATACATGCTGGGGCTTTCATGTGAGTGTGTGCTTTCGGTTATTTATCATCCAGTGGCGCTGCCAGTATTAGTGAGACTAAGGCAGCACAGAGCGGTGTCCAGTACTGGCTGACTGAGCGAAGAGCATGCCTTACTGATGCTCTCCTGCAACGAGGAGCTGCAATGAAGCCATCGCCAGCCGGCAGTGGTGAGAGCTGGCCGGGCACTGTGGGTGTGACTGCACTGCCAGCGCAGGGCCAGCCATTGCTCTGTTCCCTGCTCCAGCCAGCCAGCCCCATAGGCTCACAGCATGGGAGTTTTGGAGGGATTTTCTGTCCAAAATCCAGACTGTTTGGCCAAGGATAGAGCGGAAGGAAAAGGCAGAGAGGCCCGTATGCAAATAGGGAAGAATTCCTTTTGCCATACAGTTTCTCACTCGTGCCCTAAAACTGACAACACTTAAGACCCCTGGACTAAGGGCAATGAATGCAAAATGAGAGCTCTGCAAAATCCCTTGGTTCCAGGCCAGCTCTCTTGCTTTGCTTTGCTACTCCTTGACATCAGTCTTTCGGCCAAGTGAGCAAGTCAATGGCTAGCGTCATTGCCAAAAAAATCTTCCTAGCTGTTTTCAGTGTAGCTAATGAGAATGCAAATGTGCTGGGTTTCCAGGCTGGCTTAAAACCTCCGCTGCTTCCTTTCTATGCATGGTACCTAGGTGCCCTTCCTCTTGCCAGGAGCTGTAAATACATCACACTGGCTGGTGGAGTTGTCCTCATGTTGCCAGTGAGAAACAGAATGTTTTGGGTGGAACACTAAAGGAGGAACCAGAGTCTCTCAAACACCTGCTCTGCACTATCCTGCTACAAGTCAGCCCTGGAGGGTTAAAGAAAGACCAGTTTAGAATTAGAAAAGCAGGCAAGAAGCAGGTCGGTCTTTATAAGCTAGATATTGCACCAGAGCCGAAAGGCATACGTCACCCTACTGCGTACTACAGCTAGCCCATGGGAGCATAGGGTTTCTTTGCTGGGCTGTCCTTGGGAGTTTTCCTTCTTCTTACCAACAAACTCATAGCTTTTCTCTTCATACTTGCCACAGTAGTGTTGCTTTTCTAACCCCCCATAAAAAGGTTTCTCATCAGGCTTGCAATGCAATATTGCTTATGGCTTTGATCGCTGCAGAAAAGGAGTGGTAACTCTGCACATTTTGCTGTGCTTCTCTACTGAAGAACAGAGTCTCTCTTGACCAAAATCTCCTGTCATGCCTCTGCCTGTGTTCTTCCTTGGGTATGGTGTCACACACCATTATAAAACCAGCCCTGGGTGCTTTCCAGCTAGCCGAGCCTGGACAGAGTCCAGGCAGCGTCCCCACCCCTGGCTCTCAGGGACACATTCCTTGCCTGGCTCCCTTTCTGGGGATGTTGGATCAGAGATGAGAGCTCGGTAGCTTATGGGCATTGTCGCATCCTCTGTCCTGATGGGCACTCTGGACACTTTGGGGACCATAGGGACAATTCAATAAAGGGACACAGCATCTGCATAGGAATTTTTTCCACACAGACAAAACGCACTTCATCCCTAGACAATGCACTAGCACCACAGAGTGAGGCAAAGCTGCTGCCTCCTGAGCGTTGCCCTTTTCTCTGCTCTCCCGCCTGGTGTATGCCTGCAGATTTGCCTCCAGTCTTTAAGGGAGCCCAGGTTCCTCTGGCTGACCCTTCCTACCCTGGCCACCAAAGGGCTTCCTCTGCCCTGAGAACACGTCCCTTTTAAAGGCAGCCTGACATCTTTTCTTTGTTCCTGGCTTTCCACTAGGATTTTCCATGATGCAATCCTGTATGGGGTTACTGGCAAAGAGTTGTTAAAAGTCAGTAGCTGTGCCTGGAGCAAACCCATTGTTCTGCCAGTGCAGAGCCCTTCAATGCCGCTGACTCCTGCATGGCCTCGCTCCTGCTCCCCCAGCACTGCCAGCAAGAGGGACGTCCTAATCCACACAGAGGGATATGGCCATAAACACAAGGCACAGCACAAAGAGCGATGTGTGATTAGATGCAGGCATGGCCACCGCCCGACCATCACACCAACCAGTAGTACCAGGCTCAGCCATGGCTGTGGACTGTGCTGTGCCTTACCAGATGCATCTCACTTTTCTTGGGGAAGTTTGCAGGCTGCTGCTCCAGCTGAGAAGGGTTATTTTGGAGTGGAAAGTGAGAAGCTGTAGCTTTTATCCTTTTGGAGGAGCAATTTGCAAGGAAAACAATGCAGGATTCTCTGGAATAAGGAGTATTGGCTGCATCATCTTTTAAAAATAATTTAGTCAAGTGAATGTTGGCTGGGGATTAGCACCCTTGCAGGCGCTTGGGCTGCAGTGAGGGGATATTTGCTGAGATTTACTGATGTTGGGGATGGTTACAAATGCATAGGTGGGATCTAATTCTAAAGCAGCTCTCTGGCTCACTAATGAGATAAGTCAAAGGCTCTGTGAAGTTTTCAGCAGTGTAGCCATTAACCCTGAGATTATAATATCCTTTGTGTTTTTCCAGCATGTTCTGCCAAGATTCTGCCTTAAGCAGGGGAAAGATGAAAAATGCAGGGCCAGAGAGTGAGTTTCTTACAGCTGAAAACTGTTGTCTGTTGTGTTGTTCCCTGCGACAGAGAAGAGCCTGTGTATAACCAGCACTGAGCAGGGAAACATCTCTGCTGTCCAACACAGTCATTTTCTTCAGCATTGGACAAGGGAAAGAAGGAAAAAAAAAATCACAGAGAATGGTCCTGTCTGAGGAGGTGCAGTCTCATGTCCCCCACTCTCCTCTGCTTCTAATGCTTGTATGTATGGGACTGCTGAACTCAAACTTCAGAACGGCTTTCTAGGTACTTACATTGGATACTTCTGTTTCATACAAGCAGGTCTTCTTATGGGTATCGTTATTTGTGGTTGTAATGAGGTTTTCATCTCTACTCTTAACTAAAGATTGCACACCTGAAATGAGACAGACTGCAAGTGAATTCCAGTAGTAACTGTCCAGGACTGGAGATGTCAAAAATCCCTCAGCTAAGGGATTTGTAGGAAATAAACAAATGCAGTTTTAGTGATGGTGAAATGTTTAGTGACTTGGTCTTGATGTGTCTGAGCTATTGCTTTAGAAGGACCTCAGATTATATTTTCTGTCCTTCTTCCACAAAACGTGAAGCATTTTCTCCTAGAAATTTCTTTCAGTTTTATTTAAATCATTAAAAGAAAAAAAAATAGTACCTCCCTCAGTCTTGAGCTAAACAAAACCTTTTGTTCTGCTCCAAATTTTTGAAAAATACCAACTACATCAAAATGGAAACTAAAATGTTTTTAATGTTTCAAGCAAAATTCTTGTTTCCTTTTATTTTCCATAGTTCCTCAGTGAAGAATTACTTCGACTTGGCACACTTAGACACTGATTTGAAGATTTTTTTTTAAAAAAAAAAAGAAGAACCCAGGGTTATAGAAGTTTCAGTATCAGGGATAAGTGCTCTGGGACTGCTCTCTAAACTTCACTTGGAGAATTGAAAGAACCAAGGCATTGGCTCAAGCATGAGCTAATGAATTACTTCTGATGTTCAAGGAACAAAAGCAAACAGCAAGGTAATATCCCACTATGTTATTGCTAGAAGCATACTTCAGTCTCATCTGTATGCTGAATAAACATCTTTGGCCTCTTTGCAATGCTACAAACATTTTGTATCACCCATTCTCCCATGAAAAGAACTCTACTGACCATATCTAAATTTGCACTTGGGGAAGTGATTTCGGCGTGGATCTCAGTGCTGTCTTAGAGACTGGTAATGGCTATTTCCCCTGTCTGCCAGAGCTGTTCTTCACATCCTTTCTTTAGTGTCTGAGACAGGAGCAGCTCACCTGCCCTTCCAGCCCTCTGGAGGTGGCAAAGCCCTGAGCAAGACCATGATTATTTCCATGGTCCTTAGATTGTGCTACTTCAGACAGTGGCCAGGTTTGCTTGTGCCCAGCTCTAGCTTTGGATTTTACAAGACTGATGTTCTCAAAATACACAGAATGTGCTCTGTGGCCAAGGATGACTCAGAGGGATGCTGTTAACAGTGCGCCGGGTGGTACAAGTTAGTCCTTGTTCGTGGGAGTCCATGAGCAATTAAAGGAAGAAAATTGTAATTAATGCCAATCAGCATGAGTTCATGGAAAATAGAATGTGACATCTCTCTTTGGTTTAGTTGATAAAAGTGATAGTAGTGTACAAGATTTCTGAGAGACATTTGACTGGGTACCACATGACATTTTGATTAAGGATCTAGAGCAGTATAAAATCAAAAGGGTGTGCATTAAATGGATTAAAACCTGGCTCCCTGACAGGTCTCCAAATGTAACTGTAAATCATCTGCTAGCTGTGTTTTGTTGCAAAGTCCCTCTAGTATTCTTGCATTTAATATCTTTATCAATGACATGGAAGAAAATGTAAAATCACCACTGATGATGATGTAACAAGCCAGGAAGCAGTAAGTAATGAAGAGGACAGGTCACAGATAGGGAGGAATACAGAGCCAGGCTCAAGCAAACAAGTATGGTGATGCAGGTGAATACAAGAACAAAGAATAAAAGCTCCATTTATAGGACGGTGGACTCCAGGAAGCAGGAAGCTGACAAAACTTTTGGAAAAGCTTCTTCAGTAGGCAAAAGTCAGCCAAATGGATGGTTCCTGTGCTGGGCTGTAGCTGAGTGGGAGGATGCTTGGAGGTAAAAAGAGCAGAAGAGGTCTCTAATACATTTGATCCTGATGGCAGTGCTGCTATTGTGAGCAAAAATAGCAATCGGTTGGACAGTGTTCAGGGAAGAGACAGGTAAGTTTTGGAAGGGTGGCAATGCCCCGAGTGATCCCATGTGTTGAGCTACCAGAGCAAAGTTGATAATAGAGTTGGTCCCAGTTTGCAGATGTGGGGAGTGAAGTAGATACTGGGATTTTTTTTGTCTAACAGATCACTGTGCAGCAATTGGAAGCTGAGTGTGGAGGCATTCAGTTGGAGAGAAAGGCTTCAACTTAAGGCTTTAAGGAGTCTGCTTCATCAGGAATTAACTTGTGTTGTCTGGGAGCTTTGGCCCTGTAACTCATGACATACCTGCTTACAGAGTATCAATATCTCAGCAGGATTAAACCAGCATTGCTACAGTGGCACAGCCAGATTGGTGACTGACATCTGCATGTAAATAAAAGCTGAAGTCCTGCTCGTGTTTAAGTCAGTATCAAAATTGCCAATGGTTTGGGGGAGGTAGAACTACCCCTAGAGTTCTTAGACACTTTTTATCCTGGTCTATACACAAAGGCAAAAAACCCTCAAAAATTATTTTTAAACCAATGTAGTACCACTTCCTGGATCAACATCTCAAAACTAATTTAAAACTGCTGTAGGTGGTGTTGGTTGCAACTCCAAGACTTTAGATAGATGTTCACCATGCAAGCAGTTGTGCTAGCTGAAATGTTACCTTACCTATAGCCTTCCCAGCCAAGTGGTTCTTGTCTATCTCAGCTTGAAAAGATTATATCCATCAGAGGGGTTGGGGGTGGCAGCCTCTCCAGGGAGATGGCAGTGAGCATCTTGTGGTCATACTATCAGCTAGCACAGCAAGACCTGGAGGACATGGATGTCCACCACAACCTATATTCACAGCATGAATTAACATTTAGGACTGATTTAAGCATAGTTGCACTGGTGTTCTTATATGGTTAAGTTGTTTGTTAAACAATATCTAAAGCAGTTCAAGTTTTGCTGAGAACAAGCTATTGCCAGGGGTGGCTTTACTGCAGCTTGAAAATAGATTAGGCTAACGCATTTTGTTTTGCAGGATCAGGATAGAGGAATGTACTGACAAGTGGCGCATCAGTCAATGCCAACCATTTATATCTTGCAAGTAGAGGAATGCCTCAGGCAGATTCATTTGGATGTTTTCATAGCAATAGAATGAGGTCCAAGGGAGACTACAACTGACATAATGTGCACACTATACAGTGTGTACCTATTTTAACTTATGTTTGTTTACAAGGCTTTTGGGAACACATTCATGTTTTGGCTAATCTGTCTAGCTGGGCACTGCTTCCAAAAGGAGCAGCATTGCTCTTCGTGCCCCGTCTTGTCTCTTGTGTTGGATGAAGTGACCACACAACCAGTTGAAAAGCTGGATTTGCTTGCTGCTTGGGCAAGTTCTGTTTTGGTGAGCTGGTTTCTGCTTGGATCAGTGAACCAATATAACTTTCAGAGTGGCTGCTCACTATCTACAATCCAAAAGGGTGGGCAGGATTTTTGTGGCAGCCATCAGTTAGAAGAGATGGAGCCTTTCATAACATTGGGCACTCAGTTGCTTTTCTTACTTGGACTCTTTGAGATGGGCATTGCATTATCTTAAATCCCTCTGCATAATAGCAAAGCAGGTTAGTAGCATGTTCTAATGAGCCACATTATGTAAGAAAGCAGTGTGCAAGCATAGTGGCCAGGTTACACAGGAGCAGAGTTAGTAGGCTAAGCAAAGAAGGTAAGTCTAAACTGAAATTAGATGCAGTGCTGTGCAGGGCAGAAAGTCACTGTAAGAGGCATGGCTGCAATTCACCTATCTGCGTGGTCTGTGGTGACACTGGAAGAGCCATCATTTGCCTCTTCCATAATCTGTCACCCATTACTGCTGCCTGGAGCATGCTATTGACAAAATAGTTGAATAACTCTGTCATGGTATTCCTGCCTGCTTAGTTTTTGTTGGAAGTTGTCCTTTGGCCAGCAGTATCTCCATCAACTTCAGGGTCACCTACAATGCTGGGCTGCTGTGGCATCCCAGGTTGGTGGATTGGAGATGTTGATGGAAGAATTGCTTGAGTTAAAGATGAGCGTCTGATGTCAGGGAACTCCTGCCAGTCATTGTTCTGCTGCCTGTGTGGAAACAGGCTGAACTCTGCGGTTTTGCTATGTAACATTCTTATGTAGCTGGCCGAGTCGCCAACATGATAAATGCAATTATTTTTTCCAATTGTTATTTTTGCCCAAAGCATGCAATTGACACTGATGTCTGCTGGGCAGAATGAGAATGTAGCGGCTGCTTACATCCCTGCAGCAGCAAGATGATGTGAAGGCATGAATTGTGACGATGGGAAGCAAACGCTGCCTCATGGCACATGTTGGGGGCAGCCACCAATCCGTGCCTCCGTCAGTCTCACCCTCGGGTGTCAGCAGTCGGGGGTAACCTGCTTTCTTGGTGTCATCAGGGAGGGAAGGATGGAGGTTTCTGGGGGAGCTGCAAACGTGATTTTTGCTGGGAAGGTGGGAGGGAGCTCAGTAAAGTTATGCAATATAGTCAAGGGAGCTGTATTGCACCACCTGGGAGGGAAGCAATGGCGCCAGAGCTGCTTCCCTCTCCCCTACGCCCACGGAGGCCAGCAGCCTCCCTGTCTCCCAACAGGAGTGTTTCCAAAGAGGAAAAAAGGGTTTGGGGCCCTTCCCCAGGGGAGGCAAGTCTTAACTAGACCCTGAGCTTGGGAGGGAGGCACAGCTTTCTTGTAACGATGGGGATGAGATTTTTTTCACAGAGTGGGGGATGATGTGCTGGGCTAATTTGGGCCATCTGCACCCGATGGGAAACCAGCACTGTGGGGTGACTGGTGCTGCTGGCTCCCTGTGCCACAGCTTATTCAGCCGAGTAAAAGGACGGGCCAGCCAAGCTCCCACCGTGGTGGTTAAAGTTTGTTTTAGCCACCTTATCTAATCTTTCTTCTAACTTTTGCTGGGGGAAAGCGTTTATTGCTTATATCGTGTTACTCCATGAGCACTTGCTGGCTGTGGCTGTTTGCGTGTGTATATGTAGATGTGGAGCTGGATAACTTCAGACTTTGCAGTTTTATGGGTCAGTCAATCCAAACTGTTTCCACTGGCAGATGTGGGGATGTGCTGCATTCGTTACCTGTGGGCCATGTGCTATCAGGGTGTAAATCAGCAAAACAGGGCTCTGTTTATACACATAAATTGCCCCAATCTGACAGCTTAATACCCTTTTGACTTTTTACCCTCTGCGGGGGAGAACCTCAAATGTCTTACAGCACTGCTCACCCCAGGGATGACGGCAGCGTGGGGAAACCAGCCCCGCTATAAAAGGAGGGAGCATGCTTTGCTCCTGCGCGTCTTCAGGCTTGGCTGCGTAGCTACCAGCTCCCCGCAGGGGAAAAGCCCTTCTAACAGACCAGTCCAACAGGAAATTATCTGCTCTCCCTTTGCTAAATTACTAGCTGGACAGCCAGTCACAGGGTCCCAAAAATGCCAGCTCCATCTATTCCCCTACGGACATGATTCCCAGGCACGCAAGATCCCAGCTTGGTCACCAGGAGGGCAAACCCACCCGTCCGCCCTTCCCCTGCAGCGCCTTGCGCAAGTCTTGATTTCATCTCTTTTGTGGGACATGAAGGTTACACGGGTGAATTTTCCCCAAGCAATCACAGGGTAAAACCAGCTAGGCTTCCTTTGGCTCCAGCTGAGGGGTTTTGTTGCTCCAGGAGATGCTTAATTTTTTTTCAGCAGATGAGAGGGTGTTTCCAGTGAGATACCAGGGGGTTGATGAGAGGGAAGGGGAAGTGCCAGGATATCACAGCGAAATGGATTGTTGAGACATTTTGAGGAGCTTCCCAAATTTAAATGTAAATGGGAGCAGGGTAAGATTGTTGAAACTGAGATCCCCCTCCCCCCATTTGAAATGTCCTTTTTACTTCCTCCTCTGCTGCCTCCTCCACCTACTTGGAGACCAGCTTGGCTGTATCCAAACCTTTGGTAACTCCCTTGGCTTTTTTCCTTCATTTAGTGCATCCTAAATCTGTCTGTCCTAAACCATCCTAAACACAACCTGGAGAAAGAGAAAGATTCTCTTAATCAGAATTTTTGCTTGTGCTGGCACTGAGCAGCCCTGGTGGGGCTATTAATTTACCCCGTGGTGTTTTCCAAGCCCTCCTCCTCACCAGCATCTGAGCTCTGTAAGAGTATGGCAGCTCCCAGCTCACCTCCATGCTCCCACCCAACCAGGAGCATCCCCAAAACCCTTGCATGAGGAAGAGTCATCTGCAGCAGGCCCTTCCTAACCTGCTTTTAAAGTGCAAGTTGAGGCTGAAAATTGATTCTCTAGGAGACTGACCTTGCGGGACCACCCTTCCCCCTGGCTGATCCCGGGTCAAACGTTCTTAGTTTACAAGTTGCCAACTGCCACGGGTAGCTGGGCTGCTGCCACCTCTGCTCCTCCCTGCCCAAGCAGCAGGAAAAGATCCTGCAGCTGGGATGTTGTACGAAGCAGAAGGTGACCCCATGCCTGCTCCTGGCCTTGCATCCCCTTAGTGCCCAAGAGGTGTCTTTGGTGTAGGAAGGGCTGAGGACTAGCTTGGGTGGCCGGAGAGCTGGTTCTGGTGCTACCCTGTGACTGCAGACATCTCATTTTACCTGGCTGGGAGTACTTCCCTGCTGACACTACTCTATTGGCATTTCTCTGAAAGAGGGGCTGTCAGTTACCACGATTTTAAATTCTCTGCGCAGGGCAGCTTGGATGCTGCTGTTTCTACAGTGCACTTAGGGTGCTTCAGTGAAGCGTGACTTCCCACAGAGAAACATATGAGGCAGCTCAAGGTTGGATGCTCTGGTGTTTAATATCAAGTGAGTGCATGCTGCAGCCTTACTCCCAGCATGGGCTCAGCTTTCTCTTGTCTACCCAGCCCCAGGAAGACTTGTAAGCAGTAGTTTCTTTGAGGACTCTGCCCTTCTGGCAAACTTGGTTGAAACTGGCCAGTGAGTTCAGAAGTTTTATTAGGGGGAGAGACAGACACACCCACAGCACAATCACAAAAGAGTTGTTTCTCTAGGAAACTAGGCTGGGGAAAAAAAAAAGGTTGTTTAAGTAAGCAAATACGTTTCTTGGAGATACTAGAGCAGGAGAGGTGGTAGGGGAAATGTGTGTTTATATAGCTGTTGACCCAGCCTTCTCTTAAGCATAAGTTTCTTGTTTTAAATCTCTTTATCCCTATTATACCCATTTTTATCATGGTGGTTATTAGTTCTAATGAGTTGCTCTGCCCTGCGCTGCTGCCTCCATCTCAGCAACCTCCTGTTTTGCTGCAGGACTCCATGGACTCCAAATAACTTCACACATATAAATGATGAACCCAGTGAGGGAGAGGGATTCGCTGGGCCCGGTGAAGGCAAGGCATACATGTGAACAAAATTAATTAGTGGCTCAAGCTCTCTTATAAAACTCCCATTTCAGGATTTGCAAACTGGCTTCCTCTGTTGGCTCCGAAGCATTAAAGTCACTAATTCCAGGGCAGTAAGGGTCCTTTTGGTCTGAGCTGTCAGCCAAAAATTCAAGTGCCTGTGAGTTGTTCTAGTTTTGCCAAAAATGGGTGCAGCAGTCAGGTGTCCCTTTGATGCGCTTTTGTTTATTTACAAAGAGCCTGAAAGGTCCTGTTCCCCTGAAGGTGGCAGGAAACAGGCAGGGACAGAATTTGGTACCTTGTTCTTCCTGTTAGGGCTGATCTCACATGTAAGTAAACAGCGGGTGTGTGGTGAGCTGCAGCGAAGGCTTTGCTGCGCCTGTCCTCCCATTTTCCACCTCTGGATGCCTGCACGGGTCTCCCTTTCACTTTCCTCCTGGCTGGCTCAATGCAGGAAATCAGGCTGATTAAAAAATAAAGGGGGGGGGGGGGGGGGAGATGACAAATGTGTTTGTTTAAAAACAGGAGAAAAAAAAATTAAAGATCATTTTAATTAGTTTTGAAAAATCTGTGGCGGAGTTGACAGGTGGGCCGACAGGACTCCCTTTCACCAGGTCACCCAACTCAGGGCTTTTCATCTTGCATGCAGAATATTTTGACATTCATTCTTTCTTGGCTCGGTGTGTAGAGCCCAGTGGAACCTGCAGCCTAATTAAATGTAACAATTCCTGAAAATGAGGGTTGTTTTTTTCCTAAGGATAATAATAGAGGTTTTATTTTAAAAAGAGCTAATCTATTTACTCTAGGCTGCCTGCTTCCTGACCTGGCCTCAGCACCTGAGGGGACAGGAACAGAACGAATTAGACAGGGGCTTAGTCACTGGAAAAGATGAGGGTGTTAATGTGTATGTGTGTGTGCACATGTGTCCCCTGTGCTCCACTTGAAGAGTTGAGAGGTAGAAGGTTAGGAGGCTTGGATTTTCCCTGGCAGCTGACATTTTTCTCTTACTTTTGTGGTTTGGTGCTGGATTTTAGCCAGTGTCAGACCCAGTAGGCTCTAAAGGGGCTGAAAGCAGTGCTGCAAGGTCCCTTCTCCAGCTCCTCCACCTCAGTCACCAGCCTGCAGGGAAAGGGGGGCTGGTGGCTTTGCACACCTAGGGCTGTGCAGGTCAGTGGGTAATGATGGAGACTTTGTATCAAAGAGATGCATTAAAGAAGGAGGCAAAGGAGAAGGAAAACATGACTCAGTATTATCGAGGACTGGATGTGCCCAACTATGCACCAGCAATCTGTGGCTCTTGGTATCCAGAGCTTTTACCTACACTGTTTCATTTTGACCATGGTATAGCTCCTGGTTGCTTGAGCACATCCCTGCATCCTGGCCAAGCTCCGTGAGAAAGTCGAGTCAGAGTCATCTGCTTGTGCCTCTCTCTGTGGGTTCCTGGTGCCCTTGTGTCTTGGGTCTGGCAGATGTCATCGCTGCACCTGGGGCTGCACCGCTCAGGCGTTATTGCTCTTGGCTTCCCGTGGGCTGCTTGGCACTGAGGGTGGCTCCAGTGCAAGGGCAGTGAGTTCCTCTTTCACCTCAATGCATAATGCAGTCTCCCAGGCTGATGCAGAGGTGATGGTGGCAAAGGCTGAGGAACACCCCCTACCATCCCATGCATGGTGGATGGCTTCCCTATGCCACTGGGTTTGGCATTGCTCATCAAATCACCTCAAAACTTCCCATCAGCTGATGTGCCCATTACTCAGCCAAAAGTGGCGTGGTGGGACATGAGTGGTGCAAACCACTCACAGACTTTCCCTCTCTCCATTTCCTTCTGCAGCTCCAGGGAGGTCCCCTCCAGCACCAGAAATCAATGCTTTGGGCTGGCTGTGGCAGGATCGGCTAATGGTGCCCAGTGCCTTTCCCAGCCAGCAGCCTGATGGCAGCAATGAATCAGCAGCCAGTGGACTTGTCAAAGGCATTCCTCCACTTTAATCCTATTGACAGGGACTACTGCCTGGAACAGGAACTGCGGGGTGAGCCATGTCAACAGCAGATTCTTATTACAGATAATATTGATGGGGCCTTTACTTGAATAATGAAGGGAAGAGCCCTCTGCTTTGACGTTTGTCTCCAAAACCTAGAATTACTAAGAGTTTAACCATCGGAGGGGAGCTTAAGATAGTTGCATCTTAAAGGATCTGCTTTCTTGTCGCATTCAAGGCTGGGGAAAGGAGTTTAGCCCATACGCTGGGAGCTCTGTGCTGACCTTTTCACTGCTCTTAATAAATGTTACAGTTAAATAAAGTCGGATGGATTTTTCTATCTACTGTAGTGTGTTATCCCCTTTCCGGGGAAAAAAAAGTAAAAAAAACCCAAATCCCTGTTTAATATCACTGTTACTCATTATCTTTGCTAGCTGCAGGGCAAAAGGCAAGGAGGAAGGGCAGGGGCAGGACAATTCAGGTTGCATTATCAGGGTAATTCCTACCATTGCACATGATTTTGTGTGTCTCTGTAAACGGGTGAATCAGGGCTGTTTAAATTGGTTGTGATATTATGGCCAAAGCTCAAACCAGAATCAGCAGCTCTGGAAACGTTTGGGGAAAGTTTTGTTTGTTTTTAATTTACTTTTCTTATTTTCCATTCTTTAAAGGTGGGGGGGGGAAGGGGGCAGAGGGAAACCCCTCTGTCAGGTCTATATTGCTTTGTTCCCTACAGGAGTGGAGACACCAGAGCTGCAGAGGAGAGGCTGCCTGGGAAGTCAAATGAGGGCAGAAAGCAACATCCATTCCCAGGAAATAACCTGTCCTTGCGTATTTCCTCATGTTTGGGATTCAATATTGTGACTGCAAGTACTGTGATGAGAGAAGGTAGGGAAGGAAGATGGGGCTAAATGGTGGCATCTCCATTCTTGGATTTTAAATGTAACTAGGAGCTCAAAGGTGTCCTTCTGAAGCTTTATTCTAGAGACATCTTTAAATTTAGTTTGGACCTCCAGCTCCTGTTGCAACAGATGGGGAAGAGAGCAGGCAAAGTTGGCTTTCAGCCACGTTTATACCTCCCAGATCCTAGAGCTGGGCCAGGACTGAAACAGCAGGTGGTTTAAGTTAGAGCAGCCCCATGGCTGCTCTAACTTAAGCCAGCTGGAATCTCTTCTGGAGCTGGTTCTACCAGCCAAGGTTTGCTGGATTACAGCAGGGCCCTGAAAGCCTCTAGCCCACCCCTGCATGGCCTACACAAGAGGACCAGGGAGCAGATGACATGAAAATGTCAGGGCGGTTCCCAGCTGGTGCTTTAGGACAGCTTTAATTCCTTCACACTGCTACAGAAAATTAATATCTGGTCCAAGGGAGCCTGTTCTCATGGTATTTTTAGTCTGATTTTGAAGACCCTAGGAGTTTTGGATTGCCCTTAAGTTTCTAAATTTTGGGCTTTCTGACTTGAACTGTTAAATATTTTCCATACATAAACAGCAGCCACAAAATTTCAGGTTGGATGACTTGTATTCTAGATTTTTAAAAAAATATGCCAAACACGGCAGAAGAAAAGTAAGATCTTCAAGCGGTCCAGTCACTCTCCTCATCTGAGTGTGTCTCCTCCCTCTGAAACAGGTTCTTGAGACAGGGATGAAGTGGTCTTGTTTGGCACATTTCTTAAAAGTACAAACGAAAGACCCAGCAAGTATGGAAGGGCACATCCTTGGGGTCAGTGAAAGATCCCCTGGCACATGATGGGGTGCATGGGAAGGCAGCCCAAACTCTCTGTGTGCACCCCACACCTCTGAGCATTGTTTGGCTTGCTGTCTGTATCTACAGGCAATGTTTTAACCTTCTCAGATCTTCTGTTTTACCAGAAAAGCCCATGGCTCATGTGGCACTCATTTTCCTGTAAGGATGGACCACCCCAGGACCATCTTTTAAAGCAAATTTGAAACCCTACTGAGCTGCAAGCTGCCTTCCCTTCCAGCCAAGGTTTATGCCGCTTTGCTTCCTGATGGCCAAGATGTGGCATAGAAACTCAGCCCCGCTCCTAACAACAGTGGACACTTGGCCAGGCCTGACATCAGGCGCTGTAGTTACACACGGCGCTTTTCCCAGAAGGGTCAACTCTGGCAAACGCTGGCGGTGGTGTCACCCTGTGCCATTCAGGAGTGGAGCAGGTGCGGGGCTGTGATGTTGTCAACCCTTGGGCCAGGCAGGGAGCAAGCAACGTTGAAGAAAGCATCTGACCAAAGCATATGCCTGAAAAGGACTGTAAAAATACCCATGCATGAGCTCTTGCTCTGCAAGGTTTTCCAGACCAGTAGAGGCTTGCAGCAAGGGGGGAGCAGGGATATTCCCTTAAGGCACTGATGCAGCAGGTAGATCTGTCATAACACCCTGATTAGAAATGTTAATACTCAGCCTTTTTGTCTCAACTAAATGCCTATGAGATCCCACACACCAGGATCTGTGGTGGGGGTCCCTGCCCAGCTGCAACATGGGTCAGCTCCAGCCTGGGACCACGTGCACCAGGCACCTCACAAGGCTAGGGAGAAGCCCCAGTCAGGCTGTGGGAGGTGGTGGGCATGAGCTCAGGAGATGGAGAGATTGAGCAACTTGAAGTTGTCCTTGAGCCTCTCTTAGTGCTGTGGCTGTGGGCATGGCCAGGCCATTTGTGGTCCTGCACTGGGGTGGGTGAGCAGAGCAGTGTGTGGCTCCAAGTTCCCCTTGTCCTGGGGAAATACAACCCTCTCCTCATACACTGGGAACTGAAATCTGACCAGTGCAAGCCATTGGTGGTACCTATGGAATTAGCTGACCCTTCAGCTAACCCCCCAAGGCTCAAAAATCAAGTGGGTCCTTCAGGTCATGAGGGTTTTTTTAATCACCTCCTTACAAATGCACACATACACAGAAAAAAAGAAAAAAAAGATAAATATTGGTTCCCCCATGTTGCTTTTTTTGGTTTGGAGGGTGCTTTATGGTGCACTGAGCTTGTGTTTCTCAGCTTTTCTCTAGAACCTGGAGGCCCATGAACTGCTTGTTCCTTTTTCTTCTCTTTTTAAAATGAAATATGAGATTTTTGCATAATACATTGGAGCAAGAAGCTGGGGAGGGGGTGAAGAAAAACATCAAGTACTGTGGGACTAAAATTGCAAGAGTTGGCAACACTGATTTTTTTTTGTTTTTCTTTCCGTTTTCCAGAGAAAAAGAAAACACCCCCCATTTTGCTGAGGCCCAGCAGGGTGAACAGAGGGAAAAGGTGCTTCAGGGCAGGAAGAAACTGTGAAGAAATAGGTTTGCAAACCCCATTTATATTGGAGTTTTTTAAATTGTCCTGAGAGCTGCCTTCTGGGGACAGCTGTCCTGCTCTGAGGAGGGATCGCAGAGAGATGTGTGTGGGGAGAAGCTGTGTGGGGTTCTCAGGCTGGGACAGGACTCAGGTTGCAGTTGCCTCTTGTTTTGCTTGGGTCTCAGCAGTGCCAGCTCCTCAAGGAGGGCAAGAAGAGGCTGGGAATGCAGAGGCAAGGCTCCATGAAACTCTTTCTCCCCATAGGAGCAACATCTCCTTCTGCCACAGCAGTTCTGGTTGGCCAGAACCAGTCCTGGCAGGCAGAGAGGTGGAAAAGGACTTGCAATCGGTGCTGTTACCCCCAGGCACCCTCCCTGCTAGTCATCTGGAAGTCATGGCAATGCTGCAGTGCCCCCATGCTCAAGGAAGACATGCAGGAGGACCTGAGTCTGTTCTGGATGTGCGCATGGGATGGTGGTACCCAGCCCCAGCTCTGGTGCTTGCAAGATTCCCAAGCCACCAATACCAATCAGTAAGTGGAGGCTCAGCAAAGCAGCATGTTGCCCTTGACATATTGCGTCCCAAGGGATATTGCCCCTGGGTGTAAGGATGCTGGTGTGGTTCTTCACTAATGCGACCGCAGCCAGTATCTACTCCAGGCTGTTTAACAGCAGAAATGAATGCATCTCTCTTGCCTTGGCTGCACGTGGCATGCACAGGGGGACTGTTACTTATTAGCGCTCGCAGTCATTGGCAAGAACTGCTGGAACAGAGGTTGAGCTCCAACTGCTATTCCTGCCTGTCTTCCTTCACTTGTGCTCGTATCTTCCTCAGCCTCATTCCTTTTGGGCTGAAATTTTCCATGCTTCATTTTAGCTCAGTGACATGTTTTTGCTGAAGGTATGGACTGTGGTGGTTGGAGTCCTCTTTGTGGAGCTCCTTGCTAATCTCTGCCCTGTGATGAATATCTCCTTTTGTGTCAGAGGAGACATCAGGCTGAAGAAAATCTTTAGAGGATGGATTCTGATTTATTTACTTGTTTATTTATTTGGAAAAGTGACTTAAAAGTTTACATTTCAGTCAACTGGAACTTAAAAGGAAATCTTTTATTTAGATCTTCCCCAGTGGAAAACTGAGCAGCTCTGGCAAAATTGAAGTTTTTCCATGGAACATTCAGATTTTGTGAAAACTAGACTTTCTACTGAAAAGAATTATTTTGATCATTAGTTTTTGATCTGCTCTACTTTTTAAGGATGATTCAAAAACATAAAGGCAAAAATCTCCACTTCCTATGTCTAATATATCAACTTTTTTTAGCATGACTTCAATCCCATCTCCTTAGCGAGGGGGCTAGAAAAATTATTCAGCTTAAGGAAAAAGCATTTTATCAGTTATGAAGTTGTGGAAATTTAAAACGGGTATCTTAGTGCAAGTATTGGATTTGCAGCTTGCTTTTCTTCCTATCTGGGTCGAGGATACCAGACTTAAAAACCTGCTGTTAACTTAGTTAAGAGTATCTTTGGTGGGAGGCTTCTGATTTGTTGGTGGTGTGTTTTTAAGGACAGCTGAAATACAGAAAAATCTGTTTAGGGCTGAAGGGCTAAAAATTATCTCTGGGAACTGGGAGACCTCCATTCATGGTGATTCTGTAACAGCTACTCCAGGGTCAAATTTATAATTTACGGGAGTTTTGTGGTTTAGTACATGTTTTTCCCCTGGATTTTCAATCTTAAAGATTGTTTTCCTTATACGGCTTTCTTTTTCTTAGAAAGTTAGGATAACCAAATACTAAGCCTAACTAATTAAATCTTCAAAAGTTAGCAAGTTCCAGTCCAAGGATTAATGGCATTACAAAGTTAATACAAGGTCATTTGTGCAAATGTAAAATTTTCTTTTTCCCTCTCTACCCCATTGTGATGGGGCAACTTCTTGAATGTTCAGAGTTTGTCCCCATGAGTACATATCAACTTGGTACTTTCAGACATGCACATACATGTACAAAATTGTTGTAGTCTGTGCACTGAATGCACAATGCAATCAAAATGGCTAATTTGCAAAATGCCGAGAATGCATCATGGTGGATGACTTGATTTCAAACGTTAGAATAAGTGTTAAGAAAGTAATGCTATAGAATCATTTATACGTATTTCAAATGACTCCCACTTAAACGGGAAAAAAATCTTTATAATTAACACAACAGATAAGAGCAACTGTGACACTTTAAATGCAACGTATTTGATTTTGAAGTATAGTTTAAGATTCTGGGGGTGTGTTCAAGAGAGAAAAAAATATGTGCTCCGAGTTGGAAATGAAGCTATGCTATGGATCATATTTAAAAACTGAGCAACCTCACAGAACTCCCCCGTTCTAATGGCCTTCAGCACAGAGCCTCCTAGGAAATGGGTGTGGGGCTAATTGAAAGAGAGCTGACAAAAGGGAGGCCCTACAAGGGAAGGTTTAGCTACAGCTTCTTTTCCATGCCAATAGCCATGCAAGGAGAAGGCATCCAAAGATCTAGCCATGGTGGAAGTAACTCTTGAGGAATGCTATCTCCTTGCAGATTTTAAAATAAAATGCAGGGCCGTTGATGGCTTAAATGTTAGATATAATGGATTTTAACTTGGTCATTGGATGGAGACTCCGTAGCCAGTTCAGTGAATAGTTTTGCTTAGTTTTTGGATGTGTGATCCTAAGTCCTGTGTTGGGCTAAGTTCCTATGGATCCTCTGAAGATACATGAGCAGGAGCTAGAGGTGGATGGTTTTATGGTAGAAAGGGAGAATGGGTATTTCCTGCCAGCGCTTTTATCTGCAGAGCCCATCACCAGGATGAATTAAAAAATACTGATTTCCACAGCACTCTCTTCTCATTTCTTAACTGTTGCTCGGGCAAAGCTGTTATTAATTCAGGAGGAGTCTGCCTGAGCAAGAACTCTCCAGAGTCCAAAATATTTTGCAGCAAGTAAATATAAGAATTATTCACCTACCACATAACAGCATCAGCCTCTGGGTGGAATGCATGGCTGTTTAACAGTGCGCAGAAACGTTTCCCCACAGGTTTAGACAGGAGCTGAAGATTTGTATATACCCAACTGAAACTACAGTTGAAAGTAATAAGCAATAAGATGGGCCCCCTCCCTTGCCTTGGTACTGGATGTGCTCAGAGGGGTGAGCACCACCTACCCGAGTACCACACCACTTCCTCTAGGACGCTAGGAGATTTTTCTGGAGCTCGCCCATATGACCCAGTCCTCCACATGAGATCTGGCAAGATAATCGCTCCAAGTGTCTGGGTAAGTACTGTAAAATGCTTCAAATAAATGAATAGAAATCATCTGCTTCATAAATGCCAAGGGCTTTCAACATGTCGTTTCTTGGTAAACAAAGAATTTCAGCACGACAATATCTTAGGATGTTATTGGCCATATTTGTTCCCTCATGCATATTGGAGCGAATGTGAACAGATTTGCACAGCTATCCTTTATGCCCTTCTTCAGCTCAGAGGTTTTCTCCCTGCTGCAGTGGAGATGAGGGGGCTGCTCAGGCTTCCCTTGGACAGACTGAGCTGCCCCCGGTCCCCAGAACTCCTATTTCTGTGATGGTAAAGGGCAGGTGGAAGTTCTGCTTGTGCTCAGTTTTGTACAAAGTGCCGTATACTATGATTAGAAAAAAAACCAAAACACTTTTTTTTTTTTTTGCGGACATTAGAATGCAATAAAAATATGTGTGTGCTTCCCCCCTCACCCCCCAGCTAAATTGATTACATCTGGTGGCATGAAAAAAAATAGCCAAAATGTCAGACTGAGTCACACAGCCCCCTTGGGCGGTTATATTTATTTCAGGGTTGGAGCACTCCTCACAACAATTTATCCTTGGCTCTCTCTCCCCGCCTTCCCATGTCTGTGCTTACAAACCCCTCTCTGTTCACTAACACTTGTATTTAGCCCCAAGCCTCCTCTTTCTCCTGGTCTTTCCTTTCTCTATCTTTTTCCTCTCCATGTCCTCTGACCTGGCTCCATCCCTCTCCTCTTCCCCTTTGCTACATCAACCACAACCAACCTTATAGCTGCAACTCTTCACTGGGGATAGCAGGGGAAGCTGGAGCACAGACAAAGTTTGATATTTCTGATGCTGTGTCACCTATTTAGTGTCTTGTTTTACATTGCTTGGGGTGAAAGGACATGGTAAAAATGTGTGAGTGAGGTCCCTACTGTGGTTTCCATCATCACTGCAACTGGTGGGTCAGCCAGGGTAGGACCATGCCTGCTAGGGTGGCCATGGCTCCATCTCCAGCCTTGCCTGCTCTCCCTTGCCTGCCCTGACCTGCTACAGTGGTGGAGGTGGATCTGCTGGCTTTCTTTTGGGGGATTATTTTTCAGGCTGGGTTGGTTCACTTGTGTCCCATGTTTCCTCTCTGGTAGAGAGCAACACCAGAAGCATCTGCAGGGTGAGGAGAGTCTGTGCTGCAGTGGGTGGGGAGGACCTCATCTCCAAGTACACAAAATTTCCTCCCCATCTCTCTTCTCAAACCTCATCCCTCTGCCCAAATCACAAGGAGAATGGCCACATCCTGCCTGCAGCCCTGGGGACACCCTACACATCTTGGTCTATAAACCCTGTTATGATCTGCTGTCAGGTTGTGCCTGCTTTCATGCCTGATGCCAACCATAGCTGCAGAAGACCAAGCACCTAGGATCCTCGTGGATGGAAATGGCTGCAGAAATACATTCCTCTGTTTCTTCTCCGTGACAACGAGAAGTCCTGGTCTGGTAGGAGCAGGCACTGAAGCTCTTGATTGCCCTTTCTCTTGGGCTGGAGGATTGCCCTGCATAGAAACACCCCCTTGCTTTCTTCACTGCTCCTACAGGGATCAATGGCAGATGAGGAAGACAGGGTTACTCTCCACTATCTTGGCTGGGAGAGGACTTGAGAAGCTCTTGGCACCACCACCTCTGAGCTTAACAATCTCTGCCTCATCCACTGTGCCTCCTGCTCCCAGCCTGGGCAGCAGGCTCCTGTTATACAGCATGCCACATTTTTCTCCTGTGGTAAATCAGAGCCCTCTGGGATCTGGTATTGTGCTTTTTTTTTTCCCCCAGGTATTTTTGTCTGTGAACCACAGAAAACTGAATAGCAGGAAATGAAGTGCAGATTGAGAACATGGTTGAGTGCACTTGCTAAAATAAAACATTGGGGGGAGGGAGAGATTCTTTTATAAATAGAAAATGAAGTGTGTTTACTTTTTATTGATGAAGCATTTAATTTTGCTGAGGGTTTGAGAGATGTTCTTAGCAGCATCTCAAACTGTGCATTGACTAGAAACGCCAGTCGGTCTTTGGTACAAATATCTTGCTAGGTCGAATTCACCTATTTCGTGGCTGGGAAGGGCAAGGGGATATCAGGATTTTTTGGTAATCTCTGACATGCCACAGTTGTGCCAGGAGGGCCAGAAAACTCCACTGGTATTTTCTCAACCTGGACTAGATGCTAAGATGACCCAAAGGCTTGTTGAGTGGATGCATTTGACAGCAGAAGAGAAAGTCTCTGCCCACTGCCCCTGGCCAGTGTACTTCAACTTTGGCTGGACAGACTTACCCAAGTGGTGATTTTGGTCTCTGTGGTCTGTGTGGCCTTTAGTCTCCATACAGAGTCTGCCAGCAAAGCAGGCCACACCAGAGAGCATCTGCTGAGCTAGTGCAACAAATATAGATACCTGAGCTAGTGATGAACTGGCCCTGCTGAGGAACATAGGTTAACTTGGGTGCTGCCACCACACCGTCATCACTGCTATTGCTGGGATGCTTGCTGAAGGTTATGCCCTGAGCTCTGCATGGCATCACATTGTGTCATGGAGCTGTGCCACAGAGCCTTAGAGCCTTCTTGCTCTCTGTTACACCTCTGACTTTTTTTCTTAAGCAAGGCAAGTAGCACAAGCAAGTGGCAAGTCCAGGATGTGGAGATAAGGCTGTGACCTTTTAGATTATTCTGTTGCTGTACTACAAATGCTGCATGAGTCCAGCCAGGCAGCTGGGTTCTCCTGTGAGGTTAAATGAATCTCATTAAATCAGACGTCTAAAAGTAGCAACCTTTAGTCATCAGTGACCTGAACTGCTTTCACGTAGGGAGTAGACGTCTAGAGTTCATCTTCCATCTCTGGAGCTGTCCTGTGTTTCTGAATCACTGTCTGAAAGATTGTACCTTCATTTGTTTTGATCCAGTGAAGGATTATGAGGCTTCAGAAGCAGAGGAGACCAAGGTGCGTGGAGTCTCCATGACAGGACTGTAGGTCTTTACAAGAAGTATGGGTGCAACCAAGAGGTATGCCCATAATGAATTAAATGAGGCTGCTTTTGTTTGGGCGTTTGTTTGGTCTTAGCTGTGTAAAGTGTCTGGGGAAGCTTTTAAGCACATGTCAAAGTCAGTGAGAGCTAACCCCTTTATTAAAACTTGCTTGAATCTGATCCCAAATGTACAGAAGTTGGACATGCTGGTTGCTTTTCAGAGGGGCAAATTATTGATCATCCAAATGTCTATGCAGCAAAACTGTCATAAAGGAACACCAGGCAAGTGCCCCCATCTCAGCCAGCCTTCGCCCCTTTCCAGCTGTGCCTGTGCAGGGAAAGCCATAGTTCCCTTTAGCCATGAGAGCCAGTGGTGCTGCACGCTGCTGCCTTGCCTTCCAGGCCAGATAACAGTTGAGGATCTGTTGGAAACACTCAAGCTCTTCCACCTGTCCCTAAGGCCATGGAGTAGAGCATGTAGAGATGATCCAGGCCTCTTTGCCTTGTCTATCTTACCTATTTACACCAACTTGCTATTTCCAAAAGTCCTGTCTTGATAACACCTTAGCAGGGGAAAATGTCCAGTTATGTGGCTTCTGATGAAACTGACACCAGCCCAACAGAGGAAACCTCATCTGTGAGGGAACTGCAAGTTCATTTGCCTTCCTTGGGGATAAAAACCTCCTGGAAACTTGTTGTGAGCTCCCACAAGAAGACCAGAATCCTGCCACATGGGAGTTGGTAGTCCCTGTGCTGGCCAGCATGCCGGCGGAAAGTGGAAGGAGGATTCAGGCAGAGAAGAAATTCTAGAGGGGAGAATAGATGCAAGAAATTCCTAGGAATGTTACAGAAATCAACACCCCCCCCTGCTCCTTCCAAACCAACCCACCTAAAAAATGCCGTTTTGTGGGCTATTTTGGAAAGGAGTCCATGCCTGGGGAATTTTTGGCTGATGCTTATGGCTTTTAGAAGTTTCTGGGAGATCAGACGAATAGAAACAGGAACCAGATGGGACTTCTAGCTGCTGGAAAGAAAGGAAGAAAAAAAGGGGGAAAAAAATCCGTCCTTTATTTAAAATGTGAAGAGCACTTGTTCACTTTTGGGGAGTTTCCCCTTCACCCTAGATTTCTGATTTTAAAGTAATTTACCCTAGTTTCTTTATATTCTCTTAGGACATTTATGTCTTTTGTCGTTGTTGCTAGGAATCTTATTTTCAATAGAAAACCATCTATTCTTAGGAGAATTTAAGCCTTTGCCTCACTAGATAAAAAGAAAGTCAGTGGTTGGTTTTGTTCTTGCAGCAGCCTCAACATCCCTTGGCCATTTACTCACCAAGTTTATCTCTGTGAGGCTGCAAAATATGAAAAAAGCCAGAGAAGTAGTAGAGAGTAAAGAGAAGTTGGAGACAGCTCTGAGCTAGCAAAACCAAGCATTTATAGGTCCTGTTTCAGGTAAATGGTCATCAAAGGGTGAGTTGCACCATACTGGAACATATGATAGGCCCAAACGCAGACCTCAGGTACATGGTGCCTGCAGTGACCCAACTTGTCAAGCACGGTGTTGGATTTGTGGTGGCTTGGTTGTTGGGTTTTGGCATTGTGGATCCAAAAGATAGGCCTGGTCCAGTCCCAGGCTCCATTTTATCAGACCTTGGCTCTGGAGGTGGTATAGTTCTGGAAAATATCCCAGAGGCTGAATAAGGGCCAAGGAGCATTTTCCAGCTCCTGGGTCCAAGCTGGACTCTGTGTTGGGAGACGCAGTCCAGCCACAATCTGATGCCATGCTGGGACTTGGGCTCAGTTGTTCTTCATCCTCACAGCCTTTTCTTTCCCGGCTGGTGGGCAACAGGGGACCAGGGTGGCGGGATATGTTACATAGAGCCCCTGCTCTACTAGGGCGAGCCATGAAATCTTATTCCCCAGCTAGCAGGGAGGAAGCAAATTAGATACCAACTTGTAGATGAAGATAATAACTGGATATTACAATACTTGTAAGCTTTGCCACTGATCTTCTTTTAAAGGTTCTGCTTTTAAGGAATTCTTTTAATGGTTAACTACAGGGTTGGGTTTTTTTCCTGTCAGTTTTCCAGATATTTACTTCTTCCTGGAAAAAAATGCACTCTTCCCATGTTCCTATCTTGTTTTATAGTCTTCCTTTTCTTGATAACCATTTCATATAGTTTCTCGTGCCCGCTGATCTGCAGCCATTCCCAAGATAGGATCATCAGTACAAGGCAATGACCCTTGATAAACCTTCACCTGTGGTTTGTAAGTCAGTATGAGAGGAAATCTGTCCCTGGGACTTAAAAATGTGTAAACTGTATTTCTAGGGAACTGATTGGAGGATCCACAAACAATGTTAGTGTGTGCTATGACACTTATTGGTGGTGATGCACAAAGTCAACTGTAGATATTTTAAGACACAATAGTAGATCTTTCATTCACATTTTCAAATGTGTGTGCATTTGAACACATGGCTTTGGTTCCAAGGTTCATCACAGACGGACCTAACTAAGCCAGCTGCTTGAACCCTCTATTATTGTGACCAATTGATTAGATTAGTTTAAATGAAAAAAAATGCCCCAAAATGTAAGACTTTGGGTTTGAGTGTCCAATTTGAATTCTGACTTTCATGGCTTTTTTTTTCCTTTGGCTCAGGCTGGTCCGGCAGGATGTCCCATATTAGAATGCTGCCCAGTTGTTGTTGTTCTTTGTGGTTCCAGTGAGCTGTTTCTTTCAGAAATGTCTGGAAGGAAAGAGACATAGGGGACTTGGTTCACAGGGTTTGTATAAAAGCTTTTTTCTCCCTTTTTTCTCCCTTCTTTTTGCTTCTCATGGATCTGATGTGCAAATGTTCTCAGGAGTAACATGCTGAGATTTTTAAAGCAAAGTGCTTATCACATGACTCAGGTGACTGCTGTCGCAGTTGAAGCAGTATCACCCTAGGAATTTTGTTTGAATTTAGCTTCCAGCTCAAACAAAAGTCATCTGAGTAGGCAAGCTTTTACTGGTTTCACTTTGGCTTCCCACATCAGTTTAATTTGGCCCATGTTTGCTCAGAATGTCTCCAGCTGTCTAGAAACTTGTTCCTAGCTTGCTGGAACATTCACAACTCTTTTGGCCAGAGTGGCCTTAGTTATACAGGCTGGCTGTTGTTTATTTCAGATCATTTTTACTAGCTCTATTATATATAAGGCAGCTCACACAACTGAAAGAGACAAATGCATTGGTTGCTGTCCTTGCATTCGCAGGTTATAAGTTCCTGCTGTCCACAGTGCTCAGGCATGAGATCTGCCAGAGAACACCACCTCATTTTGTTCCATGGGAGATTTTGCTAATGTTTTCTTTTATATTATCACTCTTTTTGTTTCTCTGTTGGAAAGTTTCCATGTGTTTCACACTGAGGACCAAAGTGTCAGAAGATTAAAGGACTGTCTTTTTGCCCAGCTAATATGAATTGGATGCTGAACTGTGCACTACTCAGAAAATGCAATGCCTTCTAAAGAAGTAAGTGGCTGGAAGGAGGCAATGAAAATTCATCAGATTTGCATGACTAATTAGCTTATCCAGCAGTTATTATCCTTGTGTTTACTTGTAATGAGAATCTTCAAAGATTATTCTGTATTGAACACACAGCTAATTTTTTTGCTAATGTAGTTTTTTCCATACCAAGATACTACAGTGATGAGTGCTGTACCTTGACATACATAATTATCTCCTAGACAGGTGTCCATCCTCTGGAGGGTGTTGATCCTGCATCTATCAGTAGGGGACGGACTGCGTGACCACACAGCATAGACTGTGCACAAGACATTTTCTCTTTCCCTGAAATTGGGTCTGATTTTCTGAAGTCGGCAACCAGAGCCCAGCCTTGTTTCATGGGATACAAGTGTTTCTGGATGTCAGGTCCTGGTTTTCAGTTAGTGTGCCTTGAGTTATTCAGCTTCTCAGTTCTTAAAGAAGTTCTCCTTTTGTGGAAGTTATTAATGCACTATAAGGAGAAATCCTCTCTGTATGTCTTTCTAACAGTTTTCTCTGTGTATGGTATGATTTTGTAAGAGAAATGTGACTTCAGCAGTTGTAATTTTCAGCTCTTCCTTACTCATAAAGGTTGAGAGGATATACATTGTCTTCTTTAACAAAATTAAAGGTCATCTTTAAATAGCTCTACAAGTTTCTGTATATCCTACAACTATTTAATGGGGGGCGGGGAGGGAGTGAGGGAGAGTAGTGGTGGTATTAATGTTCATACACCCAAAGCAGGACATAGGAAGCATGTTATGTTTGGATTTTGAAACATTGGGGATTAAAAGTAAAATTTGGAGGATTTTTTTTTTTTATTATTTTGAAGTCCCTGCTATGTCATTCTCTTAGAAGGGTTAGTATAACTGAAAAAGAGGATTGATGTAGTAAAGCTGACTTTTGACAAATCTTCCCAAAAAGCTGGATTTGGTACTGTTCTCTTCCTGCGTGACTCAACCAGGCAGGTTGGTATCAATCATTTCCTGTTTTCTGGCATTCACAAACTTCCACTGGACATATAAAATTTTACATTTACCACAAAAAGGCACCAAATTTTTTTAAAAAAAAAAAAGTCTTCTGAGCCTGATGACGTCTTTATCTCTACAAGGAAACAAATAAAATCTGCATTTGTGACCTAACTTGTTAGCTATACGAAAACTTATGTCTGAACCTGATGTTACTGTAGAAGCCAATTCTGCCAGCTCAGTGATATTTTTCATTTGCCAACAACCTGCAGGGGCGTGCTGTGGATGCATTTTGCCCAGAATCAAAGTTCCTGATGCGTTTGGCACTTTTATCTTCACCTACTTCAGACTGAACGAAAGGTGGGAACTGCTGTCCTCTCCAAGCACTCAGCCATCATTCCTGTAAGTTTGCTATAGAGCTTATAGAAAATATTGTCTCCGCGTTGCCTGGAGCACATTCAGAATGTTTGCTGCCTGGACAGTGAAAGCAGTGATATTATTTCCTTTGAGTCATGCTTAGATTTCTGCAGTGCTCTCCATCCCTTGGTTCTCACAGGTTCCCTGAGCTGGAGTTTCACAAAAAGGATGTTCCCAAAGCATCTCAGGACAGCCTGGTCCGTGGGGTGCATCCGCCCCAGGGAAGATGGAGAGGACAAGTGCTGAAGATGACAACGGGTCCAGCTCTGCTCCAGGAAAGCCTGAACAGCCTCAATTCAGCGAAGGCCACCGGTTGCTCGCCTCCAAGCGCCCAGACAGCCCTGGGAGGAGACGCACCCCTACAGAGTGCGGTTAAGTGCTTTGCTGAACAGGGGCCAACGTCCAGCGTGGAGCCACCCCGCTCCCGCCGGCTCCCTCTTTGGCGCCGCACCGTGGAGTCGGCCCTCGGCTCGCGCTGGAGGACGTTACGAAATCCTGGCTCTGACAGAGAGCAGATGCATTATTGGGAAGCCCTCGGGTCATGAGAGGGCTAATAGTCACATTCCTGCCTGGGATGGCGAAAGATTTACGCCGGGCGATCGCTCGCCTCGCCCTGCACCAGGCCGGCTCCCTACTTCACCGGCCCCCTCGGCTTTAATTGTTGTGTTAATGGCCCTTTTATTTGAAGCAGATCCCCTGGCTTACAGAGGAGAATGTCATTATGTCGTATTTTAGATGTATTTACATTCTCCTTGCCACAGGGATAACGTTCTAATTATTTTCTATAGCTGACAGCACCAGCGTCTCTGGTATTAGGGACCCCTTAGACCTGATTACATGGTCTGTTTTTCTTCAAATCACCCACAAATGACAGTGTGGAGCAGGTTTATTATCAATTGACGTACCTTTGCTTAACGCAACTTGCTCCCGAAACAAATGTCTTGAAAAGATAATACATGTTTAGAGCATGTCTCTTTGCTTGCGTGAAGGCAGATGGGTTTAAGAGGTCAAAGCAATGGTTGACCCCTCCTGACTCCTCAGACTTCACCGCACAGCTCTGGCCTGGGTGCATGGAGGCAGCGCAGTGCCGCATAGCATTTTCTGTGCAAACTGTACACAAAGGCCGTCAAAAAGCACTGCTGTAAGTTTTAGAGCTACTGTGTCAAATGGGAGAAAAAGACAGCGTGGGAAGGAGATGGAGGTGCAGAGGGAAAGGAGGGAGAAATGGAGGGTGTTAGCTTAGTTTTGCTATGAGGTGTAGAGGGTATCAGGGTCTGGTCTAGATGGTGGGGTCGTGCCTATGTGAGTTTTTAGGGGAGGAGTCAGAGCTCCTCACTGGAGAGCACTGTGCAACATGCAGGGGACACGATGGACAGGGGGGTGAAAGGAGATGCCTAGCAGTAGGGTGTGTGGGGCTGGTGGATGGAGGTTGGGGACTGCATGGAGAAGAGTTGCAATGGAAGACGAGACAGGAGAAGCCTGACAGCTTGACGAGAGGAGATTGGATGGGGACCATCACAGAGCTGGAGACGAGAGCAGAGAGGTGGCTTCAGAATAAGGGACAATGCCCAGGAGTTGGCCAGGGAGGTGCGGGAGCACACAGAAGTAGGGACAGCAATTGAGATAAGGAGAGTGAGAGACAGTTATTAGAACAGAATGATTTGATTTATTCCAAGCCATTTATTCACCAAATTTTCCCCCTGAGATCTTAAACAGACTGAAGTGGTTTCAAATGTTGTCATTATTTAGAACAATTCAACAAAATGTTTGTTGCTTTGAAAAAAAGGGAGGGGTGAGGGATGGAGAACAGAAAGAAAGGAAAAATAAAAGCCTGGATGGTCTGGTGTGCCACATTTGAATTTTATTGCTGAATTGGGATGGGTCAAGAAAAATTACTCTTTCTGTTTTCTGAGTGGGAGTTTCACTTACAAAGCTGCTTCTGATGTGAATGCTTACCCAAGCTCAGATGCAGTCTCCATGTGTATTCAAACATGAAATGGTAAAAAGCAAGTATATGTGCTAGTCACACCCTGTCGAGGAAATATTTGTGCACCAGGACATCTCAACATGGAGTCAATTTCGTTACAAAATTCAGGCACATCTTCATGGAGACTTTTCCCCTTGCAGCTCTAGAGATTATTTTATACTTAGAGCTGCTGGGCACGCAAGGCATTTTAAAAGTGAATGGAAAGGCAAAAACTCTGCCCCGAGGGAATTACAATTTAAGTCAGACCAAAGCAGAGTGAGAATGCTGGCTGCATGGCATTAAAAACCAGGTGGTTTTTAATTTGGAAGGCTAAGGATTCCACTAAGTTATTTAGTTTTATCATGTGTGCATGCATAGCTTCTGGAGCCGTTTTTAGCCTTAGCTTAAAAGAAATGGGTCTCACTCCTTCCCCAACAACACTGAAGCCTATCTGCAAGGTTCAGTGAGAGGTGGCAGAAGGGTAGAGGTCTCAAAGGTACTGTTTTCCTGGTTTGTTTTGTGAAAATAAAAGGCAAGTGGACGAGAAGCAACCAAACCATTATTTCAACTGAAAGAAAAGCTTCTGCAAGAGCAGTAGTACTAGTGTTCAAAAAGTATGAGAGAGAAGAAAAGAAGGATAGATGCTTTCTTGCAGCCATTGTGGATGCAGCCGTTGGAGGAGTTTCCATCACAGCATGTACGTGAGAGTTGTACCTTTTAGACACAGGTTAATTCAACCATGGGAACATGAAGTCCAGGAAAACAGGATCCTTATTTCCACCTCTCTTGAAGCTACCTCTTTGTTTTTAATTTACTTGTATGCATTTGGTGGATGGCAGTTTGGGGGTGCCTCTTTCAGCTCAAAGAACCGTGAATGAGCAAAGCATCTCCTGCCTCTGCTGGAGAGCATTTCCAGGGTGGAGGCGCTGATGGGTCATCCAGTTAGCCACAGTGCAAACAGGAGCTAGAGAGAGGATGAGTTACAATTTTCTTACTACTGTTTTTATGTTGGACTGAGCAATAGAACTGAGTATCTGCTATTGAGTTCGGTCGATTTGATTAATCTGTTGGTCTCAGTATGGGATAAGGAATGACAAAATGTGGGACTGGTTCTGTACCAATGTCCATTTGTGGAGTTTCATTTGAGAATATTCAAGTATGTGTGTCCTGTGTGGATTTGCTGCCCTGTGAATGTATGAGCTGTAATGAGGTGGATGCTACTGGAAAGCAAAGGTTTAATTAGCTCTGCTCTTTCAATACTTTCCTAAAGTACATTTCAAACCATACTTAGCTGTGAAATCAGTCATCAATGCTGTGTTTGATGGTTACAGAGGTTGTGTGGTTTTCTTTATCTTTTTTCTGAGGAGCTCCTGATCAGATGACTTAATTTTCAGAACACAGCACAAAAGAATAAATTGCAAGTACTCTGTGAATTATTAAAGCAGAATATTATTAATAACTTGAAATAGGAAATGTATGCTAGAAGTTTGCGTTAATGTTGGCTAATTGTCCAGTAGCAGAAAGGAAAAGAAAGGTTAAATTGATTAGTTCAGCTTGTTTATTAGACCTTTTTTGCTGATAACTTTGGGATAGGTGTGCTTGGCAAACCATATGTTAGTGCGAAGACCATAGCAGAGATCTGGGAGTCTGGTTTATTTTCTAAAATAAAACTGATTGGATCACAGCACTGATTGATAAAAAAAGCAGTGTAATATGTTTCTGTAGGCCTTTTCTCTGAGTGAGTCACCAGCTATATTGATACAGTGCTCTTCTGAAGGGCTCAATATATAGTGCAACAGAAAGATAAGGGGGACAATAGTTTTGCCAGAAACACTATAAGACTCTGGACGTGCACACCAAGACATGCAGGAGCAAAACTCTAGAAAAGTTTAGAATCCATAAATTACTTCTCATGAAGCCCAGGAATGAGAGCACCGGCAGGAGCCGTGGTGTGGACAGACTCAGGGCACTATACCGCCACCACATAAGGAATCCCCTTCTATGCTGTAGCACCACCATCGTTATCTCCACTCCAGTGGGCTCTTGGCTGGTAGAGACTCACAAGTCACACTTCTGCATGGAGTTCACTTTATCTTCATCAGGACGTTGGAGGGCTGAGTCAGCCCTGCTGGGATTTGCACCAGTGGTTCCAGGAAGTCTGGGTATTTCAAACCTTAGGCTTAGACCTCTAATCACCCCCTTATCTAAACTGCCTAACATCTGAGTCTGCAAAATTGGGTTAAAAATCTCACACAAACACACTTTCCCCAGCGGCATTTTTGTATTCGTTTGCCAGTGGAGCCCAGGACTAGAGAAGGGCACAGAAGATTCAGCTTTGAAATCAGAGGTTTAACCAAAGTGTTGCATGAAGGCCTGGTCCTTTCTTGATTGATGGCTTGCTTACTGCTTGCTGACAGATGGAGAGGTTTGCCCTTTGGGGCAGAAACCCAGAGGTAATAGAAAGGCAAGTGTTGACCCTCTTGGACCATAAGTTTAGAGGAAACCAGTTCTTTTAAATTAATTTCTGCATTTGCTGGGGATGGAAGGGGTTGATTGCTTTCTTGTAACATAAAGAAATACTCTCATCCTAAAACTTACTGCTCAATACATGCAGAAATTGTTTAAATTGTCCAAGGTGTATTTTGCAACCCAAGTATTCAAAGACAAATGGTATGAGGTCCTACATTAGGCTAGCATCTCTGAATCCCTCCCTAGGTAACTTTTTCAACCTCACTTGGCCACAAAGCCTAAAGAGCTGAGATATGAAATTCTTACAGGTTTTGTAAGAATAGCTGGCTGAATGGGGATGACAGTCTAAATTGGTACCTCTGTCAGGAAAAGGTCACACTGTTAATTCACTCCTTATCATACAACAGAGGATCCTAAGCAGAGGTTGGGTCAAGGGGAGGCAAAAACTCTCACTTTATCAACCATCTCATTGTGCAGTGGCACCTTAAAGAACAAACAGGCTTTATTTGTTCCCCATCTCTCAGAGCTGCTTGCTTATATGGCTTTTTCACTGATAACTTATGTCCATGTGGAAGTTCTTCTTTATCTTCACTTTAGTTCTGTCACTGAAGGAAAGGAGCATCCCATGTCTTGATGCTACATTGAATGTGGTGATAGAACAGAAAGGAAACTTTCCAGTTTTGTCCTCTAGTCAAGAAAGAGGACTGGTAGAAGTAATTCCTCACAAATCAGTGCTTTTCTATCTTTGGCTTCTTTCAGAGTATCTCTGAGCAGATGTATTATAAATTTCTCATTTTAACCAATGTTAGTGAATCTCTGGAGAAACCGACTGGTGTTTGCTGCCCATCTATAGTAGTTAAGCCAGGTTCCTCTGTTCTGATGTATCAGATAGGGTGACTGATGATGTTTGTAAATGTAAATTTTAAGTTTCCTCAAATTCTAGTGTGTAAAGCTTCAAAATAGTCATTTTCTATAAACATTGTTGCTTGAAAAAGTCTTGCCACTTGAATATCTGGTGAAGATGAATGCAGATTGCATGCAGAGTTGGCAAAGAGGCACCCGTCTATAAACATACAGTTACTATTCATGGAAGATCTCTTTTATCCTCTTTCCAGTTGTACAAACACACCACCACCACCACCCCCGGCAATATTGCATTGTAAATTACCTTCCTTTTAAAAGCCCTCTCCCCTTAGTGCTTTTCATTCAGGAGATGGGAGACAGCCCTGGGCTTGTTGTCTTCAGATCAAATACAAGCTGCAGACTCTGGGTATTCACCTGAATTATATGAACCTCTGTGCCTTAGCTATTTACTTGTTGTGATACATTTCCTTTTCTTGATTAACTAAGCTCTGAAAAGACACATCTGTTTCAGCATTGCCCCCTCAAGGCAGTCCATCAGCCCTCTGTTTTGTAGCATTTTTCTCTTACCTTTTCCTCGCCTTACCCTCTGTGGTCTGCTGTGTTTTTTGTCTCGTGTTCATGATTTGCGTTAGGCTCCTGGGGCATGGACTCTGTTGTGGTCGTTGCCTGTGGAAAGCCATCTACTGTGCAATGGATATAAGAACTATTTAGGGACATGCAAGTGCTGCAGTCCATTTTGTTGGCTGAAGCCCCAAAGGTTGAGCTGGTGGCTGTTTCTTATTAGTTACACAGTGCCTATCTATAGACTCCTACAATGCTGCAAGCTCTGGGTATCCTCCGTTTTGTACTAATTTTACTGGTGTTCAGCATCCTCAGCATCAGACAGGTCTGACCCCCAATCATATACTAACATACCAGCACCCCTTAGCATTTTAAATATATGACTGAATGCTACTTTTAATACTTTTTAATAGAAACTGAACAGAACCATGATTTGCAGATAAATAAATACAACATCATTTATTAGGATACACTATTGGACCCTCCACAGGGTATTTCTCTCTGTTATACTATCTAAGTACTGGGGAAGTTTATTGCATATTTTACCGTGTGGCATCCAAAAATCCTCTTTAAATAGCTGTCGATTTGTACCTAGGAATCATTTTAGGGAGAAAGGAGAGCAGGAATGTCCTAGGCTGATCCTTTGATCATGGGGACCCCTTAGGAAAATTGGTGTTTCTCCAGCACCCTGGGCCAGAGCTGGCATCTCTCTGCAGCAGGGCTGCCCCCGGCCCTTGCCACAGCCCATGCCCTGCGGTCCTCTCTGCAGCAAAAGCAGTGAGGAGGTTTGCCCGGCAGTGGTTGTGTCTGCTGCTGTATTCTACTCTCAGGCCTCTCTTGCCCTTTGAAGATTCCCCATTGTTTGGGCTATTAACATACTTTCGGGGTGGATGTTTATCTTTTTTGAAACTTTTACGGCAGGCGCATTGTTAAAGAAAACCCCGAGAAGCTCTTTGCAAGAAAGCACCACTGGAGCCCTTTGGTGAGCGTAATGCAACTCTGAGCAGCTCTTCCCTGTATTTGATCAGCTTCTAATACCTAACAGTTCTGTGAGTAAACATTTATAGATCAAATCAAAAGCTCGCAAAAGGAAGCATTCTCGATAGATTAGAAGCTAAACTGATCTAAATTAGAACAGATGCAGAGATAACCTTGCCTGGCTAAAAAGCATATACTATCAGTTGCACACAGATAATTAAATGAATGAGCCCTTTTCTATTGAACAACTGATGTGCAATTGATAAACTTAATTAATAATTAACTTTTTAATTAAATATCAATTTAAAACAAGTGTGGTAATATGCCACTCGCATTTAATTTTGCTGCCTTTTCTTCATTAAAGAACTGTCAATAGGGTTACAGGTATCTGTTTAAGATGCCTCTGTGCACTGCACAGGGAATAAATGTGTCCGCTGGGCACTTGCCAGTGAAGAGATGGTGATAAACAGCAGCAACCAGAGACAAAGCCAGCATGCAACTTCAGAGAGTCAGAAGGAACCACAGATAAATGGCAGATCCCTGGCCATGGCTTTCTTAGCAGCAGAAGGCCTGCCTGGGTTTACGCCCTTGTTCACTATTAAAAGAGGTGGCAACGGGTGTAGAAGAGTTGAGCCCTCCTCGTAACAACTCTTCAGAAAGAAGTTCCTTCCCAGGTTTATGAATTAAGTGGCTGGATGAAGCCAAGACTGAACATCTAAACCCTGGCCTATGTTTTGCGGGGAGAGAGATCCATCAGTTATTGCCTTGTTTCTGCAAAACAATCCTGAATAAGTGAGGGGAAGCTGTGATCTTTTTGCATGTGTCTTCTCACATGATGCCTTAGTGCAATTCCTATCAGTGCTAATGGGGTAATTGGCTCCCCTCAATGTGAACTCCCTATAATGCATCCATGTAACTTGATTTGAGAGTGTAAATCCCATTAGCGTGAATGGCGATCTTTTCTGTCTCTAATTTACCCATTTGATCCTGCAAGCACTAAGAGCCGATCTCGTCTCCCTTTGAAAGCAATAAATAGGCATCTGACTTCCGCTAAATGGTGTTTGCAAACGTGCATGACGGTATCACACCTCCGGGTTGGTGCCCCTCTCTGTGCCCCTCCCGTGAGTCTGCCCTTGCAAACAGCTGTGCAAAAGGGATATTGCTGCAGGGCTGCCATCGAATGCCTGCTTTTCGTCTGGCTCCCCAGGGCAGCCCCTGCTCTCAGCCACATGCGGCAGCTGTGTGGCTGCATCCAAGCAGCGTGGGATGGCAGCGGGTGCATAGGGCTCCCAAGTAATCTGGATGCTTTCTGGGGGTGCCTGTAATCAGATGCTAGAGTGCTGGAGTCATAGAAGTTACTCGGTCCACTGGCTGCCACTGTAGTTGGATACTGGACATTTGGAGATTATGAATAAACACACTGCATCGAATGAGAATAATAAGGCAGCTAGTGGCTTCTTTGCTGCAGACTTTCCCATCCACCAAGTCCATGCCTCACCCTAACCGTGCTCCTTCATTTTTCCCCTCTGTTTAAAAAACTATCTAGAGAGCTTAGCTGTGATTTATGTACCTGAATACAACAAAAAAGACTTGAGGCAAACAGCTCCTGTGTAGCCTTGGTGTTTGAGATGGTTCCTTCCACATACCTACTAAGCACTTACAAGGAGCAAAGAAATATGCAGAAGGCAGGAAATAGGGTTTGCAAACTGGGAAAAAAAGATGAAAGGCTGCAAGAAACATTTCCAGCGACCCTGCTCCTGCTAGCAAGAAGGAGAAATATTTGAGCACCTCACTGAGGATGTAAGAAAAACTTTCCACTGTGGCGGAAGATCTAAGTGGAGATTAAGGGTTGCTTTTTTGTTGTTGTTGTTAATGTCTTGATTTGTTTCCAACTGAAATAAGTAGGGTAGAGGATAAGCCAATGGGCTCTTGACAGTTCTGCAATGTGGGGTTTGAAGCCAATTGGAAATGAGACCTCAGAAGGTACCATCATGGACCAGACACCAGACACCTATCCGGTCGGAATACACTGTCGATGAAAAGATGATTTCTTTTCCGGCTCTGCCTCATAAGAGGATATTCTCGCTTCTCCACATGTGAAGGGAAGATGGGTCCCTCCCGTGGGGAATGTTGCTGCTGGCCACCACTTCCTTTCTGAAAGCCCCATTTGAAAAGGAGGAAATAGTTGGTGGAGGAAGTTCCTGAAAAGGAATCTTTCAAATCCTTATTTTTGTCAGGTATTTTTCAGGGGATACCCAATACGATGGAAATAATTGGTGTGGCTGCCTCAAGCGATGGAAAAATTGCAGAAAACTGCAAAGGGTGTGACAGCAAGAAAACCGGCTTATTCTCCATTTATTGTACAATATTTATCATCAACCCGTTTTGTATATTTTGCTTTCTTTTGTGTAATCTTATCATCACTGGGGTTGAAAACGATGTAATTTTTGCTCCTTTGAGTAGCTGCCAAAAAAGCACTTACGTCGGAGTATTAGTGTATCATTTGGCTAGCACATCACATAATGGTTTTTTTACAGCAAGTATTTAACCATGTTTTCATCCTGTGGGAAAGAATGATGGGTCTGTTTTGTAAAAATAAGACCTTGTGGCGATGTGGACATGCAAGAGATAGAAACATAATGCAACAAATTAGTTTCAACACACAGAAATGAAGTAGTCCAGGCTCAATATACATTCAGCAGTGCTGGTTTCTCTCTCTCTCTTTTGTCTCTCCTTTTTTCTCTTATTCTGAAATGTATTGTTGGATTTTATGGGAAAACTTTGCAAGCAGAAACTATTAAAATTCAATGAGCCACCTACTTGGTTTGGGCACGCAAGATGTTATACTTGTATACATACATATGTTTGTGTATGTACACATATGTTTGTGTATATGTGTATGCACACATATAGGTAAAAATAGTATTTATGAGTGCATGTGTGAAAGAGAGAGAGAGTAGTTGTGGGCACCAAGCAGATATGATCAAATTCATCCATTTTGTGTGACTCAATGCAAGTTCATGGCATTATAGAAAGAACCAAATTAGCTTTATTACAGGCTGAAAAGATACTTTGGTTTTTAGGAACAGAAACACTATTGTGAAACAGGAGAAATCTGTTCATTCTAATTTCATCACAGAAAATGAAGACCTGGAGCAAAAAATAATTTTTCTTTAGGTGCTTCAGAATTGATCAAGCAGTTAATCATTACAATTTGAGGTGATCCCATCAAATCCCTCCCAAATAGTGGTTAAGTGAGTCTCTATTATAATCTGAAACCTGCCATTAACTTGAAAACCATTTGTGCTGCGATCCACATCTTCCCAATCTGTGTGTTTTGCAACCTGCCCCCAATAACGGTCAGTCTCACCTCTGCCAGAAAAAAGTTAGAGTTGCTGTTTTAAAGTTCTCCCATTTCTAAACTTTATTCTTTTTATTAAAATATCCCAGTGAGTTCTGACTAAAGTTTCTTTTTCTCTGTATGTAAAAATTCACCAGGATGTCTCTCAGCTTTTGCCAAGTAACCATATCATCTGTTTGATGTCCACCTTCCTTCTTTCCAGCAGCCGCTTACCCTTTTGTGCAGTTACATGCACATTTGTATTTTGTCATGTCTGAATTCAGAACCAGAGTCTGGAGATGCCAAGTACGTGCCTAACTTGACTTTTGTGAAAAGGAGTGGAGTTGAGCATATGGCTACATGGTTCCTATGTAAAATAAAAAATGCCATTCAGCAAATTTATTAGGGCTTTATAGTGAATTATCTTCAGTAGTTGCACTAAAATACAACTCAGAAAAGAAGACTCCATAGCAGAGACTACCTAATGGAATAGGCTTTTTGCATGTTTTGTCTTTGCTGGCTAATTTACAGCATTCCATAACTTCCAAAAACATCTCTGAATTGTCCTCTGAAAGCCTTTCATCCTGAAAGGTACTAGGAAACCACACTGTTTGCTGGCATTGGCATGAGTCAGGGTGCTCAAAAGCTGCCCTTTGGGTGCCCAGGTCGTTCCTTTGAATCAAGGGGTTTTATCATAACAAAAACACACTTAGGGAGGGTTTCTCCAGACTGCTTTAGTACTTCGGGACTATTCTGCTTCGAAAAACTGGAAAGCCCCTGTTGCACTACCATAAACTAGTCATTAGAAAAACGAGATGGAAGAGGGGGGATGGATACTATCTTACATGTCTCCAGTCCCACTAAGGAGCATGCATGAACTATGGCTTGCAGGAGGAAGATGTGCCCAGTGTTTTCCTACTCAGTTTCCTCTCCTAACCAATCTTGCTTTAGGTGTGAGCAGGGTTTCACCTTTCCTGTGCTGTAAGAAGAGTGATTAAAAGCAAATGAGAGAAGGTGAGTCAACAGTGACTAAAGACCACGTATAAATTCCTAACAAATGGCTGGCATGGGAGATAAATAGAAGAAACATGAAGGAGCCTGATTTTACTCTGAGCAACACTTTATCTTCACAGAGACGTCACCACTGTGTTATATCATTTCCTCTCCAGATATGGCCATGGAAGAGCAAGCCCTTCCCATAATGGGACGGCACAACCAATTGGGATATTTTTCATGGCTGCCTTGGGAGTGCTATCAACCATAACAGAGCAAAGATTCAGGGCAAGAGGTGTAAAGCAGGGAGAAGAGCTAATAAATTACCTTTGCAATAGTGTGATCAAGCTAAGCCCACCAAAAAAAATGATAGGTGAGGTAAGAGTTTGTTCAGGAGCTGTGTCCTGCCTGAAGGGTATAACCAAGCAGTCAGGTAGATAGGAACAAACTTGCAACACTGGATTTTTTTTTTGAGGGCTTGTGTTATCCTTGATAAAAATCTTGTTGGTATTTGGGGCAAAATGGCTCTACTGGACATTTAGACTGGCTCTGCCTATGCTCTTCCGTTACTTCTCTGCCAAAATCCTGGCTCTTTTTTATTCTTACTCCATATAAAATGCTCTGGCCTGGATACATCCCTCAAACTTTTAGGCATATTTTTTTGCAACACCTGTGCAGAAGCGACTCTGCTCCTAGCGGGACTAAGCTCCTTCAGGGCCCCCCATCCCATGCTGTGCCAGCCCTGCATAAACTGCTGCTAAGCCCTGTTCCCTGCTAAGCCCCTGCTGTGTGGGTGCCCTTCTCTGCTGCTGGATCAGGCCCTGTGCAAAGTCCAAACATGTGCAGCCTGGACACAGCAGTGACGGTCACTGTAGGGCTGCACATATCTCTAGCCTTCCTTGTAAAAGTCTCCAGAATAGATGACTTATGCAGAAAGAGGATCAAATAAAATTTAAACTTCTAGAAGAAGCCCTGTTTATTTGATATTTTTGCTGGAGAAACACCCCCTTTACCCCCAGTTAATTCACACTGATTTTTAGAAAATAAGCTCTTTTGCAGGATCTTGCAAGATGGCAGGAGCCAAAGGACTGAGCAGAGCCTTGTGTTGCAGTTAGAGTTCAAAAAGGTGAGTTCCCCTGAGAGGGAAAGATTGGTTTTCTTGTTTAATGTCATCTGTTGTTTAAACTTAGGGATTTGAAGCGTTCATTTCACTTTTCTTTTTTTCTAAATATGTTTATCTTCATGTCTGAAATATTTTGTGAACTTTGCTTTTTCTGTCCCTGTGAAGGGTATCTTTTAGATAAGTTCTTGTTGCTTGTGTTTCCCATCTATAATTGCAGGGATGTAAGAGAAAGAATGCGCATTTTCATAAAGCAGTCATCTGACATGAAATTATGGTAAATGTATTTGCTCTGCCTGTTCCCTCTTTATATTGACTTTCCATTAATATCCTGGCATAAACATACATATGCATGTATATATTTATGCATTGCCATGACTGGCAACAGATAAAATAGGCTAATGATACAGAATGTTGAGGGGTGGGGGCCAGTTCCAAACTCTTTAATGTGTTTTTCTAAACTTTTTGACCACTTAAGTGGGTATAAACAAGCACGTGACAACTATGTTCACTCAGAGCCAGATGAAGGATTTAAATTTCAGTTTTCAGATGATAAATGCTGCAATGAGTGATGCAAGTGATGAAAATTAGTTGCAGAAAATTAAAAAAAATGTATCCAAAACCATTGCAGACTCTTTACTTGCTGTTTGCAGGGAGAAAGCAAAATTCATTAAATAAACAATTAGATCCAAATTATTTGTCCAGTTGCTGAAGGAGCTAACAGGGTGCCTGGACTTGTGTACTAGTTTGGTTACACCTTTAATAATGAAGAGAGCAATGCAGAAAAGGTGGGATTTTTCTTAGAAGGAAGCACAAGAAATTCCTGAGATGTTATATTCTTTTCCTGAAATTTCCAAACTGGCATTGCCAAAAATCATGGCTGACGCACTCAGCAGAGAGTAAACAAGGCTGGTCAATGCAGCGGGGCAAGGAGTGCTGCAGCACAGCATTGGGTCCTCGCGCCTGCCATGCAAGGGTGTCGGGAGAGCTTCGCATGGTCCTCTCTGCTGCAATACAACCAAACTGCTTTGATCCTTTTCCACCATGAGGGGAAAGGGATGGCACAAAGTGCTTGGAGGGTTGTTGGTGCTGCCCCTTCAGGGATGGCCATGGGGCTGCTGGTGCTGCTGGTGGTCTGCATGCACCAGCCTCACCACCTGTGTTGGTAAGAAAAGGCTAAAAGGCTTTTCCAGTCTAAAAATAAGCAGCTGGTGTCAGGAGTCTGCTCATGGGAGCATGTGTCTGATATGTAATTTGAACTTGATTGCAAGGGCCTTGTAACCTCTCCTGGAGCCACTGCTGCCATCCTGGAGCCAGCTCCCCTCTCCCCCAGGTGACTAGGCTGTTTGAAAAACTGGGCTCTGCTGTGCCCCGGACTTGGTCCAGGTATGCTCCAGCCTCCCACCCACCACCTGGGGAGTTATTGGGCAGAGATGGCTCATGGTGCATTACCCTGTTTTAACTCCTTTCCCACTGCTTTGCATTGAGTTACTGAAACCCATTTGTTTGGCAACTGCCAAAACTTGACACTAATGAGGATGAGCAAGGGAAGGGAGAGACCTGTTGTTTCCAAGGGTGAATCTTAACTGCAAAAACTTGATGTTTGCTGCAGACCCCTTTGGCAAAGCTGTTGGTGTCTCGGGATGCTGCTGTTATGAATGAGGCCAACTTGGAAATTAGTTTCTGGATCTTATCATCCTTGCTTGGAATAATTTGGATCTGCAGTGCTTGACCTGAAAATGACAAGGAGAAATTTTTCCTTGCATATTGCTTATGTGCACTGGATGGGACCTTTCCTGGTCCAGACTTTTAATCCAGACATTTAGTTAGAAGAAAAGTGGTACTAATAGGGATATGGGCCAATGAATTTTGGTGTTCATCCCATCACCGAAGTGCTGATGCACAAGTCAGACTGTAACCCTGCTCGTGGGACTGGCTGAGAACGGTTTCCATGCAGCTCAGAGAAGCTATGTCCATCTTGGTCCCATTTTATAGCATGAAAATCAGAGTGGTTTTGGAATATGTAGTTGGAAAATCAGGTGCAGCATTGATCCAATTTCCATTTTGTCCAAATAACCAGATCTTAGAGAGGGGGGCTCTAATGGAAACTGGTTTGGCAGGCAATGAGAAGAGGCCCAGTCAGACTTCTCCAGTACCAACAAACTCTCCTGGCCTTCTGTATAGTTCAGAACCATCTCTCCAACTCAGGGACCCCCTTGGCTATGGGATTTCTGTGTCACAAAGGCTGGCTCTGACAAACATTTTTAGAATCACCATCTGTCAGCTTTTCCTTCAGGGATCCCCATTTACAATAGCTTGTATCCAGGCCATGTGCAAATCCCACTGGGCTGAAACTTGGCCCTGCGCAAGGTTGGCCTGGATGCAATTAACAAACACAAAATTTATTCAATTTAGTTTGGCCAAAAATATAAGATTCTTTTGTTTGCAGATGCTGAAGTTTAGATGCCTTTCCAAACTTATCAAGGACAAGGGAACCACTTCGGAGAAAATAACAGCCGACCCCAAAGTCATCCTAGAATTCAAATTGAACTGGAAACCTATGCACCAAGTAGTTTGTGAAGCTTAGAAATGGAGTCCGTTTTTTCTGATTACTTTTATTTTCGCTGCTGTCTCTGAACTTCATTGTTCTAGCTGGGCTCTAGACAGAAACACTGAAACATCAGAAGAAGAAAATGAGCATTTGCAGCATCTAGTGGGGCCCAGCAGGAAGTATCAGAAATCTCCTGGGAATTTTTCAGTTCCAGAGATTTGGAGAAATGTCTGACCCAAATCCCAGAGGTTGGAGAGTTAGGAGTGTCATAGGAGCGTGTCTAAATTGCTTTGGTCTGGTGATCTGGCTGGAAATCTTGTAAGAGCAGGATCTGCCTCTCTTGATTGTCCATCCAGGCTCTCCATTTTTTAGGTCTTATCTGCCAGACTCACGCATGATAACCCTTATGGTGCCTGATTTATCTGTCTCAGAAAGATGAAGAGCTGAATCAGTCCTGCATTCACATCTTTGTTTCCCAGTTCCCACAAAAGCGCCAGACCACTTAATTTATTCCCATCCTCCATGCAGGTACTCCATGATTATAAAACAGAATTCATATCTAGGACGTGTGCTTTCTTCAAGCACTTTTAACCCCTATCTACTCCACTGACCCCTGGTCCAGGGAGGTTGCAATACTTCTACCTGAGCTGCGGGGTGGGGTGAGGAGCTGAAGGAGAGGTCCTTTACACAAACCTAGCAGCAAGCAGGCCTGGGGCAAACAGCTAATACAGTGCAAGAAGGATCAGCATGGTGTTAAATACTTGCATATAAGCATCTCCCAGACTGCATTACTCTGAGAGGTAACACGGGAGCATTTTGCAAAGATTATTTTTATTAGTTAAAGGGAAGATGCCCCAGCCATCTCCAATGAAGCAAACACCCAGATGTGCTTGGGACGTTTGGCCACCCCTTCTCTGTACCTCCCAAACCTCCCTAATGTTAGAAGAGGGCGAGCAGATTGGGTGCGATAAACATGCCCAGAACACTCCACAGCAGCAAGGCCCATTGCTGTCAGAGTAGTTAGTATGCTGGGGCTGTGCGGTTCCTCTGCCATCTTCATTCACCTTAGAAATGTGGAGTTTGAATGGTTTATCTCTATTAATCACCAGCTCAAAAAGCTTTGTGCACCAAGGGCCGCAGATAATTAACTTCACTATACTGCTTGTCTTATCAGTATCAACCTCTTGTCCTCCTGTGAAATAGTTAAAACCATCAGCCCCTTTTTACTTTTCCATTTAACTCTAATGCTTTAACACTGATGTTCTAAATGGCCCTGCGATTCATACTTATTAGACAAACCTTTCTTTCTGCATCTCTTATATTTTTTGATAATTGGCCATGTACGTTTCTAAGGGGCTCAACAGCTTTTCATGCCACTATACTAATAATTAAAGGTTTCTCACAGCCTTTCAGATTTCTCTTTACCTTCTTTTCTTTGATAAGTATAATTTGCTGTTTAACTGGAGAGGGGGGGAGAAAAGTGGTAGTAACAATAGGCTGTCTGCATAGCAAAAGGTTTTGTTTAACAAAATTCTCTAATTTTAAACAAATTTTCATTGTTTCCCTATTTTTGTCCCTTCTCTTGCTGGAACTCCCCCTCCTTTCCACACTAAAACATTCTAACAGTCTAGTGAGAGGAAAGGGGGAGGCAGGATGCGGAAGCAAGACATGGTGGAAGCAGGATGATGATGGGGGCTCCGTTCTTCATGATGCTCCTTGGTTTAGCCCTTTGCTTTGCTAATGTCCCCATCCCTACCACTCATTTTCCCCAGGAGAGCTGACCTAGGACAAGTCCCTGCTCCACTGGGGATGGCAGCCCAATGTTGCACTGCCTGTCTATGCCAAGGTGGGGACAGTGGATCCAAGGGAGGTTGCTTGTGCATCATTCCTGCCCAGCAGCACTCTCCACTCACTGTTAGGAATGCCTGGGCACTGGGGCTGGGTGCTGCAGACTGGTCAGATGACGTCCCATGAGTGTCAGCCCTTTGTGCATTCTCTTACATTGTACATGCTAGAAACCCCTTTCCAGTGTGGCTCCCCACAGAAACCCTCCCCAATTGCCTCTGACACCAGCAGTCAGTGGTGTTGCCCCAGCTCCCTTTCGGGTCCTCTCGGCTCTCCCAGTGGGTGCTGTGGCTATTGCCTTGTGGCACTGCCAATGGGGCATCCCTCGCATGGTGCTGTTGGAGTTTCAGCCTTTCATGTCCATGCACCAGATTGTTTTTAAGGGCCCTTTCCTCCTAGAGTTTTTCCTAGTCTCATCCCTCTGCCACCTAACCCCATGTCCTACCCTCCATGCTAGCAGGATGTAAATGTGGGTGCTTGTGCACCTGATGCTTACACTATCCAGAAGCATTTCTCCATTTTGTGCAGCTTTATCTTCTGCCTGTCTCTTCCACAAGCCCTCCCTGCAGCCCCTGTTCCAGAGAGCTTTCCCTCCTTCTCCCACTTGCATTATTTGAGTTTTTCTTTTTTTCTTTTTTCCCTCAGGTTCTCCAGTTCCCACATCAATGTCTTCTCTCTCCCATCCTTAGGTCTGTTCACTCTCAGCTGATCTCTTCCATCCTCCCTGTGCAGGGACCCTGTCAGGGGGGTGACACAGGTTGGGGCTATCCTTGGCCCAAGTGCTAGAGCCATCCCATATGGAGAACAGCCTAAAAGACTCCTCAGGGGCACCACCCTGCATCTGCAGAGGATAAAGAGGCTTTTAGATAACCCCTTAGACCTTCTTTCAGCCCCAGCCATGGGTGAGTTCCACCTTGCCAACAGAGGGAGGATCTTGGGTCTGAAGGAGCCCCATTACTGCCATGGCCATCTCTGCTTCCCTAGATCTTGCCTGGCTCAGGAGATGTGTTTTGGGGGTCTTGGAGGTAGTGGTATGGGGGGAGGATGGGATCTGGAGTACAGAAACTCTGCTGCTCTGACAGCCCATCTGGCTCCATTCATGTAGGTGAGACCATTTGAGCTCAGAAGACCCAATGTCTTTGGTCTTCGCTAAAGCTACTCTGAAAAGTATTACTCAATAGCTCCCATTCTAATTTTTAAATTAATTCACTCCAACTGCCTATCTCTTCCCATGTACATAGATTCAGCTGACATTAATGCTCTTGTGGGACATACGCTAGCATACACTCCTAAACCCTAGCTCCTGGAGCTGTGTGATGGGAGGCACTTTAGCTTTCCTTCAAAAAAAAAAGTTTATACAGTTGAGCAGAGAAGGATGGAAGTGTGACCTCAGTGCTCTGAATTTATTATACAGAGAAAAACACCCAACATTGTGTTTTAAGACTTGTGATTTTTACAGCACTTCTTGATGCAGGGAGGAAGTGGGAGCAAAGGGAAAATCTAAGTGCTAGGTGCTAGAGGACCCCTTTGCTTAGCTCCCACTAGGACTGGGGAGGAGGGTGGGATGTCTCCCATATCTCCGTCAACTGCTGGGGGTTAATAGGGGCACTCAACACACACAAGCACACTCTAAGCAGGGTCAGGGGGCAGCCAGCACATTGTGACCTAAAATTTCACAGCTTTTAGTCATTTCATGTTAGGTGACCCCATTTCTCTTTGGCCAACTGCCTTGCCCGGTGCCCATGCCTGGGGTGCATGGTTCTGCAGGAGCCTGGTCAGTCCCCTCTGAGCACTGGGGACAGTCATGAACCCCTGCACAGTTGCACTCTTTGCCCTTATATTCCATATCCCAAACTGCTTTCCAGTATCACAAGGGGAAATAAAAAGCAACAGTGGCTGTTGAATTATTGGCCCCTGCCCCTTCTGCCATCTCAAACAGGACAGCTTGAAAATGCTCAGTTCCAGGTAATTTGTATTTTAACCCACCAGGTCCTGGTGCTGTGTTGCAGTATGACAAACCCTTTCAGCTCACCATGGGGCCCTGGCAGCATCCAGGCTGCTGGATCACCAGCAACCCGACCCTGGTCATCCCCACATGTCACCGTCTGTCCCTTCCAGGGATTTATTTTCGGTAACTGTGATGTGAATAGAAGTAAGATCTTTTCCTTAGCTTAGACCAACATCCCTGGGAGTTCTCACTGATGCTTCAGTTTTCTCCCCTTCCCTTGAGATGAAGCTTTGAGGGCAATTCTCTTATCTCTGCTTGTTTTGTTTTGGTATCTTATGCAGCAGAGTGTCTCAAGGTCTCTCTCCTCTTTCCTCCTTTCCAGTTGTCTGTCTTCCTCCATCACTTTGTCATCCTCAGCTGCTTGTTAGTCTCTATGATTTCTTCCTCCTTCTCCCTAGTTGGTCAGTCTGTCATTTTTCCTCAGTAGTCTATGCTCCTTTCTCTCCTACTTCTTCTCTGTCTCTCTTTCTCCTTCGTTCCTCTCTTTCGTTTTTCCCCCCTAGTGTCGGAACTTCTTTCTTTGATTCCCCCCCCTCCACCTCCCACCCTTTATAGTGCTGTTATCTGTGATTTTGGCAAAGAGCACATTTATTGGGGAGGAATATCCCCATGGCAACGCAGCAGATGGTGACTTTTGATTAGCTTGGCTTTTTTTTTTTTCCCCCGACTGCCAAATCACAATCCGTCTTTGAAATTAAATCAGGCTGTGATAGCATCAGTTGTTCTGGAGAGGGGACGAGAGAGAAACAAGACTGAAGTATTACAGCAGGAGCCAGGATGTAATGCAAATTTGTGTTTTTTAACCCCAGCAATAAAAACCCCTGTTCATTCCGGAAGCAGGAGGAACCACGAGAGAGAAAAATAAAATAAAAAAATAAGACTTTTTAAAAAAATGGTATCACCCCACATGGGCTTCTCATTCTGACCACGCTGGAGTGTATCTCTGTAACACCCATGTCACTTCTTGCCAAGTCACCTGGTGCTGCTGGGCCTCATTTTGCGGCTGTTTAAACACCATTGAGGGTTTTCCTCGTGTCATGGGTGATGGGAAGAGACCAGGTTCTTAGCTGAGCAATTCAAGCAACTATTTATTTAGAGGGGTGCAGTGTCCAAAGTGGGAAGAAAAGCATTAGCAAGCAGCAGAAGGAAGGAAAGAAAGCAGCTCCTGGAAGGCATTGGAAGGAGGTGAGAGGAATTCAGGGTAAAGTGGGGAAACAGAGAAGCTAGAAAGGGTATCAAGGGCATGGGAACGTGAGGAGCTGTCTGTAATGGCACCAGGGAGGTCTGAGTCTGGGGAGGGAAGGGCGCAAAGTTCTGCCAGCCACAAAGAGTGAGTTACAGGGCATAGCCCCATGGAAGATGGGAAAGCAGATACTGAAGTCAAACGGTAAAGAACTTTCTTGAATGGTTCAGAAGTGGGTGGTATTCAAGTCCAATGAGCTCCTTTGCCTGGTGCTTTTTTGGAGGGTGACCAAAGGTGAATGCAATTGAGTGCTAATCATAGCCAAAGATAAAGGAGGACTTGAAAATGAAAGCTGCAGAGAGGAGATGACTAATGACCCAGCAATTTCATGGGAACTGACGCGTTGTCTCAGGCTGCAAGTCTGCCGGACCGCTATCTCCAGTTACTAATGTTCTCCATACAGGAGTTTAGAAAGCGGTTGTCTGGTCTCTGCGCTGGCTCCTTCGGATGCAGTGAGTTCAGCAGTTATGGCTAAAGGTAAATAAAAGGTCACATTCAGTCTTGGTGAGGTTCAGCTGAGAGGGTGGAGTCTCATCAGAAACAAAGTGCCTCAAGGATTAATATCCTTTCCTTTCTGGGGTTGTAGCATGCGTATTTTCTGGTACTGTGGAGACCAAACACACATGAGCACTTGGTATGCTTCATATGAGCCTTGAGATACTCAGACTCTGTCACTAGGCTCTCTTTTGCCTTTGCAAAGAGGTTTTAACTTTCAGTAACATAGCCCACAAAAGATGCTTCTCCTGGAGGTGTGATTTTAACATAGGGTTCGAACCTGCACCCTTCTGCAAAAATCTTTAAATATAGAGGGTTGTCCTGACCCTTACATTAAGAGAAATAATACAGAAGTTCCCGCTACACTTTCTGAAAAGCAGTCCATATTCTCTTGCTTTTTAGGAGCTATGGGTCACCACCATGTCTCTCCTACTGCTATTTTAGCCAAACCAGTGCTTTTTCCTGCTCTGCTCCAGGGGACTCTGCAAGGCTTTCTCAAGTTCTTCCAGGACAGATAAAATATTGCTGCAGATTGTTGTTGCTTCTGTTGGAGACCTCAGTCCAGGCGTGTTCTCTGTATGCCATGTGTTAGATCTGATGATCTTTGAAGAGAAGATAAGATTTGGGTGCAGGAGATAAGTCAGGTAGGGACACCACTGGAGCTTAATTGCCAAGAGATATCTCAAGGCCTGATTCTTTCCTGTGAGACATAGGTACAAGGGAGACCTCCAGTCTACAGGGTTTCACGTATTGGTGGAAAGCATCAGAGAAGTGTTTCATGAGCACAGTGAGATCTAAACCCCTGTTTGAATCTCAGATGGCTAGTTGGGGAGGTCTAACCTATGGTTCATTCTGCTTAGACGGTAATCCTAGTTTAGACAAGTATTTGTATCTGTTGGGTGCTGCTTCTCCCTGTTTTGGTCAGATTGCTGCTTGGATTCTTGCCCCAGGCTCGTTGCCAGTGTTTGTCTGTCCCCAAGTCTCTCTCTCTCCCTTGCTTGCATCTCCCCTTGCCCTGCACAAGTGCCTTGCAACCATGCTCTTCTCATCTCTCAAATGCAGCTCCTGGGGTCTGGTTGGCACCCAACACACCTTTCTGTAGGGACTGCATATCACATGCCTGCACAATTACTCTGCCCTCTGGTATCATTGTGCCCCAGCTGGTAACCTCTAAGAGGGTGTGGGAGCTGCCGATGGATGGAAGCCAGACCTGCCCTGTGTCCTGCCCCTGCAGCTCATCCCATTAGTACAGCATACGTTTCCCAAGCGGTCCCAGCACGGCAAGCATGGCATCCTCAGGGCTGCGATCCAGTCTGTAAAGCTGCACAAAACAAACCGGCTGTGACACCACGGCAGAGTGCTTGAGCCTCTCCGGCTTGACACCACATCGTTATATATTGATGCCATGACACCAACGCTCAAAATAGAATCAGGACAATTTGATTTCCTGCAGATCTCAGGATGGGGTCATAAAAACGGAGACTGTTCTGGAGAAATGGGATAGGGTGGAAATGTTTGTAGTGACATCACAGCCACTTCCATGCCAATGGCCTCCTACCGCTGCAAACATGTGATTGTGATTTTGCTGCACGCTCCATCAGAAAAGAGCCAGGCTGGCCGGGGAGGGAGAGGGAGGGAGGAGAAGGGACGGAAATATTCTGGTTTTGTATCTCAGTTCAAATATCTGACAAAAGCCTCACAGCCAAGGGTGCTGAGTGATCAGGAGTGGGTCCATGGAGTGGAAACTGCTGCCAGATCAGTGGAGCTCAGGGGTCTGAGGCAACCTCACTGCAGGCTGAATAAGGACCTTTGATTTTATGGTGGAGGATCCTGGTCTGCATTGGGTGCTTTATTGAGAGTTGAGTGGTCTCATTGTACTCACTCTTCCTTACTGGTCCTGTTTACTTCTAAAGTCACTTTTCTTTACAAGAAAAACCTACAGCCCTGAAAGATGGTTGCTAAAGCCACTGTGTGGCTGCTGTCTTTTAGAGGTTCCCATTATAGAGAGGAACAGACATCAGTGTTGGAGTTTCACCCACAAAGCTGGGAGTGGGGGGAGGGATTTAAGTTCCTGGAGGTAGAGAAGGAAAGAAGGGAGAAAAGAGAGGAAAGAAACAATTCACCCCAGAAAACAAAACTAGTTTGAGTCTGAGGAGGTTGAAGGAGGAAATCTCATATCTGTTGCCCCACAAAAGGCACTGACGGCTGCAAAGCCCATCTTGGTAGCAAGGTCCTTCCCAAGAAATGGCCTGCAGAAATCAGCCCTGGCTGTGTCCAGCACATGCAACCTTGGGGGCTGCGGAGGGGAGCAGTATCTGCGAAGGGGGCAGGGGAGCAAAGGGATCCAGCTAATGCACCCATCTATCAGATTAGGCTGTCAAAAAACCAAACCACTTCCATCACTGTCCGAGGAGACACTCTCAATCCCTGCTTAAATGGATGGCAGTCCTGTTGTTGCCACTCCAGGGAGAGGGGCCACTGCCACCACAGTGTGCAGCAGGCTGCTTGTTTAAAATCCTATTAGGCAGAGACTAACAGTTGCAAAGAGAAAGCAGGTATCCCCTAGTGGGGATTTAAAGATGTTTAGACATAATTGGATTTTCCAAGCAGATGTCATTATTGTTAAACAGTTGCCCACTTGATATGTTCAAGTTGTTGGCTGTAATTGCTAAAATTAGCAGGTCTGCATAGAGCAAAGGTCAGTCAGTTAATATTGTGATTTAGTATTTTATGAAGTAATTCCAAATGCTTTTATGTATGTTTTTGTTTTTGCAGCCTAAGCCCACATTAAAGTAGTTGTGGGGCCTGCTAATAAAATAATGACTCAGCCTCTCCATGCAGGCTGCCGGCCGGGCTTGGCGGCAGCGCTCAAGCCGCCTTCACTCCCTGCTCTTCCTGGTGCTGCAGGCCAGCCGGGGCCATGCGCTTGGGTTTGGTGCTGCAGTCAAACCAGGGCTTCGAACTGCCCCCCAGTGTGATGGGTTAAAGTAGAGCTGGTGTTCCAAATGAGCCCATCATGTCCGGCAGTGGCTGAAAGGATGAGGGGCTGGGTTTCCATTGGCAGCTGAGCAAAAGGCTCTGCCACTGGTACCTGTGATGGATTGACTGCACGTGTAAGTGCATGCAAGTGCCTTCGGCCATAAGCACACCTGAAAGACACACCACTGACCAGGCAAAGTCCCAAAATACAGCTTTTTAGAGGGAGGATGCATTTCTGGAAGAGGAACAGAGAACTGGAACTGGGCAAGGCAAAGGCTCCCGGCTTGTGCTGTGGCTGGACATCTGGTGCTGCCTCCTCCGGTGCTGAAGCTGCTAAATGGCATGAGAAAAAGCCTTAAAAACTTCCTTGAAGGTGTTAGTGTTTCGCTGGCAGGCTCAGTGTTAGTCTGTTCCCATGTCCTGGGACAGGCAAGGGTTTTCTTCCGAGGCAAGGTTTGCTGGGGTTCATTTATCTTTCTCTGTAACAGAGATGCAACCTGTTTCCATGGGTGGTTTGGGCACACCTGGCAGATTTCTTGCTATTGCAGGAATGCGGGACTTTTCTAATGCAGTCTGACCTTCTCTCTTACCTTTTTTTTTAAACTCAGCTCTTTTGCTCACAGAAAGTGCTGTGAGGTGTTTTGTGGCCTGCAGTGCACAGGGAGGTGTGGAAGAGGATCTGCAGGTCCTCCTGGACTGCACACTTACTGGGTGAGCTGGGTCCCTTCCCAATCCATGTTCCTGGGTTCCTAACAGCAGGTTTTGGTACATGCAGCTGCCAGAGCTGCCCCAGGAGCTCTCTGCTGCTACAAGTGGCAACGGAAACACTCTGACCCAAGGATGGGAAAAGGAAGTGCTTGCTCTTAGATGTTACCTTACATACTGATATAAGGCAGGGAATTGCTGACCCAAGGCAGGACAGGTATAAGATGTGCATAGATCAGCATTTCTTTGTCTCAGATCAAGAAATATCGATGTGCATACATAAAAATATCCTGTTAGAGATGAGATGGAAGCAAATTTTTAGCCCTAGCAAGCTGAAAAGTTTGAGGAGATGGGAATTTAACTCTGGTCCAGACTTCAAAACATGTTATTTTGATTAAAGACCAAAATGTGGAGTTTGGGGTTTTTTTGTTTGTTTGTTGGTTGGTTGGGTTTTTTTTGGGTGGTGTGTTTGTTTGTTTGTTTTGTTGGTTTTGGTTTTGGTTTTTTTACACCTTGGACTTCCTCTGAAGTAGCTTAAGATAAATCCAGGAAGATATCTCATATGAACATGGTATCCGCAGAGAGAATATCGGTAGAAATACTTACTTGTGTTTGTTCTGACCAAAATAGTCTTTCTGTACCAAGCCCCTTAAATCTTTGCAATCCTTAGACTCCCAATGCCTGCAGGACTGCTGGTGGCTCCCAAACTGTGGAGTATTAGCAGATGCAGTTTGTCTCTGTATCAAGGTTTCTCCTGTTCCCATCACTGCTGGCCTCCGTCTGTGAACCCAGCATGTGTTTAGACTTCTACTTGCCTCCCAGTGCTATGTCTTTTTCTTACTGGGAGAGGGACTCACAGGGACTTAGCAGCCCTTAACGTAACAAACACAGTTTTGGTCTGTTTTTCCAAGTTGTGCATGGCATCAGTTGCTAAGGAAGGTGATTTAAGCTACATTTTCCTTTTCAAAAGTAAAAGGTTTTGATTAAGGGTGGCAGTATTCTGGCTGATTTAACTTACTGCTTAATGTTTGTAGTCTTTTACTAATATCACTACCTCACAGTCTCCTTCAAAGTATGGGAGTCTGTTATTCCCATTTTACAGCAGAGGAAACAGATGCAAAGACCTGCCCAAATGCAGGCAGCAATTGCAATCTGGATTAGAGTGAAAATGTCCTTGAACACTAGTTCCAGTCTCCAGGGAGACATCAGTGGGTAGGACAAGCTGGGAAACTCAAGGGGATGTAGCGTGGGACCAAAAATAAGAGTCGTGTAAGATTTTAAATGCCTAAGGTGATCTGGCCAAGCAAGAAACAAGGCTCAGCCATTCATGTCAGCACAGGGGAGGGTGGAAACGTGGGGAGTGTGTTCTTTAGCTCAGTGGAGGATGAAAGCAGCATGCTGGCGGACTGCACATGAAATGCATTGTGAACTGGCTCTTGCAGCTGTGAGCAAGACAATAAGGATGGTAAAGTACCATCTAAGTCCCCACATCCAACTTTGCACAAAGAGGGAGCTAAACTCAGCCCCCTGGAATCTATTTGCTCATGGTTTGAATTTAGCTCTTTTTCTTTGAACGACTCCAGGCAGAAAGGGACTATAGGTTGTCCCAGTCCAAGAGCCAAATTCACCTTCTCCCTGCCCACTTTCGGCCCCTGAGATACACAGTGCTTCCATCAAGGTCTCTGGTCATAATTTGCAGGGCATTCTCAAGAAAGACCCCATTTTCTTCTACAGTTTGAGGAATGACTTTTTCTTCCTTCCTTTGGTTTTTCCTATGCCAGTCCCTCTCCTCTAGGCTCTGCAGGCCCCACTGAACTTCCCCCACCTTCTTACCTGTGTACAAAAATTTTTTTCAATTAATATGTGTCTAGTCATAGACCAAAGGTAGAATGTTCTTCACTCAGTGTCAGGGCTGTGTATGAGGGTCACAAAAGTCTTTATTCTTCCAGCTAGTAGACTTCAAGATTGGCATTTCAAGGAGTGGGAAGAGGACCTACAGCTTGTCATAGAGCTCTTTTACCTGTCCATCAACCAACCAGCCTGTGTCCTCTTGCTGTATTAATCAACTTGGTCTCTTTGGCAAACTGGCATGGTTGCTTTCACGTATATCTACTATACCAATTTACTGAATGAGCACCATCTATCACCTTACACAGTTAGTAGAGTCCCACTCCGTAGTTTAGCATCACTTCACATCTTTACCTGTGAAGTATTTGTCCCCAGCCATTGAGAAGTCTGCATCGGTTGTGTCATGAACTCAGTGTTTATTAATACTGCTTGTAGTAGATCCCATCCATTGAGCAATAAGAGCACATCCCACAGCTTGCACTTAATGCTTGTGCTGGGGGGCATTATAATTTCCGGTGGTCTCTCCTGTTTATTTTCACAGACCTCAGCTGGCCATCTTCTTCCACTTCTGTTATCTCCTGCCCGTTCTCGATGATTTTCCGGGTGGTGATCCTCTTGCCATTGATCACTTCAGTAGTGGTTAACACTGATCTGACACTGTGTGGCCCAGCTGTGTCCCCACCAAAAGAGGATGTGGACTGCTCACTGGGGCTGAATGAATTCCATGGCATAAATGACTCCATAAAATCAGAAAACAGGCTGGAGCTTCTTCCTCTTCCACTTGTCCTGTGCCAGTTTTCACCATTGTTTCTGATGTTGTCAAAGGTGTCCCAAAAAACATGTTCAAAGGGATCCATCCCTCCAAAGACTCCCCTAAAGACCTCAAGGTCATGGAATAAGTAAGGACAATCAAAGGAGCTGTTATGACCCCCTGTGGCACTTCTTCCTCTGTGGGATCTGCTCTCCTTAACAGACCTGTCATAGAGTGATCGTTTCTGAGGGTCGGACAAAACCGCATATGCTGCAGTGACTGCTTTGAATTTCTTTTCAGCTTCCTCCTTGTTGTTGGGATTCTTATCAGGATGCCATCTGAGTGCCAGTTTGTGGTAGGATTTCTTAATATCATCCTGTGAGGCACTTTTTTGCAGTCCAAGGACTTTGTAATAATCCGCCATCTCAAAGGAAAGGTAGGGCTGTTTGGAAGTTGCCTGGTACCTCTCTCTCACCAAGAATGTGAAGCCCAGGGATGACCAGCATGCAAAGACTCCTGGACACCTAATGCTGCTGCAGTTCTCAGGGGTGGGTAGATGCTCAGTTCATCCCTCGATCTGCTTTGTCCTTTTGCATCATGAGTCCACACAGTGCTGCTTGACGGTATCCTTTCTTTTTAAGCCTGTTCTTCAAAAATTGTGAGATTGTGATCTCAGAGGGGGGTCAGCCAATCATTGCTCAGTTGACCTGACTTCATTCTAGGGTGGAACTGGTTGTCACCGGCCTTATATTTTTAAACATAGACCACACATGTGCCATTGTAGTTGCCTGATGTACCTGTGATGTCACAGCTGTGACGTATGACTTTGTCAGATGTTATTTTTTTTGCCTGTACCTGCCCAAAGGTGGAATTCTCAGATACTCAGTGTGGTTTTGTGTGCAGTCCAGGGAAGCGTGGTGTAATGAGTTCATATTACCCCTATGGGGCATGTTACCCTATAGCAGCAGCTATAGGAAAGCTGTTTGCAGTTTGGCAAGAGTGTTGATAAATTGGAGAAGGCTCAGGGAAGAGCCATAAAATGTGATTAAGGGTTTGGAAAATATGCTCTGGAGTGAGATACTCAGGGAAAGCATCTTGGTATTAAAAGAAAGTTCAATGCCAGCTTCATCATAGTCTGTAAGAACCTGCATGGGAACAGAAATTCAATGGTATGGGGATCTTCAGGCTCCCGGACAAAGCAGTTGGAAGGTGTCATTAGCCAAATTTAAACTCAAAATACATTGTACATCTTTCATTATGAAGGTGATGAATCATTGGAACCTCCTCATGTGGCTGTTTTTAAACCCAGTGTGGGCCCTTTTCCTAAAATCATGATTAGATGACCGTCATGATCTCTTCTGAATTTATAGCCAACTCTAACACTTCCAGAAGAGCTTAGCTCTCATGTTGGTACCAAAATGAGTGAAGTCATTAACAACCTTAGCCTCTTTTCTACATGCTTTTTTGGACATCCGTCCCAAGGTGTATGCATGTGTAACAGGGATGTCCCATGAACTCAACATAGGCAAGTTCAGCCTGAGGAGCTGAACTTTGATGATCCAGTCTGGGATTAGGTTATCCTGCATGTTTATGTTCCCTGGATTTGCCATTCCTGTGGGAAATGCAATATCCTCTCAGAGAACTGCATGAAGGAGATCTCCAAGGAAGTGCCAGTAATGAGAACTCATCTGTCTGTAACACAGTGTCGTAAACACCTACTAATGGCAGCATGCGTTGCAGATCACTGCCCTCGTTTCCATTATCCCACACTTTGGGAAGGAGTCAAGAGCCGGCCAGACGAAAGACCATATGTGCAGCGTATGAGCTGGCTGCTGTCCTAACATACATTGTACGTGTGGGGCCATGAAGCCAAGGGACAGCCATGTCAGCCTGTAGAAAGCAATGTGACAGAGGAAGGAAGAGAGGCAATTGAGCTGATGTGTGTTGGGGAAGGGCTTTGTTTTGCTGGTTTTCTCACTGGTCAGTAATGGGACAGTAGTACTGAGATACTTGTCATATTCTGGTGGCAAAAGTTGCTGTAACGCAGCTCAGTGCTGGTCTGGAGGCTGGAGCTGAAGGAATTGTAAGGCAATGAAGGAGCTCATGGTCCCATGGGCTCACCTCAGGGAGATTTTGGCTTTTGCCTCCTTTCGCACAGAGGAGGTCTTTACTTACAGGGCGGTTGTGCCACATGAATGTTTTTTCAAGCTGCTGCTTCCCATTTGAACTCAGAGGGCTCTTTGCATTCCCAAAGTATTCTTCCACACTGAGGGTAGACCCAAGGCTTCATGGCTTGCACACACTGTGGTGCTTTGCTTGAAATCTTCACCAAGGGGACTCATTTATCTGAGTAGTGGTTTGGGTTTTTTTTAATGGTTGTCCATTGGACTTGAAGGTGACCCAAGCTTATCACCCACAACCCACTGAAAGGTGCCAACAGCTCCTAGCCACTGCCATTGTGGTTCATTTACAGACGCTTGGCAGAAATTTCAAGAGCAATTGCTGTTCCTACTCTCTGTTATCTAGAAGGGAAAATGGGACATCAGAGAAGCTGTAGGAGGGTCCCAGACCAGTTATCTTCTGTAGGGAGCAGGGCTGTGCATGGAAGGAAGGAGGTTACTGTACCTTGGGCTGTGTCTTTGCAAAGTGTCTCCTCCTGTACTTGCTTTTGATGAGAGCCCATCTCAGACTGGCTGCCGCACTGGATTATCTGCCTTGGATTTAGTGCATCCTACCCATCTGAAAAGTAGGGAGTGGTTTTCTCCTGTCATCCCCAAATGGGCGACGCTCACTGCCTGTCTGTCTGCTGCCTGCAGCAGGCGTCAGAGATTAGCAGCCATTCAAGAGAGACCACTGCTGTGAGCCAAAAGTGTTTGCAAGGAAAAAAGAAAGGGTCGAGGAGAGGCAGGGAGCACGGGAAATGAGAGACATGCACACATGAAGTAACTAGACCCAAACTAGCCTGGCAGCCCCATCCCTGGAAACCAAGGCTTTGAAATGAGAAATGTTTTTCGTATCTTAAATCTCAAGTACAAACAATAAAAACCAGCCCAGACTGTGTTCTTTGAAGAGAAAGTACGAGTGACCTGAACAGTGGTTATCAGCAGCGTCATTAAGATAAACCCTTAACATGATTTAAAGCATCCGAAACTGAAGGCAGCACTTTCAGATACTAACAAAATGGTCTGACATTGGGGATGAAAATCAATAGTAATCTGATGTCACTAAAAATACTCAAAAGTGTCCCATGGCTGATGGAGGTGAGATTAGTGTAAATATTTGTATTCTAATCAGTGGCACGCGAGGGCTGGAGGCGGCCTTTCTGTCTATTTAATTAATGGAGTGGCTTTTTAAAAGGATCCTAATCATATGTGATTGTATCTGCTTATCAACATTTTTGCTAATTAGATGATATGGAGGCAGTCACTCTGCTAATTCCCTCATCCAAACAGCATATCCTGCACAGATAAAGTACAGTCTCTTTTTAATAAGAAACAATCATGAGACAGACTAACCTTAATGGTGCTTATTATCCGAGGATCTTTGGGATTTTCTCTTCTACCCACCCCCTTCTTCCTTTTCCTTCATTTGCTGCTTCAGTATGCCAGATGGATGCGGATGCAGTGGTCCCTGTCCTCCCCACTCCCCTGCTCCAGGCACTGCCATGTCCAGCCTGCTCTTCCCTCACAGCCAGGCGTAGGTCTGCAAGGGCAGGGGTTGTCAGCCTGGACAGGATAGGAAGCAAAACACAAGACACCAAGCAGCAAAACGCCCCAAGCTTTTGGCCACCCAGACCACAGGTGACCCCAAACTTGCAGCCCCAATCCCTGACATTGCTTTTGTCACCCCAGTGCACCCTGGTCCAGAAAGGATTGAGTGTCTCTGAGTTGTGAAAACTTTTTTCTGTTATTATTACTATTATTATTAGATTGGATATTCTGAAAATTTTCTTCACTGAAAGGGTTATCAAGCACTGGAACAGGGTCCCCTGGGAAGCGGTTGGGTTGCCATCCCAGGAGGTATTTAAAAGACATGTAGATGTGGTGCTCAGGGACATGGGTTAGTGCTAGGTTAACGATTGGACTCAGTGATCTTAAAGGTATTTTCCAACCTAAATTATTATTGTTGTTGTTGTCATTGTTATTATTATTATGTTATCTTCTGTTTTCAAAGGGTCTGAGGGCAGAGAGGGTCTACACAAGTGGTTTCTCACCAGCCCCATTGATCCTGTGACAAGGCTGGAGTCCTTTTATCTAAACCAACATGAGTGGGAGACATTTGTTCCAAGTCCTTTGATTATCCAAACAAACATGAGTTGCAGTTCACCCCGCCAGTCAAACTGTCATTGGATGCCTCCCCCTGGGGCAGACCCATTGGAGGGGTTGCTGCACTCATCACCGCTCAAGCCATGTTCCCCAGGAGCATAGCTGGGGATGGGTGTGTTAGGTTGACCTCCTATGGGGGGACCAGACAGACCTGGCTGTCTTCAGAAGATGGATAAAAAATAAATAGAAAATTTGCCCCAAAGAATGTCTCCTCACCTCTCGAAATATAAGGGCAATGTCTTGATAAGGAGAACCTGTCCTAAACAGGTGTAGCTACCACCCCAAGAGAGTCTGGGTGGACTAGAGGAGAGAGGGGGTAGGTGCGTTGTGGTTTGGAAGGTCAGGAGTTTGCCTGCTGTTTTTGCAGCTGTGAATGTTGAGCAGAAAAGGCTTAAATGACATGGATTCCCACCTCCATGGGCAGAAGGCAGGGTCGGTATGTCCTGTGCACTTGTATGTCAGGCTCAGCATGGAGGTCTGCTGAGGGATGGGAAATGGGGAAGATCTGGGGAGTGCTGGCTGGGAGGGACCCCCAAAGGCTGGAGGCAGAGCTGAAGGAGGATCCAGAGAGCTGGGTCTGTAATGGGCTTTTCTGAGCCTCAGGCTGGGGCTTGAGACTGAACCAAGGTTCAGGCAAGAAGACACCCAGCTTCTGGGTGGTAGCAAGAGGCAGGAACCTCACAAAACCACACTTCTTGGAGGTATGAAGCCAAAGAGAAGGCCTGGCCCTGCTTATTGGAGCCAAGGGCGGAGGGGCAACATTTTTTGGTTTTTTTGTTAGATCATGCCCCATGCTCAGGGCAAGGCCTTGCTCTGGTCTTGGAAATCCCAAACAGTGCTGTAACTTGTGTTCATGGACTGTGACCCCAGCAGAATTCAGAGCACTTTGGTTTCATTGCCTGGGACATATCCTTGTATCATCTGCACTATCCTCATCCAAGCATGACTACACCGAGGTTGTACTTAGCAACATGGTTGGCTGGTCCTTCTATTTATGCTCTTCACCATGGTCCCTGACCCTCCTTCCTCTCCATGCTATGTGCAGGAATAAATTCAATATTGTCCTCTTTGCCAGAGTGTTTTCCCTTTGCCAGTTCCAAGACTGAGGTCTGCAACTTGAAAAGGGGAGGAACTTCTGGGCCAAGGACTGCATTGCAAGCCGTTGAGTCCTGGGGCTTAATGAGGCCCTGCTTATCAGCAGAGCATGCTTATCTGGAGCCCGCTGACAGTGTACCTGCTCCAGCCCCATCGTGAGCGAACATGTTTTACCACCCCATTGCAGGGAGTACACGCGGTTAGGCAGCACGGCTCAGCTGATGTGTGGTAACTCGTGAAGCCGCAGCAACTTTATCACTTCACAACATCCATACATAGCCACAGCCGTGAATCTTCTCAGGGGAAGAAAGGATGATGAGTTACTGTCCTGGGATTTTCTCTCTGTCTCCAGTCAGTGGGAAGTGGTATGCAGAACATTCATTTAATAAACCAGAGGGGAAAAGCTGTAGATCAGCTTCTCATTATTTCAGTGCTGGCTCATGCCATTGCTTGGGTTTGTGCCTGACAGTTCAGTGTGTTATTTGAGGCCACTCAAGCATTCTGCAGAAATGATGCCACCCTCTTCTGAAAGCGTGGGGTTCATCCAAGTGGGGAGGGCCTGCCTCCTTTGCTAGGTTTGTCAGTGCCAATTCCATCTCAATTTTCGGTCTCAGTTTGCAAAGGAGGTGCACACTTTGGAGACCATTTCCTGTTGAGAGCCACCACTCCAGCAGGAAACCTCCTGGAGATGGTTCTTCTGATGTGGACCTCTGAAGTAAAGCAACTCTAGGTGGGTAAAAACACACTAGTGGGGTTGGTTTGCAAGGGGTGGAGAGTCCTAAGTGGTAGAAAACGTAGGTGAGGGTCCTGGCGATGTGCACATAGACCTGAAGACCCCTGACTAAAAGAAGCAGACCCTTTCTCTAGAAGGTAGGTAGGATTGTAGGGGACCACTGTAAGTGTTTGTCCTCCAGTATTTGTCAGTGTGTTATACCTATGTCCAAGAAGGGGCTCTGGGTAATCAAGGTAGCAGGTGGGGGACTGATTGGTTACTGATGACTTGACTGGGAGCAGGGAACTGGAGAAAAGGCTCCACATTGAAGCCATCAAGAAACATGATCTGGTCCTGCCTATGGGCACCTCGTACATGGGCCTGCCAGGAATAGTGAAACTTCCACACTGCCTCAGCAAAGATTTAGTCCAAGTTTATTGCTGAGATTAAAAGACTGGAGAATGTAAATTTTAAATTTGGTGACTTAAGAGCTCATAAATTCAGTACACAGTCTCATTCCAGACAGCTTGTGAGCAGTGCAGCCACACTGCCTTGGGCTCACATGTTGCCCTTGCTCCCATTGCTCAAACCCACGCTCTCCGAAGAGCCCTTCTGCCCTGTCTCCCAAGACGGTCTGTGTGCACACACATGCTTGGAAATGCACGTACATACTGACCAGGGAGGCCATTCATTCTGTGCACACTGGGGTTCTGCTGCTTAGGTACAGGCATTGACCATCTGCCACTGCTTCAGCCCAGAAACCAGTGGTAGTGCTGAAGTAGCATTTGCCCCTATCTGACTGCAGTGAGGGGACAAACAGAGGTCTTGAAGATGATGTTGCACCCCCTGGGAGATGGGACAGTCCCCCCTAGCTGCAGAGCAATTTGCATTTAACTGAGGTCCAAGTGTCTTTGCTTGGTGCCTGCAAAGGGGCTTTATGGTCTTACTGGTGTTCTTGTGTGTGGACAGCATGAACTGCCTGAGTGAACTGGTCACACACATGGAGTCAGTCAAAGCAGCATTGCCTTTGAGCTGTGGTAGAGACTGCCACAGTGGGAATGATGATGATTTCAACAAGTGCACAGGTCCCTCCCCCAGTTTTCCACTTATCCAACTTGTGTCCCTCACCAGGGAGCTGGGTGACCCCTATGAGCAGAGGGCTGAGGAGTGCTTAATGTGCCGGGTTGTTTCTGGGTGAGTTGTGATAAGGTTTCTCAACTGGATCATGGCTGTCACTGGGTTTGATCAGGACAAAGTTCCTTAAATAAATTGCTTAGGTGTAAGCACCTTTGGCATTATGTGGTTTTCCCCCTTTTCCTAGAAAGATGGAGAGCTGGAAACCAGCCTGCTTCAAGGATTGGTCCAGCCCATGTCAAGGATGTAGCATTTGGTGTGCAAGCCCTAACTGGAGCCAAGATGGGGATGCAGCAGCCAGTGCCAACCTGCCATCCTGCCAGGAGCAGAGCTTATGACCACTGTCTGAGCAAGGAGAGCTGGGGACAAATCCTGGGCAGGCACCAGAAGATGCCATGGTATGCCTTTGTCCTCAGTCCAGTGGACCAAGCACCCAGTGTGCAGTAAGTGTGGAGGGGGTGGGTTTGGTAGGTGGTTGCTGCAGACCTCCTGGCTTCCTGTCCTTGCACAAGCGCATAGGAGTCAGTGCTCGGGGCAGGTTGTGCTTTGGCTGGCTCAGGGTAAGCCCCAGCCTGCTTTTCAGAAAGCAGAGCCCTGCGGTCCCCTGTGCACTGGCCCAACTACAATGGCATGTGTGAGACAGCACTGAGCGCTCCTTTGGGTGCTGGCGTTCGCTTTCAGGGTCCGGCATGGGGAGCCAACAGCAGTGCTTGCAAAAATGCATGCTGGCCTCTCAGCAAAGCTGAGTCCTTGAGCTGCTGTCACGTTTTTCTGGAGAAAGTGAGTCAGGCTACCCAGGTGTCATTGCTCAAGGTTTTCTCTCTCCCAGGATCCAAGCCTGGGGAAGGCAGTTTCATCAGCATTTTGTCTCGGAGGCGGCCACGCGGCACCAGTCCCTTGGGGCAACGTAGGTGCTCAGGGTTGCATTGGGGGTACAGCTGGCAGTTGCTCATTTTGCAGACCCTCTTTTTCTGAATGACCAACAGGGAAGGAGGAGGTTATACTTTTAAAAATAATTTTTAATCACTATAAAAACTGCACTTCTGCTGTTTTTCGTTTCAGTCAGACTTGTAGTAAATATGGCATTGATCCCATGAAAACGTGTGCGGCTGTAGGGCTGAGTGTGCAGGGTTACAGCAGACTGCCTCTGTGCATGGCTGGGCAGACAAGGCTCGTGGTGTGTGCCCAGAGGCAGTGGTCCTGCAGAGTCCTAGGCAGAGTGAGGAACACGATGCATGTATTGGCCAAACCATGCTGTGTTTTCCTATCCTGGCTGAAGTCTGTTTGGCAGTGATTCGGTATGACAGGACCATCTTCCCTTGCTTCCCCCCACCCAGACCCTCAAGAACTTTGCAAATTCACCCAAAATATTTGCCATTCCTCAGCACCCCGTTTGTGTGACCCACCTTAACTGCCCTTTCCCTGGACTCGGCTCTGAACAAGGAGCAGAGATAACATTTAACAGGCAAGAGTAGATAAAAAGGAGATAAAGGAATGGGGGGGGGGGGGGAAGGAGGGAAAGGAGGGAGGGGAGGAGGAATGCAGAGGTATGTGGCTGCATGTTGTACTGTGTTTATGCATAAACAGGCATGCTTATCAATATCCAGATGTAAGCATGTGTGCAGGGTAATATCTCCTGAAACAATAGGCACTGCTCGACTCGGGGAGAGCTGCTGGAGCCTCCCTGTCAGATGCTGCTGTGTTATCAGGTTGCAGCAGGCTTTCCCATCTAATCGGGGATCTGAGCCCCGTGAGCTGCACCTGGGGCTTTCAAAGCCTCTCTTCCAGCCTTCAGCCCACTTTGCCTCCCTGAGGAGCCAGGGCAAGAGGGGACAAAAGGGGCCAAGCATCTCCAGAGGTGATACCTGGTGTGTCTGGCCACACGGCTTCACACCTTGGTGGGGATGTGGGAGCTGGTGTTGCCACCGTGTTTCGGTGGGGCCAGCAGCAGGGTGACCCCCAGGACCCCATCAGCCCTTGCCAGGAGGAGAGAGCCTGGCCAGAGCTGCAGCACAGCACAGTACCCACTCTGTTCTGTGTGGGACAGATAATGCCAGGTGGGCCAAAATAACCATTTTGCCCCCATCCCCTGTGCTGCAGTGCTGGCAGCTGGGGGACTTTTCTCCTTTATTTTCTTCTGTTGTTTTTAAGGAAGGCTTCAAGAGCAAGAAAAGCTTACAAAATCATCTTCCCCCCATCATTCCCTAGCACCAAAACGCAATGACCACTAATCTTACGTGGCTCATAACTGCAAATAGCTCTGGAACTAATTAATTTGACAGTGCGGCGGCTGCCTGCCTTTTTCACCAAAATCAATTAAGGAAATGCATGTTTCCCCTTCTCCTCCCTCCCCTCCCCGCTCTGCTTTGCAGCAAGGCAGAGGGGAGAAGGGGCAGCAAGGACCAGGCGCTGCTTTCCCAGGGCTCCCGTGGGTTCAGGGTGGTGGGGAGCTGAGCGCGGGAGCAAAGTGAAGGGATTAACAAGGTGGAGGGAGAGACGCTGCTGCTTCTCCACAACAGGAGCGGGGATGCTCCCCGGGGACGGGTGGCGGTGGGAAAGCTTGATTGCCATACGCAGCCACGCCGCGCCGTGCCCCTCCCTCCCTGCATCCCGGCTCCCTGAAGACCCCCGTGAATTGTCATTCCTTGCCGGTGCAGGGAGGGAATCGGCTGTCAGGCTCTCAGAGCATTTTTGATTTGCATGGCTAATGAGTCCCTCCAGAAGGGGCTGCAAGGGAGAGGCAGGTGGGAATTTCGGCACTGCTTGGTTGCCAACCGAGGGCAGAGGTGTTTGTTAAAAAGGAGTCAGCGAGGAATTTAGGGAAACAAATTTTGCATTTTGCGGGAGGCTGTGGTAGGAATCGGAGTGGTGTCTCATGCAATTTTTGATTCTCCTGGCCTTGGAGGTTTAAAAGCACAGCCAGGGAGTGAAGGCAGGGAGCATGCTGGAGCGGGCTGCAGCTCTCTTCTGCCCTGGGCTGGGTGCAGGGCGGGAGGGTCTGAGCTGTGGGGTGTATCAGCATTACACTGTTTCCCAAAAAATCCAGCAAGAACAGGACCCCTGGAAAAATATCACCCTTCTACACTTCTTCTTCTGGATACACATCCAAGTCAAAATGAGAGGCAGGTCTGGGGGAAATGGGTTGAGTGCTGGCAGGGCTTTGTGAGCATGCAGCTCCTCAGAAACACGCTTTTGTGGAATGGGAGACAACCACCCCCAGGATATGGTGAGACACCTGGCCAAGCTGGGTAAAACCTCCTGAGTATTATTTCTGTAAATGCCTCCATTTGGTCCATATCACCTCCTCCAATCTCTATTGAAATGCCCTTCTATTAATAAATAACTCCATTCTCCATTACCCCATCTCCACAGCTCACGTTGAAGTAACTGGGAATTTGGTTTTGGTTTTTATAGACATTAGAAATAGATTTTATCTTTATTAAGGACTCTTTCTCCACTTCCCCAACCTTTGCTCCATTGCACTGAGCACAACAGCGGCTGGAGTGGAGGAAGCAGGTCCGTGGGCTGAGCTTAGCATAGGGAGAGGAAGGAGAACTCCTCCCTGGCTTTGGCCAGGGCAGAGGGGGTTTAAAAGGGCCACGTTCCTCCCTGTGCGTTGGTGACCTATGAGTATATCTTCATAGCATGGTGTAAAGCACTGGAGAAAACAATGGAGAAATTGTCAATGAAGAATACTTAAGAAATGGTGTATTTGAAAGATTTAGTTCTCAAGGGTTTGTTTGTTTTTACTTTGGTGGGGTAGATATCTGGCTTGGGAAATACCTATAAGGAAACCTCCCTGAATGCAGTCATGATGCTGAGCCACTGCATGATTTTGAGGAAGATTTTTTTTTTTTAAACTGTGGGTTGCAAACATTCCCTGGAAAATATTTGAGTTTTGAAGTGCATTGGTTGGTCGTGATTGGGCAGGAAAGTCACAGGGCAGCATTTTTATCCCTGGGTTGGTCGGCAGCACGGTTTCTGGCAGGGAAATCGGTGCATGTAAATTAGAATTGTGGTTTCCATGAATACTATCATATATGGATTGGAAGCTGATTTTCCAAGCGTAGTTGTGCCAGGAAAACTTGTGCTCTCACATAACCCCAGGCAGAAAACACAAGTGACACAAACATGGTGAGGGTGATTTCATTTACAACTGTGACTGTTTAAGAAGTATTTCTAAAATTTGCCTTCCCTGCTGTTCCTCCCCTGTGCCCCTTTCCTCCTCCCCTTCTAGCTATGCTGGAGTGAGCTAGGAGGTTTGGTATCTAGCCTTACGCAGCGGCTGGTGCTCAGCTGGTGGGGATATGCTCCATGGCCAGCGTGCACCTGGGCGCAGGTAAGGCTCTGGCAGGGTGGGGACTGGATTCCTTCCCGGCCCCTCTCAGCAAACAGCTCCTGCCCCGGAGCCCTGCGTTCCTCTGCCCTTATCTCCCTGCACAAGGCAAAGCTATAAATGTTATTGGCCATGAAGTTATTCATCCCCTTCAAAGTTACGCATATGCAAAACAGGCTCTCCTGCCAGAAATGGGAGCCTTCTTACCAAGGGTGAATGTTTAAAGATATTTTCTTTAAACAAACAAAAGTGAAATCTCTAAGAAAGAAGTACATCAACAAATAGCAACATTAATAGTACTGGATCTGTATAGATCTAATTATATATGTTACCACAAGTAAAAAACCACAGCGTTTCTTAAGAGGTAAATACAGTCTTGCTCCAGATGGCTAAATTGAGATGCAGAGCAATGACCTGGCTGGTCCGTGCAGTTGGCAGTGGAGAGAATATGTGAGAAGTGATATATGGGTGCTTGAGTTGGGACACAGTCCCGCCTTCATCTCAGCCACAACCCAGCCCCTTTTGGCCCTTCACCATACCTGTCACAGGGATGTGGCACCAGGTCCTGCCCCCCCGCAGCGCTCTGCAGCTGTCCACACTGGCACACAGCAACCTCTGTCCCGGCTGGATGCGGTGATGCTCCTACCAGAGCAGCACTGGGGGCTGGCAGCAGAGATCAGACTTTCGAAGCTCAGAATACCCCACTGCCTTCTTCTGGGAGTTCATAAAATTCATTCTGGTTCATACCTGTTGTTTGGAACCCATTCCTTTCCGAGGAATGACTCAGCTCAAGAAAGAAAATAAGTTATTTTCTTGGCTAACTAGGAGAATCCAATGATATCTAAAGGATGATCCATTACATCTCTCTGACCTCTGAAGCTGGAAGAAGCTGTTCCCCCATCTGTGGCACATCTCCTGTTTTATTAGGCTCATGCACAGTCTACGCTTGCCTGTATCAGCCACCTCCTGTTTTTCCCCCACACTGTGTGTTGACAGCTCAGACCAAGACCTTTGCAATGCTTCAAGCCAGCTGAGCCTGGAAACTTCTGGACGATCCAGGCAGTGGTTTCCAATCGCTCTGTCCCATCCGCTTTCCCTCTCCCCCCCACGGGGCAGCTCTCTGCAGAGGGCAGCAGTGCCAGGGCAAAGCAATGTGGGACGGGCCTTTTTTGGGGAAGCAAATGCGAGACCCCAGCCAGCTTCTGTCCTGCATTTCAACTTCCGCAGCCTGACATCAAACATGTCGCTGCAGCCTGAGCCCCCACGGGCCTGACGGAGGAGCAAAAAGAGAGGGCTGGAGGCAGCAGATCCTAATCTTTATTAAATAAGAACAAAGCTTATGCCGGCTAATGAGAAAAACTAGCCGATGAAAGATCGGGCAAGCTCCTCAGAAGGACACAAAGAAATTCTCTCTGAACAAGAGCAGGCTAAAAATATTCCCGAATATTTATTTTTCTGGCAATGGTTTCACAGGCTCCAGATTCAATGCTGCCTCTTTGGGTATTGGCATGGCTGTCGCAGTGATTTCAGAGGAGGGTACTCCAAATACTGCACGATGCCCAGAGCCACGGCAGAAACAGCCCTGCAGCCAAAATGCAAAAGCATAAACTGTCTCAGTGCTGTGAGGTGATGGCCAGTCACTGTACAACTCTCTTTCTCTAAGGACAACAGGGTGTTTTACCATCAGTTTAGATCCATCATCCTGTTTGGAGCCAGTGTGTAAGAGCCAGAGAAGCACTTTTGTGCCACAGAAGGCACTTTCCTCCAGTTTCATTCCCTTTCTTGATTTGGGTCCCTGCACACGGGGTGCCAAGGTTGCTGCTACTAAGGCTGTACACCCTCTGCATCATGACATCAGACACATCAGGGACAACTGGCAGAAAACTGGGAGCACTGGTAGTCTTATCCAGCTTGAGCACACAATGTTGCCCCAAAACATCTCCACAACTGCTGAGTCTTGCCAGCTCCATGCCTCCTCCCTGCAGCAAGCCACAGCCTATGCAGCTGTCATTGGTAAAGGTATGGGCATCATTTGCAACCAAACCCAAAACCACATGAAGTTGCCCAGGTTGCACATGTAGTGTAACGAACTCAAAGCGCAGCCCATGCCTGGGGAAACCAGTCAGGGCAGGGAATGTTTCGAGAGGTTGTGAGCAGGCCTGCATGGGCTGCAGACCCCAGCAGGTGAGCATGCACACATGCAGAGGCTTGCAGAGATTCAGCCAGCCCAGCTGTGGCCCTTGCTGCCTCCCAAGCGCCCCTGCAACCTCCATCCAGCCCATTATCTCCAGAGATGGTTAGTGGGAGGTGATGGCAACCACAGTGCTGGATCAGACCAACCTGCCAGGACAAGCGGGCGGCTGCAGGGACTGCTCAGAAATCACTTCCTAGCTTCACAGCTTCTCCCCTCTTTCCCATACAGCCTGAACCCCAAACCTCAGCCTCGAGTGCCACTGAACTTGGCTGAAAACTGCTTCTAAAGGCAGAAGCAATGCAGTGACGAGGCCTGCAGTTCCTTCTCTGCATTTGCCTTTGCTGACCATGAAACCTCAGCCTCTGCTCTTTTAATGCACTGTGGCTGAACTTGCTGCCAGAAGGTCAAAGGCAATATAATTTACTTGAGCTTTGATGCATTTGATACAGTTTGGGGTGAGAAGGGAGAGGGGGAGGACAGGAGGTGGATGGGATAAGCAGTGGCAAGGAAGGAAGGAGGTTGCCTGTTTGTATGGGAACAGGATTAGTATGAAGATGACAGAGTAATTTTCTAGCCAAGAGGGACTTAGCGATAACCAAAAGGGTTTTGCCTGGAGCAGGGGGCTCTACAAGCTCAGATCGGCGTGGTGGGTAGGAGGCAGCCTGAGCATTTGTCTGCAGGCCCCCTTTTATCTCCTTTTCTGATTAGAAGATTGGCAAAGGGAGGGGGAGGGCAGTGTTCGTATTCTGTATTGCCTGGAGAGTCCTTTTACTGCTCAGGCAGGACCACGAGACCCTCACAGTTCCCTTCCTGGCAGACAGCTCTCATCGTGTTTGCATTTCCTTAAAACCCTCCTCATCTTAGAGCCCTTTCCAAGCTGCTTGATGAAGGATCCTTGCCCATTTTCCTGCAGGAAGGAGGTTGCAAGACACAGAGCAGGTAAATGAACCCTTGTGGTACCACAGGTAGCTTTTTTCAGAGCAAGAAACCTGTTGTTGTAGGTTTTCCTACAGGTACCTGAGGCCATATCTTGGCTATAGGCTTCAGGGCAGGACTGAATTAAAAGCAGGATCCAGCAGCTTTTGCAAAAAGCCCCTCCTGATGGCAATGATTTTGGGTCACGTCATGCACCTCACTGTGCTGTCAGCACTTGGGTCAGAGTCTGATGCTTTCAAACAGAGGTTGCTTCCCCCCCTTTTTTTTTTTTTTGGGGGGGGGGGCGGAATAGAGAAAAAGGGCAACATCCCATATGAGAAGCTAAATATTTTACTCTCCAGCATTTGTCTTAACTGGCTGGTGTTTACACAGGGGCAAAGAGGCCGGGAGGAAGCGAAGCGATGTGGCTGCTGTGGTTTCAGTTCTCACTCCACCTTGCTACTGAGAAACTGGACCCGTGGTTTCGTTTGTGGCTGGGGGGGAAGAGGAAAGGTCCTTGGATCTGATCCCTACTGGGGAGCCTTTCCCAGCCCCCAGAGGTGCCAACAACACTGATAGGGGCTTGAGAAAAAGGAGAGAAAACCAGACCTCTAACAAACCCAGCTCTGGCAGCTCATGGTGCATTAATATTCACTGCAGTGCGAGGGGTGTAAATTCACTGCTATCTCCTTGGAGTTTGCCGTTTATGCCATTCATTTCACATAGATGTCACTACTGCCTTATGAGCACTCCTCCGAGCCAGCCGGTTAAATGGACCCAGTGCATTATAGTAATGGAGTAACTGTATAAAAACAATGAAATCCAATCTCTTTAAACTGATTTGATGTCTGCCTGAACCACAACATTTCCTGCTAATGGCTTCCTTCATTTTGTAACCGTGATCTCCACCTGATCAGATTACAGCTGTTTTTAATTACAAAGCTAATAGAGTTTGTAGGCAGTGTCAGGCAGACGGCGCATGCCTGGGGTGGGCATGGGGTGGTGGGGAGCTGGGGGGGGCTCTGGGTGACTCTGCTAATACACTCGGCCCAAGCTGACTGTCAAAACACTGGGAGTGGGGGGCATCTAGGAAGGATGGTGGTATTTTTCAGTGTGGAGCCAGCATGCTGGTCACTGTGGTCTGCGCAACAACAGCCCTGAGTTGTGTTCCTGCTCCATGCTCGGAGTGCCTTGTCACCCTACTTCATGGCTGGCAGTACCCAGGAGATTCGTGGTATGCCTGGTGCACCTGAAAGGCAGGTGTCACAGTGGTACGAAGGCATAAGAAGGGCAGAATCAGCTTTTCTTGATGATGGAGTGTAAAAAGACCAAAGAAAGGGGGGTGGGGGGTGGGAACCAAGACCAGAATAGGAATGTACAATGCCATTTGACTTCTGCAGCTGATGGAGCAGGAAAGAGCATTGTGGATGACTGACAGTGGAAAAAGCCCTCGAGATTGATGTCTTTCTTATGGGATAGTGTGATCAGCTGCAGGGTTGGTGTCCTCTACCTCATCCCACGCAGCAAACCCCTGGGGACCATCTCCATGGCTCAGACCCATCCCCAGTGGCCTTGTTTTGCCCAGCAGTTCGTTTGTATATTGATTGCTCCATCTCTCCTGGTTAAGGGCACAGATCAGGATAGCTGCAGGGAGAGAAGCAGTTTAAAAGAGCTCTTCCCAAGCAGCACTGGCCAGGGACGCCTGTATTCAGAAGAGCATGTGTGCATACACTGCAGGCAAGCCACAGTTTGACTCCCTGATGGTGGAAAAAACCTATGGGTGTGTTACAGATGGTGCTAGATAGCTCGTGCTGATGTTTAGGATTCAGCTGAGGCTGGGTTCTCTTGAAGTTGGTTGAAAAATCTCGACAGAGAAACAACAGCATCTGCCTCTTGCACTGCCCTGTCCTGCCATGTGAACCTCTTTTGTGGGTGGTAGAGCTACTCTTGTCCACCAAAGCATAATGCCAGGCAAGTGGGATGGCTCAGTGGCGAGCAACCCACTTACAGCAGCTGGGTAAGGCTAGGAGCAGGCAGAAGGAGCCCCCCGACTCAGCCAAGCCTCCGTGCACATGTCCCTGGGCGGTGTGACTCATGCCAGAGGTGCCCCACTCAATTCACCCTGCCACGGGGGATGCTTGTCCCTCACTGTTGTAATGCCAGAGCTGCACGTCAGGTTACACACCAGCCTTGTAAATTATTTAGGGTCCACATCAAAAGTGCATCAATTATGTACCCTAGGACTTAATTACTTAGCTTGACAGGAGTCTCTCCCCTTAATGTCATTGTCTTCTTGGTCTCCCCTTTCACAACAGAGCTGTGGATGTTCTGCTGGGAAGTGTGCGTTGTTGCGTGTTTCTGCTCCTTCCCAGTATTGCCCAAACTCATGTTTCTTCCTTCCTTTAGCAGATGAGGAAAACAAGCCCCAGACATGACTCCTGGACAAGGCGAGGCTCTGGGCCCCTGTACCATCACTGCTGTGCTCTGCCCTTGAGGTGTGTCAGGCACTGGACTCCACCACAGGTCCTAAATGAGCACATTTAGGAGGCTTTGGGGATGCTGTAGTTGAACCAGGTACTAGGATAAATTTTTGTGATTTCCAAAGTCCTTTCTGCTGTCTGGTAACCCACTAGTGGCTGGAGAAGAGCAGCTGGGGATGCTGCCCAGAGACGATGCCTGCCCATCACACTGAAAGCCATCACCATGTGCCATCGTTCAAGTCAGCGCTTCACTCCTCTCTCTCCTCCCCCCTCTTTTCTTCTCCTTCCACCTCTTCCTTTATCTGAACTTTTAAACCCCACGTCTGGTGCAGATTTTTACAGTAATGCAAGGCTTTGAGAATTGTTAATGCCGTGCTGTTTTCACAGCGACATTAATATGCACTGCAAAAATGCCAAGTATCAAAAGTCAGTCATTGCTGCTGGGAGGCTGTGGGCTGCAGGAGAGCAGGAGGCGAGGACACGGCCATGCTCAAGGGGTGCAGCTCAGGCAGACGAGGCCCCACGTTTGACAGGATTTCCTCTCCACGCCATCTCTTCGCAGTGTCTTGGTATGTCTTTAAAGATGTTTATTTTTCAACCCTTAAAACTACCTTTTCCTAAAATAAATAAATGAAACTAAGACCAGGAGCCTAGGATTTTAAAGCCACCCTACAATAACAAAGCAGTGTGTGCAGATCAGTTGTCACCAGCAACCCTATAATAACAAAATAATACATGCAACCCCATGCAATGCTAAAACAACTGTTATGGGCATGTGAGGGAGGAAATATATTTTCCAGCATCGAGCTTAACAAGACTTTGTTCTGCAGTAAACTCAGGGGTCAGAAGAGGGATGTAAGGACCAAAACACCTTGAGTGGCGTAACTTTAATGTCAGGCAGCAGGCAGGGTTGTCGGACACGTGGCAAACATTGCTTCATTAACATGCGGTTTAATAGTCTGGAAAATTAAAAGAAAGCAAGGTTTTTGTGATGAAACAGGAAGTTCCCTTGAATCCTAGAGCCTTTGAAGAATTGTTAAAGGAATGAGAAATCTGTATGTTTGAAAAGGCTCTGGGTCGTGGAGCCAGAGAGGGCAGGGGGACACGGGGAGGAGGCACCAAGCACAGACCTTTTCCAGTCCCACACTCCACTCTTTGTTCCCCTTTTTCTTTTTTTTTAATTATTTGATGCTTTTTCATTGCTTCATTTTTTTTCTGACACACATGCACTCTCTGAGGTTAGCAGGAGTTTTCTTAGGCTTAGAGCAAAGCCCCAGTCCTACATCAGGCTGTTGCCAGCATGGCTTTGCCCACACCTTTCTGCCAAGTGGTGAGTGGAAGTAGCTCTGCAATCCAGGCTCTGCTCATGCCTGACACACAAAACCATTTTTTGAGGAAGTGTTTCTGGAGTTTAAAAAGATCTGGTTAGCTGCTTGTTTCTTTTATCTTTTTTTTTTTTTTTAATTTATTTCTGCCCCTTCTATTTTTCGGGTGCAGCACTTCTGTGTGGCTGCAGGAGCAGATGGGCAATGCCTCCCCTTCCTGGAGTGCCTGGTTGGCCAAGAGAAGAGTCACTAAAGAAAATTCCTGTATGATTTTCAACATATTTTCTCAGTGTTTGAAATACAAATATGCTGAAAAAGTGTAGCTCAGTGGCTTAGCTATTACTAGAGGGAAGCTGTTTGCCGCAAAACTGATGATGATGAAAGGCTGGTCAGAGCTGAGCTTAAAGGCCTGTGCATGCCTGTAAAGGCATCTGGAGACTAGACCTGAGAGAGGCTTTCAGCCAGTTGAAGGCATCTGGAGGATGCCCAGTGCTGGAGGGATGCCTGCAGGCACGTCTCCCCAGGGAATGTGTTTCATTTCCTTGCAAGCCCAAGGCAGGTAGGACCAGCTTGTTCTTCCTCCCCCCGCCAAGGGAAACAGGATCTGCCCTTCCCCAGGCAAAAACTGCTGGTGATGCATTGCCCTTTCCCTTGCAGGGTGCCCTTCCTGGTGCCCAGAAATGGCAAGACATGAGCAGTGAGATGGCCGAGAGAGAGCACCCAGGCACTCAGCAGAGAGGGCAAGCCTGGTGAAGGGAGCCTGGATGAAAAGCCAAGAGACTGTCATGACACTGTTCTTTCCTCTGTGCTAATTGTACACTTGGGACCAAATTTAGCCTGGTGTAACTCTGCTGAAGTCACCAGGGATTAATTTGGCCTCTGGTGGCTCCATTGTTTTAGCTAAATGAGTCAGAAGAAGCAGCCTATTCTTATCTGCGCACAGTGGGGCGGTGACAGTAATGGCTTGGTGACATAGACCCCAAAAGCAGCGTGACTAGGACCCCAGGATCAGGGCTACCAAAGCTGAAAGGGGCTGCAAGAGGAAATGTTTTGACATTTGGGTTATAGATTGAGGCAGGCTCAGCGTGGGCGCACAAGCGGCACTCACCACCGCTGTAGGCAGAGGGGAAGGGGCCTGTCAGGTTCCCTGAATATTCGGTGGTGCCGTTTGGAGTTCCTCAATTCTTCGGCCACTGGAGAGGGAAGCTGTGGCTCTGGAAGGGGCACGTGGTGTCGAAGGGGACTTCACACCACTTCCCAGCCCGGTGAGAAAGGGAGCCCAGGCTGGAAATGTCCAAAAAGCACCAGCTGCATCCCTGGGCTGCTTGTGCATCTGCCAGCAGCGGAGTGTGGGGAAGGAGGGATGGGATGGACCATGGGCTTGCACAGGGCTGGAGGAGATGTCCTGGACATGAGTTTTGCCTGCTGGCCCAAGGCAGCATGCAAGTTTGTTGTGTTGTGAATTCCCTGAAACTTCTAGGAAATACAGGATGAGTTGGGAAGTTGTGAATTTTCCAGCCCAGGTTAAATGTGAGCTGTTTCCAATAAAAGATGTGTTTGCTGGATGGGCTGTGGGACCCATGTGCCTCGGCCAGCCAGCATCAAGCCTTGTGGCAGGTGGTTTTGGAGGGACAGTGGAGCAGGCAGTGAAGACAAAACTGTTGTCCCCCTTCCCATGCTGTACCCACTGGACAGATAAGCACAAGACTTCAGTCTCCATCAACCTGGCACCTTTTGCCATGCTAAACATGCCTGAAAGCTGGTACAAAGGCAGATCTTCTGAGGACAGAGGTAAAAATAGGTAGGAAGGGAGGGGAGAGCAGAACTGGAGCCTCGCTGCTCCCAGCACTCTTGCACCTCTGCAGCTTGAACAGGCGCATTCCCGGTGTCCAGGGCCGGATAATAAGCAGAGCCGCAGCAGCTATTCAGGAGGCTCTGACCCTGGCTAGGTAACTACATAATGAGCCTGTTTGAATTGCTCCCGTCCCTGCCAAAGGGGTGGGAATGGGGGATGCTTTTGTTTGCAGTAATGAACCTGTAATTATGCTACATTTCTTGGTTTGAACCACATTTTTTTTGTGTGTGTTGTTCTCTTTGTATTGACAGATTTATGGCCAGGATACTCGGCTGCACCACTAGCCATACGACACTGTGTGGAGACTGTCTGACTGTTGTCTCGGGAAGGTGTGGGGAGAAAGCGGAGAGTGTCATTGCACTACCTCAGCCCCTGAAGGGTTAAAAAAGTACGTTAAAATGAATACAAACGACAGAGGCACCGCCTTTCTGAAAGTCGCTCGTTTCAGCAAGGAAAAAAAAAGTCTTTTGAGCTCCAGGTGAATTAAAAAAAAAGTAGGGAACGATTAAACTGCATAAATAAATAAATAACACACACCAGATTTCACCTCCAAGGCGCTCAATAAAATTACACTTTGAAATGCAAGGATTAAGCAGGGTAGGTGACAAGGTAACTTTGTTAACAGGCTAATCTCTTGCTTTAACAGAGACAGGGGATTTACATGTGACTGCACAAAACTGTTTTATGGTCTCTTTCCAGCTGGAGGTGGTAGAAAGGGGGCAGGATGAGATGGGACAGGGTTAGATGTTTCAGGGCCATTTGTAAGATGGGTTTAAACTGCTTTTTTATTTAGGTTTGTTTATGGTTTTTTTAAGCAAGTCTGCATGGAAATGTGTCACCAATAATCAGCTGTTACCAAACAGTTCAGTAAGGGATGATGAGGATATCACGGGATGATGAATAATTGGGTAAAAGCATTGGTGGTGCCATTTCTCCCTGAATGGTTTTATTTGCTTTCTTATAAAAAGGCAACCAGCAGCATGGGCTATTCAAAATGTTATGTCAGGACTTCTTTTGCCCTGAGACTTTCCCCTGAATTTCACTGCTTCTTACCCTGGGGATGTAGAAAATCTAAATCCAGACTACTTGTTTTTTAAATAGCCCTTCTGGTTTGTGTGGAGGGAAAAAAAAAAAAAAAAAAAAGAAAAAGAACAAAAAAAATAGCTTCATGTCTTTAAATTTCTGTCCATTACTAAAATGTGACAGTGACAGGCGGATGAATCTGAAATGAGACCTAGGTCCTCCTGCATGGGTTTGTTCCCCCAAACCCTAAGATGCCCACTTCATTTCACCAGGGTGCAGCCACTCCCTGCCATCCTTCCTTCCTGAACCAGTCAGAGTGCTCCTCGTTTTGGATCTCAAGCATTCACATTAAACCACCCCTAGTGAACCAGAGGAGGTGCAGAAGAGCAACCAGGAGTTCAAACCTTCTCCAGGCTTCGTTGTTTCTGAATAAAAATGACAATGAGAAAGTTCTCTCCTCCATAATGTTCATTTGAAATTCAACAGAAAACAGCACACTGAACATGTTCTCTGGTTTTAAATAGATCTGGTGAAAGTATTTATCATGTTGTCTTTGTTGCAACATTGCTAGCATATTTGTGCTGGCTGCAGGCAGAGGGACTGATTCTGGAAAGAAACTTGGTGTGAAGTCCCCAGCCCATTTACAGATTTATGTACTGGCCCATTTCTGGATGAGGTTTCAGCTTTCTCAGGCTGGTGACGGTGATCTTGTCTGTGAGGGCATGGGAGCTGAGGTCTTAGGGAGGCTCTGCCACTGGGTCAGGGGGAAGTTGCTTTTCCCTTTGCTTCGATGCCTGGGTAGCCAGAGGGAAGATGGTTTCATACAGGAGGATTGTGAGCCTCAGTTGAGTATGGCTGTTTAAACGTTTCCAAACCATCAGTCCAAAGAGTCTTCTCTACCGATGCTGAAAAAACAAAAAAATTATGTGGTCAAGCATTACCCCTCAGCCTCTGAACCACAGGGGTATGTCCTTTCCTGCCTTTTAAGCTACCTTTGCAGGAAGGTGTGTGTAAAGGCTCAGCAGTGCATCTGCCCAAAACAACCATGGCCAGCTTGCCCTCAGATGGGCCAGCAAGTCGTGGAGCTGATGGGAATCCAGGCAGAGGTCAGAGCTGTAGGGGTGTGGCAGGAGGGAAGACAGAGGGACAGGATAGGGCTGTCACACAGCATGTCAGGTCACCATTTCTCCTGGGAAGAAATCCGACTCTCCAGTGCATGAAGCACTTTTCCAAAGAAAATGCCCAACTTTGGGCTGAGTTGAGTGAACCTGATTGGATTGCTGTTCAGCCCTCCCAGTCATCACTTGGACATTGAGGAGCTGGAACAGCCAGTGTTACATTGAGACCCCTCTGCTCCTCAGCAGTGATAACCAGTGCATACCCTCTGCACAGCTTGTGGGTGACAATAAAACTTGTCTGCTTGCCACTACCACAGGGCTGAAGCTCGCACGGGGGCCACACGGGCTGCCTTGTGCCAGGTCCCAGCAGGGCTCACTGGAGGTGGACTGCTGACTGTGAGCACATCAAGCACTTTCCCATGCATGGCTGGAACAGAAAGTATTAATTACCCACCTTAAAAATCAGACATAACCCTAACTTTGAAGTTTATCCATTGTTTGGGTGCTAAAACATATTCAATCTGAGCAGCAGATGCTTATTCTGTACAGGAATCTGACCAATTGTTTCCCTTCTCTCTCTTGTCCTTATACCTTAAATCATTTTGACCTTTAATTGGCCCTAATTTGCCCACAGACGGCCCTGGGACCCTTCAACACATTTGCTTGTAATTGGGTCCCTTTGTTATTTTTCCAGAGAGCCACTGCTGGTTGTTTCTTTTTTAAAACATTGCGGCATGTCATTGAGAGCAGAGCCGCTTTTAAATTAGCCCTGCTGGGGTCCAGGAGAGCCTGTGAAAAGCCCAGCAGAGAGAGACAGGGCTATCTAAACGCAATTATCATATCACTGCGAAAATGTGAAACCAGCCTGAGCTTAAGCAAACATCACGCCCATCGGCTGGAGGGTGGTAAATACTTTGCTGGGAGGCACGGGGTTGAACACAGAAGAGGTGATCCTGCCATCACACATTTTGCCCGGCAAAGCAGTGAACGTGTCTGTGTCTCTTGCTTGCTACAGCTGGGGATGTAACTTGGCAATGTGTTTTCCTTAGTGGTTTTATTTCATTTCACCTTATTTCAGTGTGCTGGTTTGGAAGTGATTGGTCTGGTACAGTTATGGGGCACTGCACTGCAGAGCAGGAATAGGAAAGTCCAGGAGAGGAGCAGCAATAGCAGCGAGCGACTGTATTAACAGGCAGTGCTTCCCAAGTAAGGCCCTGTGTGCACTATTAATCTGGCTGTGGCCACAGTTTGCCCCTAGCCCTGCTCATAATATCATCAAGATCTTAACTGTCCAAAGCTAAGTTAGAACAGCAAGAGATAATACTGCAGCTAGATAGCATCTGCACTGCCTCCTGTGCTAATGGACAGTTGCTCTGTAACCGAGTCTCCCTACTCAGTCAGCCCCGCAGCATGGAGACCTCGCTTTAATATTTGCTCCATGCAGACCTTAAAATCAAGTTAAGTTACAGTGCTCTCAAGTCTCTGACCACGGGTTGTTGTGCCAATGGTCCTCTTGTCACCAGCTGAGATTGAAGCTGATGCCCAAGCAGCTGGGAGCTGCAGCGTGTCCCATAAAGTCATTTTAGTACCAGATCCCAAATAAGTTTATTTTCCATGGCTTAAAGCTTCCATGCAGGCAGCACCCACAGACTTCCACCACCTTGGAATGGATTAGCAAACTATATCTCACATTGTACAGAAAATCAAGTGAGCCATGGCTGGCAAAAGCTAAGTCTGGATTTCTGCCCTGCAGAGGGGAGTTTTGTATCAGGTCAGTCTGTCCGTGTGTGGCTCCAGGAAGGAAAAGATGCTTGCTGTTTTCACCTGGCTGATGCCTGTGGAGGTCAACGGTGATTGAGGAGGACTTGCTGCTCTGTGAAGGTAAGTATGGTGATGCCTCCTCTCCCTCGAGGCTGTGCACTGAGACAGGCATGGCGAGATGGTGATTGCAATGTAAAAGGCACATGTTTGGAAGGAAGACAGAGTCCTGCCCTGCCAGCATGGCTGTTAAATTGTAGCTGAAGCCAGCAGAGATGCCCTTAGAAACATGCAAACCTCACAAGTCCTCCATTGCCTGTGGATATTTCTTGATCTGAGGGACCGGAAGCTGTAGTTTCTAACGGTCAAGGCATCTAATTAGAGTTGAAGGTGGGTGGAATTAGCTCAGTAAAGTAAGTCTTAATATTTGGCAGCAAGACTTCTAGCTGTGTAGACATCCAACCATGATTTCACACCGTGTAAGCGCCCTTGAGGTGCAGGGGGAAGAATTCCATTAAAGTGTACCCCTTTCGCTCCCCAGGTCAGACCCTGCTCTCCCAGAGCCATGTAAAGGGGCAACACTCCTTTGCCCGAACCTCTACTGGCTGGAGCAGCTCACCCAAAACATTAAGCTTAGAATGCTGCTGGCACAGAGGGCCTCCTGGGTATGACTGGAGTGCAGGTTTCAGCCAGGGGATCACCTGCAGTCCTGCAACTGCAGCCAAGGAAAGTCCTTTTCTGAAGGTAACATGGAGCCAACAGGCCTGGGGGTGAGGTTTGAGGTCCATACATTGCACTCAGGCATGGCTGGGTCATCCTTTGGAGGATGGGCTGGGCACTGTGTCCAGTGCAGTGTGGCCCTGCCAAAGCAGGGCTGAACACTCTGGAATCTGCAAAAACTGAAGGTGGGAACCATTTTTTTAGTCATCTTCAGAATCTGCATCTCTCTCCTAACTTAACTGTACAATTTTCCTGGGTTTTTCTGATGTTTCTGTCCAGCTTGCTTAAGATCCAAGGCATTTTATTTCTGCTAATGAGGTTCTGGTGAGACGCGGGCTCTTGCTGGAGTTCAGCAGTGGTTCCCTGCTGTACAGCAGTAAGAGAGGACAGCGCACACCCCGAAGCATTTACAGAGTCAGGCCCCAGTCCTGGCAGACTCCTGGCAGACGCTGGTCTGCATAAGTATGTTTAGACACATGATCCTTCCCCTGGAGCTCAGAGTGCCCAGAATTCTTGCATATGTAAATGTTTGCAAAGTCAGGGCTCTGTTTGTATTGCCTGTTTACTAATTTAAGTTTATATTTAAGCTTCTGATGTTCAGCTCATTTTTTTTAATCCATCCATAATTTTAAGGAAAGGGTTTTTTCTTTTGCTTTTGAAACAGATGTCTGAATTGTTCCTTGTGAGTTCAGCATGTTGCTGCAGTAGCTACAAAGTCTGGGTCCAGTGGTTTGAGTTGGAGTCTCTAGTTTTGAGAAATTATGAAGGAGCATGAGAACTGTACTGTACAAAACCTTGTCAACCCATTGCCTTCCTGAGACTCTTTTGTCCCTGTTGCTGCTAGGACATGCTTCCTCATGTCAGACCATTACATAGGTCTGTGCTTGGTGCTGAGTCAGAATGGTCATCTGTCCTGCCTTTGAGCAAGACAAGCACAACAGGGTCCAAAGACTTTCTGGTGGCTTGGACAAAGCCAAAGGCATAGGAAGGAGATGTTCATGTCATGGAAGCCCTCTGACAGCACTGCCTTGGTCCCTTCCAGGTCAGAGACAAAATGCCTGGCTGGTAGGGGATGGTGACATGGGATTTTGTTCCTGCCATGCTCTGATTGCAGTGCATGGAGAAGCAGAGGGTACTGGTCTTCAGGGCTGTCAGTCCAGCACTAGAAAATTCCCCTTTCAACAATTCTATTTTTTATTAAAACAAAAAAAGCCTGAGCAGTTAGGCAGGAGGAAGTTATATTTCTCCAAAATACTCAGTGATGAATTTGGGAAAATTGGAGGGAAGCCAAGGAGCTACAGCGGAGAGTGAAAGTTGGGTGACTTTCCTGGGAGTGACCAGGGAATTTTTCAAAGCCACTCTACTCCCTTCCCACCACTGCCGCAGGACAGCAAAAACCTTGGCAGGCAGAAGAGCCACTGCCACCACTGCTGCCTCCTTTTCTTGCTGCCAGATAAAGAGGACAGACTCTCCTTTTTCAGCCCATTCTGCTCATACAATGGGAGAGGGGGATCAGCGCCAAAATTACAAGTGTGAGCCCTTAATGCATCAGGTTGAACAATGGGCTTTGGAGGCGTCTGCCTTTTTGCGAGGAGCAGTACAGCTAGTTCTGACTACCCAGTGCTATGGAAAAAAACCTCATTGTCCTGGCAAAATGCTCCCCAGAATGAAAACACCCTCCTCCTCCTTTCTTCAGCTTCCTAATGGGAAGCAAAATAACAAACCAGGCCCACAATTAAACAAACATGCCACTAACTGAGCAGAGCTCAAGTGTAACAGATGTTGTTGCAGTTGGACCAGGCTGGAGGCCGGGAGCGAGCCACGCTGGCTGGCTGCAGCTCCCAGGATGCTGTCACTGCAAGGGTTTCTTTGCTGTACCATGGCCTTCTCCTTCCATCAATCTTTCTTCATTTTTCTCTGGTCTGCCTTTTCCTTGCTCTCATCTTCTTTTCAGCACATCCCTTCCACTTGTCCACCCCACTTCATCCCAACATCTCGTTCATCACAGATGGTGATTCTCATTTTAAGACTCAAACCCACAAATTTTATTTCAGAAAAGCTCAAGAGGATGTGCAAAGCTGCTTCAATGTACCTTTTAGACCTTTTTAGTATAGGAGATTATAGCAATTCTTTTTCTCCATTTCTTTTTTCTTGCTCAGATCTGGTGCAGGGACCAGCTCTGTCCCCTCACTGGCATGCAGTCTCCATGAGGATGCTCAATGCCACCTGCAGCCCCCCCTGAATTTGATGGTTGTGGTGCAGGTGGCTGTTGGGCAGGAGCTGGGCACACATAAGATCCCAACCTCAAAAGTGCTGGCTCCTTCTTCTTCCAAAAATCACTGGCATCTCTGCAATACAAAAAATTTGGTGTTGGAGAGGTAACAGAGATAACTAAAGAAGCGCAAGCAAAAGGCAAACTGTGTCCCATATTCAGCTGAATCCACTTCTCTGGGGCTTCACAACTGTCTTGCAATCCATGATGGGGGTCTTATTACCTCTGAGGCTTAAAGTCCCTAAGTGCCCATCTGGCACCAGCTGATGCTTCTGACAGCCCATGAATCCTTCAGCTTTGCTGGGATCTGTTCCTTCCAACTCCATGGCAAAGGGACCAAAATAATTTGGCACATCCCAGACCTGGAGGCTGGTTGGCCTTGCTCACTCACCTGCAAAGCTGTGTCAGGGTCATACACTGCTGGAGGAACCAGAGGGACTCAGAGGTTCAGTGAGAGCCCAGCAGCCCTCCAGGGCTGGACACAGTATTCTCAGGTCTTTGGGTCACTCCCTAGGGCAAAACCTCCCCCTCTTGTCTGGGACCCATGGTCACCAATACCTTGCTGAGGTGTTTTGAAGAGGAATAGAGGGCTGTAACATGGGGCATCTGTACTCACACACGTTTTTGGCTTGTCTTTTGTTCTGCTTGCTTTTGCAAGTATAAGGTCTTGCACAGTGAGATTTTGCCTTGCCCTAGGCTGCCATAGCACAGCGACTTCTGCAACTATTAATAGAAGCTTGAAGACGTAAGAAAAGTTACTTCTCTTTCTCCTTTAGCAGGGGAGCTGGAACAAGTGGGAAGATCCTTGAAATCTTCCTCGAGCTATCTCAGAACAGGGATTGGACCAGCCCAAAGGCCCCCAGAGCCATAAGCACTGTTTGGGACTGGAGCATCCCCCACCTACCATGACTATCAATGCTGTGAGGTGGAGCAGATAAGCAGCTGAGGGTGAAACCCTGCTTGGTTTACCCTGTTTGTCAGGTGAGATGGGGTGGACACCCTGGGTCACTGGCAGTATTAAGCCGACACCACCTTTCAACGCTCTGCTTTGGTAAGGAGCCAACCAAATGCTCAGCCACTATCGACCAGAGCTGCTAGTTCACCGTTCCAATGGTCAGAGCAGCACACCACAGCTAGCTCTAGTAAAACTGGCTCTCATGTGCTCCCACATCCCTAGCGGAGTGCTAAGTGATATTTCCACTCATACAATAAACTTGTGAACAAACAACAGGGAGCCCTTAGCAAAAAGCACCCCGCTGTCAAAACCCCTCTCCATTTCAAAATGAAAACCAAGTCCAGGTGAATGTCCAGGTCTTTCAGACCAGGGTGGCACTGAAGGTAAATCACAGCAAGCCAACCAACCACATATCAGTTTACTTATCACCTAATAGTTGTTTTTTTATATACTTTTGAACTACTTACACTGAGACAAAGCATCTCAGATGGAAAATTTGATCAGGGTATTTGTTTTTACTTCCTTTTTTACAATTGGTACACACAGTGTGTGCACATATGTGACTGTACTTTTGATAAATACAGCAGCAGTTTTACAAGGTTGGCTCCATTAGAATAGTTGATGACATGACCTAAAGTGGCTAGGAATTACCATCCAGAAGTGGATGTAAAATTATCAGACTTCAAGGAACTCAGGAGAAATCCTGTCTTATAAACACAGGTGCTCTGTACAAAAAATGCATCTCTCTTCTCACTGACCTTAATTCTTCACCCCACCCCCTGCTTTCATTTGAAACTCAAATTTACCTCTTCAATTCCCACCCTATTGCCCACAGCATCTTTTGTTTTCACAGTAGCTTGCCAATGCAGATTTTGAGACTAAGACCTAGAGAGACACACCTTGTGTGTGCACAGCAGCCTCCACCCTCATGCTGGCTCTGAGGCTCACTGGGTCCTGTTCTGAACCTGCTCAGGATGCTAAACAGCAAAAAGAAAGTAATTTTTGGCTGGATTAGTTTTATGCCAGCTCAACGTGTTGAGGTAATTCTTTACAGAGTCAAGTGAGAAAAGGACTGGAAAAGAGGGAGACCATGTAGGCCAACAGTGCTCAGCAGAGAGGTTTACTAGGGATGCTGCAGAGCTGCTGCCTCCAGCCCCATTTCTTTAATGCTGGTACCTTATATATCTGGTATGGATGTTTGTCCTCGTTCTTGCTCAAGGCATTGACCTGAACATACTGTTTAACAGCAGTCCTCTGCTTAGACCCATCCCAGTGAGAACCTATGTGGCCTCTGTATTTTAAAGAAGATTTAATTTAGGTCTTCTGTAAGCTGTACTATTTTGACAGAGCTGGGGAAGTGAAGACACAAATAATTGACAACACAAATAGTTATGCTGGACAATCAGAAGAGGTGGCAACCTCTGGATGGGAGCCATGAAAAGCCACTGTGGGCAGACACCTCTGCATGGAGCTCAGCTGCAGCTAAAACAGGATGCAAATCCTAGGGCTTCAGTCACCGTTTCATCAGGTCAAAGGAAGGGACAGGGTGAATCAGTCCAGAGCAAAGGAAAACTATTCTGGATGTCTGCTAATAAAACCAAAGGGAACTATTTTTGTTGAGATTTTAAAAGATTTGGCTAATCCTCTGCCATTCTGTTATTTCCATTGTCGATCTAGCGCCTGGTTTAATTCCCATCCCAGACAAAGCAGAAATGCCAGAATACCACAAGTCACTGTTGGTCTCTGTAGCTCTTCAGGCCAGGTAGAAGCAGAAGTAGTGGGGATTTCTCACCAATTATCCACTCAGTTTCTAAAACAGTGTCTGTACAGTCACTTGAGTGTCTCAGCTCCTTCTACAGCACCAGCAACAGCAGCCTTTCCAACTGATTTGGCTGCAACATCTCAGATGCCTCATATCCCATGAGCTCTTGAGAGGTATAACCTCTATGTATTGCTTCAGGTCCAGCTGAGCATTTACTGGGAAGAGAAGGTAAAGTGAAGGGGAAATGCCCTATGTGACACAGAGCAAGGAATGAAGGCAGGACTGTGCAAGGCTAAAAGATGCTGCATGATGGCAATTCCCAACCACTGTAACACCCCTCAGGAGAGCTGCCATGAGCTGGAATAGTTTGTAACAGCCCTGAGGGATCAGGGCCAGCGTAAGGGAGATATCAGCCAGCTTTGTCCCCCTCACAGGACTGAAGCTCAGCGTGACTTGGAAAGGAAAGGATCTGGGTTCTTTTTTTTTTTCTCTGGGAAATGGGGATCTAAAGATGCCAGCTGATTAGGGTTCTTCTGATGGGAAGAGCAAAATTGGAGCATCGCATAATCTTGTAATCTGCTCACCCTCAATCCAGTGATCGCTTTCTCGTTTAGATCCTTCTTCTGTCCCCCCTGGATGGACCCCTCACTTCTGCAGAGCACTTGCAATGTGATACTATGCTCATGCAGGTTTGGCGATCCTTGCTTACTCCAGTGACACAATCAAGAGGAAAACATGCCCTTTCTCTGCAGCCTTACCAGCCCTGGAGAAGCCCTTAACCCTCAGGCCACTGGTGACAAGATGCCTGACATTCATCTATGCCTACAAGCATGCAGCAAGATCTCTGTGATGCAAAGCCCCTTTGGCCTTGTGCTACTCTGCGGGGGCATCCTCCATGCTCTTTGCATTTCAATCACATGCATCTACATAAAATCATCTGGGAATCTTATCGTAACTCACATAAAGTCCCCTCTGCTCTGTAATAACAGGGGCCAAATTAAGAGGGTCCTTAAACTGTGAGTCAGGCGATCAGGATGTGGCCTAAGGTATCAAAACTTCCAGCAATAAAGGGGACATCATCATTAGGTAACCCCCTTCAGGGACGGGTATGTGGCAAGCACTGGAATGCACCACTTTTCTTCATCTTGCTTGATATAATTACTTTCAGTGTTATTTAAAGCTCTGACTAATCACATGGCAATGGCCAGGTTTATAATGCAACAGTGTGTAGCCTGGAGCAAATTCTGACATAATTACACTGTATAAATTCCTCCATTAGAAATGACACTGCATTGGCATTGTGTACAAAGCAGCCATGGTCCAGTCAACTGGCTCTGTGAAAATCTGTCTGACAATTGTTTACCCTGTTGGTATCTTATTGACACTTCCTACAATGATGAAACTGTTACATGACAGCAAATGGGAGCCAAAGTCCTGAACGAGTCTCTCATTTCCCCTTGCTCACTTCAAGTGAGGTCCTTTTTTTTCCTGGTTTTCTCCAGATGAGGTCTTGCTCTGTTCTGATCACTCTGAAGTAGAAAGAGAAGCATATGGTTATGGTACATATCACAAAAGCCCACAGAAATCCTGGTTGGGGTTGCATCATTTGCCACAAGGAGCTGTTACTCCCGTAGGCCTTGTCGCTTCACTGCAGTGTGATTATGGGCCATTTTAGGATTCATTCCAACCTGGCATTGCCTTGTGCCATGGTAGGGTAGTGGGAGCCAAGCTGCCCTCCTGCTGCTTTGTGGCACATGACAACAGAGTGGCAGGACATCACAATTGGGTTAATTTGTCAGACCCTGGCATGTTGCACTACAAATGATTGCATGACATACTTGTTTCCCACCACAGTGTCGGGGCTGTGGCACATTTGGAAGGCCTGATGAGAGGGAGGCTGCCCTTTTGATTGCGAGGAGGTTGAAACTTTCAAGGCTGTGGCCAGTAGTATTGGGGCAGAGGAAGCCAAACTCATTTCCAGTTTAGACCACTGATTCAGTGTAGGACAAGGAAGGATTTTATCCTTTTCAGTCTTTATCTTGTATACGGACAGGAAAAGAAGATTGGGAAATAGTAATCTGGAGAGATTCAATGAATCCAGTGAATATTAATTATGAAAACAAAAACTTGTGGAGTGCTTCAAAGGCAGTTTTATCACCTCCCTGAGAAGGTTCAGGAGGAACCCACTGAAAACATATCTTAAACAACAGGCTTGCTAGCAACAGAATAGCAACAAATGGCGATACAGTTCAGAGGACATGGGATAGAGGAGTATGACTCCTGTCTCCCTCTAACCTGGGACATCTGAGATAATTTGAAGTATGGGGAATGGGATCTGGAGCTTTTCTAGATCTTTAATTTCAAACTGGCTCAGGAGACCAGGCAGACTCCAACACAGGCAAACTTTAAGAGTGAAATAGAGGGGGGTTTCAGTTACAGCTGAAAAAGAGGGAGAAGTTGAATACCTGCATCCCTACCTGTGGAGGATTGCTCCTTGCAGTATGTTGTCCATACTAGTTAGTTTACAAAATCCCAAAAAACTGAGTGTCTTAAATTCCCTATGGAATAGACTATTCTTTAAAGGATAAATTGTCATGGTCATTGGGAAATGTTTTAACTTTGTGCAATACAAGTAATATTGGTAACATTGTCCATTTTCACCAGGTAAAAGCTGAACCCATTAACCACCCTAAACCTGGAGCAGTAACCCATGTCTTTCATTTGTTTGTTTGTTTTCAGCATCATCGGGAAAGCTGTGACCTGGATGTGCCACACAGCCTTCTTCCTAAGCAGTAAGTAATGCCCCTAAGACAGACATTTTTCCTGATGGTATTCAGAGGCTGGCGCAAAGTACTGAGATGCTGTTGCATGTATGGGAACAGTGGTGTGGTCTCCTGCTTGTGTTCCCAAATCCCAGTGTCCCACCATTGAGCTGGGTCCCTATGGGAATACAGTGTTTTTCCCCTGTCACACTAGCTGTACTGTGGGACCTGAGCAGTCCCCCTGTCTCTCGGGTATGTGTTCTTGCCTCAGCATGGAAGAAGTTAGCACTGCTATTCCCTATGGCAAACCAAGCTGTGGCTAAAGGAGTATTTAGATACCCTGGGCTGCCAATTCAGAACTTTCCTAAAACCAGCAGTAAAATTTGCCTCCAATTCCTTTTTAGGAAAAGAAGGCTGTAGTATAAAGTCCCATTTTCTAGGCATTAAATTTTACAACCTGCACCATTAAAAGTATTCTATGTCAAACTTAATATTTGGTCTTCAGGAACAGCCAGGAGGAAAAGAGGTTCCCTGTTTGTTCTACAAAACAGGAAAGTGGTTGCTTTCTATACTGTAAATATGCATTAGAAAGCTCTTATAGGCTCGTGCTGGGGATTTGATGTTTTCAACTGACTACATTCCTTACATTTTTGTATAACTGCCAAGAAAGCTAAATAAAATGGCTTTTTTAGTGTTTTCTCTAAGAATAGCCCTGCTTCTTTGCAAATATAGCAAAAGAATTGTTGATAATAATTCTTTGGGAGAATAACTGGTGTTATTGATGTTAAAAGTAGAAAGATTGTTGTTTCTCTGTCTCAGAAATACAGCTAACCAAGTAGGCAGGGACTTCAGAAAGCCTAAGCATTCCTTAGCTGGTTGCTGAGATTAGACTGGTTTCATTCCTGTGCCAGAAGGTGTAGAATCAGAGAAGACTGGCACTAAAGCTCAAGAAAAAAAAAATAAAAAATTGCATTTTCTTTCAGAATGCAAAACTGAACTTTTCCCCTCCTTGTTTGCATTTCTCAGTTTGCAGATGGTTTTGCCTATTGACAATTTACCCTGAAAGCTGGGGGTTAATCTACTCAGTCTGACTGAAATATGCACAATTAATACTTAGGCACCCCTAAGCCACTGCAGTGTTAGGTGAAGTCCTGTCCTCTGCAGATACCAGCAGGCAAAGGCTATCATTCTCATCTAGAGGTTGACAAGTCAGGCCAAATTTTAGACTACAGGCCCCTGGCTGTTGCTAGTTTGATGCCCTTCATATGCCAAGACCTTAGATGATTTTTGTAATGCCATATAATAAACTATTTTGGTAAATATAGTGGTAAAACCAGGACTGCAGCATGAGAATTTCGACCAACCTATGCCATGCTCTGACTGCTAAATATTGCTGCCATCCACGATTTGTTGAAGGCTCATAATCCACTCGTACGTCACAAAAAGGCCAAAATTATTTTTTTAGGGTTGACTGAAAGCATCTGGCTTCCTCACAGTTGAGGCAACCTCTCACAAAGATTCCCTGTTATTAACCAGACCTGCGCTTCAGTTAAGCATGCAGAGATTTGGTGCTTGTTCAACCGGCCCTCGCCAGGGCTGGTAGCCCTCGTTAGGATTATTTTTCAAAACAGAGACTTGGTGGGGCCAGGCTGTAGCATACACTGCCCAGATGCTGCCTTCTATTTGTTCTGACCCTGCCTCCTCCTAGTTTCCCTAGTTGCTCCCTACCTCTGCTGGAAAAGGTGGTAAATGGTTGTTCCTGCTTCACCTTTGCCAGTGCCACTCAGCAGTTCAGAGACCTCTATTATATCTGCTCACTTGTTTACTTCTCAGACTGAAGTGCCCCAGTCTCTTTAGTTATTCCTTATATAGTAGGTAAAAATAGGATAATTTGGGGAAGTAAGAGGTAACCAGTCAGTCCTGTCATGACTTCTTTTTCCTCTATTGTCAGTTTGATTACATGGTCTCCTTGTCAGTGAGAGCCACTCTGTGCATTTGAGGCAAAGCACCTTGGCATCTTTTGAGCCAAAGGAATCTGGAACCTTCAAGCCTGTGTTTGTGCCACAGCTTTTATAATATCCTCTACCCAAAGCTACAATATTTACAATGACACCAAAATTCATGGAGCCTGTAAGGGAAAGGCATCTCATAATCTCTATGAGTGACTTGTGAATGTGAGGTGAAGAACGCTGGAAGGCAGAGTTTCCACCCTGTAAGGATTTTCAAGATTTAAAAAAATTAAAACAGACCCAGTGGTCCTCTTAGCTATCAATTAAAAAAAAAAAAAAAAGAAAAAACACAAAACCAAACAAAAAACCAACAACAACAAACCAAAAAACACCACCACCCAAAACCAGTTTGTTTTTATCAAGATTGAAAGATCCACACAGGCTGACTACAACATTAATGAGCTTGTCTGTGGTTTAGGAAATTCAGATGCAGATCCTTCACCTGTTATCTCCAGTACATATCTGTATCTGGTCTGTTGGCTGCTCTGACTGTATTCCTAGATCTCATGCTGTCACTGCTAGTTCCAAATCTGGGTTGAATCTCAGGCAGGTAGGACCTTGTTAAGGTCCAAATAGCAGCCAATTTACCAGGCTCACAGAACTTCAATCCTGAATGAGGACAAAACTTTGCAAATTGCTTGTCCTATGAGATTTCTGTCATTCAAAGCCAAATCCACATGCTAAACTTGATTTGTCTATTCCTTTTACTGCTCTTTGGAAAAGTCTGAGCACTGTGATAAGGCCTGTGTGGAGTACATCGAAAGAATAATAGGTTAAATGTTGCAGATGCGCTCAAATTGGGGTTAGGGAGAGAACCCAATGGGAGAAGTAGTCTGGGATCCAAACCACTTTGTGACTTCTGCATAACTGGAGAATTGAGCTGTAATGGGATGCAGAGAGTCTGCGTGTTTGTCTGCCCATGAGAGGCACAGCTTCTTTTAAGTTGCCTGGACCACAGGCCCCAAAAGATCTTGTACTAACTATAGGATAAAATAACTGTTGCTTCCCTGAATCCCTCTATGCGCCTAAGAGGGACATGAGTAAGGGCTGAGTTCCCAGGGTGGGTGCTGGGAGCACAGTGTGAGAGCATGCAGTGCTGTGTAGAAACACAGCTTAAGGTCAGACTCAGCTCTAAAGCTTCCCCAGAATCCTAAATCCTCTTTTTATATGAGTTTTACTCAAACACAAACAATTAAAGAATTTCATCTTCTCCTACTATGGTGGGAAAGCCTGGATGCTTCTCCGGTCTCCAAACTTTATTAAATAGCTCCAGAGCGTTCCCTAGATGAGCATCCTGCCTGGCTTCAGACAGCCCATATCTTCGTGTTTGGTGTGAATAAATTGGTCACTGATGCCAGTTGGCAGTGGGGAAGAGAAATAACACAGCCTGTTGCAAAGGAGGGGGAAAAAAAAAGCAGCTATCAGCCTCAGTGTCTGCTCGCATGATTGGAGTAATTTGACAAGGACTCCCATCAATGGCAGCTTTTCAGAGGTCTCAGCGTGGGCTATTGCACATCTCCGCTACCTGCCCCCTTTTATGTTTCTCCTAAGGACAACGCCCATGCAAGCTTTTGAGCTTAAGCACCATATGATCTGATGCCTGCCTGGAGCACAGGGAGGTGTTTTTTGTAGTTTTAATTTTGGAATTTGCCCCATTAATAGCAACTGTCTGATGGAACAGGGAGAAACTTTCCCCCTGGGCTGGATTGCTCTGGACGTCAGCAGCTCTCTCATCACTAGGGGTTTGTCAAAGCATGCAATATGCTAAGATCCTGCCAGTTCATCCTTTGCAAACTGAGTCAAAAGCATTAGTCCCACAAGAACAAATAAGGTGTCTGCCACATGTCTGCTGGATTCTCCCTGGTGCACTGAGGCAAAGCCGCCCTTCCTTGTCAGTCATTGACCAAAACTGTTGATTCTGGAACAACTGACCATACTGTTTGTAAAGGACGCCAAAACCTCTTGAAAGCTGGGAGGAAAAGGTGTTTTCTTTTTGAATGAATTAAGCTGTAGAAGGAATTTCCCTGAGAGCTTGTTTGATATCTGGAGTAGAAATGGCTTTCCTTCTCTATTTCCACCTACTCAACACTCAGAGTCACATCCAGAGAGCCTTTAGACACATTTCTCCTCTTCTCTCCAGACTCCCTGCATTGGAGTACCTCTGCATTTATTTCTAGACAACTGATGAATGTTCCAGGTAGTCCAACTTGAACTTGCTTGCCAGGTTAGTGTAATGGACTTAATTCAGCCTAAGGAGAATATAGCAGTTTTAGAGCATATTTGCTGTTGTATCAGACATTTCTGGCAGGGCTAAGCTGGAGGAATTTTGGTCCAGTTCAGATAAACTGTCTGTTAAAATCACAGCCAGTTCCTGAACTTCTTGTTAAAGCTCAGGTCTGGTACCTCCCACTTCATGTACATGCTCTCTGTTTTCCTGGGAACCACCCCTGCTCAGTTTAGCTGGCAGTTTCCCCTGCTTCCCTTCCCCAACAGCAGGCTGAGAGGGGCTTTATGGCCAGCTCCAGGCCCCAGGGTCACCCAGACACCTCCTGAGCCACCCTGCTTCCCTTGAGAAACATAGCTGTGCAAAAGGAAAGGACATCCCAAGACCTGCATATGCCCAAAGCAGCACGGACCTGTCATACTGCTAAATGCTGTCATGTGTTGTGTGATTGAGGCAGGACCTTGCAATGCAAAAGGCATTTTGCAGACACATAGGAGACCAAACCCATGATAAGAGTGGCTTCTAAAAAACAAGTCTTATTGAGAGGAGTGGTAAACCCAACTCTACCTGTACCTAAAGACACGGATAACACCTCGTGGCACTAATAAAGCACTGGAGCTGTGAGCCTAATGCCCCTTGGCTCCCATAGGAAATAGGACCTCTACCAACATCCGTAAATAAATATCCCCCTGTGTCTTTACATACTTAAATACCTTTGCAAACCTGGCTCATTGCCTGTTTCCCGTACTGGGCTGCTGCTTCTTTACTTTTGCACAGCAGCAGGGCCAAGGAGCTCAGCTGTAATTTGGGGCTGTGTTATGCTAAGTGCTGTACAGACACAGAACAAAAGACCTCTTACTGCTTCCCGGCATCTAGCTCTTGTTTTAAAAACAGCCATCCCTGGTTCTCTCTTTTCTTTTTTCTTTTGTCTTTTATTCATTTTTTTCTTGTTTCCTTTATATTCCTGGTGCCTCCAAGCTAGAATACCTTTGCTGAGCTCCTGAGTGAGCCAGGCCAATCTGTCCACATGGAAAGGACTTTTTACCTGTGCCCCGCTTACCTGTAGGTGGTAAGCGTGACTGGAGTGAAACTGCAAGGGTTGAAATGAAGGGTGTTAGGGGTAATGCTGCACAACAAGCTTAGCGCTTCAAGGTTCCCACTGGGATTAGGGAACATAAGCACTGCTAGAAAAAGAAGCAAAAGTTTAGACCACGGAGGACTAAGCAGATGTAAACATGTGACACAAAACTGAAAAGCTGTGCTCCAAGAGAGGCAAATGTACCCCAGCTGCGCTGAAGTGGGTGGGTCATGCTTTTCTTGTGCCCAGGCTGTTAATTGGACAGCAACTAGCAAGATGATATTTCCTCCAGGTTTACAGCAAGGAGCTTCATTTCTTGTCTTTTGACCCTTAACTAGGTAAAAGTTATTGTATTAACAATCAGCCAACCTTGGTTTCCAGCTCTGAGTGACAAATTGCATCCATCCCCAAGTTACACAACTCTCAGCCACCATATTTTAAAGAAAAAGTTATTGAGCTGGTGTTTCTTGTGAAATCCCAGTGGGAGAAGTGTGTTCTCTGGGTGCTTTGATGCATTTCATTTTGGGGCTCTGCAGTTCATGGCAGCTGGTTCTCTGATTATTTTTTTATTAAGGACCAACTTCCAGTAACATCAGTGGGAGCAGGATTTTAGCTCTAAAGCTATTATTAACTAATGCAGCACAACAATGCCTGGCTTTCGTTCTGTTTTGTTTTCTCCCAGGGTCGGAACGTGTGTGTATCCCATTAACTCTGTCCTCGCTGCTCTCAAGATGTTCTGCACAAATTTTTTTTTTTTAAGAAAATGTATTTTATTAGGCAGTTTTATGAGAGCTGACAAAATGCCTCGTAAATAACCCAGCAGGAAATATGGGGTAAATAAAAGTTTTACAACTTTATCATAAACCTGAGAAGTCTTTGGTTCCTTCTCGAATGGAATGAGCAAGGTATTTCATTAAAGGAAAAGACATGCTCTCTAAAGCCCAACAATTATGGACACAATGCCTTTTTAACCTGCAATTCAGTCAAACAGGTTTGGTGGCAGTGGAAAATGTTAAAGGCTCTGTTTTGACACTTTGGGTCATGCTCCCCACAGATCAATTTGTGCTGTAGGTTCCCTACAGAGAAGAGCTGGAGAACTGGTGTGTGCCCGACCTGCCGCCAAAGTATCCAGGACCTCAAAGGAAACGCATATCTGGGGGAACGTGCTTAGGACAGGCAGAGGTTTTATGTTGCTTTTGTACATCCCCTAGTACAGGGGGCTGTGGCTGGGTCCCTAAGTGCAAAGGGAGTACAAATAAATATGGTCTTCAGGTCTTCAGCACAAGCCTGAAATGTGATGATTTGGTCAAAGACCAAGAGTCTGAAATAGAAACGCTTGGAACAAGCCTCAGTCTTTGCGTGAAGGGGGAATTCAGCTCTCAGCAGGGGGATCTTTGACGTGTGATATTTTGGTACTGTGGGAAGACAGGAGGGGGTGTCACTTTTGAGTCCTTTGCACTTGGAAAAATTTATATTGACATCTATGACTATTTTCTGCTTACAGTGAAACAGAAATTTGGCAAAATACAACCTGTTCCTGGGTGCATAAGAGGCATGGAAACTACCTCCCAAAGGAAGTGATAAAGTGCCATTGTACGCCTACTTGGTCTGATGAAATCCCAAAGGAAATGGTCTGGAGTGAAGGCCTTTGCCATTTCTCACACCTCTTGTTCTCTGATCCACCTATTTGTGTCTCTGCTGTTGGCTAAAAACTGAGAGAGAACAGCCACGGAAAGGCTGAGCTTCACAGAATAACTGGAGATGTTCAGATATACACGTTATCTTCCCTGTGTTGAGATCAGGGCTCTCAGACTCTTCAGAGGAAGACTAGAGTGGACTCCACCACCCAGACCTCACCTTGCTGGCTCCACAGGTTGTACTGCACAGCTATGGCTCCCACCCCTCCTCCAGGGCGTTATTGCATAAAGCCCACCACCCAGGGTGGTATGGGCCCCACCTTCCCTTAGAGGCACTGTTGCATTCCCCTGCCTTCCCTCCCAGTCCCTCCCTGCTAGATAGTCCTTCCCCACCCACCCACCAGATCACCTGGGTCCTCAGGACATCTACATCAACTTCCTACAGGAATGTCATGTCAGGAAAGCATTTAAAGCCTTTGTAGCTCTAATGCCGTGTAAACAAGGAGGTAAGCCCACCCCATACCATCACCCCAAAGCCCTTTTGATGTTGATTTCTTTTATGGCCACCAGCCACACTTTGGGAATGGGGCACCTACAGGAGAGTCGCTCCCTGCACCAACAGGTTTGCAGTCCTGCAGTCTGATCCTACATCATGCTGAGTACTCAGAGCCTTAGCTGACTTTTGAGCTAAGTCAGGGTGTCCCTGGGACATTTGCCTGCATAAGGGCTCCAGCCTCTGGCATGTTGTCTAGAAACCACTGTGTAAATAGGAGAGGCAATTATTGCAACCCTTTCCCAAAAGGAAATTCCATAAAAGCACTGAACAGCATTTTAGTATGACAGAGCACAACCCGGAGCAGGATGGGCTTTGTGCAGGGCTCTGCCCTCCCCCAGCAGTGACTGACAGCACACCAAGGGAAACTGGCTTTTCAGTAGGACATGCTGCCCTAGTGAAAGCCCATATGTTACTGAGTTATCTGTTCTGAATCCCCTGTATTATCCCCCTGCCTCTGCCCTCCCCTCAGGCCCCCACCCCGATGCAGAGGTTAAATAAAATATAATTTCCTTCTGATTTAGCCTTTGTCTTTTGCAATCAAAATGCCCTTCAGGCCCCTGTGGATTCAACCTTCCAGGTCAGGGTAAGACATGGGAAACCTCTTCCCAAGCATTTTGCTGTAGATAATGTCATGGCTGATTCATGGGATCATTCAAAGCGCTGCCTTCCGCCACGGCTGCTGCTTTTGGTGCTGATGCTTCCTGGCTTGGGCTTTACCTCCTTTTCCCTCCCTGCAACACCACCTCTCCTCTGGCTGGATTTAACAAACCATCTTCTGGACAGCTGGGAGGCATAGGAGGAGTGCTCAGAAGGAGAAGAAAAATAAAGGGCAGGTTAGGTCTACTGCAGCAAGCCTCTGTGCAGGGGAGGAACAGGCTGGGTGAGTTGGGAGAGCCAGCAAACTCTGTCCCTGCTCTGGGAGGGGCTGACCCAGGGAAGCAGCACTGCTCTTGCAATCCTGCTGCTCCTGTTTGAGCCCCTAAGCACCAGAGTGGACAGAGAAAGCATGAGGGCTCCTGTTGGAATATTACTGGGCAGATATAGCAAAAGATGCGAGAACATATGTATACCTGCCTAGAGAAAGCAATGCTCAGTATCACCTCGGTGTCATTCCTCATCTTGAGGGTGCAATACAAACCAATGGGATATATTTTTATTTATTATAGCTCTTCTAATCTCCTGCTCAGCATTTTCCTGGAGGCTCCCTCTAACTTAACACCTAACAGAGATCATACTGGTAAAAGAACCAGTGGTGTAAGGGGAAGACCTATAAAGGACAGTATATTGCCTGTCTTTTATTATGGAGTGCTGTTATTTTAACCTCTCTTTCCTTGTGCAGTTTTACATACTTGGGTTGAAAGTGCAAAGAAGCATCAGGGAAACAGAGCACACTGATTTCACTCTGTTATGTGCAACATAGGTAAAAGGGGAGGAAGGTCAACAGTGTTTTTTGTCATTTGTGTGTTTGCCAAGGTAAGTAGGATGAGCATGGAAGGAAAGCCTCCAGTGTTGATATCCCATGCATTTTGCTGGCTGGGTTTGTCCATTTCTGATGCAGTTAAGCGTGCAAACCTGTGGTTGTGAGGGGGAGCATGCTGCTGTCATGGATGTGCAGCAGGTATACACAGGGATGCACTCTAGGTGAAAGCTTCTCTGAGTGCAGGGCGTTCATCCACCTCCCTGCCTGATCAGAATTATTCTGGATCAACCCTGTGCTAGAATACGTCCTGGCAGAAAATGATACTGGTGAAAACTGTCAGTGAGTTGCCAGCAGTCATCCCCAAACTACAGGCTACTGACACAGCTGTTATGGATATAACTGCCAGGTCCGTCCTAAGAGTCAGCCCCAAGCATCTCCTTGCTGTCTGCTCTCTGTAAGAGACCAGGTAGGTATACAGGAAAAGGCAAGCACAGAGTAAAGGACAAGGTACGCGTTATTTGTGTGCATCCACCTTGCCATGGGGTTATCCATGGGTCAAAGCACCCTGTATCTTTGTTGGATGGAGCTGTAGGGAATTAGCTCACAGGAGTTTGGGCTATGAGGCCGTTCCCTGGTTTTCCTTGCAGAAATAGAGCCTCTTTATCTATTTCTTTTTAATCAGCAGTCTCCTAAATAACTATCTAAAGCATTTCAAAAAGCCAGGCTGGCAAGACATGAAAATCAGACAGAGACAGCAGGGAGGGGAAAGCGCCTGAGAGCCGGGAATAGAGGACAAATGGCCCCTGCCCCAGCAATGGTCCCAGCCCCCCATTCTCACCCTGCTAACATCCCTCCCTTTGGTAAACAGAGACAGGCAGGTTGGCACCTTGTCTCCTCGGACAAAGGAGCTGGCCCTTTGTTTCACTGTGTGACTCCCTGGCAGATGGGGGCTGGATGCCTGAGGGGTCTTGTTCAAGGAAAGCCTCCAGTATGCAAAACGCGCCCACAGGCAGACAGGAGAGCGATGGGTTTCCTCCTGTGAAAGACCTGGGTGAAACAGTTTCTACCTCCTGATGGTTCTTTTTTGACTTTGAGCAAACATAAATAGTCTGTAATTTTCCTGACTGCGCCTCTTGTTTTTATAGGAACTGAGAGGGAAACCTGGGATTTGGAGCCAAACTTTGTTTCTGGAGAGGGAGGAAGCCAAAATCCTGACGGCAGGAATGTGTGCATGTCTTAAATATTCAAAATTCTTGCAGAAATTTTCTTAGGAGGTGAGAATATGGATTACAAATCAATGAGATGCAAGGTTTGCAAAGTCCTAATACTTGCTTCCAGCCCCAAAGGATTTACTGCATTTTATTCTTTTTGCTCTCAGGGGGGTGAGCGAGGCAGGCAGAGCAGAAGCAGCCAAGCCAAGGAACAAGAGTTGATGAGAAACCCATAGTTAGTTGGTAAATTAGTCTATCACCAACTGGTGCGTTTTAACCAGGTCTTCTTCCAAGGCCATTGCACCACATGTGTAGTCTAACCTCGGTGTATGTGCTTTCTCCAGCATACACCACAAAAAGCCGGGCTGAGGCAATTAAATCACTGAAAATATATTGATTTCTTCAGGGAAGGTGTCAGGCACTGCATGAAGAGACTCTTAGCACATTTTCATGCCCAGCTTTACTGTGATGGCAGCTCAGATCTGTCCTTGTGGATGGGGAGTCCCTGGGTTGAAACCAGTCTCAGTCAATGGGCCTGTCATGTTGGCTTGGAGGTCTCAGACGGGTTGGTAGCAGGAAGATGTCCACACTGTTGTTGGCATGATTTGTCCCCTTGTTTCGTTATTTTCCTTCCCTACTCTGACCTATCATTAACAGACCCACCTTCTACCTAGTGTTTCTGTTTCCCCTGATATATTTGTAAAAGGCCTCTTATTCTCCTTAATCCCTTTGGCTATAATTAACTCATTCTGCATTTTTGCTGCCCTTATCTTTTCCCTGCAAGCCTTAACTGACTGAATATTCTTGTTTGGTTGCCTCCCTGTTTTCCATTTCTACTAAAGGTTTTCTTTTTAATCCTTAGATCTCTGAGTAGGCTTTGCACACTCTTATTTCTTGCATTCTTCTTATTTATTTACTCTTCTTTTTCTCTCCCATTTTACATATTGTGCTTGTAAGGACCCCTATCTACCTTACACACAGGTAGATTTCAGAACCACCTCACAAGGCACCTCACTTGCTCAATTTCTTAATTCCCTTCAAAGCATTCACCCTCTTCCTTTGGCACTATGTGATTCCTTTTTTGGCTATGTTGAATTTGTCCTTCCTGCTTGGGAGATTCCCACCTTCTCAGGCAGTTCCTTTCTTTGACCCAATACCTTTTGTTCTACAGAAAACCTGCAAAGTAAAAATTATGTCTTTTTTAAAAATTATTTGTGCAGTGCTTATTTTTGATCCAGAAAACTAGAAGGTCTGAACGTGGGCTCAGTGCTATTCAGGAAAGTGGATGTTGGCTCTCGGTGCCAAAACTGTCTTTAGTGTTTGGGCCTTTATAACACCCTGGCATCCCTTCTCAATGGGACTCTCTGGACAGCCCTTTCCTTTACTCCTCTCAGTCCCCAGCTTTTCCACCCTTCCTCTCAGCTGCGTTTGCCTTTACCATGATGGCTTTGAGCAGGTTTTATTTTCTGATGCATTTTATCTCTCATGCCCACAGCAATATCTCTGGGGGGCTGCACTCCTGCTGCTGGGGCTTAGCTGGGAAATGGGGTGTTCCCCCACACTCAGAGGAGGAAATTTGTGGCACATGATAGGGATCCATTGTGTTTACCTGAGTGGAAGGTGCCAGGGGCTGGCACAATGCTGTGTGGTTGTGGACTGGGGCCATGTGAGCCCATGGGGGACAGTGGAGACCTGTCTGCCATTGCAGGGCTGAGGCGGTCTGTCCTGACCACCATTTTAGGCGTAAGAAGGATGGCGTCTTGGCCACCCTCTCGCTGCTTGGCCTGTTGTTAGCACCTGCCTCAGGAGCAAGCATGGTGAGAGGAAACTTTTGCTGCTAATGAAGAGGTGTAAACAGAAGTGGAATCTCCAGCCATGCTTTTTCTCTTCCTCCCACAAACCCTGCCTGGGTACCTTGAGGAGCAGCCACTGGGCCATGCAGGAATGCCTTGTAATTTGGTGAGTGGGGATGGTGATAAACAGCCCATTCTTTTGTGCCTGTTATTGTAGAAACAGAGGCTAAAAGAGACCCCCTTGGAGGAGAGTCACAGGTGAACTTGTCCTGTGTGGTGTCAGCACCCAGGAGGCTGCCAGGGTCATCGGTGAGGGCCTGGCCACCATCTTTGTGAGACAATAGGGCTGCCTGAGCCCAGCAGCCCGTGCCACTCACCCTGACAAAGGGCATCTGGCTCACTGTGATTTGGCCATTTTTACCCCACTGCCAGCTCCCTTTCTCCTTCCCACCATGTTCCCCCAGTCCTCGACCCCCATGGAGGTGAGGGCTGTGCTCCTTGGACAGCAGGATGGTGGCAGGGAGGAAGGAAGTTTCTGAGGGGCAGCATGGGGCTGCCTTCCCTCCTCAGGTTCTCCCTCACCAGCATCATGCAGGTCCCGCCAGAGCTGGCAGCTGGCTGCCCACTCCGGTCTATGCTCAGGCCTGAGCAAGGGCAGCAGTGGCTGCAGATGGCCATGGCCGCAGCCAGTTTTCCCACCCTTGGGCCCTGTCGTGGTTCAGCAACTAAACACCACGCGGCCACTCGCTCACTTCCCCCCACCCCTGTGGGGTGAAGTCAGCTAAAACCATGACAGCCCCCAGCATCGCTCTTTGCAGCAACCACGGACATTTTTGCACCCTTTGCTCTCCTTCAGTTTCAGGATCTGCTGTTCGGGTGCTGTGGTTCAGCAGGGCAGAGCTGGGGAGGGAAGGAGGAAGAAGTGGGGGTGCTGCTTTACAGAAAAAAGGAAAAAAAAAAAGTGAAAAGGCAGTCATTTGGGGCCTGGGCATGCTGGTGGTTTCGCCGCTTCCGTTGCCTGATCCACCTTTTCAGACACGCATGAGGAGACTTCTGAGAAACTGCCCTGGGCAGGCCCTGAGTGCTTCAGCATAACTGTGCACACGCATGCGTGCAAACACACAGCCCTGCACACAGGCTTGCACTCCGGGAAGGAGCCCGCGAGGCCAGGCTGCTCCCCAACACACACTCACGCATACACACCTACCATCCTCCTTCCACAAAAGAGGTTTCTTTCATTTCCTGCGAGAGGAGGTGGTGGGAGAGAGGGAACTTGAAGGCTGCAAATTCCTCAGCCACATATCTCGCCTCCCTCTCCTTTCCTATGCTGCCTGCCAGCTCCATGTTGAGGAGCCACAGCTCCCGCTTCCCATACCAATAGGCAGGGCTGAACAACTGTGCTTTTAAACTGTGTGAGACATTTCTGTTGCTTTGAGAGTTTTTTTCTTTTTTCCCAGCATTTGTGCTTTGCCTGTCAGAGTCACCTCAAGGTTGGTCTAACTCTACAGGACCAAGTTGCTGTTCAGCTGGTTAGGAAAACAGGCATGCCTTGTGCTGTGGTTGAAGCATTTTTTCCACCCAAGCTGTCCCCTTCTTGCCCCCAGCCAGCCCCAGAAAGTTTGTCTTCATACATATTGTCAATTACCTTGTGCTGGAGCAAGGCTTTTCCAAACTCTAAAGAGTATACATGGCATTTCAAAGGGATATTGCTGTCAAGCACCCAGCTTGTCACAAAACTGTGAGCTGGAGCCACTAAAGAAGCAAGTGGTACCCAGGTGTGTTAGGCTAATCCTAAAATAGAGTTACTTTCTCTCATAAATAACTAGGACAAGCACAGGAGAGGCAGAGAGTGTTTCTGCTTCACAGTTATTTGGTGCTTGCAGGCTCTCCCTTATTTTCTACAAGGTAGGTAGTATTGTTTCTCCTGTGTCATGGACAGACACATTAAGGATAGCAGGTAAGATCTTATTCTCTCCAGAGCTGTGCCAAAGCATCTTACACCAGTCACCCTAAGGCTGCCATGGCTGTGAGGTGGTGTTTCTTAGCCCATTTGGAGCATCCCAATGCAGTGTTGTGGCTCAGTTAGAGCTGCTGCTGATTTAGGAGGGAGTCCACTGGCCCTCCTGTTTCTTTGCCTGATACTGTGAACACAAATGAGTAGTATTAATCAGAAACTATGCCTGAAAGGCAAGTAGATTTTTTTGTTCATCTAAATAGGGGAAATCCTGTGCATGGAGATTTCAGGACCTGGTGGCTGGAGTGCAGAAAGCATGGAGAGAAAGTCCGCTTTTGCAGAATGTTTCCCAAGGCATCCAAGGACTCTCTCAAACCCACAAAGCCTGCCCTAAAACCACAGCTGCGACAAAAGAGGAAGAGTCCACAGCAGAACTCAGAGCATATTAAACCTTGCAAAATAGGTCTCTTTCTGTGGTGAGGAGTCTGTGTATAAATACATACATACATGAAGAGAGAGCTGGGTTTGTTCAGCATTGGGGCTAAAAGTGAAAGCAGCTTGCAGGAATGCTGAGCAGGGGCGGTGATTTCAGGCAGGGCTAGCAGTGGCAGGGCTGGATCGTGTGGAGGAGCGGCCCGCAGTGGTGGCTTCACAAGGAGAATGACCAGTCTTCCCAAGCCCTAGTGCAGCAGAAGTAAAGGGCTCTGGCTGGTTTGTGAGCCACAGAGCTAAATTCAGCAAGGATGTAAACGGGAGAGTAAAACATTGGAAAGATAGCACTAAGAAAGAGGGTGCAGATTAAAAGATATCTGGTGCAGGGTGTGTAGGCCAAAGGAGGCAGAATTTCCATGTAGCTCTAAGGAATAATATAGGAAAAGAAAGTAAAAAGACCATGTTAAAATACAGCCAGCTGTATAATATGCTGCTGCCATCTCTGTTCTTGTCAGTTCCTGCACAACCAGTGCAGCCACTGTTCAGTTCGGAGTTGTGCAGACTCCCATGAAGGTGGTGTTCAAGGCTGGCCCCAGTAAGACTCTACCTGAGGTGGCTGCATTCCTTTGCATTGAGTCAGGAGCTCAGGGTTAACTCTTTTGAGGATGCAGGGCCTTTGCTGAGCAGGCGTGGGTCCCTCATGGAGAGCTTGGCTGGAGCTGGAGTGATGCTGGCCTAAGGGATATCACTAAAGTAAAAGAAATTCAAGGAGCCTGTGCTTGGCTGCAATGTCTCTAAGAGCTGTTGCTTCATTTGGACAAGCCTCTGGCCCACAGTGCTAGTGCATAGTTTAAGAGCATGCCTATGGTATGGTTTGCAGTCAAAGCTGCATATTTTGGCTGCTGCATGTATCCAGCTTCAAGTTTCCATTCTTGGGATGTGACCATGTCCAAGGTCTGTACTAATACAGGCTAATGGATTGCCACAACCCTATACGAGGAAGATAAAATCTGCCTTAACTGAACAGCACAGGCACTAAGCATCTAAGGTAAGCAGATGTAGACCCCATTCTAGATCTCAGGAATCTGTAGCTCCTAGGCATAGTGGACTTGCCTCCTAGATCAGTTTAGAAAGCACAGAGGAAGGAAATGCACTGTAGATCCCTGCTACTATCTCAGTTCTTGTGAGCACAGAATCAGCAGAAGAAAAGCTACTCCATGCTATGTCTGGACTGCAGGCAGACAGGCTCCACTGAGCAAGCCACAACCCTTATTCCCTAGTCATCTCTTCCAGGCCAGGGATGTGGTTGGAGCTGCCTGACCTCTGTTAGCCCACATATCCAATCTTTCTTCCCAGAGAGTCAGAACAGAGCTGCTGTTACCCTCAGGATGGAAGCACTAAGGGGTGGCAGAGACCAGAAGTTACAGTACTATTTCCATCACTGGGATCATCTGTCTTGCCTTCCACTGGAGCAAAATTCATTTCCACATCCCTTGAAATCAGCCTGCTGTGGAAGTGATGGGGAAAGAGAGTAAAGCAAGCAGATATTGCAGCAGGAGAGCATTTATTTGCATCTTTCCTGGTTAGGAGAATCATCTCTGTTCCCATCATTTGCAGGACTGGGTGTGGTTTCTGGCAATGCCAGACACAGCCACCGTCACCCTCTGGGTTCCTTTCCCTTTCATTGTCCCTCTGGAGAACAGGACTCTTGTTAAGAAACCTGCAAGTATCACCGAGAGCCGGCTCTATTATTCACCAGCCAGTGAAGCAAGACAGGCATACTCTCCCACAACCTAGGGATGCCCCTCTGATCTATTACCAATGGGGCTATCTTTAATGGGATCAGAGTCTGCCCTTTTCCACATCCCAGTGGGACAACACCTGCCTACCAGAGTACAAAGAGGAAACCTGTTGTGATGGGAAAAAAGACAGAGTTTTCCCCAGAGAGGCAGTGAGGCCTTTTGATTGAGAGCATCTTTCTCCCAGCCAGCTGGTTTGCTAGCAAAACAACCAACTAAACTTCATCTTTATGCAAGAGGGAAAATCTCTGTGAAGCAAATGCCACAAGTCCAGTTTTACTCACATATATAAACCATGAGAAATCTGGGGAAATCATTGCAGAAAAAGACTGTAGGAACAAGAGGGAAAATATTTCTGTCTAAAAAAGGTATTTAAAATGTATTTTTAAAAGGCAAATTTACGGCAATATTTGAAATGCTGTAGCAAAGCAATCTTACTGAAGCTTCATCTCTAACTTTTCCTCCTCAAAAGACCCAATGGTTACCCATTGCTATACATTTCTCTCAAGTCCCAGTCTTTGCAGAGGTATCGCATCCCAGTCAGGCAGGTCTAATTCCAGCTGTGCCTTCTGCATGAATGTCCTCTGGAGGCTGGCTGTCCCATGTGTGCACATCTGCCCCAGAAGTGCCCTTCATCTGTAGCACTCCCAGCCCTGGGGCAAGGAACCAGGACAAGACCAACCGACCCACATCTCCTTGACAGTGGTGCCAAACTCCAAATCAGACTGTGCCTTTTTTTTCTCTGTCCATTTCTCAAATCAGAGACCATAGGCTTGGTTGCTGGTGCTTATCCCATGAGCTGCACAGAGCAAAACTGGCATATGAGCATAGGTACAGGCTCCAAGAGAGTCAGAAGAAAGTTATCTATGAGCCTGGGGCCACTTTGTTGTACGTGGTTCATTAGCCCTGTCCAGAGTTGGAGTGGAAGGACTCAGGCATGCTTGGATGTCTTTGTGCGTGCCAGTTCCTTTGGGGGTTTTGTGATTCTGGCAGAAGTGTAATTGTGAGCAAAACTTTATTCCAGTGGATGCGGCACGTAACAACAAGTTCACCTTCAGTTAGAGAGGATCTTAATGTGACCTTCCGTAAAAAAGAGGCATTGCTTTGAGTTGTTAAACAGCTGCTATGTTCCACCCCAGTAATGGTTGCAATTCAGTAGTGAATGATATAAGTCTTAGATAAACAGCCGGTAAAACAATTTGGATCTTTCCTGGCGGAGGGAAGCAGGCAAGTTATTCTACAAAAATAAATTATTATTCTCTCTGCCTAGGAAATGAAGTGTTCTCCTTTTCACCACCAAGTGGACTGTTGCTAAAAATCTCTTCCCGCCCTTGTGTGCTGGAAGCAGCCCTGTGCTGGTGCAGTACTCACTTGCCATCTTTACCTTCATAGGAAGCAAGAGGCTGTTTTAGTTTGGATTAATGCATCTTGTCTGTTTTCTCCCCCAACCTTTGTTTGCTGCTCCATCCCACCCCAAATCTTCTTAAAAATAATCCTCCCAAACTGCCCATCTACTGTTCTGCATGGGCACAAGCACCATCTCCTTTCCTGAAGCAGCCGCAATGTGACTGCAAGAGAAGCAAAAGTTTCCCTGAACCACTCCCTCCTGCGAAATGCTGAGTGTCCGTTCGGTACACACTGTGTCTGCCTCTACTGGGGCAGGACTGAAAAGCGACAGGCCTTGGGTCTTGGCCTCCATCGGATGAACAATTTCCCGTTGAAGGTTACTCACTTCCTGTTTTCCGTATTTAGACAATCTGGGCCTATAGGGAGGCTTTGATTTGTTGTAAACTTCAGCTGGTTTAAACGTTAAGTCACAAGAGACTGAGATGGGGGGAGGAGGGGAAAGGCCTGGAGACAAATTAGGACTACTTAATACTGCAACTGTGTTCTCTCACAGTTTTCTAGTGACCATTAGAGCATGTGAAAGGAAGGTCAGGGGCTGGCAGCATGGGAGATGGAGAAAGGGCTGCTTCACAATGGGCTGGGGCTGGAGGCAGTGCGTGCGTGTGTGTGTGTGCGTGCGTGCAGCGCTCTGTGTGTGCAGCAGTTGGGAGCAGCCAGGTGATACACTCCAATGACTAATTCCTCCAGTGTGTCATTTTTGCCACAGACAGCTGTACAGAGAGGCTAACGGTAGTGCAACAGCTCAGCAGCGAAGGCAGGGAGGAGCCTCTAACCTCGACAGAAGGGTGCTGTGCCCTTTCCTGGTTCCTATCAGTACACACCACATAATGACATTTGTTCGAACTTGCCCAGAAGTCTGCTAGACTCGAGCGAGTCAACGCTTGTACATAGGTGATAGGGCACAGTGTGTCTTTTTAATGCCTGTTTTGCAAGGGGAAACTGAGGCATGGAGTGCTGTAACTTTACTTGTTATCAGAAAGTGTGTGTGTGTGAGGGATTGGGGAGACTCCTGACACCAGTCAGGCAGTGGTCTGTCTCCTGAGATGTGCTTCATCATGAAGAACATCTTCCCTGTGTTGATGGGAGTTATGCTTGGATAAAGGAAAATAGTGCACAGCCCAGAGTGCCCAAAAGTTACATGAATGGTTTTAGTCTGTTTCTTTTTGTTCATCTAGTTCTCTTCTAAGAGATTAACTCTCAAAATGGGGTGCTTATGCTTCCAAATTTTACAGGGGTCTACAAAAGAGAAAAAAACTAGCTGACAGGATGAAATGCAACAGGAGACAGTAAATTAATCTGAGTTTTGCAGCAAAATCCAGTAGGGATTTCCAGGGACACCCTGAAATCACTCTAGCAGTATAACCTGCTACCAGAATGCCAGTGTGGGCAGGTGGGAGTGAATGAAAGAATCAGAGATAAAAAATCACTGCCAAAACTACCAAAGTAATGCTCTTGTGTCCCAGGTAGAGAAATCTGCCTTGGCCTCTCAGCCTGACACACAGCAGGCAGGAGCAGAATCAAGCTCCAGAGGAAAATAAAAGCACTGGGAAAGATTTCAGTGAAGCACTGAAGTGTTCAGGAGAAACAAGGGTCCATGTTCACACTTTGGCATTGATAGGCCCAACTCCAAATGATTTACACATGCTTTCAACCCTCCTGAGCCAGAGCCGACTTTCCTCCAAATAACTCCCTGCCGCCCAGAGTGCAGAACCATAGAGAGCAGCACGGGAGCAGGTTACAGGCAGGTGGCTGTTTTCTCCCTTGCATTGCTGCATAGGCTGGGTTAACGTTATACTTCCCCGATTCAGTTTTTATAGACCAAACAGTAGCAGTTCCCTCCCTCAGTGGTATGTTGAAGCCTTTTCCCTGGAGGAGGGGTTAGTTCTCTATTGTGTCACTACCTGCTGGATGTTTTTTCTGCTATATCTCCTATCCTGTGATTGCATTTTTCTCAGCCTAGCTTTTGGTGCTCAAAAATGCAACTGCGTTCTTACTGCAAATGCAGTGTAGTTCTTACTGCAGTCTCCTCCATAAGTTTCCTCTGATGGGGCTCTCAACCTCCTGGCAGCACCTTGGTGCAGTCTGAGCCCTGGATTTAGGATGAGCTCTGAATCTGACAGGGACACATCAGACTGAATCAGGATTGACTGGAAAGCTGACACCATGGAGAACTGCACCCAAAGCTGTTCAAGCAAATGGTGTTTCTGAATCGGCACCAGCCGGCTGCCCTGATGCTGAGGTTTGATCTGTTAGATCCAGAGCAGCCTGGTTTGCACTCATATCACCGTGCTTAAAGAACAGTCACTTAATCTCACTTAGAAATGTTTACTTGTGAGGACCAGATGGCCCAGGGAGTTGGGCTAAACAAAGCATTTTATTTCTAGGTCACGCATTCTAATCCAGTCCAGGTTGGTGATAAATGAACATATTCACCTGATAGGCACTTTTGGCTTCAGTTTTGGTGCTTTTCAGGCTGGTTTCCAAGGGGAGATGTCACACCATGAAATCTCCCTCTGTGCCCTGCCACAGTAGGTACTGATTTGACCGTCTCTGTGGAGAAGTCAAGGATCAAATGCTCCACGGCGCCAGACTGTTTTCTTTTGCAGCCTGCAGGTAAGGGGAAGTTGTCCTGTGTCTGGCTGTGTCATGCCTGCTCTGTGGATGGGCAGGATTTCAGTTTGCAAATCTAGCGGTCCAACCCCCTCCACCAACATGAAATTCATTTAAAAAAATAGGGAAATGTTTAATTGCAGTTGACATATAGGCACTCTCTGCTCTGAAGTTTACACACAGTCACAGATAACAGCATCAAAATTAATGCCTGCTTCCCACTTGTCCTGCTATAAGCAATAAACGTTTGGCAAGTCAGTAAATAAAATTCTCATGTGGCCATCTACAGGTCACCAGGATACTTAAGAAGTTTGGGTTAATTATACCATGTTTGCCATCAAAGCGGGGATATTAACCCTTTCAAGCTGTTGCAGGAAAGCAGTGGAGTCATTTGGAAGTAAGTAAATGAAATCTCATCACTAAAAGTGCAACCTTTGCAAAGTAAGAAGAAAAAAATACATTTGAGGCAAAAACCTCACTAGACATCATAGAAAATATGGTATCTTTTCAGCTTTCCTTTTCTTTATTTTGTATTTTGACATCAAACACTCCCTGTAACCTAATCTTCTTGGCTTTTGATGTGGCCGTGGAGACATGACAATTAAGCACAGCTTAAAACAATAATCCCAACAAGGGGAACCAAAGGCAAGTAATGTCAGGGTTCCCCCTCACAAAAAACCTGTCCCCCAGTGTTTGGTGGTGGTGAAAGGACCATAAACCCCAGTTTGTTGCCTCGATATCTGCTCTGTGCTTACACTTTGTCTTGAACTTTACACACTTGCTCCATTTCCATTCCCTGGTGTTTGTTTTTCTTCCACTATGCAAAATGTCTGGAGACAAACACGATAGACACGGTGCAGAGAGATGGCTTGATCTTTCACAGATTAGTGCCACCTGACAAACACGGGATTATTTGTTATCCATGTTGCAGGACCCAATGAAGACCTCGCTCAGAAGAGGCACGCTGCTCTCAGCAATGGGGGGATTGCAGCACCCGTCCTGACAAGCTGAAGGGTTATGGCCCTGATTCTGCGAGCGAATTGAACTGACCTGGCAAAATGCCTGCGGAGAGGCAACACCAAGGTAAGCCCTCATCAAAGTCTGAATAGGTGTGTAATGTGCAACCAAAGCAAATAGCTTGATAATTCTAAATTATTTTAAAGTTATGTTAGTTCTCCTGTTCTCTCCTCATCTCAGCTATTCAAAAATGGAGGAAGAGTGGCTGAGTTTACTTATAACCCAGTTTTAAATCTGTCTGAAAAGGAACATGTTTCTTTTTAAATGAAGCTTGCACGGTATGCTATAAACTGCCTTTTTTTTTTTTTAATGGGTGTTTGCACTAAGCCTCGCTGAACAAGTTAGAGAGATGATTAACTTGTCTGAAATGATGCAGGAAGGCCTTGTCCCCGTTGTATGTACTTTCTTCAGCACATCTAGAGCTGCCGTGACTCCTCGTCATTCACGAGCAGGGCTTGCAAACAGAGCTGGAGAGGAGGTTGCATGGTTAAAGAGAAGCAGTGATAGAAAGGGCTGGAATTTGCACACACACGCTGAAAAAGGAACTCAGGTTATTTTTTTTCTTAATGAGTAAGGAGTTACCCCCAAGTTGGTTTCCACAGAAGTGAGAGACAACTCCCGGGGGGTCAAAGGAGGAAACCCAAAGTTCATTAGCAGTTTTCTTGAAAATACTCTTTTAGTAGCAGCGGTACTCACCCCTACACTTGGCGGGGGGACTTTGCAAGACTTTGCTTTGCTTTGTAAGGTCCCAAGGAGTTCCTTGTGTGGGTCAGAGGTGACTGTCTAAAGAAAGCAGCTGCAAAGTTTTGGCCGTATGAGGGCTGCCTGCAAAGTGCTCTTCTCCATCTTCATGTGCCAGCCCACATGTGCACCCCCCTGCACCCACATCTGCACCCCTTGTTCCCAGGACAGCACTGAGCAGCTCTGGGCTGGCAGTAATCCCTTGCTCCCTTCGTGCCACTGATGATGCCAAATGGTAAGAAACGGGTTTCCAGGTTGACAATGTTGCCTGTTACAGCAATGCAAGAGCCTACAGAAAACTTTGCCCAGTCTAATACAGGCCCTGCCTTGAAACCCATTAGGCAGCTGGCTGCTTTTCTGCATTTACAGTGCTTTTAAAACTTGTTTTTAATTGAAAACTATTTTTCTAAACACTTTAGGAAAACAACCCAAAAACAACAAAAAAGTCCCAGAGAAACCGCAGTTCTTCATCTGCGATGTGGCTGCTGCCGCCTCAGATTCTAAACTGGTTTAGAAACTTTAGCGCGCATGACCTTGTCACCCCAAAACAACACCAGAGAATGAGCTTTTGTACCTGTGCTTTTTATACTAAATCATTCACCAACTACTTTTTTTGTCCTACCCTGGTAGGTTTTTGAAATATCAATAGACCACTCTGCATAAAGTTTAAGCTAATAATTCTGCAGGCAACAATGACCACAATAATTTTCCCTCTTTTCCTGTTAAAAGCAGCCTTTATGACATGAAGCTCGGCACAGGTACTTTGACAAAAAAGGTATTTTATTATTCTTAGCAATATTCACCTTGAAGGAATATGAGGAAAGCATACACTTTTTACAGACAATATATAAACATGTTGTACATAATTAACAATAACTTAGTTCACTAATCCAAAAAATAAGCAAAATAAAAAAATTAAAATAAAACCAGAAAATACTGCAGAATTTTTTTATGCTGATACAAGTAAAAAATAATTTAAATCTCAACTGCTGTTGTCTATGCTGCAGTGACTGACAATATATTGCACTTTGTCAACTGTATCAGTAATCCCTGTCTTCCACCCAAATCCCATCCCCTGCCCAAATCCTACAGAAATTTGAGTTGGGTACAAATAATGTACTAATGTACCATTGTAAAAGGTAAAAAGTAAAAAAGACCGATTTTTTTACCTCAGTATATTAAAAATTCTTACGATTTCTCCCAACAAATTTAGTTTCCTGTTTATTTCCACTTCTTTACAAAGTGCACCTATATGCCTACACAGACCAGAAAAAGGAGGAAAGCAGGATTTTTCACGGCTGTTTGGTTCTTAATTAATTATCAAATATTTTAATTACATGTTTAGAAAAAAATTATTGTACATCCATTTTTATTTGTCTCATTGTGTTTTTTTTTCTTTAAAGCAAAACTTTTGCATAAAAATACAATTGGCTTGATAAAAAAAAAAAACAACAAAAAAAACCAACAACAAAAGTTTAAAAAATTAAAAAAAGCTTGTCACAGAGTTAAGCTTACGTGGTTTACATTATCAAACCCCTCTGTTCATTGGGGCATTTTCATCAGAAACATAGCTAAATATGTACATTGTGTTATACTGGAGCTTGTGTTCACGAGAGGCATCAGATCATAACAATCAATAGAATACACTTCACATTGGCAATAGTTTTTTTCCCGGTCATTAACGTACAATATGGATTAATAATGGGAGATTTAATTTTTTTGTTTTTGGTTTTGTTTTGTTATTTTTTCATATAAAATACGCTACAGAAAACAGACGTTCCCCATAGAACGACGCTTTCCCTCGTCTCATTAGTTCTCGCTGTGTCTGGGTTTTGACAGATGTGTGAAGCTCAAACTGATTGTCTCTCTTTCCCCTCTCCAGTGATCTCAACCTCATTTCTGCCCTTCCTCCCTGTGAAGTCCACCGGGCCTGGATGCCCGAGACAGCACACACGCTGACTGGCTACATGTCGATGTGATGGCCACACTGCCGTAAGTTTACCCAAGCAGCTAATCTGCATTTTTAAGCGACAGCTGCCAACACAACAGAACAAAATGCTTCAACCTCTAAAGTCTGCAAGTTGGATGTTTTTATGCTCTGTGATAGTTTTTGCTGTTGCTGCTAGAAGTTAGCTGCAACACAGTATGATAGATGCCTGTATCTCACACCTCGCTAGTGCAGGATTGCCTTCCCCTAGAGTTTTTACCAACAGGTTGTCTAATCTAGCTGTCCATTTGAGGAATAATAGGGTAGTTGGGAGGGGGGCTGTTTTTTTAAAAAAAATCTTTCCTGTTAGGGAAAAGAAGAAATTGTGTCAAAATAATCACCATCTTGGACAGATTAAAATTCTGTATCACAGCTACATTTTTGCTTTGTCATCCCCCCCAACCTTCTCCCTCTTCCTAGCAAATATTTTGGTATGGAAGATAGATGGAGCTAATCCAAGGGGGCTGCTGAATACATTCCCCCCTCTCACCCTTGTTTTGAAGGCAGGTTTTCTTACAGGGTAGCCATTGCAAACAGCAGCACAAAAACATGCAATCAGAGGGGTTGAGGCTTTTCGTGGAAAACAAGAGCAAAATAAATATGACTTTGTGTCTCATTTCATTTTAAAAATTACATTTTTATAAAGAGGTCCTTTTCTTTTGTTTCCTTTTTTTTTTTTTCCTTTTTTTCCCTATCCCAAACAAAGTCTGCGATAGAAATCCAGCATGTCTGGCTTCCAGTGAGCCGATTCCATCTTGGGAGGCTGCTTATATCTCTTTACAATATTCACAGTAATAACAGAGAAAGGAAAGCCAGTTCCAAGCCTTTTCCTTCAGCTTCTGCTACCTTTCGTTTCCTTCTGGATCATTAAGTATCGAACAGGTGAGTTCTTTTTCATTTTACCTGAGGGGGCAAAGTGCATTACAGGCACCACTACACGTTTCTGCAGAAGACCCATCATTTGCAGGCTTTAGTCCGGCATTACGAGTTAAACCATACGGGAGCAAAGATCCCCTTTGCCATCCCTACATTCTCCTCTTGACAGAACATATTCTTACTTGGTGTCGTCTTAGGCAAAGCCCCATGTTCTTAATCTCTGGGTGGGTCTTTTGGCCATCAGGTTTTATCCCATGGCTGTAACCATGCTGGATGGGTGCGGATGTCCAAATGAGATGCTGGAAGATGGATGAATGGGGGTAGGCGTTGGTAGGATGTGTCCAGAGTGGCTGAAAGGTGGCAAATGCCCCATGGGTGCCATGTGACTAGCAAGGGCAGCAGCGCTGAAAGGAGATGATTTCTCCTGCATGCACTTGGACAGTTCCTCAAAACACTCAGAGCCTTTCTTGCTTTTCTTTGATTTGTTGGACATTTTCCTATTCCTGGTCTGAATTCCTTCCTTTTTCATGGTCAGAGGCCTGTTCACCTGCAAGAAATGAGAAAATCAGGCTCATGCAGACAAAATGACCTTATTGTGCAAAAATGAAAATATTTGGACAGACCCCATGTGTTTTTCCTGGATGGAGACCTTTTTCTGGCCAAAAAAAAAAATGGTGTTTCTCTCTGCAGAACTTGTTTATATTGATTTGTTTAATAAAACCACACACAAAAAAAAAACCCTAGACATGAAAAACAAATTGAACTGAGTTTGGCAGCTGACGACTCTTTCCCGTAGGCTTACCCTCAGTCCTCATTCATTTCCTAGTAGAAGAGATCAAACTAGGAGGCACACATTGACCCAAATTCTGTCCTAAGATGTGAGCAATCTTGCACTAGTAACCTCTGTTACTTAGAGTTTAAATAATGCTCCAACATGTCAAGTGATTCCTGCTTAGGATTAAATTTCTACAAAAGCAATTACATCCAAGGCTTTGTTTTTATATGTATATAAAATATATAAATATATATATTATATATATATATATATAATTTTTTTTTTTTAAAACAGAATCAAAATGAAGATGCCGCATCAGGATTAGTTTTGCACAGAGCCCATTCCAAATGGCCTCTGTGTTTCTGGAGGGAAACAGCACACAAAACACACTTAGTTAAAACCAAGTGCGGTAGCTATTTTGCCTGATTTGCCCAAGCGTTAGAAGCCAAGCTAATACATTGTAATGTCACTGAACTTAGCATCATTATGCCAGCAAAGAATGGCTGTCACTTCCCAGGGGAACCTTAGAGACGGGGGAAGGAATAAAACAACCAAAACCCTGAAACCAATAAAAGCCTAGTGTACACCATGCAGTTAAGACATCAATCCCAGCTAGGCAAGCAGGACACATGAGATGAGTACTCACATTGTGCAATTTATAGTAGAGTCCGCAGGCGTTACAAACTGGGTCCCCGTTTGCATTACGTCGCCATAAGGTCGTGGTGGTTGTCTGACAGTTGGCACAACAAGTCCCTGCTCTCCTAGCCGCTGACTAACCAAAAGAAAAAGAAAATTAAAAATGTATCAGCAGGAGGAGGGAGATCATGAGAAAGGTCAAGTTGGACTCAGAATTTAGGTTGGACAGAACTAGTTACTAAGATATTACAGAGCATCAGGGCTGAAGGAAAGCTCCTGTCAGCAGTTTTACATTTTGTGGCTGTTAGTGTGCAGGGGATGTAGAGAGAAACAATGCATCTCTAACTCCACAAACAAAAATTTTAGTGGTGAAAATGACATCTGATTTGTTCAGGTTTCCCCTTTGCAGGATTCTAGAATGCATCATGAAAATGCGTTTGCCTGGTTTTTTTTTTTAACCAGTTTAGTTTGTGCCTATGTTGGGAGTGGGTTTGAAAAGAGGGAATGATCTTAAAGAATGTGATTTTTACCCCTACTTTGGCCCTTTAATAATGGACACAAAAGAAAACCAACCGCATTACTTAACTGGGTGCAGTATTTATCAGAGCCATCACTGAAAATTCAGTTTCCATTTACAAGTGAAAGGGAGAAAACAAAACCGGCTCCAACTTTCTTTAAATATTTAGCAAACCAAATTTCATGCCTTGCAGCAATGATTCTGCTGACCTGTCTGCCGCCTCTGTCCCTGCTCAGTTCCTTGGCTGACAAGCCCTCAAACAACTGTCTTAAAAAAAAAAAAAAAAAAGGGCAAAAAAAACCCCAACCCCCCAAATCCATCACCCTTTCTAAAACTATTGTTCTCCTGAAACCAAGGTGTGGGGAAAGAAAAATGCCTAAGCATTCACCCACCTCCCAAAACAAGAACAGGAAAAGTAGAACAGCAGGCAGCCAGTCATTCCTGGATGGGCCCCTGTCTATCAGACCCCTCAATAACATGTTCTTTGTGCAAGCACGCTATTGGATGAAGTGTTATGGAAGGACTAATTGCACCCCATATTTTGGAAGATAATTTTCTATTAGAAAGCTTGAGCCCTGTCTCTAGAATTGGGCAAAATACAGTCCATTTTGTGCAATTGGATTAACACTGAGGACTCATTATTTTCTTTTCTTAAATTAGCAGAATTAACTTTCTAATGTATACCTATCGTGGCTATTTCCCCAGGGCCTTGCTTCCTGGATATTTTTGCCACTAGCCACAGAGAGCCATAGGGTGAAGCAGCAAAGCTCACATTAGTGTGCAGGATGTCTCCGTGAGCAGAGAGCAGAACCACAGAGCGGTAGGTTTCCCAGATGAGAATTTTGTGCCCCTTCCCTGCCTCCTGGCTCTGCTGAGGAGCTGGTGCCACTCGAAGGACAGACCGATCAGGCTCGCAAAAGAGGAGCACCGGGTTATGTTCTCACTTGCTCCTGATTTACCCCATGACTCTGTAACTTTCCCAAAGCTGATGGATGGCTCAGCAGCTTAAGGCAAGAATCAGACCCTGGGAGACTCATATATTTCAGTCCCTTACTCGCCTGTGAGAACAGACCAAAAGCAGAAAGAGGGGGTACCCCCTACTGCAAGTACACTCATGCAACCCAAACACAATTAATGCCAGACTTCCAAACACTGACATTAATATGATCACTTTGCTATTGCATGTCAGACGAACAAATTCCCAAAGATGGCCATCTCTTCTCCCCCGCAAACAAGCAAACTACAGTGGAAAAAAGGGCAATAAACAAAGCTGTAAATCAATTAAAACAAAACATTAAAACAACTAAACTGAAAGAAAACCTCTCTAGTGCCCCCCCCCACCCCTCGCAGTGAGCTAAGCATAACAGTCTCCCAACACCCTGGAAGGTGGAGACCTATGTTTGCACATTTGAGATGGCTAACTGGTATTCAACTATGCTGCTTAACTCTTATGGCCTGTCCCATTCAGACTGGAAAGCACTTGAGCCTGAGAGATGATAATGTTACACTGTTGTCTTAACATTTTTCTGTATGTCAGTCACTTTAGAAGGCAAGTCATTAAGAAGCTTGCATAGTTGAAATTCTGACTCACTACAGAAATCTTCTCTATCCCATCCCAGTGTTAGAGCAGCAATGCCAATTTTCTGCTCTCCAAATCTCATTGAAACGTGCCTGTGAATAGCTAAGAGACTTAGGCACCATAAATCACAAAGGTCCAAGAAATATATTTATTATTCTTAGCATTTTACGCATTATTTGTGGAGTAGAGTGTATTAGAAATTTCAAAACAGCAAGCATGACTGGCAAGGCTTGCCTATAGAAACTCTCTAAAGCTTTTAGAGTCAGGAAACAGATACACAAAGTTTCCTTATCTTTAACGTACAGATATCCGGATAGGAAACTACTACCAGGAGCTTAGAAAGGACATTTTTTTTAAATCACTCAAATGAAAATACAAAGTATAGGTGACTCCATGGAAAAATAATAGGATATTTTTTTAAAATAGTAGGGGATTGTCTGGGGAGGGAACCAATATTAATATTGCCAGAGACTATAAGAGTGAAAATTACTTCATGGCTTTTATACAAATAATTATTAAGTAGGGAGCAGTAGCTTTGACTCATCTGATTTGTTTTGCTTTTTGGACTTGGAAATTTTTTTTAGTACACAGTGGAGGACATTCATGCTCATAACTCTTTCGCTCCCACTATGTGCCCAAACCATCCCAAGAGGCCAAATAAACGAGGAATTAAATTAAAAGCTGTCATCCGAGGATAAACGGGGAGACGGATACACGATATCCCGCATGTATTGTGAGCAGCGGGGTGGCTCGACAGAGGCGCTCGGCGGGCTGCAGTGGCGCAGTGGTCTGTGCCGGGGCTGGGGGTGGCGGGGAGAAGGGGGGGGGATCTGCCCCAAGGCACGGCAGTGACCTCGCAGTGACTGACCCCCACGTACAGTACAGCTCAGCTCCGTGCAGGGGCTGAGCAGAGATGAGACATGTTCGACCCGTGCCTGCGTGTGGTCCCTTTGCCTAATTTATCCCCAAACCCAGAAGAAACAGAGACACCTACCAGCCTTCGTTTAGGTTTAATGAGAGGTCGGTTTTGACCATTCATTTTGTGGTAGAGCCCGCAGGCGTTACACAGGTAATGCCCGGTGCCGTCTCTTCTCCAGAGAGGGGTGGCAGTTGCTCCACAGTTCACACACTCTCTGCCTTCTAAATGGAAACACGAAGAAACCGGATTTCTTTCTTTAAAAACAAATTCACAAAAGCTTTTTGCATTGTCCTTTAGGCGTTTTCCAGAAGTCAAAACAGTGTGTTAATTCAAGCACAATCAGACAGCAGTGACATCTACAGCACATGCAGCAAGGAGCTAAGTGTTTCGAGAATGCCCAGACTCCAGCAAGTGTTTTATGTCATGATCAAAAATAGGCAGCTCTCTCTGCAAGGTGAGAAAGAGTGACACTCTTATTGTGTCAGATGGAAGTTATCGTTTCAGTAACGAGAACTCCCTTAATCTGCGCTGGGCACCGCTCCCCTCCCGTATCCATTGCACTCCGATGGTTAGAGGCTGTGTTCTCCTGCCACAGCCCCACACATAGACGTGTACACAAACACACACACCTGCAAACACACAACACGTTAAAGAGGGAGTCGAAGGAAGAGGTTTTCTAGAATTACATCTGAGCGAAAAGACCTCCCGTTCTGTGCTTGCTTTTTTGTTGCAAATACTACAGGATAAGAAAGTAAAACCGAGCAGACTGGGAATGGATGCAGCGTGCCAAAGGCTCGGTTATGATTTTTGTTCTAAAGGCAGAAAAACACTGCTATTGCTGGTCTTTGAGAAAGTTCAGTTTCAGCGAGCACTCTGGAAATTACTGTAAAAGACAGGCTTTTGGTTCTTTTCCATTTCTGTGATTTTTCAACAGTGCAGTTTGGATTTCGTAGGGAGCAGTTTACCTTATTACTGCTTCATTATTAGTTTTAGTAGGACAGCGTGGGAAACACGGCATTGTAGAATGGCTCTATTAAATCCCAGCATGTAGCTCCTAGATATCTGATTCTGCCTCAGAAACCTCGCCGCTAAAAGTTCATTTGCCTCTGATGGTTCGAGGGCAGGTCTGCTTAATATAGAATCTCTCTTAATATAGTTTATGCAAATCCTACAGTATTTAACCGGAGAGGAAATTCTTTTTGCTAATAACTGAAGCAGGCCATGTTGAGTTCAGCGGGGCTTGTGTCTCCTTTAATCTAGGGAGTGGGTGGCTTTTAAACAACACAGCCTACAGTGAAAAATGAGGGGAGCTCTGCGGCGCTGCATTTGTAGCTTTTGTCCCTCCTAGGGCAGGAAGCTGCCGGAGTCGTCCTGTCGTGAGTCTTAGTTTTCCTACAAAAACACTCAGTGGTCACGAACTTTCCCCAGTTCCTTGCACAGGGGGCTCCCTTACAGAAAAAAAAAAAAAGTAAAACAAAACAAAACAAAGTTCCTTACTTCCCCCATCTAATAAAACCATCGGCAACAACGGGAGAAAAATCAAAAAGCTACTCGAGATCCCTTCATTTTCACAGAACCGAGTCTTGGATCCGTTTCCACCCTAGAAGGCTCGGACTGCTAATTGCCTTTACTTACAGCTCTCTCTGCACTACTAAAACATGCATATACATAGCAGCCACTGCATTTAAATAATGGCAGAGGGCGAGTGTGTTTTTTCCCCTCAGAGGAGCCGTTCAAACCAGAGCCGATGAGCTTGTAAAACAGCTGATACTTTTGTTGCAAAACTCGTAAGAGAGATCACATTTCTAAATTATTGTCTACTTTAAAAATAAATGCTTGTGGTGTGTTGGTAAGCATAGATGTGCAACGATAGTCAAGAATACACACACAAAAGCACACATAGCCATGTACATTTAAAAGGCGATCTAAACTCAGCCCCAATATACCGTATTTCCGTGGCTGAGGATGTTGAGGCAGGAAGGTTAGCAGAATTGCACAAATTGTCTTAATTCGTCTCTCTAGCTGTACAACTACTGTGATTTCAAAGCGGGATCAAAACTTCGTCCATCACCTAATTTGCCGATTTAGGAGTGCACTTTTAGGAGGAAATGCAGGGAAGGATTGTGAACACTGGAAAGGTCCGCCGTCAGCGTTTGGAGGCAGAGAGATGTGTGGGTCGGGGGGTGGGGTGGGGGGAAGAACAGGAAAAAAAGAGCATTTTCTCGATAAAGTTAGGCCGAGTAAGTTGGCGGTGACTGGACACCTTAGTCTTTCGCACTGGTATGTAAACTATATCTGAACTTTTGCTCCTGCAAAATGTGAAGGAAATACGGCCCTCTGCGATTTGAAGCGGACCGGCCGGGTAAGTTTCGCTTTCATCCTGCGCTGGGGCCTTGGTTCGTGTTAACGGAGAGACGTGGAAATGATTGCGGGAGAAACACCTATCGCTAAAGAGTCCCCACGCGTAATCTGCAGGGGGGTCGTGCTGACCTGGGGGAGCAGGGTGGGGCCTGAGCTCCTCGGGTAGCCGAGGCCAGTTTTTCTCCGAGGGAAACATTTTTTTCCCCCCCTCACATAAGCCCCCCTTTGTACAGCCCGAGCTGTCGACTCACGCTGCGCCCCGCTCCCCTCGTCTGTCCCTCGGCCCCAGGGGCCGGAGCCCGCTACGGACGCGCTGGCGCCCACAGACGCCTGGTTTAAAACTCCTAGTTTCAAAGCCTAGTTAATTGGGACGGAGCAGCCACCTGCCCCTCTGTCCCGAGGAGGGCTGACACAAGCGCCCAGCCTCACCCCGAGGAGCAGGCGAAGCCCACCCAGGGCCGGCATGCAGCTTCCGCAGCACAGCCCTTCCAGCCCGGGGACGCCGCCGGTGTGGGACGGGGCAGGCCCCGGGGCGCGACACTTACCCGAGCAGGACCTGGCCTTGCTCCGCGGCTTGGGGGTGAAGCTGGACGCGGGGCCCCCCAGGAAGCTGCCGGGGTGGAAGAGGCTGCTGCTGTAGTCGTGGGCGGCCGGCACGTAGGAGGGGTAGGTGGGGATGGGGTGGTGGGTGGAGGGCTGGGCCCCCATGCTGGTGAGGCTGCTTCGGAGCGGGCTGGCGCTCTCCATCTTCATCCCCTCCGACAGCGACACTTGGTACTTGATGCTGTCTTTGTCCTCCTGTCGGGCCCCAGCGGAGGACGAAGGGGAGGCAGCGCTGGTGGAGTTGGGGTCCGGGGACACTTCCTTGGGAGGGGTCGGGGGGAAGCCAAAGAGGTGGGAGCCGGAGTGCGAGGCCGGGGTGAGCGAAGACACGGAGGCGGTGCTGGACGTGCTGCTGCCTGGGTACACCGAGATGGCCCCGGGCGCTCCAGCCGCCGAGGGGTGCAGGGGGGTCTTGGTGAAGGGGTTGACGGTCCAGGGGTTGTGGTGATGGGCAGACAGTGCCGCCTTGCTGCTGTCCAGCCAAGGGATCCCGGGGCTGTGGATAAGATGAGGCCGGCACATTTGACTCCCGGTCAGGCGCGCTGTAGGAACACAAGAGCGACTGGGATCAGCGTGGGGCCGCTCAGCCCGGCGCGGCTCTGGGAAGCCCCCCAGTCCCCAGCCCGGGCAGGTCCCCAGCCCGCGGGCAGCCACAGGGCAGCTGGGCATGGGGGGAGATTTCACAACCCGGAGAAGAGCAGCCAGACCGGCGCAACAGCCCCCTCGCGCCGTCCCTTCCGAGGGAGGCAAGAGCCAGCCCAGGGAGGAAGAGCGACGGGCGGCAGGAGGGGGGGACCCGGCCGCCCGGGGCGGGAGGAGAGGCACCCACTTTCCTTCCACCCCAGCCCTGGCGATACGCAGCAAACCCCCTTCTGTTCTGTCTTCCGAGCTGCTGCAACACGCTCTCTTCGGCTCCTAAAAACACCCCGAAATAAAATCCATCGCCGATTTCAAACGGTTTGTATTTTGCATCCGGGAAGTAGCCGTGTCTGAGAAGTTTTCGCCTGTGTGCGCACTATTTCCCCTTCCTCTCTCACCTCCCCCCTTTCTTTCCCTCCCCTCCGCCAGCCCTTGGTTATCTCTAGGGTTAAAATCCACCCGTGCCTCCTTTTCTATCCTATTTCCTTAGGTCTCCTTTCCCCCCGGCTCCGGCTCACCGAGCCGGCGAAACCTCCTCGCCTCCACGCAGGACAGCCGCACGGAGGGGCCCGGGAAGCGCAGGCGGAGGCGGGCGGGGAAGGGGCCGGGGGTGCAGAGGGCGTCAACGGGAGCTGATTTACCGTGTGCCTGGCTGTAGGAGACCCTGGCCCGGGCGTGGGCGGTATTGGCGTAGTAGGGGTTGCCCTGGGAGTCCAGGTGGTTGAAGAAGACGTCGACTTCATCCGGAGGTAGGAGCTGCGCTGGTTCCATGTAGTTGTGAGCCAGTCCGGGATGGTGGCTCTCGGGGTGCTGCCCGTTGAGCACGGCGTGGTGGGCCATCCAGCGAGGCTGGTCCGTGGCCACCTCCATGGCCTCGGGCCTCCCCTCCCACCCACCCCGGACCAGGAGCGAGCGGCGCTCGGTGGTGGGGGGTGCTGCTGATCGGGGGGGGGGCGGCTTTTGGCGCTGCCGGTGGGGTTTAGGAGATGGGGTGGCTTTTCTTCAAGAGAAAACCGCCGGGTGAGCGGCGCGGGGCCTCGGAAGCGGGGGGAGAACCCCCGAAGTCAAGTCAGCGTGTCCCTCTGTCAGCGGGCTGGTGGCGGAGTCAGGTCCGGGGAAGCGCCGGGGCAGCACCTGTAGGGAGAGACGGGCGGGTGAGGCTCGGCAGCCCCGGGGAGCGCTGCCGCCGGGCCGGCTCCCGCCCGGGCTGCTTCCCCAGCGGGAAATGGATGGGGAGGGGGAAGCGGAGCCCCTCCCCCCTTCCAAAAATATCCTCTACCCCAAAGTCCTCGCCATGCTCCCTCCCTGCTCATTGCCCCACAAAATAAACAGAGATCCCATTTCAAACTCTTTACCCAAAAAAAAAAAAAAAAAGACAAAAAGCTTCCTTTTTTTTCCCCCCGCTCTCGCTACAAACGTCAACAGGAGTTTTTCCAGCTGGCTTCAAAAGCGGGGTAAATAAAGGAAGAACGGCAGATCTAATATAGCGTAGTTCTAGCAAGAACTCCGACTGACACAAAAGGAAAAGGGGGGGGGGGAGGTGGAGAAGAAGAGGGGGAGAAGGGTGTTTAGCGAAAGCAGCGAGTGCGCCCTGGCAGCGGCGCGGCGGCCCCCCCGCGCCCCACACTTACCCGGCGCAGGAGGCAGGGTGCCTCCGCGGGGTGGGTGGTGATGGATGCCTGCTCGGAGGATGCGAGTGCCGCGAAGAGGAGGGGGGGGAAAAAACCAAACCAACCAGGCGAGAGGGGGGGGAAAGGCGAACGAGCGCGGGAGGAGGAGAGGAGGCTGGATGGAGGGTGTTACTCAGATGGCAAAGCCGCTGCTCTGGCCGGCTCGGTCCCATCCCCGCGCATCCTATATGAGCGCTGGCGCCAGCTGGCCGCGGCGCCGCAGACGGGCCGGGGCGCGCAGGGCCGGCGGCCGGGCCAGCCAATCCCGCCGCCCCACACCGCCCCCAACCGCACCCCCGGCCCCAAACGGAGCCGGCCCGGGGGGGGGGAGCGCAGCGCAGACCCCCTCCTCCGCCCCCCTTACCCCGCCCGCAGCATCCCCGCCCGGCAGCGCCGTGGGGGCTTTCCCCGCCCGGGCGCTGCACGCCCCTGCGGGGCGGAGACGACAAAATAGGGGGGGTCCCGCCGTGGTGTATGCGGGGGGGGGGGGGAGAGTGGGGGGCCGGGGCGAGGGAGCGAGGAGGGAGTGCGGGAAGGGCTCGGCGGCGGGACCGGCTCCGTCGGGTGCTGCCCGGGTGCGGAGCCGCGGCTCCCAGCGCCGTCACCGGGATGACCGGGGCTGGGGGGGGATGGAAACCGGCACCGGGGAGATAAATCCGCTAAAATCCCCTAAATCAGGCACAGCAGCCGGGAGCGGGACAAACCCCAGCGTGGTCTTTCCCATCACGTTAGTTTGAAATAACTGCCTGAATCAGGGCGGAGAAAAAAGAAAAAAAATTAAAAACAAATAAATGCAAGGCTCCGCGCCGGCCCCGGGGACAGGGAGGGCGAAGAGGGCCCGGTCCCCGGGGCCGCTCCGGCCGGCGCTGCCCGGCGGGCCGGCTGCGGGGCAGGGACGGGTCCTGCCCGGGTCCCCGGGCTGCGGCGCCCGGGCCGGGCCCAGGCTGGGGTTTGCTGGCGGCTGCGGCAGCAAACGGGCAGGCCCGGGGGGTCGGGCAGGGGCGGGAGGGCCCCTGGTGACCGGCCGCAGCCTCCCCGATGGGGCTGCGGAGAAGCAGCCCCGTTTTTTTCCCTTCTCCCATCCTTTTCTTTTTTTTTTTTTTTTTAAAAAAAGGACAACACAGTTTTAATATGTGCAGTTACTCGTGTGCTTTGGGCCGGGGAGGAGAGTCGCAGCCCCAGTCAACAGGCGTTTTATGCGGAGTTTACGGCACAGCTCTGCAGCAGCCGGGAAGCGGGTCGGGCTCTGCCATCCCCGAAGGTGCGGATAAAACCGTCCGCTTTTGGGGCGGTAAATAATAACGGGAAAGTCACAACCAAGCCCCCAGAGCGTGGCCGGGCGCTGCTGCAGGTCCCGTTTCCCAGGCGCTCCCTTCCCAATGCTCAGCCGTTGCTTTCGGGGGGAAAAGGGGAAGGCTTGTCGCAACACCTTAAACCTCCGACCTGGGCACAGGGCAAGGAAAGCCCCCGGCCGGAGAGCGGGGCAGGGGGTGGCGGGGAGCTGCCCCTCCGCCCGCCGGGCACCGGCCGCGGCTCCGGCCCGACGGCGCGGCCGGAGGTGGGGGGCCGCTGGAGGCGGGGGTAGCAGTGCGGGCCGCGCCAGGAGATGCGGGGGGGGTGGCCCTGAGGATGATGATGATGCCTCGAAGGCCGCCTCCCCGGCGGGCAGCGCTGGGGGCTGGGAGCCGGAGCCGGCCTCCCCCGGCCCGGCCGCCCCAGTCACTACGACGCCGGGGCTCTGACGTCACCCGCCACTGCCAAATTCGCCAGGAAATGAACTTTTTTTTTAAATAATAACAATAATAATAATAATGATGACGGTAATAATAATAAAACTCCCTTTCCTTGCTGCGGAGCCTGTCTGGCCCGAGTGACACGGGGCTCCCTCCCTAACTGTTCCCCCACCGTTCCCCCTTTGCTCCTCCCAAGCCTCCCCCGGGAAACCCCCAGCGCAGCCCCACGGGTCGAGGAAGCGGGGCCCGGGCTGGGGGCGCCGGAGGCTGGGGCAGGGGGAGACGACATTGCTCGCCCCCCCACCTCCCCGCACCCATTCTTCAGCCGGCCTCCCGTACCCAAAGTCCTGCTTGCCCCACTCCCCCCGCGGCCCTGCCTTCGAGGCTCCCAGCGGCCCAAACCCCCTCCTGCCGCCGAGGGGGTCTCAAGCGGCGACCGGGCAGCAGGTCCTCTGTGGACTGCCGGGCGCGGAAGGGACGGCGGAGCCGACTTCTCCCGGGCCGGGCTGGGTAGCCCGGGCAGGCCGGGAACAGGAGCTGTGCCGGGCTGGGAGAGGAGAGGGGCCGGGGCTGGGGAGGGCAAGTGCCCCCCGCGCTGCGGGGCTGCCCGCCCGCGGCGGAGCGCGCCCAGGCGCCTGAGGCCGGAGGTGCCAGGGAGGAAAGGGAAACAAAGCAAAAAAAAAAAAAAAAAAAGAAAGTTAAAAGGCAGAAAGAGAACCAATAGAGCTTTCTAAAAATCCGCCTTCACCCTCCGAGGCGATTTTGTTTTTCCACATACCAAAAAAAACCCCACCAAAGCCATCCAAATATCCCCTCTAAATGGATGGGGTTTTTTGTTTGTTTGTTTTTTGTTTTTTTAAAGAAGGCTGAGTATAAAACGAACGCGGGAGTTTACAAGTAGGCTCCCCCGCGCCTCGCTCTGCCCGCGGCCCGGAGGCGAGCCGTGGCCAGGGTCCGTCCCGCTGCAGTAGGGCGGCGGAGAGCCGGGACCTCCCGGCGAACCCAGCGCCTCGCTACGCCCTTATTAATTAATATGGATGTTTTCATTATTGCCCGCCTGCCATCAGCACGGGGCCGCGATTTTTTTTTTTTGGGGGGGGGTTGGGTGGGCTGTTTGTTTTAGGCAGGTGATAAAATCGCAGTTAACGAGCTGATAATTCGTTCGTGTTTGTTTTAAAAGACAAATTGTAAAGATTAATCAGGCGGCTTGATTTATGGCGAGGCAGACCCCGGCGCTGCCCGGCCAGGACTCCCCGAAGCCCCCGGCTCGGGTTACCCGGGGCTGGCAGGCGAAGCAAAACAAAAGGGGCGAGCGGGCGGCAGCTCCGGGGGGTCCGGCTGCTTCCCCCCCCCCGCCTCGGGGTGCCGGCACTGCGGCCGGCGCCTCTCCCCGCACCCCCCTCCCATTAAGACCTTTTGCAAAATGAATGACCCCTCCGGCAGGGATAAACGATTTCTGCTGAGGGAGAGGTTTGATTCCCGTGGCTGAGCTGGGAGATTTCCTAGCCAGCCGACTCGCAGGATTTTATTTTATTTTCTTTGATTCCCGCCGTGTCGCGTCCCCGCTGCCTGCCTTTGGCGAACCGGCTCTGGACTCGGCCGCTAAACGCCCCGGCGGCACGGCTGGGGTTTTTAATTGAATTAATTCACCCGTCGGGAACATCAGCAGCCCGCGGTGGCGGCTGGAGGCGAGCAGCTTAGCTCCGCTCCGCAGCCCGCCTCCCACGGCTGGGTAAGCAGCGCTCCCCTCGGTTTTCTGCCAAGCCCCCGGGGAGAGGGTCCGGGACGCGACCTGCTCCCTCACCCCGCTCCCCGCAAACCCCCGCTTCCCTTCTTTTCTCCCTTTTATTTTTTTTTCCCGCGCCACAACGGGCTCCGGTTTATTAACTTTTTTGTTATTGCCGTTGCAAATTTCTTTCCTTTTTAATAAAGGAGCTTTCCCAGATCGGGAAGCACAACTGGTTATCTTGATTTGATTGACAAGTGATGTCATATCGTTTAAGGGGAGGGGGGAGACGACAACTTGTTTTAGCAACAGTTAGTAGCGTCGTGTGATGGAGTTGACACGTATGCCCGGGCAGAAGTGAAGGTAGAAAACAAATACCCCCGGCCGCGCACACAGACTATTTATTTACACGCCCGGGGTGGGTTTTCTTCCTCTTTTTTTTTCTTTTTTTCCCTTATTCCTGGGTGCTTGGACCAGGGTACCTGAGCAAAGGGGGCTGGGCTGGGTGGGACCCGCAGCCCCCGACGCACTTTCCTCCGGACACCCCCCCCTTCCCGGGGTGCACCCCCCATCACCCGAGGGGCCACGCTCCCTTCCGCCGCCCGGTGAACGGAGACCCGGGGGTCGAGATCTGCGGTGGCGGCCGTGCAGCATCCCCCACCCGCCCCGAAGGGCAGCCCGCAGCGGCCGCGAGCAGGAAGCGCAGGAAAAACTCAGGGAAAAGAAAGAAAAAAAGAGGGAAGAGAAGCCCTCGGCCCCGCGCCGGGCCGCGGTACGCAGTGCCGCCGGTGTGCGAGCCCCAGGGGGCCGGCGGCGGGCTGTGGGCGTACCGCCCGGCCCCCCCGCGCACCGCCCGACCCCCCGCAGGTAGATTGACCCGGCGGCCGGTGCGAGCGGCTCACGCCCGTCCGCAGGTTGGACACCCACTCCCCCTCCGGTTTATTTCCTTGGGTGTGATTTTTTGGGCAGGGGAAGTTCTTGTTTTCTGCTTTTTTGTGTGTGTGTGTGTTTTCCTCCCTCTGGTCTTGTCGCCGCTTTTCTTCTCCCCCTGCCCCCCCGGCCTGCGTTACTAGCACGTATTAATGTCTGCTAATAGGGTTATAAAATGACACAGTTACCTCTTAACCGCAAGACCCTATTTAAGCTGCATTTAAAAAAAAAAAATAAAAAAAGAGAGAGAGAGAGGCGACTTGGGGAATAAATCACAGAATACTTAATTTTTTTTTTTTTGTAAATACTGTAGGATCCTCCTCGCTATCCCCCATCTCGCAGACGATTTCTGCGGGGTATATCCCCCCCACCGTGGGAACCCTCGGTCCCAGCCTCCCCCACCCGCCCGCCGGCTCCCGCATACGCCTTCACCTGCGCTTTGTCCACACTTTGCCCGGTTCCCGCACAGCCCCGCGGCTCGCTCGGCTGCAAATAAAGGGGAGGAAAAGCCTCGAGTCTCCCCCAGCCTGCCCACAGAAACGCCTTTTGTGCAAGTTCCCAAAGAAAAACACGTGCGGCTGGTGGGGTGGTGCACACCCAGAGCTTTGTTGAGAAAAAGGTATAAACATTTTTTTCAGGCGCCGCCAGGAAAGATTTCGTTCGCAGGAGCTATCTTTAATTTTACAAATTTTTTTTTCTCTTGCAAGGTTATTTCGGGCGCAGCTGTTGCAGAAGGGAGGAAAGAGGATGATCCCGCAGGTTTGATTTGTTTCTCCGCAGGCAAAACTTCGCTGGGGAGGGACCGAGCCCGGAGCGGGGAGCGGGGCTCGTCTCACGCCCGGCACCGGCACCGCCCGCGGCTGCTCCCCGCGCCCCGGCACAGCCCCCGGCTGCCCTTCCCCTGCGAGCCGCGGGGCTTCAACCAGGCCGGGGTTTAGACTTCCCATTAAAAAAAAAAAAATTGCGTTTAATAAAGATGCTCTGGGGGAGAACAATCCCCGCGACCGAAACCCGCACCCCCCTTAGTGATATCGCTTTTCTTATTGAAATCGCCTCAAATCCAGGCAGGCTCCGCTCCTGGTTGGTTCAATTTTTTTTTTTTTATTGCCTTCCAGCCTCAGCACCCCAAAGCAAAAGGAGGATAAAAGGGGGAACTTTGCACATAGAGCAACAATTAAAAAAAAAAAAGAAGGAAAGGGGGGTGAAAAAGCCCGCGGAGAGGAGCGACCCAGTCCCCGATGTGGCTCGGTAATTTTAAATCATGCAAAGCCCTGTAAAGCTGCCGCACGGGACTGGGACGGGGAGGACTCCCCGGCAGGCAGGTGCAGGGGGAGCGGGGCCGGGCCCTGCCGGCTTTCCGGGGCAGAACAAACCCTCGAATCTCCTTTTTTTTTTTTTTTTTTTTTTTTTAATGCCCAAATCTGCCAACAATGGGAGCGAGGAGATAGGATGTGGCTGCGGGGAGGGGGCGCGGGGCTCTGCACACTCCGTCTCCGCAAGTGTCTGCCTGGCCGCCCTGGGTGAAATGCAACTTTCCAAGATGGAGATTTAAATAATTACCCCGGTGACAATGGGGGGGAGGAACAAAACCCCAAAGCTCAAACCCAAACGCGGCCCGGCGGCCCCGCTGCCCGCAGGATGCCGGTGCGGGGAGCGCCCCTGCCGCCGAGCAGAGCCAGCCGAGCCCGCGCCGTGCCTCCGAGCCGGCGGGCACCGCACCGGGCCCGGCAGCCCCGGCCCCGGCCGGGCGGGAAGGAGGAGACGGCCCGGAGGGGGTCCGGGCGTGCTGCCGTCATTTTTTCGTTCTTTACAAAAACCCCGCCAGATTTATCCCCAGGCGAAACAGCCCCGAGCGATGCTCTCCCGCATCCCGGTGCGCTGCGGCGGCGGAGCCGCGGTGCCGGTACTGCAGCCCCCGGGCCGCGCAGAGCCGCGCAGCCGCATCCCCTTACCTTGCCTTTCGCCCGTCCTCGTTTTTCTTTCAGTTTTCCGCCCGGTGCCTGGAAAGCGCCGGTTCTCCCCCTCGGCGGGGCCGCTCGGCGGGCTGGGGAGGGGGCGCCGGCCGCAGGGAGCCTCCCCTGCCTGCCCGCGCCGGGAGCGGCGGCCCTGCGGCGGGCGGTGGGTGCGCGCAGCTCGGCGGAGGGGCTGCCCGAGGTGCGCGCTGCTGGAAACTGGCAGCAGTTTTCGAGCTGAGCCCTTTTTTTTTTTTTTCCCTCCTTCCCCCCTTCCCTTCCTCCCTCCCTCCCTCCCTCTCTTTTCCTCTCTCCCTTCTTTCCCTCCCCTTCTCTCTCTCACTCTCCTGCATTCAAGGATGGCACAGCGAGCCACTGTGTATTTATGTACATAATAAGGCAGCTCGTCCCCTCCACTTCATTTGCATCATTACAATATCTGTACAAGCACATCACATTGTCTGTTGCTTGCACCTTTTGTTACGGTTGCTGTCACAGTCTACGCGACTTGACTTTCATATTTTAAATGAATTGATATTATACCAACAACAGACACTCACATCCCAGGCGCTGGGAAACAGGGCTCTGGCGCTGGGAGCCCCAGCCCCAGCCGCTCGCTTCTTCCACCGGATCCCAAGGAAGGTGGGGTGGGGGGAGTCGCTTTGTAGGATCAATTATTCGTATAAATTATTCATATTCGTATTAATTTTGTTTCCACTCCCTAGTGACGGGGATGTTTGGGGGGTTTTGGATATTTTTTTTCATTGGCCAGCCTGGCGTTTTTATAACCTCGTGTTTCTTCCCCCCCTCCGCTCTCCCTTCCCAAACTCAGTCTTTCGGGCTATGCACCTGCACGTAAGAGAGGCAGCGGAGAAGCTGGAAGAGGCGCAAGCAGATATTATGCGACGAGTCGTTGTTATAGTTAGGAAAGAAAATATATATCTCGTAGATCACTAGGAAATTCAACAAGAACGAATGTTTTTGGAAATGTTTGCGCGCCCCAGCCGCGGCTTGGCAGCCCTCACCTGCTGGGTATTTTCCCTCTGGTGCGTGTGTGTGTGCGGGGCTGGGGGATCCCCTCGCCAGGCGCCCGGTGGCTGGATAGGGTGGCGGGCGCCGGGGCCGGCCGCGGGGGGCCGCGCCGCGGGGGGCCGCAGGGGCCGCGCCGAAGCGCCGCGGGGCGCGGCGCGGTTCTCCAGGAGGGGGCGGCGAGACCCCCGCCCGGGGGTGCGGGAAAACCTTATTAACGGAGGGACAAAGGCCGGACCGTCCGGCTGGGGCCCTACGGGAGCGGGGGAACGAAATACGGTTCAGGAAGGGAAGGAGAAAAGTTTTGCAGGAGAGGAATTATCATCATAATGGAGGTAAAAGTGTGAGCAGGGGAAAAGCGGAGTGTGTGTGTGTGGTGTGTGTGTGAATCCTATTCTGCTGGCATTTTCTGTCTGTCTTTGTGATATGGTTCGGGGGAAAAAGGGTCCTTGATATGCGGCAGATAATTCTTATCAGCCCCACGCAGCCCATTTCCAAAGTAAGTGTTTTAATTACTCCTCCTGTATTACCCTTCATCCTCTGAGAAGAGATACATCGCCAGATTTATTCAGGGGAAAAAATACAAAAGAATGCGGTATTAAAATATATACGTGTATATATATCCCCCTCTTTTTTCCCTTGTGCCAGGAAGAGGGGGACGCTTTCGCCAGCCGCGCCCCGGGATCGCCCTTGCGCGCAACGACTCTAAAACGAGGGACCGTCGCTCAGGCGGAAAAATTACAGGAGAAAGCGGGGTTTGAAACCTACAGATTTTTCACCAAGAGGGGACAGACGGGGGTGTCCGGGGGCTCGTGGGGGCTGAGACCGGCTGGGGCACAGGGCTGCCAACCCGAGGGTCGCCCCGCCGCTGCCTGCTCGCCGGCCGGGCTGTCCCGCGCTGTCCCGGGCTGTCCCGGGGCCAGGCCACCCCCCCAACCCCCCCCCCCCGCCAAGTGCCACCGGAGGCATTTGGAGCATGAGGGGCGGGGGTTTGTGATTTTCCCCTCTTGCCCACTGGAAGAGAAGGATGTTTTCCTCTGCTGTTTAGCTTTCATACTAAAGATGTCATCTGAAAGTCTGGGAGGAAGGGAAGACCGTGCTCTGCTCTCTTCCACGGTAACAACCATATTCTGCATATTGAAAAATATAATAGGCAGTGGGGAAGGCTTTTTTCTCCCCCCTTTTAAAAAAAAAAAAAAGAACCAACCTTTTCAATATTGATTCAAAAAAAAAAAAAAAAAAAAAAGAGAGGGAGAGAATTTAAAAAAGAGAAGAAGCAGCACCAGCAGCAGGGAGAATATAGGCTCAGCAACTCTCCAGGTTCGCTTCCTTATTATTACTATCCAGGGGTAATTTTTCATCTCTGCTAGCTAATCTTTGTTCCTTGTGAAGATAATGAATAGCCCAATCCTTATCTCCTGGGCTCCTGGAGGCTGCTGGAGAATGGGGTTGAACAGAGTTGAAAATTGGTTCCAAAGTGCTGCTGAATAAATGGTGTTCCTTATCTCTCGCTTCCAGATTATCGGAACCCTTTCAAAACTCACACAACAAATACAGCCACCGCATCTAATGCATCATTTACCAGAGCAGATCTCCGCGTTTGATCGGCAGATAGGCAAAATCTATGTATTCCTTGCTTTACTTAGTATGCATGGATGCGGGGCTGCTGTGCATACGGGGTGCCCCCGGCCGGGACTGGGACACCCCCGAGGCTCCTAGCACGTGCAGGTCTTTGCTGTGGACTCAGTGGGGTGAGGAGAGTGTCCCCTGCCTGTCCCCTACCCGGGGGAGCAGCGTGGGACAGCAACCTGCCTGTCAAGGTGCTCCCATGTGGTGCACATGGAAATTTGGGGTTGCTCCACTGGGGAGCTGGTGGATTTGCAGGGAGAGGCGAAGAGGTGTGAGCATCATCCTGGGCACCTCAGCCACCTGCTTGCACTTACACTCGCTCTTGCACCCACAGTCACATTCACCTGCACCCATGAGCAGTCACTGCTCCAGGAACACTGACCCTGGCTCTGTGGCAACACCCCAGCTCCCCCAAAAGCCACTTTTTGGCTCAGCTGTGCCCTACTCCTGCCCCAGATCTCAGTGCTTTCAGGGCCCAGCTGGACCAGTCTGGTAAAACCTCCCAGTGATTCCCCTAGCTTGTCCCCCTCCAAATCCTGGCAGCCCAGCTGTGGAGCCTGGCCAGTCCCTCAGGTCTCCCAGGCGCTGGGGCTGGCTTCCAGCCCTCCCCATTGGTGCTGGGTGATCCCCCCACACCCCAGCTGCAGGCAGGACAGGGCATCTGGGGCAGCCCAAATTTGGGGAGCAACGGGTGATACTGGGGGAGAAAAAGAAACAAATAAACCCCACAGAAAGGGAGTCCCTCTTTGCTTCTGAAGTTAGTATGAAGTCTGTCCCTTCCAGCCTAGAGAAGTATCAGGCTTCCTTTCCTTTTCCTTTTCCTTTTCCTTTTCCTTTTCCTTTTCCTTTTCCTTTTCCTTTTCCTTTTCCTTTTCCTTTTCCTTTTCCTTTTCCTTTTCCTTTTCCTTTTCCTTTTCCTTTTCCTTTCCTCTCCCTCCCACTCTCTTTTCCCACTAGGTTTTTGTGTTTCTTATTCACTAGTCTCGTCTCCCCCCCCCCCCCAAAAAAAAAAAAAAAAAAAAAAATCTCCTTAACAGTAAATGCCTCCCAGTCTGGCTGTGCAGCCCCTGGCTCCAGGGCAGGAGATTCCCCCAACCCTGAGCCTGGGACAGACACCCCCTTGGCTCTCACCCACCCCTTCTTTCCCCAGCAGCGCCTGAGCTGGTGCCCAGGTACCAAACAAAGTGACATTTTATTTTGTGCCACCACAGCACACCCCTGCATCCCCAGCACTGCCATGGACCCCCAGCCCAGGGGGCCAGCAGGTTCTGGGTTGGGGACAGGACATCCACAGTGTCCCAGTCCTCTTTGCCTGTCTGGCAAAGCTCATCCCTCCCCTGCCTAGAAACGGAGAGAAACTTCCATGGGAAGTTGTGGGTAAGCAGCAGCCCCAGCCAGCCCCTGCCTGTGCTCAAGAGTTTTGCAAATGCTCAACTTGTACTAATTTTTTTATGGCTGTATTCACAGTTGTTCCCAGTAAAAAATGGACCTGTGTTAGTTTATTAATAACCTAAACATTACGTATTAAAGACCTATGAGTGACACAAGATGACAAAAAGCTGTATTTTTCCAATATACACAAGCACACATTTAATAACCTTCTATTGCATCTCAGCTAGGCCTTCTCTCTGATGGTTCCTATGGCAACTGAGATAAAAAAGCAGCCATTTTCCATATCTCTATGAAAGTCTATTATATTGCAGGATTAGTTCATCTTCTGCTAAGGTCAAACACAAAGTCATACAACCTGAAATATTTAGAATCCATGTACATTCATTTTTTTATATGCCCTTTCATTTTCCACAAAAGGCTGGGCTCCTCTGAGGTTTTATTCCCCAGAAAATGCTAAGCAAAGCAATAAAAAAATCATGATTAGCAGCTGATGAAAAGTTCAATTGTTTTTTTTTTCCAGTTTTTTTTTTTCCTTTAAAAAAAACCCCCACACTATTGTTGGGCAGATAGTGCCTTCCTCATTTATCTCTATCAGCAGCCGTGATTGCAGCCGATACCGGCAGCCTAATTGGGCTCGGAGCAATCTGCAGGCGGACGGCGTCACCTTCTGGCTGCGGCGGGTGAGACAACGGCGGTGCAGGGTCAGGCCCTGGCGGGGGGGTGCTGGAGCCGCCCCCCCCAGCACCCCCCGACCTGCAAACTGGGTGCCGCGGCCAGAGCCGGGCTCGCCCGGCGGCGGGGCGGGATGTGCCTGGTGGCTTCGGCCGGTTCCCCACGGGCGGTACCCCAGGGGCGCTCGGCTGCAGGATGGCAACTGCACAACTCTGCGCCGCTTTATGAGGGCGAATATAATCTCGCTATGGGCTTGCAAACATTTCAACATATCTGCTTATTCCTGCGGTGACAAAATATTTTTATTTATTAGTGTGTCCTGATGAGGTGCTCAAAGCCTTTCACCTGCAAGTTTCAGCTATTGCATGCTTGCAAAAAACCAAATGTGTTGAACACATCTGAATTGCTCCTGTGAGCCCCAGCCTCCAGCGTGGCATGGAGAGAGAAGGCAAAGTCACTTTTTGGTTTGGCTGCTTTTTTTTTTTCTTTTTTTATGAAGGAGTTGGCAACGTAATTCAGCTGGGTCTTGGTGACACCTAGAAATACAATAAAACAAAACCTGGGCAGCCTTCAGACAGTTCGAATGGTGACAAAAGTATTATCACCCATGACATGAGGAACTATGGCTCACTCTTTTTCCAAGGTCACTCCTGAAAACCTGGAAAATCAGGGGAGAGAATTTGTGCATGTGGCTATCCACACTTGTGGCTTTGTTCATGGGTACCTGCTGCATTGTGACATTTATTCCAGCCCCTTTTAAAGTGGAAAAATAGAGGCTCTGGAGATATATGCAAAAGGGGAGAAGCTCGTGGGTGGCAGAAGGATTGAAGAAATATTTTTTCCTTCTTTTTCCCATCCCTCCATCCCCTGTGGGTCCCACAGGGATGTTCTGATAGCTCCAGCCATGCTGTTGGAGCAGCCTGAGGTGGGCCAGGCATGGAATTAGGATGGATGGTATATCCCAGACTTTCCCTGGAGATGGTCTGCACCTGCTGCAGAGAGGTGCAGCAGAAGCAGGGGATAGGAGCCAGCATGGCTAAAACCAAATCCCATCCCTGGCCCACTGTCTGCTGCTGCCTCAGCTTCCCCCAGCATGGGTGACATGGGTGGCACAGGACACAAACCTGCACGGTGCTGCCAGAGGTTGGCATGTACCCAAAGGTGCTTTTAATAAGCTGTTTGCAGGTAGGTGTTGAACAGCAGTGGCCAAAGCCGTGCCCACCTCCCAAAAACAGTCAGCAGCTCCTGCTCTTGGCAGCACACCTGGGAGGCGAATGCCAGAGCAGCTTCCCCACCTGGGGACCCACTCACCTCAGGCATCTGAGCACCCACAAAAGCCCATACCTTCATCCTTCCCCTCTCTTTGGTCTCTGCTTCCTTCTGCTCCTTTCAATGGAGGGCAGACACCTGCATTTATAGGGCTAGTGTAAAGTCATCTCTTTTTAAGCCTTGGACCCTGGGAATTGGAGGTCTGTTTGTTTTTTTTTTTTTTTTTAAAAAAAGATGGCTGTATTTCTAGTCTCAGAGTCTGTACTAAAAAGAAGCATGAAAGTGTGCCCTGAGCTGGAGGTTTGATGGAGGAGTTTAAAGCATCGCCAAATGTAGGTGGATTTCTTGTTTAAGTCTTGTGGTTTCTTTTCTTCCCTCCTTCATCCTTGCCATCCTGGGCAGCAGCTGACAAGATGTTTGCGTGTCTGGGACCTGTAGCCTTGAGAAAGCCTCTAGAAATCTGGGAGTAACTGTGTTGTCCAGCTAAAAAGGGGTGTTCCCCCACCTACAGTGCTAACACCCTCTTCTTCGGGTGGTGGTCTTCTCCTCTCAAAGCTCTGGCTTGCTTGTGAAATCTTCTGCTGGAGTAGGTAGAGGCTGACCTGCCCCAGTGCTGGCAGCATGGATGTTACGGGGGGACTGAGGAGCTCACTGCAAGGGTCCCTGTCCTCTAGCAAGTGGGGATGTCTGTGTGTCAGTGCCTGTTGAGGCTGCTGGGAACGCTGTGGAGCTGTGTTGGGTGCAGTGCTGAGTGCTGTTCAAACCCAGCATGAAGCAAAAGGGGAAAAAAAACCCAAGTCCCTTTGGACTGCAAATATTTAGATTTCCAGTGGCTCTTTACTGGTTTGGGAAGACTGGAGACATGAGGGGCTGCTGTCATGTGGCTTTTTGCAGGACCAGGGTGGCCACTCATGCCTGTAAGGAGGGGGTCCTTCCAACCCCAGGGGCTTGGGGGGCCGGTGGCGCCACTGAGGGGATGCTCTCTGCTCCCCCTCCCCGGTGAGCCCAGCACTGTGTGGTTTGGGATTCAGGGCAGTGGTGAAATGCACCAGTTTGGCCCCTTGCTGTTTTTCTGTCTCTGGGTGACATCTGGTGTGTTGCTGCAAGTTCCCAGAAAGAGGCCCTGATGGAGGATGTCAGGGTAGGAAGAAAGGAGCTGACCTTGCTATTAAAAGGCAACAGAAATGGAAATGTTTCAGGCTGTTTCCAGCAGACATCTCTAGGAAAAAGATCTCCTTGCTGTGCTCCATCAGGCCCTTGTGGGCAGCTTTTCTCTGCTAATTGTTCACTTGATACTGCACTGGAGATGCTTAATTTATCCTTGTCCCCATTGCTGTGTCTAAAAAGATCTTGCAGAGTTTGAGAAGGATTTAAGTCCCCTTGATCCGTCTTGACTTTGTACGTTCCCGGTCTTATAGTGATACCAACAGCCCCAATGCCCTCAGATCAAAGATGCTCATTTCGAGTGAGAAGCATCTGGGGCCAGATCCTGCTCCAAGCCTGGAGCAATCCTATTGAATCCAGCCCAGCATTCTCAGCAGCACCTCTTTAAAGAGGGAGCTTCTTGCAAATCTCTGATCCCTGCTCTGAGCAGGGTCCCGTGGTGGAAGGAAATTTTACCATTGCACGACTGCCCCTTGTGATGGGGGAGAAGTAGAGTAATTATTGAGATTAGTGAGCTTTGCTTACAGCTTGAGATGAATGAGTGTTTTAAACCCTCTTGGCTTTTTGGCTGAGATCAAAAGTGGCATCAGTTCAACATCAGTATCCTTTATCTGGGGAGTGGGAAGACTAACCTTTCTTGACGCAGGGCGTGAACTTGATTTAAAAGGGCTCTCCTTCAATTTTTTTTCCCCTGTGCTGTACAATCCTGTGATACTGTGGGGAGCAGGGGCTGCTTTGACTGCCTGGAAGGGAAGGGGAGGAGGAAGTCTGAGGACAGCATGGGAGGCTGTGCTGGATATTTGGAAAACAATGAGAGCAGTTCATGTGAAATGTGACTGGGGGTGGACCTGTGTGCTTGAGGCCAGTGTGGTCATGATGACAGCAGGCAGCCATCGGGATTGAGATATACGGATAGTCCCTGCTGGCTGCAGAGCGATTGGCTCCACCAGTTTAGTCTCCTCCGAGCTGTTGTCCACTGAGCTGTGGCTGACAGTGTATCTCGGAAACCCGAACAACATATCTGCTGCAAAGGCATAAATCATCCCAGATGCCATCTACCTGCACCCCAGCACTCCTCCTGTGTCGCACGCTACTGATCCCGCTTTGTTGTGGGAAGCGCAGCGCTGGGAGTGAGCTGACAGCCGGCGTTCTGCCCAGCGTGGGTGGTGGAGGGGGCTTGATAGCCATCAGAGCTAATGATTTAAATGATTGGCACTAGGAGCACAGGCAGCTGCTATTGACTTCAGCCAAGGTGCTCCTGCTGTTTGGGCCCATGTTTTCCAGCCACTGCCTGCGGGGATGCCACCAGTGCTGCCAAAAGCTGCTGGGATGGGATGTGTCAATGAAGCACTTCCCAGAAGCTGTGGGCGCAGAGCAGGGACAGCCAAAGGCTTTCTGAGCTCTGCCTTCAAATGAGTTTTGGTGATGAAAGTGGTTGTTTCCCTGGGACAGGAGTGCCCTGCTTGGCTTGTTGAATATCATCTCCTCTCACCTGCTCTGGCTCTGGAGTGCCAACTGTGGGTGGGCTGTGCCTGGGCTAGTCGTCCACAATGCTGTAGTGGAGGCCAAAGCTGGGCAGCGAGGCTGGTGTGCCCCAGAAGGGGAGGACTGGCATTTTTGTGCCCAGTGCAGGACCTCAGGGATGGGCTCTTCTGCAGGGTTTCTGCATCTGAATGCATTTAGTCCGTATTGGGCTGAAGGCACTGGCTTCACCTTCCCTATTGCTTTCTCTTGTCACATTGCTCTTGGTCTGTGCTAAGGAACAGCCCTTAATGGTGACAAGCCCCTGAGCAAAAAGAGCACGGAATAACTTTGTCTTGCACCCAGCAGAGAGGAAGATGGTATCTAGTAGAGCCCAGGAGCCTCTCATCCCCTCAGGGGCCAGGCCTGGTGCTTGTTTGAAAAAATCAGCCTGGCCTCACTCTGTCTATCCTTGCAAAGTGAACCCCATGTGCTTTGGAAGGAGGTTTTGTTTGTTTGGCCAGAGAAAGTGAAACATAATCTGAGAGCAGGCCTGAAGCCCAGCTCACCCCCATGCTCTGGCAAGTGGCACACAAGTGGCAGAGCCACATCCTGCACCCCTGGCCCTCAAAGACCCCACACATCTGAGCAGTCCCTCAAAGTACGCTGCTCTGGCCCAGCACAGGCAGCTGTCAGGTGTGCAGGTAGACATGATGCCTGTACCTGGAGGGTCACCAGGAAGGTCCTCTCCCTTTCAGACACTAAGACAGTGGATGCTAAGAGGCAGAGCGGGTTGTGTTTGACTGCTGTGGGCTCTCAAGACCTGCTGGAGCACCTGGCTGAGCTGCTGTTGGGGACAGGATACTGCAGTGGGGGATATTGGAGCTGGTCCACCAGCCAGTTCCTGTGTTGAGTGGATGTGTAATGCACACCAGCACAGTATATACTGTGTCTGTAGCTACGGTATTTATTTAGGTGTTGAAGGTGAAATGAATCTCTGCCGTTTCCCTCTAGGCTGAATCTTTACCTGCTCTCCCAGCTGAAAGCCAATGTTGCTTCTCTGGAGCATGGGAGCCCCCTCCTGCCACAGTGGGTGAACATTTTCTGGACTTCAGGAGAAAAGCGCTTTCCCACTCCACTCCCTAATGAAACACTCATGTCGCCTTACCCATCTTCCCACTTGCTTTTGCCTTCATTTCCAAAGGCTGGTTAGGCCACTGCTGTTCTGCCCCTTCCCCTTGTTTTTCGCGGCTGTTTTGGAGCCCAGTGGGTGGCTTGGGACAGAAACCTGCCCAGCCCACAGAAGCCATAGGATTCCTCCCATGGGGCTGATAAAAGCAGGGCTGATTTTTTTTTCCAGAACCCAAAATAGCCATCTCCAGTAAAACAGGCGCATCACCACCGAGTCAGCTTGGCACAGTAGCTGCAAATCCTGCCAGATGGTGATGCTCTGGAGGAGACAGTTGGGCTGCTGCTCTTCCCCAGGTGTGCACAGGTGAACCGGGAACAACTGCACTGGGATCAGTGGGGCTGCTGGGAACATTCCTCAAGGAAGTGATTTCCTTAACCCACTGATCTTGACCCTTGCCTGCTGGGCTGTTCTCAGGGCTCCTAAACAAAGCCCATCCTTCATTTGGTAACGTGGCTGCATTTTTTTTTTTTTTAAAGAATGGAGGGATTTCTTTGTGAATCACTTTTTTAATTTTTTCCACTAAATTAAGAGGGAAGAGAAGGGGAGGGAGGGAAACCCCCTAGCCCTTCTCTTGGTGGCTTGTCATGCCTGCCTTTAATTGGCAGAGCTTGTTATTAATGTTTTCCAGCCGCCTCTCATCCAGGGCTCAAACCTCCCTTTTAAAGCCCTGTCATGTTAAAAATTGACGTGTGTTGACTTTGGCCTGGGAGAAGCTGGGCCCTGGCTGTAGGTAGGAACTGCATGTGTTTAGTCTGGCTTACATTTTATTTTCCCCTTTCATCAAATTAGTTCAGCTGTATTTTTTTTCTGAAGGAAAGAAAAGAAAAGAAAAACTGTTTGACAATCTGAGGCACTGGGTTAGAATTGCAGCATTGCGTTAAAACAACAAAAAAATAGCTTACAAATGTGGGCTGCGGCAAGCCGGGTGCGGCAGGCACACGGATTTCTCCTGTAGCACCACAGTACTGGCTGTTTGTTTGTTTGATTTATACCAGTTAGGATAGTTGTACTCAGCCTTGCCAAAATTAGTGCTGTCCCGACTGCATCAGGTTTTTTTTTTTTGCCCTGCTCCTCCTAGTTCAGCCTGTGCAGCAGCTAAGGTACCTAAGTGCCCTACTTAGAAGCTCAGCTAGAGATGTGCTGCAAGCCCAGTAAGATGACCACCTGGCTGAACTGGGGCTGGAAAGCCAAGGAAATGCTGCTTCTTGCCCACTAAGTGCCTGGGTTTAGAAGTTATGTGGCATGTTTCCTTGGGATTGCAGTTAAGTTCCAAACTGCATCCATCATGGATGCTTCTGCTCGTGAATGTGGAATTCCCGCACACTGGGGAGAGCATGTCCTGCTCCTGCTGCCCCAGAGTTTTACTGACACCTTAGTGCCTCTCTGTGGCAGGTATCTGCCCCGCTGTTGGTGTGTTTCCCAGATGCTTCAGGGTTAAATGCACCTGAAATATCAGTGGGGTTCATTTAACCTATAGAAGGTCTCCCTGGCCCCAAGTCACTGAGGACCAGGGAAGCAACAGCTGCTGTTTTGGTGCCAAATGGAAAGAAATAGCTGAAACCTCAGGAAGTTACTAATGTGCTCATGTCACCATCCTGCCTGTGTTGAATCCAACCCTGTTCTGTCAGGAGCGGATGAGATACACAGGCCTGGGGCTGTAAACAGCAAAGGGGAAAACCCCAGGTGGGGCTGCCAAGACACTCTGTGGGGTTGAGGGGGTCTCCACTCCCACCCCCTCAAGACCACAGCAATGGCATGTCCCCATGCCCCCATCAGGATTTCTCCTGTGGTGCCACTGGACATGGGAGCGTTGGGGCTCAGAATCTGCTGCTTGGTCAATGCCATGTCCATGCAGAGCCAGTGTTGTTCCTGCAAGGAGTGACTGCCCATCGCAGCCAAACAGTGCAAATGAAGTGGAAGCAGGCAGAGAAGGATCCTCATTTGCCCTGGGGCATGTTGGGGACAACCTGTCTTTGCCTCCTGAAAGGTCTCCCAGATGGGTGCTGGCTTAGCATCTCCCCTTGCAGCAATTGCCCTGCATCCTTTTTTCTGCATCTTGCAATGGTGGTTTTGGGCTCTGGGGGATGATCACAATGCAGCCCTGTGTCCTCAGTGCCCACTAAGTGCCATGCCAGACCCCACTATCCTGGAAGCCCTGGGACCCTCAACCTGGATTAGCCCCCCATTTTTTGGCCATATGAGGGGACAAGAACAGGTCCTATCCATGATGCTGGCTTCCCCACAGGTGTTATTGCAAACTGGGGAACCTGGAGGGTTCCTAGCTCCCTGATGGACCCGTAATGAAATAGTTGCACCCAGGGAATCGTGGGGAGACTTGGCACCAAGACCTCTTCTCCCTGCAGCCACGCTCCCTCTCTGGAGGGCCTGACTGGGCAGTGTGCCCATACACATAAGGACCTGACCCCTCACAGGGGCTGAAATATTTTCTAACAGCTACTTCTGTAACATTAGTGAAATCAAAGCAAAATGTGTCAAAATACCCATTAAGACACAGTTAACTTTCCTTGTTTCAAGACAAAGTGTCTTTGCCTGGAGGCAGATTTCGGTTTTGCTGCACGGCCGTGGGAGACTATTGGATTACAGGCAGCACAGAGCCAGATTTTGCTCTCTTCAGGGTAAAGGCTTTTTCTAATCAGGATCAGTTTAATTCTGTCATCTGAATTATTAGCTTGGCTTCATTTCTGGCCTGTGCAGGAAGGAGATGAGGGAAAGGAGCCGGTTGCTGGAAGAGGGGAGGTGAGTGGGGAGAGGGTCCGAGCCTTGAAGGTCAGAGTGTCTCCCTGCCTGGGACCTGCTCTTTGCACTGCAAAAACCCTGTGTTTGTATTTTAGATGGTGACTGATGGTGGAAGGTGTGAAGGTCTCCAAGGGCTTGACGGCTATGGATTAGGCCTCACTGCATGGCTCTGCCATAGAAGAACATCAACCTGATCTACTGGTGGGGAAACTGAGGCATGGGGCAGAGACCAGGGATGTGGAGCTGTGGTGCTGGCAATGCTGAGCTGCCTTTGCCTGCAGAGAAGTAAGATGAATTCCTCATTAAATAGAGGAGACAGCAAAATCCATTCTTTCTTCCCGGAAAAAACAGCATCTTTGCATCCTGGTGCATGTGTCAGGGGAGGCTATTTGGGCCTTACCACATCCTTGCTTTGAAAAGGATACTTTTTTCCCTTCCCTTTTCTTCCCCCCCCCCCCCAAGAGTGAGGGTGCATACGGAAATTTGAAGGCAGTATTTTCCATATTATTCCTCCAACACCATTGCTCCCCATGTTGTGGGTCCTATCTGAGGTCCCCATTCTCAAGTGGATTCATATGCTTGTACTCTGGACATGCACAGTCCTGCTGTCTTCAGCCCAAGCCCCACAGGGAACATTTTGGCTGTTTAACCTGCTCAGAGGGCATTGGGCAGCAGCAGCAGCAACAAATAACAACTAACTTGGTGGGTGTTGCTGATGGCATCATAAGGAGAGTGCAATGGGGAACGTTAGCATGGCAGTTCTGACAAGGGCTGGCCTTGGGTGAAGAGGCTGGGCAGCACATCCCAGGCAACCAGTGACCAAGGTTTGGGTTATCTGCACCTCTGAATGGCATGAAATCAGGCTGGACTGAGGCATCAAAGGAAAGTTGGTGCTTGCTTTTGCAGGGAGCAGCCAGCTCTGTTGCCTGTGTGTTCCCAGGTGGTTCCTCAAAATGAGGGGAAAGTTGCTAGGATAAGGATGGTCCCATTTTTGTTTCACCTGTGCAATTAAGGGGAGAGGGGAGCCTCGTTTCAGCCCATGAGCTGCATACCTGCTTGTCCAAAGGTGGCACCAAGACACCTAAAAAGAGAGGATGCAGGCACAGGCAGTGTGATCAGGATTAGCCAGACCACCAAAGCACCACTGGAGTGGCTGAGGCTTACAGGAGCATGTAAGGACTCCAGTGCTTCTGATTTAAGCCATTGAACAAATCCACAAGCGAAGGCTCCTAGCATGGGGTGATTCTGGTTCTGAGGTACATGGGCAAGTGCCAGGAGCACTACAAGGATGGTCTTTGCAAAATAGAGGGAGGAGCTGGAGGAGGCAAATGAGTGAGTCCACTGCTTGATGTGAGCACCTGGGAGTCCAGATCCCATCTGAAAAAGGGAAAAAGGAATTGCTTCCAGCTGTCTCTAAGGAGCAGAGGGTCTGTGAGGAAAGGGGTTGGTCAGGTCGTTGCTGGGTTAGCTGATGGGAGGGCGCGCAGTCCTGCAGCCTGCAATGAGCACCCTTGGGAGACCCCAAGCTTTCTCCTCAGCTGCTAACATCTGCCCTGCAGCTGGAGTGCTGACTGCTGCCCAAGAGCACTTCCAGAGCAAGCAACTAAAAAAATCAGCATAGTGTGTCCTCTCCCTCATTCCATAGGGGAATGTGGCTCCTCAGGTGCATTTACCTTGGGGTAAGAGGTAATTCAATGAGACCTTCCCCATCCCATGGCAGTGAGACATGCCTGCTTAATGAGCTCTCTGCTCTTCAATTACTCTCAGGCCATGGTTGTTCAGAGGTCTGTGCCCAGGTTGGCAGAGCTGGAGAAGATGGATGAGTTGCAAAACACCCGGGGAGTCCTTAGCAGGTCTACTATCAAGTAATTTCTTACTGGGTTTTAATAAGGTTTCCTTAACAACCATAAAGAACAAGAGAGACCTAGCTGGTACATGAAGGGTCTTCAACCCATTAGATTTGGGGACAAATCTGCTGCTTGCAACCTGGCTTGGCCAGTCCTGGGGTGGGGGCAGGGAGATCCAGCACAGGGTAGGGGGGTGATGTGAAAAGCACTGGGTCTGGCTGATTGGTGATGGGAAACCCATGACTGGACCCATATTGGTCAGCAAGTAGGGGTCACACATGTGGCAGAGCTCAGCTCCAATGGGATAGGAGCTGATGTGATGTTTTTGGCTTTGTTCCTTGCTGGCATAATCAATCTTCTGCAAGAGATGCTCTCTGTTTAGGATTTCTGACGTTATCTCATTCCCACTGTCAACTGCAGGCTGAAAAAGCGTCCCAGCACTTTAATTTTTAGCCACTTATGCCCTGAGCATCTTTGAAGCCTTGGCCTCATGCTTCCATCTGCACCCATGCCTCCTCACTGATGAGTGGCTGTTGCACAGGGAAGCCAGCCTGTGTCTTTGGTGTCTTGCCCCTGCAAGGTGCTCCTCTCCCTGTGGCCTGCTTTGGTCTCTGGAGTCCTTTAAGTCCTCTGTGTCAGAGATTCTCTTTCCTCCTCAGTCAGGAGCTGATGGTTGCATGTCTGAGTCCAGGAACACAACAATCCTGGAGTCCTCTTTCCCTGGCCTCCTTAATCTGATGGAGTCACCATGCTGGCTTTTATGGTAGGCCCAACATTTTTCCAAGGTTACCTTATTTTGTGGGGTGAGCTCATTTGTATTTGGGATTGTGCTGTATATTTTAAGATATATTTTAAGATCGAGGGTTGTGAGATGCAATGCCAATGTGCGGGTTGATGTTGAGAGTCAATGTTTCTTTGGGCCACTGCTCACTGCTGTGAGGATGCATGAGGTACCAGCTGGGCTGGTGCCTCTTTGAACTTCACCAATATCTTCCAGTCCAGTCTGTGTATACTGTAGTCCCTTTCCCTCTTCTAGAAAGAGGCCAAGAAGATGGGAGATGGTGTGAGCTCAGGCCATGGGAGCTTTCACCGTCCAGCATAAGCCACTGAACCTTGGTGACAGGGATGGTGTTTCCCAGGGCTATCAGCTTGGACAACCTGCAGCCACCCTTGGCAGCTGGCCAATGCCTCCATTGCACTTCAACAGTGCTTATTCCCCAGGTAGGTTGGTGCCACCTCAAGCTCTGTCTTGCAGCTACTCCTCGGTGAGTGCAGGCCACGTCTGTAACCCCCATCTGGGCGTTTCATGGTGTGCTGCCACCCACTTATGGGAAAGGGACCTTCTCCCAGCTGCTGGGGGTGGGCAGAGCTGTGAGCAAGCTGGCTGGGCTGCTGTGCCTCAAAAGCTGGCTGGTACTGGCTCCCCTCACCCCAGGGTGCCTCACCAAAATAGCTGCTATGGAAAGAGATTTGTTGACTTTTTTCTTTTCCTTTTCTTTTTCTTTCTTTTTTTCTTCCTGTACTCAAACTTCCCCAGACCTCCTCAGAAGGCTCTGGCATATCATCCTACAGATGTGGCATAGAAGCCCTGGTTGCAAAATATATCCGGCATGGCAGTTGGTAGTGTTGTGCAATCTCCATCAACTTACGGAAACCACTGTGAGATACTATTAAAGAGAGACTCCGGCCCCATCCATCACTCCAGCCGCAGTCACGTGTCCTGCTGTCAGGCAGAAGGGCACAGACAGGCAGTACAGGGGCTGTAGGCACCAGGAGAGCTTTCCCTTGCAGAGGGTGCTCTTGTGTGGGGGCGGATGGGGTATGACCATTCTTCCGTCACCCTTTGCTGTTCAGACCAGATCTGTTGCATTGCCACTTATGTCCTACCATTAAATATTCCTCTTCAGTGTCTGTCAGCACTGCTGGTTTCACCCCAGTGGTCAAAATCTTGGCGATTGTGAATGGCCATCCAAAGCTCAGTGGGGAAATGTGGCAGAGATGATGGTAATAGTAGCTCTGAGAGGCCAGACATGGGATGGGAACATGATAGACGTTGTTCAGATCTCAACACATTTCCTTTTTCTTAACCCAGCAGAGACCTTCCCACGGCTTTTGTGGCCCAGGTTGTTCTCTGTGTCAGTCAGCGCAGTGTATTCAGACTGTCCTAGCACGAGACAGCCTGTGCCACCACAACTGACACCAGCAAGCATGTGTGAGAAGGAGCTGTAGCAGCTGGAGACCCCAGGTATCTCCCTTGCAGGAGAAGGATGTTGTGCAGGTCAGAAGATGCTGTAGGGACTCAAAGCCAGAGGACAGAAGGGGATTGGAGGTGTTTGCAGGAACAAGGGTATTCATGCTATTCCTATGCAGCTGGCTGGCTTTTTTCAACTAAAAGGGAACCCAACACCAAATGGGGAGCAGGACTCTACCTGCCCATGTGCAGAGAGGCTCGTGGAGACAACATATGGGCTGGTGTTCTCTGTTCTTTGGAGCTCTTGCTAGTTGCCCTCCCAAATAAGTGGGACCTTGGCTGCAAGAGGGCACTTAGGCAACAGCCTGGACCTCCTGGACTGGCAAGAACATGAAGGGTTGCGAGGATGGACTGGTAATCTTCAGCCGTAGGCAGACTTGGGTAAAGGACCACAGGACATGGGTCTCACCACCCTTACCCATCCCTGTCCTTGGGGCACCTTCCCCAGCAAACCCAATGGCTGAGGCAGACACTACAGTGCACTGGGAAGGGACACAGCACTTGTGCGAGCAGCTATCGCTCACCCATCACTGACGAACACTGCTCGGCATGGCACCCTCTTTATCACCACAGCTTTATTGCACCTTATTGCACGGCACCTCCTACCCAGTTCACTCTCTTCTCCTGAGCCACCTCTTGCCCATCTCACTCTCTGCAGGCATATTAAAATCCCTGAGGTCTGCCTGAGAGAAATTGCCACTGCTCCATTACCCTGCTGTCAGCATCCGCTGCACTTGTGAGAATCAGGCTCTGCATCAGAAAATAATAAAGGCAATATTATGAACAGAGGGGAGAGGAGATTAAAAAACCTGTTTAAAGAGCCTTCTGCTCCCTGGGCTGTTTATTGCACATCATGACTTTGAGTTATTTTTGTTGTCACTGAAGTTGGACTTTTAATTTTTCTCTGATGGTCAAGTGACTGGTTTGTAATTTCCCTATGGTTCTGAGAATTAAAACAGGCTGTTTTTAAAAATACTTGTTGCTTCCCAAGATCAACTAGCGATACCTTCTCTGCTAGCTGAAGTGCTAATTAAATCCTTTATTTGGCCAGTCCACATTCAGTGCATGCACTGAGTCCAACCTTGAGGCTGAGCCAAACTCACAGTGGCAGAGACAGAGCTGCTTGGGGAGGACTTAACGTCCCAGTGCTGGGCTAGTTCTGTTCTTCTCGGGATCTTGCTGTCACACTCAGGTCTATCTAGGTTGTTTTTTTTTTTTTTTCTTATGTGATTTACTTTCCAGGGTGTTTTGGTCAGTTTTCACCCTTAATGTCTTTGGCTCATGAGCCTGCTGAATTTCACAGAATAGTTTTCATGCACTGACATGTTTGTGCTGGGGTTGGCAGCACTATAAAGAGAAGGTATTTAAATCCTCCAGCCAAAAATGCTGTCTCTTCCACCCCCATGCCAAATACTTTATCTGTGATAGGAATTTTTTTTTGTTGGAGGTAGTTTTTTAATTATTGGCTAACTGCATACATAAATCCCATGAGCTGTACAAGCAGTGCTGGGTGTTGGTGCTGTGGAGCTGTCACAGGCTGATGCCACAGTGAGGGCTGCATGGGCACGTGGCAGACCTGGCTTTGGAGAGCATGTGGTGTCCAGCATGGACATGTGGCTGCTGCCGCCTGGGTGCTGCCTGCCTTGATGCAGAGCCCATCTCTGTAATGATGGGTTTGTGTTATACCTCCCCAGTTGAGGGGATCAAAGCTACCTGGGGTGACTTACCTAATTTTATTGCAGGTCTTTGTCAAGCCTGATAAGTTTCACCAACATGAATCTGGGATCCATCACATAAGCATCTTTGCCTGCAGCTCCAGGGCAGGTGTCTCTTCAGCTGGCGCAGCAGCAGCGGAGGAGGGTCAATCTTGGAGTCATTGGCTGGAAGCAGCTCCTGGAGGGCTCCAGGACTGTTGTTGGCACTAGAGCAGCTCAGCTCTGGCTTTGCTCAGTCAAGTCCTGCAGACCTCCAGGGGTGGGACTCCTCACCCCTCTGGGGAGCCAACCCATGCCGCACTCTTATCCTGCCAACAGCAGGAAGGAACAGGTAGGGATGAGCACAACACTGTGTGCAGCTCCTTCAGGCACAGCACTCTGCCACGGGGCCATGGCAAACACCATCAGTGTGAGGGCCTGCTGGAGAAGGATGGGCCATGACAGATGCAGTTGCTGACCTCTCTACATGGCAGAGCTACAGGCACTGTCGTGATGCCAGCCGTGTGTCTGCATTGGGGTTACTTATTGCCTGAGATGCAAGTGCAACCATACCTGTGCAGTGCCTGCACCCAAAGGGTACCAGAGGTCAAAACCAGTCTCAGGAGATACTGCTTCATTTTGATTTACTGTCCTCTCTTTCCCCACGCTGCTCCCTGGGGGTTAGTGTGGGTGGAGCTCTCCCAAAGGTGAAGAGGTTGCCTGGCTTTGCTGGAGATAAGCCCAGGTCCAGTCCCTGCCCACTGCTGCCTGAGTGAGAGATCTCTGCCTCTCCTCTGGTCCATCCCTCTCCCTTCTCCCAGTCCCAGGCAGCAAGGTTTGGGACTCCCCCACCAACAGGTCATACTAACACCAAAGATTAAAATAATAATAATAAAAAAATCCCTGTTTCTAAAGAAAACTCCAGGCTGAGTTTCCCATCTGGAGGGTAGGGGACGGTTGCTTTGTAATCACTCCTGGCTTACTGTTGAAAACATCTTGGTCAGATTTTTATCAGTGCCTGAACAGGAACAGCCTTGAAGGACTGTCTCTGGGGAGATTAGGTGGTTGCCTACAGTGCACGATGCTCCTGCCAGGCCTGCTGAGATGCATTTTAAGTGACACTGATTTGGTGCCTGGCTGGGGACTGGCATCCCTGGTGTTCTGTGGCAGAGCTGGGTGGCTGCTGTCTGGCCTGGGGAAGACCTTTAGCTGTTGGATGATGCCAATTGTGGGGTGTAAGCTTGCAGTTGACTCCTGCTCAGAATATCAAGGAAGGGCTGGGGATACCTGGAAGAGAGGTAGGATGAGTTTACCCATCCTCAGAGTGAGGTGAAAGAGGAAAAGGGCAAGGAGGCTTGGGGCTGCCCTGCAAGGGGAGGACTGGTATTGGGAATGAGGTTTGAGCTGCAAAGTGGGGACCCTGCAGGGCCCTCTGATGAGGAGGCATCTCCACTGCAGAGATGAGGTTGAGGTGAGACCAGGCTATATGAAAGGACCTGAGCTGAAGAGATTTGATCCGTGGTGTTTCTGAGCAGCTTTGGGGCTAAGGTGGCTCCCAAGGAGGTTACAGCATCCCCCAGGGGCAGTGATCGAGGCTGGGAAAGGAGCCTGTATAAGAGGAGGTGGATGTTGAAGAGCAAGAGACAGCGGGTTTGGGCTGGGCTGAGTATACAACGGGCAGGGAAGAGACAGAGCTGGTCCCCTGGGAGCGAGCCTTGGTGATGGGAGGGGAGGCTGGATGGCAAGGAGAAAGAAGAGCTATGCTCCCACCAGGCAGTTAGCACAGCTCTGGGACCCCAAACACCGCAGGGATGAACTCTCTTCTTGGCTGATGCTGCTGCAAATCATGTAAGAGCATGCTAGATGATCTCCACGGAAAGGGCCTGACCCAAAAGTCCAGGCACTAAGCAGGATGGGTTGGCTTGCACTCCCCATGGCCTCAAATGCTGATGTTGTCTCCCACTGCCAGGGCTTGTGCCATTCCTTCCCTTTGCCCTTGCCATCCCATTCTTTTTCATATCCCTATGGAAAGAAAACAAGCCCCGTGTTCCAGCAGCAGCACAAAACAGAGAGGAAGGGGGAGAGCGAGGCCGTGGCTTGCCCCAGCCCTTTGCCACCTGGACGGTGCTTGTAGCTGGGCTGGGCGCATTGGGCAGCACTCAGGGTTTCCAGTAAGGCCGGGGCCATGGCAGGGGGCAGGGACGGGAGCAGGAAGTGTGCAGCAGGAAGCTGGCCGCCGTGCTGCCCGGCATTCCTGCGTGCTGGAAACCCGAGTCATGCTTCCTGCGGCGTGCTGGGAGTGCCTCCGCCCCGAGCAGTGCCTGCCACAAGGCTGGATGCAGCCCTGGGGCTGCAGGGCCCCTGCTCTCAGGGATGGGAGCAAAGCAATGCTTGGTGGCTTTGGTCCTCAGTGCAGGGTGGGATGCAGCCCAGCAGCCACCCGCTGCAGTCCCTCTGGCAATGATTGCACCCCAGTGCGTGCAATCGCACCATGTTGGGTTATGCCGCGGTGAGTCAACAGCTAACAGCAACAGCAGACAGCACATACATGTTTTAGGTGACCTCAGTGTGGCAACAAGCAGTGCCCCATGGCAGTGAGTCCCAGATGGAGCCCCGTGCCCCATGGCAGTGAGTCCCAGATGGAGCCCCATGCCCCCATGGCAGTACCCCATTGCTCCTCTCCCACTGCAGGCTCGTCCCAGCATGTCTGCTCCATGCCACTCACCTATGCTGCTCACAGGGGTCCCGTCTCCTTGTGCACCTCTGCTCTGCACCTCCTGGGGTTTGGCCCTGGGAAACCCGAGCTGCCATGTGTTAGGACAGTTGGCAATGGACCCATGCCTAAGGGAGGGCATTATTTCCTCTCCTCCACTCCCATCCACCAGCAGGGCTACAGCCAAGAGGGGGCTTATTACCATGCCCCCTCCACTGGGGTTTTCTCCTGCCTATCCTGCTGACTGCAATCCAGGCAGGGAGTTGACCCTTCATCTCTTGTCCCAAAACCTCCTCCATACCTATGCTTTGGGTTATTTCCTTTAAGGTGTTTGTGCTTTAGCTGGTAAGACCTTGACTGATTAGTAATTATTACAATTATATTTGCTTTCCTCCTAGATCTCTGTGTTTCCCCCTCACTTATGCCCACATCACGTTCAGTTAATCAATGCGCTGATTAAAGAAGCCCAGGCTCTGCACTGGCGCAACAGTGAGTCTCTGAGAGGGTTTTCAGCTTTGTTCTCCTCCGACAGCCCACCAGGTGAGTTTGATCCTCTGCAAGTTACTCATGTCCAAGTTTACCCCTGCACCAGAGAGCCCATCTAATGCTTGTGTCGTGGCTACATTTCCTCTGGCATCTTGCAGCCATGCAAAAAACACTGCTGTTGCCCTTGGTTGTGACATTGCTGCTGTGTCGGCCTGTTCTTTCTTTTAGCGTGCGGATGAGATTTCCCTCTTGGGGTGCTAGGAAGTGTTGTAACAGACGTTCTGGATAGTGCTGAGCATTGTCAGTGGCAGTGTGAGGGGTGGGATGGCTGCAGGAGCTCCTGCTACCAAGCTGGGCTGGCACAACTGGCAAGGGGGAAAAGCAGATGGGTACAGGTGGTGAGAAAAGTCCCACTGGGCCACTGTTCAGATAGAAAGAGGGTCCTGGTGTTCCTGTTTGAAGCTGACACATGCCAACATGGCATAGGAGTATAAACCGGAGCAGCTGAAGCCCCACAGCTCACACAGGGGAAAATCTCAGGTTCCCAACCAACATTGTGAGGCCAGTGCAATGTATTCTCTAGGCCCAGAAAAATTATTTTTCTGTTATGTCTCATTCTAGTACAAGTCTAACTACCCTGGTGAACAGAGCGAGCCTCTTTGCTGCAGCCTTTTTCCAGCACAGCTCTGCCATGGGGAGAGGGTCGGTCTGGTTCAGCTTGCAAACCCTCAGTATTTTTCCAATGACAGTGCAGGTGCTGGAAGTGTAAGCTTGCCAGCTTAAGTCTGGCCCACCAGCAATCTCTCCGCTGCCTTGGCTACCTTTCACAGCACACCTGGAAGCAGACTGATCACTGTTTAAAAGCCAAGCTCTACCTGTGAGTTTCACCAAGCCCCTCGAGCACAAACCAGCCCACAGGCTTTGATGGGTCCAAAGAGGCTTGCAGCAAGCCTGTGTGAGTGCAGTCCCTGTGTCCCTGCCACCTCAGTCCAGCGGCAAGCCCCACTTGCTTAAAAAAAAACACCCAACCCAAATTCCACTCCCAGCTTTCTCTGGCTGATCCCCCCCTATGGAGGGATCAGACCTCTGCCAACCTGCCGCTGTAGGAAGCGGGAGTGTGGCTGGTGGCTGCGGTTTCCCACACGGCTGCTTTCCCAGCTGAGATTGTAGGGCTGGAGTAATGAGTTACCCAGCCCTCTGAGAGGAGAGCACAGTGGGAGCCAGTGGTGTTTCCAGGGAAGGAAATCCCAGCGCTTCGTGAGCACCACATAATCGCAGGCAGCAAGGAGCAGGAAGCGTTTGTTAGGAAGGAGCGAGGAAACAGAGCCACTGCCTCGACCCAAGCACACTTTTTAGGACCGGAAAGTGGGAGTAGGAAGGCATAAAAGTGCTTTGAGCTTCGCAGAGGATTGCAAAGGGCAAAGGGTGAGGGGAGAGGGAACAAATACCGGCGCGGTGCTCAAGGCGGGGGGAGCCAGCATGTGCGTGCTGTGGAGGGAACTTCACGGTGGAGCTGCTAATTAAATAAGAAAGGCTCGTCTCCATGCTTGTTAGGCTAACTCAGCAGGGATATTGCAAAAGCAAATTCCTCCCAGCAAGTGTAATTAGGGGGCCGGAATTCCTCTGGTTCCTTGTCCTCCCTGCGAATCCTGCTAAAGCCATCAGTGGAGGACATGGGGTGAAGGGGGAACACGCAAGTCCTGTGTAATAACAACCCCCCTCCTGGCATGGCAAGGATTTCACATAAAGGCTTGACATTTTTCTCTCTAATTATTCCAGGGTGGAAAATACGCATTCAACAAAACAGGCTCCCTCTCTGGGCTGGGTTGCAGGACTGCTTCCCCCAGTCAATGTGCTCGTATTGGAGGTGGAAAGAGGACTGTGAGGGGTCTGGGCAGGGCACCGCAGCTCCCAGCCCACAGGACCTGGGAGGCATCCGCGCACAGCACAGCATAGTGGTCCTGGATGGTGCTGCTGAGCTGTCAGTGATCTGCCTTGTCTTCCTTGCCAAGGGGCACGTGGCTCTGCCCCAGCACATCGCTGCAATGTATTTCAGGGTAAGCCTGGCACATTGTGGCATGTGTTGCTGTGTCTGTGCCAGTGCCGCCAGTGCAAAGGAGGATGTTCATGGGGGGCAGCATATGAAGACATGTCTCGCCTGGCACTGGGAGACACCAGGTACCTCTGGAAACATGGGGACAAAGGGGAATGTGTGGCATGGGTGGAAGGGCCAGGGGTTGGCTGGAGGGTATGGAGGGCATGGATGGAGGGTGAGGGGTTGGGAGAGGAAATGTGGGGGGAGGAGAAAGGGTGAGCCTGGGACCTTAAAGAGCAATTAGTCAAAGCTGAATTGTTTTTCTAAACTCTTAATGAAAACAAAGAGTGGGGCATGGCCCAGATGGTGCCAGGGGATCAAATAAATGTCGCACTCAGGAAGCAGCTGCTACTGGGAATGTTTCCTGCCAGCCCTGCTGCTGCTCACAGCCACTTTTATTATTTGTTATTTTTCAGGACTGCAGCTGGGGTTTCCCTCCAGCTGTGTGGAAATATGCTTAAGGCTGGTCCACACCAAGTGGCAAAGGGCCTGCTAGGGCTTGTTCCTGGCCCATGGCAGCAGGCAGCCCATGGGCATGCAGTCTCTCTGCCCAGCATCAGCAGCCACCCTTCTCCATGGCAAGCCCTCTGAGGGAGTGGTATTGTCCTCCAGCTCCCACACAGCCTGGTCCAGCACCATCCCTGGCTCATATGTTGTATGCCTTTATCTTCTGTAGGGTTTTATCTAAAGATAGTGTCATCTTTCTCTGCCCAACCCAAGTATCTGCCCATGGGGGTTCAACCTGTCCCTACTCTGTGTGGTTGGTGTGAACGACCAGAAATCAAGAAATTTGACAAAAATGAACATTTTTGGTGTTGTTTTCATCTGCCTGCTTTTTTTTGGAGCCAGAGGGGGTGGTCTTTCTGTAACCCCAAGGGCTAGAATACCCTTGTGATATAAATCATAACCAAACAAAAGCTCCCCTGACTCCAGCAGCTGGGATTTAAGAAAAGCACCAAAACCAGCCAGATTAGCTTACTAGCCATGAGCTGGGAGCCATGGGCATTAGTCAGCTTGAGACCTGGGAAAAGGTAGCAGAGAAGGGATGTGTGGGCCAAGTTGATTGTGGAGGCTGGTGTCCCTATGATGGAGGGGATGGTGGCTGAATGGAGGGGGACTGTGCTCTGTCCCCTGTGCTGGCTTGCCTCATCCAGTCCACCAGCAGCCCCTTTACTCCCTTTTTTTGGGGGCACAAGAGACCCTACTATCTCACGCACACTCTTCTGTGCACATCAGTCATGAGAGCTCAGGTTGTGCCCGTCCCACAGATTTTCTGGGCTTTCCAAGGCTGCTGAAAATGTGTGTGCAAAGACTTGACCTGGTAGAGCAAAGGGATGGTTAGTGCTACCATGGAGGGAAAGAGCAGAATGTGCACTTAATCCCTTATTAGCCAGCAGAGACTCTACATGGGGCTGCATTTTCATGGCACTAAACAGTTGGAAAGCTGGCTTTATAGGGAAGTTGCTCCCAGATCAATGCACTTTTAAGATGTAAGGACCATGTTGGTTTGGTATGTATTTAAGTATTTTATGGGGAGACCAGATGTTGGGACCATTCAGGTCTCTGCTAAGGAACCATGTGCTCAGCTCCTGCCCCTTGCTTTCTATATGTGGAAAAAATATGTCAAACATGCAATGTTATGGTACAGTGTGATGTCTAGAGGATCTCATTTTCCACCCAAGCCTTTCTCTGTGTGCCCAGGAGGATGAGCATGGATGGTTTGCTGAGGCTCATAACTGGCTTTCATCCAGTGTCCGGCTCCAGGGTGGGGTTGGATACCTCTGAGCAGGTTGCTCCACTGCTCAGGGATGGGGATTACCCCAGACAGCAGCTATGGGGGCTCCCTGTGAGTTCCCAAATGAAAGGAAGGAGCTGGGCAACAGGAAGCAGCCATGGAGCAGCTGACACCAGCTAGTATGGTGCAGGAAACTCCTGTGTGCCCAGGGTTCAGCAGCACAGCCCTGGTGCTGTGGTCTGGCACGCTGGCAGGGCTTGCTATCAAGCCATGTCCCAGGAGACTTGCTCCAGCCAAACTGTTGGCTCAGGACATTGCGCCAATTTGGAGATGCCCACCAGGGGTTTCAGGTTGTGTCAGGGTGGGGGGGCTGTTTCCTGGCTGTGACGACCAAGGCTTTGCCAACTTGTACTGGAGACACTACTTCCCTGCCCATCATAGCATGTCCTGGGATTTGCGTTTACGTCCTCAGTGCTGTTTGATCCACTAAAATTGCAGCTGATCAAAGGGGCAGTTTACGAGAACAAAACACTGGGTGACTTCCTCTGGTGGTGCCAGAGGCAGCCCTTTGGAGGCGAGAAAAGAAGAAATCTTTTAACTACTGAGTCTCTTGACTCCTCAGCTGCGTCTGTGGGATAGCCCTGCCACACAGCCTAGGCAAGAGCCGAGTGATAGAGTTTTTTAAAAAAAGTAAATAATATATATATTCTGACAGATGACCTTGGATTTCCACTTCTACACACACACACATTTTTTAAAAAAAGGAAAAATCTGCATTTCCAGGCTTGTGAACAAGCTTTGCTGGTGCAGTAGCTCAGAAGCAAAAGCCCTCAGTCAGTCATCTACTGAACAAGTGCAGAGCAAAATCCTGACAGGCCCATCATGTTTGGGGTTTGCACATGGGCTGGGAGAGGGAAATGACGGCAAAAGCAGGGACATCTGCCAGCCGGCCACAATCGCCCTGTTCCCTTTGGTCCCATGTTTCTTTTGATGAATGTTTTGGTTGTTAATATAAGATTTAATTTAATTTTGCTTGGACAGGGGAGGAAAGAGACAGCTAATTATGGCTCTCCTGCAGCAATAAGCATGCAGCAGTGGCCACACATTGCCCTCCCGTCTGAGACATGGGGATTGCCACCAGTGTGGGAAGAGGTTTGGCCAAGGTGGGTGCTGCCAGGCTAGATCTCGGCTGCAGACTCCCCCATGGTCCCTGTGCTGGGTGACCCTTCAAAGCTTCCCAACTCTGAGGTCTATCTAGTGAATCAGGAGGCTTGCTGTCAAACAGGAACCATGTTGAACAACATTTCTGGAAGCTGGAGCATCTTCCAGGATGGTTGCAGCAACCCTGATGGTCTCAGGAGTGGACAGGATGGGCTTTTTGGAGGGACTGTGTAAGAGTGACCACCACTCTGAAGGGAGCTCAGGTAGGGGTTCAGAGCAGCACTCCTGAGAGACCCCTTTCTGTGCTGGTCAGAACACTGAAATGCTGAAAATTGAATAGGTCCCACTGCACAGAAGCAGGAGGAGATGGGCAGACAGTGGAAAGTCACCCGGTGGTGGGAAGCATTAAAGAGGGCTGGGCAGAGGGGTGGTCCCCACCCACCCACCACACTGGAAAAAACTCACTCCCCAGGTAGAGGAGGAAGCTGGCAGTGACAATGCGCTCCGGATGTCACCATGCAATCAGGGAGGCTATTTATAGGTCACTAATTGATTAGGGCAGCCACAGCAGGAGGAAATGACTTTCAGGAGTGACAGAAAACCACAGTGCCCAGACAGCTTTGGAGAGGTCTCGGGGAGAGCAGAAAGTCCTGAAATGATCAAAACACTTTGGAAAGAGGTGTTTTGTTGGGATGGTGCCTGACTCAGGGTACGGCCTGAAGAGAAGTTGCATATCTGCTTATGCTGTTTTGGGGGGCCCCTTGGTAGGAGAGAGCTGTCATTGGTCTGGGAAGCCCCATGGAAATGCTGGTAGCTGTACTTTGTGCTGGGGCATGAGACGGAGCTTTTGGCTCTCCTCTGTAGCCATCCCCCAAGGGGCTTTCTAACTCTTCCGAGTTAGAGGCTTTTTTCCCAGGAGGGGCTCTCAGAGTTAATTCATTAAAAGCCGGTACATCAAACTGACACCAGCTCAGAGAATGTCTTAAATGCCAGCTGACATCTTCCTCGGTTGGACACTTTTATTCCTTGACTTCTTGAGCAAGATATGTTCCCACCAGCCAAGGGTTGACCTCACTGTTGGCCATTGGGCTACTCAAGTCAGAGCATCTCAGAGCAACTGCAGCTTTTCCTTACATCCTGGAAGACACCAAGCTGATCTCAAGAATAAACCTGAGCAATGTCATGTGCCTGTGACAGGGAAGAGCCTGTTTTCTGGAGGCCCTGATGTGAGATCCCAGCCTGCAGGGAGACAAATAATGGGCACCCAGTCCGGCCATTCTGGGGCTGCCTGAGGCAAGTGTGCTGAGCTGGTGTGAGCTGCAGGAATGCACTGTCTCTGAGTCCACTCGTTTGGAAATGGTGCTCTTTTCAACGGTTCTGTTATCAGATGGAGCATTTCCTTCATCAGTGTTAATATCCATGTAGTGAAACAATGAAAGGGCTTCCTATCAGTTCCAAATAGGACGTGAAAAGCTCTCAGCGTTAAGAGTAGAGGATGCTGGAATAGGGCAATGGGAAACGCCTGAGTCACTGAAATGCCTCTTTGATTCCATGAGGCTGATATGTTCAAAAGGGAAGAAGAAAAAAAATAAAAAGAGAGAAAGCAGAGCTAGTTAATGATCTGCAGGACAGAGGACAGGAAGGGCCAGCACTTGCAGCATGGGCCCTGCAGAGGAGGGGAGGCACAGAGGGATGTCTGGCAAGGGCTTTGGAAAGTGGAGAGTGCAGCAGGGAACTGAGTGCAGTGAGCTGCCTAGTTTGTTCTCAGAGAGGGGGGAGGCACAATGGAGAAACCCTTCCCCAGCCTAACCCTGTGCCCCTCATCCTGCTGCCTCTTGGCCACTGCGTGTCAGCTTTGCCCTGCCTTGCCTGAGCACTTCTGGGCCCGTGATGCTGGACCAGAGCCGGGCTGTGCAGTGCAGTATGGTGTAGGGTGAGGAGACAGGCAAGGGCAATGCTTTCCAGCAAAAATTGGAAGGACTGAATGTGTCCCTGATGCTCTGTGCAGGTGTAGGATGTAGCGGTATTTTTTCTTCACATCTCCCTTTTGCACTGGCAGACCCAGCTGGGCCAAAGCTGCTGGATGAGTGTGGAGGGGCTGCTCTCAGACTTTGTTGAGCAGCATTGGCAGTGATGTGAGGTTGTCCTCGGGGGTCCTGGTGCATGGAGGCAGCACCAGACATCCTCCATCCCACATGTGGGAAGCTCGCCTGCAAGCTGCCCCTGCAGCCTGTGGGATTTAGGCTGTCAGTTCTGCTCAACTTGGGGCCAATGAGATACAAAACAAACTTTTAAATCACTGTGATTTAATGCTCCATCCAAGTGATGCAAACTCAGAGTAGGGGTCTTTGCAAAGCACCCAAGGTCACCAGCCCACAGGACAGAGGACTTGACCCTTTCCATTGCCTGTTGTCCTGGCTGGAGGACCACAGCTTGGCCTGGAGCTATGCATGCAAGCAGGACTGAGGGATTTGCTGACATTGGGCAGCACCTGCTGTCCTGGGGCAGAGGGAGCAGGATATCCCCAGCCTGCAGAAATCCCTGGCCTGGAGTGGGGCAGGCAGCCAGGGCAGCATGGTCACTGGCTGCTCTTCTGCTGGAACTGAAGGTCTCCCTGCCCATCCCCGCTGGCCAGGTGTAAATCTCAAGGCCACCAAAAAAACACACAGGCTGTGACATTTGCCAGGTCAGGGGCTGCAAGCAGATTTTCTGCTGTTACAGGAAGAACTGCAAATACTTTAGATTTAACCTGTTTTCTCTCTGTTTTGCAAGCCAGCCCCAGTCTCCTGCAGGCAAATACCCCATCGGGCATAAGGACAAATGCCTTGCTGTCAGTTCCTCAGTGGAATGAGGTAGGAATTGCAAAAAGGAGGACCCAGAGGAGAAGAGGGGTCAAGACCTGCTCCTTCATGGTGGTAAGAGCACTTGGAGCTGCAAAGCTCTGATTAGAATAGCATAGAGTAGAATAGTTCATTTGGAAGGGACCTACAATGATCATCTAGTCCACCTGGCTGACCACTTCAGGGCTGACCAAAAGTTAAAGCAAATTATTAAGGGCATTGTCTAAATACCTTTTAAACACTGCTTAGCGAACAGCAAGCTCCTCTGTGGGGAGTAGGTCTCTCCCTGCCCTGAGAAGCACCACGAAGGGCTGCACCCAAGGGGCACAGCTGCTCCCTGCACAGAGTGGTGGAGCTGTGCACACCCAAAATCTCTCCTCTCCTGGCTGCACAGCCACAGGTGGGAGGTGTGGAGGTGTCCCCTCACTGGGAGGTGTGCAGAAGCCCCCGTGAACCTGCTCTCTAGGGTTGTGTCCTGTCCTCCACTCTGGCTTGCCCAGGAGATGCTTCTAGCTCTCAGCTTTCCTCGCTCCATGGGAAGCCCGGCCCCAGGGATACCAACCTCCAGGCAATGCACAGCACAGGCCAGCCCGCTGTGGCTCTCAGTCCCACACAGGACAGGGCAGCCCTTTGTGACAGGTGAGAGAGGAGGCAATGAAAAGCCAGTGGGAGATGTGCCAGGGCTGGAGGGAGCCCAGCACCGGGGGTGAAGGCAGCTGGGGAAGACTCACACACAAAGGGCCATCCTGTCTTCACACCTGCAGGGCGGCTGGGGCGCTGACAGGGGGGATAATGCCACTGAAAGAGGCACATTGATGTCAGATAGTGGCAAGGTGCTTCAAATAAAGGCAAGTGGTGCAGTGACAGGAGACATGCCTGGGCTTGACCGCACAGAGGAAGGTGGCCGCCATGGGCATAGGCTGGGGATGGTGCTGGAGACCCTGCGGAGGGTACAGGGGGAGGCTGGTTGCCTCTCCTCTGTCATGCAATGCTCAAGCCTAGGCAGTAATTGGGTGCTTGCTGGGATGTGTCTTGGCCAGTCTGTTTTCTACCACTGTGGGAGAAATTGGTGGTCTGTATGAGCAGAGACTGAAGCTAGGGCTTGGGCAAAGGCTTGGAGAAGCTCTCAGAAAATGCTCCCCCCATCTCCATGTTTTTCTAAAATGAACAGCAGACCCCAGCCCTTCCATCAGGTCTTTCCAAGAATATGCCAAAGTCCAAAATCAGAAACCACCGTGGGTTTCCAGCTGCTTTTCCTAATAGTCAGGTGTGGCCGCGTTTGAACCCAGCATCATGCTGTTCCCTTGGCTTTCTGTGTCTTGTCCCGGGCTGCAGGCGGCCCCTGGGTGGGGCTGGGGTGCTGCAGGAGCCAGCATGGTTGAATTCAGGTGGGCATTCAGCAATGTTTTGTCCCCACCACATTGGTGGGTTTCAGCACGGGGCTATGGTGGGCACCCGCCACCAGAAGGTGATGAACCCATGCTACCCAGACTTTTCCTTACAGCATGCACCAAACTGCACTACTTCTAACCTCAGAGCACCAACATTGCCTCTGTTGGGAGAGACGTAGCCAAGGGCTGTGAAGCTTCTCCTCCTCACCAAGAGGACCAGGAGCCCTCATGAGCTGGGGGGCCCTGTGCTGTGGGATCACCTCCTTTCATTGGGATGCTGGGATAACATCTCCCTTGGGTTCTGCTCCCTCCTGCCCATTGTGACCAGTGCAGGGACATCTATGCCTGCTTCTCATACATCCCCCTGCGGGGGTCAACAGGGCTTCGGGATGCTGGAGGAGGAAGGGGGACGTGTATTAGAAAGCAGGTTGTATATTTAAGCAGCTTTAACATGCCTTTGCCCAGCCTAACGTCCCAGCTGCTTTGGGCATGGCCGGGACTGAGCCTCGGGTGCTCCCTGCAGCCGCCTGCCCCGGCCACGGGCAAACGTGGGCGGATGGTGCCCTCCTGCGGCCCGGGGCCGGGCCCGCCTTCATCCCGCAGCACGGCCGAGGCCGCGGACCTCCCCGGCTTGTTGAATCAGGGTCAGGGCCGGGGAGTTTGGATGTCTCTTCTGTTCTTTTAAATTGTTTTTCGGGATGTTTTCCCTTTTCTGGCCTCTGCTTTTCCACGGCTTCCCATCTGCTGAACTCCCACCTCTGTATGGCAGCCAGGGGATGGCTGAGACACTGCACAGGCATCGAGCTTCTCCTGCGCTGCTCGGCCAGCCGCTTCCCCAGAGCGGAGGTGGGGGGGTCCCTGCAGCCTCATCCTCATCCTCTGGATCCCTCGTGGGGCCCCGAGTCCTGCAAGCTCCCCCTCAGGTGTGGCAGCAGACGCTTGTGTTTAGGTTCAAGGGATCTGGGAGCCATCCAGCTCTGGGTGGCAGCAAAGGGTGCATAAAGGGATGGGGCGACCCTGAGGGGTGTCTGCCAGGTCAGGCACCCTGTGGTGGGCTCTGTTCAGTGCTTGGGTGTCCCTGTTGCAGCCACCAGCATGCCTGGCTTGGGCTCTGATCACGTCCCAGCACGTCTCTTTCTTGTCCCAGCTGGGAAGGGCTGGGTCCCTGGCCAGCTTGCCTGTTTCCATTACACCCCACTGCTAACCAGCAGCCTGTCCCTCACAGGGTGGGGGGGCGAGGGCAGCAGCTCTCCCCCAGGGATGCCTCCGTGACTGGCAGGATGCCGCAATCCTGCTCCCTTCCCGCAGGGACCAGCCACATCCCCCTGCTGTCCTGCAGGAGGGAAATGGAGGAGTATCTGGGTTGGGCATCCCCGGAGCCCCTTGCAAGCCTCACCAAGCCATGGGCCCTTGGTCTGGGGGAGGTAACGAGCAGAGCCCACTCAGGGTTGCAGGAGCCTTTTGCTCTGGCTGGGTTTTGCTGCAGCAGGGGAAGGGGGAGATGATGACCTCCCGGCACCCCCTCCAACAGGCTGTGCCATCCTACCGCACATTCATACTGGGCCAGTGGTGAAGGATGCCTCCTGGAGCTGTCAGGGGTTGACAACAGAGGACAGAGGCTCCCAGCCCTGCCCCACAGATGGGTGCAGGCAGGGCTCCCTTCAAAGCAAAGTGTGGGTGCTCCCCGGCCTGCTGGGATTAGAAAGTTAAGGGCTGGCATTGTTTTCCCAGGTCCAGAGGGGGTGGATACCAGGCAGGATTAGTCTGGCAAAGCTTCCAAATGTGCTCAGAGGGGCACAATAGGACCTTGAAGAGAAGAAGCTGCACTGATGACAGAAGCAAGGAGTGTCTCTCAGCAGCCTCTGCCTCCTGATGCAGGCAGGATGCACTTGGGGCAGGTGCTGCTGCTCTGCAGCTCTGTCTCTGCCAGGACACTCTTCTCTGTGTTCTGGCCTCCCCCTGGGATCACCCCAGCACCCCTGGTCCTGCAGGAGGGTTCATGGGGTGCAGGGCTCTCTGTGGCAGGGGAAGAGAGGAGAGGTGATGATGGTGGGTGATCTCAGTGCCTCTGCTGCTAACAGCCCAGATAACCCCTGTGAGTCCATTGGGTATGTGCTGCCCGTCCCTGGCTGTGGAAAGGGGTTGAGCCTTTCCCCCCAGGACATGTCTATTAATGGAGCATGTAGTTACTTGTATCACTGGTCAGATATTTGCTTCTGAAGTTATTGGTTTTATAAATGATATTTAGCTCAAGAAGAACTAAATGCACTGTTGAATTTGGGGAGTCTGTCAGTACCTTGGGGCAGAGGGAGCTCACTGTGGCAGGGAGCACCCCCTCTGGCAGGCAGCTCTTTCCCAGGCCATCTCTCTGCCACCCAAGGCCATTGCTGCCATTGGGGATCTCTGGAGACCCAGGAGACCCCTGGGATGATGGGATGGCACATGTGTGCAGGCACCAGCAGAGCCTGGGAAAAGGGGAGCGGGGACATGCAGGTAAACAGGTACTGTATGTACAGGGGTTATTTCTTCTTTTTTTTTTTATTCATTTGCAATTGGGAGCAATTAGGAACTAAAACCTGGAGAGTGACAAAGCCCTTGCATTGTTGGGTTGCTGCTCCCGAGGATTTCCCCACCCAGAGACCCACAGCAGCACTGTAGGGGTGGCTGTGTGGTCTGGTGCAGCTGTGGAAAGCATGATCATAAGGGGACTGGCAACCAGTGCAGGCAGCCAGCTGCTGGGTGGCACCTCTGGCCCAAAAACATGATATTCATGGGCACAGGTGGGGGGCCCAGGCCTCCTCGAGGGGCTGGATGGGCTGGATGGATGGGCCCCAGCAGCAAGGAGCAGACAGGGCATTGCCTGTGGGGTGCTGCTTCCCTGAGGTTCAAGGCGATGTCCTGAGCAGGCCTGTGCCTGTACATGGGATTTCCCAGAGTGTGCAGGACCTTTTCGTGCCAGTTCAGTCATGCGCCTGCTTACCAGATTTTTGCTGAAACCTCAGTCACCGGGAGCCAAATTTAATTGAGGAGAAAGGTGTGCCTGAGCAGAGCTGTGGAGTTTGGCAAACCAGTGCCAGGGGCATTTACTGCAGTGTAAGGAGCTGCTCCATCAGTGAGCTGCAGTGATTGCCCAGGCTCCTTCCTGAAACCACAGCTTTGCCCAGCAGCACGCAGCACCAGCTTTTGTTTGTCTGTGATAACTTATTAGCCCTGATAACTCGTTAAGTGGTGGGGAACTTGAGTGTATGCTATCACCTGCCTGGCCTAGCTCTTCCAGCAAGGGTCACACATGGGCTTGGCACCATCCTGCTCTGCAGCAGCCTGGCTCACACAGCTGTGCCCAATGGAGGCAGGTCTGTGATGTGTCGTGGATGCACCTGAACTGCTGGGAGAAGGCAGACATCCACCATGGAGCCTTTGCCTTACCCATGGCCTGTCACAAGCTATCTGAAGCACTGCAAATCAGGCTGAGAACTGAAGAGGCTCAACACACTTCAGACTTCTTACCCACCTGGCCCCAGGATGGCTGGCCTGGAGCAGACACACCAGAGCCAGGCTGCACTCTCTTTGGGGAGGCTGAGGGGATCTTGCTGTTGGCGTGGTCTCACGGAGCAGCTGGAGCATCCGTTAGGCTGCATAGGGCTGGCATGCCGTGTTTGTGAAACCCGCTGTGCTTGCGGTTGACCAGAGCGCTGAAATAAGCCCGGCCGGAATTGGTGCACTGTTCTGTATCCTGATGTGGTGAGCAGCTCCGACCGGCAAGGGTGGGGGCAGCCCCACTGGGGAGACTGGTGGCAGCAGGACTGTAGGGGCTTGGCAGCACCGGCACGAGGACCACATGCAGGGCCCCGCCAGCGCCTGGAAAGCTCAGCCTGGCACTAACGGAACTGTGATAAAAATGAACGTGACCAGGACAGCGGCAGGGGGGAGATTAATGTCAGATTGTCAGAGGGGAGGAAACTAAGCCAGAGAGCACTCAAACAGATACTACAGCGCACTGGGGGGGCGAAGGGGGTAGATGTTGCTTTTCCCAGCATTGCTGTGTCTGCAGATCTGCATCCCCCCCTACAGCCTTTGAGGAGAGAGGAAGAGATGAAGGGTTTGCCTGAAGGACATGCATCACCTTTGCCAATCCCTGTCCTGCAAATACTCTCACCTCCGCAGGTGGGGGACCTGCCCCTCCATACCGGCCTGAACTCTAACATTAGCAGCTCTTGCTGCCTGACACGTTGCTGCACATCTCCTGTGAATCCCTACCCAGGCCAGGTTTGCTGGTGTTTCCCACCAGCAAAGCTTTGGCTGTGATGGGAGAACGCTTGGCTGCAAGAAGGTGCTTCACCACGCTGCCTGCGGGAGCAAAGCTCCCTTCATCATTGCTATCAGCTGCTCCGGCCTTGCCTGCATTGCCAGAGAAGCATGGCTGTTCATTGTCTCCCACACTGCCTGGTCCCCTGCTACTACTACAGCTTCTCCAGGACCCTGCAGCTTCCAGCTGTGCTGGTACAAGAGCCTCTTGGAGGCCTTCCTTGCTCCATCACCTTTGGTGACCCCAGTGGTGGCTTTCTCTCCAGCCCTCCTTTCTCAGCTGCTCTGTCAGGCAACGTTCATGTCTGACTGGTCACACACTCTTTATCACCTGTATGAGGCAATCCATGTCCCTGCCCAGCCTCCTGGCATCACCTTCCCTCCCTGTTCCCTGGCTCTTTCTACATCTCTCCCAAGGCGTGCCCATGGCATCATCCCAAACAAAAGTCTCACCAGGTTAGGTCAGAGAAAAGACAGCCTCAGAGCAGGGCTTAACGAAATGCTCACAGGAGCTGGGCTCCAGTGTGGCTGTGCCTGCCCTGTTCACACCTTCGCCCCACGTTCCTCCCACACCCCTCCTACTTCTGCCCCACATCCCTCCTGCACCCCTCTCCGCATGCAGAGCGTGGGGTTTGGCTCTGTGCTGACCCGGCTGAGCCAGCAAAACACCCCAAAACCCCGAATCAGGGTGGGCAGAGGCAGGGGAACAAGGGTCCACCGCCTGGAAGTGCCTCCGTTTTATCCCGTGTCCCTGCGGTCAGCCGCCGCCCCGGCCCCGCGGCGGGGCGAAGCGCGGGCCTGCAGGGACACCTGGTGGCGGCCAGCCTCGCTGCGGCCCCGGCTCCCCGCCGCGGGGACCCTCCGCGGGCAGGATTGCGCCCCGGGGAGCCGGAGGCAGCCACAGGGCCGGCGGCGGGCGCCCGCCTCCGGCCTCCCGGGAACCGTGGCGGGGAATCACCCCGCTGAAATCCTGGGGTATGGCTGTGAGGGGTACGGAGGCTTTTTTTATGTACAGTATCCTCCAAGCAGCTGCAGCTCCTTCTTTTCTGCAGTAAGAAGGAGAAGGGGAACTAAAGACTTTTTTCCTCCCCTGGGCTGGGTGAAGAGTCAGGCAAAGGCGTTTTCCATCTCAGCCCCTTCCTAGTTTGGTTTCCTTTTCCCTTCCTTGCAGGTCTGCCAGGAGAGTGGATGGATGAGCCGGCTACAAGCACATGTTTGTGTGCCGACCAAGCTATTGTCAAGGCGATGCTTGCTCCTGTTTGTGAAGTTGGAGGTGGCCAGTGGCGGTGTGGGAGCAGACAGTCCCAGGCACAAACAGCAATGACGGGTGACAAAGTCATCTTCTGTGAGCAGAGAACAGTAAATCTTGCGGGAGCTAGGAGCTGAGAGACAAGTGTGTCCAGTGCCCATCCATCTCAGCTCCGCTTGCTCCCTCACCATATTTGTTGGACAGCGAGGGATGCTGAATACAGTGATGAAAATCAAAGTCCACATGCAAGTCATTAGCAAAGAGTAAGGAGGACAAATTTCAGTGCTGCCCTCCAGCAGATTTGTTGCCTGTTCATAAAGCTGCCGTGCAGAGGCACCCTGTGGCACATGTGCCTTATGTCCTAAAGGTAGCAAAAGCTCCTGCCTGCCCTACTTCTCCAGCACGGGGATGCCCACATCAAATTTTGTGCGCAGAGCTGGCCTGGGACACTGCATGGCCTATGCCAGCGAAGGCAGGGGGCACTGCGGGCGCAGGAACCAGCAGGGACAGGGTGAGTAGAGAGGGCAGGCAGGGTGCTTGCTGCCATGGGATGTAAGTCCTCCTCCTGTGTTCCAGTCTCCTGCAGGATGAGCTGGCTGCTGCTTGTGCTCTGCACTTGCCACCTGTGGAGGTGATGCTGTTCCCTTCACCAGGGTGCTCTTGGTCTGTCAGACGGGAATAAAGCAAAGAAGTTTCCACATACACCTGCCTGCTGGAGATCCGCAGCCTTGCTCAGGGGTGAGGCTCACTTACCCATTTATCTGGATGTTACTGAGTCCTTAAGCTCCTGCAGCTCTGTCCCATCAGCTCCTTTCCAAACAAGCCAGGTTTTATATATCCCGAACAGCAGCCCCTACTATCAGGGACCAATTTCTCCAGGAGAATGAGCTCTGTTAGGATGCTCGCTCTGATGCTCTGGTTCTATCACTCTTTTTTAGCTTTAGCACCTAAGTAATTCACCTCACCCAGTGCTGGTAGTCACTCCATCCTCCCTACTAGAGCTCACACCTTGTCCCTGCTAAGCCACACCATGTGGATTTGCTGTTTCAGCACCACCTCCTCAGTCCCCTCTGAATGCATCCAGCTTATACAATCTCCCCTGGTACGCAAGGTTACAATAAAAGTGTGTTGGCATTAACTTCAGTCCCCCAAGCATCAGGAAAGTGTGGTGTTGGCTGCCTGGGACCCTGCAGCAGCGGCAGCATGGGGTAGGGAGCAGACGTGTGTTCCCAGTGGCTGGCCAAGGGTTGCTCCTAGACCTTACCAGCATGGAAGGAACAGAGGTAAAAAGGGCAGAGATGAGTCCCCTTCCAGAGCAGCGTGAAGAGGGCTGTGCTTCTGTTGCACAGCCTCTGGGGGAGCCAGGTGAACTAGGTGCCTGCTGGAAAGTGACCCTTGGAGGAAAATCCACCCAGGGATTTTGGTGGTAAGTTGCCTGTGACCCTCACCCTGAGCAGCTGGCCCTGGCTGAGGACACCTGTCTGGCTTTCAGGAGCAGCATCCCCTGGGGGCTGGCCCTGAGCTCCTTATTGCCATCTCCTTCACCAGTCCCTTTTTTTCTTTGCATGGCACGTTTACCAAAGAGGTGCTGAACATTGCTTTCCCCGTCCCTGCTCTGAACTATGGCCACTGTGATGTTGCTCTGTGGCCGGTGAGCATGAAAATTTTGCCCTGGGAGGATATTTGGTAAGCCAGCATCTCCAGCCTTTGGTCCAAGCCCAGCAATCCATGGACCGCTCCAGTTTAGACCAGTCAAGAGTCAGAGGGCAAGGGGTGCTGAGGGCCTTTTTGCTTGTGTACATGGCTGAGAGCAAAGACTCATCCTGATGACGAGCTCCAGGGCAGAGCCTTACACAGCCACCCAGTAGCCTCGTACAGTCAGGAACTGGGAAGGATGGGGAGAGAGAAGTTGTGTCCCCCAGCAGATGGATGTGGCAGAGCTGTGTGATCAGAGGCACGATGACATGGAGGCAGCTGACAGAGCCCATGTGCCCAGGCCAGTGTCTCCTCTCAGTGAGGAAGGACCAACGCAACATGTGGTGTGGCTCCTGCTTTAGCTGTGATCTCGCCACTTCTCTGCTGCCCACCCCTGTGCTCTTGGAAGCATTAGGAAGGGGATCCTCTCTTTTGAGTGTCCCATGCTGTGCCGAACTCGGAGGCGGGGGATGCTCCCAGGTTACTGTTTCTCAGGCTGGCTTCCTCCAGCCCACGGCTGTAGGGCTGATGCAGCTGCATCCCTGCTGGCCAGGAAATGCTCTGCATCTCATGGCTCTGCCACATGGGCCACCACCACAGGCAGCCCTCGTGTCCACATGGGAGGAGGATGCTCCCCACCACCCGTGGAGCCCCTGGCACAGCAGTGGCTTCAGGCCAGGTACTGCGCAGAGCCATGCGGATGGCACCTATAGGGGACACCCCCTGAGCCAAAGCCATCAAAGCCAGCTCTTGCCTGCCACCGCTGGTAAGGCCTGCAAGGTCCCAGCAGAGTTTCTCCAGCCATGGTGTGCACGGCCACTGCCCTCAGGAGGAGGAGGCAGCTCAAAGGTACAACGTAGGGCCTGGCACAAGATGGCAGCGGCGCTGGGCAGAGAGGATGGGGGTCCCGGCGGGCCCACCATGGCTCCAGCAGGGTGGGCCACCTTGGTCATGCCTCAAGACCCTGGAGTGGCCCCAGAGGAGCTCCCTGGGCCTGGGGGACGTTTCCTGTTTGCTGCCCGCACTGAAGCATCGGCCCTTCAACCGCCGCCAGTCCTCTGCTTCCGGCAGGGGCTCCCGCCCGGAGCCCCCCTCCACTATCAGCTCACCAGATGCCTTTTTCAGGATACTGTGGTAAAACTGTGCCGGGCAGGCGCTGTCATTTGGGGTTTTCTCTCATGTCAGCCTCGAAGACAAATTGGACGAGGAGGAGCGAAAGGAGGGGAAAGAAAAAATAATATATTTAAACCAAAAAAAAAAAAAGAAAGAAAGATGCTCGTCACCATCCTCAGCTGGGGCTGGCCTGCACACAGACATGGCAATGGGTCCCCCAAGTGGCGGGGCCGGCAGTGGGTCAGGGCTGGGGCAGGCTGGTGTGGCTGCCATGGTGGTGCAGCCTCCCTGGGCGGTGTCGGCCTCTAGTGGCGGCGGAGGCAGTGAGGTGCCATGGCAGCACCGCAAGCCCCACCAGTGCCATGGAGATCTTATTCTACCCCTCTTGGCACTGCAGCCTGCTGAGATGTGGTCCTCTGGGTGCTACCACCCGGTGGGACGTGGTTCTCCTCCAGGACACAACTCACCCTGCGCTGGCGAAGGAGCAGGAGCTGCAAGAGGGGATATGAGATACCCCAGCACCCCTCCACCAGCCAGCAGCCTGGGGTGACCCCAAACCAGCCAGGTACCCCTTGGGCCATGGTTCTGCAGCCACCAGATGGTGCTGAGCAGCTGCTGGACTGGGTAGACTGTGAGCCAGGCAGCCCTGGGGAAATGGTGAAAAAATATGTGGGGAAGTCTGTCTGTCCATCTGTGGAGCCATGCAGGGGTGGTGGCCAGGTCTGCCATGGGGCTGGCATACCCCAGGTGCAGTGACCCATTGCCTGGGATGGTCTATGGACAGATGAAGGGTGACAGACTATGGACGCTGTTTAACCTTGGAGCTCACCAAAAACCCCTGTGCCTGTACAGAGTGTGCATGTGGGTGTGCACAGGTGTGCCTGTGGGTGGGTGCTCCCTGAGGCTGTAACTCAGCAGGTAGCATTAAAGCACAGCTGCTTGCATGGCGCTCAGCATGTGCTCTGGCTCTCCCTGCCTCCCTGTGAAGTGGCAGGGACAGGTCAGCTGGGAGAGGTGTTGCTAAACCGGTTGTGCTTTTGGACTTGCTTCCTTGGGGTGTACAGAGATGTGGCAACCCCCCAGAGCCAACCACAGACCTACAGGGTTTGCTCTGAGTTAAGCCCAGTGATTTTATTTGGTTGGTTGGAAAAAAAAAACCATAAAGAAGGTGGTTGGTCCCTGTGGAGCAGAGGGGAGGTGTCAGCATGGGGAGGAAAGACAGGGTCGATGGCGCAGAAATAGATCTGGGCTATTCCCACCCACAAAGGGTGGATGAGGGGCTGGCTGGGACAGGAGGTTGTGGGTGGTAGTTACGCTGCACCTCACTATAAAACCTGTTTTTCTCTCCAGCCCCTGAGTCTGAGCATCCACTGGAGGATGGGCTGGACCTCCTGGGTGAGTCTTCAGTTCTGTAGTTTCCCTTGGAGGACTGTCAGTGAGAAGTCAAAGAGAGAATTTGTTCTCTGGCTGCTTGGGACACCCAGGAGAAGCTTGGGGTGTGGGTAGCATCCTGGTGAGAAGGGAGCTATGGAGTGCAGGGAGGCAGGGGGGAGCAGCAGGGAAACAGTGGGGAGCTGCATGCCACCCTGTGCAAGGCAGGTGGCTACGCTGGGGACCTGAAATCATGGCTGCTCGCTTTCACTGGCAAATCTTGCAGTTGTGTGGTTTCCTTTTCCTTCTTCTATGTATACTTCTTTTTTTTTTTTTTCCCTTCTCTCTTCATTTTGTTCCCTTTGCTGTGCAGGCAAATTTCAGTCCTTCCAACCTTTTGGTTCCAACCTCTGCGCAGGAGCAAAACTAATCATGGAGTCCCAACAGGGCTCATCTTTAATTACCTGTGAGATGTTAATCTGCTGCAGGGTCTCAAGTGCTCCTTTATCCAAGCCTTCCTTTTTCTTTTCCTTCTGCTGCTCCACAATTCCCTTGGCAGATGCCTCCCAACTCCTCACAGCCTCCCCAGGCTATTTTTTCTGAACAAGATCACAAGTGAACTTCCCAGCCCAGAAAAGCTTCTGTGCAGAGCAGCAGAGACAATGCCCAGTCCTTTTGCAGCTCTCAGCCCTCTCTTGAAGGCCTGGCTGTTCTCTGAGGCAGCAGGAGGATGGAGGTTGTCTTCTCCATCAGCTTGCGATTCTCCCTGCCCCCAGGTGTCAGGTTAGACATCCACAAGCATAGCTGAAGGAAAGAGGAGCCCTCATGCCTGGATTCCCTGGTGGCCATGCCTCCATCCCTGCCCAGTGCTGGCTGTGATGCTTTGGGAACCTGCTGGCTCTGGTTCCTTGCACTTGATGAGCTGCCAAGCCTGGAAGAAATAAGGGATATCCTTGGAAAGCAGCAGTTGGAGTTCAGAGAGATCCCAAAACCAGCAAAAAATGGTGCCAGCAAGGCCAGCCCTGGCCAAGGACCTGCTGGACTGGCTCAGGTGGCAGAGGCTAGCACGGTAACACTGGCTGAAGGATGCAGTGGCTGCACGAGCAAAACAATCACAGCCTGAGACATGTGGAGGAGAGACTGAGCTTCCTCGTGGCTCTGCTGATGGGAACTCTTTCAGGCTGCCCTGCAGCAGCTCCTTTCTAGGAAGTCCATCCTCAGTGGGCACCTTGGGACACATATCTGGCAAGGGACTGCTTCTCTGCTTGTCACTGGGGTCTGAGCAGGGAGATTATTTTGAAACCTCCTTGGATACATCTATTGTTTGTAAAACCCAGCCACAAGAAAGATTTTGAAGTCAGATCCCATCTCCTTGAGCCCTCAGAGCTGAGGGAAAGGATGGCAGGAGGTGGACAGCTGACTGCCTTTCTGCCCCAGTGACCCTCCACCACATGGACTGGAGGCTGCTCCCTTTAAACTTGGCATAGACAAACAGCTGCAGCCCTAATTGATCCATTTGCTGCCATCGGGTATTGTTTTCTATCTAGGTCACTCTGCTGCTGTGTTTGTTGAAGGGATTCCCTGATGTACACCCTGCTGTGGGCTATTGTCACAGATTGCAGAGGCTCAGCTACTCCTTTTGAGGGGCTCAAGCAGGGAGGCTGCATGCTTTGGGCTGTGGGGTGCCTCTTTGCTGTGGCTCCCCAGCAGCTCTGGGGGTTACTGGCACAGGGGAGCAGTACAAAGATTGGGGACCCCTCTGGGGGATGAGATTCACCTTAGGGAATGTTACCACCCTGCTTCATAACACAGTTGAAAAGCTGTAGGAGCCAGAGCCTGTCTCCCCCAGGGTCTCCTACCCACCCCAAGGACCTGCACTGAGCCCCAGAGCGGGGACAGCCCTGGGACACTTGCCCTGAATTGCCCTTTCCCCGCACATGAGCTGGCCCCGAAGGAGCAGTGCTGGGGCAGAATGGGCTCAGGGTGAACTGTGTGGGAGACTGCAGCCACTCAGGGAGGGCGGCAGAAAGGAGGCGCAGGGAGAGGAGCAAAGCATCTTTTCTTGCAGCAGCTGTTTTATTCTTGGCCTCTGGAATTGGGGCAGCTCTCCTCAGGGACCAGAGGCCTTTTTTGTTGGGACTGGCTGCATTCATCCAGCCTATTAATAGCTGCTGTCTGCAGCCATGGCTTCTATTAACAAGCAGGATCTAAGCTGCCCAGCAACCGTTAGGGCTGAGGTCTATGCTGATTGAGCACAACCCCTCGGGGTAGGGAGGGAAAAACAGAGACACACCACCAGCCCCAAGGGGCTTTGATGAGATGGGCACGATCAGCTCTACTGTACCCTGGGGGTCCGGGCTGCCTGGGAAGCCAGGCAGAAGTAGGATGTGGGGAAAGAAGCATGGCATTCCCTTTCTGCTGCCAGTGGGAATGGAAAGTTAAGGATGTCTCTGGGGTCATCGGTTTGATTCCTCTTTTCCTCCCCTGGACCTGCCTGTATTGCCGCAGGTGCAACAGGCAGCCCCTGCCTAGCTTTGGATGTCCTGGGTACCTCCCCCGAGGACTGTGCATGACTGTTTTGGCCCACTGGGTTAATGATCATTTATTTGATTTTAGCTGTTGGTCATCCCCACCCTGGTCAGGCAGGACTCATGATTTCAGATCTCCCAACAGCACATGTGCAGGGAGCAGAGAGGCAGGGGATCTGCGCTTGCCCACCCCACTACAGGGTGAGGTTTGTGGGCACAGGTGGAGCTGGCACAGGGCAGACAACGTGGTGGGTGCTGGGCTCAGGCCTGCAGAACACTCCTGACTAACAAACCCACTTTGAAAGCTGTGTGGCCTGGGGCAAAGGGCTCTTCAACCACCTGCATCCTCTAAAAGGAGATAAGCATCCCAGGAAAGGATAAGGACAACTCTTATCCAAGATAAGTGGGGTAGTAAAGGGCAAGCACAATGTGTTCGTGACAGAGGGACAGGCAAAGCAGGTGGCCTGTCAAGGTCTGGAAGGTGTCCAGCTACTTGCACAGGTCGAGACACAGGGCATGCCAGCAGCACCGGGCTATGGGGGCTATGTTTGCCAGCGCAGACACTGTGGCACACCTCCACCCCTGCAGTACAGCCACTTTTGGCACTAGCATCCTCAGGGTGGCTCAGATCGCTCTGTGGTATAGCCTCATTCTTGCCTGTTTGTAAGCAGCCTCCAGCTCTTCTGCTGAGGGAACTTCCCACAGGTGGCTGCAAATACCCAATAGAGAGGGCTGCACCCCACCTAACCACCCTTGCCCTGCAGAAACATCCGCCCACCGGCAGCTGTCTCCACCCGCAGGTCAGGGCAGGGCATCAGTGAGAAAGACGGCAGAGGGACACACCCCATTCTCCTCTTTTCTGGTCCTTTCTGCATTGGGATCTCAAACAGCTCAGCTATGCAGGGGATACCTATATTCCAGTCCCTGCAGCCAGCTCTAGGGTGTTTAGCAGTGCACTGAAGCAGAGAGGCACAGGAAAAAAAATTCTTACAAGGCTGCAATTATCAGAGAATTACATGCACTCCCCAGGGTATCCAGGTGTGAACAAGGGCCTACTGGGGCAGCACAAGGAACATAGTGACTGTAGTCACACACAGCAGGAAAGCACGTGGCATGCAGTCAGAAGCTGCATAACCAGGGAGGGGTTGTGTTGTTTCTTCTCTCCGTAAGGGTGTAGGTGCATGCACAGCCCTAGGGAACAAGGGCCTGGCTTTCTCCCTTGCCTCAGTGAGGGCCTTGAGTTGCAGCAGAGCCCTGCCTTCAAGGCACCCAGCTGATGGGAGGTGGGAGCAGTCAGGGCTGAACTCTGTTCTCCGAGGAACTGCACTGCCCGGCCATGGGCAGAATAGGGCCACCCAGCTCCTCTGCACCAGCACCTCTGCCTCCCCCCACCTCTGCTCAACACGTAAAGGCGAGGCAGTGGCAGTTTTATTTCAAAGTAGAACAAAGGCATCTTTTATTCTTTCTGGAAATGCGAGATTCAGATTTGCCATGAGTGTGCCTGTGCTCAGACAGGATGTCTGTGTGCATTTAGTCAGGGTACATCTATACAGGGAAAACCCAAAACAGGAGACTTTTATAACCTGGTTGAGTCCCACATCTGGTAAAGAAACCCTGTTACCCAGCCAAACAGCATGATGTCATGGTCCCTTGCACAGCATATGTTGCTGAGCAGACAGGCTCTATAGAAAAATCTAAACCCAAAATGTACTTTCAGACATTTCATATCAACTTTTCCCCTAAGTCTCCTGGGAAGGAGTTTTGGCTCAAAGTGTATCCACTCCCAAGCTTCTCTTCTCACTTCATACCTCTCCCTTCCACCTGGTCACTAAATGGGAGAGTTACAGTGCGTCGAGGATGTTGTCAATTTTGGTGACCAGGTCCTGGCGCTTGTTGGAATGCATCTTCTCATTCTCAATGTACGTGTCCTTCTTGAGCTTGCCAGCTACCAGCCGCTCAGCCTCAACTGAGGACTTCAGAACAAGCTCCTTGACTTGGCCATCGAGCTTCTGAATCTCACTTACCTTATGGGGGTGAGAAACAAAGGGAACGTTAGAGGAGACAAAAAACCATCCCTACAGTGAAGCTGGAATAGAAGAGGAGGTATAGCTGGAGAAAAAGATGAAGTCAATGCTAAGTGGAAATATCTCCAGTCCCTGAATATTGCCTCCTGAGGTGTCACCTGTCTTTGGCATCACATTATAAGGAACATCTCACGAATGGATAATTAAGCAGTGCAGAAAAAGGGGCTCCAAGGACTCAGGAGCCATACTGGCAGGAGACAGGTGCAATGACTGTTTAGAAGTGTTTAATGATAGATTTTAAAGGCTTCAAGCTATATCACAACTATGACAGCTGGAAGCTGTGTCCCTACAGTTAATGTTAATGGTGTGTGAGAAGCAGGTCTGTAATGACAGAGCTACTCTTTGAGTCAGTAACAGGTTAAGCAAGGTGGCTGTTGGCTGAATGGACCTTACAGACTGAAGTGTCCATTCACTTGAGGTTAAGTGGCTGTTCAGGTAAATGTTGAAATATAGTGGAAGGAGGAAAGGATAGTGGGTGTGTGCTCACTGTGCCACAGCTTTCAACACAGTACAGCAAAATACCCCCTGAGGAGCATCATGTTACCAAAATTCTGTCAGCAACAAATTCCACATGTGCACGAAAGTAAGAGATGAGGGAGAAGATTTTGGTTTGGCTGGTGTCAGTGCTCAAGTCAGAACTGGTAACATGTTGATAGTTTCCATTTTTGCCTAAGTGTCACTACCATGAGCAAAATGAGAAGCGTCAGGATTGTGTTACAAAAAACACTAGTCTGCACTCATGCAGCTGGTTCAAGGGGTATTTAAGAAACAGCGTAAGCAGCTATTTACCAGCAGCACTTACAGGGTTGCATAACAAAGATTACTGCAAAAAGAATAAACTGATCTTCACATCCCCTAGCAGGGATCAAGCCATTTTCAGAGAGAAAAAAAATATACGGGCTGCAGAAACTAAACCCCAAATTAAAACTCACCTAGAATACTTGATAGAGCCAAGAACAGAAGAGATTAAAAAAATATTAGAATTTCTTACTTTATCACATAAGTCAGAGCCTTCTGTCTTCAGTTTAGATTGCAGAGAGGCTATTTCGTTTGTCAGGGCTTTGTGCTCCGTCTCCAAAGCCTTTTTGCCACTGTTTAGGGTGGAGATGTCCCGTGACTGCTTGTATTTATTCACTGCTTCATCAAAGTGACGGTACAGCCCAAGTCTCTTGTTCACCAGAGTAAGCACTTGCTCCGTGATGCAGGCAACCTTCATCCTAGCTTCAGCAGCTGGATCCTGCAAGAGGACAGAAGGGAAGATCAAAGCAGTCCTATCCTCAATCTGCATCAAGCCATGCCTGCAGTCTGCCACACAAACTGCCCATTTTGCAATTAAGTCAACTGACAGTAATTAGGCAAATGGTACAAATACTGACTAGGGCAAGCACCTTTCAGCACTCAGCCTAGCCCAACAAATAGCTTAACAAAAAGTTAAAATGTTGCAGAAGGAGAATTGCAGACCTCCATGCTTCTTAGAGAGGGATTCCTTTTCATCCAGAAGGCAAAACTCAGGTTAGCCTTAGCACACCAGTTCAAACCCTGCAGGAGTATCAGTGCTCAGGTAGCATAAAAACAGGGTTCCATTTAAGCATCTAATAAGATATCAAATCAGCAGGAATATTCAGCAAGAATTACTGGTATGAAAAATCTGCAATCATCAGCTGAGTAAGCCGCTAATGCTCCCACAGGGCTCTGCATCATACCGCACCTTAGTGATGGAGAAATCCAGCCTCACGTAGACAATCACAGTGAAGAACAAGATGTAAAAAGCTCCAACCACCAACAGAGGCTCCTGCAGCATCAAGATTTTGTTGAAGGTGTAATGAACCTAGAACAGAAGTTCAAAACACTGAGGAGTGACCCACGTTACCATGGAAGAAAACTCCTCAGGCAGCAGCGGAACTGGCCATGCAGTCCAGCAAGTATGTATTTCTGGAACCTAATACAGGTGTTTTAACTGTGCTGCCAAATACAGAGAAGGCGCAACTGCTCAGGCAACCCATGCAGAGAGGCCACACTCACCACAATGTCCTGGATGTGCTGCTCCACCAGGTTGCTCTTGTGTGCCACAATAACTGGACGTCCAAAAGTGTCCAGATAAGTGTAGTGAAGCTCATCTGAAGCACGATTGATTTCATAGGGGCTGTCCACATGGATGTTCCTGTGAATAAAGCCAGACAGTCTCATACGACTCTACAGTGTTTGATGATGTAACCTAGGACTTGGCTGACCAACCGTGGCCTCTAGCACAAAGCCAATTATGCAGTTTAAACAACACTCTAAAAGGAAGCAAAGCTGTGTTCCAAGGTCTCTTCCACATGCACAGTCATGGTTTTGTTTCACTGTCCTCAGGCCATTATAGCAAGCTGGAGAATTGCCACCAACACAGAATCATCTGCATTAACAGGCCAGCAGTAACACCACTTACTTGGCACCTTCTGGCAGGACGATCTTGACAGTCAGAGAGTCTGTAACTTGCTCATCAAACACATGGTCGACAAACCTCATTTTCAAGGCATACTGATCACCTAAGAGAGTGCAGACCAGAGGTTGGTTACAATTCCTTAAAGAACAAGGGGCAACCTTGAAGCTCAGCTCCTAACAAATGTAAGAGTGGAATTCAGATGGACACATTGTGCAGCAGGGGGCACTAGCTCACTCAAGTATACTTTAACCAGATGTCTACAAAAACCTGAAGGAAGCACAAAAAAGGAGTTTGCATATTCTAGAAATAATAGCTAGCAACTATTGTTGCTAAGGTGCAGCATACTGCAGCTTTGAAGTCTTTGCTGTATAGCAACCACCTTTAAGCACAGGTTTCTTATTCCCTTCCCCTGTGCCACCCACCGAGATTGTAGAGGTATTCATAGCTTGGCAGGTTATAGCCAATGATGTAATGCGTTTTCCATCCCCCAAAAAGCGGGAAGCGGGGACGGATCTCCATCTCCACAGAGTCATCCAGGACAAGGAGGTGACTGGTAGAGATGTTTCCGATTTCATCTCTGTAATAGACATCCTGAGCAGCAGCTGGGAGAATGGTCTGTATGGAGAGAAGCAACAGTCAGTGCATCAGCTAGGAGTTACTTCCAGTGAAAATGGTAAAACCAGTAATGTTGTTAAGCATCAAGAAACTGCACTCCCATGTGAGCAATGACAAAATGGCCATTCAGTTGCACTGAGTGGTAAAATTGTGCTATTATAAGCAATCACCCAGAGAAGTGGCTGCCAGCACTAAAATCACTTGGCCTCTAAATGAATGTGCTTTCTCCAGCCCAGTTTCAAATATCCCAGACAGCAAGGGATCTCATCACGACCACCAGGACAGCAATTCCCTTTTCACTCCAGCCTGCTGCCCTAGCTCACTGAGCTTGCTGACTTTACGCTCAGCAAAATGAGATTTCTGTTTGGCTGCACCACCTTAGAAAATTACCACAATCAATCCTGGAGGCTTCAAGCAGTGAGAAAGGTTTTGGTTCAGATGAAAACACATACTTCTCACATCTGGCTAGCAGAGCCATGGCTTTAACTCCTGTTGAGTGCTTTGTGAGCAAGGAATGAGTGGGTGAGTTTCCAATTAATACTGGTCAATATGATGAGGATATGACAGAGAGGCAACTGTGAAAATAAGAGGGTGGGAAGAGAATGAATGGCCCTTGCACAGTGGAAAACAGAAAGCAGAGCTGTCAGCACAAGGATTAAGGATTTCAGAGCATCCCTGAGATTGGAGGAGCGGGAGTGTTGCAAAACACTATATGCCCTGGTATATGCAGTTTGTTTGGCCAACAGATGTAACAAAGCATATAACCTCCTAATTCTGCCTCCAAAGCCTCTACTTAGCATGAGCCTTCTCTGAAAATACATCAGAGTTTTAATATTCCCTTATTACTTGGGTATGTTTACCAAAGAAAAAGGACAACTGTTTTTTTTCTCCTCTGGGGATGTAAGAAACAGGGAAGCCACAGTAAAAAAGGCAAAATGTCAACCTTAAAAGACTTGACAGAAGAGATCCCACTGTCTGGCTGTCTCTGGTAGTCATATCTGGAGAAAGGCCCTTTCAGCACTGCTCCTGTGTGCTTTAAATCAACTGTCTCTTCAACTGCAATGTTCCCCCAGTGAGACACCTCGATGACTCTGGTCATGCTGGTGATGGTCAGAAATGGACTGTTATTTTCATAGTGTACCTTCAGAGTGTCCTAAAACAAGGAAAAAAGATAAACTATTAGACCTGAAGTAAGGAGCAACCTCCCCTCACAATTATCTGTCTCCATGTCCCACAGAGAAACCTCCTTGACAGACTCTGCAGAGAGGCGAAGCTGACTGCATGGGAAGATTTGAGGCACTCCAGCCTAATTCACACAAGGCACCAGGTACCTGGGGTGTACTCATAGGTCACACCCCATACATCTGGCTGAGCTATAACAGTGAGGGGTCTAGAGATGGAATTTTCCCCATTGCAAATACACCCCTGCCAGAGCCATGCACAAACAGGCTTGGTTTGCTCTGCAGACACCAAGCACCAATCAGCAATCACGTCTGTACTAGGAGTACCTTTCTGGAGCACGTGTTTCTAGCCTGCATGCAGACTAACTCAGGCTTGACCTCCAATTCTTACATGAAAGCCTCCCCTTCCCACTCTCCAGCCTCTGAGACACAGGTGCCCTGTTTGCAAGATGCCCTCTGCAGAGCCACAATCTCTCTGCACATTTACCTGGCTGTATGGAGGAACATCCTTGAAGGGGCCATATTCAATCATGTCTTCAGTGCGGGAAGGGTTGCCCAGCTTAGTGTAACTCTCCACGTTCCTAGAGGCCAGTTTGACCCGAGTTGTTTGGGTCTTGGTGAAGTATGGTGAGTAGAAATAGTGATTTCCTTCAAAGACCACAAACTGTTTCTCACTTTGGGTGATATGGGTGGGGTAAGGCTGCAGGACATGTGTGAAAACCATTTCAACAGACACACGGACCTTGGCTCCTGGTGCCAAAGGAGATGGCAGTTTCACAGAGAAGAATTTTCCACTGGGAGGGAGAGAAACAGGTAAGTCATGTGAGATCTCCACTTAGAGAGCAATGAGATCCAACCCCTGCAACACCCCATGTGGATGGGAACCCACATATCATATATATCGTGTGTGATTGGGGCCAATATTTTATTTGCTCCTCCAAGGCGTACAGATGTCTTGTCCCAGAGGGTATGCTTGGACTAGGGAAGCGGGACAGGAGGCAGCACAGGGTGAACTGTGTCCAGGCAAAATTACAGTCTTTGCTTCACAAAAACACCTGGCTCCCATTTTGGAAGGGGAATGGTAACACACTTCCCTCCCTAGTTCTGTATTTATAAAGCATGCTTCAGCAGGGGGTTCTCCATTCTCTTCCAGAAGACAAGAATGATCTGAATCCGAGGAAGCATGTGCAAATGTCCAGAAGACAAATCACAAATATCTTAAGCACCCGTTCCCACAAAGACTGTTCATTCTTAGATTTTTATCCACAGGATCTAAAACTAAGGAACAGCACCTTTTGGACCAAGGTTCTACAAAAAGGATTGAGATTTCACCAAACCTGTAAAGATGTGCCAGATGGACTGAGGTGATGACAGAAGTGAATGGACTTCAAGTCAGGCTTGGTAGCCCAAGGGCAGGACCACATGAAGCCTCCAGATATGTCAGAAACCACAATCTACCTTGGCAACTTAATTCCACAGCTACTGTCCTCTTGAAATGCCGCAGCACTGTGCTTCTAACCCACTTTACAAGCACCCTTTATTTCTCAGCTCTCATGGCTCAGAAAGCACCCTCCTGCCCAGTCTTGCAGCGTATGCACAATATCCCACGCTTGGCAGTGCAGAGCTTCAGGCAAAAGATAACATCCTCTCTCCCCACAGCAGGGAAGAGTCCATGCTGGGCCACAGTATCCAGTGCACTGTGGTACTCCCCACATTGCAGATTGTGATGCTCTGAGGACATGGCCAAAGCACACTTATAATCTCTCTGTAATCACCACTGCCAATCATTTGAGACCTTCAAAAGGGAGCAATGGGTAAGAGCATTACCATAGCTGTAATGCTTCTCTTACCTGGTGTTCCTTAATAAAGGAATGGGGCATTAGTAAAGGCGCTGAGTACAAGAGACTAAGCACAGCTGAGCGCCCCCTGAAGGCAGCTGCATTACACTTAAGAGATTGTCCCCCTTCTAGGCCTCTCCCCTCACTAGCAGTCATGGGTGGCTGTCAGAAGCAGATATGTGCTGGGCTCAGTGCAGAGATCTAAAACCACGTCTGATCTCCCAAGGAAAGAGCATCTCAGGAAGGGCAATGACTTCTACTGGGGCCTCCTGAGCTGCAGGAATTGGGTTTGGCTGCTGTGTGAACTGTACTCCCAGGCTCTGCAGCACCCCAGGATGCAGACTGAGTACAGAGTAGATCTTTTCAGGACCAAAAGCCTCTAGGATCTCTAGGTATGTGGGACTGGGATAGTATTTCTGCTCCACTGTGAGGATGATGGTGGAACCCCCATGTATGACTCTAGGTACTGACCTTAGATGGTGACACTCACCTTTTGCCCTTAACTTTAGTCTCTCTCACTTCCAAGGTGTTCTCCTCCTCTTCCTCACCCTTCACCTGTTCCAAACCAAGAGACTGATCAGTGTGCTACTGTTTAAAAGACTTAATGTGTCTGATAGATAACTGCTTTATTTAAAAAAAAAAAGCACCTTTTCATAACGTTTTTCATTAACACAAATTGCAATGTGGTCAGTGTGGAAGAACAGATACTGGAGATTTCTGATAAACCTCTCAAGCTCCCCTCAGCCTCGTTCCCCAGCCAGCATAGTCTGTAACTTGTGCAAATAAGAATCTCAGTCAACAGCTTCTGTGACTTCTCTTGTATGTTTTCTACAGCGACTGGGGAGCGAGTAGGCTACAGGGCTTAGCCGGCAAACAAAAAGGAGCTCAGTGCAAATACCCCCGGGATTCGAAAAACCCTCTCGCAGGGAGGTCCGGGGAGGTGCGAGGCTGGACCCCGCGCCGGGCCTGCACTAGGTGGGGATGCAAACACCGCCCCACCCGAGGGGCTGCGGCTGCCCTCGGTACAGTAAGAACGACGGTAATTAGCATCCCTCCGGACTCCCTCACGACCCCGCCACCTCAGCCACTCAACCTCCTCTGTAACGTGCAACGACAGAAACCCTGAGCTTCATTATTCACAAGGCGGCCGGAGCACCTGAGGAGCCTCTCCCCGACCGCCACACCGGCTGCCGGCGGAGCCCGTGTGGAGGCCGGCGGGAGCCGGCAGCGCGGCGCTGTGCCGACGTGTCCCTGCGGGCGGCGGGGCCCGGGCAGCGCCCGAGGCCGTGCAGCGACCTCCCTCGGCCCCAAGGAGCGGGGCGCCGTCCCCCGCTGCCCCACGCTCACCTGCACGCCCAGGTAGGCCAGGCGGGGCTCCAGGCCGGGCTCCAGCGCCAGCAGGAAGGCGGAGGCGGCCGTGCCGCCCGCCGCGTTGGCCAGGCTGAGCTCGGCCGAGACCTTGGCCAGGTGGGTGTTGAGGTCCACAGAGCGCCGCACCTCCTCCAGCAGCAGGTCGGCGGTGGCCCCTGCGGCCGCCAGGCAGAGGAGCAGGCGGCACAGCAGCCCCGCCATGGCCGACACGCCGCACTGGGAGGGCACAAGATGGCGGCGCCCGCGCTGTACGGGGAGGGCACAAGATGGCGGCGCCCGACAGGAGAGGAGGCCCACAATGGCGGCGCCCGCGCGCTCTCGAGGCCCCCGGCGGGGTAGGGCTGCGGTGCGAATGCCTGAGGAGAGAGACTGGGCTGGAGGTGCGGTCGCGGCGGGGCAGGTTACCTCAGAGCCCCGGGGTTGGTTCCGGCCTCCTGCAGCCCTGGAGGGCCGCCTCCTTCCCCCGGTACTTTCCGGGGCCGGGCGGCAAGCCCGGTAGTCCCCGCGGTGTGCCCCCGCTGAGCTCCCAGGCCTCGGGGCTGGCGGAGGGGCGGTAGGGGCTGTGTCGGTGCTGCTGTGGAAAACCGCTGCGGGGCCTGAAAAGGCGCAAAAACCAATTATAACAAATAATCCGGGACGCTCAGGACATCCACGTGCTTTTAAGTGTCTTCTCCAGCCGCCGCATAAAGCGTGTTTTGTGTTTTCTGCTCCTTGTTAGCCAAAGCTGGCTCTTGCCAGGGCTCTGACAGCGGCGGCTTCCAGCGGCCAAATGCGTAAAGCCTGGCGGCAGCACCGGCCATGAGGTGGCACCGGAGAAGGGCAGTCAGCGGGCTGGTGCTGGGATTTAGCACCAGAGTGGAGTTACGGTGCCTGTGATAACCCAGCTGAATAAAGGAGCTACAAATTGGGACAGTTTGTCTTGCTGGCATGTGGACTGCTGCTGTTCCGTAAGGCAAGGTTTTACACAAGTGGATTTTAAGCTGAATCCAAATCTGCTAAAAAACACCGATAATGGACAGCTAAATGATGCCAGAGTAGAAGTGCGGCAGGCAGCTGAGGCATGGTAATAACTTGCCCTGAACTAACTTAGGCGAAGAGAGCTGGAGAAAGGAAAATGTTAGTGGTTTAACACATGACTAGGGAAGAGGTGATTGACACTTTATTCCCAAACATCTAAAGCAGATAAAAGGGAAGAACGGATGTTGTCTGCCACGATTGCCGGAGCAGGGCTTTTGCCTGTGAGCCCTATGGGACAACAGGCTTTTCATGTTTGCATAATGTGATCCAGGACTCGACCTTTCTTTAAAATCTTAATATGAGTCACAGAGATAATTCTTTGAATTAGCCTGAGATTGCCAAGTATAGGAAGGGGATTTCCTAAATGTTGTGAGCTTGGATCTGGAGTCAAATAGCCCCTTGGCAAAGGCTAAATAAAATGAGATGTCTCCTGCTGTGCTATGTTCAACACAGCATCACCTCCTAACTGGCCTTCCCTTTCTTCCCTCGCTGCCTTCCTCCTTCCACCCCAGTTCCTATAATGGAAATTTTCTTGGAAAATTACTTCAATTCTCCTTTGATTTATTTAGGCACCAGACCTGTAAATTTGGCAGCTGGCCCTGCTAGCATATCCTAGCATAAGTGGGTATTTTGTCACCATGTTTTGGGTGACAGCGGGGCTATCTTCCAGCAGCACAGCAAGAGATGCTCACGGGAATGGGTGTTCAGCTCATTAGCCTTGTGCTACCAGCTAGGGAAATGTTCCAGGTTCCTCTGCTCTCCAGGAAAAGCATGTTTATCTTGGCCCTCTTCTCCAAAGAGCCAGGATTTGGGGCCCCAGAACTGGGTAGGCAGGTTCAGGGAGAAACAACTGCAAAACATGGAGGGCTGAGCGAAACAGCTGGCTCTAATTTAAGGCTGGCCAGCAGTGCTGCATCTGGGGACTCCCTCCAGTTGTCCGAGCTAGTTTTGCTGTGGAAAGTTCCTCTACTAGGAGCAGTTGTCACTGTTCTTCCTTCAACCCCAGCCCCCATGTCACAGGGGATAAATGAACACCAGGCTGCATCTTTAATAACACATGTGGCTCCAGCCTTTATTTCCCCTCTCTCCCTCAGGGCAATTTCTCCTGGCAAAGGGAGAGAATGAAAGAAATGCACATTCCCCTTGTATTTGGAGATAATTGGGCTTCAATCATTATATCCCCGGCCAAAGTTTCCTCTCTGATGGGTTCAGCTGAAAGCCTGGATCTGAGCTTGCTGGCAAATGCAAAAGTTTCAACATCTGACCCATCCCAGACCCTAGCGAGCTCTGAATCAGGCTGTTATATGCTAACCCCATGGTCAGATCCATTTCTGATTATGATAATTGAGTCACGCCAAGCCTGTGCAGTGTCTGTTCCAAGACTTCAGCCCAACCATGTAAGATAAATTTATCTTTGGGTTGAAAAGCTGCTGCATTTAGGCTTGCTTCAAGGATGAGTTTGGCGCTGCAGGCCCCTCTCGCTGCTGCCCTGCATGTTGTGTAGACCTTTAAGCTTGCACTGAGCAGTGCCAGGCTGTTGTTACTTCATGCATGGGTTCAGTTAACAGCTGGCAGTGGGCTCCGGGCTGGCTGTGTTGGATATGGTGGCTGGGATAGCTCACAGATAGCTTGCAGGCCATGTTTGAGCAGGGAGAGGCTGCTTTTGCAGGCAAGGAGCACTGTGAGCCCCCTGCCTCCTAAATGTCCCAGGATGTGGTGCCGGTGTGTGGATCTGGCCACTCAGAGCCAGCGCCAAGCAGCAGCAAGAGCCAGGACTCCAGAGGTGGTTATTTTTCTTTGTGCATTATTTTCCTTTTTTTAATTCTCCCATTGTGAAGAATGATCCCCTCCAGCAGTAAAGCCCCAGAGAGCTGCAGGTCAGGAAGCAGCATGAGAGGGGTTACCAGACCCTGCTGCCATCTAGGCACTGGCATAATGCCCCAGCTCCTGGTGACATGCTGTCGTCCTCAGAGACACCAAGCAGTAGGAGGGAAACAGCAGGGATGGAGCTGGTGCCAGCCCAGCTGTCTGCCAGGACTGAAGGACGAGAGTGGTCTAATAAATGCCTCTGGCAGGATAAGCCGTGGACAGAACTGCACCCCAGGAAAAGCCCTATGCTCTTCTGTTTTTACAGGGCTCACGCCAAACTCAGAGCTGTGTCGTCTGTCAGAGCAATTTGTTCTCGAACGAGGAAAGAAGAAGTTGTTGTTTTCCTGAAGGAGCAGGCTGGCTGTGACCCCAGTAGCACACTGAAGCCTGTAGCAGCAGGGAATGGGATTTATCCTGGTGTGATCCTTGTACCAGCAGGGACCATAATATAACATGTTGTTCTCTGAGGAGCCCAGGGTAGGGGCAGGAGATATTAAACAGGGCTGTGCACGCGTAGCAGAAGTCATCCTGGCAACACCTTACCTTGGAGATTAATACAAATCTAACAGCGATCTTGAAAAAAATGACAGGCACATGGCTGTCGTGATGACTGAAAAAACTCTGTGCTTCAGATTTTATTGGTGTTTCACTGTTTAATCCTGTCCATGTAAAATCAAGGCAGCCTTCTGCCTGCCAGTGGGAGGCAGAGGGCATTTCTCTCTCTGTATTCAATCCCAAGCCATGAGAGCATACGTACAACTGGGCTGAGTGATGGCAGAGTTTACTTAGCCTTGCTAAGGCCCTCGAAAAGCAGCTGGGGGGGGAAGCCTTCCAGTTTCATTATTTTTACATCCTCATTTTTCAGCTAGTCAGCACAACTCACACTGAACCTCTGCCAAGCAAAACACACCGTGGTTCTTGCCTGGGGCTCGCCTGTGATTTCCATGGGAGTGGTGGGCCTGGAGGGGTGCTGGCTGGGGCTCAGTTCCTGCACTTTGTTCAGCTGCTTTGGGAAAGTGTCCTGCCTGGCACTGTCTGTTCAGAGGCTGCTCCTGAGGGTTTCTTCAAGTTACTTCAGAAATCTGCAGTAGCGTCCCCTTACAATGTTCACCTTTTTTGAAAATAATTTCTTCCCGGGTTTAAAAGAAATCTGTTTTCCTTCCCACATTAGACCATGAGACTCAGAAAAACTAATGGAGAAAACTGTCTGTGCCCAGAAAGTAGAAAAAATAATTGTATGAAGCATTGGGAAGCACACAGGAAAGCCTGCTGGAGCAAAATGGGAGAGCGTCTGTGAGTCTTGTCAGGGGGCAAGACCACTATGTTACAGGAGTTATTGCAATAGCAAGGAACATGCTGCAGCAAGGATGATACTTCATCAGTATAAAAAGTACTTTTAATTCTGGTTTTAAAGCTTACTAGAAATGTGACTGAAATAGCCATAGACAGGCACTGGTGGTCTAGTAATAGAAGAAATCTGCTATGCGTGTGCAGTTAAAATGCAGAGCCAGAGTAAAGAACAGATAATGTTGCCCACTCGAGGAGACCTGCTTTAGCTTGGGTGGGCCTGGATTTTGTTACAGGATCAGAGCATGTTTCCGATAGAGGCAACAGTGTTAGTTTAACTGTATCAGAAAATTAGGGTGTGATCAGGGCTGCCACTCAAATACCTCCCACTGCAGACAGGACATGGGTAGAACACCCCTTTGAACCAACCCTAAAGTGGCCTGGGCACATCACACCACAGTTTGAAAATGCTGTTGGCAGATTGGTGTCTGCAAAGCCAGAGGAGGCATAAGGAGGACAGGGTGCAAACCTCGGTTTGAAAAAACAAATGCTGCCTTGGACAGAGAACCAGGGGAGGGCAGGGCAGCTGCTGTCCTTCCACTTCCAAAGGAGGAGGCTGGGGGTCCTAGCCATGGGCAGAGGGCAAATGCTGGCTCCTAGAACAGCGGCTGAATCGCACCCTTGTGCTGCTGACTGGCTGTGTTCAGCACCTCCTGCCAGGATCTCACCTCTGCCAGCTGCTCATTTGCCCCAGGGCTGCGACCTCCCAGGGCTGACAGTGGAGGCAACAGCACTATGTTTGGCAGGAAAACATGGGAATAAATGCCGTGAAAGAGCACCCAGAGGAGACCCGCATGCTCCGAGACAGGAGCACCCATTTGGCCAGCGCCAAGCTCCAGGTACACTGGGGTCCTGGCTGGTATCTGCAGGCAGGGGTGCTGGAAAGAGGGGTCCTGCAGCAGCCCTGCCCCCTCAGCCCCGCCTGGGCTGGGAGATGGAGTTCGTTCCTAGCTTTGTGGGGTGGCCAAAAAGCCTTACCAAGCCCCACCGTGCCGTACCGCTCCACTCCGCGGTGCCCCCCACCCTGCGGTGCCTTGCAGCGTCCCCCACCCGCTCCCTCCCCGCGGTGTCCCCGCGTGTCCACATGCAGCCGCCAGGGGGCGCGCAGGCGCCCAGCAGCCGGGGAGCGCCGAGGGGGCGGTGCCGGCGCTGGCGCAGTAGCGTAGCACCGCCCCTTGGCGAATAGCGTGCGCTACGTGGGTGGCGTAGGGGGTTACCCGCCGGCCGGGGGGGGACAGTGGCCCGGCGTGGGGGGAAGCCCAGCCACCCCCTCCTGCCGCTGCTGCTGGCTTAACCGCCCCATGCACTGCAGCTCTCACATAAACAATAACAGTTAATGAAAGGGAGGGCCCGGTTCCCTTCCCGCAGGCTCCCGGCAGGAACCCCAGATGAGGTTGAATCCCCTGGGCAAAAGTCACCCAAATCTGGGGGGGGTAACGGAGCATCTTACGGGGATCCGCTGCAGGGATCAGCAGGCTTCACTGCATCATCCCGGTGTCATCGCCGTCCTGTCAATCTGCCAGGCTCTGGGGTGTTCAGTGCATCTCCTGGGCTTGCTGCAGGAGGTGGTGTTTGTCCCCAGGGTGAAGGACAGGGAGAGGTGGCAGACATCTACCCCAGGTGAGAGAAAGGCTGTCCAGTAATGCAGTGCCAGGGTGCTGTAGGACCATGATATGAATTAGTGCCCCGTCTCAGATAAGTGGTAATGCATTTTTCCTTCTGACCCTTTAAGGTCCTGCAAACGTGGTGCCCGGCCCCACCTCAGAACAATAGAGTCCCAGGGCCACGATCCCGTCCACAGTGTCAGTAACGCTCAGTGAGGAATTGTCACTGGCCACCCTCAGTACAATAACTGAGTCTCCATCTTTGCATGGAATCCTCTTTGCATGCATCTTTTTTCTCAGCTTGTTTTTGGAAAGGAAAGAGCTTGCGGTGTATTTACCCTGGAAGCCCGTTGTTCATGTAGAGTTTAACCCTGGATTTTAAATCCTCAGTTTTGCAGGACCTGCCACAGACAGTGGGAAGTTGAGGATCCCACTAACAGCAGTGAGAGGGGGTCATTTGCAGATTGGCAGCTCTTGCTGTGCCTTCTGCTTACTCCAGTAGCTTCGTGTTTGTGCTGTGCTTGCTGTGAGATAATGCAGATTTCTCACCAGGTTACTAAATTTTGGAATCCGTGGGTGGGGTCTTCCCTGGATGGTCCTCTGCAAAGTACCAGCTGGCATTTACATTACTCCTGCAAAGGCAGCCCCTGTGCCCCTGCCAGGCTCAGTCAAAACCTCTGACCCAAGCCTTGTTGTTCAGGGACCTCGGGTGTGCATGTACATGGCAGGCTGCAGTGCCCCCTTCCCCAGAGACAATCCCATGGTGCCGTGCCAGATGGCTGGTGGTGATTCCTTCCCACTGCAGGCTCTTTGATGTGTGACCCAAAAAGGGGGAGCATTAACCCTCTGTGAACAGCACTGGTCTTCAGCAGTGAATGCAATCACTCTTTCTTGATAAGGAAAACACTGATGATCACAGAAAACTTGAAGGTTAAAAAAATCATTCTTTCTTATTAATTTCTTTACTAGCAGGTCTCAGGCTCCTCACACACAGCTCTCCTACCTGCCTGCTAAGAAATGCCTGATACAGTGTTTGCATTGTTTTTCCCCAAGGCACAGGTATTGCTCTGCAAACTGATCCACTCCAACAGAAAGGCTGGCAGGCAGTGGGGCACGTAGCCCCACACAGATCACCCAGAAAGCAGGCTAAAAGGCATCCTTAGCCTCTGCCCTGTACTCCAGTAGGCCAGCCCTGGCTCTGATGTTGGGGTGGCCCTGGTGTCTGAAGCAATTTGGCAGAGGGCAGGAGTGCAGATTGCACAGAGCAGTTGTTCCTCAGACTGCTGTTGTGCTGGTGTAGACGGGATAATGCATCTTTTGTAGCCTGATTGCTCTCAGGTTGGCCAAGGACTTCACTTGAGGAGACAAACCCAGAGAGATCCTGTTCACCTAAGCAAAGTAAGAAGTGCTGTTTTCTATTTTCTAGAAATTTAGGCAGGTATATGGAGCCAGCCCTGAGCACTAGAACAGGGTAACTGAAGCTTTAACACCCACCTACAACCATTTCAGTTTTAGGCGATTGTGCTTTGCTGGGCATACCTTCAATTTGGTGGCTCAGGGATTTGCAAACAGTGAGTCATAACTCCCTGGGGTCAAAAATGCAGCTGCTGGGGCACCAAGCATTGAAAAGTGTTGTCCAAGATAAAAGCAAAGCAAACCTCACTGCCCACACACCCTTGTCCTTCAAGGATGAGTATCTTTGTCACCCTCTTTGAAAGCATGCGCTCAAAATTATACAGGCTTCTCGTGGTTGCCATTGATACAAAATTTTCTTCTTTTAGAGCAGACAAGAGGGGATTGTGAAAACCTGTGACTTGAAAGAGTTGAGGCAGATAGATCTGAAGCTAATATGCAGCACCCCATGCTTCCAGAGAGGTGGCTGGCACCTGAGGAGGGAACTGTGCTGTGGGATGTGTCTGCGTCCTTCCCAAGGAGGGTCCCAGAAATGCTCCCTGGGCCTCTGCAGACAACCCCTTCACATCCAGGATAGTCCTGCAGATCCTGGAAAGCACGGCTCCTACCCACATAGTGCTGCCTTTGGGACACCTCTTGGCACTGACTCACAGTTAAGGAAGAAGCAACGTGCGAGTCACCTGTCCCATAAAGTGTCCCGCTCACAGTGGTCACGTGGCACTGAGCTCCTGTCCCATGACATATTCTGGGTACAACAACAGCATGACATGGCCACCTTTGCCACAAAACTGCCTGGTTGCAGAGCTCACGTGGCTGGTCCACCCCATCACACAACACCCCATGCAGAGAGGAGTGGTGGCATGCAACCATTGAGTCCTGCAGAGCCTTCCAGGCACTGCTAGCCATTGGCCTGTCCTGCCTGGCCCCATGGCTTTGAGCCCACTAGCATCATGAGCTGGGAGGTCTCAGGGACACCAGGTCTTCACTGTGAAGGCTTCAGAGCCTGGTAAGTAGCAGCTTGCAGGACCTGCTGCTTTGGTAACACACGGCTCTAACAAGACTTTGATTCTTGAAGAAAGGCCAGTTCTGCAAAGGCCTGTGCAGTTCCGTGCTGACTGTGTACACCTCTTTCTGTACCTATTTTTAGACCATTCCTACAGTTTAAAAAACCTTTCAGAAATGTCCATGTTTAGAGGGACCCAGATCTGACAAAGTGACTCACTCTGGCCTCAGGGAAGTTATGTCACTCCCTGGATCATCTTCTCCACTTGAGTACTGAGAACAATCATAGGAAATTACCCAGCGTACCTCCAACACAGCTGTAAAAAATTAATTAGCTGATATTTAGCACTGGCTGTAAAAGTGGGAAGGTGGTGGTGGTGTTGCAGAACCTCTGTAGCTGGGGAGGCCAGCTGGGAGTCCTGCAGGGAACTCAGGTGATGGTTGCTATTTGTGTGACAGCCTCTTGGGAATATGGTCATAAATAGGATGTAGACGCCTCTCTGCCCCTGAGCCCAAAGTCTGACCATCAAAACACCCCTTTGCCATGTGACACTTGAACTTTCCATGGGCTTTGGCTTCTACCAGTCCAAGATCCAGGTGCCAAATGGGTTAGCACAAATCTGGGTGCTGCCCATCTTACACTGTGGCCCAGCAGCATGTGTTTTTTTCTCCCTGCCTCTCTTGCCCGGGCCAGTGTAGGCACTTGTCTAAGGGGATTTCCCCTGTGCCCAGTGTAATGTCCATAACCTCTGTAGAAGGCTGACTCAAAGGCAGAGCAAGGGAGAGATGTGGACCTTCACATATCAGGGAGTAAGCTGGCATCTGAGGGAAGGTGCCAGCATTGCCCCCTGTCAGCATCAAAGGGATCACAATGCTCCAGTGGTTTTGTGGCTCTTGCTATTGAGCAGGGTGAAGCTGTCAAATAGGTCCAAAACCATTTCTCTTATGTGCTTGTGTCTCCAGTGTCTGGTGTGAGGGGATGTGGCAGAATCTGGCTTTGCAGCACTGCAGGTCAGCCCCCACCCACTGTGTGGGGCTCAGGCTTCAATGGCTGCATTTAGACCCTTTATCAGTGCTTTGGATTTTTAAGGTGTTCAACCTCCAGCAGTTGCATTTTATCAGTTAGTACAGATGCTGGTAATCCCTTGCACTATATGCAATGTCCTCTGCACCTCAGCAGAAACTCAGATTGGAGATCTTCCATGAGATAATGTGATTGCAGTTGCTTCCTATGGTTGGTATCTGGTGATCAAGTCTTGTCCAGAGCTAGCTTTTTGCTTTCATGTGCTGCTGTATGACTTAGAAATCAGCTGAGGATTGCAAAGGTGAAAGCATTAGTAGATTACTGGAGTGGTATTTGTACTGCAGGCAGGGATTAGAGGGCAGGCAAAAGGTTATAGCTATACTCTTGCCAGTGGAAATACATACATGGTCATGCAATAGCAGAAGATTTCTAAAGAACAAAATGCCAGCAGAAGCAGGGTGAATCTGCTTTAGACAAGATAAATCGAAGCTTGGAGTACAAAAGCAAGATATTTTGTGTTTACTTCTTTTTAGTTCCCCTTTTTTATTTTAGTAAGTTAGATCATTATAATGATAATTTGAGGAAGCTGGTCTGGAAAGCCAAAGAGACAAGAGGAAAGCATTGCATAGCTAGTTGAGAGGACAGCTTTATGCAGGGATCTCTGGACAGTCAGTTTTCACCAAGCAGTGCATCCACTGTGGGCTGGTGCTACATCTTTCTGGGCACAGAGGCAAAGAATGGTCCCAGGGCTGCTGTACCCAGTGATAAGGAAGAGGGACTGCAGGACTCTCAAGAGCTGAGATATCCTGGATAATTATCAGAGGAATGAGCAGGCTCTTTCCAAGCTTTTAATATCACCAATAGACAGAGGTGGAGTAGCTGTGGATCCATGGGAAGAGGGTGAATGCATTAGGCACTGTGGGGAGTGCCAGACAGTCACAGCTAACGTTGAGGATTTGTATGTACTACAGCTAAGTGAACATGCTCCCCAGACCTCTCTGGAGGCCCTTCTGAAATCAGCAACCAGCAGTTGTTTTGTATCCCTGCTATTTCAGTTCACTGCGCCATTTTATGGACCAAGAAGAGAAAGGGAGGGTCCCTTTATTCCATGGACAAAAGCAAAGAGATGGTGTTAGACATATCATGTTTTGTTGTCTCTAATTGGATCCAGAAGATTAGCAAATAGAGATTTGATGTCACAAAGGGAGGAAAATCAAAGCTGGAGACATTCTTATTTCCTGGTTTAGAGGGATGAGTGCAATGAAATAGGTTGAATTTTATGCACTGGTAAACATCTTAAGACCTGTCACTATTACCTTAGGGATCTACTCACCTGTGTGAACGTCCCTCAAAGGCAGAGAATGGATTTCTTCAGAGCAATGTTAGTGATTGGGAACAATTGGCATTGGGTTTCAAATGGATCATTTTTTATGGGTTTTCAGTACATTTTGATATTATCAAATAAGTGGCTGGATGAGGAATACAGTTTTCTTCACAGGCTACTGAAACTAAGTGTGCTGGGCTGCTTACTGCACCATACTCTTGTTTCTCCATGTATCTATTCAGGTGAGGAGGTATATGTGTGTATGTCTGTATGGCCAAGCAATTCGCAAGAGCCATGGCTCGATACTTCCATTTGCCACTTTCCTACCACTGTCTCTACTTTCATTCTGCCACTGCGAATGTAGCTCTCATGGGTGTGAAAAGACAGGATAGCAAGGACCTCTCGAGGTCCTCCTGAGTGCCAGGATTTGTATGTTCTTCAAGGCAGTCAGGATCTTGCCTCATCAGTCTGAGAAAATACTGCATTCCTACAGAGGATCAGAAATTCATCACGAACAACTATTGCATGACACAGCTGTTGGTCATGCCAAGAAAACTAGCAAGTGACACGGGAACTTGGTGCGAGGTTATCCTCTGCGTCACAAAAGTATGTGCTAGATGGTGCCAGGATCGCTCTGTGGTAGAGGAGGAAGGAGGAAATTTCACCCACGGTTTTTGATTGCTTTTCATACTGTGTAAAAAGAAAGAAAAATATGAAACTTCTAGGAAAAAGAGCTGAGGAACACCCTGTAACTCACCATTCATGTGTGCTCGTAACAGCCCAGCATGTGGGTCTCCTGTTAAAGGAAAGGGACTGGGGTAAGCAAGTGCTCTGCCCCACCAGCTGCTGATGCATCCAGGGTCTACAATCCTGGGGCTGACCTGAGAGGAAACTCCAAAGAAATAATGTGTTTGGGAGGGTGTTCTCTGACATTTCACTAATCAAAGCTTTTAATCTTTTGTCCAGTATGGGTTTTAACTGGTACCAGGTTCTTCTGCAGCTCATTGCATCTAGTGGGGCACCTTAAAAGCACTAAAACACTAGACGTCACAGGCTCCCCTCTCCTGTGAGACGGATTCGTAACAGTGATACAGTCCTGCAGAGAGAGAAATGAAGACACAAAACTGGCAATGAACTTTCCAGCATCATATGAGGAGATCCCAGCAGCCCTGGCTTGCATTCGCCTTCTCTTAGTCTGCATTTCCACAACGTAAACCAGTCCAAGGACTCGTGGCCATGTCCTGACTCACCCACTTCTACCCTTGCATGAGGTGTACCCTGCATGAAGCCAGTTCAGTGCACTAAGCTGGCAGAAAATTTATCCATGCTGCTTTTGTGGTTAGTTATCAGCAGATTTAGTGCTGAATTGACTCAGGGCAGGGTCAGTCAAGAGCTAGCCCTGGTGCATAGGAGGGGGAGCATGATGGTGAGTACCTGAAGGTGGCCCAGGCTGGGCTGCCCTTTGGAGCGGAGGTGGTTCCTGCTGCAAGCAGCACATGGGCTTCTCTGGGCAACAGAGACACCAAATTGGGCTCAGGCCCCTACGCCACTGTTGTCTGACTTTTCTAAAGTAGGACACTCCATGTGCTCTGTGACAGATACTCCTCAGAAGGGATTCGGGCCAGGCCCAACAGATAATGATGGCTTCAACAGCACACTTGCCATGCTGTACCACCATTACTCTATTGATCTCAAACTGCTTTGCAAGCATTAATGAATCAAACCTTGCAGCGTCTTTCTGAGGTGAGCATTCCCATTTCCAGGTGACACACAAGGAAACTGTTACCCTACAGAGGAGGAAAGCAATTTGCCTAATGATATGTGGCAGATTTGTCTCAGGACAGAAGGAAGAGCAAAGGTCTTCTGGCTGCCAGTTCTGTGATCTCTCTGCAAATCAGTCCGTCTCTTAGAGTTGGAAGCAGCATGCTGTATACTGCCCAGATGCAATTGTTTTTAATATAGCTATAACTAACTGTGTTCCTTTTTTATCCCTTTTAATAGCTCTAAAAATACATTTTTTCCCTTGGTTGCTTCAGTTTTTATTTTCGTGAGTTCACAGGTTAACAAAACCCCCAATGGTCATGTGATTTGGATGAACAGAACGTAACAGTAATTGGTGAATAAGAAAATGAACTTGCTGCCAACACACAGAGTAGAAAATATGGATGCACCATGTTGTGGTTTAACCCCAGCTAGCAACTCAGTACGACCCAGACGCTCGCTCACTCCCCCGTGGTTGGGATTGGGGAGAGAATTGGAAGGGTAAATGTGAGAAAACTCAGGGGTTGAGATAAAGATAGTTTAATAGGTAAAGCAAAAGTTGTGTGCACAAGCAAAGCAAGGAATTCATTCACTCCTTCCCTTCAGCAGGCAGGTGTTCAGCCATCTCCAGGAAAGCAGGGCTCCATCACGCTTAATGGTTACTTGGGAAGACAAATGCCATCACTCTGAACATCCCCCCCCTTCCTTCTTCTTCTACCAGTTTTATATGCTAAGCATGACTTCATTTGTTGTGGGATATTGCTTTGGTCAGCTGGGGTCAGCTGTCCCAGCTGTGTCCCCTCCCAGCTTCTTGTGCACCCCCAGCCCACTCACTGGTGGGGTGAAAGGCAGAAAAGGCCTTGACCTGGTGTAAGCGCTGCTCAGCAGTAACTCAAACATACCTGTGTTATCAACACTGTTTCCAGCACAAATCCAGAACATGGCCCCATACTAGCTACTGTGAAGAAAATTAACTCTAACCCAGCCAAAACCAGCACACACCACCAGGACAGTTATTCTCCCATGTGTTAAGGTGCTGGAGAGTTTACATGGTCCTCTATCACTTGCCTGCATTATTGATCTTGGAACTGGTTATTACCCGATTAATCAACCTGATGTATCTTAAATTGTCATATTTTACTTTTCTTTTTTTCCTGACAAATGCTGTTGCTACTACCTCACTCCAGGTGACAGCTGCAAATAAAAAGATCCCAAAGGACAGATTTGTCCCTTTGTGCCCCATCCTTTATTTTTGAAAGTATGAAGTGGGAAAATTCCACTAGACCTTTCCTGCTCTCCTCAGAGCTGTGAGGGAAGTGCTGTGGCAGCGCTGCCGTGAAGACACCCTATCGCTCTGCTGCTGTGGGAAGGCACGGGGAAGGAACGTCCCTTCCCACCCACGCCCTCCACGCCCGCACGGGCGTAGCGGCTTGCGTGGTACCACAAGCAAAGTCTGGGGGGCCGGGGGCCCGTGCTCAGCCGGGCCCTTCGCCGCACGACACTACCAGTGCCCCGGCCCGTTGCGGGGCGCGGTCTCGGACACCCACGACAGCACCCGAGACCCCGCCGTCACGCGGCGCGCGCACCCCGCCACTCCCCTTTCTCCCCTCTCCGCCGGCTGCCGGGCGGCGCGCTGACGTCAGGGGCAGCGGGCGGACCCCGTGACCGGAAGTTGTCGGGGGGAGGCGGAAGCGAAAGCGGGGAGTTGCTTGGGCCCATTAAAGCCGACCGAGGCGAACGGGGGCTGGCAGTGAGTCTCGGGCGGGCGCCGCGGCACACGCACCGGGTGAGGCCGCGCGCGGAGATTGCCGCACGCGTGGGGGGCTGGGGGGTGGCCCCGGCTGGAAGGCGCCGGGTGGGGAACGCCGCGCGGGGCCCCTCCCCGCGGTGGGGTCGGGGCTGGGGGGGGGGGAGGCGGCCGCCGGGGCCTCTCGGCGGGGCTGGGGGAGGCGCCGTCTCCTGCTTTCCCGGACGGGCTCCACCAGCCGAGCCCGGCCGTCGGGGAGGGCCGGCGTTCGGCTCACCCCGTGGCGAGGTCAGGCGGCCGGGGCTGAGCTGCGCGGAGCCGGGCCGGGCCCGGCCCGCTGGTGTCCCCGGAACAATGGGGCCGGGCTGCAGGGGTCTCCCACGGGAAAGAGCTCCTTGACGCAGCGCAGCCGGAGGGGGGGCCCGCGGTCCTTCACCGAGATGCGCGTTTTTCTGGGCCCGTTGCGGGAGCCTCCTTTCTGGGGAGGTTTGGAGAGGCCTGAAGCGGTGCCTCCCGGGGAGGAGAGCGTATTGTCAGCGAGATGCGATGCTGCTGGAGCTTCCTTTCAAAGCGTGAGGAGGCTCGGGGGCAGCCGGCGTCCGAAGGCGGCCTGAGCCGTGGGGGAGCGCGGGGTTGGGGAGGTGAAATGCTGCTCCCGGTGGTCGGTGGATATCGCTTTTAAGATCAGCAGGCTGCCCCGGGAGCAATTAACGTGACAAAATAGGCGGCTGAAGAGACTGGCAGTTATTGCGAAAGTAGATCTCAACATGTGTAAAGCCTGAGTCAGTTCGAAGAAGTACTGGAGTGGATGCTAGAAGTGCTTTTGACTGTGAGTGTATAATAAGGTAAATTAAATGATAGGTTATTAGTCTCCAGGTATGTACAGACTAATAAATATAGAAATACCTAATAATTGTACTTGAGGCAACTACACTGTTTTCCCTGTAAACAGAGGAATTTTCTTAGTAGTAAAACAGCTGTTAAAAGGCTGGCTCAATCTGCAGTACAATAGGTAGCCTCAGCATCAAAACAAGTGTCTTACACACTAACTCCAAACCCTTCGAGTCAAAGCTGGAATTCTCAGTATTATCTCCTTGAAAACCAAAAATACTTGCTGATAAGCAGAGCTGTTGTGATAGGTGTATATAAGGGTTTTTGACATGCAAACTGGGAACACATGACAGAACAAAGTCCTCCCAACCGTAAGCAAGCTGTTCTTCGTTTGTCAATTGCCAATACAGGAGCTTTAAACCTTCCAGCACTTGCCACTGGCCATCCAGCTCTGGCCTGTGCCTAGCACTCTTGTGTTTCACAGTGGGAGTTGGGGCTGGGGGAAGTGGAGAGTCCTGTCTTTAGGGGAATGGCACATAACCAGGTGTGCCATGATGTTTGGCTGGCTATGATTTAAAGGCTTACCTGTGGCTATACTATGTTCCTGGGCTGCGGTGGTACCAGTAGTGTGTGATTGAAGCCGCAGCCTGCGGTGCTTCCAGTAAAGCCAGGCTGTTGGAGTTGATGTACCCTGTTCTTCTCAGTAGCTGTATTTGAGGTTAAAGTGGGTGGAGTCATTTGAATATTCCTTGTTAAATAATCAGGGCTTCATTGCTGTACTTATTCAGGAAGAACAAGTATACTTGTCTTTTTTCTCCCCCGCCCCCTTGTGACTTCCAACAGCTGACTGAACACATGACTTGCCCTCCATGAACTAATGAGTAGACCCACCATGCCTGGCCTGAGTCCTCAGAATCCAAAGCAGCTCTAATACTATTACTTTCAAGTGCTGCCTTTTTTTTTTTGTGCTGTTATGTTAATACTCTACTTCTGGTGCAGAAAAGCTGTAAGATGGGGTCAATCTGACCCCTCAATATGGAAAACTTTTAAAATCCAATAGCAGTTTCTTGCTCCCCTAACCTGCAGTGAGAAGTATAACTGATAAGATGCAAGGCAGTAAGTACATTAAACTCTCCTCTTCCTTATGGTGTCATGCTGTGGTCCATGTCCTCAAATACCCTACTGATAGCTCAGTGTGGCACACTAAGAGTTGTACCTTAAACGGCAAAGGTGCCAAGTTAAGAATTTAAATAGCTGTTGCAGAGACTACGCTACAGGCATTGTTGCCCTCCTATCAAAGCCAGTGAATCAAACTGTATGCTGAGTAGCACAGCCATGCTACAACATTGAGTCCTTAATTGAAAGTGGAAAAACGTACAAGTTCTGCTATGGGGCCTCCTCTGAAATCACCTAGGGAAGATACAGCTTTGCTTGGTTTACTGCCTGAAATGAATGCCTGTGGGCAAGAGGGCTACCAAATTAAATTTCTGCAGTACCTTCTTAAAGCTTCTGTTTTAAGACTCTTGTATTGGAAGGTCATGTGAATTACCTGTTGGAGCAAATCTCTGGCAAAGCTTGTCATTGAGGAAACATGAAAATTAAAATCAAACCATCTGTGCAAAACTATAAATAGCTTTGTCTCTAACATGTATGGGATTTTGGTCTGACTTCTCTGTGAAAATGAGACTAGTTTATGCAGAACTTAACATTTGGCTGTAAACAAATTGCCTGTGCTGATTAGGGTGCGTTTTTAAATGCTACATGGTGAGATAGGTCTCTGGCAATAAGGGTTATGGAATAAGGGACTTGAATATTTGCGTTTTCTAAAACCGGTGGGTGTGTGGGCTCACAGGTACTTGCTGGTGGCTGTCCTTGCTGTTATAATATAGTGATTTCTTCAATAACTGAGTATTTGATAAACAAGAACAGAACCCTTACCTTGTGTGCTGTCAGTGTTCCCTAATGCCTTCCAGGTTTCTTGGCTGTGACCTGAACAGCTACTAAGCCCTTGTTACTAGAGCCTGATGGACCTAAGAGTTCCTTGCAGAACTGTAGAATAATTTAAAGCTTGTTGCCTTGATGGAAGGGAGTCCAGATAAGACCTTACCTAAATGCTGAATTTAGCTGGTCACTAGCATGCTTGCATACTGCTTGTCTGACGGCAATCCTGCACCCTTCGCATGCTGAAGTATTTTATCCTTGCACAGCATTGTTTTGATAATTTCAGTTTAATTGCCTGATGAGTTGGAGTTCAGTTGGCTTCCCCTTGCAGCTTCCTAAAGTGATCTCTTGTAGTTGCTGTATAACCGTCTGCCTTCAGACATAGTTGTTGTAGTAGATTATGAGGATAAAAAGGTTGCTTTCTGCAGTAACAATCCAAATGTGAGCTGTGCGTCTCAAAACTGAATTAGGTATGGATAACTAATTGAATGACAATAGTTCATATACCATTTTCATTTCTGCGGTTAGCTGCTCTACTGAAGATTGTATTTCCCTTTAAATGCACCTTGAATAAAACTTCCAAATGAGTGCCCAAGGTCAGTGACTCCATATGTGCTGTTCAGAAATAGCAGGCAGTGAAGGGATACCCCTCTATCACATGGTTGCTCTCTGGCTTCCAGTGTGCTTGTTGCTTTTGTGCTCTGTTCGAGGGGATGCAGTGCTCCAAAGTGGTGTGCTACTGCATTTTCTGCTCAGTGGAGATCTGCTGTGGTGATGTCATTGTTGCTGTTAGTGCTGTTCCTGCGAGACTGCTCCTCCTCTCTGGTGCCAGCAATGAGCAGAGTGCTCCGTCCATGGGGGAAGCTGTGTCAACACTGCTGTTGCTAACTCACGGTCAGTGATGGGAGGGGAGCAAGCTCCTTAAGGCCACTGGAGTGTGATTTACAGCTGGTCTCAAATAGCCTTGACTTGTCTTGCTATGGAACCTGGTCTTGAGGCTGTGGATGTTTTCGCAGGACAGTGAAACTTCAGGAGGGGTGTGCTGACTTTGAGATGGGATTGAAGTGTAAAGTTGTGGCACAGATTCCTATTTGTATAATTTAAAGGCACATGGTGTAGCAAGTGATTTCCTTTTGCCTCTCCATAACTACTTAAAATGCCAACTTAAGGTGACTAATTATATCTAACTGTACTTGCATGACTTTCAAGCAGAAATTCCTGAATGAAATTGACTAGGTTTTTATATTGCCAATTAAGAAAACAGTATTTTTCTGGAGTCTGATACCACTGCATACTGTAACTTCAGTCACGTGGCTGACAAGCTGGACTGGGGAAGTGGTGGACAAAAGTGAAGTCAAGCAGCTGGAGCTGCTTTCAGAGGCTACCTGGCTGGAGTACCTGGACCTTGGGTGCTGGGGCTACCAGTTTATCTAATGAGTCTGTGCTGAACCCTTGATCTCTCTCCAGCTGGGAAGCAGCATCCTCTTGAAAGTAACCTGTGTAGTGCTTGTCTCCCTCAAGTGGGCTGAGTCACTTGGCTGTGTAGTGCTCTCTTCCTTTCGGCTCCCAGACATGGATAATGAGATCTGAAGTCCAAATTGGCACAGTGGTAACAGTGTCTCAAGAATAAGCAGTGAGGTGGTTGTAACTGAGGCATGCCTAGGCCTGATCTCCCTGCCCCCCCCCAACAAGCAGATGCAGTTTACCGGCACTGCTCTCTTAAATTTCACCATGCAAGTCACTTCAGTGAGGTTTGTAGAGCTTCATCGAGAGAATAGCTGAGCTGGCAAAGTATTAATGCAGGATCTGTGCAAGAGGTATGAGGGTATGAAGTATGAGTCTGAAAGTGACTCTCCACAGTAGGAATTCCTTGTTAGGCACTGACTCAGCTGTCATGGCAAGCTACCTGCTACACTCCCATCCTGGGACTGGTACCGAAATACTTGTCCTTCCTGCTCTGCAAACTACATTAGCATAGTAAGAGGTATTGAGGGTGTTTAGGATCAGGAGTTCTGCTTGCAGATCAAGGCTTCGTTCTTAGATTGCAACCTGTCCCTAGAGAAAGCCTCTTCTCTAGAAGACTCATTACTGAGTACAGGACCTCCTGGAATAGATTTACAGGAGTAAGGCTTTTGCCATTATTGTTGGTTTTGTACTTCTCCATATCTGCTTGTCTGGCAGTAGGATCTCCCATCAGTATTTGTTCTACCTCTGCTATCAAGTTCCTGGTGCTGAAGGAGAGACAGTCAGTATTCACTCTCTGATCTGAATCTCAGGTGTAAGCTACAGGGTCCAGCAGGCCTCCTGAAGACCATTGTGTGACTTGAAGGCCGGAACCTTGGTCAAAGTCTCACTTCAGTCACTTGTTTCCTGTCCAGCCTCTAGGAACTGGTGGAAGCTAGCAGCCAGGAGTAGATAAACAAGGCTTGTTTACCATTGACAAGGTCTAAGATCTGTGCTTTGCTTACTGCTGCAGAGGTTATCTAACACCTCCTATTTGTGTTTCTAAAACTGAAAGCATGACAGGAATGTGCGAAACCTTAGGGAGCTGTAGACAAAACTAGAAATTAATCTGAGTACTTGAAAAATACTGTCAGATGTGGTAAAGATCCAGCAGCTTTACTGTTTCTTAGTCGCCTGGCTAACTTGCAATATTTTGAATTGGTCAGCTTTATCTTTGGGACACAAAGATTAAAACCCAGGTGCTCCTGGCACTGTGCTTGATTCAGAGAAAGTAATGGGGGAATTCTGTTCAGTGGGATGGCCTGATGTGAGAACCACATTGGGCTATTGCTATTCATATAGGGGTTACTGAAACTGTTGGCTCTACTGGTTGGGTGGCTGTGTGCCAAAAGGCTGACAGACAGGACTATAAGCCAGGCTGTACGGGCACTATAGCTGTGTTCCAGTTAGTAGTATAAGATTTGTCTTGCTTGATTTGGCAGCTCTCCACCAAGGAGACTGTTCTGGTAGAGGCATGGCAACATGGAAGCTCTACTGGTATAGCTGAAATGCTTTGCGTAGGCAAGGCCCTTAGTCAAGATACGTGGCTTGTTGCCTAGTGTCTCCCAGCAGCCAGCAATGTGCTCAACTCTCCTCCCACATCCTGAGATTGTCTCCCCCAGGGCAGAATAAGGGAAGTTGAGCTTGCTCTGATCAAGGGGGAGGGGTGTTAAAGCAAGCATGCCTGTTCTTGTAACAGCTTGATACTTGGGGAAAATCAACTGGGAACCACCTGAAATCCTGTAGGATTTACAGGGGAACTGTTTCTTCCTGGAAGGTGGGGGCACAGCAATACTGACAACTTGAGCCTCCAAAAGAAGGCTAAGCTGAAGATCTTCAGATGTGTGCTGTTGGGCTGTTAGAGCTCTATATATGTCTGCGCATTCGTGGGAGAAAGGTTCTGTGGTATAAGGGCCCTTCAGCTGCTGGAGGAACTTTTGTGACTGGAAACATCTAGCTTTCAGTAAAGCTTCTGAGTATGGGTTTTTCACAGAGCTGTCTTCCTGTAACCTGAAGACTACCACTTTGGCAGCCCTGATTTTCTGTCTGGGATCCTGATCTTGTTACTGTGTGGCCTTATTGCAAAAAGGGCCTTCCTGCATTCCTGTCCAGTGCACAGCAGCAGTCTCCAAATACCTGCTGCCTTCTGTGGAGATGGTGATCATGCTCAGGTTGCTGGGGAGCAAAGTGATCCATCCAGGATGGCTGTCCGACATAGCTGGCTGTATTGCTGAGGACACTTTCTGCACTCCTTCCCTCCTTCCTTTTGGCACAGGATGTTTATCACCTGGAAGAGCCTACACGTGCTGCTGTAACTTCACATGCAGTGGCAGTCTGGACAAAATAGTGTTTGTGCAGACAGCAAGAAGTGACCTGCAGACCTTTCCCACTGCTCCTAAGCATACCGGTGGTCTGACTAAACATGCAGAGAGACATCTGCCTTGGTACTGTAAGAAATGCATTTCCATGCTTGTTTTGCTCCTGCTTTCAAACCATGTAGTCAGAACAACATGAAAATTCCTCAAGAGAAGGTGGCTGCTGTGATATCTAAATGAGTAGAGATAAGTTTCTAAGCTTTACACCTTCCTGGATGTGGCAACTAGTCCTACGTAGTTTGGACTTTCTAGGGTAGAGTCACAATTCATAATGGTAACTTCAGAGCAAGAAACTTACTCAGTTCCACATCTATTATTTAAACATTGTGCAGGCATAAAACAACTCTGATCTGGAGAAATGCTGGGAGGTGTAACAGGGATGTGAATCAGTGAGGCTTGGACTGGAGAACTTGGCTTTGAGAACTTGGGCTTTGAGCCTGACTGATCATGTGCATCAGTGCCTCTCAGGAATGCAGTGTTCTCCAAATCTGAGCACTTGCAGCCCTAACAGAGCCACAGCTGAGCTGAGACCTCAGACAGGGCAGACCCCTTCTCATGTGCAAGTCCTGTGATTCCACTGTAGACATGGCTTGTACCAGTGGCATTGCTTCTGCCTTCCCTGTGTTATCTGGACTTTCTGGCAAACCCTTTTCCAAGGAGCCCTTTGAGCTCTTGCCCACAGCAGGGATGCATCCTAGAGCCTCCAGCTGGCAACTGAGAGTATGTCTGAGGCAAGGTAAAACCTCATTGCCACTGAAAGGAGCATCTTCCCCAGAACCAGAGAAGCTCTGGAGCTTCCTTGGTCACACCAAGAGCTTATTTTGCTCATAATTGTTCCAAAGCTTTTACTTTCCAGCTGGGTTTCTTGCATATTCCCCCAATCTGCTTGTTGCCTCCATCATTCCCTCCCTTTAGCACTGAGCTGTCTTAAGAGCATGTTATCCAGGAACATGATGTAGCTTGTGGGCCTCATGTCATATCCATCTGGCAGGTAGCTCACAGACCAGGTCAGCTGGCTGTTAGCACCATGTCACACCAGTTTGGTGCTCACATTGAAGCAGCCAGTGAACTGAACTTGAAGCGATGCGGCTGAGCAGTAGCTGGATGCTGCTGGCTGGTTCCTGAGTTTCAGTTGGTCCTAGAGCAGTTCTTCCGGTGCTGGAGGCTGCAACTCCACCCTCAGAATGAGTTGGACACTTACTCCAGACAGCTGTAGTCTAAAAAGCTAATTCCTCTGGGATACTGAAACATGTTTTAAGATTCTGATTTGATCTGAGCCATGTCAGTGTGCTAGCAAGCCTCTAAAATTCTAGGCTGTTCTTCAGGAAGGTGAAGCTTTTGGCTTAGGTGGGGGTAGGAGACACTGGACAGCATAACTACACCTGACAACTTGCAATAAATGTTTTACACAAAGTATCAAAAATTAATTTCTAGCTGAAACTTTCAGATCCCTGAACAGAGGTAATTCCTGCCTCATGGGGCTGGCTGGGAAAGGCACCAGCCAGGCAGAAGACTGCTCTTGGTGAAACTGCAGTAAGTAGCAGGCAGCCTAGCTGCCCCTCCTGAGGAGGGAACGATGAGCTGTGGTTGAGCTCTTGGCTGGGTATCAGCAGGAGGGAATATGTTGGTTAGAACAGCAACATAAATGTGTGGGGAGGAAGGAGGTGGAAAGCAGTTTTGAGATGCTACTGATACAGCAGCAGCTAGAGTGTACCCTTCTGTGAAGCTGTCACAGGAATATCTTGCCAGCTGCTTTTGGTGTGGGCTCCACTTTAACTGACTGCTTCTCTGTGGTGCATCAGTGAGACCCAAAAGCACCTCTAAAGCAACTGTGTTGACTGTATGGACTGTAGGAGTCGGTTGCCCTAAAAAACCCATTTACAGAGAACAGTTCGTGCAAGTTGTTAACCTGAATGGCAAGGTGTTCCTAATTTGCTTTTTAGGCACAAAGCCAGCAGATGTGCCCACTAAATATGACACTTTCCTAGATGGGATCTTCCAGCCAGCTGGGAAAGCTGAGTTACTAGATCTGCCATGGGAGTGGAAGATGGGTACTGTCCTGCTTTTGCTTTGACAGTGGCTGCACGACACAACTTGCTGTTAAAACTTCATGTGCTTCTGTAGCAGTCATCGTTGTGAGGGTGCTAGGCCCTTGTTCTGCTTGTGCAGCACTCAGGTTTCGTAAGGAAAATATGCAGGCTTTATAACAGTCAGGGGGCGGGAATCAAAGGCAGGCTTATTTCTAGTTTCTTCCTTAAAGGCAGCTTGGCACCTCTTAAGCCATGTTCATACAAAAGTAACAGCTCCTGCTGATTGTCCTCTGGCTAGTGCTCAGGTTTTTTCGCAGCTGAAAGGACAGGGCTTCTGCTCTGCTTGTGGGCTGTTGTGTCACTCAGGAGAATGCAGGTGAGAGATGTTAAAGGTTGATATCCGCTGGTCTTGGGTAGACATTCATGTTGAATTGCTCAGGCTGTCAGTTGTAGCTTTGCATTAGTAGATACTGTGTTAGCAATGTCTGCATGACCAGGTAGTTGGAACCAAGCTGTTGTTGTCAAATAATATTGGTCCAACTTTTTCAGCTCCACCTTGAGCTCCTGCTGCAATTAGAGATAGATGCTTCAATATGGAGGGTGTCTGAACCACCTGGATGTTCTGCAAGTGGGAACTGTGATCCTGGTCCACTAATGGCAATCTCAGACTATCTCCCTTTTTTCAGGATGAGGCCTTGCATTTTCAAGGTAGCTGGATTGGGACAAATTCGTGTGTCTACTCAAAGCCTCAGCTAAACTTGGCTTGATAAATTGTGGCAGGGAACAGTGTGACCATGGGGCAAGTGGTATGTGCCATTCTGAGCTTGATCCTCTGAGAACAGGATAAACATCCAGTGAGCATCTTGTTTCAGTGGCTGAAGGTGTAAGCAGACAACCCCCTGAGGTCTTGAACATGCTAGGCAATTTGCTACTTTTGGAAAGGAACTGGTTCAGTATGACTGAGCTGGTCCTGAATCATTCTTACAGCTTTGGTTTCCTTGAAGAAATGCAGAACCTTGGGGGGATGACCAGTAAAAATAGTTCTTTGATATAGTACAGAGACTTGGTGCTTTGCAGCCTCCCCCATGTGAGAGAACAGTGAGCAGAGGTGGTGTTTCTCTGGAAGTGCACTTAGCTGAATTTCAGGATGCTTTTCCTGCATTTCAGGACAGGATGTTCTTCCAGTGTTCAGCTGTGGCTGTCTTCTGGTCAGTCTTGTCACTATGAGCTCACTGCAGTGCATGGTATCCCCTAAAGGAGTACTGCTCTATCCAGATTAGCTTTCTCATGGCTGGGTGTTTTTTTTCTAAAGGTCCTGTGATATAGTGGAGAAAGTAAATGCTCTGCTTATCAGCCACAGCACCCAGAACAGACCTGCAGTGCTGCAGGTTCAAATGTGCCTTTTTGTGCAACACCCACTTTTGTGCCCCCTGCTGGGACAGGGTAGCAGAACTAGGTATTCATAAGTGCAGCAGTGAGTTTAGCTATGCTTGATGCATGCTTACCTACTTTTTTGCACCTTGTCAGCATAGTGTTAAATATCCCTGGCAAAGGATGCAAGGTGGGAGGTGCAGTCCAAGGGACTTGCTTCAGTGTTCAGCTGGTTTCTAGTGGAAGGTACAGATGGCAAGCTGGTAGATGTAGGAGCAGAAAACTCCTGGTCAAATGTCTCAGTTCTTCTAGCCTATGCATAAAAATGCTTTGGTTCTTAGGATTGTGACTTGAACTGGTTAATAGCAAAGCTGCAACAGTAAGGACTGCTCCAGCAGCTTGTCGGCAGGTTAAAAACTGTCATGGGTATGCTGAAGCTTAGGGAGCTGTTGTCTTCCACAGAGGTGAGATTCCCTACCCCAAGGCTAGCTACTTTCATACTAAAACTGTTCATGAGCAACTTAACAGGGTGTTCCTATTGCAAGGTCTATTTTGGTTAAAGGATAGCTAATCTAAGAGTTCTGGTGGGCTATCAATGCGTGCTCCTACTGTTCTTTGCTTGTACCAACCTAATAATATTAAAATGCCTGCATTGAGACTTGACACGTGAACATCTCTAAGGAATCCTTAACCATCCATTTCTGCTTTGAGTTAGAGGAGCTGTCTTAATATAGCAAGTGAAAGGACAATTGTAGTGTTCTCTGAAGCAACAAGGGAAGCCTAATTAGATTTGGTATAGGCTTTATTTGCTCTTGCAACTGAGGAGCTGTAGCATTATAGAGCTTCGTATGACAGTTTTTTACTCTTTCCAGAACAGCTAAGCCAGTAACACATGCAGGTCAGATGTTAGGGATTCTCCCTCGCTGCTCCAGCAGGCCAGCCTTAGGAAGGTGGTAGTGCTACTGTGGGAAAGAGCATGCTATACCAGGCTAATCTCATGAGGGTCAACATACTGTTAATGGCTTGTTTGCTTAGAGGGATAGGCATTAAAAATTGAGTGGAAGGACTCCTCTCCTGTATGAAAGGCAGCTGTGTCATTCCCTTTGCACCAGTTAAGTCAGGAGGGGGAATGATGCTGCCTGGCCTCCTGATTGATGGGAAGTTTCTGATGGCTCCCGAGCAGGGCTAGCTGGGTGTGCTGGTAAGCTGTGTTCTGAGCAGTCATGCAGGTGACCTTGCTCCAAGAGACTTCATATAGTGTAAAATAGAACTGATGTCTTAGACCAAATCTTAACAAACAGGTTTTTCTTCATGATATCTCTGAAAAAGGAAATGTTTTTTCAGAAGTGCTCCTGGGATTGGATGTGAGCCCTGTGTGAGCTCGCACACTGCCATCTTAAGGGCTTATGTGACTCTTACAGGATGCTGCTTTAGAGTAATTATACCAGGTATCATAAAGCAAGACAAGTTGCATATATAATGCAAAATAGTCTTAGGCTTGGATACCACTGACTCAGCACTATTACAGTTGTCATCTCAACTCAAGCTGAGCTTGCTCTTTGTAAGAGCATAGGAGAAACCCTGCACAGCCTACATCTCAGCTTAGCTCAGTAATTCAATGTTTCTTGCGGGTGTGACTGGAGAAACTCCTCATGTGAACTAACTGTTCCTTCAGGTACTCAAACCTGCTTTGTCTGTGAGCTAAAGATATGTTCTTCTTAGTCTCCCTTAGTTGATTTTATACTAGCAAGGCTCACCAGAAATGAGATCTATGTAGCTTAGAGCATGTATGTGGGCTCCATTTCTGGGCCACAAGGCAGTAATGAACCTACTCCATGCCATGCAATGTGAGAAACAGCCTGTGTTATCAAGGGAATAATCATAAATTGCCTCTGACTTCAGGGAAGCAAATTTTTGAGTACTGAATGTGGCCCAAGGTTGGTTGGTTGCACCTTGTTCTACTGAGACAGCAGATAAAGTGCTTTAGCCAGGATCACAGAATTGTAGGGGTTAGAAGGGACCTCTGGAGATCATCTTGTCCAACCCCCCTGCATGAGCAGGCACACCTACAGCAAGGGGCACAGGAACGCATCCAGGTGGGTTTTGAACATCTCCAGGGAAGGAGACTCCCCAACCTCCCTGGGCAGCCTGTTCCACTGCTTTGTCACCCTCACAGGAAAGAAGTTTTTTCTCATATTGAGGTGGAACTTCCTATGTTCCAACTTGAGCCCATTGCCCCTTGTCCTGTTGTTGGGCACTATTGGAAAGAGTCTAGTCCCATCATCCTGACACCCACACTTTAGATATTTATAGGTATTTATTAAATCCCCCCCTCAGTCTTCTCCAGGCTAAACAAATGCAAGTGTCTCAGCCTTTCCTCATATGGGAGATGCTCCAGTCCCCTGATCATCTTTGTACCTCTCCACTAGACTTGCTCAAGGATTTCCATATCCTTCTTAGACTGGGGGGCCCAAAACTGGACACAGTACTCCAAATGTGGTCTCACTAGGGCAGAGTAGAGAGGGAGGATAACCTCTCTCGATCTGCTGGCCACACTCCTTTTAATGCATCCCAGGATTCCATTGGCCTTCTTGGCCAAAATCCTTCGAATGGTGTTATGGAGACCGGTAAGGCTTCACTTACAGGACCTTCAGAGAGCACTAGTGTCTTTCACTTACAGGATGTCAGTTGTTAAAAACACTGTCTGAAAGCAAACAATGGAGGAGGCATGGTATCCTGTAGTTTGACCCTTTGGGGTGCTTCATAAGAAACCCCAGTTAAGCTAACAGGGATTTCTTCAGTCCATCTAGATTGAAGATCTCACTAGGACCAGCCAGACCCCTGTTTAGCCCAAATAGCTGCTTTAAAGCTGGAGCTGCTGTTGGAGACCTGCTCAGCCACACAGAACATGTCAAGAGAGGTAGCAAAGGTAGTGCTGATAAGAGCAACTTGATGCCACTTAAACTTAGAGGGGCTTCCTTCTATAGGAAGGCTCTAGGAGGTCAAACAGTGGTATTTCCTCCAAGACCTGGAGGTGTAGTCTCTTCTCCAAAGGCAAGGTCTCTTGTACTGGGCAAGGAATAACTCTGTGTTGGTCTGTTTATACCTGTAATGAGAAGACTAATAAGAGGGCTTTGCCCATCAACTGACTGGGCTTCAAAGCAGTATTGATCAAGCCTAGGAGAACAGGCTTGGAAAACTTTAGGCAGTGTCCACTGCTGGCCTCTGGTGGGGCTGGAGCTCCTCACTGTCTCATGGCCCAAACCAAATACCAAGCTGAGGCAGCTCCTGTGCTATGGCTCATATCTGTTGCATCACCTGGGATGGAAGCTGAATGTCTCACCTGACATTCATGAGGCAGTAGTAGCCCTTCATGTGACTGGGGGTAGCCCGTCAGCTATGACAAGAAAGCAATGTAAGGTCTGACTCAGAATTCCTTCCCATGTCTGCAGGTGGCTGCTCAGCTGAGCTACTTCCAAGGTAATGGGACTTGACAGAGCAGTTTCCCCTGACTTCATAGTGGGACTTCAGGCTGTGTTGAAGTTGAGTGCTAAGCATCCAGTGTGATTTAGTGTTGTAGTTTAGGGCTCTGTAAATCCCTCTGAGCATGAGAACTAATGCCAACTCATCCAAAGCTGCTTCGAGTACCAGGAAGTGGTGAGCTGCAGCAGCCAGTGGCAACTGATACTGAAAACACTCAGAGGAAAATAGAAGCAGTACGTGCTGGGTTCTGGCACAGTCACTTCAGGGTGAGTTGTTTTTCTGTCCTGAGGTAAACAGGTGACTCTCACATTCTCATACAGATGTTTTCCATGACAGTTCAGTGTACACAGCTGTCTTTAAGCTGTTTAAAAGCTTTGCTCACTTGCTGCTTGTTCCATCTGGGCTAATTGTGCTGCAGAAGTCTCTGGGTTGGCTAACACAAGTGTCACTTGTGCTACATGCTTTGAAAACACAGGAGGGGCAATCTGCTTGAAGGAGCTTTTGTGGTCTGTTTTCTTCATGGCTATAGAGGAGGTGAGCTATAGCGTGTGGATCTTGGGAAGAGCAGAAGCAGGACTAAACATTGGGGCTGTTGACAACTTTCAGCTGGCTGTATCTTGGCTAGTATAGCTGGGCTGCCAGTTGGATCAGAGCAATGCAGTCCAGCAAATAAAGTCCAGCATAGCCAGCCTTGGAAAAGGGAGGTGTTTACACTTGGAGAAACTGTCCTGTGCAGGCTCTCTGGCATCTGTTAACACCCACCTGAGGAGACCATGAGCTCTGTGGGTGGCCTGTTACTGCTGTTCACTCAACAGCCTCTGGCTGTTGTTGTCTTAACAGTGTTTCCCATCTAGATGTATCACTAGATGTATGAGGTGGGTGCAGTCCAACAGGGTGTAGCTGTAAGTACACCACTACCTATGGCAGCTGCGGGGGGCCACCTTCACCTTCTGCAACATTCACTTATGGCAAAGGTTAAAAGACTGCATGTCTTTTATCGCTCAGAGTTTGAGATTATTAAGACTTGCAACTGACTGTATCTAGTAAGAGGCTGCTACAGCTTGGAGTGTGTTACCTCCTGTAGTAGTGGGGTGATGCAGGTTGCAGTTATCTAGCAGCTTGGGCTGTTGCAAATCCTGGGAAACACATAGGTCTGAGCTGCTCGGAAGATGCATATATCAATGTTGTTGAAGTGAAGGTCTCGTTAGCAGTGGAAGTCAGGAACAGCTCCTGAAGAGTAGTTGTGTGGTATGACGAATGCAGTGTAGCAGGATAGGAATCTTAAGGTAACCAAGTCCCTGTATAAGGGGTTAATACATGAAGCCTGTTGTCAAGGGTCTTTGAATTTAGGTAGGACAGTTATAACCATCTTCTGGCTCCTGTTGATGTATGGAACCTGCAGGGATCCTCAAGAAAAGACAAGGCGTCCTTGTGTTGTGGACCAGGTCAGTACCAAACCAGGGTCTGTGATCTGATCAAGCCTGAGCACCTAAGAATGGCTTGTCCCTCCCTTCCCCAGAGGTGGGGAAAAGGGCCTCATGGTAGGAAGGACATGCTCAACCACTAACAGCAAGACATTGTACTTTCTCTCACTGTGCTAAAGCACATCCCAAAGCGTACTCAGGCCTGCTGCAGCTGATTTATTTCTAGCGTCACCAGGCTGAAAGACCTGGGAGCAAGTGAGAGTGTGAATCTCTGGAGCTCAACTCTCTTGCTAATTGGATGGACTGTTAGCGGCCCATTTAGAGCCACCTGCCTATAAAGTGGACTGGAGTCATGGCATGTTGCAACTGAACAAACAACTCATCCTCTTAACAGAGCAATGGACTGAAAGTTGTGAGGTTTGTCACTGTAGCCTTACTTGTCCCTCCATCGAAGGTGGGGGGCAGTAGTTAGCTTCATATGCTTTCAGCAAAGCCATGGAGTCTGGTAGCAGTTTGCCTTGTAATTCAGCTGGCCTGTGTGGTTTTGTTGCAACTGCTTCAACTGCAGCATATCCTTGGTATTCAACATTCTCACAAGGCACAGCTGCTAGAGAAAGCTATCACATCTTAAAGCTGTACCTGAAAGGTGGAGGAAGCCCTTTTAAAAATTTTTTCAACTGAAAAACCACTGAACAGCATAAACCTTGTATGGTATTAGACACATCTGTGCTCGCATATCACTTAGTAGCATGTGTAAGAATTAGCCTGCATTGGGAACTGATATGCTTTACGGCGCTGCTTCCAATGAGGTTGAAGATGGCTTAGGCTAGTATACTCACAAAATGGCCAGGAAATAGGGTCCAAAATGGACTTTGTACTGTAAAGAACAAGTGCATGGCTTATCTGCCTGTTGGTATTAAGTTGCCACTACTGGTCTGACATGGCCCTGCATATGAAATGGGCAAACACCAGGTTAGTGCTCAAGTGTAGCCTTGAGTTGAAGGAGTCTGGTTTCAGGAGTACTGGGCCCTGTCTGTTGCTGGTTCCTTGCTGGGAGTCAGGTTTCTCAGACTCCAAACTTGCTGCTTTCTGCCTTGAGGAATGACATGCTAATGGTGTCTGATGGGATTGTTCTTCCTTTCTAGTGTAAAAGATGACTTCTAGGAAGAAAGTGTTACTGAAAGTCATCATCCTTGGAGACTCTGGGTAAGTGGAGGAGCCTTTAAGCTGCCAATCTGCATCTGTCTGGAGCAGTGCTCTTGACTAGTGGGAGCCTGGATGCACAGTAAGAAACCAGCAGTGCTAGGAGGAGAGATTTTACAGCCCAAGATAGCTGTGTTACCTTACATAGCTTTAAGAACTCTTCACCACACTCTGTCCTGAATGTGTCCCTGCAGTTTAATATCTTGAAGTTCTGCCACAATGTTAAACGGGAAATGCAGTGGGTAGACCAGTAGCAAAACTGGAAACTGGATAGCTTTTCTGCAAGAAGGACATGTGGTTTTGAAATGAGCATTTCACATGTATTAAAGTAAAAAAAAATAAACCCCACAAAACTGCTGGTAAGCAGTCTTAGGTGACTTCTTAAAACTCTGCCTCTGTCAGATGTAGTTTATACTGAGCCATCTGCTTAGCTTCTGTGTGATCTAGCTAGATCCTGCCCCTTGGAGTGAAAGGCTTTGCTCTGTGCTGTTGAGCAAGGAGTCTGCTCTGCTGTTACAGGTTACTTGCTGTGCAGGCTGTAACCTGACTCTCATGACATAAGGTTTATTTATACCACTGTGCCCAGCAAGCTGTTGATCAGGGAGTGTTTCTCCTCCACACAGAGGGCATGTGAGCCTCTAAGCTGGCTCTCTGGGGAGGATCCCTACCTCTGGGTGTCTAGCAGATGCATGTCTGAGCTGTTGCCAGCTGAGATTGTCTGTTCCTCCACTTCTTCCTTCTGCAGAGGCTGAAGATGACTGTTTCTGGTGGGTTTCTGTGGGGCATTTAATCTTCCAAAATTGTCCTCATGATTGTAATATGATGCATACTTCTTACCAAGGATATTACTGATGGGGAAGCAAGGTTTCTCAAGATTGTAATTCTTCGTATCCTTAGGTAGCTAATGTTCTTACTCAACATGTTGCCTCAGCATTGACTGCTGTAAAAGCCCCTTCTTGCAGAGGTGGGTGCATTTTTTCTGGTTGAAAGGCCGGGAGGCTATGGTGGAAGGCAAAGGGCACTGGGATGTGTTCTGTTTAGGGTGGCTGATTTAAACACTGTTGTAGAAACAGCCTACCTAGTCTTTTTTGTCTTTCTGTATAGGGTGGGAAAGACATCGCTCATGAACCAGTATGTGAACAAGAAATTCAGTAACCAGTACAAGGCTACGATAGGCGCAGACTTCCTGACAAAAGAGGTCATGGTGGATGACAGGCTAGTGACAATGCAGGTAAGGAGTGACTCTGCTCCCTGCTGCAAGGGGTGTCTGGCTGCCTAGACCACACCTGTGTGGAAGTATCTGCTCCAGTGTAGTCCAGAGTGGTGCAGAGGTCAGAGTGCTGGGTGTGAATCTTGTTTAGCACTGAACTGCTCTTGGCCATAGGTGCTGCTAGGAATCTCTACAAATCTGTGCGTGGGCTGAAGAAGGGAATGCAAAGATCAGTTTTGGCTCAGCTAAGAGCACCTTTGCGATGCCCAGTCAAAAACCAGCATTTGGTACTGTCTGTAAACTAGATCTTGTTAGAAAGATGCACTTCCATAGTGTTCAGGAACGAGAAAGGGCTGGGAAAGGTCTCCTTAGTCAGGTCAACTACTCATGCTGCCCTGAGGCCTGTGGGTATAGTGTTAACCTGCCAGTCTGCTTATGTCTCTAGTTTCTGAAGCTTTTCTCTCTCCATGGTGAGACTGACTGCAAGGCAGCAAAAACCCTGTTGCAGCCATCAGAGGAGTGTTTGGACTGTGCTGGTACCCAAGTGTACCCAAGCACTGCAGGCAGGTCACCTGCTGACCCTAATACCTAAGTCCTGCTTGCCCATAACAGGGGTATGTCCCATGCTGAGGCTGAACACAAAAAGGGCTAACTGTCTTTTAGAAGGATGTTTCTGGCTCTTGCTACTTAGTACCTACAGAAATTCCCAAGCCTTCAGGTGCTCCTCTCTGGCTAGCAGGTGGGGAGTTTAGAAACAGATGCCCTAATTGTGGACTATGTCAGAGTAGCACTGGCTTATCTGCCCTGTCTTTTGTTCCAGATATGGGATACAGCAGGACAAGAACGATTTCAGTCTCTGGGAGTTGCCTTCTACAGGGGAGCAGACTGCTGTGTGCTGGTGTTTGATGTCACGGCCCCCAACACATTCAAAACCCTAGACAGCTGGAGGGACGAATTCCTTATTCAGGCCAGTCCAAGGGATCCTGAGAACTTTCCTTTTGTTGTGCTGGGAAACAAGATTGACCTAGAAAACAGACAAGTGAGTACTGGGACTTGCTAGCCTCCTCTTAGGAAATTGCTGGAGTGGGAGATGTTGTAGGAGCACGGGAGGGTTATGTGAGAAACAGGAGTGGGAGGTGCCTGAGTGTGTCTCAGCTGTTGTGTGCTACTGGGGAAGAGTTTCTCCTGCCTGGAAGGGTCAAATCCCTGCACACAGCATGCTCCTGCCTGCTGGTGGAAGGATTTGCAGCATCTTCCTGGGTCGGTGCAAGGAGAGGAGCTGATTCCCCTCCCCCAGAATTGCTGAGAAACTCCTGTGGGAGCAAGTCCCTGCTCTGCAGGTACCCGAGCAGTCTGTGCCCTGTGGTCTCATCTTCCTTAGGCGTGACGGTCCTTGCCCCAGGGCTGAGTGTATCCAGTGGTGGGCAGCAGTCTCCTGTGCTCTGTATCGTGGCTGTAGTTTTGATGAGGTCAGAACTGCTGTCTTAGCCCAAGTTGGATATGAGGAGTCTCTGGCCTTGCCCTGGAAATAAAACTCCTGTCCTGCATAGCTGAAGGTGGTGATGCTGCTCTCTGTCCACCCAGGTTACCACAAAACGGGCACAAGCCTGGTGCTACAGTAAAAACAACATCCCTTACTTTGAAACCAGTGCCAAGGAGGCCATTAATGTGGAACAAGCTTTCCAGACGATTGCACGAAATGCACTTAAACAGGTAGGAAGGGGGCTGGTGGGTACCCTGTGCTGATCCTGCCTGCCAAGCTCAGCTGCTGTGGGCAGCCTTGGGCTCTCCAACAGCTTTTCCCAGCTGAGAACAGCTCCTTGCATGCTAGGAGCTGTCTGTAGAGCTGTGGCACTAATTCCTTCCTTCTCTCCTACTAGGAAACTGAAGTGGAGCTTTACAATGAATTCCCTGAACCCATCAAACTAGACAAGAATGACCGGGTGAAGGCTTCTGCGGAGAGTTGCAGCTGCTGAGGGGAGCGGGGCGGGGTTGAGCACAGTCCTTCACAAATGAATATCACACTTAGGCCTTCAAACACACAGCCCCTCTTCTGTGTTTAAAACGAAATTTAAAAATTTCCATCTCCAGCTGCCAAAATCCACCCATCTCCCATGAGCATCTGCGAGTCCTGCACTTCAGAGCTCATGTCCCCATACCATCCACATCACACTTCGTGGTAACAGACCTTTCTCTTAATTTAAAATGGAAACTCTTATGTATGTTTGGAACTGAATCTAATGCCAGGTGTCCAATGGAGAGAAACTGTTTACAGGTGATCTGTGTAACAAGTTACATACATTTTTAACTGTCTCGTGTTTTCCCCTGTGAAGGCTGCAACTGGAAAGGCTGATTACCCATAGTTCATTGCAAGCTCAGCACTCAGTCCAACTAGGTTGAGTTTTGTATGTATCTCTGTTAATGCTTGTTACTTTTAACTAATCAGATCTTTTTACAGTATCCATGTATTATGTAATGCTTCTTTAGGAAAAATCTTATAGTACATGTTAATATATGCAACCAATTAAAAATGTATAAATTAGTGTAAAATTCCTGAATTACCTGTTCAAGTACTGAAACACAGATTGTGTAGAAAGTGAGGAGGACACTTGTGAACTGCAGCGTGCTAGCAACACAAAGTCCAGATAGAGGCAGTATTCTGTACAGTAGCGATGAATGATGTAAGCCGCCTTGTTTTGAGGCCAAAATGGCTTCATCTTCTAGAAAAATCGGTCTGGCTTCCTTGTATTGAAATTCTCAGATTTGCATAACAGCATTGATATGCACACTGGATTATTGGATTTAAAATTAAATACAGCTATGAAATGACCTCATTTGTTCACCTCCCCTACTGCTTAACTCCTAACATCCTGGAGCGAGTGTGAGAAGGAGCCAGAGCTGAGGTGTCCCAGTGGCTCTTTGTGCTGTGGAAGGAGCTCCTCTCCCACCTGGGTTGTGGTAGCTGTTTCTTGATGAATGACCTGGACTATGAATCTTCCCTTTCTTCTTACTGACTGCTAATCTGGATTTTTGGTATGGAAAAACTTGGCAATCTAGTCCCTTTCCTCTCTTCCTTTCTTCCTGGTATTTGTTCTTGCGTTTGTAGCTTGCTTAAATGGAGCCCTTCTACCTGTTTTCCAGAGGTCTACATTCTAGTACGTAGGCTGAGCTCTTATGTAAAGAGACAAACATGATGCCAATAAACTTAACAAGAACAAACCTTCTTGTTTACTCCTGGTTCTGACTACTTTCTTCCACTAACATGCTTTCTTTCCTCTATATAGTCACCATTTTAGCAAGCCAGTGGCTGCTAATAGGAAGCACAGACATCCTTCATACTAGAACGTCTGTGCCTTCCAGATTGCTTTTCTTGAGTGGGTTGAGCAGGCCCTGCTTGCTTGGCTGACCCAAAACTGTAGTAGGGCAGCTCTCCCTCTGCCTTTCTTGAAGTTGCTTGCAGTGGCAGGGATGGTGCTCTTCTGTAAGCATAGTCCTTCGGCCCTGGCCTGGGCATGTGAAAACCTTTGTGGAAGGGTGGAGAGGAGGGTAGTGCTGCTAAAGCTCTTGCTACCCTCTGCTGGGAGGAGTTGGTGGGAAGGGCAGGCTCAGTTCTTCCCAGCTCCTCAGTTAGGTGCTTCAGCTGGAGGAGAAGCAAGGCTGGTTTGAGTTAAGGACCTTTCCTTGGTCGAGCCCAGTCAAAGTTAAGCCTTTAATTTCTAGACTCTGGGCATGACCCTCTGCTTGCTTGCTGAGCTCACTACTGCTATGCCTACAGGAAGATGGAAAACAAAGTATAGAGAAATGAGGCCAGTTATTTCAAGAGCCTTCTAACAGTCTTTGCTCTATATCCTATTTTATGGCTTTATCCTATCGTGCTTTTTTCTTATTTGACTGGGCTTTTGCTGTCCACATCAATTTCAAATAACTACTCTGCAATAGCACTGTGTCCTGGTGGGACCGCTTTTCTGTCCACATCTTTTTGACAGACTCAGACTTTCTACTCATCTCCATTTAAAGTGTCACTCTGCACTTGTTTTGTGTATGTACAGTTCTAGGGTGGGGAAGTAATAACTATGAAGTGATGTTTTGCAGAAAGGGGATGGTCTTAACCCTGCACCTAATGCCTGCTGCTTTGGCCTTGGGTGGTGGAGCTGAGGCTGGAAGTGCTGTTTGGTGCAGCTTTGGACGAGCCCTGAAGAGACACTAATCTCTGTCCTATCAAATAAACTGGCAGTGACACAAGGCACAGGGAGAGTGCTCCACAGGGGGTAGAACAGCTGTGGAGCTCCTTGCTGCAGGATGTTACAGATGCTGAAAGGGAGGGGAGAATTCTATTTACCACCTACAAAGCAATGCTTTTGCAGTGAGAATATATATGCACACAGTGCAGGAGGTGAGCAGTGTGGGAATTAGTGCCCTGCTGTTATACTCAGGGCTGACGCTGTCACAGATGGGGACTGGTGTTCCTGCAAGAATCACTTGTCGTAGTCTGAAGAAGCCTGAGACTGGAGAAGCTGGCTGGGCCGATTGTTCCTGCAGGGTACAAGTGTGCTTAAAACCACTGTTCAAAACCACTCCTACATCAATGAGGCCTCATGGCTTCTGTGCTGATGTTTTTGCCTAATGAGCTGCAGGTGCAATGGTGATGTGTGCAAGGGTGACTTGCTGCTGGGCAAATCCCAGAGGAAACCTTGCCCTGGAAGAGGCTGAGGTGTTCTGCTGATGCACCGAGGCAGCTGAAAGGCTGGTTTTGCTCTTTGCTCAGATCCTGGCTGGGCAGGAGGGAGAAACCTGAAGAAGGAGGCTGGCTGGTGGAAGGGAAGAGGGGTGGTTTCCCCATCCACACCATGTGTAACAGGCAATAGCTGCAACCAGGGCCCTGCATTTGCAAAGTGGTGTGATCCCAGCCCTTACCAGTGGGTAAAACCATGAGCGGGGTTGTGGTAGGGTAGCCAGGTGCACCCTGCTGAGGGGTTGGAGCCATTCACGAAGGCAGCTGTGTTTTGTGAGGCGCTGGCACAAATATGAAAGTTGAGGAATCGAACAACCATATTGCTGCTGCAGGGGCTGTGTGTGTGGGGGAGTAGTGTCAAATTAAAGACAGACCACCGGCACTGGCACATGGAAAGCGGCACGGAGAGGCCAAGCTGTGAAGCCTGGGGTGGGAAAGGTTGCCATGTCCCTTGGCAGCAGCACTCAGGCGGGCTTTGGGCCTGGGTGTTTCCCACATTGCAACCTGCCCTGACCCCACAGCAGGACCCCTCCTGCCTGCTGCCACAGCCATTGCGGGCAGGCAGGGTGCCAGCCCCATCCCTGCACACCTGGAGCCCCAAACGGCCGCCACTGCCACCAGCCCCCACCACCACCACTGCCGCCCCAGCACGCAGGCATGCGGCCGGGGCTGCAGCACCCAGGTGTGCACAGACCCCCCCACCCAGCACATACCCTGGGGTGCTTGTAGGGGAATGTTTGCTCATAAGCACAAAAATAGGCTCAGGACTCTGTAAGTACACAGAAATATTTTAGCTAAACATTTGTGTGTATGTGGTTTACATATACAAACACATTTACACAAGCAGTAATGTGTATACGTATATATTTATCAGAAGACATCTTTTGTGAGCTAGAGAGCAACATAGCAAGGAAGCACAGGAGCACGAACAAGACAGCATGGCGGGGGGGATGGGGGGAGAGTTGCTATATTATACTTACACAGACACATATCCCAAGGCTCAGAGACAAAGAGAACAAGTTAGTTTACTTTTAGGTTTCCGTTTATGAGACATGCGTGGTTGCAGGCTTACCAATGCACACACACGCAACAATTATTTCTTCATATACATACACATATATATTCAGAGAAAAAGATACCTCACACGTAGATATGGCTACCCTCATATATTTTTTTATATCTTTATATAAAAGCATTTAAATATAAATGTATAGATATAGACACCTACAAATGTGTGTGCATGTCTATGTATTATCTATCAGCCCTGTATATGGAGAGAAGAGATGATCATACACACTCGACACATTTTAAACTATTTTATACTTATATGCTTGTTTTTGTAAGCGCCCATGTGTGGGGTTTCTTCTTTCTCTGTCTACACACACAGAGATACCCCCCCAATACTTTATTTTTTTTATATTTACACACTTCTCTGTGTTTTCTATGTATTTTTATATATTATTGATATATTTATGTGTTTTTTATATAAGAGTGATATACAGGTGTGTGTGTAGTTTAGCTAGTTCTGCATTTCTTTGAGAAAGGAAAGAGGGGGAGGCAGGGAGAGGTAATGAAAGAAAATACAGGCACAAAAATAAATTCTGCATAGAGGTGGCTATGGGGATATCTGCATGGGGGGCGGGGGGGCGACTGGCTCCCTTGTGCGCTTTTGCCATACACACACACACACACAGACAGAGAATATAGATCAAGATAGATACATATACACATCCTCCCATGCATCCCAGAGATTATATATGAGGGCAGAAGAGAGGGTAGGAGAAATCACACCCTCACACATAGATACCCCACATGCATTTGAGGGGTGTGTGGGTGTGGAGGGGATGTTTCTGTGTAGGTCCTTTTCTCTCTTGGGGAGGGGCAGGGGGAAGACAGAGAGGATGTTAGGAAATACAGACACACACAATTAGTTATGTATATAAGTAAACAAAGTATATGTGGCAGGGGACATGGGAATGGGGCCTGTGTGTAAATAGGGTGCATGCTCTCTCTCATACATGTATATATGTGCATGTGTGTCTACATAGAAGAGAAAGGCTATATGTGTGAACAGCTCCTGTGCACACTCTCTGTAAATATATATGTACACAGAGAGTGTAGTGTGTGTCTTTATCTGTATAGATGGGGGAATACCATGTGTGAGTGTGTCTGTGTGTGTGCACACAAACTTCTCTAATTATACGTTATAATGTATTAAATTATATATTCATATATGTGTGCATATATAGTGAGATAGATATTGTGTGTGTGAACGGTGCTCTCTCTGGGTGAGTATATATGCATACATACAGAGTGAGAGAAAGAGGTGAGTGAACAAGTCACTCTCCCTCCATATGTAAGTATGGATGTATATATGTGTATTTGTGTATGTGCATATATTTATAGCAAGAGAGAATGTGTGCAAGAATAACTCCCTCTGACATACATATGCGTGTGTGTGTGTGTATATATATAGCAAGAGAATTTGTGTGAAGAGCACTCTATCCCTTTCTAAGTATATATGTATATACATGTAGTAAGAATTATGCATGTGTGAACGGCTTGCATGTTCTCCCTCTGTATATGCACTTGTGTATAAACAGTGTTTTCTCTAATTATATATGTATATTGCGTATAGAAAACTGTGTGTGAACAGTCTCTCTGTACATATATATGTAAGCATATATATATGTGCACATCTGTAGCAAGAGAAAGTATTGTGTGTGTGAGGACAGCTATCGCTCACTCGCTACACATGTATATACGTAGAGAGAGAATATATACCAAGATAAAAGCATATATCTGTATATATTTATGCATCCCAGAGACTGTACTTTGGGGGAGGGGAGAGAGAATGGTAGAAAAATGTGTGTGTGTGTCCGTGTGTACTCACGTGTGTTTGAAAAGCTCTCGCTCTTTTTCTCAAGTATATACACAAATATAGCTGAATATATATATATATATGCACACACCCACCCCAGGAGAGAATAGTGTGTGTGAATGGCTCTCACTCTGTGTGTGTATATGGCAAGAGGGACTACTGTGTATGTGTGCATGAACAGCTAAGCTAAGTATAGATGTATATATCAGGGGAGGGGGGGAGTAGTATGTGTGTGTGTGTGCACGTGCGTGCGTGTGAAAAGCCCTCTCTGTGTATACATGTATGCGCATATAGACAGAGATGGGGGGGGCGGTGCAGGCATTGGGGTGTGACCTGAGCTCTTGTGTATATGCCTACGTGTGTGTGTGTGTGTGTGTGTAAAATTTTGTTTGTATGTATGTGACCAGTCTCTCTCTGTATATATCTATATATATATGCATATATGTGTGTGTGTATATATATATAAAGGAAGATTGTGTGAGAACAGCTCTCTGAGCAGCTCTCAGTATATATGTATATATGCAGGAGGGAGACAGGGGAAAAGAGAGACTGAGACACCTGTTACCTCTTTCCTCCCCACCAATATCTAAGTATATACATATGTGTGTGTGTGTCTGTATAGCAAGAGAGAATTGTGCAACTGTGAGCGAACAGCTGTCTGCCTGTATATATGTATGTATATAAATATATATGTGTGTATATGCAGGAAGAGAACTGTGAATGTTAAAAGATCTCTCAGTATATACTATATATATGTAGTGAGACAAGGGTGTGTGTGATGAGCTCTCAATATAGAGAGTGCATATATGTGCAGTTTTGGGCCCCTCACTATAAGAAGGACATCAAGGTGCTGGAGCGTGTCCAAAGAAGGCCAATGAAGATGGTGAAGGGTCTAGAGCACAAGTCTTATGAGGAGCGGCTGAGGGAGCTGGGGTTGTTTAGCCTGGAGAAGAGGAGGCTGAGGGGAGACCTTATCGCTCTCTGCAACTACCTGAAGGGAGGTTGTAGCGAGGTGGGGGGTCGGTCTCTTCTCCCTAGTAACAAGCCATAGGACAAGAGGAAACAGCCTCAAGCTGCGCCAGGGGAAGTTTAGGTTGGACATTAGAAAAAACTTCTTCGCTGAAAGGGTTGTCACGCATTGGAACAGGCTGCCCAGGGAGGTGGTGGAGTCTCCATCCCTGGAGGTATTTAAAAGACGGGTAGATGTGGTGCTTGAGGATATGGTTTAGTGGTGGACTTGGCAGTGACAGGTTAGCGGTTGGACTCGATGATCTTAAGGGCCTATTCCAACCCTAACGATTCTATGATTCTATATAGCAAGAGGATGTCTGTGAGAACAGCTCACTAAGTATATACATATATGCATAAATATGGAGAGAGAATAGTGTGGTTTTGTGTAAACAGTATGCGCTCTAATTATGTATGTATATAGAGAGTGAGGATGTGTGTGAAGTTTCTGTGTGTATATATGCATCTATATATTCATATATATATAGCAAGAGAGAGTAGTGCGTGTGAGAACGGCTCTTGCTCGCTGTACTTATGCATGTACATACAGAGATTATAGTATGATATATATTCATATGTACACACTCCCCCTATATATGCATATATTTAGGTACCCCAGAGATTACACATGTGTATGGGGCGGGTGGGGGAAAAGCGAGATGGAAAATGTGTTTGTGTGCATGAATCGCTCTCGCCTGTTTTGTTATGTATATATGTATGTATGTCTAAACATACATTAAGAGAGACAATGTGTGTGAACAGCTCTTTATAAATGTATCTGCAGAGAGAGAGTATACTGTGCATGCATTTGTGTGTGATCAGCTCACTCTCTTAGAGCTGCAGAGATGCAATTTTCTATAGAAGATATAGATGTAGGTGTGTGAAAAGTGCACTTGCTCTCTCACTCTGTGTATATATTGTACATATCGAGAGAGACAGAGAGTGTGTGTGTATCAGAAAGCAGACCTCTCCCCCCACCAGTATATGTGTATATGCATACATATGTATGTGGGTGTGTGTAGTGAAACAATTGTGTTCAACCAGCTCTCCCCCCCTTTCTCTATATATGTCTCTGTGTGTGTATATATACAGTGACAGAGAGCTCTGTGTGTGTGAACATCCCTCACGCTCCCTTGCTATATATGCGCACACATACATATGTATGTATCTGTGGCTCAAGAGGGAGAAGTGTGTGTGTGTATGAGAGACAGACAATGGGTCTACCTTTCATTATATATGTATATATGCACCTTTTTAATGCAGTTAGAGAATTATGTGTGTGTGTGAACAGCTTTTTGCATGTGTGTATACATATAAGTATGTATGCATATATGCTTATATCTATATATAACAAGGGAAAAATATGTGTGTCTGAACAGCGCGCTCTCTCTCTCCCTAAAAAGTATGTACGTAGTGAAAGAATTTTGTGTGTTTGGGAACAGCTCTCTCCATATATACACACATATAGACTACATATGCATGCATGCGTGTGTGTATATGCATATGGGGAGAGAGGAGGAGTGTATGTGTGAGAAACAACAGCTATCTACATATACGTGTGTGTGTGTGTCTATATATGTAATTGGAAGAGAATTTGTATGTGAACATCTCTCCCTAAGTGTATGTATATACATATAGAGAGTGAATTACATGTGTGTGAACAGCTCTTGCCCACTCTTTCTGTATACACACATATATATGCATGTGTATAGCAAGAGAACTGTGCCTAAGTCTATATATGTAGTGAGAATTACATGTGAACAACTCTGTATGTAGAGTATATATGTATTATGCATATATATGTATACATACAGCAAGAGAAAGGAGTATGATGTGTGAAAACAGCTCTCTCTATATATGGAGAGAGAATAGTGTGTGTGTGTAAGCAGCCCTCTAATTACATATGTATATGTGTATATAGAGAATTATGTGTGCATAGTTTCTCTGTATATGAGTGTATATGTATATATCCATCTATATAGAAAGAGACAGTATTGTGTGTGTGTGTAAGAAAAACTCACTAACGCTCTACATATATATATCCATAGAGAAAAATATATATACACGCATACATTTCTGCACCCCAGAGATTATACATGTGTATGGGGTGGGGGAACATAGAATGACAGGAAATGTGTGTGAGAGCATAGCATGCGCGCTCTCTCTCTCTCTCTGCATATATATCTGGAGAGAGAGTGCAAGAGAGAGAACGATGTGTGTGAACAGCTCTCGCTCACTCTGTGTATGTATGTGTCTGCATATATATGTATATAACGAGAGAGAATACTGTGTACATATTTGTGTGTGAACAGCTAAGTATAGATGAATATATGCAATTCCATATGTCAAGGGGGTAGCGTGTGTCTGTGTGTGAAGTATCACACGGGGTGTGGGGGTGTGTGTACACATACAGGAGGTTGAGAGAGGCGTGTGTGTGTGTGTGAGCAGGAACAGGTCCCCCCCCATATACATATGTATATACATATACAGATACATTATGCCTGTGTGTGTATAGTGAGACTATTCTTTGTGTGTTTGACCAGCACCCTCTCTCTCTCTCATCCCCCTATTTCTATATATATCTATATATAGATATATATCTATATATGCATATAGGCATATCCAGTGAGAGTACTGTGTGTGAATCTTTCAACACTCTGTATATGTGTATATGCACATATATATACACACCGATAGAAGTGCATGTGAGAGAAGTGTGTCTCAATATAAGTATGTATGCCTATATATGTGTATACACAGCAAGAGTAATTGTGTGGTAACAGCTCAGTCTCACAGTATATGTGTATATATGCATATACAGATTATGTGTGAGAGAAATGTGTATATGTGTGAATGGCTCGCTGTTTTTATCTGTGCATAGGTATACGAAAGAGAGGTGTATGGGAACAAGACTTGCTGTGTCAAAGTATATATGTACATATAAGGAGAGAATGTGTGTGTAGAGGGGGGAGCTATTTTCTCCCATACTCAGAGAAGCACACATACACACACTGCCTCCACCCTGTATTTTATTCAAATATTTATATCTTCCTATATGTATACATGTGTGTTCTCGCTCCTGCCCTCTCCTTGGGGGGACGGGAGAGACACGCTCCCACTGACACTCCAGGTGCCCAGCACGTGGCGTTCAAGCACGGAGCTTCCCACACGCACCCACAGCCACACAAATGTGCAGCGCTCATCGCCCGGCCCGGCCTCGCCCTCCGCCCCATGCATCTTTTATTTAAATATTCATATGTTTATGTCAGTATTTTACAAATATATACCTAGGTGTTATGCATATGCATGCACTTACATTTCTTTTAAATTTACATGTAGCTATTACAATAAATAATAACTATATTACATATATATGTAAGACACCCCTATAAAATACACACTCCCCCTATACAACCATAACATATAGCCAGCTTAAAGGTAAGTCTCCATTTGGTTACAGCATTAGCTCTACACATTTAGACACTTATATGTTTGTATGTTACACACACACACACACACGTATCTATACATTACACATCCTACCCACCGCTGCACCCCGTTGCAGCAGTTTCAGGCGGGGCGGTGGGTGCTACGTCCCAGGGGTGGGTATGCAATGCTGCCTGCCCCAGGGCCGAGGGGGCCCTGCTGGTCCTGCTGTGGGGTCCCGGGGCCGTGCCCTTCCCGACACACCCAGGCCCCCCGCACTCGTCTGGGTCACCCCACTCCTCCTGCCGCAGCGTCTCGCAGCTCCCAGAGACCGGACGCAACTCATCACAGGGGTGCCTGGACACGGCTGCTATGGGGGAACAGCGCCCCGCCGTTATGGGGGTAGTGTCTCTCCTGGGGGGAGGGGGGGGGGGCGGGGGGAGGAATAGGGCACCCCGCTGCAGGACGGGGAGGGGGACACGGCCGGGCAGGACCCGGCCCCAGGAAGCCCCACCGACGCGGGCAGAAGGGGCTTGTCCCCTCGGCGGCGGGGGGCCCGGGCGAGGGAAATGGCGGAGAGAAGCCGGGGGATGGGGAGAGGAGGAGGAAGGGAAGGCGGAGGGGCTGTGAGGTCTCGGCGCGGCGTGCGTGGGCAGGGGGCGGGGTGCGAGAGTGTGTGCGGGTGTGTACGTGTGCGCGTGTGTAGGGCTGTGTGCACGCGTATGCACACCCCTGTGCGTGTCCCCACTGTCCCGGCACACGCCTGCGGGTGCCACTGCGCACGCACCCGCCCCGGCCCACCCACGGCGGGGGCACACGGATCCCGCTCCCAGGTGCGGAGCGGGGGGGAAGAGGGGGCCCCCCAGGCTCGGCCCCGGGGCTCTACAAAGGCTCTACAAAGTGCACACCCCTCCCTGGGAAGCCTCGTTCGCCCGGTGGGATTTGGGAGGTTGGGTGTATTTGGGGAGGTTCATAGCCCCGCTCTTGCCCCCAGCCCTCCAGCCCATGCAGAGCTGCGGCCTGCAGCGAGGCTAGGAGCCCCAACCCACCCCGCGGCGAGCAGGGCTGCAGGGACGGCAGCGATTCACGCACCGTGCCAAGCCGGGGGTCCCCCTAGTCACCCCCTCCGCCAGTCCATCTGCACCCGCCGCGCTGCCCGCATCCTCCGCTGCGGGGCGATGCCCGCCGCGGGGGAGGGGGGTGGCACACCGGATACGCAGGGCTCCCCACATGGGGCCCCAGTCCGGGCGGCCGCCGGGGTGAGGGTCGGTGGGGGGGGCGGCCCCCGTCGCCGGGGCGGGGACCCCCGGCCTCGGCGCGGCGTCTCCGCGCTGCTGCCGGCGGCCGCGGGAGGGCGTCGCCTGTGTTAGTTCCCTTCGGAGAACCCGGGGCCAGCGCCGACGCCGCCGCCCCCCGCCGCCTGCCACCTCCCCCCTCCGGCGGTGGCCCCTCTCGGGCGGCGGGCGGCGGCGGCGGCGACGCGCGGGGGGGCCGCCGCGGGGCTCCAGCTGCCGCCGCGCCGGGCGCCCCCCTCCTCGCTACCGCCGCCGTGCCGGGCGCGCCCCCGAAATCGCGGCGGGGGGCGGCAAGCGGCGTGCAACGGGCAGCTGGGGGGCGGCGGCGGGCTGGGGGGCGGCGGGGCGCGGGGCGTGGGGCGGGCGGGGCGGTGCGGGGGGGCCGGGCGGCGGCGCGGGAGCCCCGCGAAAGGGCCCCAAGAAGCACAAGTTGGAGCTGGCGGCGGACCAGGCTGTTGTTGTTCTCAACGTGGTCCGCCCCGCGCCCATATAAAGGGCGGCGGCGGAGCCCGCCCCGGCAGAGCGCGGCGGCGGCGCGGAGCCGAGCGGAGCGGAGCCGGAGAGCAGCGCCCCGCGCCGGGCCTCCGCCACGCCGCGGCTGCCCGTGCCCTCCCCAGCCGCTCCTCCCGCGCCTGCGGCATCATGTCGGTAGAGCTGGAAGAAGCCGATCTGCCCCTGACCGAGGCGGAGGAGGTGCCGCTTGCCCCGGAGAAGAAAGCGGCCGCTAAGAAAGCGAAAGGCGGCGGAGGCGGCGGCTCCTCCTCGCTGTCGCCGTCGAAGAAGAAGAAGAACAACAAGAAGAAGAACCAACCGGGCAAATACAGCCAGCTGGTGGTTGAGACGATCCGCAAGCTGGGCGAGCGCAATGGTTCCTCGTTGGCCAAGATCTACAACGAGGCCAAGAAGGTGGCCTGGTTCGACCAGCAGAACGGCAGGACCTACCTGAAGTACTCCATCAAGGCCCTGGTGCAGAACGATACGCTGCTCCAGGTCAAGGGCACCGGCGCCAATGGCTCCTTCAAGCTCAACAGGAAGAAGCTGGAAGGCGGCGGCGACGGGGGCGCGGGCAGCGGCGCCCATAAGTCTCACAAGAAGGCGACGGCTTCCACGTCCCGGCGGGCGGAGAAGAAGCCGGCGGCCAAGAGCAAGAAGCCCGAGAAGAAATCCCACAAAAAAGGAGCTGGCGGCGCGGCGGCGAAGAAGGACAAGGGCAAAGCCAAGAAGGCCGCCAAGAAGGGAGCCGCCTCCCCTGGGGGCAAGAAGGTGAAGAAGTCGGCAAAGCCCAAGGCGCTCAAGAGCAGGAAGGCATGAGAGCGGGGCGCAGGGAGCCCCCGCCGCCCCCCGGACTGTGAGCCCCGCCACACAGGCTGCTCTGAGGACGGACCCCAGGGGACCCGCTTTGTCTTTGTGTTGCTGACTCGGCGCCGCCGCCGCCGCCGCGCGCGGTGAGCGGGGCTGCGGCTTCCCCAGCCCTCCCTTCTCCGGCACCCCGTTTTTTCCATCCCCCACCCCTCCCCGCGCCCCCAAGCTTCCCCCACCCCGCGGCTTCGCCCCGATCGCGCCCTTTTGTTTTCGGCCGTGCCCCTCCCCGCGTATAGACGGTTCCCAGCCCTCTTCCCCCTCGCCCCCGTCTCCCCGGTGCTTCGCAGGGTTTTTTCCCGCCCGGTTTCCATAGCAGCCATTTTGCGGCGGCGGCGCCCCCGCTGCCCCCCGCGCCACGTGGGCCGGCTCCCGCCGCCCGGGCCCGCGCCCCGCCCCGCCCCTCCCCTCCCTCCCGCCGGGCGCTCCGTGCCTGGTCGCAGCCATTTCGAAAAGCCACGGCGCCCCCTATTGGCTCCCGGCCCCCGCCGCCATGGCAACGGCCCGTTGGGCGCCAATTGGTGACCGTGGAGTCGGGGGCCTCTTAAAGGGCCGGCGCTGGCGGGCGGCCGCGCCCCCCTGGCGGGACTGCCCGCGGGGAGCCCTCGGGCCGCCGGATCAGGTCGCATCTTCAATGAATGGCCTTTATTTTTTTTTTAAAACAGTTTTGGGTTGGTTTTGGTTGGGGGGGAGGGGAGGGAGGGTTTTTTTGTTTGTTTAGTTTTTTTCATTTATCGTCGTTTCAAATAAATTGTTAAAAAACGCCGAGCTGTCGTGTGCTCCCTGCAGGCGCTGGGGAGCGGGCGGGGGCTCGCGGCCTCGCTGCCCGGAGGCCGCCCGGGTGTTGATGCGCCAGGGCCGGCCGGGGGGGGCCTTCGGTGGGGGTCCCGCTGCGCCCGCCGGGGAGGGCAAGGGTTCCCCCGCCGCGGAGTCTGAGGAGGAGAGCACTCCCCGCGCAGCTGCGCTCGGCCCAGCGAGGGGGCGGGCTGCGCTGTGGGGGACACCTACGGCGGGTACCCGCAGCACAGAACCCCCCCACCATGCCAGGCAGCATCTGGTCCCCCCACAGCACCCGAGTGTGTGTGTGGGGCAGCTCCCAGGGAGGGCTTCCCCCCACCCCGCCTCCATCCCTTCTTCCAGGCGCGAGAGCCGCCGGAGCTAGGGGTCCTGCTGCGCGCTCGCCTGCAGGCATGAGTGACAGTGCAGGCATGAGTGACAGCGCCGGGAGCAGGAGCCCACCTCGGAGCCACCCCTCGCCTCCATGGCTGCGCCTATTTATAGCTCGCACCAGCGAGGTTGCATAAAGCCCTGCCAGGGATCTGGGCCATCTTGTTCTGCCTGGCTGCAGGGGCGAGGGGTGAGCCCGCAGCGCCGCGCGCGCCCCGCCTCCGCATGCCAGGGACCCCCGGCTTACGCGGGGGCTGCAGGAGCGGGAGGGAAAGGGAGCCCGACCCATGTGCTTTTGCTCTGCGGCAGGGAAGGGAGCGGGGCAGGGAGGGTGGGAGGCGGTGGTGTAGTCACACTGTACCTGGCAGGTCATGCTGTACCTCGCAGGTCGGCTGTGGTTACACCCGCAGCAGGTCAGCGCTGCCCTCGGGCCAGTCCGGCTGTCACCAGGGCCATCAGCACCAGCGTCCTGCTCAGCTGCTGCCAACAGCGAGGGAGCCACCAAGCAGGAGCAGCACCCCAGAGCTGCCACCGGCCCCCGAGTGTGCCCAGAGCCCCAACGCGCGCCTGGGGAGTGCAGCACAGATCGGCCCAATGCACAAGGTCCCCGGGGGGGGGGGGGGGCAGCAGCCAGCCCGTGCCTGGGGACAGCCTCAATCCCAGGCGACAGCAGGGCCCTTCAGCACTCCCCGGAACAGAGCAGCCCCCTTCCTCCAGGCCCAGTCCCTGTGCGGCTCTTTTATTCCTGCACCCCTTGGCACACACGGGGGAAGGGAAGCACGTTTTACTCCCTTGCTATATTCAGTGAGAGAAACCAGCTGTGCTCCTGGGAGAGACCAGCAAAAAGTTCAGCTTCTGGGAGCCTGAAGCCTCCCTCTGGGCCTATATTTAGGACAGGCAGCTGCCAGGTCAGGTCAGCCACCATCCCACTGCCCATGCAAGTCCCACACCAAGCCTGCGCTCCTGCCAGTGACCTCAGGTACCAGGAGAGTGCTGCTGCGTTCCAGCACCCACCTGCAGTTGCCTCCTTAATCTATAGATAACACTGCAGGTTTTGAAGGGGATGCCATCACCGAGGTCTGGCTGGTCCCATGGTCGGCAGCACTAGCGTTATACCTCAGACACGAGTGGCTGGCTGGAGCAGGCACAGTGGAGGGGTCTCCCTGCTCCCCAGGAGGGGTGGCCACACCAAATGCATCTTGTCAAGGGCACAGCTCTGCCCTTGGCGTGGACAGATGGGGCAAGCCACTCGACTGGTAAAGGAGCATTACCTCAAAGGTAAGCCAGGGCAGCATCCCTGCAGGCAGGTACCGGGCATGCGAGGGCAGGGGAGGCAGCAAGCCTCCGGCTGCCCAGCAGAGGGAAGGCAGCAAGGCAACACACCATGCTGGCCCAGCTGGAGCCCTCGCCTCTCGGACAGAGGGGCCAGCAGCGTCTTACTTCACAGGTTGAGACTGCCAGGAGTGATGAGGCCAGAGCATCCCCAGGCAAGCTCCCGTGGGTGCTGGCAGCCACAAGGGCCAGGCTCCAGAGAGAAACCCAAGCTGCAAGGACTTCCAAGGGCTGGTGACTCCAGCCTTGTCACCCAGACGAACACAGTCCCAGAGCAGTGGTATGCAGCTGGTGAAGGTGCTGCTGCACACAGCGAGATGCACAGCAGCCTCCTACAGCGGACAGCTTCAGTTCCAGGTCTGTGCTTTCTCACCGTCAGATGCCCCAGAGGAGGCAGGGGAAGAGCCCTGCAGCCTCCCTGCTTTCTCCTCGAGGGAAGCAGCAGCCAACAGACACCCTTGCAGGCTCATGTGACCTCTGTGAAGGCTTGACTCAGCCAAGTCCTTCACATTTTATGAGCTCAACTGCTCTGGTGCTATGAAGCATTGAGAAAAGCCAGGACCAGCAATGCTGCTCCAAGAAGCCACAAGACCCATCTCTGGAGCTGCAGTCTTGAAGGTAACAAAGTCCATTTCAGCTTTATAATAAAGACCAAGACTTCTGCTCTCCTGGTCATGCTGATGTTCAGATGTGAAGTTTAGGGAGTGATAAAGGCCAAGCCCTTTAGTAATGCTTGGCAAGACAGACAGGCCTTCCTTCATTCTGCCTTGCACCAGCCCAGCTTTCCCAGCTGGTCCATCACGTGACTGGCAGAGGAAGTTCAGAACCCAGCTGGAGCTCAGTGTTGAGGGCACCACATGTGCCACCAGCTCCTGGTCACAGCTGCAGGCATCGCCCCACCAGCCTGGGCAGAGCCACGCAACAGCTAGCACAGCTATGGAGCTACTCAGCCCCCAGTGGGCAGTGCAGCAGCCCAACCTGTCCCTGTTCCCTGCCCCTGCTTAATACTCACTTCTGCCTTTTGTTCTGGGCGTGTTTGGTGGGGCAGGTGTACTGCTCTACAGAGAACAGCCCAGCAGCTCCAATCCTGACCTACACCTTCCATAGCCAAGCACAGATCTCACCAGCACCCAACCCTGACCGTACTGGAAGTTGTCTAAGCCTTCCTCAACCCCTTCTCCCAAACCCAAGCCAGAGGCAACTCCAGCTTGCAGACCAGGATAGCAGAGACATCCAAAGGCAGGTGTTGGAGTAAGAAACAGACCCATATCTCCAGGGGTCTCCTCCTCCCTTCCCATCACGATCAGCTTTTGCCATCTGACCTCTGGAAGCCTATCTCTGCTTCCTTGCCTGCAAGGTCATCCAGAGGGTCCTGGGCAGCCCATTGGGTAGGGAAAGCACCTCCAGCATTGGGTGCAGGCCCTGGGTCCAGCCTTACTCCTCCTCCATTGCTCCCAGACCAGGGGCATCTCAGGCATCCTGGCACTGGTGACAGAGCAACCAGGCAACACAGCATCACCACAGATGGGAGAAGAGCTGGAGAAAGGTTTTATCTGCTCCCAAGGGTAGGAAGAGACTATTCATCTGAGCAAAGGGCAAGCAGCACCACTACTAGGCCAGATTTGGTGTTTTACTAGTCCTACCCTGGCTTGGAAAAAACTGAGCCCAGGCACCAAGCTGCCACCAGAGAGCCTGCTCCCACAGACCGCTGCCAGATTCAGTAGGTTCGGTGAGGTGACAAGACACAGCACATGTGACAGCATTCAACAGGGAACCAGTTTAATCAGATATTGGGTTTGTACTGTTCTTTTCAGTATCACAAGTTCTGCATTTTTCTAATAAATACAAAGCACTCACGTTGTACAGAATGTTGGTCCCAGAGAAAACAAGAGGGAGAGAACAAGACACTGTGATACAGACACATTGACCACCACACCAGGCAGCGGAAAGGAAACGCCTCATCCCCACCTCGCTGACAGCAACAGTCACTCTACAGCAGGAAGAGATATCCCAGGGGTCCCTGCTGCAGCAGCAGGGCTGTGGCCAGGTACCCCCCACCCCGCTGAGGTCAGGGTACCCCAGCACAACCACTGGACACATCCACACCCCCATTAGCACGACACTAACAAACACACTGCTTCCACATTCCACAATGGAGTGGAAAACCCCTTCATAAAACCAGCTGACAAGTATCCAGCTTCATCTACTCGAGATAATAATAAACTCGGAGCCAGGGTAATTCACTTCATCCACAAGATTAACAGCTGATTTGATATGTTAAATACATGCTACTTACAGCACATAAATATAGGTTGCTCCTTTTTTTTTTTTTTTTACTTAAAAAACATTTTATGAAGGTCTATGGTCCAATTGCCTAGACACCGCCGCATGCACACGACTATCAGCCTCCACAGAAGCGCGCTGCTCTGGGCAGCGAGGAAAGCTGTCTCTGCATCAGCTATTCCAGGTGTCACGGGACAGCTAGCCTGCCCCCATGCTCACACATTATCCACACAGCCATTAAATAAATATGGTACTAGCCAAGAGTGGGTTTTAATACAAACTCCAGGGTTGCTTTTAAAAAGAAATATTAATCCATAGAGGGTTACAGTTAACAGATATCATCATCACTTTATTTCTCAAAACCAGAAATAGTGTTGAACAAACAAACAAACAAAAAAACAGAGCATGTAATTTCCAGAAGTGCAACCAGGGTACAGGATAGCTCTCAGCAACACGAAGGGCTTCTGCAGCTGGGAGAGGAGGGGAGCCATGGCAGAAGATGGCAGCTCCCGCTCCCGGCGGGCGCCTGACCTTGCGACGCTCTCTGAGGGGATTTGTCACTGCACCCTCCGCCCCACCCTGCTAGTAGGGCCCACAGCATGGGGGACCACTGAGTCCCCCCAGCGCCCACTGTGCCAGGGAGCTGCGGGAAGGTGACTTTGCAGGGAGGGACCCCAAACTAAGAGACCTTAAAATAAATAGGACCAGCGCTTCTTTACAGTAGGCAATGCACTAGCTTTACCATGAAAAAAAACTAAGACTAACAGTCACTTCTTGCCAACGGAGAAACTTTTCCTCCTTTTCACATTTTGCAGCCCCCTGTCCTCCCCACCGCAGTGCGACCAGGGAGGCATTGCTGGGGGGGGCACACAGCAGCAGCCGCCAGCCCCATCCTCACGCCAGGGTGAGCAGGGCCAGCTGGGGGAGCCCTGCACAGCCCCAGGGCTGGTGGAGGGGAGAAGCAGCCGGGGGTGTCCGTGTCCATCCCCAGGCCAACCAAAACAATCCTCAGCAGCTACCAGCAGCTCTGCACCGTGACCCAACCACACGGCTCCGGATGCCACGGCCGCCGACAGCTGAGATCCAGCTGCTTCCTCCAAAAACACTTCTTCCAAAGGGAAGAGGAGCAGGGCAGGGGCATAAGCAGAGCCTGACCTCCCCCATGCTCTCCCAGCACCCCACCGCAGCCCAGGCTGGGAGAGCTACTGGAGGGCTTAGCAGAGTGCTGCCAGGGCTCACCACCCAGCCCGGGCTGGGGGCGGGAAGGGAACCCCCAGCCCCACTAGGAGGGGAGGTGGGGTAGTGGTGAGGAGGGGGCCGGGAGGGGAGCTGGGGGGAGGGCAGCGTTCACTTCTTCGAGCTCTGCGTCTTCTTGGGCAGCAGTACGGCCTGGATGTTGGGCAGGACACCGCCCTGGGCAATGGTCACGCCGCCCAGCAGCTTGTTGAGCTCCTCGTCGTTGCGGATGGCCAGCTGCAGGTGCCGCGGGATGATGCGCGTCTTCTTGTTGTCGCGGGCCGCGTTGCCCGCCAGCTCCAGGATCTCAGCCGAGAGGTACTCCAGCACCGCCGCCAGGTACACCGGCGCCCCGGCGCCCACCCGCTCCGCGTAGTTACCCTTCCGCAGCAGCCGGTGCACCCGGCCCACGGGGAACTGCAGCCCGGCCCGCGACGAGCGCGACTTGGCCTTGGCCCGCGCCTTGCCGCCGGACTTCCCCCGGCCCGACATGGCCGGCAGGCAGCGGCCCCTCGCCGCCGCCGCCTCCCAAGAAACGCCGCGCACAGACGGTCCCGGCGCCTGCAGGGAGATAAACGCCGTTACACCGGGCCGGGGCCGGGGCCCCGCCGCCACCGTCCCCGCCCGCCGCTGCCCTTACCCGCACCGCCGCCGCTCCGCCCTGCGCGCCGCCCGCCGCCGCACTGCCCGCACCACTGCCGCCGCGCCGCGGATATCCCTGCCCGCCCCGCCGCACGCCGCTCCCCATTGGTTGCCGCCGCGTCATGCGCGGCGCTCATTGGTTGTCGCGCCGATCCCTGATTTGCATAGGGCTCGCAGCACCCCGGCTCCGCCGCGGGGACGGCGCCGAGGGCAGCGCCCGGCGGGGAGCGACCCTCGCTCTGCCTCTTGCTTCGGAGGACCCGGCTCCCAGCGGGCTAAGCCCGGCCGCAGCCAGGGCTCCTCCACGTTCCGGTAGCTGCGTCGTGGCTGCGCCGGGGCTAAGGCGGTTTGGCCGGAGCCCCCGAGGGTGTCCCGGCAGCGCTGCTCCTCACCGACTGCCCCTTTTGCCTCGGCCAAAACCATAGCCCCCCTCCCCGACCAGCCGAATGCTTCTCCTGGGAGGGTGCCAGGGCCTGCAGACGCTGCCCTCCCTGCCAGAGCATCACGCATCAAAGGGGAAAGTTGCTCCCAAGCCAGCTTTTAGGGCCAGGTCATGCCGGGCTGAGTGCGGTCATCTCCTTGCCAGGTAGGAGCAACCATGGCACACTGGGCGAGCAGCCAGGCTCCAGCTCAAAGGTGGTGGAGTTCAGCAATAACACCTCCTCATTAAATCCTCAGTATACTTTTTTTTTTTGTGATGGTGCTGCTGGTGCTCAAAGCCTCGAGAGAGATAATCTGTACCCTGCATCTCTGTATTGTCCCTGCCTCCTGGAGGGAAGGATTGCGTTCCCCAGAGCAGGGAACAGTAAGCATCCCCACTTGTGCTCAGCATCTTCACTCCCTCCACAGCAACTAGAGACTTGAAATGAGCTTTGAGATGAGCTGGTGACCTTTGGAAAAGCCTGATCTGCAGTTAGCACTGACCAGACCAGGGCAGCTGAGCTGCTCACCCTGGAGAAGCAATGGCCGCACAGGGAGAGAAACTGCCCTTCTCGACCTGCAAGGACAGGCACCAAGGTGACACCCCAGCACCTGAAGACCTATTTATTCTGCCAGAAGCTGCTAATGCAGCAACTCTCTTGCCTCAAGTAACTGTGGAAGCGATGATGAGCCAACCAGCAACAGGCTTTCTGGTTGGAAATCCTAATCCCACTTTAGATTCCCATAAGCCAGGAGACCTTCTGGGCTCAGCCGCCTCGTGGCACGCGAGGGATTCAGAGGCAGATTTGGCTCTGAGAGCGCTCAGGTCTCCTCAGGTGCCCATCCCATGGCTCCTGTCCCTGGAGAGGGACAACAGAGCCAGGGCAAGCCCCAGCTACGGCTGCCCCTGCAGATCCACAGGGGCAGATCATTTGAAAGAAGCCCCAGAATAAATCCCCAGGGAATATTTTCCACTGGCAAATGGAAATGCTCCAGCAACGCAGCCCTCAGCAGCTCATAACTGGTCTCCCCCTCGTCAGTTGGAAAGGAGATACAAGCTCTGCCTGCAAAAACAGAAGGAATGGGGCTGTGGTGGGCAAGGAGGGCAAAGACACGCATGCAGACAAGGGCACTGCGCAGTCAACCTGTTAATCCCATTTTATTGTTCCCAATACAAATGAAGTACTGCTTTCCAGCAAGGGTCCCGCTGCGTAAGGCTTTTGGTCTGTAACAGCTGGCTCCGTTTATAAAATCCCTGACCTCAAAAACAACTGCCCAATGCTGTTCCGTATCAGCACTCTGGTTGTCTGGGCTTTAATGAACAACCTATATGAACAAGGCAGAGCGCATCCCTCCACAGATCAAGAAAATCCTCTCTAAGTCTTCAGATCCCATTAACAAAATGATTGTGCAAACAACGTGACCAAGACACTGTCTCACCCTGCTGCCTGCAGGGAAACCCAAGCAAAGCCTGGTTCCTCCCAGGCACTGCTTAAATGTCTCCCTGTTTAGGAGCCATGAACACACATGGCAAGGCTAGTGCAGAGCAAGATGACTCTTGCAGATCTTCTTGAGCCTGGGTTTTCCTCCTAGTAATTATTGCATGCTGATGGCTGGACTTGATGATCCTAGGAGGTCTTTTCCCACCTTAATGATTCTATGATTCCTCTGTACTGCAGCCATCTTTTGAGGATGAGAGTATTTGAAAGGAAATTGTACAACATCAATATGGAATTAAGTGGAAAAGAGTCATCAGTTTAATACCAAAAATAAGGAAAAGAAAACAGGAGACGTGAACTGTGAACACTCTCAGAAGGCAGAAGCTACACCTCCTCATTGGGCTGAGATGCATCTCAAGGCTTTATCTGCGCTTGGCACAAGCAATTGCCGGGGAGGGAGGCCAGCAGGTTATATCCACTCCCATCAGCACAAGACAAAGCCAAAACCTTTAAAGACAAACATCAAGCTTTAACAAAACACAAAGAACAGAGAGAACAACACAGAGCAGCAAATCAATGCCTGAGAATCTTGATAGCCATCTGCAAAGGCTTCCAAAAAATGCTCCTCATTCTGCTTAGGAAAAGGAGAAGGGAAAAGGATGGCTGGCCATCCTAATGGTGCCTAAACCTTGTACTTCTTCGCAGCTGGCTCTCCCTCCTTCCCCAGCCACTGCTGCAGGATACCTGCACTTGTTTTCTTGGGCGAAGGGCTGTGGATGAACTGACTCGTCCACCTGGGCAAATCATTTTCTTTCTTCTGAGGAGAGCCCTCCTGGGAATTTTTTAACCAGCCCAGCATCACTTTACTGCTTGGGGTGGTTTTGACCTCCTGGAGAGACAAAAGACAGGGGGAGAGAAGTCAGAAGCACAGCGAGAGCAGGGCAGGCAGCCAACTCTGAGAGCTGGTCCAGAGAAGGATGCGGAGGCTGGAGCCATGGCCCTGCCTGCAATTAAGCACATTTGTAGGAGGTTCCCCAGACTGTTGGGAACAGGCTTGTTTCAAGTCCCATTTCACATGGGATTTGCCTCATTTGGCAGAGAAATCCTGGCACAGGGTGACAGTTTATTTCTGGAAGTAGAGGGGAGTCTCTTTGGGGCTCTGCTCCAGCATCAAGTACAGGCATGCCCCACAGACGCTGCCTGCTGCTGCCCCTCCTGCAACCTGGCAGCACCATCCCTGCTCAGGACATCACCATGGCCAAGCTCTCCCCTGCCAAGCCCCTGCCATCCCTCACCTTTGTAGCACCCAGCTCGATGGGTGCAAGACACTCGGGTGCATTGTTGCGGACGCTGTTGACAAAGGTGGACACTGGGTGGAAAACGATGTTCTCCGTGGGCTGGATGAGTTTAACTGCTTCTTGGGTTGGCACTTCAGCAAAATCCAGCCATTTTCTGATGGCCTCATCCCCATCCAGGATGGCTGGCATCCTAGGGGACAAGACAGTCAGAGCCAAAGCCCATTGCCAATATGGCAGAGCAGGGTGCCAAAAGCCAGGCTTGTAAGCTAGCAAGGAACTGGCAGCTCAGGGGAAAATAGGGTAAAATGAAGCAGCAGGATGCTCTTCCACAAGGCAGAGCACACATTCAGTTCAGCCAGGTAGCTGCTTTGCTGGAAGAGGCAGAGGGATTGACTGCCAGGCCCTGGTCAGGCAGAGTTATCCAACTCTGATGGTCCCCCACTGGGGCACAAAGATGGTGATTTATGGAAAGGGTGTGAGCTGGTGACCCCAAACAAGCCAGTACGGTTGTAGCATTTGCCTCCAAGGGCATCAGGAGGCAGCAGGACTCCCTGCCTGCGTGCTGCCAGACCAGTGTTTAAAGGCACAGCTTTCCTGCCTTGATTCCCCTACCGCCCTGCAGCCACCCCCACAACTCTCACTTGCCTGTGATGGATGAAGCTCACGTCCTTGGAGGCATCCACGGTGATGATAGTGTAAGTGTACAGTGTTTCTCCTCCTGCTGGTGGCTCCCAGCTGTCAAAAATCCCAGCCATAGTGAGCAACCTCCAGCCTCTCCATTCCTCGTCTTCTTCCTTCCCCTCAGCCTGCAGGAGGGAGGGCCCACCGCCCCAGTCAGAGCCGGCCCACGGACAGCCATAGCATTGCAAACTTGCCAGTGCTGTGGCAAGTCAATGACTCAGATCTAAGTCACGAACTGAGGGGGTTTCCAGGACCAATTCTGTTCATTTGAGGTAACTCCAGGAGAGTACCAGGAGCCTCATCCCACAGGCAAGCCAGTGCCCTCCTGCCCTTCTGAACATCCTGGCCACAGGCTCAGCCAAAGGAGGAAGACAGCAAAACTCCCAGCCCAGTCCCCTGTGAGACACATTGCCCGCCCATGCAAATATCCGGCATGCGGGGAGCAGCAAGCGTGACGGTGAGGATACTGTGGCACTGTTTACAGCCAGAGGACCTCAGCGGTAGGGACCGCCAGCCGCAGAGGGATGCCAGGGTGCCGAGCCTGCACAGGATGGAGCGCCGTTGGGAAACAGACCTCCAGAGGGGGCTACAGCTGGAGGGAAGGGAGCTTTTCCCCCAGCAGCTGGAGGGAGTGAGGGTTTAGAGCTGGGTGTGAGGATTCAGGCACAGCAAGGGACTCCGTACCACAGTTTCCTTGGTCTGGGGGAAGTAAATGAAATATGGCTGCTTCCCCGCGCCCTGCTGCTGCCACTCGTAGAAGCCATCTGCCAGGACCACGCAGCGCTTACCCTTGAGGAGAGCACCCTGGGGAGAGAAAACAAAAGCAAGCTGTGAAAAGCAGCTTCGGGCAGCCTGTGAGGGAGGATGGGGGCTCCTGGGAGCTCCCAGCCCACTCGCTCCCTCTTGGGGTTCCCCTAAACTGCTCTGCAGGGTGCACAAACACCACCACCAGCACTGTGATAAAAGATGAGCTTCACCAGCAACAACCTTTTCAGTTCTTCTATTTTAATGAAATCCGCCAGCTCTGCAGTACAGGGACTTACCCCCGTGGGCAGCAGGCAAACGGTGACCGGTACTCACTGCTAGGGAAATACTTCAGCTCCGATTTTGCCAACTGTGAGATCTCTTTAAGCTGGACACAAAGACAGCAGCAACTCACCTTGTAGGAAGACTTCTTCAGCATGGTGTCACTGCGGCAGTTGGAGGTATTAAACTGCATTTTGGAGGGGTCATCCTTTTTGAACCAGGAGGGAACCAGGCCCCAGCGCATGTCCATGAGGACCCGCTCAGAGGAGTCAGCATCCTTTTCAGCGAGACAGAGAAAGGCCTCAGGTTACAGCCACATCGCAGGGACCATGAGCATCCCCACAGCTCAAGAGAGGGACTTTGAGGAGCCCTATAGAAACAGGTTCTCCCCCAGCAAAGGAGGAACAGGCTTGTACCTCTACCGAGAGCTGAGCCAGGGCTTGCAGCCCCTCCAGCACCAAATCTGCCTCTGCTCTTTGGTGCGATGCCACTCAGCAGCCATGCTGAAATAGCCACTAATTATAACCTTTTGTGTATTCTTAATGGCTTTCCTGTAAGAACTAATCTTCAGCAGAAAGCACAAGAATATTTTGCAGGAATAAATAACTAAGTGTCTCAGTTAGGCTCGCCCGATGACTCTCTGGAGGAATGCACACATGTTTTCTTCAACGGGAAGTGCCTGGACACACGAGCTCCCCAGCTCTTGAGTAAACGGTCACGTGGGGCTGGTGTTAAGGTCCTCAAAACTTCCCTCCTTACAGCAAGCGTCCCAAAGGGTGTGAGCCTCACCTTCATTTTAATAACGTGATTTCTGCTGACCTGGTTCACTTTCACTCCTTGCGCTTTGCATATCAGCTGCCTTCGGACAATGGAAACGGCTTGCGGCTTTCACTTCTCCCCCAGCTCACTCTCGCTTTCTGCCCGCAGCTGCCAGCCCCGGGTGTGCACAGCTGGGTGAGCAAGGCCCCGGGGGGCATTGCTTCCAAAGAACTGCAGTAGATACGTATATATACGTATACAGACCTACTATAGGTGTGTGTATATAAGGACGCATATGTGCCTCCTTTTGTTAAGTCTTCCAGAGCCTCCCAGAAATGAGAAGCGGCAAAAAGGGGCACCTTACCCCACGCCCATATCCCAACAGCTGAACAGAGATGCACAACTGAGCAGGCATCTGCCTGTGACCTGTATCACGCTCTCAGCCCCATATTCCCCTGCTGCACCAGCCTATCGCCTGCCTCAGAGGGATGTGGGACCCCAAGGCAGGAAAGGAAGGGACGAAGGATGTCCCATAGCATCGCCCAGGGCACTTGGAGGCAGCCCCACCCCACCCCCTGTGCCAGTAAGGGCTGTGGAGCACAGCAGCCCCTTTTGCTGCCCCCCGGCCAGCGGAGGAAGAACAGAAGGAGCCCAGATTGGGGTGTTTCAATTCAGCGCACCCAGCTTCACCCCACTGAGCACGAAAGAGCAGCAACTCACTGGGCATCCTCTTGTGTGGAAACCGAACAAGATGCACAAACGGTTGTACAGGCTGCTCAGGTTGTCTGGAGAAGGTCTGGTGAGGCTTAAATTAGCTGGGATAACGGTCACCACAGGTGTACAGTTCTTTTACAGCTCTTAAGTTGAGATTTTTTTTCTCTACCCTCCCCCTACCAGTGCAACCTGAACACTGTCAGCAGCGTTATGAAATTAAAAAAAGCAGAATAAAACCAGCAGAGCAATTATATGCATTCGGGAAAAAATTCTACCAAGGTTAATCACATCTATACAGATTTTTAGCAGACGATAAAACACGACGCTGGATTCCCCGCCCTCCTTAGGGACATGTAAATACTAACAAGAAGAGACATCTTCGCAATCAGAAAATTCGGTCCCTGCCACGCACGCTGAGCAAAGCGGAGCCGAACAAGCCATTACAACTCAGACTGGGTACCGCACCGCCCCGGGAGGCACAGCCCCCTTCCCGCCGCTCGGCCAGCCTCTGCCGTGAGCCACCGGACGCACACCCGGGTTTTGGGGGGGGCAGCAGCCGCCGCCGCCGCCGCCGCCGCCGCGGGGCACCCGACGCAAGGGGCGCTGCCGGAGCCGGGACGTGGCCCCGCCGCCCTCGTTGGGGTTTGCAAAGCAAGGGGAGGGAGGTACCTGCTGCAGGTGCCGGCGGGAGAGCAGCACCGGGCCGCTGGACTGCGGGCCCTTGTTGTAGCAGGGCCGGTACCTCTCCGCCCGGATCCACTCGGGCTGCCGCCGCTGGCCCCACCGGTCGCGGTAGGCGCAGGCCCGGCGGAGGCTGTCGGCCCCCAGGGAGCAGGCGGTGCGCCCACACATCCCGCCGCCCGCCCGGCTCTGCGCTGGGGCGGGACGGGGACGGCCGAGGGCCCCGCTCCGCTCCGCTCCGCCCCGCCGGGGAGGCGGCCGCGGGAGGAGCGGGGCCGGGGCCGGGGCGGGGCGGAGGCGGGGCCGGCCCCCCGCCGCGGGAACGCCGCTCCCCCCGTGAAAGGGCCACGGCAAGCCACGGCATGGTTTTATCTAAGCGACATGAAAAGGGCAGGGAGCGGCTGTCACCCGGTGTTGTCGCCTCGCCTCAGCATGCTGCCAGCGCGACAGAAGCTGGCGACCTGCTACGAGGCCCTCCGATGCAGGGACAAAGCGCTTTGTCAAATCGGACCTTAAAAACATGGTTATTTTATAGACAGAGCCCCAAATACAGCTGTACTGCAGAGAACACAAAAGCTGCTGTAGTGAACGTGATCCCTATTCTGCTGCCAGAGAAAGAAGCATTGCCCACGGGGACTGGGGGTCAGGACAGTCCTGGAAGAGGCAGTTTATCCGACAGAGGCCATGACCACATCCACTGGGAGCTCCTCTCCACTGCGAGCGGTGACCTGCATCGTCACGGTGTCGGTCAGAACAAGACGAGACCGTACCAGGAGGTCGTGGCCACCCCGGAACACACCTGGAAGGGAGAGTGTGAGGAAGGAGTCAGCCTGTTGCAGGCTGCCCCCCCTCCCAGCCTTAGAAATGAACACTGCTGTGTGGCAAGGGCAGCTTTCCCATGTGCGGTCTGGCAAAGCCCCAGCACTGGGCCAGGAGAGACCCTCGACCAGCACATTTCTAACTCATTATAACGTATCTGAGACTTTTGCTACTGTAAAACTCATGAAAGCAAAGTGTAAGATAAACTCCAGCTGAGAAGAGATCCAGGTACTCCTTCAGTGATGAGCAGTCACTCGTCTAAGAGCTCCAGGACACATCCATTTTGCTGGACAAGGGTGCTGTACTTGCTCCCCCAGGCTCACTCCAAACCAGGATGCCACAGATCAAAGACAGCAGATTCCACCCAGTTGAGCCTAGGGCTGATCCCAACACCCCTCCCATCACAGCACCCTCCCTGATCCCAACATCAGCTGCTCCTCACTTGCAGAGACAGAAACCATGTCAGGGACAAGACTCCAAATCCTAGCCAGGGTGCAGCGGGCTCCATCGGAAACTCCTGCCCTGATTTTCAACAGGCAGCTCTGTGCAACCCCCCAGAAAGCTGCTACTCGAGTGGAGACCTCACCCCACAGCTCACCTGCCAGGTACAGAGTGTGAGAGTTCTTGTTATCTGGCACTTTATCCGATCGCTCACAGGGCTGCATCCCCAGGAACTTCACGATATTACTAACTGCCTCTGTTAAGGAAAAAAATAAAACAGGCTCCATATCACAGGTGTCTTGACAAGGGCACACAAACAGCATCTAAACATGACTCAAGCCCTCCCTGCACATTAGGGTTCATGTTCCTTGTTCAGAGGGACACATAGCATTGGTAGTATTGTCATTTTAGAGGCTGCCAGGGAGGCAAAGGCAACACACAAAAACCCCTCCGCCACATAGCCATTCTGTTATCTGATGCAGCAAAGGTGCAACAGAAGCAGGACGGTGAATGAGTCAGCCAACGGAAATAAGAGTGCAGCTGGCTGCATGCTTACTGTGCAACCCTGACAGCCAGCTTGCCTCTCGGGGGACGGATGCAGAGAGAAGGAGACACCTCACAGGTCTTCAGGAGGCATCTGAAAAGGCCTCAGGGAACATATTTCAAGCCCAAGGCACTGTGTAAGGAAGCACTGAGATGGCTACAGAACATGGACACCCTTCTGAGCCATCAAAAGGACTGCGTTTTCACAGGCTTCTCAGGAACAACAAAAGGAGTCTTTCATACATGATGAAAGAGAAGAGGGCTCACACCACAGGCCTGCCCACCAACTTCATGTCTTCCGCTTTATTGACCTTTTTTTACTGGTCTGGAGTCCTAAGGTCAGAGCATCCCCTGCTTTCACAGAAGGGAAGTGGGAACTTGCAGCTGACCTATGGTCTGCTTGTTAGGGTAAAGTGTGAGAGCAAAGCAAGATGTTCTCTTGCCTCCCACAATCCACAGGGCCCAGAATACTTGTTTGGTTTTTTTGAAACCTGAACTAACTTGTTATCACACCAACTGTAGCTCCACATTTAACAGCTACGGTGAAACTATTTATGAAGGGTTTTGCCCCATTAGCCTTTCTGTGAGATCTAAAGTGAGCCAGACTGCACCTCTGGACTTTGGCTGTTGGAGAGAGAGAAATGTTAAGGGCTCTGCTGGGTTCAGGCACCCCCTTACCTTCAAGGGTTTTAAAAGCAGATAAAGTAAAGGTCTCTTCCTTTTCATACTCATCACCTACTTCATCCCAGGCTGCTCCGAAGTTTGGCTTCAGAACTCGCTGGATGTGATCAGCCACTGTTACCTCCAGGTCTTCAAGCTGGTGGTAGAAGAGGTTCAAATGAAAGATGGTTGTTCATAACTCTGCTCTCTCCAGAGTGAGCTTTAGCCTGGATTCCCTGAGATCAGGTCAGTGCAGGAGACAGCTTTCACTTCAGGCCATGAATACATCACAGCAAGCCCTGCCCCTTCTAGTTTGCTTGGGCAAACACCACTTGGCTGAGCAACTACTTGGCCTGGGAAAGCCACTGGCCATGCCATTTCCAGGGTTTACACAGCAGGTTCCCGTTCTGAGCACAGCCCTTGGCCTGACAGAGATCAAAGCACTGGACAAACGTCCAAAACAGAGGACAAAGACTAAGAAACAGCCACTTGTGCTCACATAGATGCAGCATTTGTTTCCCTGGAATGCACATAAGCTTCTATTTTGCCTTTCTGGACTGTTGTTTTGTAGGCTGGTAAAGTACAGTGAGATACTGCCAGGCATTTGCAATCACGTAACAGTGTGTGCTGGGTTAGCCGAACTACTGCTGTGACTACATCTGTGTAATGCAGCAGTGGGCTCATCCCTCCAGAGCATGTATCGAAGAGCACTCAGCACCAGAGCTGGCTAGATACCAGCCTGCATTAATTTCAGCTACCGTACCGCTGCAGGAAAGCATCTCCTCCTGATTCTGGCTGAAAACATGTGGAAGAGTTTATTTAAGTATCATTCAAATGCCCTGGCAACTAGTGGGAAGCAGAGAGAGGGGTTAACCTTGCACGTTCCTTTGGTAAAACCCCTCCTCGCTCCTTCTGGGAGGATGTTGTGTCCTCAGTGACTCACTGCAGAGCAGTGCCTCTAATCAGATTCACAGCAGTGACAGGCAACACAGACAAAACAGCTTCTGGAGCTAACAGGGCAAGCTGAGGTTGTGGCACAACATCCCTTCCTTTCTGGAGGGTAATCACCACACTCTGAGGCAGTCCCTGTTTCTGACCAGGCATTAAGTTCAGCTTCTTCCTTTGTGGCACAAAAACTGTTCTGGAAACAGCACAGCCTGGAAGCGAGGTGTTTCTGCAGCATCAGTGCTTTCATCAGTCTTGGTTCAGGGGAGGGAAAAGGCCCACCTTCCCCAAAGCAAGAATAAGGATGGCAATCTGCCTGTATCAGGCAAGCCACTAGGCAGTTAACTGTGCCATCATGGAGAGCAACTCATGGAGAACAAAAGATGACCCATGACCCTCTGTCTCCACAAACCTGATTGTGCAACTGCTGGAGCCCATAGGGCACAGCCAGCCAAGCACAGAGGATATGCCATGGCCTCCCACAACATAAGTATCCTGCACAGTCAGTTGTCTGCCTGGAGAGCAACAGTAGGATACTCAGAGACAAAGCAAGCTCCCCAAACCCACATTTGCACCTCGGGACAGACACCACAGAGACAGCAAGAACCCGCTCTTCACATGATGCTGCTCACATCACTGTCAGTGGTCACATAGTTGCTTGCAGGTATCCGAATACAGATCACAAAAGCTCTCAAAATGACTGTAGTTTCCATGATCAGGTACACGCCCAGCTCCTTACCACATACTCATCCTCGTAACCCTCGTCGTCTGTCTCACCCGTGTTCGGATCACAGTCCTTGACAGTGAACTTCATCATGCAGCTGAAGGTACAGGCCACTGGAGGTGGGGGAGGCAAAGGCGAAGCTCACATTACACCAGATCTGCAATGCTCTGCAGCAGAGCGGGGCTGGGAAACCTGCGGCAGCTGGGTTCTCCCCCTCACTGTCAGCAGCACAGGCTTAGCCCATGACCTAGAGAGGGCTCTCCAACAGTTTCTCTCTCTCAAGGACAAGGTATTTATTTATAATATTAAGGCTAGCAAACAGCGATAAAGACAGGCTCATGATGGTTGTACAACACCATAATCCTCAGATCAAGTGCTATTACTTATGAACCTCAGGTTGTGTTGGGAATACTAACTAAACATGTCCCACCAGTGCCCTGTGAAGAGACAACCTCCTTATCTAGAGATTGGTTCACGTGCCTGTGAAATGAAACCACCTTGCACTGCAACAGAGCAGCTGATTAATACCGCTGGGCTGGGAGAGGAAGCGATGGGGAACTTATCCCCAAGAAGATAGGCACTGCTGGGTGAATGGCAGCAACACACATAGGTGAGCAGTCCCAGAACAAAAACCAGGGAGACCAAAGCACAGGCAAGGCCTGGTTCATGTTCTGGACAGTGACAAATGAGAGGATGTTCAGTTCAAGTAGACCTCCCTGAACTTCCAGCAGTTTGTCTGAAATATCCCTTTGCTACTCAGAGCATCTGGGCACTCACAGCGCTTTACAAGTACCAGCCTCCCCACATACTAAACACAAAGAAGAGACAGGCTAAAGGGACAGGCCAGGGTGCATGGGAGACAACTCGGCAGAGAGCTGAATGCTTATCTGCCAGCTCTCATGGCCTGACTCAACAATGCTACAGCACAAGGGAACCAGGAGGGAAGAAGGGAGGCCTGACAGCCCACAAACAGCAAAGAGAAGTCATGCTCAGCGTCACTCAGGGCTACACCCACACACAGGCTATAAATATCTGGCTAGGATGCAAGGTAGAATGTGTGGGGGCGAGCAATACGGTACACTTAATTTGGGGGACTTCAGGGGATGTCAAGAAAACAGAGGACAAACTGTTTACCTGCTGTTGGATCCTCTTCAGACAGTGCCACCAGCGTGTAGCAGGTACCTGGCTGGTTGTACACCAGGGTTTTGGCAGGTACATAGCCAATGACCTCATATCCCTCTGTTGGCTCCATCTGCACTGTGACATTCTCCAGGATCTGATCATTCAGGGTGTTCGTGCAGTCAAACTAAACGGGGAAGGGGAAGCAGCAACAGCTTGAAGCAGCTCACTCTAGATCTAATAGCAGACTCACTTTAGGCAGAGTGGGAGCATGGTATCAATTCATGAACCCCTAGCTGTTTGTGTTTCAACAGCGCACCTTGCTATCAGCTGGCTAGTCACAGGGCTCATGCATTCCAGTTTAGTCACAGAGCAACTGTGACTAAAACCTACTAATTTAAATGCTTTAGGGGAGAAGCTAAAACCCTGCAGGGGACTCCACTGCTCCAGCAAACTTTTTTTTTTTTCTTTTAAAAGGAAACAACACTTAAAATGAAACAGCCTGCTGCCTGCCACCCAGGCAGGAGCACAAATTCAATGAGGGCAGGGATGTGTCAGCTTCGGCCTGTTTCAGTTCACCAGTTAGCATGGAACATTTTCCTCTAAGTGTACTTTGTCCTTTCTCCCTGGATGGTAATTCCCAGGTTAACGCTTTGCTGTATGGAAATGCGACTATTATCTTGCCTATGTCTTCTTACCCAGTGCTACAGGGACACAGCAGATGGGAAGATGACCCGCTGCACAGCTCAAACTAGGGATAGTTTGAGCACGTTTCAGCAAGTCTAAACTTGCTGATTAGACTTTGTTCCGGCTGCAATGACAAGTCACTTAAACTCATACAATTGCATCTGGTGGATGGACAACAGAAACAAAGATCAACCCCTATGAGGACTGTGTAAGCAGTTCTGAGCTTTTAAGGAGCTGGCTAAGGACAAAACACTGCTGCTATCAAGCTAGTGTAGGACTCACTGTGCCTTTAGCTCCCCAAGGCCCAGGCAAAGATGCTGGCACATTAATCCTAACATCTCACATGTAGCAGCAGGGTGGTACAGCCAAGGCTGAGACATACAGAAAAAAGCACCTGTACCACACAGGCTAAAACAAAATATAGGCAATGAATGGCTCTCCCCCACCACAACCCTTTCTTGGGTACCCTTTTCAGCCTCTTAGATATAGTAAGCTTTGCTCTTTTATGCCTGAACTATGTGCTTGGGGACCCTCAGGAATGACCACACCTCCCCATGCCAACTGCTTGGTGAGAATAGCCCCATCTAGTGCTTGTTTGATGTATTTGGACTGTACGTGTAAGCATTGTTCAGCCACAGACACACATGCTTCCTAATTAATTTTTTCTGTGGCTCTGCTGCCATGGATGAGAAACTAAGGACTCCTCACTGCAGTGACATGCTTTGAACACAGATATGCCTTAGCTATTTCTTCCCAGTAGAGCTTTTAACCAGTCAGAAGCTTGTTTTTTCAATACTCTTTCAGCACCACATGCCACAGCTACCCACCTGGAACACCATGTGGCTGACAAACGTGTGCTTGGTGCAACGAACCACATACTCTGTCTCCAGCTCTGTTAAGGCAACAGGCTCTGGGGAAGACTTGAAGAGCGGGCCCAGTCCCCGAAACTCTGGGATCGCCCCCAGTTGCTCTGAAACAGAGAACAAAGAAACCGTTGCTTTTCCCAACCCACAGGAAGGTCTTAGCAGTTTCAACGTTCTCACTTAAGCTGCCAGAAGCTGCTGCAGCAAGGAACTATCCATTAAACACTCATAAACATTCACAAGGGACTTTTAAAGGCAGAGTCATCTTTTGCCCACATCTACTGCAAGATAGAAAGGACTACAGGCACCTCCACCTCCCAGGAGCAAACAGTTCGCCTGAAGTTGGGAGCCCATGTCACTCCCTGCAAGGAGATGGGACAAAGCCAGAGGGTCTAAACAGGCTCAGCAAGAGGTGGCTATATTGGTCTCACACACAGGCATAGGAGAGGCTTTGTATCAGTTTACCTTGGAATATTTCTTGCCGTGTTGCTGCCACCTTCTCTGGCTGTTTGACTACAGCAACAGGGGCATTTTCTGCAAGAGAAAAAGAAAACAAAAACAAAACTGAAAAGATTTGAAGGTGAGGAGTAAGAAGTAACTAAATCAGAAAAACAGATCACTGTCTGGATTTGCCTAAGGAAAGGAAGGGAGCTTACTTCTCATTTTGCTATGGACTAGACACCCATATTTAGCTTCCTAAACACCTTTGGAACTGCAGCAGCTCCAGTGACGATTACCAACTATTACTATTATTAGCAGTTGAACTAAACTGAAACACTAATGTGGGAGCAACCAGATTTGCTGGCCTTAGTCTTTACAGAGATGTAATCCCACAAAATTCAAATAGGATGGAGCTCAGCAATTCCCAGCAGGCCCAATGCAGCCTATTGTCCGAGGGCTGGTGCTGCTAGGGAATTACTTGCAGTCTGGAGCAGCATTCGGGGGACTGTTCCTCACCTGCTCTTTGCTCAATGATAGGAGCTGTTGCCAAAGGAACAGATTTCAAGTCAAAGGGTTTCTCAGAGGGCTCCAGGGTGTACTGATGCAGAGCCCTCTCCAGGCCAGGGATGGACACTGTCAAACCTGGGGACAGAAGGGACAGGTCACTGAAACCAGAGATAATGCCATCTCTTTGTCACTTCTTAAATCAGGAAAGAGGTGCAGACTTGTTTTGAGGACTTCCTGCATTACCATTCAGGATGTAGCCAGCATTGAGGGCTTTCTGCTTCTGCTCCAGGACATTCAGGTAGAAGGTGGCTCTGTCTCTCACTTCGTTGTCATCATCCATCACACACCTGAGAAGAAAGTGGAAAAATTTCTTCAGTGCAAGGCAGCAGAGTACACATGAATGAATCCAGGTGACTAAGCCACCTTATAGGGCCAGAAAAACATGTCATAGGAGACAACCAGTAATCTACTAGTAACTGTATTAGAAAAGCAATCATCCACCACACTTGGCTTCTGTCCACTTTGCAGTGCCGAATGCAGTGGTGATCCCATCACAGGATCCCAGGTACCCACTGCACCTTCTCAAACCCACAGCTAGAAGAGACTAGACATGCATGGGGATGCTAACAAGCTCTCCAAAAAACTAGAAGTTTTCACCCAGGATGTTGAGAAACTCCAAGGTGCAACTCACCTTTTCAGTAACACCAAGATACTGGGTAACATCTCCTCATTCTGAGCTCCAAACTTGGCCAGGGCACTTACAGCACCTGTAGCACAAGTATTGAAAACAGAATTAGAAATCAAAGAATTCACCTGAAGTTTCCTCTGTTTCCTGGCCTTGTTCAAATGCCATGTCAGAGATGCTAGCACTAGTATAAAGCATTACTGTGACTAGAAAGAGGCAGATGCATTACAGCAAAGTGCCTGCAAACCTCCTCTGCCTCGTTTCAGAGTCACTGCATCTCCCTCCCCATTTCTGAGCTGCAAGCCACCTCTTCCATCAATACTACTGCAGGATCTTTGCTGTGTAAAAAGATCTGCTCAGGACTAGAGCAAATCACAATCCTCAAAAGCAGAGACGTTCTAGCAGTATACTGCCTTGAAGATCTGTCATAGGATAGACAGCTTTCCAGGTCTGCCTCTTACCTGCCCGGACTTCTTCATGCTCCAGGACCACCCTGTTGTAGATGAAGCGAATGTATTTGGAGGGGTTGTTGGTTTTGGGCCCTTCCTGCCCCAAGAGGTGGAGGATACGAGTGGCCAGCACAGTAAACTCGCAGTCCTCGATGAATTCACAGAGGTGAGACAGGCCTGTCTCTTTGCTCTCCGAGTTCTCCTCAATGATGCTGATGATGCAGTCCACAATGGCTCGCTTGTATTCAAAGCCACCCTAAGGAGCAAGGGGGAACTGCTCAGCTGGAAATCTCAAATTATTTTAGAGGCTCTGAACTATCCAGACAGGAAAGAATTTCATTTGAAAAGGTCACTCACAGTCAGTGCTTTGAATCTGGGTTTGAAAGGAGAAGGACAATAATGCTGCCCTGACTTCTGACCCTCTTTATGCCCAGAGGGCCAGCTAATATTCTGAATGGTTGCAGTGAAGAAAAAAAAAGTCCTAAAGAAGATAAAACAATCCATCCACCTGAGGGGTTTATATCTCCTTCAAAATCCTCTGCTGCTAGAATTAGTGCATAAAAACAGCCACATGGGAGGAAAAAAACCCGACCCTCTCCCCTTTAGCACCAGAAATCTGAGGATGAATCACAAGAGAAATATATTAAGGATCATATCTGCCACAGCAGGACCCAGCAAATAGCCCCATTAATGTGGGAAGACAGGCAATCAATACCTCCCCAGGCACACCCCATAACCTGCCATGCCATTAATGCTGAGTTACCTTCAGACGTTATTTACTAGTGTCCTCAGTACACACCAGGGAACTAAACTGTGCACTATCCTCTGCCAATTACATGCACAGTGCTGGGCATTTGGGGGATCTTTCTAGAGCTATTTTGGATTTTTAAAAAAAGCTTTAAAACAGAATGGTTTGAACTACAAAACCACATTAAAAATTATACCATCCACCCACAGAAAACCTGGGAAAGGAGAACAGTCCATTTTTCACAGGAGCAAAATTAGATGCTCTGGTTTGTTCCCAAATGAGAGGCTGTAATTGGCAGAAAGTGATGTGAGAGCAAGCAGTGGTGCCAGCTGTGTTGCAGGCATGTTAGCTCATTTAGAAACAGCCTCACCAAACCTCTGTAAAGCTGTCTTTCTGCAATTTATTTCTGACTGAATGCAGAGAATAGTTATAAGGTACTCGTGATCCCTTCACTGCCACAGCACAGAGAACAGAAGTGGTTCCATGTCATCAATAAATAGGTTGTTATTGAATCTTTGTGTACAAGACAAAACTTCTTGGAATTTGCTGTCAAAGTACAAAAGAAAGCTGGTTCAAATGGGAAACACACGATTGCCAACAGACCTGCTGTTGTCAAAATTTGCTTTGAGAGTTAGTAAACCCCCAGAAAAGTCAAAGAATGAAAACCACATTAAAAACATGCCTGGCAGTGTGTGTGTAACTATTGTACGCAGCTGGCCATTTCTGCCAGATAGACTGCAAGCCTTTCAGAGAGAAGTTCTTACTGCACAGCATCATCAGTAAAAGCTTGGCTCTCACAGGGGTCACTGTGCAGTCCTGCAGTTCATGCGCACAAACAAGGAACACAAAGTAGTTGTCCTGCAAACTTACCTCTTCCCGAAGCATAGTGAAGAGAAAGTTCATGAGGACGGCATGTTTGCGAGGGTACTTCTGACAGAGTGCATTGATGGCCTGCACCACTACAACCTGGAGGAAAAGGGGGGAAGTAAAAAAAGATTTTGTCTCACCAGGCAGGAAAAAATAGTTGGATTGTGTCATTTCTGTGCTGGTCCCTAGCCTGGAAACTGCAGTTTTGCCTTTACTTATCCAACAAATACAGTTCCAGGAGGTATAATCCTAAGAATTGGAGGGGATTGATCTTTATGCACTGACCAGCCCTAGGAAAAGCCCACACCCACCAGAAAGAAGAAAAAGAGATTTAATTCTCAAACAGCACCTCCCCAGAAAAGAGCACACGACTTTGGAGCTGGGTGCTGTATGACCGAGGCATGGCTTAGGCTGAAAGCCTCAGATTCTTTCTCTTCCCTGCAAATACTCTGCAGCCCAGCTCCTAGAAGCAGCTCCATGTGGGTTTCAGAGTGCACACACAAACATGGACAAAGACCAAGGGGTTTCTTCAGGAACCTGTGTGTCCCTTCTCCTCCCATTTCCTTACTTTAAACTCATCTGAGATTTCTGACATGAAAGAGGAGATCTGCTTCATGAGCCGGTCAATGCTGCTCTCACTGCCAGTTTTCAGCAGCGTGGTGATGGCCAGGGTGGCTATGCTGCGGTTTGAGTCTGTCACAAGGTTCTCCAGGTCTAGATTACAGGCAGTCACAGCAGATGGGTGCTTCATGGCCACCTAGAGCAGAGAAGGTAGAGTGGAAATCACTCAGTAGATGCAAAAGGCCCAGCTGGCAAGACCCACCAAGTCTCTATTGGCTCCCACTCCTTACTGTAAAAATAAATGAGGGTCATCTCAGAAAAATAACTAATCGAGATTAAAGTAACAAGCTCTTTCTTCCTGCAGAATTGCACCTCTTGCTGGAAGGGAAGCAGTAGTAATAAACACTTTTTTACCATTTTTAACTTTATAATTCTCCTCTATATGTCAAGAAAAGAAAGCTATGAACTCCCAACAAAAATCCAATGAGCCTAGCTGTGAAGAACAGCTTTGTGGGTGGAAGCACAGCAGCTACCAGACACTGCCATTCTGTCTTTCTTTTTGAGAGTTTACAAGATCAAGAGAAAAGCTGGAGAAAAGATTGCCATGGAACAGGCATGAAGCAACATCAAGGTTTGATCCCCATTTTACAAGTTGTTCCTTCACCATGGGAAGCTCAGAGGCAAAGCAGTAACATGCAAGACCAGCAATATTCTTACAGAGACCTGTGAGAGTGATTGCTTTTCTTTTCCTCTCCTTTCTGTAAAGTGTTCTTTGAGGCTTTATTTCACCCAGAAAGCAATGAAACATAAGGCTGCAGTCCAGGGTAGAGGTTATTCACACAAAATCATCGCATAATCTGTCCTCCTTTCTCTTCTGAAGTCTGCACCTCCCTGCACATGAGAAACTATTACAGCTCCCAAGAGGCCAGCTCCTACCTTATTAAGTGTACGGACAGCTGCATATCTCAGTGCTGCTTTTGGGGAGCTGCAGAACAGCTGCAAAACTGCAAGACAGGAAAACCAACAAAGGCAGATGTTTAGGCACTCTATTGTTGTGAAGCATTTCATACCTAAAGCAAGAGCTTCAGTAAAGAGACAGCTGCCAGCACAAAATAACTAGAAGCATGCTTAAGAAGCAACTGCGAATTTACCAGCTTCCTCCCTCCCTCCCTGTTTTGTCCCCTTTGCCACACAACCCTTCTGACAACTAGCTCCTACCCTCCTCCCTCTTCTTCCATGGTGCTGCTATCCTTTGCTCCTCTTGAAAGTCAATTTCATCACCTGTCATCTTTCCCATTAAGTCAATTTGAACTTCTGTTCTCCATTTTTGTGCAAATCCTGTTCCTCTCCCAGGGCTGGCCCATGAAGGGCACCCTTCCTGTGCCTCCCTACCTGCCAACAGTCCCAGCTCAGAAGAATCTCTGGACTGGACTGAGCTGGGAAGGCAGGACCCCAACACCTTGGCTTCTTGCACTGTTACACTCACTTTAAAGCAGGGAGATTTACCAGTTAGAATTCAGCCCTGTTTCACAGGAGAAAAAAAAAAAAGACCCTTCCAGTAACCCACACTTGAACACACCAGGCAAATACCTTTACAGGAGCAAAGCTATTCACACACACCACAGGCCCTCAGCAGCAGCACAAAGCAACAAAGGGTACGGCAGCATTACAAGCCTGAAACTACACAAGGTTCTTGTTTCTTGGGGTAATCAGCAGGTGTCACCACTGCAGGCCCATAATCCCCTCCCCATTGCCAGAAGCATCACATTTACCTGAGACAGCCGGAGCCAGCTCTTTGGCAGTGCAGTTGGGCAGGTTAACAATGGCAGATGCAGCTTCATAGACCACCATCTCGTGCTTGTTTCTTAGGCAGCTCTCAATGAAATCAAACAGGGGGCTATCACGGCTAAGGGACAAAAAAGCACGAGAATGAATGAAGACAAAGGTGCTAACAGAAACGAAGAATCCAGCAGCAGAAATGGGCAGGTCCCATAGTCTGTGGAAAGTTAAAAGCAGCCATAAATCCACTGTCCCCAGATTTTATAGTGGTCATTATACAGTACTTCCAGCACGTTTGGGCTAGAAGTCAGCCTGCCTTCTGAGAAGACAGCCTCCCTTACCCCTCACACACTGAGAGCTTACCATACACACCAAAGTCTTAACCACCTGGAAGCCATAGTGGATTCATGACAGCCAAATAATTACAGAAGTCAGAGAAAATGAAGTAGAATATCTCAATAAAGAACAGCCATGCCAAACAGGCAAGAGAAACAAGAAAGTATTTGATGTGCAAGCACATACACAGACAACACTCACAGAAGCTATCCCATAACAACATGAAACCATCCTGTATTTTCTCTGCTGACTTTTAACCAACAGTAAGAGGGTAGAAGCTGCATGCTGCACTTCAAAGTCAGAAATAATTTCCCTCATGAGATGGCAAGTAAGCCTGCAAGACAAGATGGAAGTAGGACCTGAGGAATTTATTCCAGCATGGCAAACGAGCCCCCTCACCTGCCAGCCTCTTCCTCCAGCAGCTTGCTGGCTACTCGAATCATCATGCAGTAGGCAAATGGTGACTTGAGGCCATGACGTGTGAACTTGCTGAGCATCTTGTTGACTGCCAGGCGGTCATTCTTCCGCACATGGTAGAGCAAGCCCAGAGCATGATACTATGCAGGGAAAGAGACAGTCACAAACCCACAGTGTGTTCTTCCCACTTCTATCCCCTCCATTGCCCAGAAGTGTCTGACTGAGCTCTAGTAGTTTGCTGCACTCCCCACTGCTGCTTGCTATTCCCTGTGTGGGCAGGGGGTTTCCTACCTGCACCATGATATTGTCACTGGAAGCTGCCTCCTGAGCTTCATTTACCCAGCGTTTTACCACATCATAACTGGTCTTGAGCAGGTGCTGGGGGAGAAAGTCACAGACACACCCATGAGAGGAGGGTAGACGAAGCTTTGGGAATCACAGCTCATATTAAGAAGCAGCAAGCTTTCCCCATGATGGTGCTGGCTGCAGCAACTTATAGAAGAGCAGAAGATCAGCATGCAGAGACTTGGCCATGATGGTCATGGCCTCAAGAGGCTGATGTTATCCCACAAAGTCAGCACCAGTCCCTCAGTTCAAAAAGAATGAAACCTTGAAACTCCAAAGATGTCCAAACCCACACAGATAACTGCTTCCCAGCCTGACTGTCCCTCAGGCCCACCTGCAGGGAGTACCTACCAAGGAAGACACCAGAGCAGAGCTGGATACACTTGGCACTTTGTCAACAATCGCCTGCTTCATGTATCGCTCAATGGCCTGCAACATGGTACTCTGCAGGGAGAGGGAAACAACAGCTGGTACAGAAAAGCTGTCAGGAATGTGAAAGGGGAGATGCAACGGCATAAAAAGCAGAGTAAAAGATGGGATGGGGTGAAGTAGGGAAAGGTGAAGGGCCTAGGGCTGCCCCAAGGGAAAAGTGGCACTTACATCAGTGATTTGACAGAGCGCTCTCACAGCAGGACCTCGGTAATTGTCATCCTTCCCAGTCATGTCCTTGGTTAAGCTGGTTGAAAACAGGAAGCTCTCAATACTGCACTCCTGAGCCAGCAGCTCTCAGGCATGTGTACAGTGCACAGAGAGCAGTAGGCAGCCAGGAGCACAGCTGAATGACAAGCAGGCAACTGCAGGTCTTGGGCAAGTCCCATCGGGGTGTGTGAAGGCAGGAGGAAAAGATCAGTACTTGGGTTTCAAGCCCATCAGCAGCTGTATGAGCTCTTGATCACCATGGGAGGCAAGCCCATCGGCAGGCTGTTCAAACTCCTGATCACCACAGGAGGCTGGAGCGCACACACATGCCCCTAAGCCATTCCCCTTCCTTACTGAAGGCTCATTCCTGCCCTTTCTCCAGGATCCTGATGAGTGCGAGACCATCTATGAAGTGATGGGAGTTCATCACATCACAGCACTTGGGAATGGCTTCTGCCTGCTGCATGGCCTTGGCCCTCAGCAGACCCTGTACCCTCACACCGTTGTCTCCTGATATGGCCCCAGCCTTTCAGTGTGATGAGCAGCAATTCAGGAATAACTCACAGAGGGAATTTTGCTCCCCAGTGAAGTTGCATCTGTGCTGCTACAGGAGCAGTAAACCCCTACCTACCTGTAAGCCTTGGGATTTATGCCAGAAATCTTCAAAAAGCTTCAAGGCATTCAGACAGGAAAGTAGGATTTAATGACACAGCCTTTTGCAAAAGGGGAAAAAACAGCAGTGCTGCCATACCACGTAACCAAAATCCAAACACCCATGGGCACAGGATATGGGGACACAGTACATTTCACATACATCACTAGGAGTTCAGTGTCTGTATTTTAATGGCCTCTTTTAAAGGAAAAAATTTCCTCACCAAGGGCATTCCCTATCCTCACCCTGCTTAGGGACTACAGTTATCTCCAAGAGGTTGGACAGGCATTACTGGAGGACATGTGAATATAGCAGTAAGAAAAGTGAAGTGACTGACCTGCTAGTAACAATGATTACATCTTCTGCAATAGAAGACATCTCTTTGATAGTCAGGTAACACATCCTGCGAAGAGTTGGCTGACAAGGAAAGAGGGAAGACAGACATCAACTAAGAGGATCCCAGATAGGAAAGGATCTGAGTTTTCCCTGCTTCTGTGAATTTATTGTGAAGATAAAGAACGTGATACCTTCAGAGAGCCCCAGTGGCTGAGTGTAAAAGATGTACAAAACCCATATTGATTAACGAAACACCTCTTCCTCTTCTAAATGTTAGGATGAAGCTGCAGAGACACCAGATTTAGCTGGATCTACAGTTTTGTCTTTCACTTGTCATTCACACGAACAAGGACAAAAGCTTGAAATCATTAGCTGATGGCATCCTGTTGCTTCAAAAGCAAGAAACCAAGCAATTTATATTCCTGAGTCTGGGGGCTTCTACACTGCTCTCATCATTTTAATGCCTTGAGGTTTGGGGAACAACTAGTGATGGTACTACTGCTGTGGGTAGGTACTAATTCCTGGCCTCCTCCAGGACATACCGCTGTTGACTCTCAGCAGGAAGCAGGATCTTTTTATGCTGGGCACAAAGCACAGTGTATTCTAGCTGATTATATGCTTGATCTGTGCCCAACACAATCTCAAGAGTTAAACAGCAATTCAGAGGGAAGAATCTCTCGTCTCAAGACGATGCTTCAGTCAGGCTGCTACAAGGTCTGGGAAGGGCTAGAAAGCTGATCTCTCTTTCTAAACTTCCATCCTACTCTTCCCAGTCAGATCAGGTAGCTCCAGGCAGGATGGAAAAGCTGATTGTATAAAAAGGCACATCTCAAGGCTGAAAAAGGACAACATTGGCAACTTGTCCCACCAGATAAATATAGCAGAAAACAGGTAGACTTACATCATTGGACTGAAACAGCTTGGTCATAGCAAAGAAGGATTCGGTAGCTTCCATGACACCAAGGTGCTCCCCCTAGAAGATGTTTAGAAAGAAGCAAGGAAGTCCCAGTTACCACAACCAGCTTTGGGCCTGCTGCAGGTGTCTCTGTATAGGTGTCATTTACGCTCCGTTACCTGGTTTATGAGATACAGGATCTTGGTGAGGATGTGAGCACATTTTCGTGGGTTTATGGGAGTCTCGTTAAACACCCGTGCCTGGAAACAAAGCACACACAAGGACACTGACACCAGTGCGCTCTCAGAAACACTGTCCTGTCTGGTCTTGGCAACGGATACAAACAAGTTGTGGGTGAGGTATGGCTTGATTCGTAATGTCTTTGGATCAGATTTCCCCTCAATTCCTGTTAAACATGGTCCCCTTTTAAACAGCTGGTTCTACGGTCTCATCCTGGGATTGCAAGTTCAAGTGCAATTAAGGTTTAAAGGCCAAATCCTCATCACACTTTCACCCACGTAAGTCTGGATCATGTGCTAGTTAAAACACTACTCTCCTGACAGATGTACGCTAGCTCTGCAAGGCTAACAGGAGCCAACACCATTCACAACATTGCAAGCAAAGAGATAATGCTGAAACCACAGGGTCTGGGGACTGAGAATTTTATGTGCTGTTGAGCAGAAAGGCATTTTTTCAGAGCAAAATCATAGACTATTCAATAGCCACTTACACCCTGCTCATTAACTTTGTCATCTACAAGACATTTGGGGTGTCCAAAGCCTATTTTCCAACCTTCCTGTTTTAGGATGAGCTTTCCCAGATAATTGTATTAATTTTATTACTTTTTATAGTTCACAGACTTTAATTTGTTGGAGAGACCATTACAACCTTCTCCCTTCCTCCCTCCAATAATAAAATAAGAACTAACAGGAGCATTGCCCGTTTCTTTCAGAACTAGCAGGGGACTGTAACAAACACCCACCTCCTTGCTGAAGTTCTCCAGTGACCTACTCAAGAGAGGGAGAGACTCTAGTTAGAAAGTGATACACGAAGGAGAGCGATTGAGGATTTACCTCTTGCAAGACTGCACTCTTCTCCAGGTGCTGGAAAGGGTTGGAACCCCCACCTGCAAAATAAAGAGATTAAAAGTCTTTCCATGGATAGTGCTATGAGAAAGCAATGTTCTAACCATACCCATACTTTAAAAACAGACTGAGCATTTTGGAGTAACTTTCTCTTGAACACCAAGCAACCAGAGCTCCCTCTTTTAGGCTATATTAGTTGGATGTCTTCATTGCAGTTCAGGAAGGCAGAGCAGACAGGACATTCTTCAACTTATCACCCGCCCCGCAAAGAAGTAACTAGCCAAGAGCCAAGGTAGACTGATTAGCTGTAAAGTAGCTGCACTCCACTGTTATCCCCACAAACCTATTTCCAGCCCCTGGGCTGCGAGATTGCTGACAGTTCGAGCATCAGTAAGACAGGCCTAGAAACAAAATCTCAGACAAAAAGAGACATCGCTTGCCAGACTGGTGAGTCAGGAGTCCTTTATCCCTCTCTTATAAACCAATCAGGAATCCACCAGTAAAGTATTTTTGGCTCTATCGCTAATTAAGAGAACAAGACAGTGGACTAGAGAGTCTGGACACACAGTATCTTTCATTGTAACTTTAATTGTTCTACTTAATAGAATAAATTATATTAAATAATTAAAACCCTCACCAATTAAGGATGAGATAATCAGAGGGAAAAGCACTATCATTCTGCCTGGTCTCTATTAGCTTGCCTCCTAAGAATTTGTGATCTGCAGCTTTCAAAAGCTGCCAGTTATTGATAAGCAGGTTTTAATTAGTACCTATGTTCAGCCCAGCCCTGGGACAAAATGCAGCCATTTCCAGTGCTGTTCCAATGTTTAGCAAGCCTGATCTGCTTGAAAGCACAGCTGCTGGGCCCAGCTCCGATCTGACCTGGGCCTGAAGCGCCCTATGCTGGCACTGGGAGCCTTTGCAAGAGTAAGTCTTAAACCTAAACACAAACACTTCTGCACCCTGGCTCCTTCCCAGTTCATAAACTGCCCTCCTCTGGCTCAGGGGAAGTTTGCAAATGCAGTAGATGGCCAAACAAAGCACACTTATGCGGGGTTGGGGAGAGAAGAACAAAAACGTCTCTAGTATGACTATGAACCAGCTCTACCATGAGCATGCAAACGTGCTCCAAAGAACCTTCCTAGCAGCACAGTATTTCCCATGACCCAGCACGTCTACAATCCCTAAACCAGCCATCAACAACAGAGCACTGCCTCTTCATCTTTTGTAGCTCTAAGGATCTTGAAATATATTGCACATGAGGTCTTTGACCAAGTATTTTTCCATCGGAAGAGAATCAGACAGAGGAAAGGCAAAGGCTGTGCAGAGTGAAAGCTCCTAGTATTGGATGACTAACAACAATTTGTACTGATTTGCAGAGAAAGAGTCACTGACCGAGCAAGGATCTCAGAATAATGCTATGCCCAAAATTACATCTGAGAGTGCATTTCTGAGAGCCAGTGCAAGCAGCTCATCCAAGGCTACCTAAACCATCCATGAAAAGCAAAGAAACAGAAGCCAATTAAGCAGACACACACGTGTCAACAAAAAGACTCTTCTGTTAGCCTTTACATGGAAAGAATGGGTATAAAAGGCCTGTAAATTCAGGGATGATGCACTCTACATAAGACCAAGAACAACAAGCAGTCACGCTATATACATTTTGGACACATACACAAATCCACAGGAGAAGGGCAGGTGCAGTAAATCTTAAGAATCTTAATTCAAAACAGAAGCAACAGGACGAGAAGTAAAGGCAATAGTGAAGAAAAAACGTTGGGAAGCAGGCGAGCAGGAGTGCCAGAAAGGAGAGCTCTGTGAACTCTCAGTATGAACAAAATTAACAACAGTCAGCATCGTAATACAAGGAAGTACGTCTCCTGCCAGCCTTGGCCACAGGTAACGCAATACCTTGAAGCATGCGGTAGGTGCAAATGAAGAACAGCCTTAAAAATGAAAGCCAAGAGCGGTTCCTCTCCAACAGTTGCCTCACTAAATTCTCTGCTTATCAAGATGTCACTGGATGCTTTGGACAAGGGAAACAAAGGCAAAGCATTTAATGCACATTAAAATAAAAAGCAAGCACAGTCATGCAGAACAATCACTAAGATTTACGCTGAACCAATTAGCTTCAGGATGTACTGATATGTTATGCAGACCAAGCCACATAGAAAGCTTTGTAGAAAGATGAGAAAGATACCATAAGGCACAACCATGAAAGTAAACACTGTCATATCCAGCCTCGATTCCACCTGAATTACACACCACATAAAATATCAACCTCTTCCTTACTACTTGGGCCTAAAGTTTTGAGAGGTCCAGCAACCACTCTGTGTTTCTTCGGTGCGCTCAGCCTTTCAGACCCACTGAAGCTGGCACCAATCTTGTTGGAAGACCAGACCATGCGTGTTGGAAAAACAGTACTAAAAACTACAAACTGGATTCTACCCTGCTTTAGCACCTGGCTTGAGAGTTGGACCATGGTGAACAGGGCTAATATGCTCAATATTCACTCTCAGCCTCTACACCTGCAGCAGATAACATCGGTGCGCTGTGCCAATGCAACAGGTTTAGCCTCTGGTTGCAGCAGTGAGAGAAGGATGACAGCAGACTGCTCCAGTGCTTCCACGGCGCTTCTCACTGTACTCTTGTGCACACCAGCCAGCCCCCCCTGCAACACTAGTACCAAGTCTCCCCCCAGAGCTCCCCAGGGGTCCCCCCCTCACAACTCCCCCCCCCCCCGCTTACCCACAGGAAGGGGGGATCTCCCTTCACAGCTCCCCCTCCCTTACCCACAGGAGGGGGGGATCTCCCCTCACAGCTCCCCCTCCCTTACCCACAGGAGGGGGGAGCCTCCCGACAGGGCGCCCCCGGCCTCCCCTTACAGACCGGCTCGCCCCGCCTCCCCTCACCCGACTCCTCGTCCTTCTTGTCGAACTTCTTCAGCATGGTGCTGCCAAACGGCCCCGCGGCGAAGCCTTTCCCGCCCCGTAGCAGTCCCAGTCGCAGTCCCAGTCCCGGTCCCGGTCCCGGTCCCAGTGCCAGTGACACCGCCCGCCCCTTCCTGCTCCCGGCCCCTTCCTGCCAGCCTGTCACCGCCGTCGCCGCCCGCCACACTGCGCAGGCGCGGCCCCGCCCCCCGACGTGGCTCCTGGCGGCGGCCCGAGCCGCGGGCGGGGCGCGGAGGTGTGGCGTGGAGCGGTGACTGACCGGAGGGGAGGGCGGGGACCGACCGGGAAGGGTGCGGTCTGATTGGCGGAGGGGACGGGGCGGGGCTAGGAGGGGGTCTGGGGCTGGGGTGGGCACTGGGGTTGGGGCAGTAGTGGCACTGTTGGCACGGGGGTACGAGGCAGGAACCCGACCTGGGGAACAGTGAGGGTGGGGAGGGCAATGGGCCTGGAGACACTGGCACCAGGGGACACACTGAAGAAGACACAGCATGGGGGGGAGACACACCGGGCCTGGGAGGAGGCACTGGGAGCACTGGAGTGACACTGGGCAGTGGGACACCCTGGGTACGGCAGGGAAAGGGCAGAGTGAGGCACCAGGAAGCCCGGGGGACACGGGGGCCAGAGCAGGGGGGCACACTGGGCTTAAGGAGGGGAGATGGGGGGGATGGGGCAAGATATAGGAAGGAGGATATGGTAGCAGGAGCTCAGTGCCCCTGGGACAAGGGGGCAGAACCCCCTCCTGGGGACAGGCGTTTATCACCTGGACGGCCTGCCCTGGAACTTCCCTGCAGTGACACACCGGCACTGGCATCGGCAGCTCCTTCTGTGCCCCGTGTCCCTGCTGCCACCCCCAACCCATTCTGCACCCTGCACCTGCAAAGCCCTGGACCCAGCCTTGCAGCACCCGCCTACTGTGGTGGGATGTCCCCGGGGTCCGGTGCCACCCAAGCAACTCCTGAGCTCTGGGGCAGGCAGGGAAGGCAAAGGACATAATAGCCACCCTGCCACCTCACCACAACCCACCCGTCTGCTGGAACATCCCTTTGCCAGCTACCGAAATATGTTCCTTCAGCAGGGCATGGAGTCACCCCAGTTTCTCCCACCCCATTCCCAAAGCCAATGTGTGCTCCAGGGCAAAGGGGCTGCACTCACCCTGCAGCAGGTACTCCTCGAAGAGCATGGCTGTGTCCCCCACCAGCTCCAGCAGCCCCCCCAGCAGGCGTCCCCCGGCCTCTGCCTCCCTCGCACCACCCTGTACTTTGCACAGGGCGTCTGCACTCTGCTCTGCACCACTCTTATCTCCCAGCCTCGCCGAAGACGGTGGCTCCAGCAATGCAATGCAACGTCCCTGTTGGCCCAGAGCTGCTGCAGCCACCCTGGGCTGGGGTCTGGCGCTGCTGCTGGTGCAAGGGGTGACAGTCCTTGTTTGGGGCTTAATGAACTTCAGTCCCCAGCCTGGGACATGCCCCCACAGCAGATCCGGGGAGAGGTAACACAAAATGAGTGTGGATAGGGGTGCAAAACCAGTATAAACCACGACAAGTTGTGTTCAATGCTACCTTTTATTGTGCACGCTTGCCACCACTGGCTTCCAGGTTCAGCCAAGCTTTGGGGATGATTTTTGTGTGCCACAGCCACCCAGAGAGAGGTAGCACATAGGAAAAGTTGCCTGGCTGGATGCAGCCCCTTTGGAGACATCCCAGTGGTGGGTGAGTGAAGAGAAAAGCAGTGCACAGAAATCCCTGTGATGCCCAGGGCTGGGACCTGTCCATGCTCCAGGGCTGGCCCTGGCAAAGGCAAACCCAGCTGTAGCTCCTCTGGTGGTGCTGAGGTGACAGTTATTAAACCAAATCTTTCTGTGTCTGCTGCTTGTGCCATGGGCATCAGGACTGCAGGGATGAGGTGCCATGTCCGTGATCCCCCGCGGTCACACTGATGCCACTCTGCGCTCCCCTCTGCCAATGCCCCCATCAGCCCCACTGCCCTCTCCAGCCCTGGCCAGGGAGGTTCATTTTCTGCGCCCAAGGCGGGCCATCAGCTCGGTGTTGGCAGCCGCCTTAGCCTGCAGGTCCTTCTCTCTGGCCAGGTCAAGTAGGATTTTCAGTACGTGGGTGGGGACATCAAGTGACAGGGACACCTTTCGTGCCTTTTTCTCCAGAGCAGGTCTCTTGGTGGCTGGGAGCACTGGCCAGGGCAATGCTTTTCTTGCTGGCCCTCGTATCAGCGATGGACTGAGTTTGTCCGGATGAGACCCTTCCCCAGACCCATGGTTGCTCCTCCACATTTTGGGGAGACCTGGCTGCATCTCAGCATTGGTAGTTTCCTGCCTTGTCTGCTTGCCTCCATCCCCGGCTTGGGGGTCTGGCAGGACTTGCTCACGGTTCAGCCCCTTCCACGCTCTCACCGGCATCCCAAGGATCACCAGGAAGGTGAGCAGCATCCTGCAGCACAGCATGGCCGAGAGCGCCTGTGAGGAGCACACAGCTGGTGCTAAGCATCAACCCCCCCAGCATGTTGCCACGGCCCACAGGCAGGGCTCATCCCCACCAGGGTGCCACACACAGACCCCACCGTTCCCAGAGCCAGCTGTCCATGCCCAGCACATGGGGGATCACCTCCCTTTTGGGGAGCCTTCAGTTTTCCACCCTGATTTTAACCTTTTTACATGGAGGGGGAGTTTTGTGGAGGCTGAAGGTGACATGGGAGGCAGATCAGTCAGGCGTCCCCATCCTTTCCCACAGGCCCTGGCCAGATGCTGGCTGTCCCCTCCACTTCACACCCTCCAGCCCTTTGCCACCCAGGGGAAGGGACATTCCCAGCTGGAGGGTGGCAGCGTGGGGACTGTGGCCACTCCCCAGCCCAGACCTGCCCTTTGACTGGGGAAGTGTGACATGCCCAGGGTTTCAGGATCAGGCGGGCTGTGGGGCTTTCCTCCTCCCACGTCTTCCCTGGCAGATGCTGCCAGACCCCATGGGGCTGCTGAGCTCTCTGGGACAAAAGCCACCCTACTGGGAGGGTCACAAGCCACTTGGTCTAAAATACACAGCAGGTCAGTGGCAGTAGGGTGACAAGGGCACAAGTCCAGCCACATGCACTGACCTGTGCCAAGTCTCAGCATTTTCCTACAGTCTGGCCCCTGCCCTGGTGCCAGGGAGGGCCCCAGGGGATGCAGGGTGCTGTGGGGTGGGAGTACAGGGGCACCACCACACAAATCCTGCTGTACAGCCACCTCTCCTCTAAATCAATTGCCCAGCGGGGTTTGTCCAGCTAGAAGGAGGGCAGTAAAAGGCATCCAGCTTCCTGCAACCCATCTCTGGGGTGAAACCTTTTGGAAAGTACCAGACCGGGCAGCCAGAGGTAGTTTAACAAGCTGGGAAGAGAGTAATGAAAAGCATCCAACCCCCTGCAACCCATTTCCCAGCTAACTCCCCCTAAGAAAGCATCACCGAAGAGCGCAGCCTCACCATTTCCAGCAGGTCCTTGTTCCCCTGATGTTCAGGCAACACTCCTGGAGTGCAGGGATTGCAAGCTGGGGGTTTGTCCTGCGCCCCACTGAGCCCTGGCTCTTATCCTGCCCCCAGCTCCACCTCCACCCCATGGAGGGGGTGACAGTGACACACAGTGGGGGGACACACACAATGTTATTAATACATTTTGCCTAATAGCAGATGAAATCATCCCAGGCTGTGGGTGGGTGTTTGCCCCCTCAGCTCCATCCACTGTGTTTGGAGGGGATTCCGGGAACCCAGGGCAGCTCAGGCATAATTATTTCATATCTGACTCTCAAGATGGTTTTTATCCATCTAATTGAGCCTTCCTGCTCCTGTCAGCCTTCGTTAATCACTTCAGGAAGGGAAAAATGCACATGCATATCACTGCTGGCCGGCATCCGTGGCACTGACAGTGAGTGCCAGCCTCCCTGGCATTGTGCCGCACAAGGCTCCCGATCATCTCCTGGTGCCAGTTTGGCACTGCTGTCCTGATGGATTCCCTGGCCCTGGCCAGCTGGGAGACATTGCTGGAGACACGTCACCTCCCTGCTGTGCCAACCCCAGATCACTGCTTGAGCCACTGGTTTGCCGCCAGCTGCACCAGTCCAACTGGGACACCACAGTTTTGCAGCTTACCTTCACCCAGTCCGAATGGGATGGCACTGGTTTCCATCCCACCTGCACCAGTCCAGCCTGGCTCAGCGTCTCCACCAGCTGCCTGCAGTGGGGAGTAGCCTATAGGCGTTGCTGTGGGGTGAGCCCCATGCAGAAGGGTTTTGCCCCAGAGTTCCCCACTTAGTGGCTGTGGAAGCACCCGGGGCTCTCAGGCTGGGCAGGCACCTGCATGAGATGAGTTGGTGGGTGCTCAGCCCAGAGGGCTAGCCAGGGCGAGGAGCCAGGGCACTGGGGACTGGGGCTTAGACTGCTGGGGGTCTCACCCACCCCTGCAGTCACAGGGTGACCCCATCCTGTACCAGCTGCCTCACAGCCTCCCTGGCAGGGTCAGGGAGAGAAAATAATGCTGGCTCTGTTCCTCCTCCTGGGGACAGCCAGGAACTTGCCCCCCGGCTTGTCAGAGCAGCCAAAATTAGCAGCTGGTGGTGATTCACCCAGTGCATCATGCAGCACCACAACCTCACGTGCTGACATGTCATGGCCTGGCCAGGGGGTCACGGCCTGGCTTGCGTCAGCCAGGCACGTGCCAGGCATGTTGATGGGGCACTGGGCTCCCTGGCAGGGTGAAGACCCCCAGCCAGTGCTGCCAGCAAGGAGCAGCTGGGAAGGGCATCCCAGCTGCAATGGGCAGAGGACACATGTGGCTCAAGAACCGGCCCCAAACCCCACGGGCATCTCCAGTGGCGCACCAAGAAGCATGGCATCTCCCTGTGAGTGCAGCTTTTAATAGCACAGCACACACACCCCCCCCGCATTGGTACACATATACATTCGCTGTATACAGATATACCCAGAGAGCAGCGGTACATACGGGCGCTACAAAGCCCGCCCAGCAGCCCACAGCCCCCTGCAAACCCCGGGAGCCCACATTGCTTTCATGAAGCCTTTGAGAGCAAGCGAGGTGAGCAGGAACCTCCTCTAACATAGCACCATCCTCAGGGTTTCCCCAACAGGCCGGGGAGTGGAGACAAGCACCCCCTGGATTAAAGACAGACATGCTGTTGGCAGGCGTGTGAGCCTCCAGCCCCCCACAGGTCTTTGCCAAACCATTGCAGCTGCAAAAGTGGAACTGAGTCCTGTTTGAGGCTGAGGTGAAATTTATTGAGATGGAGCTGGTTGCAGGGTGGGTGTTGAGGGATGCCATGCAGGAAGGCACCACCTAGCCCAGGGATGCAGGCAGCCTCCCCTGGCAGAGAGCAGGGAGTTGAGGGGGGATTTGGGAGACTCATGGGAGGGGCAGGGAAGGAGATTAAAGTGTTAGATGAGGGGAGCCCAACCACACCAAGTCCCAGCTCTGCTCCTGGGGGAGGGGACACGGGGCCAAGCACCATGCCATCAGCAGCAAATAAGTTAAAAATCAAACTGGCAACAGCCCAGAAAACTTGTGGGTGGGAAAGGGGGTTAAGAGCCTTGCAGGGGGGATGGTTTCCCATTTGATACAAATTTCACCTTAACAGGTAGTAGAAGTAATATGAAAGGAAAAACCTGTGAGCAGCAATAAGACACGTTAGAAATAGCACCAAGTTCCTGCTAGAGGCTGGTGGACATGCCGCCCCTGCCACCATGGGCAGCCCAGCCCTGGCTGGGGCGGCAGCTGGGCCCCACCACCAGGCAGCCCTGTCTGCCAAGCCATTGCCCATGCCTATGCCTTCAGATGCTCTCCCACCTTGTCACTGGCAATGCTGCGGGCACCTGCAGAGAGAAGTGAGAAGGTGTCAAAGCCGAGGTGGGGACCAGCATCATTCCCTGGCCCAGCATCAGCCCAGCCCACAGCACCTGGTAGGGATGCTGTCAGACACGCCGGTGCCAGTGGCCAGGCCCATGCCATGCCTACCTGCCCCTGGGTGCTGCCCGCAGTGCAGCTCGCACTCCTCCTTGCTGTTGAAGCGGTTGCGGTTGCCCCGGCAGCCGCTGTAGATGAAGGGCCGGCACTCGGAGACTCTTTGGTTATAGTACCACCGTAGCGTGTAGCGCTGGCAGTCCCCCTCATCCAGCAACAGGCTGCAGGGCTTGGCTGCAGGCGGCAAACAGCAATAGTGAGGGCAGGCAGGAGCTGGCAGCCCAACAGCAGTGGAGGCAGCTGGACCCACTTGGCAGAGGAAGAAAAACCCCAGGAGGGGAAGGCAGGGAATGGTTCCTGGATGAGTGCAGCAGGGTTTGGCTAGAGGGGACATCATCATGCCCTGCCCAAGTGCTGGGAGTGAGGGCAGGAGACGCTGCTCTGTGCAAGCCCTCTCCCAGAGGCAGCTCCCAGCAAAGGCTGGAGATAGAGCTGGGAGGAAGGTGGCATAGGGACACGATGGCCAAAGCATCCTTGGAAGTGTACTGGAAGGACCCTCTGCATGCTGCTGCTGCTACCAGGGCTTCCCTGCTCTCCTGGGGACTTTAGGTCCCACCAGCCCAGCAAACTACCTTTCACTGCTGGGTGACAGCTTCATTGAGGGGGGTGGAGCACAAGGTCTGAACAGCGTGTGCGGCACAGTGCTGCGATGGGAAACGCACACCCTGCCTGGGTGCCAGCAAGAGGGCTGCAAATTCCAAATTCCCCCAGCCAGAGGGCATGGGGATCTGCTGCAAGGCAGGATGTGGAGGCATCACCCCAGCAAAGCCTGGGCAGTCCCATGGTCACCCCCAGTGGCTTCACCCTTGGTGCCAGGCAGGTGCAGGGAAGCTCACCGCTCATCACGGGCTGCTCCAAGCTGTCCATCTCTGGGACCTCGTCGTAGTCCTCCTCCTCCCCATACAGGCTCTCATACTCAAGGTCGTCAGTGTCAAGCATGATCTGTGTATCCTGCCCTGGGAGACAGCGCTGGGCATGAGCCTTCACCTCCTGCTCCATCCTGCTCCCCCAGCCACAGCCCTGGCGCTGCACACGCCTGCATGCGCACAGCACACACCTGTGCATGCCTGCACACACATACACGCATGCACACACACTCCTTGCTGCCCTCTATTTTCCCTGCTCTTTAATTAAAGCCCCCTAGGACTGGCAGCATTGCCACTGAGATTATCCCTCAGTGCCTATGAGCAGAAGGCAGGGACATGACTGGTCACACACATGGAGCAGGGTAAAAAGGGGGATGGGAACTAAAAGCACAGGGATGACACTCACTCTCCTCTTCCTCAGCGTGTGACAACTTGAGCACAGGGACTGGGTGAGCGCTGCCAGCTGGGAATGGCTGGGTGGGGAATCGCCCTGCAAGGGGGAAGGACACCATGCAGGCATCAGGATGGATGTGGGGGCATCCAAGGGCACTTCCCCCCTGGCTCCCAGGGGGAAAACACCCCTTGCACGTGCAGAGAAGCCCAGCGCTGCCCCAGCACTGCTGCAACATGCCAGGGTACACAGCCTGGAATGGGGTGCCTGAGGACACCTCCTCTCTGCACCGCAGACCAGGGCTGCCAGGAATTTCCGGCAGAAGGACAGGCAGGAGAAGCTGCTGCCCAGTGAGACAGCGCCTGCTGGGAGCCCAGTAGGATTGGGATGACTATGGGCACGGGGAGGCACATGTGCCCTTGGGGCCAGATCTTGTAGGTCCTCTGAGCTCTCCATCACCTCTTTGGCCGTGCTCCCTCTCCTGGCGGATGCTTCTTCCTCCTCCCTGGGCAGTGTGGAGGCTGCTCCTGGCCTGAGTCCCCCAGCCTCCTTGGAAAGAAAGCACCCCACCTCATCCCAGCCCACCCCTTGCCCCCCCATTCCTCCAACCTAATCCTGCAGCCCACCCTCCTATCCAGCAGTCCTGGCCCCTGCAAGCCCACCTGCCCCAGCTCTAGCACCCAAGCATGGATGGGGCGCAGTCACCATGGTCCCTTCTCAATCGGACACACCCTGGCAGTGCCCAGACCCCATTGGCACTATCCCGAACTGGCTGCCCCAGGAATCCCTGCTGCACCATCACTTCTGCCCTGCATCATCACTTCTCCCTGTGCACAGTCCTGTACTGATGCTGGGCCCAACTGAGGGGGTCCTGGAGGGTCCCAGCTGCCTCCAGAGCACCCAAAACTGGCAGCACACCTGGGTGCCGGGACCCCTTCGGTGCCACACACATAGGGCAGGGGGCTAGGAAGGGAGAGTCACAACCTGAGTGCTCACGTGAATCCAGGTGCTGTGGGAAGTGGCCACCGCAGGCTATGGGAGAGATGGGGCGTGGGGTCAGGGGCAGTGGGGGCCAGACCCCTGACCCCAGGGCAGTGGTGGGGGATGCTCACCACAGTGCTGGTTCATCTCCTGCCTGACGAAGGCACGGATCTCCTCCTCCTGCCGGGCACATGGAGGAGCAAAGGACCCACATCGCAATGGGGGATGGTGCAGTTAGAGAGGAGGAAAAACCCTTTCTCCAGGCCCCAGCAGAGCTCGGTGGTGGGGGAAGCCTCTCCATCAGTGGCAGCAGGACAGATCTGGCACCCCTTCCCACCCCAGTGACCTGAGCACTGCGAGCCTATACCAGTTCCCTTCTGGCTCCTTACCGTCATGCCTGGCTCCCCCTTCTCCCCACGGAGCCCCTGGATGCCGGGACTGCCCTAGGGACAAGCAGAAGCAAGGTGGGAGGCTGGCCCTGGCTGGGACTCACCCAGGCAGGGCCAGGGACCCGCTCACCCACCTGCTCTCCTCTCTCACCAGGGATACCAGGTACGCCACGGGCCCCCTGTACTGACTGTCCAGGGGGGCCTCTCTCCCCCTGCAAAGGACAAATGCTCGTGATCTGGCTAGTGGCTCTGGAGCCTCTCTGCTCCCTCCAGCACCATGAATGTGCTGCTTTTCCTGACAGAGCTGGGAGAGGGCTCCTGATGCCACCAATCCCTTGCCCACTCCAGGGACAGGGTCCTCCACTACTCACGCCACCCAGAGTGGGACTGACCACCAGTGGTGGGGACTCACCTTCTGGCCCTGTATGCCCTCGGGACCTCGTGCGCCAACGTTTCCTGGAGGTCCGGGGGGGCCAGGAGCACCGTCACTACCCCGGGGACCAGGGCCACCGATAATGCCTGGGGCACCCTGTGGGACAGCAGAGGGTGAGGCCAGGGGTGTCGGAACCCCCCAGCCCCAGATCAGGTGCCATGGGCATCTTCCAACCCTGCAGGTGAGCATCCCCAAAGCACTGGCACCAGAGCCTTCTTGTAAAGAATGGGGATTTATTGTCATGTATAGTTTAGTGACATAATTTAGAGCAGCACCAGATGGCTCTTCTGGGAGCATCAGGCTATGATGAGCTTCTGATCAAGGCCAGCTCCTGGTAAATGCAATGTGGTGCAAGGCATACTGTCCCTTCCAGCCCACTCACCCGGTCTCCTTTCTCCCCCTGGTCTCCTTTGGCTCCCTGCTGCCCATCGAATCCCCGGTCACCCTGTGAAGAGGAAGGAACGGGCAGCGGGGTCAGGCAGACAGGGACAGGCAGACAGGGAGTTGAAGTGCCAGCACAGCTTTTCCCAGCACCACCCTGACCTACCTTGGGTCCCATGAGCCCCTCCTTCCCAGGGGTGCCTGGTGGCCCCGACAGACCCAGCTCTCCCTGGGGGACAAAGCAGATGTCTGTCAGCCACCAGCTGCGCATTCCTGTTCCACCTTGGCGTCAGCAGAGTGCTTACCGGCTCGCCTTTCCTCCCTGGCAGCCCTGAGCGCCCTGGGATCCCCGGCTCTCCCTACAGCAGGCAGGAGAGAGGCAGGGCAGTCAGTCCTGTGCCCCTCAGTGCACACCCCAGAGCTGCAGGCAGAGGAGGGAACCCCGTGCCCCTGCTGCAGGGCTGAGGTCTGGCCTCGGCCACCTCCCTGCTCCCCCCAGCTGGCAGAGGTGATCCAAAGGGCAACATCCAGGCCTCTGTGGCACCCCATGGGCACCCACTCACCTTCTCACCCTTGTCCCCATCAATGCCACAGGCACCTTTCATGCCCCGGTCACCCTGCAAGGATGAGGAGGGGAGTCAGAGCCACACTGAGCTGGCACGGGTCCTGGCCGGGAGAACACCAGCGGGCAGAGGGACTAACCCACCTTGGGACCGCGCATGCCATAGGGTCCCATGTCTCCCTTCTCTCCCCGGGCTCCAGGGATCCCATCGCGGCCAGGCTGGCCCTGCAAAAGAGCATACAGAGTGATGGGGGTCCACTCCTGCCCCGCAGTGGGGTGGCAGCAGCACTAAGATGTGGCTTCTCACCGGCTCGCCAGGCTCTCCCAACGCTCCAACCTCTCCCTGGGGAAGGCAGAAGCATCAGTCAGGGCAGGTGAGGGGGACAGTGCCTCCAGCACTCCCAGCAGTGGAAGATGCTCAGCTCCTTACCTTCTGCCCACCAGGGCCACGTGCCCCAGGGAAGCCTGTGGAGCCCTTCTCGCCTTGCTCGCCCCTCGCCCCCTGCAAGCAGAAACCCAGATTGACACAGGGCAGGAGGGAGAGCTCTGGCCACTACACAGCCACAGCAAAGCCATGGTGACCTCTGAGGCTGGCTCTGGCAGATCCCCTGGCTGGGGTGCCAAGCACCATGCCAGGATGCCCACAAGCACCAGCATATGGGGCACAGGGATGCCATCATGCCTTGGTCCCTCTATCCATTGCCTATGGTGCCCAACCCAGCAGCCCCCAGCCACACACAAGTGCCTCCAGCCCTGTACCTTCTCTCCAGGCATGCCTTGCTCCCCCTTGTCCCCCTTGTCCCCTTCTGTGCCCTTCAGGCCACGCTCTCCCTGCAAAGAAAGAAACACAGGGATCAGGGAATGGGTAGACACTCAGACACATGGCAGGGTGGGGAGGACAGACCCCACCTGGGGCAGGGACATGGGGGTCTGTAGAGTGGCTGAAGGAGAAGGGACAGTGTGCTCTGCAAGGGAGGGTCTCCTGGAAGCAAGAAACCCCCCAGCTCTTCTGGCAGGCAGAGGTGTGTGGGGGCTATCCTGTGCCATTCAGGAGAGGGGGTGAAGGATCAAACCCGTAGGGCTGGAGCTGCCATGTGCCAGGAGGAGGGCAGGTGGGGTCTTTGGAAGAGGGATGCACAGGAGGGCCCCTGCTCATCAGGACAAGAGGGACAAAGCAAAAGGGGACAGCGAGGATGGGGACAGCAAGGATGGGGACATGGGGACAGCTCTTACCGGCTCCCCCTTGCTGCCCCGCACTCCAGCAGGCCCCTCCACCACAACAGTATCACCCTGGACACCCAAAGAAGAGAGACAGGGGTGAGTGGGCAGACTAGCACTGCTGACCTCCCACCCACTGCCCCTCACCTTGGGGACTCACCTTGTCTCCTTTGAGCCCTGGGGCCCCAACGTCTCCCTGTGAGGAAGACAAGATGGTGACATGGTGCCAGGATGCACGGTGGGAAGCGGGCAGCAGCTCCCTGGTGACCACAAACCCTGGGTGTTCGCCCTGCCTGGCTCCCCAGCCCCCAGAGTCCCTTACCTTGTCCCCACGCTCTCCCCGGTTCCCAGGCAAGCCCTGCGGGAGAGAGGGGAGAGAGGGGAGAGGATAGGGATGGTCAGGGAGGGACCTGGACAGGGGTACAGCTGGGGAGTGGGGTATTTACCGCTGGCCCGCGATCCCCTTCTGGCCCTGGTCGCCCATCTTCACCCTGCAAGAAGAAAGGGTTGTGAGAAGGGGGTCTGGGATAAGGGCACCCCTAGCATCACCCTACCCCAGAGACAGGCATGGCGCTGGCTCACCATCCCCTTAGGGATGGCACCATGGGATTTCCCATCCCCAGAGGTGGAGACATGGTGGACTGTGGTGGGGACACAGAGGGCCCATGACATTACTTACCCGTGGCCCTGGGTCTCCACGCTCACCTCTGGCTCCTGGCAGCCCAGCCCCTGGAGCACCCTGCCAGGGGGAAGGCAAGAGCTCATTCCTGTCCTTGCTGCCCACCATTCCTCCCAGCCATGTCATGTCCCCCACCATGCCACAGGACACCCCACAGTCCCTGCCACCTCCCCAGATGCCTGGCAAAAAGCAGGCTCCCATGTGCCACCATCCAGAGTGGGCTCAGTATCCCCTGGAGGGTGGCTGCAGCAGCGACACCCCATGAGAGGAGCAGATCCCCACCCCTCATGCTTTAGGGCTGCCCCCCATCCTACCTTGTCACCCTTCAGGCCAGATGCCCCTTGTATGCCCTAAAAGAAAGGAGAGCGGTCAGCAAGCTATGGGAGAAGGCGATCCCAGGTGCCCTGTGAAGCATCCCTGGGTGGGAGCCACAGCGGATCTTGCCCCTGCACTGGAGCCCCCAGCAACCCCCAGCCCCAGGAGCTGGGAAGGTGCAGGATGGGTCCCCATCATCCTGCCCAAGATGGGGGAGAGCCAGGGTAGAGCCTGCACCCCCAAAAATGCTGTAGCACTGGAGCTCCATACTCACGGCTGGCCCTGGGGGCCCCATGGGTCCTGGTGGTCCAGGGGTGCCATCTCTCCCAGGAAAGCCGATCAAACCCTAGCAGAAAAACACCAGTGAGTGGGCAGGGACTGTGGCTGGGAGGCAATGGGGTTTGCAGGTACCCCACTGACACTGCCCAGGGGTCCACGGTCACTGGGACCAGTGAGGAGAGGTGCTGGCTGTAGCCTTTACCCTCTCTCCTGGGGGGCCTGGTGGGCCAGGCTGCCCATTGTCCCCTCTCAGGCCTGGCTGTCCCGGCGTCCCAGCGATGCCTGCCACACCTGGGGGTCCTGGTAGTCCTGGCAAGCCGATGTCACCCTGGAGCAGGGAAGAAAAGGATAGGGCTCATGAACACAGACCCTCAGGAGCATGCTTCTCCCTTGGCCAGCCAAGCCAGAACAGCACCCAGGCATTGGGGATGTGGTGAGAGCCAGGGTGACATGGGGACAGGGGTTACCTTCAAGCCCAGAGGCCCGTCCTGTCCTGGCGGCCCCTGCACACCGACACCTGGTGATCCCTGCATGGTGGCAGACAGCGCATGGCACAGTGCCCCTTGCTGGCAGGCGCAGGCGTGCCAGTGGCACCGCGACACCTGGAGTGGCCCCTGGGAGCAGGGGACACATACCTTCTCCCCTTTGGCTCCGGTGGACCCCTTGGCTCCCTGTAAAGACACCAAGCCACTAGGAAGGTCTGGGCAGTAGGTGACAAGGGTGCAGGTTGCCCCCCACCTCTGATGGCATCCATGCCCCAGCCACCCATGTGCCTCCTACTCACGTCTTCCCCAGGATCCCCTGGCTCCCCGAATCTTCCTGGCTCTCCCTGTCAGGGGGAAACAAGTAAAAAGCAGGGGTGTGTGATGATGTACTGGGGAAGCAGCTGCAGCTGGATCCCTGCACTGTGGCCAGGCAGCCAGGGAGCCCAAGGCCCCCCACGGCCCCCTCCCTGCCACCCCTCGGGGTGGCACTCACCTTCTCGCCCTTGGGGCCCGGCAAGCCTCGGTCACCCTTGGAGCCCTGCCAGGGGGAGAGCAGTGTTAGGGGAGGGGGAGGCCTCAGAGCTGGCTCACCCCACAAAAGGCAGGAGTGGTAGTAGGAGGGATAAGGTTAATGGAGAGGATGATGTTAATAGGAAGGACAAGGTTAATGGGGCCAACTCACAGGTTCTCCCAGCAGCACGCCCTCCAGCAATGCCGGCTCGCCCTGCAACAACACACGGGTGCTCAGGCATGCCCACAGTGGGTGCCGGCACACTGCGGACCCTTGCCCACCCCAGCCCTGGTGGCTTCAGCAGCACACAGGGGTGGGAGTCCCTCCACCTCGCACCCTGGCTCCTTACCTTCTCACCTTTGACACCGGGAGGGCCAGTGATGGCCTGAGGCACAGAGGAGAGAGGAGGCAGGTGAGCAGGGCTGCATGGGGATGCTCCCCCTCATCCCAGCCTAGGAACATCAGGGAAGCTCCCGGCCACTGAGGAGGCAGCTCTGCACTCACCTGCCCTGGGGCTCCAGCATTCCCTGGCTCTCCCTTGGGACCAGCAGGGCCTGAAGGTCCCGGCATGCCCTGGCACAAGGGCACAGCCCTCAGCCTCAGATGCGGACACCCCATGCTGAGCCCCATGGGGCTCCTGCTGGGACCGGATGAGGTGAGCAGCAACGTACCATCTTCCCAGGCATCCCTGCCTCGCCGTCCTTCCCCGGCATGCCGTCCCTGCCTGGCACACCTGGCTTCCCGGTCTCCCCCTGTGGGTGGTAAGAGTGGGGCTGGGGCATAAGGGTCCTACAGCCCCCCAAGTAGCCCTGAGTGCCCATACTGATGGCAGCCAGGCAGTGGAGGAAAACACACTCACCACTTGTCCTGGCAGCCCAGAGGCACCTGGTGGGCCCTGCAAGGGAGACATTAGCAGAACTTAAGCTGTAGCCCAGGCTACAGGGAATGGCCAAGGGACAGGTTGAGGGACTGAGGGGTCCTGCAAATACCTACCCCCGGGCCAGGGGGGCCAGGGGGGCCAGGCAGCCCCATGCTTCCTTGGGGACCAGGCAAGCCCTGCAATTGTAACAGCTGCATCAGAGGGGATGGCACACTGCCCTGGCACAGCCGGGACCTCGGCTGCCCCCATGGGAAGGTGCATGGCAGCTTTGGGCGGGGCCAAATGGGTGCTGGTGGGGAAGGCACAAGTGCTCACCCGGATGCTGGAGCCAGGTTCCCCCGGATCACCCTGCAAAGAGAGCACCTGCGTCAGTCCCACCACACTGACCCACCAGCCACCATGGTCACATCCCCATGCCTGCCATGGGGCTGTTCCCCAGGGCCAGCTGGATCTGGAAGGGGGCCAGCCAGAAATGCCCCTCCTTCCAGCCCAAAATGTCCTGAAATGTGGCCCTCCCTCCAACCCCCAAATCTGTCAAGGCACCGCTTTCCTCTGCCAGGTCAGATGTGATGATGCTGATGCCTTACCTTGCTTCCAGGTGGGCCCTGTGTCCCTGGTGGGCCAGCACTACCCTGCAGGGGACAAGGGGACATTAAGTTGGGACAGGGCTTGTTGTTGGCACAGGATGGGGAGAGGGCAGTGAAGCAGCATGGTCCCAGCACTGCCACCCCTCCCTGCTCCCTGGGGGGACACCCACTGTCTGGCATCTCCCTAGCATGACAGTCCCCTGCACATGGCACAGGGTGGCTTCTTACCGGGGGTCCTGGGGGTCCTGGGTCTCCCTGGCTGCCCTGAAGGGAGGAAGAGATGGGGTCACTGCAAGGATAAGTTTTCCCAGTGGGTGCATGGGGTGTTCCCTGGGAGAGGAGACCCTGACAGTGTCAGCAGCTCTGGTAAGCACCCACACCAAGTGAGGACAAGACTGGCCAGCTGCTGGCAAGACGCCTGGGGCCAAGCACCCACCCAGCCAGCAGGGTGGCCCCCACAGCTTCAACCAGCCCCCATGGCCAGGATCACCCTGGCTGCATGTTGAGGCAGGGGGGCACAGTGATATGCAGGGGTACACAGACACCTACCGGGCGTCCCAGCACGCCGGGGAAGCCTGGCAAGCCCTGAAAAGAACCATGTCAGAGTCAGCAGGCAAGTGGGAGCCCACCACCCCCAAACAGCCCTGCCTGCCCTCCCAAATGCTCCCTGTTCATGGTGTGTGGTACCCAGCCAGGGACACTTATTGGGGGTGGGGGAAGCCCACTAAAGCCCCACAGGCCCTATGCAGAGATGGGAAGGAGATGAACGAGACATGAATGCTCCCTCTGGAGCCAGTGGTGGCTGGTGTGGGACCACAGGACCTTCCCCCTGTTCCAGCCCACATCCCCCCACCATGTCCCCACTCACCGGCTTCCCCTCGGGGCCAGCCAGCCCTCTTTCACCCAGGAGACCCTGGAGCAAGAGATGAGGACAGGGTCAGTGCCAGGCAGGGGTCAGCGGTCTGGGGACAGCACCAGGCGGGGGGACAGTGCGGTACTCACTGGGGCACCATCCCTGCCTTTCTCACCGGGCTCCCCTCGCTCGCCCCGCAGGCCACTCTCACCCTGCAGCGGTGACAAGCACAGGGTCGTAGGACAGGTAGTGGCCTTCCCATCCCACCCCAGGGCCTGCTGACACCCAAAGTGGGGTGCTTCCAGCAGTGCTCCCACACAAGGCTTTGCTCCATGGGGCTGCCCCACTGGCAGCGGGAGGCTTGCAACCGCAGACCTTATCTCCTTTGGATCCCCGCTCGCCCTCGGCTCCCGGCTCACCCTGCATCGGGAAGAAGACAGATGCCATCAGCCCCTGCTGCCCCCCTGGGGATGCCTGCCCCACCACCATCCTCAGTCCCAGCCCAGCTCATCGTGTTGTCCCTGGCTCAGTCACCTTGCCTGCCCCACACCTTTCTGCCCAGCCACACACCTTTGCTCCCTTGGGTCCGGCAGGGCCACGCTCGCCTGGGAAGCCCGTCAGGCTGCCCTCCACCACGTCTGCCTGCAGGCAGGGCACAGTCAGGGCTGGCACCCAGGGGAGCCCAGAAAGGTCCCCGCAGGGACACAGCCCTCCCCAAGCCCCTATACCAGGGGACTGGATGTGGCCATCCATCCCTGGAAGTGCATGCCGGCATCCCTTGGGGGTGGTCCCCCAGAGCAGTCATCACCTACCTTGGGCCCCGGGGGCCCTGGGGGGCCAGGCATGCCGTCCCTGCCCTGGGATGGGGAGAAAAATAGGTTGAGCATCAAAGGGATGGCAGGGCATGGGGGAGCAGAGCCATCCTGGTATGGCCACTTCTAGTCCCTACAGGGTATCCCGCTTCTGCCTGGAGAGCCCTCCGTCCCCCTGAGAGGTGCACAGCTCACCTGCTCACCCCGGTCGCCCTTCTCACCCCGGTCGCCCTGGGAAAATAACGCAGTGGCCATCATGGGGCTGTCCCCAAGCCCCTTCCCCAAACCCCAGCCCCATGCCTCCACACACACTCACCTTCTCGCCGGGTCGCCCAGCCTCTCCCAGCTCCCCAGCCCGGCCTGGCACCCCAGGGATGCCCGGCTTGCCAGGCTCCCCTGGCTGCCCAGGCGGCCCCTCAGGACCCCGCTCACCCACAGCACGGCCTGTGGGGCCCTGGGGGCCAGGTGCACCTGGGTCCCCCTTGTCACCTTTGGGTCCTCGCTCACCAGGGAAGCCTAAGGAACCCTGCAAAACATAACACTGTGCTGCCAGAACCAGCTCTGTGCAGGGGCTGTCAGGTCCCCTGAACATCCCAGGGCTGAGCTTGCCATGCGGCCCCCATAGCCAGCCTGGGTAAGGGGGAGCGGGGGAGCAGGGGAGCATGTCTGGGCACAGCATCAAGCCCAGCTCCACTCACTTCTCTGCCTGGAGGACCCCTCTCTCCTGGCTCCCCCTGGCTGCCTTTCTGCCCCCGCAGCCGCTCAGACACTGGCAGAAATGAGTCTGAGCTCCCGTCGTAGGCACCCGTGAGCTCCTTCAGGGATGAAACCTGGGAGGGAGGAAAGAGCCACCAGTTGGGGGGTCAGTGCAACCCAGCCACAGCAGCATCTCACAGCCCCGTCAACCTGTCCCAGGTTGCTTGGATCTCCCACCACCTCCTGTGTCCTTCGTGCTGCTGTGCAGCAGGAACAGCCCACAGCCCAACAGGCAGGGACTACGTACCTTGATGCCAAGCGCTTCCAGGCTACGTTCAATGTTCTGCAAAAAAAAGACATTAAAAACAAAGTGGGTGTTGGTTTGCTCCCTCCACAAGGGCTGTGGAGGGTCCTCTGTCCCCCAGGCCTGATGTCGCAGCCCAGCAGGCTGGGGGGGACTCACCACTGCAGTCCCGGGGTCTCCGCGTGCTCCAGGTTTGCCAGGTTGCCCCTAGATTTGCAGAGGAAATGCAAAGATGAACAGAAGTGTGGTGGGTGAAATGAGTAGTGCTGATGCTGTCCTCGGTAGGTTTCAGAGTTAACACTGCTGTTGCTGCCTGGGCAGAGGCTGCAGTTGCCACCAGCCTAAGGTGCTTGCAGCTTGTCAGTACTCACCGGCTCTCCTCGCAGTCCAGGTTCCCCTGGGTCCCCCTGAAACACAGCAAAGTCATCAGATGGGGCAGAGCCAGGCTGCCCAGCCCCAACTCCTGTGCCAGGGTCCAGCCCTGCCAGTTCCACCAAGGATTCATCCCCTCTGGCACAGGGGCAGGAGCACACCTACCTTTGGTCCAGCCACCCCACGAAGGCCTGGTGAGCCCTAGAAGACAAAGAGGGGACGCAATGGCACCCAGCACCCACAGACATGGGGCAGTGCCCTGAGGGCGCTCATGGCAGCCCAGACTCCAGGGGCTGGAGGTGGCACCATGGGCTCGAGGACTACGCACCTGGCCAGGGGGGCCAACCTGCCCCGTGACACCAGGGAGGCCGGGGGGGCCGAGGGGGCCTGGCACACCTCTGTCCCCCTGCTCACCCTTGACACCATTGCGGCCCTGCCAAGACAGCAGCGTGACCCCCAGGACCTGGGTGCCCAGGTCTGTACCCAGTGGGTGCATGTACACACTACCCCCATTACCACACTCCTCTGCAGGGAGGTACTCACATCTCTGCCAGGGGGTCCCGTGTCTCCTTTGTCTCCCTAACCAGGAGGGAGAGGAGTTAGAGGGATGCTGCCCCAAAATGATGCTCCTGGACCCGAGCAGGGAGAAGCCACTGGGTGCGTGGTGACTGTGCAGAGAATGCACAGAGACCACCCGGGGCTTGGCTCCTTACCTTCCTCCCATCCTCTCCTGGTGTCCCATCTTCTCCCTGGGGACACAGGCTGCCAGTCAGTGCCCAACTCAACCACCCCAGCTACCCCTGGCATGGGCACCACACAGGACAGGGACAGGCACCAGGAGCACAGCTTAGAGTGCAGGGCCCCTTTGCTGCGTGCCCCCCTTGCCTTTATGTTGGACTGGGATCACTGGCCCTCGGGACACCCAGGTGAGCCCCAAAGCCAAGCCCCAATCCCCCTACTCACGTTCTTGCCACTGAGGCCGGGTTTGCCGTTGTCTCCGGGTTTGCCCTGGGAGGAAGCAGAGGCAGTGAGAGATCCCACCCAGAGCTTCTCCTGGCACTGGCAGCTGGGGGTCCCTGGGCCCCACCATGACCCCAGTGCACAGAGGGGAGCTGGGCATGGGGTGAGCCCCAGAAGATGGAGCCAGCTGGGATTGACTGCAGAGGGCATGGAGCAGGATGCATCCTAGGGCAGAGGGTGGCCAGTACTTACAGGGACACCGGGTGGTCCCAGAGGGCCCATGGGGCCAGGCGGTCCCTGCTCCCCACGCAGCCCGGGCAGCCCCTGTGGGGAAAGGAGACAGGGGAGCACAGGACAGCAGGGCACCTGCCTCCCCCAGCCAGCTCCGGGAGGAGGGAGCATGGCTGGGACAGTGGCACCTTACCAGGGAGAGGGTATGGTCCCACTGTGCTGCCCCACACCAAGGAGCGCAGGACAGGATGTCAGTCCCTTACAAGCACGATGGCCCCAGTGGGAGCACAACCGAAACCCACTCTCCCCGAAGGTACTTACATCCCGGCCGGGGTCCCCCTGCTTCCCTGGGTCTCCCTGCAGACAAGGAAGAGGTGAGGGCAGGGACATCCCCCACCCTGCCACAGGCCTCCCATGAGCATCCCCAGCCTGGAGCAGAGGGTGTCTGGGGAGGTGGCTCCTCCTGCCCCATAGCCCCACCATCTGGCAGCCCTCACCCATGATGCCCAGGGGCAGCCATGAGCCCCACCCTGGACCATGCTCACCCTGGACCATGCTCACCCGCAGCCCGGCAGGGCCCGGGGGCCCGGGTTTGCCTTCCAGCCCATTGCGGCCATCCAGCCCTGGTGGGCCACGGTCCCCCTGTAAGAGAGCAGGGCAGGAGGATTGAAGCTGTGAGGCAGGATAGGGGTGCTGTGGGGCAGCCTGCAGCCCGCAGCCCCCTCACCTTCTCTCCTGGCAGGCCTCTGTCCCCAGAGTCACCCTGTGGGGTGGGAAGAGGAGTGAGCATTGTCACTCCTGAATGGAGCCAAGCAGGGCATGGACCCCACACTCAGCCCCTTGTGGGGAAGAGGGCACTCACCCGTGCACCGGGGGGGCCACGGGGGCCCTCCACACCCTGCAATAGAGACACATGTTCAGCAGTGGGGCATGGGGGAAAGGAGGGGGTTCTGGGTGCTCACCCACTAGCCCCTGCACACCAGGACCCTCAGTTCTCCTACAGAACGTTGCCCATCTTGCTAGGTGCCTCTGTCCTGCTGCCTCCCACACCAGAGACCCAGCACCTACCCTCTCTCCGGGCAGGCCTGGGGAGCCGATGTCGCCCCGGGCACCCTTTGCGCCATCCTCGCCGGGGTCTCCGGGGTCCCCCTGAGAGGGAAGGGCACCACAGTTAGAGGGTACTGCTCTGCTGCCAGCACAAACACCTGTGCTGAGTATGTGCCAGATCCCGTGTTGAGCATCTCTGCTTAAGCTCCGTGGTTTAAGGGTGGTATAATAGCAAAGGTCTGAAAACATGGGCATGGGCTGAAAAAAGAGCCAGCCAAGCCGGAGGGGGAAGGTACTGGCCATGGCCAAGGACCAAGGCACCCTCCAGCACCCTGCAGAGCACAGCCCACAGGCAAAACTGCCCCAAGACTGAGCTGGCTTGTAAAAGCAGAGCACTTGGAACACAGGGTACTGCTGTGGGATCTGTGTGGGGGTGGAGAGCCACAAGCACACCAGCTCCTTTGAGGATCTCAGCTCTACAGGGGCGTTTTGCCCCATCATCCTCCTCCCAGCACCACGCAGGAGCATGAGCCCACATGCCTCTGGATTGCATGTGCCCCCTGATGCCCTGTGGCCCCGCATCTCATGCATCTCAGCCACAGTGCACATCAGCTCTACATAGAGGGGGCTGTTTTGGGCAGGGAGGGCTTGGTGCACCAGGACCCCAGCACACAGCCAGAGCCAGGTGGGGAAGGAGCTTGGGGCACTGCCATCAGCATCCCAGGGGACCCACTCAATACCTTCTCGCCCTTCTCCACCACTCCGCTGAGCCCCACATCAACCTGTGGGGCAGAGAGGGGCCATTAGAGAGCATGGGGCTGGGCTCTGGCCCATGGACAGGGAAAGGGGTGGGGGCAGAGCTTACAGTTCGTCCTGGGGGTCCGGGAAGCCCCTGAAAGAAGAGCATAGGAAGCAGGTTAAAGGGAGCTGGCCTGGCCCCAGGGAGAACAGCACTGGTTCCGGGGTGGGAGCCAGGTAGGTGGCCTCATGTGCCCCCCACACCAGTGTCACTCACCGGCTCCCCACGGTCACCCTTGCTCCCTGGTGCTCCAGGGCTGCCCTGTGGGAGAGAGAGATGGGGCGAGGGGATGAGGGGATGGGGGACCAGGGGGTGGTTGGTCCCCTAGGGTGGAGGGTACCCATGGGGTAGGGGTGGGTGCAGGACAGTGGGGTTCGTGGGGCAGTGGGTACCCACGGGGTGGTGGGTGCACATGAACTGGTACTCACGTTCCTGCCTTCAGGACCCGGGTCCCCTGAGTCACCCTTCTCCCCGGGGGGGCCGCGGTAGCCGGGAAGGCCCTGGGTAGGGGCAGAGGGAGGATGTGCATTAATGGGAGCCACCCTGAGGCTGCTGGGCATCTTACCCACCCTGGGGTGCCTGCCAGCCCTGCACTTACCCGGGGGCCCCTGTCTCCGGGTTTGCCAGGCAGACCTGCTTCACCCTGGGGGGAGAGAGAGGGTGAGTGGGGATTAGTGGGGAGGGGGACAGTGGTCCCATGGGGTCCTCACTTACCGGGGTACCTTCATCACCCTTCTCTCCACGCTCTCCCTGCGGCACAGGTCAGCGGGCACCAGCCAGGGGGAAAAAAGCACAAGTCACTGGTGGCTCTGTGCTCCCTGCTGGCTCCCCACATCCTCGGGGCGCCAGTGCCCCATGGCCCCCAGGCCTGCCACCCGCCTCACCCCACGCTACCTCCTTGCCACGCAGCCCAGTTTGCCCCGGGGTGCCTGGTCGGCCTGGCTCACCCTTCTCCCCTGGCTCCCCCAGGTCGCCCTAGGCAGGGGGTAAGGGGGAATGGGTCAGGGAAGCATAGGGGGTGCAGGGGGCTGCCAGGGAGAGAAGGGGCTCAGCACAGCACCCTCCACTCCCCAGAGGGGCATTGTGGCATGGCATACAGGACAGCCCCTCCAGAGCCCGACGGATGAACAGACGGATGGACACATATATGGAGGGGTGATGCCTCCTGCAGTGACAATACCTTTGGGCCACTCCTGCCTGTGAGGCCAACGGTACCCTGATTGTTGGAGAGGGAGAGCGTGTGTCACCAGGTACCAGGGTGGCCCCGTGCTAGGTGAGGGACCAGGGCCACGAGCCCATGCCAGGGGATGGACCAAGGCCATGAGCTGGTACCCCAGCTCGAAGCCCCGCCAGCTCCAGCCCCAGGGCACACCCAGACTCACCCGCTCGCCTTGATCACCTTTGGGGCCAGCTGGCCCCGGGATGCTCAGGCCAGGGGCACCCTATATGTGAAGGAATGCAGCTTGGAGCAATAGCACAGGTGCTGTGAGCCTAGGGGGGCTGTGCCATGCCCCCTGTGCTCCCCACCCCCATCTCCAGGAGGTACTCACTCGGGCACCTTTATCTCCTGCATCACCCTTGGGGCCAGGAGGTCCTTCTGGTCCTGGGAAGCCTCTGTCACCCTGAAGCAGACAAAATCAGCCACCCCAAACCACCCTCCTTCCCTCCACTGCAGCTGGGGAGAGCCAGGTCTGGGCACCACCATGGGCATCCCCTCAGGTTGACACCCAGCTGTGTTGTCCCCCCTCCCCTGCCCTTGGCCATGCCCCAGGGGGTGCCAGCATGGGGCTGAAGAGGCATGGCCGGGGCAGGGTTACCTTCTCTCCTGCAACACCGGCCACACTGGGAGCCTGGGGGAGAAGCAGAGGGGACCATGTTGGGCACTGCCCCATGGCTCCTTGTCCCGGGGCTGCAGCAGCCAGAGGCAGACCTGCTGGGCAGCATCACTTACCGGCTTGCCAGGTGGTCCCGGATCACCCTGCAGAGAGATGGGTGTCATTGCTGGCCCTTTCCCCAGCAGGACCCTGCCATCCTGCTGGGTCCCCACTTTGCCCTCACCTTCTCCCCTCGGGGGCCAGCCAGTCCAGGAGCTCCCTGTGGTGAGAGAAGAGACCTCAGGGGGCTGGCAGAGCCTGCGCACATGCTCTGGGGGCATGGTAGCCCCCGACTCCCAGGATGCCAGGTCCACAGCACTGCAGCCGCTGCCCCAGCTCACCTCTCTGCCTGAAGGCCCTGGTCGCCCCGGGGGTCCAACCTCACCCTGGAGGAGGGAAGGAAGAGGAAGGTGTCAAGGGCATCCTCCCACCCCATGCCAGGGCGGCTGCTCCGGGGCAGGGGCAGGCATCGCCCTGACATGGCCACAGCCACCCCAGCCTACCTACCTTCTCGCCCTCAGGGCCTGGCACACCACGGTCCCCCTGCAGAGTGAAGCAGAGGAAAGTTTCAGGGAGCCTTCCCTCCATCCATGCCACACTGCCCCTGCCCCACATGCTGCCCCAGAGCCCTTTGGGGCCTGGCCCTGAATCCCATACGAGAGCACTGGACTGACAGAAAACCCAGGGCACAGCCACCACAGGGCCACAGGGACACCAGCTGCCAAACGGCATGGTCCCACTCCAGCACCACCTCACCTTCTCGCCCGTCTCTCCCAGCTCGCCCGGTGCCCCACGGTCTCCCTGGTGCAGGAGGAAGACGAAGTCAGGACCCATGGGGGATGGCACGGGTCCTGGCACAACACCCAGACCCCTTTTGTCCCCACCAAAGGAAAGGCAAGAGCATCCCTTTGGTCCCCACACCACTCACCTTCCTGCCCTGTTCCCCTGGTGGTCCCCGAGGGCCCTGCAAAGGAGCATAGAGAAGATGTCACCTCTAGCATGACAGGGCAAATACCCAGGCTGGCCAGAGCAGGAGTCCTCTGGGGTGCCCTCAGGGCTTGGCTCACCAGTGAGGCCAGCTCCTGCCCACCTTACCTTCTCTTGGCAAACTTACCCGGTCTCCTGGGTCCCCAGGGCGGCCAGGTGGCCCTGGGAAACCTTCTTTGCCATCACCCTGGGGATTAGGAAAGGTGACAGCCATGCCCATGAGATGGGGATGCCCATGAGGGGGGGATGAGCATCCCCACTAGAAAGTGGTACGGGGTCTGACCCCAGCACAAAGCATCCCCACTGCCCTTTTACCTTCTCTCCTTTCAGGCCAGGGGGCCCAGCAGGTCCCCGGGGCCCAGGGTCCCCAGGCAGGCCCTGCAAGAGAGCACAGCTCAGCCCCCGGGGGCACAGCTCAGCCCTGGGGACACACAGTTGTCATGGCCCCACTCCCCTCTGTCATCCCTGCTGGCCTGGGGGCCGGACTCACCGGGGGGCCGGGCTCCCCTCGAGGTGCTGCCCCATCCACAAGTCCAGGGGGGCCCTGCAGAGACAGGGGTCAGCTCCTGCGTGACAGCCCTAGAGGGCTTGGTCCTTCCAACACCCTAGGTGGGCTGCAATGCCCTCGGGCACCCACAGGACCTCTGTCAAGGAGGGTAGAGGAGCCAGGGAAACGTGGAGCCACTCACCCTCTCCCCTCGGTCACCCTTCTCCCCCTGCAAGGGCAAAAAAAAGCAGGTAAGGGCAGTTCTGGACTCTTCCCATGCACCCTCGAATGGAGAGGGGGAACATGCTGGACAGAGCCCATCATCAGTGGTACCAGGGCACATGCAACTCATGCATGTGTATGTGCAGGTGGCACAGCCCATGAGTGGGCAGGAGCATTGCACAAAGGAGCAGCTTCAAGCTGCTAGCTGTCCCTCTGTCCATCTGTCCACACATCCACGCAGCTGTCCCCACGTGGCACCAGGGGGCATGTACCTTCACAAACTCTCCCGGAGGTCCCGGTGGCCCCACGGGTCCAAGTGGACCAGGGGGGCCTGGATCACCAAATGGTCCCTGTGGGCCAGGGCTCCCAGGTGGGCCAGAGCTGCCCTGGAGGACAGAGATGCTCCATTAGCTGGGGCTGCAGCACAGGCTGGGGGTGCTGGTATACCCCGCCCAGCATTGCCACCCCCATACCTACCGGCATGCCTGGCTCCCCTTTCTGGCCTGGAAGCCCCTGTCCTCCATCCAGGCTCACCCTGGGCTCTCCCTGAACAAGGGCAGGGAGGAAAAAAAATTCAGTGTCCCCATGTGCCCAGTTGTGTCCCCCAGTGCAGGATGGGGTCCACAGTGTCACCCTGAGGCTAGGGGCCTGGCAGGGAGAGAGGGAGACCCTGGGGTCACCCAGACACTGAGTGCCAGGAGGTGCCAGGGGAAAAATGTCCCTACTGGTCCCCAGGGACCCCACAGGGCAGCCCTATGCCCATCACCTACCGGCTCGCCTTTCTCCCCCTTCGGGCCAGAAAGTCCCATCAGCCCCCGTGGACCCTGGGAACAAAAGGTAAGAGTGAGGGGTGGGGGTGGGGAGGGAGCAGGGCTTGAGAGGGATGGGGCCATACTCATGGGATCCCCTCGGGGGCCAGGGATGCCCTAGAAAACAAGAACTCAGAAGGTGAATGTGCGTCCCTGCCCGCCAGAGGAGTGGGGATAGGATGGGATGGCATAGGGCAGGATGGCATGGAATAGGGGCTCCAGCCAAGGCAGGGATGGATAGTCCCTGCTCAGTACACTCAGCCTGGGACACAGACACTGCAGACAGCAGCAACCCTGCCAGCTATGGAGACCCCTTGGTACAGGGAAAGGGTGGGCAGAGTCTGGCTCAGGGAGGAGGCAGGGCAATGGGAAGAGCCCACGATGCACCAGCAAACCCAGGGGGACACCCCCACTCACCGGTTGGCCGGGGGATCCGGGGTTCCCCGGGCGGCCGGGGCTTCCCGGTGTCCCATCAGCTCCAGGGAGTCCCTGCAGGAGAGAGGAGCATCACACCAGTGCCCTGTGCAGCGCTGGTCCTGGCACTGGGTCCCCAGGACAGCCCTATGGCAGAGCCAGGCCTCGGGGTGCCTTTCCCCTGCGTGCCAAGTTGGGGTGCGAGGGAGCAGCGTAGGGCTGGACCAGGGCTCCCCAAGGAGATACCCTCTCCTGTCTGGCTGAGGAGGAGGGACAAGGGGCAGAAAGAGACCCCTGCACGGCTGGGTCTCAGTGCCTGGGTGAGGGAACTGGAGGTACTCACCCTGTCACCCTTCTTGCCTGGCCGCTCAGCACTCTCTCCTGGCAGACCTGGTAGCCCTGCAGGTCCCGGTGGGCCAGGCAGCCCATGGCGGCCCTGGAGGGACAGCGGAGAGGATGGGCTGGGTGGCAGGTGGTGGCCAAGGCATGTTCCCTTCTCTGTCCCTGCAGTCAGGGCTGGACAGGTTCCTGCCCTAGCACCCACCACTGGCAGGACAAGGGGACCATACCGCTGCCCCCTACCAGGGAGCTGCCCCCAACTCCCCACCGCAGCGGGACATTACCGGCTCACCAGGGGGGCCCGGCTGCCCCATGCGTCCTTGCGGTCCCTGCGGAGACAAAGCCAGTGCTAACCATCCCCTGTGGGCTAGCATCAGTGCAATTTGGAGAGGTACATCCCCCACAGAGCCACCAGCAGTGGGGGAACACCAAAACACTCACTGCCTCGCCACGGTCCCCCTTCTCGCCCTACAAAGGGACAGAGGGAACAGGTTAGGGGCTGTATCCCCATGCTCAGCTCTCCCCCGTACTGCTGCCATCAGCAAGCTCAGGCGTCCTTGAGCCCCGGGGACAGGACAGGGCATGGCACAGGGATGCTCACCCTAGGGCACTGCATGGTGCAGGGCTTCGGCTCCATCTCCGGCTGGCAAAACAAGGGAAGCCCGTGTGAACCCAGGGGTAAGAGAAGCCCCCGGCCCCCATGGGGCTGCTCCCACTCCGCACTCCTTAGGACACCCTGGCCCCTTACCCTGGTGGAGATGATTGTGCAGAGGTCATCGGTGAGCTCCCCCTCTAGCTCTGCCAGGTTGCTGCCACTGTTGTAGATGTACCGCGGGTCCTCGCTGGTGACCACACGCCGGAGCTGCTCCCGGTCCGCCCCCTCCAAGCCCACTGCCAGGACCTGGACCCCTGAGCCAAGAGCACCCTCAGTGACCTGCAGGATGCGGCCCCCACCCCATGCACCCCTGTGGGACCCCATCTATCCTCACCCCCAGCTTTAATGTCCCTGGCTGCAGCGATGGCATCATCCCCAGAGGGGCCGTCAGCCAGGACCACCAGCACCGCTGGCACACTGGGCCGGCGCCCTGCACCGGGGCTCAGCAGATAAGTCCTGGCAAAGGTGATGGCTGCCCCTGGGGAGGGAGAAGGAGGAGGGGGGCAGTCAGTGGGGTCCTACTGGCTGCTGCCCGTGCTCCCAGTACAGCCCCTCACCAATGGCGTTGCCGCTGGGCTCCTCGTAGCGCATGGTGCGGATCTGCTCCAGCACGACAGGCAGGTCACTGGAGCGGTTGAGGAGCAGCCAGGGCAAGCTGCGGTAGCTGTACGTAGCCAGAGCCACCTGCAAGAGCGCAGGGGAGTAGTGGGCACTGCTGCCTGCCCACACCCCACAGACCCCTCACCAATGCAGCAGCCCTGTACCTGGGTGCCCTCGGGGCCTAGGCGCCCCAGGGCAGACACAGTGTTGGAAAGGAGGGTGCGGACAGCATCAGCGCTGGAAGAGCTGTCACGGGTGCCATGCACAAGGAAGACGATGTCGCCACGGGCATTCCTGCAGACTGCAAGTACAGGGAATAGGTGAAGCTGCTAGCAGAGAGGTGACAAGCCCAGCCCAGCCCCTCAGCACAGCCCTGCCATACCGGTGCGCTCGCTGACAGAGGTCTCGGTGCCTGGTGTGCTCCCCAGGAGCGGGCGGAGTGTGAAGGTGTAGCGCTGGCCCAGGCGCAGCCCAGAGACCTGCTGGGAGCTGGCAGTGCCGGGCAGCGTCCGCCCGGGCTGCCCCCCAGCTGCCGCCCAGGGGACAGAGTCAGGAGGGCCAGCCAGCCCCCACAAGGATGCTGCCCCCACCCCAGGGCCGCCTGCCCGCTTGCCTCACCTGTGGGGGGGGTCCAGGAGAGGATGTAGCTGGAAGCACCAGGGACAGGGGTCCAGGCGAGCATCACGGAGTCTCTCCGCACCTCCGTCACCCGCAGGCTGGTGACGTGGGCCGAGGCAGCTGCTGAGGAGAAGGAAAGGGTGTCCCAGCCCCATGGGGCAGCCCCCACCCCACTCCTGGCCCCCCACCCATCATCCTCCCCCATCCCAAAGCTGGACAGCCCCATCCCTGGACACCCCTCAGGGCTCCATTGCCACACTGGGGGTCCAATGCCCCCTTGGCCCCACACAGCCCCTTACCAGTGACAGCAGTGATGGTGGCTGGCTCACTCTCTTGACCACCAGCCAGGCTGGTGATGCTGATGTGGTAGCGCTGGCCTGGCTCCAGTCCCCCCAGGTCATAGGAGCTGGTGGTGGCCGGGAGCTGCCGGCTGTGCTGGGGCCCCCCTGCCCAATGGGAGGGAAGGGTGAGGGGATGGGGTACAGGGGCTGGTGGGGATGCAGGGGTGCTGGCCAGCCACACTCACCCTCAGCCAGGCGCCAGACCAGACGGTACCCAGCACTGCTGGCCACTGGCACCCAGGCCAGGAGCAGGCGGTGCTCTGAAGCCTCCGTCACCTGGAAGGTGCTGACAGGGGGCACCGGGGCTGCCTCCGCTGTTGGGTAGAGAGGCAGCCATTAGGGGCAGGGGTGCCCGGCTCTGCCCTGGCACTGCCCCCCTCCCCAGCACTCACGGGTGGTGACGATGACAGAAACGGGGTTGCCCTCCCGGTTACCGATGAGTGCCGTCACCTTCACAGTGTAGGAGACACCACCCTCCAGGTCAGGGATGTCAAAGGAGCTGGTGTGTCCAGGAACCCGCTGGCTGCTCTCTGAGCCTCCTGCCAAGGACCACGGCATCAGTCCCCCACCCCGCCACTCTCACCGCCCATCCCTGTCCCTGTCCCACAGTACCATCCCTGCGGCTCCACACCACGCGGTAGGCAGTGGCTCCCGGCACGCCAACCCAGGTGACACGGGCGACGTTGCTCCTGGATGCCTGCACCTCCAGCTGGGATACCGTCCCCACCTGCTCAGGTGCTGTGACACCAAGACGACTAATATCACCTGGGCCCAGGGCAAGCGGCACCAGCTGGCGCAGACAGGCAGGGGGACACCTCACCTATCCGCCCCGTGGCAGTGACAGGGCTGCCCTCACGGCCATCCACGACAGCTGAGACACCAACAGTGTAGATGATGCCGGCACGCAGCCCCTCGATGGTGAAGGTGGTGGGGTCAGCAGGGAGGAAGCGGGATTGCTCCAGACCTAGGAGAAACAGTTGGGCTGGGAAGGGCTCTGGCACCACTGCCACAGCACCCTGCGGTCCCCACACTCACCATCAGTGCCTCGCCAGGTCAGCAGGTAGCTCCCAGCGCCTGGCAGCCCTCGCCAGGTGACACGCAGCTGGCTGGGGCCGGCCTCTGTCACCCGCAGCTCTGAGATGCTGCCCACCGCCGGGTACTCTGCACCACCCACAGCACCGCAGTGTCACCTCGGGGTGCCCAGAGGGGCCCCGTGGCTGCCCAGGTGCCCTGAAGGCTTGCAGGGGGATAGAGGACCAACAAATGCTGGTGGGGGAACACAGCACCGGGACTCCCAGTGCCAAACCCTGGCGCATACTTACTGAGGCGGACAGTGAGTGTGGTGGTGCTGCCCTCCCGGCTGCCCACCAGCGCCGAGACACGCACCAGGTAGGCAATGCCCTCCTGGAGGTCACCCAGCTCCAGCTCCGTCTGGCTGCCTGAGACACGCCTTGTCCTCTCTGTGCCGTCTGCCAGGAGTGAGATAGCCACAGAACCTCAGTGCTGGCTGGCCAGGGTCCCCTGGGTACCACATGTGCGCCTGCCTGCAGACTCACCCTGGTTATTGCGCACTACCACTTTGTACTCGGTGGCGCCGGGGATGCCGGTCCAGGCCAGCCGCACCCGCCTGCCCGCCTCTTCAATGAGCCGCAGGTCTGACACGGCGCCCACGGGCGCCTCCACACCTGCAAGGGGACATGGTGGGGAATGGCTGGAGCCATGCAGCCCAGACAGTATGGCCTCCATCCTAACCCTGGGTTGTGACCAGAGAGCTGGGGGTCTCAAGGCCAAGGGGGTCCCCAGTCTGAGCAATGCCATGCAGGATGTCCCTCCATCCCAATGGCTTGGGAAGGTGGGGGACAATCCGGGGGACCCATGGTGGTTACTCACCTGTCTGGAAGGTGGTGACAGGGGTGGCCACCTCCCCGCCGTCATAGAGTGTGTAGAGGGTGATGCGGTACACAGTGCCTGGGTGCAGCCCTGTCAGCTGGTAGGTATTGGTGCTGCTGGGGAGTGACACTGTCCTAGGGGGCTCCGGTCCTGCAGGGAGGGGAGGGTCACTGCTGGCTGCTGGCACAGGAGGTCTGTGGAGGGGACCAGGTGCCCCAAGCCCACCTGTGGCTCTCTTCCACTCCAGACGATAGCCACGGGCATCATGGGCACCAGTCCAAAGCACCTGGATGGATGTGGGGCCCAGGATGTTGGTCCGCAGTGTCTGCTCTGCACCTGCCTCTGCAAAAGGGACCACATGGGCCAGGCTACCCCGTGCCACTCTGCTGCCAGACACCCACCCCAGCGTGTCCCTGGCCCCTTCACACAGCAGGGTAGAGAGCATCACCATGGTGTGGGGCCCCATCACATAGCAATAGCACTGGGGGTAGAGCCAGAGACCAGTGTCAGGATGTCACCACCTGTACCCACCACCTACCCATCCTCTGCCGCACGGTGGCTGTGGGACCCTCCAACTGCCCGAAGAGCGGGGCCACTGTCACCACGTAGTCAGTGTTGGGCTGCAGCCCCCGCAGCGCATGCGATGTCCTCCCAGCATCCAGGTCCACCCTGTGCCTGTCCTGCCCTGCAAAAGCCGGCACAGCAGTCCCTTAGGGAATCCGGGCAGTGGCTGCCACCAGCCCCATCCTGTCCCTCCTCCCTGGGGCCACCAGCAGAAGGGGAACAAGCTCTGGGATGGACATCTACCTGTGAGGGTTGCCCAGGAGAGCCGGTAGCCAGTGGCACCGCCGACGGGCTGCCAGGCCAGCAGCATGCTCTGCGCCGAGACATTGTGGACAGCCAAGTGCTGCACGCCTGCTGGGCGCCCTGTGGGCAAGAGGTGCCCGTCACATCCCCCATGCGAGGGTGGGGCAGGGGGCAGCGGGAAGCACCTTCACCTGCAAACCCTCCTGCTCTGCAGGGGGGGGAAGCCCCCTTGCCCTTGCTCATGGATGCCAAATCCCACTGGGGTCACTGAGTGCAGCCTGCACCCGGGCGGCTCCTTCAAAGCAACCCCAGCTCCAGCAAACCGGAGCTCAAACACCTTCCTCTTAATGCCTTAAATACTTTCTGCAGGTTAAGGCTGCCTGGGACAGCTGAAGGAATCGGTTTGCCAAAATTCGAGGTTTGTAAAGGTGTTGCCCCAGGGCCTCACCCCCACTCTTGCCCAATGATGCTTTCCACCACCCTCACAGAAACCATGCTTTCCTCCCAGAGTGGTGCTTGAATTTATAAAAAAAGCCCTGAATTTTTTCAGTTGAAGTTTTTACATCACATGGGGAAAGCTCCAGTGGAAACACTCCCATATGGCTACAAAGGAGCTGGGAGAGCACACAGTTCTGCATCCCCTCCAGGAGCCCCTTTTGGGGCTCAGAGAATCACCTTGCAGTCATGCTTGCCCACATCCCCATCCTGGCCCCCCAGGAAGCAATGGGCCAGGCAGCCACATCCCCATGGGGCATGGTGACTGGAGGGGCATCCCTGTGCTAGGAACTCATCCTTGTGCCTAGCTGAGCCCAGGGCCGGGTGCAGTGCTTACGTGTCCGGGCAGTGAGGGTGATGGGGATGGCAGGCTGCTGCACGTAGTGGGGTCGGAGCATCACCACATACTCAGTGTCAGGGCGTAGGTTGCTCAGCGTGGCTGACTCTGCACTGGCCCCCAGGGTCTTCTCCTCCCCCTGTGCTGCTCCTAGGGGGGAGGTGGAGGAGTAAGGGTGGGCATGGGGCACGCCATGCACCAGGCCCAGCAGGGAAGGGGTGTCCACAAGCCGGCACCCTGCCCTGGGGATGCCAGGCAGTGCCAGGGGTGGGGAGTACCGGGAGAGGCTGGGATGGTGGCCAGGGCAGGGGCACCCCCCAGAGCACCCAGGGCCAGGGAGGGGCTGCCAGGTGCGCAGCTCCTGCCCAGAGCCTGGCTGGGATGGGGGTCTACCACTTGCCCCCATGCACAGCCACCATGGGGGCACACACATGCCTGCCCTCCCAGCCCCAGGCTGGGGCACACACCAGGCCACTGGCCATTGTGCACACCCAAGCACATACCCCAAGCCCTGCGCACCAAAGCATCTGGCTGTAGGAACACACATGCCGCCTCCACATCTTTGCATGTATATGTGCCCCACAGCCTGCAAACAAGCACTGGCCGCTGCGGTGAAGGCAGGCGTGCACACAGCTGTGGTGCTCTAGGCATGCACCCCATTCCTGCACCCCCCTGTGCATGCACCCTGCCTTGCAACCCCTTGCCATTCCCTGCCTGGCCCAGGGGGCTGCATAAAGGGAGGACATACAGACAGCACCGGTGCCTCAGAGGGACCATCCCCTCACCTTGCACAGTGTAGCTGAGGCTGTAGCCCTGGGGAGGCTCAGGGCCAGGCTGCCAGGCCAGACGTAGAAAGGTTGGTCCAGTCTCCACTGCGCGGAAATCCAGCACAGAGCTGGCACGGCTCTCTGGGGGCACACGGGGACACAGATGAGCCCCCAGCTCCACGTGCCACGAGTACCCAGCACCTGACCACGTCCCCATGGGCATGGACACTCACGGGTGCGTGCTCGGCCAGACACCGACTTGCCGATGTTGTTGGCATACTGAGCGATGACAGTGACCAGGTACTCCGTCCCCATGCGCAGCCCCCGCAGCACAGTGCTCATCTCCCGTGGCCCTAGGCTCACCTGGGCAGTGACAGTGTCACCCCCTTGCCTTCCCCAGGCCACGCAGGGGGCCGCCAGGGATCCCCGGGGACTCCAGGTAGGGAGGTGGGAGCACTGACCTCCTGCCTTTCTGCCACAATTGGCTGCCCTAGCCCAGTCAGTGGCACACGCTGCACCCGGTAGCCAGTCACAGGGCCACTGGCTGCTGTCCAGCGGATCCGCAGCTGGTCAAGGCCCTGCTCCAGGATCTCCAGGTTGGAGGGGCCGGTATGGCTCAGCTCATCTGTGGGGGAACACAGGGGCCATTGGCTCCAGTGTGAGTGGGGCGGCAGGGAGAGTTTGCCAGGACAGCACAGCCATGAGCCCAGCAGGATGAGATGACCAGGAGGGCATTTTGGGGAGGATGGGTGCTAAGGGTGAGTGCATCCTGGTACCCAGCACCACTGGCACCCATTGCCCGCAGGGAGGTGGGTGGGGTCCCATACCCAGCGGGCGGAGGGTGCCCCCAACGCTCGTGCACACCCTGCGTGTCATCAGTGGCACCAGCGTCCCCAGCAGCTTGAAGTCTCCAACATAGAAGAAGAAGGCATCAGTGGGCATTGAGGCCACACGGATCAGCTCCTTGCGGTCAGCGTTCTTGATCCCTGACAGCAATGGAAATGATGGGTGAGGGCAGGGACCCTGAATCTGGCAGGAGACCCCCTCACCCGGTGCCGAAGCCTCACTCACCCACAGCAAAGACCTTGATGCCCTGGCTCTTCAGTTTTGATGCTGGCCCCTCAGCATCATCCTGGGACTTGCCATCCGTGATGAGGATGCAGATCTGTGGGGCCAGGCGAGAGCTGTGAGACCCAACCCAGGGCCCATGGACCCACTGCATCCCACCCTGGGTGACCCCAGGGCCACTGCCCTGCTCTTACCTGGGGGACCCCAGGCCGGAGCTGCGTGGGACCAAAGAAGTTGTCAGCAATGTAGCGGAAGCCGGCACCAGTCCGTGTGTTGCCACCCTTGTAGCTCATCTGCTGGATGGCCCTCCGGACACTTGTGCCATCGGTGTGCTGGGAGAAGGGGAACTCCACCCTGGGGGGCAGAGAGGGATGTGTTACCTCCCAGCCCTGCTGCCCCATCACCCCACATGCCCCCTTCCCCAGGGCTCACCGCGGCTCATCGCTGTACTGCGCCACGGCGAAGCGCACCGCCTTCTTGCCCACCACCTGCACGAAGGGCCCTACCAGGTCATCCATGAAGGTGCGGACAGCACGGAAGTTGTTCCTGCCGATGCTGGAGGAGCCGTCCACCAGGAAGGCGATGTCAGCCTCCAGCACGTCCTCGCACACTGCTGCGGGGCAGTGACAGTGCTCAGGGCATGGACCAGCACCACAGCATGGTGCTGCTGGGCACCTCTTGCTCCCCCCACCACCGCATGCGTCTGGTGCTCAGCTCCCACCTTGGCTCCTCTTCTGCGCCGTGGCAGCCAGGGGGCCCAGAAACACAGGGAGCATGGTGAGGAGCAGGAGCCAACCGCTCATCGTAGGAGCCTGCAGAAGAGGATGCTGCCACCACTGTCCCACGCCTCTGGGGACAGTAGTGACAGAGCAGCAGGGAGGTTCCAGTACCATGCCATGCAAGGATGCGTGGCAGCCTCGGAAGGGCATGGTGCCAGTATGGCCCTGGGGACCACAGCTGGCACCCCACGGCGCAGGGGAGAGCCCCCACTTTGGGCGCGGGCAGTGAGGCAGCAGGGCTGTGCCCGGCCACGTTAGCACAGGTCCCCCACGCCAGAAGAGTGACCGGCAGCACCCAGCGCCCACACAGTGCACCGGGTCTGCCGGCTCCCCGAGAAGTGCCGGGTGGGCAGCGGCTGGCCTGTGCCCGGCCAGGTGGGAGCAGTACCGGGCGTGGGAGGCCACGGTCATATGCTCGCCCAACGCTGGGCAGCACCTGGCTCCACTCAGCCTGGCCGGGCCTGGTCCACGGCGCCGCTGGCTGCCCCGGGGAGCCGTGCCCCCGCCGGCGGGAGGCTGCCAGCCCCGGCTGCGGGGTGTGCGCGGGCTCTGCCTCCACAAGCCCTACCCGCTGCCTGCCTGCCTGCTCCGCGCCTCGGCACCAGCAGCAGCTCACCCCGGCTGCTCCTGCCCACCGCTCCCCCCGCCAGCAGGGGCTCTCCGCCGTCCCGGGAAGGGCTGCTCTGCGGCAGCTGGGAGCCAGGAGGGGCAAGACCTGGCCGCGAGCACCCACACTCCGCCGCTTCCCACGCACATGGCTGCGGGGGTACCCGGCCTGACACCACTGTGATGGCCACGCCGGGTCTCAGCCCAAGCACCGCCTGGCTCAGCTGAACCCAGGAGGTGCGAGCCCGGCGGCCGCCCGGCGCGGGTGGGCGGACAAGCGCCCAAGGGTACTCGCGTGGGAATCTCAGTCCTGCCCCGCGGCGCCCCCCGCCTGCAGCAGGACCCCCGCCATAGCCCTCCCGGCCGCATTCACTCACTCACCCACCGCCCCCCGCGGGGCCGCTCCGTGCCGTGCCGCTCCGTGCCGAGCCGTGCCTAGCCGAGCCGGGCGCGGGCGGTGCCGGCGCGGAGCGGCCCCCAGCGCTCCCGCCCCTTTATTGAGGGCGGCCCGGAGCGCGGTGCTGGGGCGGGCTGGGGGGGTGGGGGTGCGGGAGCGCCGTGGCCCCCGCCCAGCCCGGCCCCCCAAAATGGGCTTTTCCCACCCGCTCCCCAGGGAGGAAAACGGCTTTTCAGCTGCTCCCCCAAAAAGTGCCGCACCTGTCCCCCCCCGCCGGTTGCACCCCGAGCAGGGGCTGGAGGCCCCGGGATGGGTGTGAAGGAGGAGTGGGTTGGACCACCGGGAAGAGTTTCAGCCAGGCTTGCCATGGAGACCTCGGTGCAGGGCTGAGCAGGCCCGGTGAGGCTCAAGACAGGTTTCCCTCCAGCATCTCTATCCTCTACGTCCCAAGAATGTGGTGAGCGGCTCTGGGACCTGCCAGACAGGAGCTGGCCGCACACCTCCATCCATCCCAGGGGAGTGTGTCCCCAGGGACCTCAGGGCACTGCCTGGCCCTGGGCAGATCTGCAAGGAGCTGCCATGAGGACCCAATCCCCCAGCCTCCTCTGGGTTAGAGTCTGGCTCTGAGCACCAGCTCTGCAAAGGACAGTGATGGTGGAGAAGGGTTGCTCCCCATGCCAGCGCAGCTCCCACGAGGCTGCAGGACAGCCAGGCCTGGGCCAGGACCTTTCATGCACCCACAGCTTGTGGGACCCTAGCACCCATGGCTGAAGTATGGCAACTGCCCCGTAGCCAGCTGTGGGGCTTCATCCCACCCTGCTCTGGCCACCATCTCTCAGCAGCCACCAGAGCAGACTGGTGGTGGAGACCTAACCCGAAGCTGGAGGAACCCGCTGGAAAGCCACTGGTGGTGTGACTGCAGTTGGTGGAGGAGGCGAAAGGGAGAGGATGCCCAGCAAGGTGGGCAGGGACCCCGCACTTCCCTGGCCTCACTCCCTGCCTGCCCAGTGACTGGTGGGACTGTGTCCTGGGGCTCCTCCTAAGACCAGGGTTCACCCCTGACCCTCAGGGTGCCCTTTGCCCCCAGGGCACCCTGTGGGACCACACTGTACCCCATCTTCCCTGCTAGTGCCTGTGTTTACCTGTGGCTGACCCTGTGGCTGACCCTGGCTCATGGCCCCAACACAAGCCCTATGCCACCTCCCCTCTGTCCCCTTGGTCACCCACATCTCCCTGTCCCCAACACTCCATGTACCTGTGCCCTCCTGGCCACCAGCCCAGGGGCTTCCCTTCAGCTCCTGGTGGGGCAGTGGGCAGGTCCAGGGGCATCTTCCTGTGGACTGCAAGGGGAGTGACAGTGGGGACCCTGGGGCCCAGGGCCACCTCACAGCTGGGGGCCTGGGGCAGGGCCACCTGCCACCAAGCAAAGATGCTCCAGGGCGGGCTGCAGGCAACTTTCCCAGGCACACACTGTTCCCAAGCAGAGGAGGAGCAGCGATGCCCCCACTCTTCTTAAAGGCGCAGCGAGCAGTGCATACCCTCCTCTTTGTTAGCCTTCCTCTTGTTAGGCCCCAGCCTCAGCTCCCAGACCTGGCCAGATGGCTCCAGAGTTCACCGTGGCCACTGGTTTCCCCCTGCCTGCCCCAGCGCTGTGGGTCCAGCTGTGGGCCCAGCATCCCCAGGTCAGGACCATCCCAAAACCCTCCACCCACCAGAGCTTGCTTAATGAAGGCAGGGCGGCCTGTCCCAGTTAGACAAGGGGCTTCGTTAAACAGGGAGCGGAGGGGTCTGCCAAGGGCTCTGTGGCTGGCCCCAGGCCCAGAGCTGGCAGAGCAGCCTCACGGCATGGTGCCGGCAGCAGGGCAAGGGCAGCCAGGGGTTGCCCTGGCTAATGGGGGCAGCGCTGAAGCAAGCATCACCCAGTAGGCACTGCAGGCAGAGGCACCAGGGCAGTGGTGCTTTGCAGCCATGCCAGGGGCTCTGCCTGCCACCTTGTCCACCAGGAACATGGCAGGTACTGGTGTGGGGTGGTCCTCAAACCCCACTGCCCTGTGGGCAGCCCAGCAGCATCTTACTGTCTTGCCAGCAGCATCCCCCTTGCATGGCACTGGAGGGGAGTGTGCAGGGGTGCTGGGTCCCCAAAACCAGAATGCCTCCCCCTCCATGGTGTTTCCCAGCTACCCCTGCATACCAGGCCCGGGAAAGGAATCCGCGGCCCCGGGCGCAGGACAGTGCTGCCTCAGCAGAGGGAGAGCACCAGGTGCGAGTGACTCATGCGGCCGCCCTGCGCCGCTGCACGCCAGTCCCTCCGGAAACATCCTGAAAAGCTGTCGGCCCTTTCCCAAGCCTGATGGGCTGGCAGCCAGGCCACCAGTCCTTATTCCCACAGCCCGGGCTTGGGGTTCCCCATCTCCCAGCTGGCTTGGCCCCAAAGCACATTGACTCCTCTCCACTGACACTGATCGAAGCTTACAAGCCTGACCCTAACCCCTGCCCCTCACCCCTGCCTGCCCTGTGCATGCCACCGTGGTCCCCAAATGACAGTCACCAGCTGGCCACGCACCACCAGTGGCACAGCCTCTACTACCCCATAAGTCTCAGATCACAAGAAGCCCCAAAACATCTCCCAGGCCCCACTGGCCTTGGTCCCTGCAGGACATTGTCCTGGGCTGCAGGCACAGGGGGAGCACCAGCTCCAAGCCCCACAGGGGTCACACCACCCCCAGGGATGGGAGCACCCTGGTTTGAGAGTGGGCACATAGGAAGCACTGGAGCTGAGCCTCTCCCTGCCCTGCGCTTACCAGGCAAGAGCCTCGCTGCTGCTTTAGTGGGAAACAAGAGGAAAATCACAGCCCCAGGTGAGGTTTCAGCTCTGTGTCGGGCGGCAAGAAAGATGAGTCACATAGCACGGTGAGATGCAGCAGGGTGAGATATGAGCTGGGCTGCAGAGCCAGCTGTGGCCACGGTGCCATGGGTACTGCGCCCCATCCTCTGCCCACCCTCTCCATGTCCTGCAACCGCTGCCTTTGGCGCTGGTCCAGCATGGGCTGGGATTCAGCAGGAGCCTTATAGGATTTTAGTTTCCTGGCCCTATGGTGGTCTGGCAGTGCTCCGCGCTCCAGCACGACGTGGGCATCTCCATCCGGCAGGGGTGCACAGGCCAGCTCCAGGGCTGCTGGAAGGGAGCTGCCCCCTCCCAGGCCCTTCTAAATTTGCGGGCTTTCAGGCAGAAGGGAAGAGCAGGGACCTGGTGCCAAGGTAGGTGAGGAAAGGAGGTACTGGATGGAGCCGGAGGGGGAACCTCGCCTGCCACAGGGGCTGGTTGGGACATGCTCCAGGAATGTCTCCCAGCACCAGCCACCGCCAGCTCCCTGCCACGGCACCCAGCTGCCCACCCCAGCATCCCGAGAAAGGGGCCTGGGGACCCCCACCTCTATCACCAGCCAGCCTGGGGAGAGTGCTAGAGGGCCAACATCGCTCTCACAGTGTGGTCTCAGGGACCCTTGTGCCACCCCACAGTGCTCAGCAGCAAGCCCAGGGGCTGCAAAATGGAGCAGGGTGGGTAACTGGTCACCCCTTACCTCCTGCTGACCTGCCCCAAGGGGTTTGGGGTGGGAGACAGCCATACCAGCCATCCAAGCTCCACAAGGGAAATGGACAACAGATCCCCAGCTCCTCCGTGCCGGAGGGGACATCTTGCAGCACCCTCTGTCCTGCTGCTGCCCAAAGCCACATTCCTGCCGGAAAAGGAAGCAAAGTATCACATCAGGGTGAAGCTGTGACAGGCGAGCTGCCCTCTCTGTCCAGTGGCTCTAGGGATGCCCAAAGCAAGTGAGATGCTCCTGGCTACAGGGACCACAGTGGGTGCAGGGACAGCAGCAGGGAGGGTCTGGTGGGTGAAGGATGATGGAGGCAAGTGGTCCCACTGCAGCCAGGCTTGGGGTTGGGCTGAGCCCGCTGTGCCCCCCTCAGGGCTTCTCATGGGGCGAGCACATGTCCCAGCTCCCCCACAGCTGCTGCAGAGGGATGGGAAGTTTTTTCTGTCTGTAAACTGTTGTGTCTGGAGACTGCTGCTGGCACAGCCACACACCAGCATCTCACAAAGCTGTGCTGGAATGTGGCCAGGCTCTGCCATCCACATAGACAGGGCTCAGGGAGGGAATGGTGACACCGCGCAGATGTGACCCTCCCCATTGGCTGAGTCAGGCAGGAGAAGACAGCCCTGGTCAGCCTGACTGCAGAGGCCGGGCTAGCTCTCAGGGACAACGAGGGAGAGGAAAGTCAGGCACTGCCAGGGCTCTGCTGAGGGCCGGTGGTGCTTTGCAAGGGCACAGGGCCAGCATGCCAGAAAGTGAGGGTGATGGTGGGGATGATGGCAGCTGGATGAGGAGCCAGCAGCACTGCAAGGGACTTGAAAGTCCCTAGTTAACAAGTTATCTTCATCAGCTGCATCCTGCAGCTGGGCCTTCAGTCATGCTGGGGATGCCCAGAGAGGCTGCAGGGTGTCTGGGGCTGGGTGTCTGGGACCTAGGGGAGGCAGGAGGAAGCAGGGTGCAGGCAGGGGCTGAAGTGTCCCTGGAGATGATGTGTCCCATGCTTCACATGACCACCCACACAGCCTGGCTCATCCCACAGGAATCCAGCTTCTCAACTGATTGAGGCTGGAGCTGCTCCCCTCCACTCCTAGACCCACGGTCCCCACCTGTGGCCAGGACGAGGGTCTGTAAAATAAGACTGGATTGCCCCTGTAGATGGGGATACAGGAGAGGGTGGAAATGCAGGGACCAGGTGCAGCAAAGCTCCCCCAGAACCTCTGCGTGAGGCCAGTGCTGCTCTTTGCCATGCTGGCAGCTCCATGGGGTGCACATGCCCTAGTGATGCCCCAGCCAGCCAAGCACACACTTCTACGGAAGGGAAACTCCTCCCTCTTCATAGGGGCAGACAAATTGCCTGCCTCGGGGGCATGGCGGATCAAGACACTCAGGGCCCAGCCCTTGCTGGGGGGTATGCAGGCACCCGCAGACAGCACCCAGGTAACAGCCATGCTCGGTCTGCAAGAAGGGGGACCCAGGAACTCATCGTGGTGACAGCAGGGGCTGGCAGAGCAGAGGGAGTAGTTTCCCCTCTGAGAAAATGAATGGAAGCCGGGGGAGAGCCGCCAGCCTGCGGCACCCGCGCTCAGGGCACGTGTGGGCTGGGTCTACAGTGCTCAGAGCATGACTCTACATGCCAGGCGGCTGAGCCAGCCTATGCCCGCCTGCACCCGCTGACATGCAGATGCCTGCCTGCCCAACCCTGTGCAGCTGCGGGGGTCCCTGGGGACCAGCACTGCTGGCAGTGCAACACCTTTGGCCTGGTGGCAGGATGCAGAGGTGAAAGGTGGCATTCCTGCAACCATTCCCTGGGAGAGCAGTTCACAGCAAGATCAGGTCACCAGTGCTTCCTTGCAGCACCGAGGGAGGTGAGGAAATTGTCTTACCTGCAAACACCAAGGTGTTACATCTCTGGCTGCCTTTAGCCCTCACCAGCATCCCTCTGGGAAGGTGTTGCAGGCAGATGGGGCAGCTCAGCCCTGACTGGGTGCTGGGGGTGCTGTCACCCGAGCAGGGGCTGCTCCTGGCCTCACATGGTACCTGCCGCTCTGCACCAAAGCTGGCTCTGAGGGGCAGGGCAGGAGGGACACTGCAGCTTCAGGGGGCCAGAGAGGCATGCAGGAGCCCAACACTGCTCCCGGGACCTGTCAGGAATAATCACCAGCATGACAGGCAGGATAGTACCACTGCTCTCTACTTCAAATCAGACTGACCTGGGGAGCAGTTGAGCAGGGGCATCTGCAGGAGCCCAGGACACAGAACCCAGCTCCACAGAGCCAGGGTGTTTGCCAGGAGCACAGCAGCCCTTGCCACATACGGGGGCAATCTGCTCACCTGCTCCCAAATCCTGCAGCACCTCAACACCCCATCAGAGGGAGACAAGCACCTCAAAGCTGTGGCTGCCCCATCCCTCCACCCTCAGCCCCAGAGCTGGGAGTACCCAGTGCAGGGGCAGATTGGCAAGGCACTGCCACCTTCCCCATACACAGGAGCTGCCCTGCTGCCCAACACCAAAGCTTTTCCCCCTCCCAGGGCTGGGAAACAGCAGCTGCCTGGCTCCCAGCATGGCACCCAGGACCATGAGACCAGCGGCGGGCTAAGCCAGCTACGGACACTGCAGGAGCAGCAGCAGCATGGCAGGGGTTGTCGCAGGGAGGACTGCAGTGGCAGGGGCACACAGCAATCACACGCCAGGCAGGGAGGTGGAATGGCAGGCAGGCAGCGTGCAGGCCTGGGAAGCTGCTCCTCGCAGGGGGGGTTCACACGGCTTGATGGGGCTGGGAGTATTTGTTCCTCCCTCCAACGGCAACAGCAGATGCCTCCATGGCTGCAGCAGCTCAGGGCAGCTATATTCCCAGGGGAGGAGTGTTGCCAAGAAGAATAGCTGTGAGTCGGAGAAGCCGGTCTTCAGGGGCCCCTATCCCAGTCCTGGAGGATGGGAGTTAGGACACACTGGACTGCTGTCCTAGGACTGTGCTGCTGCACAAGGGCTCGCAGTGGATGGTCATTTTCTTCCCAAGAGATGGAAGTAAAGTCACTAATAGCTTGTGCACAAGCCCTCCTGCTGCCAAGCCACGGGCAGAGGCACAGCCAGCACTGGCAAAGCACACAAGCGACTGGCAATAGGGACCCACTCTGGAGCTGCGCAAGAGGGAGTTTGCCCACCTCAGCTTTCCTGCAGCTCCTGTGCCAGGAAAAGGCCACTCCTTGCTAACTCCCCTTTCAGCCGATCCTGCTCTGACTTCCCCACTTTTGCGTCTGGGATGCAGCTCTGGCAGCTGGGAGGACAGGGTGGTTGCTCAATCCTTCCTCTCTGCCTCTATTTAAGTGTTTCACAATCGGCACCAACACCCCCTAAAAACTACCTGCAGCTTAATATAAATTTCTGGCAGGGCTCATGAAAGAGCACCCATCCCACTCTTCATGGGGCTTGGCCGCTCCTTGCGCAAGGGGTGCTTGACAGAGCCGTGGGGAGCATCGCCCACAGCTCAAGGGCTGGTGGCAGACGTGCACGGTGGCACTGCAGCCCAGCAGGCAGCCGCTGGCACATGCTCTGCCAGGGAGGGGACTGCACAGCTTGCACCGAGGTGTGGCAGGGGGCCCTGCCCAGGACAGGCAGGGGCGCAGGAAGGGGTACATACCGCTGGAGAGCCAGGGCCATGCTGCATCCTCTGGGGAAGGGCCTTTTGCAAGTCTTGGGTACTGGTAAAGGCATGCAGAAGGCACATGCTCCTTTACTTGAAGGATGCCATCGTGCCTTCCCCTACCAGGGGTATGCCGGCTAACAGCACTGGATCTCCAGCAGCTGTAGGATACTGCCCTGAGTGTTTCATGCAGCAGCCACTGCCTGTGGGAAGGATGATAAAGGTTTGGCCATCAGTCTGCCTGGCTAGTGAGGAAGACCAGGGTGGGAGCCCAGCACCCAGGGGACCAAGGATGCAGGAGGGGCCAGGAGCACCCCTATCTGTGGAGCAGCAGCCAGGGTGCAGGGGGATTTGAGCAGTTCACGAGACCTGACTTGTCTTCACAGCTCTCCCCCACGAGGCTGTGCCATTGCTCCCTTCAGCTCTTTGGCTGTGTGCCTGACTCCAGAAGAAAAGAATAAAAATGATGAAGCACCCACCCTGCCCCATCGGGTGAATTGCTGTCTGTCACCATGGGAACTCCTCCCTGCCCAGACCCCCCCCCCCCCCCCCAAGGATGACTTCATATCTCCATCAAGCAGGAGGGCTGCGTCACCAGGATGGCACGGGGTGGGTGGCCACATACATCTCACACCAGGACTTCTGCAGCTGCCGTGGCAGACACAGGGCAGGATGCTGCAGAGCTCCAGGGGGAAGGATGAGCAGCCCAGGTGAGGGTCCTGCAGAGGATGGGGGTACAGTCTGCACCCACACACTGTAGCCCCACAGGAACAACGATAGGGGAAGACTCTCAGAGCTCCAGCTCCTTGCAGAAAACACGTCTGCAGCATCTCTGTACCCACCATCAATGCCACAGAGGTGGGAGGAGTGCAGGATCCTGGTCTCTGGCCTCCCCCTACCTTCGGGAGTCACCAGCCTTGGACCGTGGGGACCTCATTCCTCTCCATCTTCCTCAGCAGGCACGGTCACCTGTGAGTCACCCCATGTGTGCAAGGCAGAAACAGGAGATATGTTCCCATATTGTAGGGGCTCCAGCCAAGTGCTGCACAGCTGTAACAGCTGTAAACAAAGCAGGGGAAGCCAGAGAGGCACGGCAGGGAGCAGCTGGGGGCAGTGGAGACCTCCAACCTCGCAGCAGACAGGCAGGCAGGGAAGGGCTGGAAATAAACGCAGAACCGCCACGTGGAACCCAGACGCCTAGCGCTCAAGCATTTTCACCTGCTGCCTCTTCCTGGAAGCCCCTTGCCACGCCAGGGCATCCTCTGCATCAGGTGAGTGGAGGCTGGAACTTGCCATGGACATACTGCCTGGTGCTCTGGTCCCTAGAGCTGCTGCTCTCCAAGCCTCCTATGAGAGGCTCCAGCCACACTCACCATGTCCATGGGCAATTATTGCTTCACAGACCCCAATCTGGAAATCACATTCTCCAAGCTTCATCGGTAGCACCAAGTCTGTTTCTCAACTGCTACAAACACTACTCAGGAATGATGCAGTATCAAAGGAGAGGTCATGGCTTTGGTCTATGTGAATCTGTACAATGCTAAACTGTACCTGGTGAAGCTCAGAATAGTTTGCTGAAGCTGAATACATACCAAATCCTAAATCTCAAAGCAACACAACTTTAACACATAGATTAAACATTAAAATAAGGACGAAAAAAAATCCCCCAGAGTCAGCTCACTCTTCCGTAAATATAACAAATAAGAGATAAGCAGTATGTTCTGATTGCAGCTTTGTCCAAGTTACACACAAAGTAGAAACGAGTGGACAGTACTGCGGCTATTTTACAGAACACTTTGCACACCTGAGTGACCATGTGCCGAGGGCAGTGCATGCAGAGCAGTTTTGTTCTGCATACCGCACTGAGTGTCAGTACCCATATTGACAGCAGGGTAATACAACACCCAGAAAAAGCTAGATGTGCAATGCCCCACTGCAGGCTCTGGGCAAAACTAGGAAGACCACTCAGATATTCAGGCTCCTGTTTCAATATCTTAAATGCATAATTAGCCTCGCTCAAATCAGGTCATGTGGCATTTGATCCAGCTTCATTCGCTGTCCTCGTGCTGTCTGTGCTACGCAGTTCTCACACCAAGGCAGTGTACAGAGACTTAAATAATCCCAGAGTGTGTCTGAGGCTCAGCAGTGGATGGTGGGGCACCGAGTGGGAGCAGTGTCTCCAGAGCACCTGGGTGGTGATCCAGCACAGGTGCTACTTCCATTTGTACACATCTTTGTACAAAAAAAAAATCCCTCCTGCTCTCCCAGACCAGAGCTGGGACCTCCCCAGACTGCCACCCCCAGCAGCCTAGTGCTGGGCCAGCAGCTCCATTTTCCATAGCTGGGTGGGTGAAGTACCTGGGCAGATCTTCCTCCAAGCACCATGCTTCTAGTAGCTTTTCTGGGCTTCCCCAGCAATAGGCTCAATGGAAAGCAAGGCCAAAGCTTGGCAGCCCCACGCTTAAACTTCAGAGGCCTAACGAAAGAAAATGTGTAAGGAGAAGCAACTGGAAAGAAGAGATACGCATGGAGAAGTGAGAACCACTGATCCTCTTTGGATGGTGCATGGGTTAAAGCAGCTTTTAATGAGGGTGTTCAGGGCTCAGATTTGCCCCCTTCCAGACACGCTATTGAAGAAAGAGCTGAAACAAAGATGACAAGCCCTGCTGCCATGCCCTGCTCAGCCTTGTGTCTCAGGGCAGCCCGGATGGCTGTAGCTGGCAGTCAGGCCTGGATGGGCCCTTTGTCCATTGCTTTTCCATGCAATGAATACAGTAAAGCTTTAGATGAGCCATTTCCTTTTCCAAACAGGAAACATGAGTTCTGGATAGGCATCCGGATACTGCTGCTCACCATTCCCCTCTCCTGGTGTACAAAGTCCCCGTGGTGAGGGGCAAGGTGAAGTGCAGGAGGCCTGGGCAGGGCAAGCGTGTGAGTCTGCCAGGCATCAGGTACCACCCTCGCCCTAGCAATCCTGCAGCCCTGCTGGGTGACACTTCAAAGGGAGAACGCAGCTCTCCTCTGAGCAAACCACACTATGTAGGGGCTGGCCAGGGAAAAGATCCCCAGTTGTGGCCACACGGATGCCTCGGTCAATCCCTGCACCAAGGGGTCTAAGCAGTGCAAGGCTCCAGCAACATTAGACACCAGCAGAGCTGCATTTCTCCTGCCCTGTCTTCTAAACCCTGCTCACCTATTGCTCCCACTGCCATTTTTCACCAGCCTTGGCAGGAGAGCTGGTAGAGAAGCATGCCCAGAGGGCTGCAGGCTCTCCTCCCAAAAGCTCTCTGGCACTGAAGAATAGCACAGCTCCAAGCCTCTCATTTCTCTGAAAGCCTCTCTGCAGCTCCCCGCTTCCCTGAGGACAAGCTTGGCTCAGCACCTATGATTAGTATCAACTGTACTTTCCAGGGGGGTTAATTAGTTCAGGTGAGGCAACTACTGACAGTTGGCTGCTGTGGCCTCTCTCTTGGCAAGCACCCAAACCCCAAACAAGCAGCTCACATATCAAAGGGGCTGCCAGCTCCACAAGCAGATCCACCCTGCACATCTGTCCTGGCCCCACAGCCCCATGTTGGGGGTACCAACAGCTTTTCCTGCTAGAAAGCAGGGAAACCTGAAGCACAGGTCACTAGCAATCACTCCCTGTTTTCACTGCTAGACTTTTACATATCCGGAACAGCTCTGTATGGTAGAAGAGTCGGTGAAGCGCTGTGCAGGTGGCATTACAGAGCCTTGCATAGAGTGCACACAACGATGCACAGTATCCTCTCTTCCAGTCAAGAGACAGAGGGCCAAGGTGTCAGGGAAGGAAAGCGGTTGCCTAGACGTAGGTGGAAGTTGCAAGCTTCAAAGGAACTCTACTGGGAGAGGATAAGACAGCACCGTGTGGGAGGGGAGGGAGCAAAGGCCAATTCATGCAGGCTAAATTTATCAGCACAGTCTAATGGAATCCCAAGTAACCTTCCAAGTGAAGTAGCAAAATAAAACACTTCAGCCATTGAAAACTAGACTGGTCAAAGAGCCCCGCTGAACAATCCTGCATTGTCCAGGGAGCCAGGAAACAGATTTATTAGGTCACCCAGGCCATCTCCAGTTTCAGTGAAATTGCCCTATTGTAGGGATTGTTCCAGCTCCCTCCTCTGGCTCTGTCACTGCCACTGTCCTTCACTGGGCAGCAGAAACTGCAGGAAGAGGAGGGGTCAGGTCCAAAGAAAGACCTCACCTTTTCAAGGTTCAGGAAAAGCACTGAGGTAGGACACTTCCATTGTGCCAGACATTTCCCAGTTTAGATTCCCTTGGTCTGAGGCTGATCCCATGGAGGAATAGAAACATACCCCTACGGCTCAAACAACAAGAGGCCTGCCAACAAGATTAGAGCTTTGGTTCCTCCAGCACTGAGGGATTTGGCTGCCAAATGCCTGACAACTCTGCACTAATTCCAGGTTATGCTTCCCAAGCCCCTCACTAAGGCTCAGAGTATGGGTGGGTCTTTGCCAAGAAATAATGCTCTCGACTCCTAAATGGGTTCCCCCTCCCCACCTTTTAGATCCCCAATCTGGCTGCTTGGTGTTTACCAAGGAAAAATGGTACCGCAAATCTCTCAATCATTAGAGCTGGTGAGACGCCGTGTTTCTGGAAGCACGGACTGCCACAGCACCCAAACACAGGAGGCACAACAAGGCAGAGTGCCATTGTAACTGCAGCCAGAAGATGCCATCATCTTGGGCACGGCTCAGCCTCGACTCCTAGCTGCTATCAGGCACCTAACAGCACTTTACCCAATGCCACTCACCAGGGCACAGCTCCTACTCCAGACCAGCCCAGATACTCAGATTTCTACATGGATAAAAGCATCTACAAAATACCTTCTGACACTGTATAAGCCAGCCACCCTTGTAGAGCTGCAGCCTCTTGGTCAGGAAGGAGTGGGCATCAGTCCTCCCTGAAGTGCTGGGTGCATGCTGCTCAGCACAGCCAGCCTGCTGCTTTTGCAGAGAACCAGCAATTTGGAGAGCAGCAGTTGCAGCAAGGTTTGAATCTGTTCCTAATACAAAGTAGTGCAGGAGGGCCTGGGAAATTACTCATGGAAAACAACCGTTTCCAAGCAGAGGCAGACACCTCCAGAGAGGAAAACTTGTACATCCTTGCTCTAGCATTTCCTACATCTCCCTTTCCTTGTACTTCTCACCAACTGCAAAACACCCTGGAAGCTCACCTGGGGAGGGAAAATATATAGCAATGTAAGACAAAAGAGTCTGAGTGCAGTCACAAAACCAAGACAATCATTTACCGGTTTCCCCAGGCTTGAGGCGTAAGTGAGCTTGTTCAGTTTTTCAGCCCTCAGCGCACTTGTAACGAGCCAGAGCTTGCAATAAGTTAAACCCAAATTGCATCAAGAACACTTAACAGTTTCAAACTTGCCTAGTATACACAATGAGTTCAGACACACTGACTCTCTCATCAAGAATCCAGATTCAGCACAAATGATTTAGAACACTGGATTAGTCTCAAATGTAATGACTAATTCTTAGAAACTTTTACACTATTTTTAAATCCCACTTGTCAGGGCACCACCTGGAAATTAAATGAGAACCCCAGAGAGATTTATCCCAAAGACAAAAATTAAACATGAGTACCTCACAGCTTCCAAGGGTACCTGTGACAGGCTAGTGCCACCTGGTGGGAACCTTTCCTCCATTCCCCTTGCTCAGTTTCATCCTTTACTGTTCCATGTTCCAGCTTCCCAGAGACAAGACTTGGGAGCAACAACCAGATTAATAGCAGAAAAAGCAGAAAGGGCGGGGAAGGTCTTTTAACTATTCAGACCTAGAGATTATCTTCCAGGTACAGGCCAGGTCACAGCTTCTCAGCTATTGCATAGCTGAGGCTGACTAGATAGACGGAGGCCCATCTGCAAGAGAGATGCGTAGACTAACACCAACATACTCCACAGCAATCTCTGCTTGTTACTGAGCTGGTTTACAGATAACCAGGAAGCTTAAGATGAAAGGTAACATATCTGGAAAGATGTTTGTCTAGCAACAGCTCCAGCTCCTCACACCTAACTCTGTTAGAGACAACTGCCTCAACCGTACCAAGGCAGCATCGGGCAAGGCCAGGCCAATCACCGTCACCAGCTTCAGTAGGTGGTGGGAACTCGGCCAAGCAGTTTTATCTATACTTGATTAGGGAGAGGGGTTGCACAGACTGCATCTACCACAGAGGCAGTTACTCCTATGAGAGGGTCACAAACAGCCAGGCCAGAAACACTAACACCACACCCAAGGGACAGGACCAATGAGGACCAATTTCCCATAAATACATTTTGATCTCCTTGATGAGCAGGGAGGTCCCCTCAGAGAAGGGCCCTTTGTTCTTCGGTCTGCACAAGCAGCAATGCTACAGCCCGAGATTGACCGTGCTACTGCCCACACAAAAGGGCACAGTGGAAGTCGCTAGAGCTACCCTGGCAGCCTCATACCAGTGGAAAGTCTTCCTTCCACCAGCCTGAAGACAAGGCCTCTGAACCAGGACACTGCCAGCTCAGGACAGAGGCGGCACGGGCTGCAGACATACACACAGACAAGATTCTAGCATGAGCCCTGTGAAATCAAGATTGATAGGTCCAATATCTCACCAATTTGCCAATATTAACGATGTCTACATACATGACCCAGCAAGAGACAGTTGATTCCCAGCAGAACCAACTCCATATAGGACATTTATTTTTACTTTTATACATTGAACACTGAGAAGACAGCCATTTTGATGGGAGTCATTTTGCCCCTGGTGCACAAGACTTTCTGAGCCAGAGGGAACCTGTCACAGTCCAAAGCTTCACTATTTCCAACCTGCAGGGACATGTCCTAGAAACGGATCCAGTACATGGCACTGCGTATACGGTTGTAATCCAGAAGTTGTTCGATGGGACCTGAGTGAACAGAACAAAAGTTAGTCACTGGAGACACAGTTAAAATCCCTGCACAGTTTCCCATGGTCTTAAAGCAGATGGTGGTAGAGCAGACTGCTCACAATCCAGAGCAGTTATGCACAAAACTAGACAACTACAGCTCAAACCTGCAGACACCACATCCTGAGAGAGAAACTTGTTTCCTCAAACTAAGTTTTCTTGCACTGCTCCACAATGCTCAGTACAGCTCCACATACAGATATGAAATACAGGGAGCTACCAAGTCACAGAGATTTTGGCTAGTTCATTCCAACTTCCTGTTCAAAAACTCTTTCCCTTTCCAAGCTTCTCTGCTTTGAAGGGCAGAGGAAACAGCTGCATGGAGGAGGGGAATCCACAACACACAAGAAGGAGGCAGCAGAGCAGATCTGAGCTGCTCAGGCAGGTTTGCCCTTGGCCAGACAGACATGCCAGAGCAGCACAAGAGAATCGGGTCCCTTCACTTCCCTTGCATAAACCACCATGACCCCAGGGCAAGGATACCTGGCAGATGCCGCTGGGCCCGCACCCAGCTATGGGACTCCCAAACTTAGTCACAGCTCCACAGCAAGTAGAGAGGTGGAAGAACAGCCAGCAGCTCACTGCCACTGCATCTCCATCACCTGCAGGTTTGCTCTCCTGGCAAATGTGCCTTGGCACATCTAATGTGCAGAGGTAGGATACCAGCAAAGAACCAGAGTGGTTAGGAGGCCAGAACAGCCACGCACAAAGTGCCTGCAGCTCACTTCCACTCAGCTCTTGACCCCTTTCTGGTTTTTGAGCTACCAGGTACTTATTGCCACATACTACTTACCAACTGCTGCAATTGCCGGGCATTTGTCATAAATGTATTTACTGCAGACCTCTCTCACCATCCGTGCATCAACAGCCTAATAAATATCAAACAAGCAATTAATGACCCTTCTAGCAGACCTGCATTTCTCAGAGTTGGAAGTCACTGTTGCCATTACATATCAGGATCATTAAAAAGATAGCCAGATCCTTGGGGGCCATCTGCACCAACTGTACAGCTCTTGTCTGCAGGGATAGCTAATGTTCTACACGGCGCATTTTTGTGAGGGTACAGAAGACATGACAGTCCAAAATCTGAAGCCCTCCAAGGGGTATGGTGGCTGCAGAATTACACAAACTAGATGCTGGCCACCTCTAGGAAAACTGCTAAAGGAATTTCAAGTTGAGCTGTTAATGCAGGCATATGCCCTCTTTCCAGGATGGACTGAATCCAGCCACAGGGACACACAACCTGTGCCAGAGATTTTGACATTTATATGAGTGATGTGTGCTGACCACCTGTACTCCAGACAGCTTGACTAAGGGATTAGTAAGTCTCATGTTACTGCAGCAAACTAAGGCCAGAAAATGCTGACAACCACCATGTTTGGTTACCCCAACCAAAACAGATACGTACAGCGATCCTGGCATCCCATTCCTCCAGAGGGATACGGCGTCCATAGTTTAAGAGATGGCTTCCAATATTCTCACACACTGGTGTAGTACCTAGATGTTGAAGATATCACATGGTCAGCGCAGCAGAAAGCCTTCCAGAATTGCATAGCCTGATTATCAGTAAAAGCAGACAGAAGCAACTCTAGACATTAAAGCAGCTTCTAATGAAGTACCAGTTGCAGTTACCACCCTAAGCAGCTCTGGCAGGAGTTAAGCAATATAAAAAAAGATTGCTTCATCAGTCTCGAAAGTGTTACAGCTGAAGCAGACCAGTTTGAGGGTCTCAGCTCTAACTTCTCCAAGCAACATGTTATTCACCCTCAGCAACAGAATGACTAGAAGTTTACAGAGTCACAGCTAGCCTGGAGCAGAGCAGGCTGGGGTCAGCTGCTTTGACAACATGGCAGAAGGAATGCAGAGCAGAAGAAAGGAAGTTTTGCCCAGTGCCTGCCAGTAGTACTGCAGTGTCTAACAGAGCTCTCACTCCCTGGAGAGACATAAGCGGTAACCCTCTGAAAGCTGCACAGTGGTCAATCCATAAACCAGAACATACCATCCAGTTGCGCCACCATGGCATTTCGGAGATAGTTCTTGGCTCTCTTCACCTCTGACTCTGTGGTACTAGTGCACAGACGCATCCTGGAGAGGAGATGGAAAGACCACTAAAGCTCTTAAAGATGTTTGTCTGCTCAGACAGAAGTGATTTCCGCCCTTTTCCAAGCCTCTGCAAAAATAATCTATTATCAACATTACTTGTCTTGCAGGCTTGAGATTCATTCTTCATCGCTGCATAGTAGCTAAGAACTGGGGAGCACTGAACAGCAGGAGGCAAGAGAAAGAGCTCAAGCTTACAGGCAGGGTATATCAGCCCACAGGTTACACACTCTGTTACACTCACAAAGGTCCAAGCAGCCCTGGTGCCAGCTCTAGCTTGCCCATCAGGCACAGTAGCAAACAGTCTGTGGTATGCTATCACAAGAGAAGGCAGGCATGTCAGCTATTCCCACACATGGCAAGCTGCTATGGAAACTGATGCTAAAAGAGCAAGACAGTTCTACAGAGTCTGTTTGGACTCCAGCTGCTAAATCCCTTCCTCCCCTGCCAACTGCAACATCTCTAGGGCAAGGACTAACTCCGTCTGCTCCATACACAGCACAGCTTGGCTCTGAATCTCAGATGCAGCCTTGAACCATTACTGGGATATACATGTATACAATAAGATGGAAGGACGGAAGGCCTCCAAACACTGGCATGACTCTAGCAGCAGGGCATTTATCAGCCACAACACAACAGGCAGGAACTCTGCCTGCTTTGCTCAAGTTTAACAAGACTTGAGATATGGAGATAAGTCTCTTGGGCACCTGGGAAAGCCTTGTCTCTAAGGAATGATCTCACTTGTATATAAAAAAAACCAAAGCCTCAGTGCTAATACTTGGAAGCACAAACAAAAGACCCAAAGAACCCTAAGGGATTAAAATAGCTCCTCAAAAACCACATCCGAGGACATTTACAGAAACCACTTACAGGATCTCTTAACCAGAATGCAAGTTACGGAGAATTCACACAGGGACACAGCTCTCTGAAGACCTATTACACTGCCCACCAGCTCAGTGTCCCATGAGAGGCTCAGATCTTAAACAGGAACTTTTGCCAAAGTTGTACTTACCACTCCCGCTGAGCACAATACAGCATATCATCTATAGACAGAGGATCAGAAACAAAATGGAAACCAAACAGGCCCGTATCAGAGTAAGAAGTGTTGAACGTCTGGAAACTGTGGCAGAGATTATGCTCGACAGCAAGCGTAGCCAGCCTGCTGGACTGATTCTGTAAATAAGGAGATACCATCAGCCATTTCAGTCTTACAGCTTCCTCACAGCTCAAATTCTTTCCAACTGAGCTGTTTTCACAAAGACCACAGACAAGACAGCGTGGAACACTGCTGAATGAGAGCTTAATTTAGGCCCTTCATGTGGTCAACAGATGAGATTCACTGGTGGAAAAGCCTCAGACAATGGCCTAAGAGTCCATCCAGAAAAACCATTTCCTTTCCCAGCTGCACATGAGGAGCTGGTATGCATACCACCACACGAGTGGGAGAATATGGGAAGTGCGAGGTCTCCCAGTAGCAGGGGGTTAGCACATTTATACAGGCCAGATTTCAGACGAGAATGGATGTAACATTGGGATTTTAAACAAGTTCCACCTGCTTTGCAGTTTTAAGACAAGCTTGCATCAGGAAACTGTAGACTGCTCTGTTCTGCTTCCATCACCACCCCACTTAGTGGTTAGTTCAGGATGGTAGGAATAAACTGCTGAAAATTCATCAGCTAAACCTCTTTCAAAGTTAGCAGAGAAGGCTCAGTTCATCTCCCAGCATCACCTCTGAAGAAGTGTCCTGGAATAGAAGTGTAACCAAGGCTATTCTACTTTCCAGACTCCTGACCACTTTGCAGTTGGAAGCTAAACACAACAGCCTTCCATAAAGCACAATCACCCAAGGTCTCCATAGCATTTCATATTATAAGGCTCCAGACTCTCCCTATCACACTCACAAGCCTCTTACCTTACCACCTCCAAACGTGCGGTCGTAGCGTCCAATGATAGCATTAGCCACATTGAGGACAACGTTATCTGGATCGGCCCATCCTGGCCCCTCCACAGCAAGAGCAATATGGGCAACAGGCAGAGCATCATCTCTGGCACGGATCTAGAAAACCATCAGGGAGCAGGGGAGAACGGCATAAGCGCTGTGGCTTTGTCTGCAGCCTGCTGCAATGCCAGGTTGACAAACTAGAGGACTTTGTATTACCCCAGCAAAATGAAACAGTCTCAGGCACTACTGCACAGAAACCAGCCGTTCCGGTATGAGTTTTCCAGCAGATGATGTAAGCAACAGCTTCACTTTCCCAATACATTTAGGTCCTATCTAAAACCCAACATGTTGTGGCAATAAGTCCTGAGAACAGATCATGGGGGCACTACCAAGATGCTGCATCATCAATCTCTCTGAGCTACATGAACAGATTTTTTTCTCTCTCAGAAGCAGCTGTAACTGAGTTCACATTCATTCAACAGTGGCAACAGCTGCTTGTTTCGCCTGGGACCAGAACAACTTTACCTCACTCCCTGTGAAGCGACAGGGCGGGACAACAGGCACAGCATCCTCTTTGTATGTAAAAGGAACTCCACTGAAGTGTTGCCTAGCTACATCTACCAGCTCTTTGTGGGAAAAGCCTGGCAACAGGAAAGAGAGATTTGTAGTCTCAAACACCTTGATTTGACAAAATAATCTGATATTACATTAGAGATGTATGATGGGTTTGATCGCCAGCCTGAGAACAGCCAGGCTTCCCAGAGTCACGAGGATCTAGAATTTACCTCCAGCAGCTGCCAGGACCATACGAGGTGCCTTGAAGTGAGTATCAACATATGAAATGAGATCTGCTCGAGTCAGATGCCTAGAAAGAACACAGAGACCGAGTACATCAGCATCTCTGATTTGGAGGGATGAGAGGCTTAGGAGAAGCAAGTTCACAGTGCAGAGACAGCAGTGACATTGTTCTCTTAGCTGTAGGGTAACAATATTTTCTAGAAGCAAAATTGCACTGTCTGCGCTTTCCCTGTGCTCTAAATCCAGAGCACAGAGAACCAAAAACAGTGGCCAAGATGGAGAGTTACAGACTTCAATACAGACTAGAGAGTACTGACCCTGGTCACCAAGCTACCAGTACCCTAACAGGTGTGAATGCTCAAGGCCACTGCTTTAATGATCACCCCTAGCTCTTATTTCTCTAACAAGTATGGGAGAACTTTCAACTTGGCCCTACCAATCTCATATCTTGTGTGAGGGGGATTCTAGAGAAAAATGTGTGCAGCATTGTTTTCACTAGCACCAATGGGGAAAACAGTCAAAACACAATGAGGAGGCCACGGGCACAGATCATGTGCATATATAGACTGTTTCCTTGTGCAGTCACCACTACTGAGAAGCAGCAGTCGTGCACCCCAAGGACTGAGCCCACGGGCTGTGTACCACATTCAGCCTGTTACTCACTTGATGTTCTCTGTGGTCCCCTCGACAGTGCGGGCCAGTGCAGTCCCCTGGAATGCAGTGGCATGAAGGTAATCAAAGGTAACATCCGTCAAGTTGCTGTCGATTTCCTTCAACTCCTGAAGGATAACGCCACGCTCCTTCTCAATCTGAGACTCCTCTAGGGCACAGTTCTGCACAATGTCAGCCAGAAGCTCTACAACTACAACACATTTCCAATGTTAGCAGTCCTGCTGCCTGACTGCTACCCAGTGTAGCTGAAAAGAGAAAAGACACACAGGCAGCAGAGGCACTGCAAGAGGAATGAGCAACAAACCATGCTGGGGGGGTGATGCAACATAAGAGAGATGAGTATGACCCACTCCCACAGCATCAGAGAGGGACAAACAACACTGTTTTTACTCGAAGCCTCCAAGTCAGCTTGCCAAGCATCACTGCCAGCAGAAAGCAGGCAACAACTGCAGGTGCTGAAGCATGTCACAAGCAGAGTACTGTTGCAGAAACACACTGAAAACTTACGGAGAGCTTGCAACATCTACAGCATAGCTCACATCTACAGTAGGGCCCATAGCTCTGACTCAAGTCACTGCCTCTGGACAAAATGGACCCAAAGAGGAGTCTGCACATGGTAGTACAAAGCACAAGCAACACCTGCAAGAGCTACGCTGAGCACTCCTGACACAGCAGCTGTCACTGACTTCAGTTTCTCAGCTCCAAAGACAACAACAGACTACTGAATCCCCCGTCTCCCTCCTGGCAATATAGCGCAGCCTGACATAACAAGCATTTTGCAAAATTGGTTTTAGGAACATGGGAACTTGCAGCCTTGAAGTACCATATCATGGCACTGTTCTCTTCAACTACCAACTAGAACCTCCAATTTACCACACAGCTATAACTTCATTCCCTGGTCTGTTGTTAGAAATGTTGCTAGCGGGACAGAAACACAAGCACATGCGCTTGCTTCATCCTTAACCTCCAAATCAGACTTTGCCCACTGGTCATCCTACCTTTGGGCATGTCCTTCGACAAGGCTTTTATGTAATAGGCAGTCTGCTCCCGCGAGGTGTACCCATTCAGGTGAGCGCCCATACTCTCCACTTCCTTCTCAAAGGCAGCACAAGGACGCTTCTTTGTGCCCTGAAGAAAACAGATAAACACAACTACTAAATGAACACACTTCCCTCTTGGGCAGAGCTAAAGCAAGGAAAACAGCAATAAAGACCTAAACCAATAAAACCTGTGGTGATTCATAAAAGCCAAGAGCAAGTGCAGAAAGCAACAGATTTAAAACTTGGCTTGTTTACTCTAGTTAAAGGATGGTTGAGGTGTATTTTGAAAGGTCAGTAAAAACCTAGCAGAGAAGGAGAAGACCTACACTAAGAGACAACAGTGGCTGCAGATCACATCAGTGGAAGTAAACCAAGAACAAGTCTAAACCAAAAATAAGCAGGCTTCTAGCTATCCAAGCAGCAATATTCAGAAGCAGCCAGAATAGGAGCAGAAAACTACTTCTAATACAGAGCTCATCTCTTAAGGAGCAAGCCAGATGCTGCAGTTGCATGTGATAGCATAGGCTGAACTGGAGTCAGCAAGTCCCAAGCTTAGATGCCTCCTGCCCTAGGGCTGTTCAGCAGACACATTATTATTAAAGAGCTTTAGCCTCTAAACTTTGCTAGTCCACTAAGAAAACCGAAGGAAAATAAATGGCTACAGCAAATGCTGCTTTGAGCTCTGCCGGCTAACCTGAAGAAACATGCTTCATAACATGGTCCGATATGTGCGCTATGCAGTGGCCAGGATGGTCAAGAATTGCAACCACAGCATCAGAGACTCAGTCTCGCTTGTTACTTACAACTTCTTTTTCCTCTAAGACAGGAAATACCAACTAGTAAATAAGAGTTGCCTTGATTTGTGCATGATTGCAATCTGCCACATATTAAAACAAAGATCACCATATAGGCTAGGCGCCTTTTGAAGTTTATTTTTATACTATGTGCTGTCTCTGGGACTCAGATGACCTGACTTGCACTGTCTTTTAACAGCTACAGCCTCTGAAGCAAAAACACAACATGTAAGTGAACATTTAGAATAGCTCTCCATGCAGTCCTGTGCCAAACTTCGCATACTTCCTTACCTTAAAGGCCAGATGTTCCAGGAAGTAACCAGCACCGTTGTTGTTCTCATTTTCGTGGCGGCTCCCCACCCCAATCCACACACCCACCTAACAGCAAAAGCATCAAGTACACATATTAGAAAAGAAAACAAACTGCATGCTCAAGCCTCATGCCACAAATATAACAGCTGGGACAAGAAGTCTCCTTCACAGACATTGCACTAGTAGCACCAACATAAGAACAAGCACCATCAGCTATTTCCCATACACATTTTGGCTTTTTATCCAGCAGCTTCGCAAAAGCCTTTGCTAGTTTTGCCAGCGATATAACTACTACCGGCTACTTACTGCTTACACAAAAGCTGTAAGGCTGAGAACACTCACAGAGCACAAAAGCTTGACTACAGACTTATACAAAGCCAGGTTAGGCCTTCTACTGCTACATGAATCCCACTGGTTAACAAGGAGAAGCAGTAGGGTCTCTGCCAAAATATTTGGTTCAAATAGGGGTTTGTCACTTCTGGAAGACCAGCTACAGACTAGGCACGGCTGACTGTTTCAAGTATGCTCTTAGGCTATCTTAAACATACCGTACATGTAGGCTGATTGGACTCCTCTGAAGCTACACGGAGACCATTGTCCAGAGTGGTGACTTGGGTCTCAGGGATATTATGGAGTGTCTGGGCATAGGTGGCAGCACCTCGGTTCCTTGTCAAAGTCAATAAAGCTGCCTAAATAAAAAATAAATAAATCACCCCTAACTAGCAGCTCGCCCCTGCAGGGCAGACCACAGGCTGCTGAAAAACCCCAGCGAGGAGCTCCGCGAACCGGTGCGACCCGGCACCGGGCCGTAGGAGAGCAGAGAGCGGTACCCGGCAAGCCCCACGAAGGGACGCAGGCCGCCGCTGGCCCCCGCCGGGCCCCACCCCACCCAACCCCACCCCGCTCTAGTGGCGGGGGCTTCCCACGGCGACCGCCACCCGCCCGCACCGGCCGCGGTGTCCCCGTGACCTTCCCGGCCGGCCGGCGGTGTGGGCCTGGCAGTCCTGCTACACCGCAGGGCCTCCCGCTCCCCTGACCGGCTTCCCCCCGGCCCACCTCGGCGCCTCCCCCGCCGCCGGCCGCAGTAACTCACGGAGGGGCGAGGGCCCCGCAGCAGGGCCCGCCCAACTACACTCCCCGCCCGGCACACAGAAGAAGCCGCCATCTTGTCCTACCGCCGCCGCCGGCCGAGCTGCAGCGCACCTGCGCAGGAAGGCGGGGCTTGTGGGCGGTGGAGGCGCATGCGCACGAAGCCTGGCGACGTCGGTGGGTCGGAGATGCGCATGCGCACGAAGAGAGGGCGAGGGCGGAGGGAGAGCATGCGCAAAGGGATGTGCGCGTAGCGGCGCCCCCTGGTGGCGGGAGGGCGCGGCGGCGACAGGCCCCGCGGACGGGAGGGTCCCGAGGTGGGGGGTGGGGTCGGAACCTCAGCCGTACCGAGCCCTAGGCCGCGGCCCCGGGGGGAAAAGTGGCGGAAAGAGGCCGGAGGGAGCGGGGTGGCGGGCCAGCCTGCCGGCAGGGCGGCCCAGGCCGGGGCAGTGCCTGCCGGTGCCAGGGGGCAGCTGGGAGGCCTGGCCTGGGGTTACCTTTATTGAGGAAAGTGCATTAAAACGAAGCCTGAGAAACGCTACACGGTTTTATCCGCGACGCCAACCTGCCGCCGGGAGGTGGCCCCCCTCGGCTGGGTCCGGAGGGTCCTTCCACCACACCGCAAACCAGGGCCCAGCCCATTGCTGGGGCTGAGCAGGGGCTCCTGGCCGGCACCTTGGCGTGACCTCCCTGTGCCGGAGCGGGGCATGGGGCCCTCGGCCGGCGGCGGCTTCAATGCAGTGGGAGGTCACAGGCGGGGCAGGGCCCCAGCTGCCGGAGTCCAGAGGGGCTGGTGAGGGTACAAGGTCTGCGGGCGCCGGGGTGGGTGGGTTGGTGCCGTTGGGGCAGCAAAGCTCCACCTCGGCTGCCCAGCTCTCTGGGGAGAGATCTTCCTCTCACAGGGCTACATTCTGGTGCTGAGGTCCACCTAAGGGAGACAGGCAGGGAGGGGTTTGCTTGGCTGCCTCCCCTCCATCACGGTGACAGGGATGGCAAGGCTGGTGCTTACTGAGGCTTGGTGCTGCTCTGCACCAATGTGGACCACGGCATCGTGCACCGAGGGGAAGAAGGAGTGCTTGGTGATGGCCGAGCTGAAGAAGTTGCTCCGCTCCAGCTGGGCCAGGACAGGCACTGTGTGGAAGGAGAAACATCTGAAGCTATGGTACCCAGCGGAGCCCAGCACCCCCCACCCAGAGCAGCCTCCCCTGCACTGCAGGGGCACTGGGGCCATCACCAGGGTTCCAGCTGCCTCACTGGGGGCTGTGGGGCTCAGGCTGGATCCCTGGGACAACCTGCAGCACCTGTCCCCTGGGTAAACCCTGGGGATGGGGACACCATGGAGGGAACCCCAGGCCAGCAGCTCTGTCCCGAAGGGGTAGGCATGCAGAGCAGGGGATGATGGCTCTGCAGAGCCTCCTCACCTGGGCAGCCAGCAACAAAGACGTCCACTTCTATCTCATGGAAATCCCTGAAGATCTGCAAATGGCAGGAAACATGTTTTGCCAGGGAACATGGACAGGGAGTGGCCATCATGCCACCTCACAGGGCACCTGGGACACCCTTGGCGAGGCTGCCATCCCACCTGCTCCCCCAGCCCCTTACGTTCTTCAGGATCTTGATGGAGACAGTGTCCATGAAGCTGACAGGGCTGAAGTCCAAGATGACAGCATGGAAGCTGGGCTGGGGCAGCCCTAGGGTGCGCAGGGTGGGCTTGGGGGGTGCGCTGCCCTCGGCCCCGCTCAGCTCGATCACTGCCACACCTGGCCCATTAAGCCTGTCCTCTGCATCCTGGGGGAGGGAAGGAGACCAGGCCTCACTGCACAGATGCTGGTGGCACACACAGACACACTCACACACACACACACCCCCGACCTGGCAGCATACCACCCCCGGGCTTGCCCTGCCCTGTGGTGCAGTGGGGCCTGGTGAGGCTTTTTGGCCTGTGTTAGGGCATGGGCAGTGGGTGGCCTCGAGAGTTGGTGCCTCGCTTGCACCTCCATCCACTTTTGGACTCTGTCTGTGTGTGCCTGGGACCCATCCCTTTCCGCAGGGACCCTCTCCAGAGCTGGGCTCATTAGCTGGCGCCAGGTCAGCCTTTGCTCTTGCTCTTAATTCTGATTAACTTGACAAATGGCTAATGACTCACTGGCTCCACCACCTAATCATTAACGGCCTGGCTTTCCCCACCGACCTTGGGTGTGACGCCATGGCCCAGATCTGCCCCAGTACCTCTTTTCACCCAGTGGCCCCAGACCGAGCAGGCGGCCCTACGGGCCACCAAGCCTAGCGAATGCACAGACAGGAAGGCCACAGCCAGGCAGGGAGGCGGTGCAGATGGCACCAGAGGGGTGCCCTGTGCCAGGGAATCACCTTTTTCCTCTTTGCCTTCTCCTTCTCTGCTTTCTTCTGCTGTTTCTTCAGCTTCTTGAGGGCCTTCTTCTTCTTCTCGATGAGGCGGTCCACGTTGATGCCGCTCTGTAAGGCAATGCAGCCCTGTGTCCCTGCACACCCCACGGCCACTCTGGTGCCAGCAGGTGGGAGGCATGGGGAGCACCAGGGGGCTGGTGGTTCTCCTACCTTCTTCTTCAGGGCCTCAGCATACAGCTCCACGTTGGCAAAATACAGGGTGGAGGAGGAGCGGAAGATCTTCACCCCGGGGACCTCCTGTGCCTGGGGGCAGATGGGGAGGGTGCTACCCCAGGGATGGAGCCCACTGCTCCCCTCCCCTCCTTCTCCCTAAATGCCCCCCACTCCTTTCCCCAGCAAACAGCCCTGGGGCTGCTTTGAACTGCCCCCCACATTGCAGGTGGCTATTCTCCCACTCCCTGGTGTTGTTACCATCTGGTATTCAGCCACATCCCTGTAGATATCGGTGTCAGAGATGCGCCCCAGGATAGAGTAGTGGGGGCTGTGGGGAGAAGAGCAAGGAGCTGAGGTCACCACGGGCTTCTGCCCTCAGGACATGGCACCGGTCCCAGCCCTGGGGTACTCACAGCTGGGTGCGGAAGATGACAGTGAGCAGCCCGAAGGCCACTGACACCCCCAGGCCAATGTCCAAGTTCAGCAAGAGGGTGGCCACAAATGTCACAATCCAGACCATCTGGAAGGGGGGAGGAATGGTCAGCTGTGGCATAGCCCCCCCCCGCTGGCACCTGCAAACCTCAGGAAGGGTGGAGAAACCCTCTCCAGGAACAAGAGCAAAGCCCTGGGGCCAGTCAGCACCTTACCAGATCCACCCGGTTAGATTTCCAGAGCGTGCGGATGTCACTGAACTGCTTGAACATGCCCTTGAGGTTGATGATGATGATGGCAGCCAAGATGGCCTAGGAGAGAAGTCCCTGCAACTATAAGGATGCTGAGGGCAGGTTGGGGAGGGAGAGTGGCCTTGGCTGTTCCCCTGCCACACCACCTTGCCATGGGGCAGGCACAGGGGTGGGATGTGACGCAGTGTCTGTGGGACCAGATGTACCTTGGGCAGGTCACGGAAGAGCTCTCCAATCTTCACGATGGTCACCAGGATGACCAGGGATGCAATGACACCAGCTACCTGCAGGGAAGAGCAGGCAGTGACAGGTGAGTCCCCCACCGCTTGCTGTGCTCCTTGCCCCTGGTCCAGCCCCATGGAGGGAGGCAATGCTGCCCAGACCCACCTGGCTGTTGCCCCCGGTGCTCTCCTGCACCAGGCTCCGTGACATGGAGCAGCTGATGGCAAAACACTGGAAGAAGCCCCCCAGGAAGTTGCAGAAGCCCAGTGCGATCAGCTCCTGCAGGGACAGAGCAGTGTTGGGGGAACACCATGCCTTCCCCCAGCTGCAAGAAGTACAAGCTTGGTTTTCACCCAAGGAAAGGGCCCTGCACATCAGAGCATCACCTGGTTGCTGTCCACTTTGTAGCCGTGCTTAAGGGCAAAGATCTTGCCCAGAGAGATGCAGATGGCGTAGCCCACCACAGCAATGGCGAAGGCATTGCCCACCACCTGTCCAAAGTAGCTGAAGTTAGGGACCACAGGCGGCTTCAACCTACAGCCAAGACAGGGAGATGGGGCTCAAAAGGGGGGTCCTGTGTGCAGCGTGGTGCCCTGGCACCACCAGTCACTCTCGCTGCCCAGCCCTGCTCACCCACTGGGGATGTTGCCCACCACAGAGATGCCAAACTTGGTCTTCAGGTTCATGCCATAGGAGATGCCGGTGGAGATGATGATCTGGGGGAGGATGGCTGGAGTGAGGCAGGGTCTTCCTGCACAGGGACCGTGGTGGAGGAGGAAGAGACGCATGCCCTGGAGCTGCACTTGCCAAGGCACCCCATACTACCCCTTCCCACCCTGGAGGGGATAGGGTCACCCATGGCTGCATCTCCACAGGGAACTGGGGCAGGTCTGGGTACCGTGATAAGCTCTATGGGGATGGGCATGGGCAGCTTGGCGGCGAACTTGTGGTTGAGCTCTTTCACGATGAAGATGGCCACCATGGCAATGATGGCTGTCACCAGAGTGCCCACGTTGGTCTCTGGCAGCTTCTGGCAGATCTCAATGAAGGTCTACAGGACAGGAGGAAACAGGCTCAGGAAAGCAGATGACTCTCCAGCAGGTTTATGGGGGCCTCTGTGTGCCCCACAGGTGAGTGCCTGGTGGTCCCAGGGCAGCAGCAAACTCCCACTCACCATGAACATTGAGAGTGGCCCTGAGTGCTCACCCAGGGAGACCCCAAAGACGTTCTTGAGCTGGGAGACGAGGACATGCACAGAGGCAGCAGTCGTGTAGCCACGCACCAGCGGGTCTGAGAGGTAGGTCACCACGAAGCCAAACTGCAGGAGGCCCAGGACCACCTGGAAGGAGAGGTAGCAGGAGGAGTTCCCCGCTGCTTGCAGCCATGGGGCAGCACAGCCCCCTGCTGCCTGCCAGGCTGGGCTGAGGCCCCCTTACCTGGAAGATGCCTGTCAGGACAGTGATGGTGGCCACCAGCTCCACCCTGGCAGCATCGCGCCGTTCCTCATTGACCATCGTGACATTGGTGCCATTGACGGACTCTAGGAAGTTCTCACTGGGCACCAGGGACTCTGTCACACTCCCAATCATGACAGAGATGACAGCAAAGGGGCCTGGGGACAGGCAGGGTGTGGGCAGGGAGCCCAAGGTCAGCACCAGGACCTTTTTGAAGTCCACAGGAACCTGTCCCCCTGGGCCAGGCTCAAAGTGCACCCACTGTGCTTTCGCTCTGGTATGGCCAACCACCTTCTTGGTGGGGCAAATTAAAGGCAAGAAAGGTTCCCCCAGCTGTTGATGTGGCAATGCTGTGCCATGGATGAAGGCTTGCCCCCTTCTTCCTGGCTCCCTCCCCACCATACCCTTGGGAGCACATGGTCCCTCAGCTTACCCACAGAGTTGTGCCTGGACGTCCCGAAGAAGAAGTAGAGGAAGACAGGGTAAAAGGAGGAATAGAGACCAGTGACAGGCGGCAGCCCGGCCAGCAGTGCATAGGCGAGGCCTGGACATGGGGAACAGGAAGAAACATCACGGTTGGCCGAGCCCCAGCCCCCTTGCCTGTGGGGAGCAACCGGCTGCCTGGGCATGGCATCGCTTACCCTGGGGCAGGTGCATGATGCCCACACTGAAGCCTGAGGTGATGTCCCCCAGGAGCCACTCCTTGACGGGGTAGCGAGGCAGCCAGCGCAGGAAGGGCAGGAATTGGAAGAGCAGGGACTTGGCAGTGGAGGTGGAGCATCTGGTGGGGAAGGAGCAGGAACTGGGCTGAGCACAAGTGCAGGGGCTTGGGGACATCAGCAGGGATGGACGGGGCCCCATGTGAAGCAGTGGGTCCTGTGGGACTCCCAGCTCCATCCACTGGAGCCAGGTATCCATCCAGGCAGGAGGACAGAGTGGGAACATGGGTGTTTGGGCTTGGGAGAACCAACCGTGTCTACCGCAGGGGCTGGGACAGCCAGAGCCAGGCTGCCCATGGCAGTGGGGCTGAGGCACATGGTGCCTGGCCGGGTCCAGGCACACCCCTCCAGCTGTCACGGTCCTACCTGATCTTGTGGAGATAGCTGCGCAGTGAGGGCTTGGTGGGAAGTTTCCGCTGTGCCACCTCCTCCAGGTCAGCCTCGCTCAGCACCTCGCGGGGTACGCGGTGGCTCAGTGCCATCTCTGCTGCTATGGCCGCCCAGCCCTCCCACGTGCCAGCCCACTGCAGGTAGATAAGGGACAGCTAAGGCGCGTTGCCATGGCTGGGGGTACCCAGCACCCTACCTACCCTGCAGCCCCTCCTGCAGTCCTGCTTGCCCCGTGGAGCCATCCCATCCCAGCCAGGAGTGCAGGATCAGCCCCAAGGCCAAGGGCGAGCCAAGTTTTGAGAATCCTGAAGCAGTGGCAGAGCTCGCAGTGGAGAGCGGCAGGCGGCCAGCGTGTGAGCAGGGAGGGAGCCAAGGCCTCCGCAATTAGCACTGCCTGCTCCTGTCCCACACCAGCCCCATCTGCCCCACCAGGTGCATAGCTGGAGGCTGCCCCTGGGGAGCTCCCCCTCCGCCTGTCCATGCAGAACCCCCCCTTGGTACCAACCACCTTTCTCCTTCACGTACCGCGGTGCAGCCAGGGCAATGGGCTAGCACAGCCACCGAGCAAAGCCCCAGCCACCCCACAGCCCCGTCCGCAGACTTTGTCCCTTTACACATGAGGGGAGCAGGAATGTCAAGCCCTGACGAGCATCACAGGCTTGCCGTCTCTCTGCCTGTGCCCTCTCTGGTCATGTGCGCTGCAGAGTGGGCTGAGGCCACGAGCAGGGAGGAGCAGGGCTGTGATGGGGATCTCTCCCTTTCTAAGGCTGGGACAGTGGGACCAAGATGTCTCTATATGGATCTGCAGTCTGATCTTGCTCAGGACTCAAGCTGAGAGGTGCCACCATCCCACCAGGCTCACCCAGCTAGAGGACCCAGCTAGTCCTGAGGTGCTCACCCACTTGCGACCAGACCCATGAGCCACTCATGGGGTGCCTGTTTTACCCCCAGCCCTCCTACCTGTTGTGCCCAAGTTGGTCGGGTGCTGCCAGCTGGGCGCATGCTCTGCTCCCTCTTAATATCTGCCTGTGATCTTTGAGACACCAGTCCCTGCCTCCTGCCGTCCCGATGAGCTACCTGCTTCCCAGCCCCACTGCTGTGTTGCACCCGCCATGCTCCCCCAGTACCCTGTTGTGCCGGGTGCCCTAGCTATGGCAGGCCCAGGGCTGTCACTGCTGCTTCTTGGGCCATCCCATCCTGGGGACTGTCCTGGCCAGCCTCAGCCACCGGCCCACAGCCGTGCCTGGGGTGCCGCTGTGCCCCAGTGCCCATGCCAGGCATAGGGGAGGGGTCTTCTTACCACTGGGCACATCCTGGTGTCAACCTTCTGCCAAGGGCTGCTAGTGCTCACCTTGGGGTGAGCTGGGGTGCTGCTTGGCATCCTGCCATCACCCTCCTGTGCCCCCACACCCACAGGTGTCCCCCTGCTTTCCCACATCCTGGAGAAGGAGCTGTGCCTGGGGCAAGGTGGGTTACCTGCAACCTTCAGCTGTGGCATCCAGGGTATTTTCCATGGGCTCCGACCCCTGCTTACCTGCTAGATACGGGTGTGCTGTGCCGTGTGGACTGCCCTGCTCTACCCCAGCGCACAGACCCAGCCGTTATCTTGTTCCAAAGGTCCCCAGCGGGCACTGGAGCCCTGCTGAACCTATCACACCTTCCTGGGCTCCACCATGATCTGGTACCACCATTGGGTTTGGAGCATTTCTGAGTCATGCTTGGCCCAAGCCCACACGGACACAGCAGTGGAAATGCAGGCACCCATGGGCTGGGCTGACTCGTGCCAGGGTGCAGGGAAAAGCCAGTGGGCAAGGCAGGGCAGGGCAGGTGCCAGGGAGCCCTAGGTACCCTGTGTGGTGGGATGGGGCTGGTGCGTGACATGAGTGGTGACACCCAGGACCATGCTCTCTGGTGTTGGAGAGACTCATTCCCATCCTGGCTGGCTGGCTGGGGGACAGCCTGTGGCCACCCTGGCTCTCCCCGGAGTTGGGCCAACCTGGGTCCCATAGCAACCACACACGGACTCCTCATCTGCCTTCCAGGTGTGGGGCTGAGACTGCTCCCCTCAATCTCCACTACATCCCCAGCCCCGCACTGTCCCACCTCCATGCCCATCAGCCCCACCATGGCCAGGTAGCGGCACGCCAATGCCAGCACATGCACCCATACACGTGACTCCCCATTGTTTATCCACTTACCTGGCACTGAAGTGGAGGCCGTCACAGGGCTCCTGCTTGGTAGCAGCTGATAGCATGGGTGCCATTTACTACCTCCTTATCACTGCTCCCGGCCCCCACCCTGCACTGCTGCTTCCTGCACTGCTGCTTCCTGCACCCCAGCCTCCAACGCCCCCCACCGAGAACCCGGCTCAGCTGCTCTGCCTGTGGGTCCCCCTCAGCCACCCTAGCCTCCCAGGAGCCCTCCCCCTCACCCACAGGCCAGCCTTAGGAAGGGCTGCAGGACAGGACTGCAGCTCCCAGCACCACCAAAGCAGGACTCCCCAGGGGCCATCATGAGCCCAGCCCCCTGGTGCTCAGGGGCCGACCTGGGCTGGGTCAAGCTCAGGCCAGCACTAAGGAGGGAGCCCGTGAGGGACCAAGGCTCCACACTCATCGATGGCGACCCTTGCTCAGGGTGCCCTGGATCAATATTGCCCTTTGCTCACCTGCTCTTTCCCCTCCAACAGCAAGAAAGGGAGGGATGGAGGGCACTGGAATCACACTGGGCCTTTCCTCCTCCTCCTGCTTCCCTCTCCTTCCCTGCAGCCCAGATTGGCCCCGCTGAGGCCATGTTGCCTTTGGACGGTGGATGTTCTCCCCTTGGCCTTGCCCAGGCTGCTGGCCAGGGATGCTGGCTGCTGCCAGGCATGGGCTCCACAGCTAACCACAGCCACTGCAGACCTGCCAGCCGGGGCCAGGGCCACTGGGCACCACCACAGCTGACCCCACCTCTGGGTAAACCGGCCTGGACATAGTCAAGTTCAAGCAACTGGCAGCACCTGAAGTCTCTGTCACCTGGTCACCTCACCCCAGGCCACAGCAACTTCCCTTCAGGCCAGGAGTTGGCTGTAAGCTCCTGCCCAAGCCCCCTCCCAGCATCGCCTGAAGCCCAGGCACCGCACCTGCAGCCCCAGCCATGGATCCCAAGCACAGGGAGAGACAGCAGAGAGACCAGTGCCATTTTATAGATTTTTATTTCCAAATCCAGCGCTTCCATGATACACTTTTACACAGCCGGGTGGGGAGGTGTGGGCATCTCCCTGCTCCCTGCTCACAGAATCAGGAGATGGAGAGAGGGGAAAAAAAAACCCAACCAAACCCCGCAAAGAAACAAACCCAAACCCAAATCCAAGGGGGATGCTCCCCAGAGCCCAGGCCACAGCACTACAATCAGGGACCAAGCCACAGACTGACTCCTGCTTCTTGACCAGCTCAGCTCTGCGGGGACAGCCACTGGCTCCGCTGCTCTCTTCTTTTTTGGCACTTGTCACTTGCTCTCTGTTTGGCACCGACACAAAGCACCCACTTATGCCCAACCTGGCAGAAAAGTGGGCCCTATGGCATGGCAGGCACATGACATGGATACCCACCAGGGTGCCAAGGGGGTCATATGGCACTGGCTGAAGCACAGCCCAGGGCGCCGGTGCCACACAGCTGAAGAGGAACATGTAAACGAGCTTTTGTTCGCGAAGGCGGGCAGCACGGAGGGGCCCAGCTGTTCCCAACACGTGGGGCCAGCAGGCCTTCCCCCTGTGCACTCGTCCAAAATGGCATGTAAACATTTCAGCAAGCCCTTCCCTCCCCATCCCTGGGAGAAGGGTGGCAGTGAGCCTGCCTCGTCGGGGTTGTGCTGGGGGCAGGCAGCCCTGCCTGAACCATGGCACCCTCATCACCCAACCCCTCTGTCCCCTCCACGTCCTCCCCGCTGACTCAGGGACATAGCCAAGAGGCCTTGGTCTCCCCAGAGGCCTGGAGGACAGCAGCACAAGTCCCCTCCTGTAAACACGTCAGGCTGGGCTGCAGTATGAAGCTACAGCAGTGTGGTAGTAAGGCAGTAAGGAGCATGCTGTCAGGCAGCCCCGAGAGCACCACGGGGGCAGCCAAGCAGAGGCACTGCGCTTGGCAGGTGAAAGGGAACATGCCGGCCCCCCGAGCCGGCTGCCCCTGGCCCAAGGCTGGGATAGGCACAGAGGAATGTCACCTCACAGCAGAGCCACCAGGAGTCCCAGGCCAGGCCCCCGGCCAAGCAGAGAAACCATCAGGGTAGCCTGAATTTCCAGAGAGGGCAAAGTGCTATTTATATCTGTCTCCCAAACTCCAGACTACTCTGAGCTGGGGTCCTCTGCCAGCCAGAGAGCACAGGGACATGTGTGTATGTACACAGAGCCTGCAGGGAACCAGCTAGATAGAAATTTTGTGGGCAATGCTGGACCATGAGCCTGGAGCCACATCATGTTCCTGCAGATGCTAATACTCCACAGAGCAAGCACTGACTCTGGGAACAGCCTGGCCTGCTGCTGAGCAGGGCTAGGGTCATCCAGCTCCTTGCATGGACCCACAAACCAAAAGAGGTTTGCTCTATAACACACAGGTTAAAGAGCACAACATACAGTGGGTAAAAACATAGTGCTCATTTGCTGAGCAGAGGAAACCAGCACTTATAGGAGTGGGACCATCCTGGTACAGGATGGGACTGAACAGCAAAGCTTGTTTCCTCCCCGGTGGGTTCCTAGTGCTGAATTTGCCACCCTATTCGCTTGTGCTCTCGCTAGCGCCCAGTCCCGGCTCACGGATGGAGGCAGGAGGATGGCAGAGACACGTGTGGAGCTGCACAGTGGGTGGGTGAGAGGGGCAGGGGGCCCAGCTGCCCTGCAATGGGGATGGGACAGAGCAGTGCTGGCAAAGCCATGAGGGCTGCCTGGCACTGTCCCTCCAGCCTACTGGAATCATGGTTCCTGGTACACCCAGGGAAGCTGGCAAAGGGCTGTTGGTGAGACAAATGCTCCAGGTCCTGGGAACAGACCATCCGTAAAAATAACTATAGAAATTTCTCTTCTCTCTGATTACAAAGATACAAAAAGCTAGAAAACCCTCCCCTGCCCTCACATCCTGGGCTCCATTTCCATCCCCCTGCCCCTGCCCCTGCCCCTGCCCACACACACGCACACACACCCTCCCTGCCTACAAACGGGTTGCAGAGGAAGAGCTCGGCCCCAGGGAATTGGAGAAGCCACCCTCGCCCGAGCAGGCTCCTGCCGTACCTGTCACACCAGGCAGGCAATGGGGAGCATGGCGGCAGCCAAGAGCCCGGAGGCTCCCCGCAGTTGGTGGTGCAGGCTGCCGGCCCTCAGCCCGGAGGGCAGGGGAAGGCAGGGTCAGTTTTGGGCCTCTGACCATCATCAGTTCTGGCCCCTGCCCCCTGGGGACACCAAACCTCAGCTGGCAGCGCCTGGCTAGGCGAAGGGCCCTGCTTCTTCTGTCTCTCTTGTCGACAGCTTTGGCCCCTCAGGAATGGCCCTCATTTCTCATTATTCTTCAGGGAGGAAAGAAAAACAGTGTTAAGCTGTGGCATCTCTCCTGGGCTCCAGCTGCCTCCCCCCAGCTATGCCAGATGGGGACAGGGCAGAAACACGCTCCTGTGTCAAGGAAGGAACAATTGTCTCCAAGTCCCTGAGTTCAGGGAAGAGGGAAGGAGGAATGGGATGGGAGCAGTACCAGCAGGGAGCAGAGCTGGAGGGGAAGAAATGAGAGACCGGGACAGGGTCCCTGGCGAGAAATGTGGCTGGCCCCCCTCCTCTCCAGCCAGCCTGGCCCTCACACATATCCGCTTGCTGGGACTTACAGCTGGCACTGAGCAAGGGGACCAGCCATGAGGTCAGCCTAGCCTGACAAAGCGTTTTCCCTGAGCCCCCACAGGCCACAAGTGTGGGCCATCACTTCTGGCAGAGCAAGCAGACTCAGATACACTGATGTTTCTGCTTGTGCTGCACTGCAAGTGCCTGGAGCTGCCACATCTGAGGGTTCTCCCTGCGCAGTCGCTATTCAGGACCAGGAGACACCTGCCACTCACCCCAGGGGCTCACTCTTAGACAGCCCTCTCCCCCCAAACTGAAACACCTTTGGGAAGAAGCCAGGCAGGTGGACAATACACAAGACCAGCTGAACAAGGCCTAGCTGAGGAAGGGACACACTTACTCTGAGTCTGGTGACAGCTCCGAAATGCTGTGGGAGGTGGCAGAACGAGGTGTCGAGGGGCACATTGCGGAGGGCATCGAGGAGGTCTGCACAGCAGAGGGGGTGGTGGTGGTTTGAGGGCCTGAAGGTGTGCTGGAAGTTTGCACCGAGGACAGGACGGAGGAGTTAAAAGAAGCAAGGATGGAAGAAAGGATATCTAACTGTTCAGTGGAAGGATGTCGGCTGGGAACGGCCTCCAGGTTCTCCCTAGAAGGCTGCCTCCTTGACAACGGCTCTAGGCTTTCCCCAGACAGCTGCCTCCTACTGAGACTCCCCAGGTTGTCCTGTGAGGGATGCCTGCTAGGCACTGTGTCCAGAGGCTCTCTGGAATTAGATCTTCTGGAGAGAAAGTCCAGCTGCTCCCTTGAAGTTTGTCTAGCTGATGCTAGCTGGTCCCTGGAAGGCTGTCTTCTAGAAAGCAAATTCAATTGTTCTCGAGAAGTATCTCGACTTGGCAACGTGTCTATTCGGTCTCTGGACACTTGCCTACTTGACAATGTATTTAGCCACTCTCTAGAGACCTCTCTTACTGGCCCACAGTCTAGCTGCTCTCTTGACCCAAATCTGCAGGGTAAAGTGTCAAGATGGTCTCTGGAGCCCTGCCTCCGGGGTAGCGTGTTCCCATGATCTCTCTGACTGGGCCTAGCAGCCAGTAGATCCAAGTTTTCCCTAGACCCATGTCTGCTTGGGATACTTTCCAGGTGTTCAATAGACCCATGCCTACTGGGGATAGCGTCCAGCTCCTCCCTAGACCCATGCTGGCTGGGCACAGCTTCCAAGCACTCTCCTGAGTTGTGTCTGCTCAGCTGCTCCCGGGACATCTGTCTCCTCATCAGCATGTCAAGCTGCTCCCGTGATGAGTACCGGCTGGCTGGCTGTGACAGACTGCCTGCCCCAGAGTAAATCCTGCCATAGGAGGCAGCAGGGACAGCCCTGTGACCCAATGTGGAGGTCTTGTACCATGTCAGCTCGTTGGTCATCCTACCAACGGATGGCAAACCTTGGAGAGTCGGAGGGTACTGAAGGCGGTTCTTCAAAATCCCTGCACCAGACAGAAAGAGAAGTCAAACCTTTGCATAACAGTGAGAAGAGCACGAAAGCTGGGGGCAAAAAGCCATACATCCCTAAGGACACTACAAGATGGATCTGATGCTGAGCCTTCAGGGCCATGCCAACCTGAGACAGGCCAGGCCACCCTTGCCTGCTTGCTCCAGGTCATTACCTTTTCTTTGCCGTTGGGTCTGGGTGAGGGAGTTCTCGTCCCCGCTGGTCAAGGCCAGGTCTGGCTGATTATTGTTGGCCGCATCCTTGTTGATGTCAAATCCCAGCTTCCGCTCAGAGCCCCACTTCTGCAGGGAGCAGGGGTGAACCTCGCACTCACCCAGAGCCGGCCAGTAGGACATGAGGTCATTGCCATCCACATCTAGTGAAGGACACAGCAAAACAGGCCCCAGGGAAGAGGGAGAAAGTATTTCTGTGAGCAGCAATTGAAGCCATCACAAGGCACAGCCTGGCCCTGAGCTCAGGACCTGAGCTCACCCTTTCCCCTGACAGAGCCCCTGGGACTTGCCTTTGGGAGTGGTGTTGGCGGGGTTAGTGAGGAGACGCTCACTGTGTGCTGCCCGCTTGAACTGGCGCTGGAATCGGCCCCGCAGGCGCACGTTCTCCTCACTCTCTGAGGATGGGATGGAGAGGCTGCGCTCTTCATCCAGAGACAGATCACTGTCTGAGTCCGAGTCCTGGTCTGCAGGGAAACAGCATGTGTTGGGGAGACATTTGGAATGAAGGTGGGCGCAGCTTTTCAGCCCAAATGGGGAAGGACAGACTCATGCCTGTGAGCCTCTGCTAGTTAAATGACCAAATCACCACATAACAGAGGCAGGGAGGGACCCAGAAGTCTCTGCTCTGACCCCTGCCCAGGGCAGGGCCAGCCAGGCTCTGACTGCATCCAGGAAGGCAGAACGACCCCAGGGCTGACTGCCCTCATGAGGACAACAGCCTGCCTTACCCCTGATTGCCCTTCCCTTGGCAGCAGCCTGCACCTGCTCCACCTGCCCTTTCATCAGGTGCTCATGAGAGGAGCCTGGCTCCATCTCGCTACACCTCCCTGTAAGGTAGTTGCAAATAGCTGTAAGATCCCCTTTGTCTCCTCTTCCTCCAGGCTGAGCAAACCCACTTCCCTCAGCCTCTGCTCTCCTGTCCCACACCCCAGGCCCGGCCAGGAGGGTGGCACCCACCAGTCTCACCCCAGTGGGTCAGTGCCTGTGCTGTACTGGGGAGCCCAGTGTCCCCATGGACCCCGTGACAGCCTATCCCTCCCGCTTTGCCTCCTCTGTTTCTAGCTCCTTGAAGAATGGCTATGCCCTTTGCTCTCTGTCCAGGAGGAGGCTGTGCTATGCGACACAGCTGCTGCCTCTCCTTCATATCCACAGCATGTTTGGGAGTCACAGCTGAACACGGGGTGGAGGATGTAGCTGTACAGCCAGAGCCTGCACCATGAAGGATTTCCTTAAGTCAGGAGTTAATTCAGGACATGCTTGGTCAGCCTCAAACCCAGGCACCAGGCTGAGCCTTACCTCCCCCAGCATCACGGTGGAACATGGCCACGTCGATGTCCGTGGGGCCGGCGTGAGCCAGCAGGCTGTGATCCAGGGCCGAGCCCTGACGCACAGTCACATTGTCTCTGAAAGACAGGAGGCCCAAATGGTCACGGTGGCAGGAGCCCTTGGCTCTGCCTGGGTGCTCCCAGCATGCCGGAGCCTCACACTGCTTCCTACCTGAGGTAAGCCCGCTGGCTGGAGTGGGTGCGGGCAGAGCGCACGCTGCTCACTGATGAGATGGTGGAGGCCCCCAGGGTGATGCGGATGAGCCCACTCTCCTCAAACAATGCTGTGTTGTTATAGGCATTGGGGCCCTGTGAGGTGGGGAGAGAGGCATGTGCCCTGGTAAGGAAGTGCCACGGCAGCCCAGGGGATGGCCTTCCCGCCCGCACCTGCCATCCCCCCACCTGATGTCCCCATTAGCTCCTGTCTCAGGCAGGCAGCCTGTCCCCAGACCCCTGGGCTGCTCCTGCTCTCGCCCACCTGTGTGCTCCTCGTGGCCTCCTCGCTCTGCCCCTTCTTTCCAAGGCAGGCCAGCTTCCAGGCTTCCCGTACCTCCTCATTCAGCACGCAGAACAAGACCAGCACAGCCAGGCCCTGCAGGGAGAGATGGCATGAGAAACAGCCCCTTGCTGCTGGCCACCTGCTCGCCCACAGCACTGGATCCTAGCCACTCCCTGGCTCACCAGAGCCCAGCGTGTTGGCCCTGGTTGCCACCAGGACAGGGATTTTGCAATGACCCCCTTGACACTGATCAGTGCTAACCCTCATGGTGGCCACAGGTGTGGGAGGAAAGGGTGGGGTGTCCCCCTGGCTGGCAGCAACCAACGAGGGGCTGGCAGGGTCCCCAGCAGCAACATCAGCCATTGTGGTGGAAGGAGGTCTGCAGGGTGCTGCCGTGGGTCACATTTGGGGTGTCTGACACCGCTGCTGCAGGCCACTGTCTTGCTCTGCGGAGAGCAGGGGCACCCCTTCCCTCCAAAGACGGTCCTCACTGCCCCTTGGATGTCAACGCTGAACCAAGCACCTTGCAGCTACCTCCTGCTCCTGCTCCATGTCACCACTCACCACAGGCACAGCAGCGAGGACTGGCAGGAGCCACTTGCTGCCGCAGCAGTGACAAGGAAGGGACAAGGCACCCAGCGGGATGCTAGGGACTCAGCGTGGGGTGCCCACTCTCCACAGATGGCTGTGGGGACCGCAGGGACACTCTCCTGGGCTGACCTGTGCCCTCCCTGGCAGAGGCCGGGCAGTTACCTGGAGGCTGCAGAGGACAGTGTAGAGGTAGTGGAAAGCCAGGACACTGTTGTTGACAGCCAAGAGGCCAAAAAGCCAGGTAGTGCTAATAACTAGAAGCAGAACAAAGGAGCTCCGTAACGTCATGCTGGAGAGAGAGAGACAGACAGACAGGCACACAGACACACACCGAGAGGTTAGTGCGTGTTGTTAATCTACAGTCTAGTGCTCACAGACAGAGATCCAGAGGGGAAAGCGCACTCCTGCCCAGCCCTCCCTGCAGTGCCCAGCACTGCAGGCTCATCTCTGTGCAGCAGTTCAGCTCCTCCCAACTCCCGGGCCTTCCCTTCTGGATCACACATGGCAAACACAGGGCCCCAGATGACACAGGTCATTTGGAGCCACAGAGAGCTGAGCCAAGCTCCACGGCTGGCCCAGGAGGGAGCAGGGAAAGCTCTCAGAACAAGCATGTAGGAGAATAAAAAGCAGGTGCTGAGAGTTGACAAGGGCAGAGTGTTTAATCCAAGCAGACACAAGGGGTGGCTGTGAAGCCAGGTGGTGAAGGAGGACAGGCTGGTGAGACAGTATGGAGATGGGGTTGTAGGAACAAGAGGAAAGGACAAAATTTAGGAAGGGTTAATGTGGCCAGCAGGTGTGGGAGAGGAGAGCGGCTGCAAGGCTGACGCTGATGCACAGAGGGACACTGCAATGGTGGAAGAGAGAGGATGATCACTGAAAATGCTAAAAAACATGAGCCACAGAAGCTCTGCTGGGAGTCTGGCCACTAATACTCACAGAACCGATTTCTTCTTGGTCTCCTTTTGGCCTGGGGTACAGGACATCTTGGCCACAAGCAGGAACATGACCCCATTCATCTGAAAGTGTTGGCACTGATTAGAAATTGTGCCAAGGGCTGGCTCTGACCTGACATCCCCAGCACAGAGCGTGGGCAGACTCCAGGTCTGCCAGGCCCATGTGAACTTCCCCTCCTTTCCCCTTCATGCCTGAGCCATGGCCTCCCCCAGGTTTGGCTGGAGCGAGGAAGGACAGAGAGAGGGCTTCTAGCCGAAGAATACAGAGAAGGGGACAGGCAGTGGACAGCTGAGGAAGGGGCAAGTGCCCATGGTGCGGAGAAGGGAGGCAGGAGAAGGCTGTGGGTGAAACAGGACAGGGTTTTACCACAATGACGACAGTAATGGGGCCTGCAAAGCTCCAGACCAGCTTATCATGAATGGAAATCCAGCAGAAGTCAGGGTTCCCATAGCCGTCGGGATCCAGGCCAACAGCCAGCCCTGCGGGAGGAAGAAAGAGGTCAGGCCCCAAACCCAGCAGCCTGGAACTTGCCCAAGCCATGTTGATCCCATCCCAGCACCAAAGGCCGTGACAGGGCTCTCTCGCTGCTCCTTGCCTTGTGCATAGACTTCCCTGCCATAGGGGGAAGAACCAGGACTGCAAGCCCCAGCATCAGGGCCTTTCCTTTTCTCCAGGCAACCCTGACACAGCCCAGCCCAGCCCAGCAGTCAATCACTGCCAGCAACAGACCACCCAAGAATACAGGCTTGGGAAACCAGGAGACCTTAACCACAAGCCCTGGGACAGCAGTGCCCATCGAACAAGACGTGGGCTGAGGAATTACTTCTCCCCAGGAGGCAAGATGACAGCCCTTGATACATGGTCCCCAGCTGACCACCACAGCACTGCTTGCTGCCAGCACTGCTGGCCATGGCAAGCCAACCCACTGCTCTCCCCACTGGGTAAGTGAGCTGGGCAGCACCAAGGGATCAGGAGGCTGCTGAGACCTGGTGCTTTTGGCATGGCTGTAGGACAAGCAGCTCTTACCGGTGATGATGGCAGGCACTCCCCAGCCGATGGCATAGTAGAAACGCATGGCCCCGAAGTTGACATTGCGGGCTTCGGTCTGCATGCGGTAGATGTGGAGGCCCTGGATGAAGAGCCAGGCAAAGGTGGAGAGGAAGAAGCAGTGGAGGAGGATGGCAATCACAGTGCAAAGAAACTGGGGAGACAAAAGCCACTCAGAGATGGTCCCACTGTGCCAAAGCTAGCTGCATCATCCACACCTTCCTCCCACCCCCATGGTGTGTTTGTTCAAGCCCACAGACCTGGTTCTCGGTGCGGTTGATGCCCAGGAGAAAGAGAAGCTCAGAGAAGAAGAGGGTGACTGATATGTTAGAGTGGATGCTACGTGTGTTGGACTTGAGTCCTTTGAGGCAGGTCAGGAAGGAGAAGGTCAGCAGCAGAGCCACCAAGGAGAGAGATACCAAGGAATAGGTGACAATTGCCAATGTCTCCAGGTCACCTTCCAGTTGCTGCAGCAGCAGAGAACCAAAGGCAAAGGGTGGTATTAGGGGAGATGTGGGAAGCCTGCTGAGCTCTCCAACTCTACTTGTGTCCCACAGGGAATTTTCTGCATGTGCCTACTTATTCTCCGACCCAGTGGCTAACAGCCCCCACCACTGCCCACAGCCCCACAGGCTGAGGTTACCTCTCGGTGCGAGCTGTCCATCAGAACCCCAAAGGTGCCAAACTGGGAGCACTGGCAGTGGACGTGTGTGGTGTTTCGGTACACGAGCTCACAGTCCCTGGCTGTCCAGAAGCCAGAGGGGTTGGTCCTGCGGTCACCAAAAAGCAGAGTGCACATAGCACAGAACACAGATGAGTGTGGTGTGTGGAGAAGGAACTGCAGAGAGGGGATTGGCAAGGCTTTTCTAGCAGCAGATACAACTGCACTCCTACAGCTGAAGCACTGGAGCTAGAGCCCAGCCGAGACCCTGCCGTGCCCTCCCAGCAGGAGCAAACCCCTTGTGAGTGGGCAGAAACCCCCATGTCCCAGTGCTGCCCAGGCATGCAGCCTGTCATGGCCAGGGAGATTTGGAGAACAAGGAGGTGCCTGGGGAAAGCAGTTCAAAGTGAGTGGCCTAGCTGTGCTTGACTCACGGGTTGGAGTGGTTCCACTGGACGCACAGAGGTTTGCTCCTGTTGGCTGTCTCCAGCAGGTGAAATTCCAGCACGAGAGGGGTGTCCAGGGGCCCCCGCAGGAAGGTGTGATTGCTGAACACAGACACGCTCACGATGGGGGAGTTCATCACAGGATTCTTGGGGAGCCTGCAAGGAGCAACAGAGCTCTACCATCACCATGCCTGGCAGCTGCAGCCCTCTGGGGACTTCCCAGACATCCTGCACTGACATCTCAGAAGGAACAGCTCTGCCATGGCGTCAGGAAACATGGGGCAGAGAAATGCAAAGGTGGGGAACAGGCAGAGCACCGCAGGACCGTCTGTCTGGGAAACAAACCCTAGGCACTGCAGACAGACTCAGTAACTGGTGGAGGGGGTAGAGCAGAGTCCATCCAGTCTCTCTCCACTGGTGCTTCTGGTGGGCAAAGGGGAGGAGGACGTACCTGATGCTGCGGCGATCCACCTGGTAGCGTGCAGGCAGCAGCGCCCCCAGGGTGCGGTACATGATGAGGATGATCACAGTGAGAGCGGGCTCGGGCTCTGGCAGCGCCTGCTTCGGGGAGTTCTCCACAGTGTAGTTCCTTTCGCTCCCAGCCAGTGTGGGCACCACTGTGGGGGCAGCTGAGGCACACAAGAGGATGGTGAGAACACACACGTGCTGTTCTGAAGGCAGTTTGTGAGCCCACCAGGAGCCCTTGGCATGTGGTGAAGTCAAAAGCTCTGAGCTCTCAAGGGTCAGTTTTGGTCCTCTGACTCAGCATGTACACATCTTCCCTTCCATGCCCTCCCAGGCTGTCTCCCAAGTGATGCTCACATGCTCACCTTCAGCTTTCGGAGGGCTCAGCACTGACAGTGGGAGCACAATATGGGTGTGGGGGTCCCAGACAGGCTGGCCCCGGAAGAGACTGCTGTGGTAGCGAGGGTAGCGCCGGCGGATATGGGAGTGGTTCTCCATGCGATCAATGCTCAGCACTGCAGAGGAACAAGGGAGTGAAAGTGAGCTCTAGGATGGCCACTGGGAGAGCAACCATGCTCCAGGGCACCTCAGGTTTGAAGTCACTGGCAAAGGGACTGTGCAAGCCACAGGCTGGGTTGTGGATATGTCCCGCGTTTGGGCATGACATGAGATCCCAGCACCCACAGTGCTCCTTCCCAGCTCAGATCCTCGCTCTGCCTTAAGGCAGGCTGCATTTGCCATTGAGGCCAGCAGCTTTTTCACCAGAGACTGGGAGGTAACTGGGAGTGGGCAGCATGCTCCTGGCTCTGCTGGCTCTCGGTCGTGTGCCACCTACTCCAGGCAGGAATGGGATCAGGACGTCTCTCGCAAACACCTCCCCATGTTTGAGAGAGCCACCAAGAGGGTTATCAGCACCCTCGCTGAGGTGAAGTGAGACGAGGCGAAGTGGACAGGGTGTGATGGAGGAGTGGCTCTGCACCACCACAGCCAGGCCCCTCTACCAGCCAGCTCCTACTCACTGATGTTGGGGGTGACGACACCGACAGGATTGAGGTAGGTGAGTTTCATGTTGCTGGCCAGTGTCCCCGAGTAGTCCCGCAGCTGCTCCATGAGGCTGGCACTGCCGTGCTCATTGTGTGGCAGCATGGCCCAGTGCTCCTGGTTCTCAGGCGCCAGCACAGAGCTGCCTGCATGCAGCAGGTTCTGCATGGGAGAGACATGGGGGCAGGGGATGAAGGAAGCACTGCATTTGGGCCTCATCCTGACCACCACCAGGCTGCAGCACTGTGCTCTCTGCCCAGTTGCTGCACAAGGGCTTGGGGAAGAGAGGTACTTTCTGCTACGAAGGGCCCCCATCCTCAATGCTCATCAGCCAGTGTCCTGCAGAGACATCTTCCCTGCACCCCTGCCATGAGGGACTTGCAAGCAGCAATAAGACCTCCCTTTGCCTTTCCTTTCCCAGGCTGAGCAAACCCAGCTCTCTGCCTCTCCTCATCCACCCTGAGCTCCAGCCCTGACCACACTGGTGGCCTTCACGGATTCTGCTCCAGTGGGTCAATGTTTGTGGCACTAGGGAGCCTAGTGCTCCTGACTCGTTCTCACAACATCCTTGATCCCCTCAGAGACCCAGACTCAGAGTGGCTGATAAAGAGAAGCAGCATCAGAAGCCACCCTGATCTGGGAGAAGGACTCGCCTCATTGAAGTGGGCATCCTGCGTAGCTGTCAGGCCAAAGCCACGCTGTCGGCTCTCAAAGGCCATGAGCCGGGATAGCAGGCGGAAAGTGATGTGCACGTCATTGCCAAAGTAGTGGTCCATGTGGTCTGTCACAGCCCGGAGCCGGTGGGCCAGCTTCTTGGCTTCAATTGTGTTGAGCTCAGTCTCGTTCCTCTCCAAGCCCTCGAGCTGCCAGTGGAGAGAAAGGAGGGGATTAAACAATTAAGCAGTTCCTCCCTGGGTAACTGGGATGCTGCAGGCTCTGCTTGGCCCAGATATCAAGGTTGGACTAGATGATCCCTGAGGTCCCTTCCAACCTGTGATTCTGTGCGATTCTGTGATTATTTTTGAAACCATGGCACAAGCCAGGGACACTCACAGTGGTAGTCAATAGAACAGGGAGCATCTCTGGCAGACAAACAGCCTTCAGCAACAGATCAGGGGTTGCACTACCCAGCTAATCCAGTACCATACGTGACAAAGGCTAAGGAGATGAAAGGACGGGGCAAGCATCTAGCAATACTTTCCTGGAAACTCTTCTGGCTTTGGTTACAGCTTAGCCTTGGCAGAATGCAATTGTTTAATAAATTTGCCTGGATACTTCAAAGGGATTTGTCACTGAAGGGTCTGGGGGCTACAGATGTCCCATGGGGCAGACATCCCACCAGCTTCAAATGGTTCATCCCTGCTCAGGGTTATTTGTTTTCCTCTTAAATACCGGGGTAGGACACAGGTCATTTCTGATGGGGACACTCAAGAGATGAGGTGAAATCAAAGCCAACTCCAGCTCAGTCTAATGTGCCCACAGGATGGGTTTGGAGGCAGGAGATGGGAAGGGAAAGGTGCTGAGCACTGTGGCAAGGCCCGCTCCTACTCTAGGTGCCCAGGGACAGCTGAGGTCTTTGAAACCTGGCTGTGAGCCCTTGCTTGTATGGCTTCTGCTCTGTCAGGGCTGCAGAACTGAGAGGGGATTACCAGCATGGAGAGCTCCTTGAAGGCAGGTGAAGTGCAGTTGAAGAGATCTGGCTCCAGCCAGCCCTTCTCCTCATCACAGTGTCTGATGGCTGCACCTAAAACCAGGAGGAAGAGCATGTCTGAAATTCAGCACAGGATACATAGTCCCCCCAGCAGGGACCCTCTGCCCCAGCTATCCGTAAAAAGCAGCACTGGCAAGTGATGGGGAGGGCCTGTAACACCCCAGGGCCGTTGTCCTGCTTTGCACCAGTGCAACCCATTCCACCCTTGGTCTACATCACCTTGGCAAGCTGCTGCCATCCCCTCCCTCCAGGAGCTGGGTTCCTATGTGTGCTTCTGGGCTGCATCACACCAGGTGCCATCACCAGAATTGTAGTGACTCAGCAAAGCTCAGGCTGGAGAAGCCCCTCATTCCTGGTGAGGACATGTCCGCGTCCTCAGGACATATCTGATCTCAAATTACTGAAGCCCATGCAGATCTAGGCATCCCCTAGCTGACAGCCTGCAATGCCTGCTAAGGTCCTGCCTCTCTCTACCGGGCAAAGTCACCCCAGGAGGACAACACCCCTGCTGTGGGGCTGGCAAACCCACCCCAAAGACAAGCCCCTGCAGCCGAGTGGGATGAGGAATGGGATGGAGAAGGACCCATCCAGCAGTGTGGGTTCAGTATGCAGCACAAGACCCCAGTCCCTGGCTGGGGCCCAAGCACCACTGCACAGCAATGGAGATACCAGCATGAATGGGATCAGCTATTAACCACCACAAAAAGAGCAGCTAAAGCCGACATGGAGAGCAGTGTCCTGGTCTGAGAGTGTCACTGTGCACACTTCGAGCAAAAGGAACCCAGGCGACCCTGGTGTACCTGGCAGGACTGTGGACCAGGCCCACCTGGGGAAGGCACCAGGGCACAGGAGCCCACTCAGGTGCCCATGGCTGGGAAAGGGCAGCAGTGTGGCCGGGGCAGGGAGACGGAGCCTGGAGCAGACTCCAGCTGCTGCTCACAAAAGCCCCAGCGACTAGTGTGGCACTCCAGCTCCAGCTCCCTGCTGTCCTCCCCAACCACCTTTCCCCCAGCTGCAGAAGCACAGGGACCAGTGCCATTGTAGCTGGGAGCAGGGAGAACAAGGAAACCCTCCACACTGCTGGCTTTCCACTAGCAGAGAACACAGATTGGCTCAGCTGCAGACCTGGGCAGGATCTGGCCCCCAGATTCCTCTGCCTCCCCCTGCCAACTGGGCAGAGGGAACAGGACCTTGTGCTGAGCATGCCCATCAGTTTCTACCCCCATGCTACTGTCCCCTGCTCAAACAGCTCCCCCTTCCTCCACCCCACGCCATTCCTCCATGGTCTCCATGGCCTCCCTACCTATTGCTCATCACTAGCTCCTTCCCCTCCCAGCCTAAGCAAGTAGGTACCAGCATGGGAGAGCCAGCATCCATCCCAGCCAGGGAGCAGAGCGCAGACCTGCCCAGAGCCAAAGCTGCAGGCTCAGGACAGCAGATGGCAGGGGCTGCATGCAGCTGCAGCTGATTTTGTGCTGATTAGGGCACTGGGAGCAGGGAAGCGGCATGGTGAGGCCAGGCAAAGCATTGGGAAGACACTCAGCAGCTCCAGAAGCAGCAGGTAAAGCGCAGGGGTGTGCAGGGTGCCAGGCAGGGAGCAGGGAGGGAAAGCCGTGTGGCATAGCCTTTACAGCACAGGGGGAAGGAGATGGGAGCAACCTTACCTGCACCCCTCAAGCCTGAGCACGGAGGGCAAGAGAACCAGGGAGAGAAGTGACAACAGTTAGGAGCTGAACCTGCCTCCTCCTGGGGTGAATGGCTGGAGAAGGACAGGGTTTGTATTGTCCCCTGGGGTTCACACTGCCCTACAGTCCCAGACACCCTGCTCACACCTTTGCCATTACTGAGGACAGCCTCCTCCAGCTTGGGACATGACTCCTATCCCAGGCACTCACTTAATGGCATGCTATGTCCTGCTCACCGTGCAGCACACACCAAGGATGGCACCAGCGGAGCTACAGCAAGGTGCTACAGGTGCCAAGCTGCTGTGCCAGACCTGACCTCAGCCTCAAGCCTGCTGAAACCAAAAAGCAGCAGGAAGTTGGGGACCAAGGCCAAGGGAAGAGTACAGCCCCAGAGCTGGGTGATGGGCCTAGACCCTACAGCCTGTTCCCAGTCCTGTGGCCAGCCCCCTCTGCTCTCCCCTAGGCTGTGGCATTTCCTCCTCCAACTTCATTCACCCAGCCCTCAAGCCCAGCTAAACAGGACTGGGACAGCATGAGAACAGAGTGATATTGCTGGGGCTGCTACAGCCCCTGGCAGGACAGCCAGGCTGGCCCCTCCCCTCCCCATCGCATCCCCCACTCACCTAAGGAGCCTTTGGGACATAGCACTGCAGCTGACAAGCCAAACTTGGTCTGGGGCCACCACACACCTGCCTTCAGGCTTTTGGGGCAGCCATCATAGAGCACTGTGGAGACATGCACCCCGAGGGGTCGGTCACAGGGAGAGGCCACTGATGCCAAGCCCCATGGCACGAGCTCCCCGCCGTGCCCACACTCACCCTTGCAGCCACTGGGCGTCACCTCAGCAAAAGGGCTGTCACAGCTATTGCACTGGCGCCCAATGACCCCGGGCCGGCAGTGGCACCGGCCTGTCTCCTTGTCGCAAGAGCGTGAGGTGGAGCCCACAGGGTAACAGTCACAAGGCAGGCAGGTGTCGCTGCCTTTGGGGTGGTAGTGGAAGTCCTGCGGGGAGACAGGGACAGCCGTCAGACAGCCCATCAGGACAGCAGCTGAGGCTGGCACCCGGGGAACCACTGGAGCCATGGCCGAGAAGGGCCAGGATCTCCTGATTTTCAAGCACCCCCATCATCACCGTGTTGGGGCAGGAGGGCCACACAGAAGAGCTGAGCAGGGGTCCATCCCAGAGGTGGGCACACAAAGCAGGGCCTGGGCAGCTGCCAGGTCTTTGGAGGGGACAAGGAACAGCATCAAGGATGAGCAGGGATCCAGGCAAGCCACGGGCGACGTCCCCATGGGCACAGCTGCCCCTCACCTTGCAGTGGCACTGCCCGTTGGTTTTATTGCAGTCGGGATCAAAGCCCTTGTTCACATCACAGTTACAGGGCCCGCAGGTGGGGTTCCCCCACCAACCCTTCGGACACTGCTGGTCCATCCTAGGGAGAGAAATCCTCCACTGTTACAACAACCAAATCCCCCAGGCCTTCTCCTCCCACCAGCCCAGCTGCTCAGCAGCTCCAAGGAGGCGGGTGGCACTGAGAGGTCCCTGGTCACATAGCTGGAATGAGAGGGCAGCACAGAGCCAGGCACGGAGGCCATGGCCCTGTCCTGTGCTCTGTATCTCACCTGTGCTCACAGTACTGCCCGAAAAAGTTCCCTCCGCACTCACACTCATAGCCCAGGGGTGAGCCTGGCTTGCGGCGACACGCTGACTTGTTCTTGCAGGGATTGAGGCGACATACATCCACGCAGTCCCCTCCATAGTAACCTGAGGCATGGACAGAGAGCACTGTGTAAAGCACCTTCCCCCTGAGAGGAGCCAGAGCATCAAGGAGTGGATTCAGGGGGCTCAGGAGGGATTTTGTTCCTCACAAAAACGAATGAGTCTGGTGGGGATTTCTGGGCCCAGGACTTGCCCAAGGGATGGGCAGGAGAGCAGTCACAGGCCAGGAGAGCAGTCACAGGGGGAAGGGAGAAGACAGAGAGAAATGGAGAGCAAAGGGGTAGCAGGGCGCTGCAGGCCCTACCTGGCTGGCAGATGCAGGAGTAGCTCTGCCACTCGTCCTTGCAGATGCTGTTGGCCGGGCAGGGGCTGGAATCGCAGAGGCTTGGCACACTGCAGCCAGCCTCCACCCGCAGGGCATGGCTGGGCTTGGGCAGTGCAGTCCCAGTGATGCTGTCACCCAGTCGCACACCCTGCAACGCAGGTGACAAATTCACAGTGAAGCCAGGAGACACATGCCAGGCTCCAGCCCTACTGCCCTCCACAAACACCCAGGGGCAGCCACCCCCCGTCACCTCTGCTCATCAATTTATGGCTGCTCCATGGCATCCTGGAGTGCTGAATGCTCAGAGGGAGAGTGTCACCAGCAGGATGGATGCTGGGAGCAGCTGCCTGGCCTGTGTTTCCACCCCTCCATATAACAGACCCGCTGGAAAGGGAAGGCTCAGAGCAATAGACTCACCTGTATGCAGCCCCTCAGCCCATTCTGCACCTCGCCAGATCCCAGGACTCCCCCCACGTGCAGGTGTTTCACCTTCAGGCCATGCAGTTCATTTCCAACAACCACTGTATCCTGTAGAAGGACAGGGAGTAACACGGGGGAACTGGCATCAGCCCTGCCCCAGCCCTGTCCCTCTCCTGCCCTAGCCCTCTCTGAGGGTGCAGAGACCCAGCCCAGCCCATGTATGCCAAGCATCCCCCACAGTTTCTGTCCTGGTGCCGGGGTCTCAAGCAGCACTTACCTGGTAGAGCCCAAAGTCCAGGGTGAGGGTGATGACATAGCGTGAGTCTCGCCCATTGCGGACATCCCGCAGCTCCAGCTGGAGGTCATGCCATCTCCCATCACTGAGCCGCAGCTGGTCCAAGAGGAGGCTGGTGCTGCGGCCAGACCCCCTGCTCACCATGAAGGAGAGCAGGCCCCCAGCCAGCTGCAGAGAGGGAGCCAGCAACAGCAGCAGTGAGCCAAGGCCTTGCCAACCCTGGTTGCCTCCAGCCTACCCTCCCTATGAGCATGAGGAGGGAAACCCAGCCCTGCTAAACACCTCTCCCTGCAACCACTCTCTGCCCAGGCTAGGGTCAACATGGAGAGCAGGATCTTCCTGCTCTCCTGGGGCGGATGGCAGTAGAGGCTGGGGCACAGTGCTGAGGCTGAGGCTATAGCCCTACCTGGCAGAGCAGGGTGGTATACTGGCCGGCATGGGCCTGCAGAAGCACCCCATCTGGCTGGCGCGTCCGAAATGCCAGCCCCAGGTACCATGGCACTGAGATCTTCACATCTGTCTTGAAGTCCCAGGTCAGGACACTGTTGCCCTGAAAATAGTGGGCATGGTGCATGGCTGGAAAGAAAAGTGGAGGTGAGAAGGGAAGGGCACTACATAGGGAGCACTAGATGCAGGGACAACAGAGTTCATCTCACACGGACCCCTTACCCTGCTTCGACAGCAAACCCAGCACAGTCTTGCCCATACCCACCCTGCCCACACCCAGCAGCGCCCTCTCACTCACGGTGGCGGCAGTCTTTGCCCCCAAAGCCAACAGGACAGAGGCAGGAGTAGGTCCCCCAGCTGACAGAGCAGGTGCCACCGTTCTTGCAGGGGTTGGAGTCACAGAATGTGTGCTTGGCATGACAGCCTGGAGGTATCAAAGTCACCCACATAAGCCTTGACCTGCTTACCGCCTCCCTCCAGCCCATATAGGGAGACACCGCTGCACCCCAGCCTGGCTGCCGAGGGGCAAGCCTAGATGCTCAGCCTCTCAGCACAGATCCTGCCTGCTCAGGAGTGAGGATCAAGGCTGTCGCTGCTCCTTATGCCACAAGAAAGACACTGTGGAGCTTGACTTACCACCTAGATCTCCCAGACAGGCCAGCTCTGCAGGCTCTGCACTTGGGATCAGGGGACGTTCCCAGAACATTAGCTGGGATGGGGACTGGCTCATTTAGAGGGATCTGGAGGCCCCCTTCCCCAACGGGAGGCTGTTCAGCTTCAGCTGTGCTACCACACCACTGTTACAGCCCGGCAGTGCTACTGTGTGAGCAGGAGGGGCAGTTCCCAGGGCAGGGTCTGGCAAGAGCAGAGGCACCAGTACCTGCAGCAGTTCCATTGTTGGCAATGTAGGAGGCCAGGTCAATGCGTTTGCTGTCAATATACAGGTCTCTCATGCATCCCACAAAGTCCCGGTGTGTGAGGGGGAAGTTTTCTGGCAGGTTGGGTACCCCTCCAAGGAGCAAGGGACCTGTGAGGTCCAGGGACCTGCAAAGACAGAAGCCCAGGGCTTTAAGAGCCACAGCAACCTTAGGCCAGACAGCTGGCTCCCCAGCACACGGGGCTGGGAAGCAGAAATCCCCAGGGACAGGCACACACAGCCAAGGTGCCTGGAACTACAGCGGTCTCAGATGTGAAGGGCTGACTCTGCAGGGGACCCAGATGCCCTGCTCCTCTCCCCACACAGTCCTTGAGGAACTCACTTCTTTGAGCTGGTCTGCACACCCTCTGCCGCGCAGGAGTAGTTCCCAATTTCACTGCCAAACTGCAGGGCCACTGAGGCATCACATTCGTCCACTGTCAAGATGGCCACCTTATCCTTGGAAGGGCCCTGCACCACCCCCAGCGCGCTGACCTTGGGCTGAAACCAAACGCAGGGCATTAGCAGCACACGTGCCCCCAGAGCCAGGCACCCAACAGCTTGCACGACAGCAAGGAAAGGGCCTGGGCACAGCCCACGCTGTGCTGCTGGAGCATGAGCGAAGCAGGAGGGACATCTCCAGCCAAGCCCAGCAAGCAGCACCAGAGATGGATACAGGTGAGGACACTGCACGGAGCACATTTCTACTGCCTCCAGGTGTGGCCTGAGGGTCGATCTCCCCCTGCACCTGGCTGTCAGCATCACTCCACCCATTCCCAAGAGCTGAAAACCACCTCTACCTTCTCTCCACAGCCTCCCTCATGGGGCAGAGCTGGAGAACAGGAAAGCCGGAGCAGCTTGCTCATGCCTCATGGGGAGGGAGACCCACGTGCATGGGGGAGAGTTGGGGCGCACATACCTTGTTGTAGTAGCGGAGCTGCAGCGTGTGCCACTGGCCATCACTCACGCCCCCCGGCAGGTACGGGCTCACCACTGTGCTGGATTCTCCTGCAGGAATAGGGATGACGGCATGCTGAGGGAAGCCAGACAGCCCTTGGACGCACCTGCAACCAAGCCCTCCGCACTGCTGACAGCCTCACACGGATGGAGAAGGGCTTCAGAGAGACAAGCTTGACACACCAGCTCCTGCGGCAGGAGCAGGGTGGGGGAATCACAGCCCAGGGACCAGCAGCCAGCACTCTGGAAGAGCTCCTCTGTCCAGGCTGACTGCTGGCGTGCTCTGGCACCATGTGGCCAGCCCCTTTCAAGCCACCCTCTGGCAGGCCTTGCCCTGAGGAGACCAGTGCAGCCAGAGCAGCAGCAGGATGGCCACCAAGCACTGCTTGCAGGGGAGAGGGGAGAACCGCTGGACACATGACATGAGGGAAGGCCCAGTGGTTAACATGAGTGCCCAGTTCCCCTGGCAGCTGATCCTGGCACCCCCCAGGGCAGGCAGGATGGGCACAGCAATGGCACAAGACAGCAGGGATGAGACCGACAGGATAGTGAACATCCTCCCAAGAGGCTCCTCTTCTCCCAGCTGGCTCATGGCAAGGCAGTAGATGAAGCTCCTGATGATATAATGGGGCAGAAAGGCAGGGCAGACCTCAAAAGGGTTTGTGCTCACAACCCCTCTGCTGCAGTTGCACTTCTAAGCCTAGGGAGGGTCCTGAAACACACACCCATCCTCTGTGCCATCCACTGACGCTCACCAACACCTCTCTCAACCCTGTCTCCCTTAGCGTGGGCTCCATCCAGGGCAGCACCCTGCTCTCCCTGCTCAGCGCAGGCCTTCTCGCAGCTCCCACGTCACAAATCCCACGACAGACAGGGCCGAGCCTACCTGTGGAGTATTTGAGCTGGACCTGCCCCTGGATGATCTCCACAGCCAGGAAGTCATGCCTCTCATTCAGGCGCCCATTGTAGAGCAGGAGGCCGCTGGGCTCCACGGTGCTGAACCTGGGGCAAGGGAGGAAGTGGGAGGGCAGGGTGTGTGCAAGAAGCACGTGGAGATCCCTGCTCTCCCATGGAACACAACAGCATCCCAGCACAGGGACACGGTGAGACATGGCCCTGGCCCTGGTTGCAAGCCCAGGTAGGAATGGAATGGGAGCTTGATCCAGCGGATGCTTTGGGAGCATGGGAGGGCCTGGCATGGAGGCAGAGAACTGGCAACAGGGAAGGGCAGAGGCATTGGAGGAAGGGATGAGCTGATGCCAGGAGAGACATGCCAGTGTAGATGCAGAGCCCTTTGGCTAAAGGCAGCAGGGCAACCTGCTGGTGAGGTAAAGCCAGTAACACAGGGATCTGGAGAGCACCAGTGAGTCCCTGGACAGCTCCAGGGTGCACAAGAGCCACCAGAACGGGGACTGGGTACAGTGTCCATTGGAGGAGGGAGAGGACTCACGAGAGGGCGAGGGTGAGGTGGAAGCGCTGGCGCAGGCCCCGGAACATGACGAAGGATCGCGGTGGGAAGGAGCGCGTGGACACCTCACAGAAGGGCGTCTCGAAGCCACCTGCCGGGCACTGGCAGCGAAAGCCCCCGTCGGCACCATTGGTGCAGGTGCCGCCGTTGCGGCACACGCCAGGCATGCAGCGCCCTGCACGGCTGTCTACTTCACAGTTCTCACCTGGGGAGGAGTGAGACAGGAGGCTTGGGACACATCCTGGTTGGGGGCACGCACACAACAGCCACCCATCCACTCTTTGCCCCAGAGGTGCAGAGCTCAACCCAGATTTGGGGCAAGGCGGCAGCTGGGGGCAGGTGAAGGATGTGACAACCCAGGTGTCACCCAGGTGTTCCCCAGAATAGCCAGCAAGCTAGCTACCACTGCCAGCCCTGCAGCCCGAGCCCCTGGGTTGGATGGGATGTCAGCTCCAGCTGAAGGAGCAAGTCTGGACCCGGGATAGCATGGGAATGGGATGGGAGGAGACTGGCCACAGCTGGGCTGCATGGTTCTAAGGATGAAGAGGCAAGGACAAGCCAGGAAAGTCCTGGTGATGCTGAGTCTCCTTGAGCGCTGTCACTCCACAAGCCTGGGACAGGCATCACAGTCCCGGCTCCGGGGTGTGGGGACAGCGTAGCACCACTGAGCTCCCCCGCCAATGGCTGTCTCACCCACAGCACCAGAAGCCTCCTAACCCTGCAGGCAGGCTCTGAAGCAGGAGCAAAAGCCAAGTGGAAACCAGGCAGATGAGGGAGACCAAATACCCTTGCACCTTGCTGGCATTGCTAACAGGGATGCCCCAAGCCAGCTCAGCAGTGCAGTGCAGGGGATCTGGCCAGCCACTTTTCCTGTGCTATCCCCACAGCACACAGGGAACTGATCAGCTGCAATTCTGCGCTCCGGGCCCTGCTCCCATTACTTGCTCTGTGGCACGCAAGGAGGATGAGGAGACAGCATGAAGTGAGAGGGAAAAGAGCTCATTAACCCTTCTGCTAATGGTTGTTCATGCTTCAAATGCTGGGGCTTAATTACAATGGACTCTGCTTATCTCACCAGAAGCCACAGACAGGAGAGGGGCTCCAAGGCAGCCATCTGCTGTCATGCTCCCTCCTGGTGGGGAGGGCAAAGCAGGGTCTCCCTCCCCAGTAGCCACAGGCCACCTTCCCTCACCCCCAAAATGCCCGTCTCTGGGCATAGGACTCCACAGCCTGTTGAGGACTTGGGGCAACCAGACACTGGCCAGCCTAGGGACTCCCCCCATGGGTAGGATCAGATCTGCCTGGATTGGATCCTGCCAGCAGGGCAGCTAGGCCCAGCCTCCCCTTCCATTTTCAGTGGGCAGCAGCTCACCCACCACGTGTGGGCTCTACACCTCTGCTAGACCAGCTGAAGACTGGCACGGGTTGAAACCAGCATCTCCAATGGCCCCACAGCCCATCACCCCACTGGCATGGGGCAGGGCCAAGGAGCCTCCTGTGCCCCAGCCTGGCATGGTCCAATGTGGTCTTCCTGCTCAATGAAAAAGGCTGGGAGGTGACAGCCAGGGCCCCCATAAGCCCTCCATGCCACCTCCCTAAAAGACAGATTTCTATGGCAACCTCAGCCCTGTGTATCCAGCACCATGGAAACACGGAGAGCCAGGAACAGAGCTGGACCTCTGGAGGCAAAGAGGGGCTCCGCCACCCACTGCCCTGCCAGGAAAAGAACCCTACCATGGTGACAGCAAGGCCAAGGGACCCACTCATCCATCCCCCTGCAGCCCCCAGCTCTGGGCACTCACCACTGAAGTGCTGGCGGCAAATGCACGTATATCCCCCCTCCTTACGGGTGCAGATCCCACCATTCAGGCAGGGGTTGGAGTAGCAGAGGTTGATCTCCGTTTCACAGTAGTCCCCAGTGAAGCCCTGTGGGCAGCGGCACCGCAAGCCAGTGATGGGGTGGATGGGTCGAAAGAGGGTGGAGGGGGAGGCGATGAAGGGGGCCGAGCTGTCGAACTTGAGGACAGAGATGCACTTCATGTAGTTCTGGCAGGGCTCCCGCAGGCAGACATTGTCATCGAAGGGCAGCACCTCTAGCATGGAGGCACCTGTCAGCGCCATGCGCTTCATGTACAGCTGCTCCTGCAGCTCCTCTGAGCTGAAGTAGCGCCCGCCCCGCGGTGCCAGGGCTGAGAAGCTGACATTGAGCACCGTGCCACCCACGTCTGTGTCGTTCTGGATGTTGAAGATGAAGATGTCCTCCTTGGGTGTCGCGAGCACTGTGGCCACCCCTTCCAGGAAGGTGGACAGCAGTGGGGAGAGGAAGCGCTCCTGCCACATGTTCTCCAGCCGCACCGTGATGCTGTTAGCCAACATGTCCTCCGTGATGATGATCACCCGCAGGACACACTGGGCTGTCACACTGTGAATCCCATCTGTGGGAGGGAACAGGGACACACTGTAGGTCTTTGCCTGCTGCTTGGAGGGCCTCCTCCCTCCCACCCCAGGGCAGAGTCCTGCTCCTCAGTGCAGACCCCAGAAGGCCAGAGTCCTTGGCTAAAAAATCTTGGAGCCACAGCGCCAGGGGCTAGCAGGGTGCCACTTCAGCTAGAGGGGCAGCAGTTGGCATGGCTGCACTTTCTCCCTCCCTTCAGGCTCTCCACTGAGATAACTCTCAGGTTTCCTCCCTGTTCTGGATCTCTGCAGCAAACTGAGCTCTCAGGAACAAAGATGCTAGTGAGATTTGGGCAGAATTAAGTCCCAGCAGGAGACTGGCCAAACACAGGAGCCAATGCCAGGGCCTGGGGTGTTTTGCTTCCCCACTGCACCCTGTCTGCCTCCCCCATGCTGCCTTTCCCTGCACTCTCCTCCTGCCGTTTCCTTCCTCTCTCCTCCAGGGTCTCCAAGGCTTTTGTGCTGGTCTCCCTGCTTTCCCCTTCTCACCATCTGCTCCACATCCCTTCCTCCCTCAGCCCATCTCCGGTTTGTTTAATTCTCTTTAATCTTTATTTTTCTTGAAAACAAACTCTCTCCCCTTGGGACCCTGCACCACACAAGCAATCTCCCAGGCACAAATGCAAGAGCGTGGACGCACACTTGGAGCGTGCCAGTATGCTCACCTGCTCTCTCCCAGGACCTGGTGTTAGCAGCATCTCAACCCCATGTTAGATAAGCTCACGTGCCGCCAGCAGCTCAGGCTGCAGGGACGCAGGCAATGCAGCACCAGCCCGGACAGGCAATGGCATAGCTCCCACCATAGCACCCACCCCAGCAGCTATGCAACTTGGGGCCCCCTGCCTCACCTCAGCTCCCAGAAACCCAACAAATCCCTCTACCTTGGAAGGTCATACCCTGCTGCAAATTAGGAAATACTGGCCGAGATGGGAGCTGGACAGACAGATGTGACCACATTCCTAAGTCTTCCAGGAAACCCTGTTACAAGCACAGGCAGGCACAAAGCAACCCTCCAAGTGAGATGCAGACCGTAGTTACCCCAGCTGGGGACCTGCCAGACAGAAAGCTCCATACCCTGCTCAGATAAAACTCCCACTGGTCCATTCCAGGGCACAAGCGCCCCAGCCCATTCTCCAGCCTCTCCACTTTACACTGCTCAAATGCAACCTGCCTGGCCCTTTGCTGGGCCTGTCGCTCTTCCCCCTCTCTGCCCAGGCAGAAGTTTGTGCAGTGGTTCAGTTATTAACTCTCCTTTCCATGTGACCCCAGACAGTGGCTTTGCCAGGAGAAATCCCACAAAGCAGCCTGCCAAGGTCCCCCTCACTCAGGCCATCCCATGCACCTGTGCTAGCAGCTTTGGCTGGGGCACCCAGGAAGGGGAGAAGCCTGCCTGCTGCTCCAGGACACCTCATCTCTCCCCAGACCCCCTTCTCTGGGCCCTCCACCCCATGCAGGCAGAGCCAGCCTTCAGGATCACGAGGCAAGGACTGTGCCTACATCTGTGGCCTCAGGAATGCCTGATGAGGCTCATCAAGAGCCTCACTGCTCATGGTGAAATGGGGCAATCCATCCTCCAGGCCATTGCCAGCACCCCATTCCTAATGCCCTGTGGGTGTCTGCAGCACATGGCTGTTGCCTACAGTTCCCATTTCCCACCACACATCCACCAGACAGCCTCAAATCCCTCAGTGTTTCCTTGGAAACCCAGCTCTCCATCATCATCCTGAGACATTTACATCAGTACATCTCAGTGGAGACGACTATCCTTGGGCTGTAACATCCCACACACATGACTGACGAGTGGCAAATGCAAGCTGCCCCCTTCCTCTAGGGACAGTGGGTTCAGCCACCCGTGCAACCCCAAAGGCATGGACACCTGAATGATGAGCGAAGGGTTTTCTGGGACATTCCCCTTTCCCTGTCTGCCACACTGACCCCTGGCAGGTAAACCAGCTCCACAGAGACAGCCTTGTGCATCCTCTCCTGGGCATCTGCCTCCAGTTTAAATGCTGTCATGGGAGATGGGCTTGTGAAAGGCAGGCAGGAGGGTTGAGCTCATTTCAGGAGGAAGAGCAGCTCAGGCAAAGATCTCCCAGCACCGCTGAGGGCAGGCCCCCCTCTGCCTTGCCCCAGCCCTCATCTGATCCCCAGCACATGCTGGTGTGGTGCCCGGTGCCAGGCTGCTCATGCTCTGCCCCTTCACCTCGCAGCCAGAAAGCTGAAGGACGAGCCCTCAGTGGCTCTGGCTGTTCACAGCCCCAGGGACAGCCATGCAGGTTACAACCAAGCACACTGGTGTGACCACCCCATTAGCAGGACCCTGCACCAAAGGTGCCATGGTTCCATCTTGCCTGTGGTGGCCCTGGAGGGACCACAGTGCCTTACCAGTGTGAACACAGGAGAGCTGCTTGGTCGCTCACATGCTGCAATCTCTGTCCCTCTCTCAGCCCAGGTGCAACACCACCTTGTGTTGCGCAGGGCAGGGAGGGGACCCACAATCTTCAGGGTGACCCCATCCTCAGCTGTGCGAAGGCACAGGACAGCCCCATGCCACCACATCTCCTGTGCCCACCCTTCGAAGTGGGACATAACACTGTGGCAACATCTCCTGTGCATAGATGTAACCCAGGCCCAAATAAGCACCACTACCAGGGCGTGTAGGACAGGTTGACAGACCAGGCTGTCACCCCCATGCAGCCCTGGTCAGATCATGCCGAGACCACACATGAAACGAGCCTGGCAGACTCAGCCAGACCCTGCTCAGCAATGCTCCATCTCCTGCAACTGAACGCAATGTGGCAGGAGTAGCAGCAGGTTTCCTGGCACCCTGGTAGCCAGAGCCCCGCTGAGGGCCAGGGGGTATAAACACCAGCCCCACATCCCCTGCCCATGCCCCAGCTCCAAGCCTCGCGTGCAAAGCTACCTTTACTGTTCCTCTCCCCATGGCTGCCGTGCTGCAAAGCCATTTGATTTCCTCAGCCCCCTTTGAAGTTTTGCAGTGCAGGAGGATTTAAAGATTGAAATGTCTCCCTTTTTTCCACTGTCTCTTCAGAAGGTGAAAGCTTTCTGGCGACCCTGCAAATTTCCACACAAGCACCAGCCTGCGCTGGGGTTGGTGCTCTGGAGATAAGGCTCGCATCAGGCTGGGGGAGCAGCAGTGACAGTACAGTCACCCAGGAGCTAATCTCCTGGAGGAAGGGGGTTGCTCTTTGAAATCAAACTGCTCCTGCCCCATATGGAAGCAAGGTGAGAAACCACTCCGGTGTGACAACCTGCTGGCTCTGACATGGGGACAGCATGAGCAGTGGTTACCGAACAGCTCTGTCCAGCACCTGGCTGGATGTGCCAGGGAATTTAGACCTGCCTGGGCTCAGCGCAAGGAACTGGCATCGTCACCTGTGTCCCCCAAGGCACCTCTCTCTGCAAGCGGCTCACAGGCTGCCGAGAGCACTCAGCCCTGGGGAGGCAGGAGTGAGGGGAAAGCCACAAGCATGGCTCAGCCGTGCTTCACGTAAGATGCTCCCAAAGCCACCAGCAGTCTGGCATCCCTCCCCGAGGGACTGCCTGGTGAGGCAGCACCCTCGAAAGCCACTGCTTTGACACCAGCTCCCTTCTCAGTGGGAATAAAGCAGGATGGCCCCAGCCCATTGCTGCGCTGTGTCCCCGCTCCCTCTCCTCTCCCTTTGTCCCCTCCTTGCAGTTCAAGCCCAGCTGCCCCCCACTCCCCTCTCTCTGGCTCATGGTTCACCCAGAAGCAGCCGTGAGGCCTGGGTGACAGCTCTCGCTCTCCCCAAGGGCTGTTCAGTGCCCAGCGATAGGCAGGCAGACGTCTGCCTGATTTATGGCTGTTATTAGGCCTTGGTTGATGTGATGCTGAGTCCTGGGGCAGGCCGGAGGCCAGCAATACCTCCCAGGAGCAAGGAAGCTGTAGCCGGGGAAGAATGTGGGCTGCAGGATGCCGGACACCTTTGGCATTGCCCAGCCCACAGCAGGAAAACCCAAGTGCCCCTTTCGTGGCTCCCAGCAGCAATGCGGAGCCAGCCCTGGTCCCACAGCCCTCCTTGGTAAGCTCCCCCACAACACACTGACCCACCCCAACACCACACCCAGGACTGCCTTCCCCCTCAGCTCCGTGCAAGGGGAAGCAGATGGTTAAGAGAATGACCCACTGCAAATGGGGGGGAAAAAAACCAGCTACCAAGAGAAAGCCCAAAGCTGGCTGAAAGCACTGACCCCCCTGGGAAGCATTTTAATCACGAATGCTCAGCCTTTCTGATTAAATCCTGTGGCTGAGGGCTGGTGCCTGGTGAATATTCATGCAGCAGAGCAAGGGGCCCTGGAAACATGCCTATAGGGAAAGGAGCAGGAATAAGGGACTCCAGAGTCTCTAACCCCCATGCTGGACAGCACATTCCTACAGGGAAAGGTGCAGGAAGAAGGGACTCCAGGGGCTCTAACCCCCGTGCTGGACAGCACCGGGTCATCACATTTGCACTTCCAAGAGTGACAATTACCAGCTTCAAAAGCAGCAAAGCTACAGAAAAAAGAGCTCCAGCTGGGGGAGTGGGCTGGGCAGCAGACTCCCCTGGGGGCTGCGCTGTCAGCCTGGGAATGACAGGCCTGCGCTGGAAACCTCTTGGTGGGGAGCAGGGCTGCTGACTGCTGCCCAACGGTCTCCTAGGTTTGCCAGGGCAAGAGCCCATCTCTCCTGTCCCCCCATGCTGCCACATGCTCTCCAGAACCCATGGGATCACTCCAGCCCACCATGCGGCACAAGGCATGGGCTTCAGCCAACATCCCCACCTCAAGAGCCTCAGAGTTGCTAGCAGAGGGTTCCTCTTCCCCTACAGCAAACATTTTGGCTTTCAACCTCCCAGGGAGCTCCAGGGATGGGAAAGAAGGCAGCTCAGCTCAAACAGCCTCCCTGACCCAGGAGGGGATGCACCCCTCTTCCTCAGTTGGGAGGACCAGGAGCTCAGAAATAGGCTCCAGTGCACCACCACCTGTCCTCTTCTGAGCAGCAGAGCCAGTGTCTGAAAGAGCAAAAGCCACCACTCTGACTGCAACACCCTGAGCAGCCACCGCAGAGGCGGAGAGGTTGGTCTGGGGACAGACAGGAATAGCTTTCACATTTGCAGCTGAGGAGCTGTATAACACCTCCATATGGAGAAGCCAGGAAAGGAGGAGACAGGTATGGGTAAAGTGAACATTCCTCACCACTTCTGAAGGGCGTTGGCAGACCTCTTAAGATTCTGATGATACTGACATGTTAAGAGATCTCAGAAGTAGATCAGACTCCACTCACCCAGCACAGAGTATGTATGTTACTCTCCCAGTAACTCTAAAGACAGGGATTAAAATATAATAACCAAGAAGACTCCAAAACTGCTCCCTAACCAGAAACAGAAATCCTTAAGTCTCCCACCCTAACTTTGTGGTCAGCACCTCCAGTTGTGATGGATCTAACAGGGGAGGAAGTTCCTGTGCAAGGGCTCCTCAGGAGAGGAGAGGCATGTAAGTTGTGAAAGGCCAGGGCAGCCCTGGGACCCTTACCCGGCTTGGAAAGATGGGTCTGATGTGTTCAGACATAGGAGTCAGGACAAATGTGCTCTAGGGGGGGTCTTCCCTGCCAGGCTGGGATTTTAGGTGAGACACCTTGGACAGATGGGTCCCCTCACCAGGACAAGCTCCCGGGCTGCAGGCCAAGGGGAGCTGTGCACAAAGAGCTCGAGGGGAACAGGGGCAACACAGCAGCCACAACTGAGTGCAGCTGAGCCGCTACTCTTCCCACCAGCCCAGCAGCCTGGGCCCAGTGAAACCAGTCTGGAATGGTTTAAAGCCAACATGACGTCAGTCTCCTACAATGCTCCCATCTCACACTGTGCTGCTGGCCACAGACACACCCCCACCACCCCACTGTCTTGTACCTGCAGTGGCCAAGAGCCGTTTTTAGCAGCCATAGGTGCCCACACATCTGCGAAATGCTGGGGTCAGTCTTGAGGCTGTCAGTCCCCCTGGAAAGGCACTGGTTTGCGATGGCTCAAGTCTTCCCTGCCTCCTACAAGGAGCTGAGCTGAGAACACACACAGCTCACAGGCAGGTAGAAGGTTCCCTTGCCCTGTGATTTAGGGGGATCCAGCCTCCCTCAAAGGGACCATAAAGCTCACAGACAGGCAGGGAAGCTGCTCCCTCCTTGGATGCTGACCCTCGGGCTATCCACCTAGGTGCTATTGTTGCCCTTCTGCAGAAGGAAGGTGCTCTGGCGCAGCACTGCACCCAGGCAAACAATGCAGCCGGGTCTGAATGTCCTGGCCGCCAGCCCTGCAAACCCATCCACCCACCCTCCCCCTGAACACAGCGACAGCATGGGGCCGACAGGACTGCCAGCTGGGCGGGGGGCTTCAAACAATAAAGAAGGAAAAACCAAACCAGACCTCCACCTCTGTAGCTAATATCAAAGCCAACAAAAGGCCTGTTTTCCAGTGTCTTGCCTCCCTCTCTGGTACAGCTCTTCCCCTTCCATCTTCTCCCCTCCTTTGCGAGTGCACCTCTCCCAGTCTCCCTTCCCACTGGAAGATGACGACACTCTAATTGCAAAGGCCCCCTCGCCGCGAGGCGGATTGACAACACAGGACTTTGGGACGTGATTGTCTCCTGCCTTTGTGCAGGGTTAAGTGTGCAAAGAGGCAGGGCTTGCATAAACACACTCGGGCAGAAGCTGGAAAGGTCAAAAACAGTCCCCCATCTCCAGCAATGGGCATGTGTGTGCCTGCATCCGCTCTCAGCCAGCCCTGCAGTTATAAAGAGGCCCAGTTCACCGATGGGCTGGTGCTGACCATGCAGGATTGCCTTGAATAGGTCTCCTCTAAAAGCTCTCACTCCATCTTTTGAAAGAAATCCTCCCCTCACTGAATAAACCAGATAGAGAGAGGGAGAGGCAGCTAGTAGCCAAGGGTCAGGGAGCATCATGATTTAACATATGGCTCCCCAGGCACTCTTGGTAATTTGGCACTTGGCCCCTCCAAAAAGGGCTCTTGCCCTCCCTCCCCCAGAGCTGCTCCTTGGTTCAGCAATGGACGGATGCCTCCATTTCAGATCACGCATCCACAAGCAAAGAAAGGCTGATGGTGAAGGCAAAGCTCAGGCAGTGAGGAGCTCTAGGTCCAAACCCTGCTTGCTCATAGACAAGCCCCTAGGCCCATCTTTGCCCTACCCTTAGCTTGGCCAGAGACGAGCCCAACACTCTCCAAAGCCAACCCAGCAGCTACCACTAGCATCTGCATTTGGATACTCCGGCAACACACACGATGAGAGAGTTTTAAGCACCGAGCTCTGAGGTTTGTCACAGCTGTCCCTTGCAACACTAAGTTGGCTACAGAAAGGTGGTACCAGGTTTTAGAACCTGCACCAGAAAGCACAAGTGTTTGAAGGTGCTACAGACAGAATCCAGACTGAACCGTTTGCTACCAGCAGAGGGGTATTTTTAAGAGGGCTCCCTCCATGCTGAGTTGAATCCCTCCCTCCCTCCTGAGCACAGCCGGGCAAGTGCTTGGTCCCAGCAGGGAGAAGAGGCACCCGGGCTTGGGAGCAAAGTGGCATGCCAGCCCCTGCGCTGTCAGCTTGGCCACCCTGGGAACCAGCTGCTTGTACGGCCAGCACCCTATGCTGCACATCTCAGCCTCGCTGGTGACAGCACCTCCAAAGGTATCTTGCTAGCAGCTACAAGCGATCCTCACAGCTAAGTAACGATGCTTTGTTCTTGCAGACCACCTCTGGCCTCGGCCCCCTTACAGAGCACTTCCCTGCAGCATGCCCCCACTGCCACCCTTCCCAGTCCCTCCAGTATTCCCGGATTGGAAGGGACTCCCAATCCAAATCTTGCTGCCAGTCCCCAACCTGCCCCCCCAATACAGAACGCGCTCCCCGAGGGGGACCACACAGAGTCCCCCAAAGGTACTGCACTAAAGGTTTAACGATTTTCACACCCTACCTGTGACAGTCACCAGCATGGAGGCCACGAGTGGACGGTTGTTGTCAAGTTTACGGCTCAGCCTCAGCTCCCCGCTCGATTGATTTACAATCAACAAGTGCAGTTCATTTCCCCGCTCAAAGGTGTAGAAGAGGCGGTCAGACACATCTGGGTCATAAGCTGGGACCTTCCCTATGACCCCTGAGGGAAAGGTGTTGGACTTATTGGACACGTAGTTATTGAACAGGATCTGGAAGTTCTTGAGAACAGGGCTGTTGTCGTTCTGGTCAATGAGTTTGATGTGGACCGTGGCTCTGCTGACCAGAGGGGCAGAGGTGGCCTGCACTACAATCACGTACTCGGGTTTTGTCTCATAATCCAGGTCTATCAAGGCTGTAAGCTCCCCAGAAAAGATGTCCATCTGGAATATCTCGGGGATGTTGCCTTCCACAATTTGGTACATGATCTGGGCATTGGGTCCCTCATCCGGGTCGACAGCTGTGATTTGGGCCACGACAGAGCCTACGATGCTGTTCTCCTTTACCAAGACCTCAAACTCTTCAGCGGGAAAGACAGGGGCATTGTCATTCACATCCTGAATGGTAACCTGGATATGAACAGGAGTTCGCTGAGGAGGGATGCCCCTGTCCACAGCGTACGCAGTCAGCTCATAGACAGGAACGTTCTCACGGTCCAGCCTGCGGACAGTGCGAATGATCCCTGAGGTGGGCTCTATAGTGAAGTCTCCATCCCCATCCTCCCCATTCTGGAAGGTGTACTGCACTCGCCCGTTGGTGTGGGCATCCCGGTCAGTGGCAGAGATCTGGAGCACACTGGTGAAGGGAGGTGCATCCTCAGAGATCATGCCCTGGTAATGAGGGCTGACAAACTGTGGAGCATTGTCATTAACATCATTCACCATGATTTCAACATAGGTAGTGTCCGCTTTCTGGGGGATCCCATTGTCCTTGGCAGTGATAGCCAACGTGTAGGTGACCTGGTCCTCATAGTCCAGTTCTGCCTGGAGAGTGATGGCCCCAGAGTCTGGATCGATGCGAAACTGAGGGACGTTGTCTTCTAGGTAGTATGTGATCCGGGCGTTTTCCCCCACATCATCATCTGTGGCACTGATCACCACCACAGTGCTGCCCGCAGGACGGTCCTCATTGATGCTCACAGAGTAGTGGGCACTCTGGAACACGGGCCGGTGTGTGTTGGCATCAGTGATGTTGATGTGAACGTGGCAGTTGTCACGGAGGGTGCGGTCGGAGGCTGTCACGGTGAGCACATAGCGCCTCTCCTGCTTGTAGTCCAGCGGCAGAGACAGAGTGATGAGCCCTACCCCACCTTGCGTGCTGATGGAAAAGCGGTTCCGTGTGTTGCCTCCTGTGATCTGGTAGGTGATGGCACTGTTCACATCCCGGTCAATTGCCGTGACACTGAGGACACTGGTCCCCACGGCTGCGTCCTCATTCAGGCGGATGAAATACTCTTTCTGGGTGAACTCAGGACGGTTGTCGTTGACATCCATGACAGTAATGGTGACACTGGCGGAAGCAGATAAAGACGGAGAGCCATGGTCCCGAGCCTCTACCCCAAAAAAGTAGTGCTCGACTGACTCCCGGTCCAAGGGCCCGCTGACTGTGATCCACCCTGTGGCACTGTTCACCACGAAGGGTGTGTCAGCTGAGACCCCCATCAGTTTGTACTCCAGGCGTGAGTTCTCACCATAGTCTGCGTCTACGGCCTGGATGTGGATGACGGAGTGGCCGAGGGGAGCATTCTCCAGGACAGAGATTTGGAATGGGGTGCTGACAAAGATGGGGGCATGGTCATTGATGTCCACCACCTGGATGCTGGCCATGCCGGTGTTGTTAGAGAGAGGAGGGCGCCCCGCGTCCTGAGCCCGGATCCTCAGGGCATACTCCCGCTCCACCTCAAAATCCAGCGGGGCCACCACCTGTATCTCCCCAGTGACACTGTCAATGGAGAACTGGCCCCGGCTGTTCCCACTGATGATATTGTAGTGGACCAGTGCGTTGTTGTCCTTGTCAAGGTCCGTGGCAGTGACACGCAGGATCTCAGTATGGGGCCGTATGTCCTCCCTCACCTGGACGATGTAGCGCTTCTCGCTGAACTGAGGAGTGTTGTCGTTCTCGTCAAGGACCGTGATGTAGACCTTGACCGTGGCAGAGCGGGGACCTGGCTCCCTCCCCTGGTCGTTGGCCTCCACCACCAAGGAGTACCTCTCCATCTTCTCCCTGTCTACCGGCCCACTGGTGGTGATAAGGCCAGAGCGGGGGTCGATCTCAAAGACAGCGTGGGCGGCCCGCTCATTGACGAAGCGGTAGCGGATGTTGGCGTTGGGCGGGGAGTCAACGTCGGTGGCCCGCAGCTGTAGGATGGGATACCCCTCCTCCACGTTCTCCCGGATGGTCTCCCGGTACTCGCCCTGCTCGAAGACAGGGTCGTGGTCATTGCGGTCGGCCACAGCGATGGCCACCATGGTGGTGGCAGAGAGCCGGGGTACTCCGTGGTCGGTGGCCGTCACGCGGAAGTAGTGCAGCTCCATGCTCTCGCGGTCGAGGGCCTGCGTGGTAGTGATGAGCCCAGCCCGTGGGTCAATGCTGAAGAGCTCCCGCGAGCGGCTGTTCATCAGGGCATCCATGGAGTACACCAGGCGCCCCGCCTCGCCCCCGTCGGGGTCCTGGGCCGCCACCGCCACGACCGCTGTCCCCGCCGGCTGGTTCTCCGCCACCTCCGCCTGGTAGTTGTACTGGGGGAACAACGGGTGGCGGTTGGGGGCTGCGCGCCGACCCCGCCGCTCGGGGGATGGAGACGGGAAGGGGAGCGGGTGCGGCGGCAGGGCGGCGCGGGGTGGGCAGCGCGACGGGGACCGGCGGCGCGGCACGGCGCGCAGCTCCGGGGGCGTCGCCACCGCCCAGCACGGCACGGCGGCGGGGCAGCCCCCGCGGGCCGGCGGCCCCCAGCCCGCCGGCGGCGGCGCGGCGGCCCCCAGCCCGGGGGGGAACAAAGGGAGCAGCAGCAGCGGCAGCAGCAGCGGAGGCGGCCCCCGGTGGTGGCAGCAGCGGCGGCGGCAGCGACGGCTCGGGGCGGCCACCGGCTCCTCCGCCGCCATGGTGCCTCGGCGGCCGCCGCCCGGCCCCGGCGCACGGCGGCTGAGCTCGGCGCCGCCCCCCGCCTAGCGGCGGCGATGGCCGCCCCCCACTCCGCGCCGCGCCGCCGCTGCTGCTGCAGCCGGGAGTGGCGGCGGCGGTGGCTCCTCCCGCAGCCCCAACATGGCTCCCGCCGCCCCGCCCCGCCCCCGCCGCTCGCCCCCGCCCGCCCCGCCGCCGCCATCTTGTGGGAGGGCGGGCACCCTGCGGCCGCCCCGCTCCTCTGCCCCGCTGTGGTGGTGCCGCCTCCCCGGGCCCCGGGGGCCGCCGGCCGGGCCCTGCGCGCAGCCCCGGTGAGAGGGGTGACGGGCACCATGTGAGGGCCATACCCGTCCACGTGTGAGGAACTTGCCAATCCCCGTGTATTGGGATGTGTCCCCTTGAGAGGGACAGGCCTGTCCCCATGTGAGGGGTATGTCGCCTCGTGTGAGGGACGATCCCGTCCCCGCGTGAGAGTCGGGTCCCCTCTTACGAGGGACCGACGGGTCAGCCGTGCCAGGCACTGTGTGGGGGTTGCCCTGGTGCCAGGCGTGCCCACCCTCACGTGAGATGTGCTGGCCGTTGTGCAGAGTGCATTGTGCCGGCCCTTACGGAAGGCACACCAAGCCATTGCACAAGGCACAGGTGCTGCCAGGCAGGGCGTGCCAGCCCCCATCCAAGGGGCAGTGGGCAAGATGCCTGCTGGCACAACCCACCTCCTCCAGGCAGCTCATGACCCCCCTCCGTGGCCGCCCTTCCAGGGACACAGAGCCCAGCGGTGCCAGCTCTGGTGATGGCTGCTGGTGGTATAGCCCAGCCTCCCCTTGCCCTGGCGCGCCGTGGCGCAGGCTGGTGCTTGTCCGCTGGGATGTGATGAGGGGCTGCATTCTACCCAGCCCCTAGTCCTGCCTGGTGCTGCAGGGACACGGGTCCATGCCTCAGGCAGAGGTCCCACAGCCTCTGGACACCAGGTCCTCGCACACACCTCTGCTTATGCCTGCCAACACCCGTACGGTGGCACCACTGGCGTGCCAGGTGGCAAGCAGAATCTTTGTGCCACTGCTAGTAACCCCAGGGCCAGGCTGCTTCTCCAAGGCACCAACAAGAGACTGTGGGGTTAGCCACCCTGCTGCTAGCAGAAAGTGAGAGGCAGGAGAGCACCAGCGTTTTGGCAAGAGGCACTGCTAATGCTTTGCAGCCCTAACGACTCCCTCTGCCTGCTTGTATCCATCTGCAAGCGGCACCAAGTATGACAACTTCAGCAATGGTTATTTTACTGCGTGCATGAGATAGGGCTTCCCATTGTCCTGCAGCACAGGGCGGTTGCTCCCCAGGCAGTGCCCAGGCACCTGCAGCAGCATCACAGCCTCTGCCACTCGTCTGTGCCACCTATGGGCACCCAAGTGCATGGCAGGGATTTAGCTGACCTGCTCCTGTGCAGACCTGATGCAGACCTCAGCTGCCCCCACGCACCAGCTGAGGCATCAACACTGGGGAGAAAGTTGCAGGTTTTTCTTCCAGCACCCATGAAACCCCCCCAATTTTCCAAGGAAAATTTAGTTTGGAGCCCTTGCATTGGGATGGTTCATTAGTGTATCAGCCTTGCAACTTAGCTGTTGGTTTGATCTCAATCAACTAATATCACAGCCTAATCCACTGAAGCTTGTAATAGGCTTAGGAATAACAGGGGTTTATGTTCTCATTAGCGTTCAGTGCACCACGGCAGGGTAAACATCCTTGCCTGCATCCTGTTGAAGAAGAGGGGAGTTGGAGGCATGGCACCTGGGCCGTGTGCTAGGGAAGGATGAGCTGTGTTGGGGAGGGGAATAGAGTAAATTTGGGAGATGGGGGAATTTAGGATGAGGTAGGGAAAGGCCGGGACTACACAGGACACACAGTGCCTCTATGCACATCCCCCACCTCCAAGGGGGCTGTAAGAGCCCCACATGCTGCTGTGCTGGAGGGGCTGCAGTTCAGGGTGGGTGGGCTGGAGAGCAGGGCAACCCCTGTGCCAATGCTGCCAGCACCCTTTGCGCAGCCCCTGCATAGCTCGCCAAAACATGCACGAGTTAACAGTGGGATGGATTCACACCAGAGATGGGGCTCCTCTGCTCACTCAGTCCTTGCTCCCAGCACCACAGAAGCCACATGCACTCTCCAACACTCCTGGGGAGCCAAACATGCTCCCACCCCGTGGGAAACCTAAAGAGGCTGTGCAAGGTCCTGTGGTCCCTTGGCAGAAATTTGAGTGGCTGCTTTGGACAGCATAGGCCATCTGCGCAGCAAGGACGACGTCAGAGGAGATGCACTGACCCCTTGGCACAGCAGGTCTGAGGACCTCAAGGGGGTCCATCCAGCACTACCGTGGTGGTGACCTCTGCACCAGCTGCGGATGGGGCCATGGCATCCCACATGCTGCTGCTGCAGCACTGAATCCTGGCATCACCGGCGCTTTGCCTCTGCCCAGTGCCCTGTATTCCTGTGCTCCCCCACCAACCACGACCACCACCATCTCTCACTTGGCTTCAGTTCCACTGGTGGTGACAGACGATCTCCTATCAATCGTCATTAGTGTAAGTGAAGGGGTAGGGAGAGCACACGCTGCCCACTGATTTAGGGTTTAACTGCAAGCAAGCTCCCACTCCCATGGAAACTAAGCAAACACGAAGTCCAAGCACAGTGTGTGCAAATGCAGACAACAGGTCCCCAAACCACCTTGCACCATCCTCATGGCCAGCGCCTCCCTTCCACCACCATCACCTGTGCAGGAGCTGAGGCCTGGTCACCACCTGCACAGCGGCAGGGTGCGCAGAGCAGGCAGGGCTCATCCTTGCCTCAGTACCCAGGCTGAGCACACATCTCAGCACCACCATGGGAAATACCAAGCAGGTCCTAAAGTGCAGCTCAGCACATGCTGGAGACAAGTTCCCATGGTGCTTACACAATGCTGAGGGCTGACACAACCCCTCGTGGGTGTGGATTTCTAAGCCTCTGGAGAAGCTGGTGTGTTAATTTACAAATTCTGTAGGATTCCTGAACATCGATAATTTGCTATGATTAACTCCTCAGCCACCACAAAATGTCTCTGGCTCGGCCGGTCCAGCACCAGCACCGATGGGGCTGTGGCCATGCCAGCTGTGCCTGCAGGGATTTATGTTCTCCCTGTCCAGGCCCTTGTGCACCCACCTGAGCCCTCCTGGCACCATTAGCCTAACACCAACTAGCCGAGTCACCCCAGCCCCACGCGCAGCTCACCCAAGAAACCATCTAATAACAGGCAGAGCAGCATCTGCATGTGAAAGGAACGCGCTGACTTTGCACGAGCCCCTGCCGCTGGCTGGATTATATATCGCACCTCCTCAAACTGGGGATTTGCCATCAAGAAGCCCAATCAGGAGAGGTGATGCTTTTAAAAAATTACAAAGACTTTCAAGTTTATTTGTTCTAATTGTGCAGCTGACAGCTCAGAGGAGGAAGAGAAAATCATCAGGGTACTACTGCCACAAAATAGTTGTAATTGAATCATTCCAGACAATAAAGCAGAGGCACAGGTCACAGGCAGCACATCCCTCCCCCTGCACCAGCCCCCCAAACACCCCAACTGCTGCACCGCAATAAACACACACCGATACAGGGAGATACCACTCTAATAGAGGCCCATTACAGCTAACGGCAATGCAAGCGCATTATCTGTGCCTGTCACCCGTGTGCAGAGCGGGAACCGCTGAGCGGGCTTGGGGATAATGAGGTTACATGCTGTGATTTGATTCCCTGCGATGTGCAAAGGCTGTTCCCGGGCAGCAAGTGCAGCTCTCCCCTGTGATCCCCCACAGCAGGCTGCCCCCCAGCTCTTCCAGCCGTGCCAGCATGGGGGTGATGCTCACTGTGTAGCTGGTACATGGGGTGAGCAACCCCAGGGACACCAATGGCTTCAGGGTGCTGAAGGGAGCCACCAGCTCCCTTCAGCTCCCAGTTCAGTCTCAGTCCAGGCAGAGCTCTGCCATCCCCCTGTGGCAGGCAGGATACTGTCACAAAAGGCTTTGCCTGGGTTGTGCTCCTGTCTAGCAGAGCCTAGCACAGCTAAGCCTGGGCTGTGCCACTGAGAACAAATGCCAGAGGAAGATCCCACTGCTGCAGTAGGGCACAAGCTGAAAACAAGCCCAGGCGGCACACAGAGGCAAACTGAGATTGGCTCCAGGGATATGTAACCATACGCTGCCCAGAGCAAGGGGCACAGGAGAGCCACTGCAGGGTGGGCACCTGTGAGCGCTGGCAGCCCTCATGTATCATGATTTCCCCAAGGTATGCAGCTTGACACACCACAGGGCCACAAGGAGGGTCCCTGGGAGTCACTGGCCAAAGCAGCAAGAGCTGGGACACAGCCCTGGCCCCATTTCTGCAGACAGCTGTGTTTAATGCAGCCCCCAGGTGGGGGGGGGGCAGGGAGGGGAGCAGAGCCTGCACTTGGCATTTACACCCCTGCTCTGGGCCAGGGCTGTAGCCCACCACCTGGCTGGCTGACCCTCAGCACACAGCCAGGAGCAGAGACTGACTTGCCTGCTGCCAACTCGCTTTACCAAGTACCCGCTGCCCTCCCACCACATGCACCCTCCACCATCCAGGGCAACCCCCAAAGCAGCAGGCATGGCACTGAGGTTTGGGAACAGACATCCGCAGCCAAAGTGTGATTCATTAGCACTCGATACAGACCATTAAACCCTTGCCATGGGGCTTGCTGCCTCGGCAGCTCTGCTGGGAGCCAGCTGAGGCTGTGCATATCTTGCAGGAAGCAAACTGCTCTGCCAAACCCTTAATCTGCAGCAGGGATGCTGGGCAGGCCCACAGGGCGATGGCTGTGCCCCTTGCAGGGGCTGCTGGCCTCCACCACTCCTCCTCTGCCAGCAGTGTGGTAGGAAAACACAATGCAATAAGCTGAGTGTGCAAAAACTGCTGCATTGATCCCATTTGGGGGTGAGCTTTGCCTTCATGGGCTGCAGGCACCTGAGCTGCACCCACCCCTTTGGTCCCCCCACAACAGGACAGGGCAGGCAGGGCTATGTTCACAGAAGTCCAGTTTAAGACATTTTTATTCTTCTGCATGTTACACTTAGTGTTTAAGAAAATACAGGATCCCTTTTGACATTCATACATTTTTACAGGGGAAAAATAGGTTTCTCTGAGGGTGGTTATCAAGCTTTGGGTGTTCCCAGGCTGACTTCAGGGGGTCCTTGTCCCCCTTGGCTGCCAGGCCAACCCCCTCTGTTCCTAAGCATCACTGCCCCAGTACCCAGAGTCCAGGCCTGCAGAGCAGAGTTTGTGTCATCGCCTCAAGCTACAAAAAAAAAAACCAAAAAAATCCCCCCCAAACAAACAAACAAAAAACCACAAAAAACAGTGCTCAGTATTTCCAGTTCCACTTTCCAATAGCTCCTACACTGGATACTGCAAAGGAAGAGCTGAGGACAGGGAGTGACCAGACTGCGCACAAGAATATTTGAGACCCACATTAGTGTGTGTGACTATCTGTAACAGGGAAACAGGTTAATCCCATTTGCTAGAAACCTAGAGGAAAAAGAAATAAGGGTTCCCCACACTCGTGCATAGTCACAAAAGCTACTGGACACCAGACTCACACTGCCTCTGACCACTGCCACGTGGAGAGGGTGGGCAGCGAGACAGAGCTACTATGAAGCTCAAGGTAAGAAATCCACACGCTTCACAAACAGGGCGTGCCTGCCCACACACAGCCCCTCAGCTTCGGGCCCCCCAGGGCAACACTGCAAGAGAGATGGCAAGCAGCAGCTTTCGCTTGGCAGGACCCGTCTTTGCGCTGTGTCCAGGGCCAAAGGCTTCCTAAGGGTAGCATCACCCACATGGTCATTACTTCTAGGCTGCCACAGTGCAAGAAATTCAGATTTAAACATCACTATAGAAAGCAGACTGAAAAAAGCAGCTGTTGTGATAAGACCTTTATGACCCCAGGTGAGCTGCTACCGAGAGGCAAAGCTGAGGGGCCAGGAAGGAGTGAAAGGCTCACTAGACGAGGCGTTAGACAGCGAGCGAGCTACCTCCCCTTAGCAGGGCTGGATCACATTGGCACTAGCAGCAGAAAACAAAACAGATGTTACAAAAGCTTCTTCCAAGCACCAGCAGATTCTACTTGGTCACTGCGGGGAGAGATATGCACATGGAAAAGAAGTGATACTCTAAGGCAAAGGCCTTTCGCTTTGGGACCTTGGGACACCAGCACAGCTAAACACCCCCGACACCCGCTAAGTCCCTCGCAAGCTCTCTGCCCTTCCCGCTGCCTAAATACCTCCCACCTGAGTCCTGCAGGCAAACCACACACCAGCACCCACCCCACTCTGACCTTTCCCGAGCACCAGGCCCTGGGGACACCCCCTGCCCTTCCTGCTGCTGGCATCTCTGAAGGGCCAGTGAATGCTGTCCCAACCTTAGGCCTCGCATAGAGGGATATAAGGTATGAGCTGTACTGGAAGGGAATAGGAAGAAAGTGTCAACAAGAGACATCGTTGATCCAAGCGGTTCAAACTCCAGTCCAAGCCAAAGAGTGGTTAGCTAGTACTGGGAGAAATTTCTGGGAACTCCTTATAAATCTCCAGGATGATCAGTTTGTCCATCTGGCACTGCTGGCCCTCCTCCTCCTCCCCCAGGATGCGCTGCAAGATGCCCTGCAGGTCGGAGAGGCGGTGCTGGTGCTGCAGATAGGGCGTGGAGCGGATGATGGCGTGCATCAGAGATAGATACTCCATCCTCAGCTGCCAAGTGGGAGGGGAGACAAAACAGAGCACAATGAAAGATTTAAAGTGAGATAAACAAGCATGCCAGCCTCCATTACAGCAGGAGCCCAGGAACAGCTGCTGCTGCACCACCAGCCAGAGAGCAACTCCAGAGGCACCTGCTTTTCCTTAAGGCTCATTAGTAGCTATGAAAACTGTACTTTTCCCTCAGCAACCCAGTGCTGCTTTTCACCTGCTCTCAAACATGCACACATCCCCTGCCTCTTGCAAAACCAAATCAGAGATTCCTCCTACTTCTACTACTCACAGAGGGTCCCTGTTCCCAAAGGTCCCTCAACATAAGAGTGCAGACCACCAGAAGGCTGGCAGATTTTTCTTCAAAACACACCTTTCTACTGCTGTGTGCCAGGCAGGATAAATCCCTCCCCTTCTTCCTCAGCCCCCAATGTTGACTTGAGCACTCAGAAATGTCACGCTCACCCCAGGACTCTACTCTTGCCTGCACCAGCAAGCCCAACAGAGGGCATGGGGAACCACTGTTGCTTTGGGACTGTGCTCCCCAGTGCCTATAGGTTACTGTGAGCACCTTATCTCCTGGGGAGAGATCAGCAATCTGCCGCACCAGGATGTCTATCAGGACCATCATGTCTGTGTGGTAGAAGATGCTGGCTGTATCCTTGCTGGCAAAGATGTCCTGCAGAAACTTCAGCACTGAGTGCGGCGGTTGAGGCTGATGCTTGAAGATACAAACTGGATCATCTGGGGGAGGCAAAGAGACCGTGCTAAGCCACATGCTCCCTGTTGCTCACCTCCTCCATCTTCAGTGCACATCCCTTCATTAGACCCTACAGGCTTTGGAGAGGAGGTTGCCCATGGCCTTGGCCAGCTGTTCCCTGCTTGTGGCTAGCTTTATGTGTTGGCAGACCTTAGTGCCTTGCACAAAGCTGCGTAATCAGGATGGCAGCTCTGTGGGGTACCAAGCAGAGACCAAACTCATTAGCATTAGCATTAATCACTGTTTATGTTTCACCTTCTACCCCAGGTGAGATCTCATTAGCATCCCCTTTTCACTCAACAGCTACCACTCATTTTCTGCCTCTTTTAGTAAGTCTGGTCCAATGACCCCTCTGAAAAGCCCACTACAGCCTGTACCAGAAATGCACTTTCAATACAGAGACCAGCCAGAGCCATCCCAGAAGCAAGAAAAGAAACACCTTCAAGTTTAAACGAGCCATCGCATCCTGTTCTCTTCCAAAATATGTCCCTGCAGTCTCCAAGAGGGGCCCTGGGACACTGCAGCACCCCCCACCAGCAGTTGACAGGAAGGCAGGCAAAAGAGAAGCATCTTCATTAGATGTTTCTTCCCCCAGCCCCTTGCAGTAAGGTGATCCCTGCTGGGAATCTGGCAGAGAAAGGGCTAAACAAAGGCTTTGGGAGGAGGCCAGACAGAAGAGCACTGAGATGCCGGCTGCCCTCAAACTGATATAGTGTGGAGACAGTGATTTGCAACCCCAAAGAGAACTAAAGCCAGAGTAAGATGAGCTATTTACCAGCAAATCAACAAAGTGAATCTCAGGCAGCAAAGCCCCTGTGCTCCAGAAGGTATTAGAAAGCACAATAGTGGCATGCAGCACAGGCAGAAATACCTGGCACAGCTCTTCCTGCAGAGATCTCCAGCTTTCTAGCAATCTGCTTTGCAAAAGCTCTATACACACAGTGTATTTCACTCTACGCCTGGCGCAGACACAAAGCTAACCCCCGCCAGCAATTCTGAAGTGGGAAATTCCACTTTAAGCAGCATTTCAGAAGGCAAAACCTCCCTCCCGATCTTTCCCCTGGGGCAGATGATCACCAGTATGGGCTGAGGTTTGTGTGCCAGTGCTGTTGGAGCCCTACCTGTCCAAGGACAGAGCGGCCCAAGACCACCTTTCCTCCCAGACAAGAGCTTGCCTACATTGCAGTCGGCCACACCATGAGATGGGGCTGACCTGACCCAGAAGTACGAGCGGACCAGCTTGCACGGAAATTCCAACCCAGAAGCCCCTTGTCTCTTCCTATTCTTTGTGCAGCTCCATCCTTAGCAATGCAGCCTGTCACCCTCACAAACGCACCAGGAAGCAGCACATCCTGCCTGAGCAGACAGCTCCTCAGCTACCTGTATCCCTGACATATCCCACCCCTTAATTCCCAGAGTCACCATTAGCTGCACCCCCTGCCAGGCATGTAGTAGTGGTACAAACACTCACCTCCCCTGTTCAGCAGCAGCAGCAGCTTTTCTGTGAAAGTCTTGACATTTGAGTGCTTGCTTATTGTAGTCATGATCACACTGTGTTCTGGAACTAAGGAAGAAACCTGTTCAGAATATCCCTTTGTTTCCCGAAGACCACGGTAATGAAAAAAAATAGAGGGCTCCTATTTTGCAGCAGTGCTTTGCGGGGTTTGGGGGAACTACAGTCTATCCGGGCTATGAAAAGTTGCAGCCCTATAAGAGTGGGAAGGCAGAAAGAAGGAAGGTGAAAAATCTGGAAACAACACATGAAACACTTGAGACATCATGCTTTCTACGTGCATCTGATTCATATGTGGCACCCGGTCCAGCCAGTCAAATGCTGTGAAACACCTTACAAAAGCTTTATGGTGTGAAATATTACCTCTGCTCACAACCCTCTGAAGCCAATGGCTCCACTCTCTAGTATCTTCTTACTTCGTACCAGCAGTGTCCTCCTGGCATTTATTACCTTCTCATAAGTAGGGACAGCCAGGTCCCAGGGGTATGCCAGAAGGGGAAAAAGTTGTTCCTAGCACTCAGCACAGGGCTGTGCAAAAGCAGGTGCTGAAGACTTCTAGGAAGTGTCCCCTTCCTGCTTTGGGGTGATTTCTTGTAATTAAAATATGTTCACCCTAGCAGACTTTATGCACGTGAGTGTGTGCGCTCAGAAGCATCTGGTCAGCACAGTGCGGCTATTTCTATGGCATAGGATTGGCAACCCTATAATATTTCACAGGCTGGGAAGTGCTTTACGATCCTTCACATTGAAATGCATCAATATAATATGCTTTTAGGAGTTTTTGAACTAACACTGCATCACTGAACTGTGCAATAGATGAATTTTGCAGAGGAATAAAAATTCAATCCACTAATAAGCAACCTGAACATCATTTAACATGTTCTTAGCACCAGAGAACAAGTCACTGCTCTTGGCTGCACCCCAGGTGGGCAACAATCCCCCAGAAACACGCTGCCTGTCATGTATTATTGCCTAATTACTACAGCCAGGAAGTATTTGGGTAACTGTGAGAAGGGGTAATGAATGAAAGCAGCAGAGACCACACTTAATCAGTCTCTGTGCAATCAACTTTCAAATGAAATTAGAAACTTTCACATAAATTTTAATGAAGCGCTACTCAAAGTAACAGGTAAATTACTGGACACCTCCTCATTGCTTTATCCTCCCCTCTCTCCATGATGTCAAGGATAAAGCCATGAAGCAGAACAGGAGGAAGTATTAACTAAAGACAATTGGAGCAACATGAGATTTTGGGTTAAGGAGTGGCCTCTTAGCAGGACCTGGAACTACTCTCCAATCTTCCAGCAACAGGCTTCAAAACTCACAGGCAGTGAGAGGGCAAATGTCCTTCTCTAGGGACCAGATGCATTGTCTCTTCTCATGGAGCTCAGCAGGGGAGAACAGAGAACAAGGGCACTCAGGAGAGAGCACAGCTCAGGCTAACATTGAAGAGCCTGGCCCCAACACACAGGCATTGAATGAGCTTCAAGTGGTGCAGCTGGGTAAGCAGAAGGTTTGTCAAGGCCTACAGAAGGCAGAGGACTTTCCTTATGGACTGGTACTAGGAAATGCCTGCTAAAGCATTTTCTCTCCCAAATAATTTGTGACTATGAGTTAACCCCACTCATGTTCTGCAAGTGCAGCCCAGCAACTGCTTTGATCCAGGCAGTGTGGAAGTGGAAAGAAATTTGCTGGGCTTCACAGAGCTGCTGTGCCCCAGAGGGTCAGTTGGTTGGACATGGGCTCTCAGACTCTTTTTCCTCTAGGCTTTTGCACAGTAATTAAACACAGTGTATGGCCAGAGGCCAGGGGAGCTGGAGAGGTTATCACAGCACCATGAAGTTCCAGGGAGATTCTGCCTCCCCATTCTTCACATACTCACTGCTCCAGACCACTGAAATCCTGCCAAGGCAGAGCAGCACCAAACCAACCTGGAATGTGGAGATTGAAGGCCAGAAGGACATTGACAAATAAGTCAGGCAACTGGTCAGTTGTGTCAGAGGGCAGTCCATCCTCAATCACATCCAGCAGGAACTGCACAAACTGAGAGTTGAGATGTTCTGCGCAAGGAGAAAGGGGGGCATTTACAGCACAGTGAAAATAAGCCGAGCAACAAGGGACCACACAAGCCACTTCTCCATGCTTTTATGCTTAAAAACCATTAGTGGAGTGCCAGTGTCAGCCTCCAGGGAATTAACAATCCTGCAAGCGGGCTAGACAGACCACTGAAGTGTCTGTGCGAGAGACAAGTGGCTCAGAGAACTATCCACAGTGCAGGGGAACACTGAAGGTTGGTGTCCCCCTGGCAATTTTTTCTGGAGTAAACACACACCAAATCCTGCTCTAGCTGTTGTTCCAGCATCACTGCTGCCAATGAAGGCTTCAGGTAGGAAGATATTTGTATTCTTGACCGCTGGTTTAACCCATCTATTTAAAAAAGTAACCATCCAGATCATTAGTAATAACCAATTTCTCAATTTGGCTATTAGGAAAGCTCAGGAGCTCATTCAAATAAGTCCGCCTGCAGGAAATAATTGCCAGGGTTACACAAGGAGAGAAAAGGAGGTGTGGAGGCTCATTCCACAGCCTCTACTCCACCGGTTTAAATCTTGTGTGTATTTACCAGGGCGTTAAGGTGAAGCTGCTGAGAAGATGCTTATAATAATCTCTACTGCATTTCTAGGAAAAGTGAGCCCAGAGTTTCCCAAATACAGGAACACAACATGGCCAGGGAAGAAGCAGGCAGGCAATGCTTTCTGGCTGAAGGTTGGAATGAGAGGACAAAGGATAACACAGGCAGGTCTGGCACATTTGCACTTCCCTATTGACTGCAATACCTTCTCCACCTTCCCCAAGAGCTTAAAAACACAGGGCTGCACCATCCCTTTAGAAGTGAGACCAGGAAAAGGCCACATTATGCAGTTGACAGCTTTAGTGGTTGTTCATGCAGTTATCTGGGCTCTCAGCCTCATCAGCAGACAGAACGTCTGAGGCAAGTAAGAGGTGCATGCTTCCACACAGGGCAGAGGTAAAACAAAGTGCTGCTTAGTCACAGTGATGGCCAAATCCACCTCTTCTGCAGCATGGCATCAGTCCTCCACTGCTCTAACTCAGATATGTGCTGCTCTCTGGAAACCTGGCATCTCAACCCAGTGTTTCAGCAGCCAGGCTCTGTTGATAAAGAGCAGACTTTACTCTTGCCCCGCTCCTGCTGGGCTTTCCCCTGTCCCCACCTTGGCCACCAGGAAAGGCCCTTTCCTGTGCCTGCCAGGGAAGTCACACCATCATGTCTGCTGTCCTACCAAGCCATAAGCATAAGCTGCTCTTACCATAGTGATGATATGGCAGGGGCTCCCCCATGGAGAATATCATTGCCAGCACCAGTGCAGAGTAGCACATCTTTTGATGATCTGCAAGATGGAAGTCCTGCCATTAGTTCTTCTGAGGACACAAAAGACTATTGCCCAGCTGCAGCTGGGAAGTCACACATTTAATACAGACATTTACCACTGATTAGACTGCTTCTTGTTCCTGTATTTACTGAGCTATAAAGAGTGTTTTTCCCCCTGTTTAAGCATACCACACTGCTTCTGCACCATGCATTTCCAAAGCAATTTAAAAATAATGACAAGAATTCTCAATTTTTTTCCCTTCCACTTAAGAGAATCTGGGCAAACTTGATCTGAATAATTAAAAGCCTCCCCTGCACAGTCCCAGGACACATCCCATAGTTATGTAATTACTGAACCCAGAAAAAGCATCCATCTGGCCACCTTGAAATACTGCCTGTTCCAACCAACACCACCCCCGGACAGTTTTGCTGGTTGTTACTGTCTCTGCACTGCTCTACTTTCACTACTTCAGCTCTGCCTGGAAGTATAAGAGGTCTCTGAGGAGACCAGATCACTGCTCATGACTCAGGCTGTGCATCTGCCCACCTCCCAGGCCACACGTCTCCAGCATTAATACACCCCACAGCCTGCTAGTCCAACACAATTTTTGCTGGCAGCAGCTATACATGAATACTCCATAGAAGCACAGCCAGTGCCTTTCCTGAATTCTAATTAATGGATACACCCCAGTAGATATTTGCAGAAGGAAAAAAAGTAATGGAATAGGATCTACAACATAATAAAATGTAGCCTCAGCCCAGTTCAGCAAGTCTGAAGACACCAGGAAAAGGAGTATTATTTTTATAAAGTAGATTACCACACATACTGGCTAAATAAAGTTCAGCTACATCTGCTGGAAAGAGCCTGGGGCACTTGTTACAAGAAAACTGAGGTTACATTTATAGAAAACTGACCAAAACTCATTAGAGGAGAAAGTCCCTTTCAACATATGCGGCTACTCCCAACAGCACTGCTTCCCTGGACAATACATGCTGGTTCTAGTTCCCCCTCCAATCCTTTAAGGTGTTTCACTTCTCTATGCACAAATTGATCCATCTCTAAGCACCTGCACCCTGCAGTTTGTTTTCACTGCACAGGCTGATGCCTCTGCTGTCACCACATACTCCTGGACTTGGCCAAAGGACTTGCAACACTTGGCAGCTCTCAGATTTACTGTTAGCATAGGAGGGAAAATGCTAGAGAATCATTGCAGCCTCATGGCCCTGGAAAGTCAGCTCTTTGAGCAAAGCCTCTATATATAAAGAACATGCAGACTTTGTCAGAACTCCAAAGAATTCCTGAGTTTTCAAACAGCAAAAAACTTAGAGTAAAAATAGATCATTTGGGGCTTAACCAGAGATACCAGAGTTTGTAGAAGAACACTTAGACCATGTGGCAGCAAAGGAAAGCTGGAAACTGCTGTTTACTCTTGGTAAACAAAGAGTGAGGATATACAGTGACTTAAATAGAATTTACACTTATATAAGAAGCTCTCAGCTATAAGATGTCAGTGATGCCAAAGCTCACTGTAACAGAAAAAGGATCCGACAAACTGTTCACCACACAGTTTCTTCATTCTTTCCTCCACAGCTTCAGGAGTTGGGTATCAGAGGCAGGGTACTGCAGTAGGTAGACAAAGGGACCTACTGTTCCCATGTTCCCAGTAAGGCGTTTGTGAACAAAACTTTTCTCTCATCACATCAGGAACAATGAAATAATGGTCTGAGAACCAGAAGCCAGTGAGAAACATATGGTTGTAGCAAATATAGAGGAAGAGATTAGAGATGGGAGGGAGGAAGGTAGTTATACACATCCTTGGCACATCTGCCATAAACTAATGTCCATTCATCTTGGTTGACAGAAGACTCCACCACTAGGAGGCAAATCTGACAAGATTTGCCTAAGGATGCCATATCAAAGGATGCTGAAACCAGTCAAAAAGCTGAACTTGGGGAAAATCCAGATTAACTCAGTGCACTCGCTCAGCACAGACTCTAGAAGTTTTTAGAGTGTGCCGGCTGCAGCCAGACCCATCCAAGACTCACCATACTGAAGAACAGAATAATTGCCAGTCAAAGCACAGCATTTTTTCCTTCCAGAGCAGCACCAGCGGCTGCAAGAAAGTAAATAGCATTAATACAACTCTCCTGAAGCAGAGAGACTCTGTTGACAACAGGCTGATAAGCATCGCTCAAGTGGCCGTGAAGGGCAGGAGAGAGGTGGCTGTTTGGTCACCAGCCTGCATTTCCAAAGCCTGCTGAGCTACTGGTAAGAGAGCTGCTATTATGTATGAAAGGTATTTCACAGAGGCCTTCAAAGACCTTGCTTCCAACCTCTAAACACAGCAATGCAAAAAGTGGGCCCTGGGAGCAGACACAACTGTCTACAACTCAAGTAAGAAGGGCCTGACAGCTGACTTGCATGTACACTGAGCTGCAACAAGGGAGAAAGTCATGATTATGGAGAGGATTATCCCCGTCTGTTTTCTTTGGAATTGTTCTGGCTAATTCTGCCTCACTGTGGCTTATTATAAGCTCTTCTAACACTGATAGATGTGCAAGCCAGCCACAGCAGAGGGAAGTGGCTGTCCAGAAGCAATAAGACCCAAGCATCTGGCAGAGGAACTGGCCAGCAGCCAACATGCCTACATCAGCCCCAGGGTAAAGTGCCTTCTCATCAAAGGCACCCAGGATCCACACACAGAGCTTCCGCTTCGGCTGCTCTTCAATATCAAGCTAGGAGGGATCCTACAGAGTTGCTGCAGCCAGTTCAACACTCCCCAGTTGCTTAGTGCTGGCACCAATTGCTCTGGCCCCTGCCATCCACAGAAGGGATTAGCTATTCCATGGTATGTCACGGATCAGCTGCTATTCCCCAATTTCTAGTACTAAAATAAGCTCAAGTCATTCTAGGATTCAAGGTCGTGTTTTCACTCAAGGTACCACTTGCCAGCGGGACATGGAGCAGTAAGCACCAGAATGGCAGGAGGGAACTACTAATGCCCTAAAACACCTCTGAAGGACAGACATGTTTGGGTCAAGGATGGTTACTTCTCTGCAGCCCCGCTGCAAAGGCCGAAGGGACTGGATGCTGCTCAGATGACATTTGCGCAAGCCCCTGCTATAAGCTTAGCACAAGGCAGGCAGCCTGCGATCAGGACATGGATTTGGAAGGCTCCTGTAACAAAAAGCAATCCATCAGCAACAGAAGAGCAGCTCTTCACCCTTCAACTGCACTGCCTATGTATTACAGCAAGGAGGGGAAAAAAGCCCTTCACCTTGAGACGAAAGGAAGGGAGGGGACATTGCAGAGCTGCAAGTTGGCCATTCAGAGGAGGTAGCAGAGCCAGTTTTCACCCACTTCCACTGCAATGCTTTTCAGGACCCCAAAGCAGAGCTGGCACTTGCTGGCAGATAGGTCTGCTTCAACCAGTAGAGCTACATAGAGATCAGCAAAGGTGTGCTGAAGTCACCTAAGCCAGAGCTCGATGCCCCACCACAAGCAAGAGGCCAAATTAGCTGTGCTATCTGGGACAATGCAGCCCCTGGGAAAATGCCCTGGACAGTAACACTGCAACAGGCAGGGAGTGACAAGGCGCTCCACGAGAGCTCAGCACCAGCTCACCCTGCCTGCACAAAGACAGCTCAGGGAACAGAGCAGGAGACTGAAGGCCGTTAGAGTGTGGTGCAGAAAACACTCACCAGAATACAATCTTTGTGAATTAGTGATGGATGTATGATAAAGTTTATTTTTGGCAGCACAAAATCAGGAGTAATGTTGTCACAGAAGCACAGTCATAGTTCCATAACCAAGTATTATTTGCTTCTTGGGCAGTAAAACCTTGGCCTAGAGAAGAGGCTTCTCATGCATAGCCAGATGAAACACCAACAGCATGAGAAGTTAATTGCATGGAATTGATAAGCAGTGGTAGCACAAAAAGAAAGCATAGCCAACACGGGCATAACGATCTCATTCCCTCTCTGCACCACCAGTGCTTTGCCCTGTCCTGAGCTCAAGCATTATTTTTCAGGTACTCCTAAAATTTTGAAATGCCCACACTTCAAAGCATCTAAGCAAAGACAAGCACAAAGGCTTTTGCAACAGGTTTGATTTCACCTCTCTCACCCCTTTCCAGACACCACATTAGCCCCATTAGTCCTGTCCACCACACAGGTTGGCATAGTCTGTGGTGAGATGCTGGGGACAGGGACAACTATTATGCACATCCAAGGTTGTTGTCTTGGACATTTACTTGGCTCACATGAAATGGATGCGATGGCCCCTGTTCTGCACAGACTTCTCAATCCCTACTCAATCTCATCACCAAATTAAGCTTCTCCACAGCTCCGTGACACTCACAGCAAACCAACAGGCTACAGACTGCAATCAGGGAAGCAAGGCTCTAAATACTGGGATTTGATCCACATGGTCACCCAACAGCTATTTTAATTGTTGGCTAGGGATTAGCACAAAACAATGGATTTTGAATATCACTTTCTCTTAAAGTGTAGCATATGCCACTACCAGTGCTGGCGGCCTACAGGCTGACTTCAAAATGGGAAGCAAAGCTGTGACTGCCCAGGGCAAGGCAGGCATAGGCAGCTGGAAGGTAATGTCAGGGGAGCGATAATACATATTCACCTTTGTTCTTGGGTTCTTCCTCCTAGCAGCCAGGAGGAGATGCTGAATTAAAGGACACAGGGCTAAGCATGAGCTCCAGGGGATAGCTTTTGAGCATAAGGAGCTCAACGGGCAGGAAGTATATTCCTGTTAATAGCAGGGACAGGTCATCCTAACAAAAGAGGACAGGGGCATGAGGTAGAAGAAATGTGAGAGCAAAGCCTGGATATGGAAAGCAAAGAGCTGGGGAAAGCAAGGCTGTGGCACTATCCTGCAGAGGACCAGCACTGCAACTTTGTTAACAGCACTGTACCTTGGTACAGTGGTGGAGAGAAGGTCCTTTCCTTTAACCAGCACACATCTCATTTACCAGCAACAAACACTGCAAAGATCTGGTGTAAAGTACCAAGAAAAACTGCCTATAAGAGGTTGCAGAGATCTTGAGATCTGCAGGTATCTTCTGTCACATCATGAAAGAATCTGGAACAGTTCAAAATGTGCTTTAAGACATCTACAAGCAGCAATGCAGATCACTAATGGCATGTTCAAGAGCTAGAGGGCCTTGCATTGTTGGACTGAAACATCCCCTCCCATGCATTCTTCACTTACCGCTGTAATAACCTGAATAATTTTAAAAAGAGCACCCTTCTCCCCAGAGCACTGGGCACATAGAACAGTCAGGCAATAAGGGGCCACCAGTGCTGCTGTAAATCATCTAACGGAGAAACACACCCCTGGGGACCTGGGTCCAGCAGCCTTGGCTCACCTTGTGTGTGAGTCTGCATGTCCCGGGCCAGCTCCATTGGCAGCACAGAGTTTACAAGTGTTGAAATGACTGCAGCATCCAAGTTGCACATGGCTCCAAAGCACTTCAACAGCAGCAGCCGTAATGGCACCCTGTGTTCCTGCAAAAACAATTTAATAGATGATGTCCCAGATGAGGGCTTGATCTAAGGCAGAGACATAACTGGCTAGAAGTTCCTGCTGTTGGGAAGCTATAGACCCTCCCAGGATGACAGTGAACCCAGAAGCTCTACTAGCTTTTAACAACAGCGTAAGAGTCCTTTTACAATAACTTCACAACTGCTAACTACAGTCTGTTAGCACATACAGTCAGATGGTAGGCAGCAGCCAGAGCTCAGGTCTGAAATGCCCTGCTTAATATGACACAAATCAACGACATATACCCATCCCCAGCAAACAGGGATTTAATTTGCTGGGTAGCCAGGATTCTTTGAGCACACTGAGGTTTTGCAAACACTGCTCTGAAGGATGTTTCCTGACAACACAATATTTGCAAACCCTCTTCAGCATGTGATGGTTAACGAACAGGATGGGATCAGCTCCTCCACTGTGAAGCTGTTGGGTTTGTGCTGAGAGCAGAGGGTATAACCAGAAAGTTTTGGGACATGCAGGGATTCCAGCAAAGATGCTCAACCTGCCGCTCCCACGCAGGAGCTCTGGTGCTGGGGTAACCTTCATACTTTAGCCTCAGCCAACAACCCCAGAGTTCAAGGAACAGGAGTGAACCAAGCCCTGACACGGGGCATGACCAGCCAGGACAGGAGACCCAACTACTGTTCCCCTGGCCAGGCTTCCTTGAAATGCTGGTCAGAGAAGAGCAGGCAGTGAAAGCCAGCAGGCTACATTAAGCCTGCCTTCCCACTGCTCTCAAATATGCTACAGTACCCTGATGCTGAGCTCTGGGTTCAGACACACAAGTGCCAGATGAAAACTAAATGCCACAAGGCTTGATGTGCTGTAACTGGGGACTTAGGGACAAGATGGGAACAAGTTTCCAACCCCTGCAGAGTCCTATTAACGGGAAGTTCCAAGGAAGGAGAGGGGAAAAGCACCACTGCATAGGCATTGAAGGCAAAACTTCCATTTCACAGAATCACAGAATGGTAGGGGTTGGAAGGGACCTCTGGAGATCATCTCGTCCAACCCCCTTGCTTGAGCAGGTACACCTAGAGCAGGAGCACACGACTGCATCCAGGCAGAATATATCCAGAGAGACACCACAACCACTCTGGGCAGCCTGTTCCACTGCTCTGTCACCCCCACGGTAAAGTAGTTTTTCCTCATATTCGTGTGGAACTTCCTGTGTTGCCATTTCTTCCTCTGAATACTGATTTTCTTCCTCAGTCCCAGGGCTTCTACTCACAACCTACTTTCCTAAGCAAAGCTATTTACTAATGCACAGGAGAGCATCAATTAAAAGAGGAGCAGTCACAGCCTGTCAGCTTTCCCAAGGCATCCTCAGAAATCCTTCCTCTAGACATTAGTGATGCCAATTCTGTCCCTCAATGGAGCTAATAAAAGCCGCAAGCTTTACCCTTCACAGCACTAGCTACCGCTTCGAAGACTATAGCATCCTCTGCTCTTCCATACAGCTTGCATGCATAGCACTGACATTAGACAGCATGCAAAAGGGATGTGCTTCAACGCCATCTAGTTCACAGAACTGCCCTATCCAGTGGGAACGTCTTACATATATTCATCATAGCAATCCTGCTCTTTTACGCCTTCATGGAAACCTCAAAGAGAGATTTGATGTATTCCGCCACCTTACCATCTGATAATACGCCACAAGGGACAGGACAGATTCAAACTCATTCTTCTTGCACATTTTCTTGCAAACTTCAGGGTCTGCATCTGTCTGGAAGCAGGAATGAACAGGTCAGCCCAGTGGCACATCAATGCAGGAAGATGCCTGCTGCAGGGACCTCAAGGGAGGCCAGCTACTTTCAGAACTCAGTAGCCCCAGCCCAAACATCTCAAAGAAACTGAAGGCAGAGCACAAAGACAGCTCAAGAACTGCTACCCTTCAGATTCTGCATCAAAGTGAATTCTGGAGAAACATCTCTGCCATACAGCATGTCTTGGCTGAAAACATCTAAACAACCCATGACTTGAGCAGCAGCTAGATGAATGCACCATGCAGATGCACACAGCCTCTCCAGCGCTGTTCCCACCCTGAGAAATATTGTACGTCTCCTCCCACACCTTAACTACAAGGGAATGGTTGCACAAAATCCCCCCTGCCTTGCCCTGCAGGCCCACAGTGAGGTGGCAGGCCATATGTTGAGTGACAAAGACACTGGCATTTATAAGGCAAAAAAATATCTGTTCCGCTCTTGTAAGAGCTGGAGAGGAATATGAAGCAGGTGCCAGAGCAAACCCCACACCAGCACTCATAACACAGACCATGTCACTGTGCTGAGTGGCAGCTTCCATACCATCACACTCCCTGTACATGTATAGGATTTATGTGCTAGTGACAGCACTGGGACAGTATTTCCCACTGCTGCTCACTATGCGGATGTACCCCTCCTATATGCACAGATGTGGTGAGATACTTTATACTTGCTCACATAAATAGCTTTGAAGCTCACTTTTAAGAAAACCATACTTTTCTCTGCGTTTAACGGCCCTCACCCCACAGGTACTTCCCAGCCACAGAGTATGTTTTAAATGGAAGACATTTTATACAGGCCTAGGAGTGCAACAACATGGCAAACTTCTAGGTTTGTTGCAGGATGACAGTTTTTAGTTTTGGAGGTCAGGGTTTATATTCTCCTGTGATAGGTAAATACTACAGCTACCATGAAGAACATTTCTAGAATTCTTTTCAGAACAGCTTTGTAGGGTGGAGTGGAAGGCAGTTCAAGAGCATTGCAGACCCCACACAGGAAGGCAGGGCTTCACACCAATGGTAAGGGATGCACAAGAAACATATGTCCTCCAAAACAGCAGAACTGATGGCAACACGGGTAAAGGAGGTCAGAAAAAAAAGGAACTTCACTGGTACTGTTTTTTCTGCCTATAAAGAGAGAAATTTACTCACCAGGATGCGAAGCAGCTCCTCCAGGTAGCAGCAGATGACATTTTCATCCTCATAGAGTGCCCAGCTGCGCTGCTGAGCATCATCCTTGTGCCTGGCCAGATCTGCGAAGATCACCTCCAGCCGCTGCTCATCGTGGCAGATCTGTCCCGAGGGCAGCCCCGCACTCAGATTCTGCACAACAGCAAACCACTGGTTAGTGGACCCTGACAGCTAGCTGTTGTTTGGGTGCCTGTTTCCTTTGTATGTACCAGGGCTGGCAGTTGATCTCATTCAGTCAAGAGCTGGCAGCAAAAAGACAGCAAGTTTAAGACATATGTATTATTTCAGCTTTCATACTTTTGGGGCCTCTACCCACCTCCTTTCCTTGCACAGCTAATGCAATGAATGAATCAAAAGAGGTGCCAGAACTGGTGCGTGGTCAGAAAGTCTTTAAACCCAAGCTGCCACCATCCTGCTGGAGCATCAGCTGTTTTCTGAGGATGTCAAAGAATCCAAGAAACCTCACTCAAACAAAGCTACACCCCTTTTTTGTTACTGCTTTTAGTAACCTAAGAATAATCCAGGCAAACCAACATTCCTGAAGCCATGGGAATTTGTACCCGAGTCTCTCCTAGATCACATAACTGTAACTGCTTAGTGTATATGCACACCACAAACTTCCCCACTTCCCTTCGCAGCAAACCAGAGGGTGTTTTCAGAACACCACTGGCTACCTGCCTGCCCTGGGGAGGGCAAACGTTGCAGTGAGGGGAATGACCATTTCCTGCAAGTGAGGAACTGAAGGCAAGAAGCCGACTCAGATGACCACAGCCCTCTACACACGGCAACACACTTAAAGGAGAATCCAGAGTGCTTGGCCAGAGTACTATGCTCAGTGCCAGCTAAAGCCTCATTCACCCTTCCCACAGGGCAGCCAAACATGCACATCTTTCACTGAAGCAGTCCAGTGTGCCAAGAGTATGGGGCAGCCCAACCTCAGTGAGCCCAAAGTACTCTATTACCTCCCCACAGAACAAGTAAAACACTGCCTTCCTTCTGGGTGGGGGCATCAGGCAGGCATTCAGAAGCCCTTCAGAGGGCACACTGTAGAGACTGAAAATCATCCTGAGAATGAGGAAAACCAAATGAGCCCGGCATGGTCCAGGACCACGGACAGGCAGCAGCTGAGCCCAGCTCCAGGCTCACCCCCAGTAACATAGATGTGACCCCATCCCAAAACCACCACACCACACAACTGCCTCAGAGAAGAAGTTCCCTTCACTGTCCCCTTCTTCCAGTCTGAAATGGACAGTTCTTCCTTTAATCCTTGACTTGGGAGTAAACGCTTGCATGGTACTCTACATACCAATTGCTCAATACTAGGTCTGCCATCTTCTGCAGCAAGGATGGGAAACAATTCAACTTTGGCTGCTTTGGTTCTGCTTTCTTCCAAACAGAGTGCAAACACTGTTCACAGCAGCTCTGAAGCTTGTAGGTACAATGCAGACTAACTTAGCAAGTCTTATTGCACATGCTCCTTTCTCAAATTGCCATCATCTGCGTCCCACCACTTCCACCTCATACATAACCCTTGTTAAGGCGGCTTCACTCTTCAGTTGTCTTTCCTACACTTTTCCTCGCCTTCAAGAGAGGGGAGTAGTCAGGCAGCAGTTAACCTGCTCCAATAGCTACTGTGGTCTGTGATTTAGGATAACCCTCTAGGACCTAAGTACATCACATGAACTACCTTGTTTCCTGAGATCAAGGCAGGAGGACAGACCAGCACATGGAACCACACTTATTACAGGTGACGAGCCCAGGCACCATTAAGAGAGCTAAGGACCAGTTTGCAGAAGAACTTAAGTTTTATACACAAGGGTTTGGCAGCAGTGACAACAAGCAACAGGAGATCAGCAAGGTGGAAGAAGAGAGCTGAGAAATTCAAACAGGGAAAACCCACTGAGACCAAGCCCATAACAGGTTTTTGGATGTTGCCTTGCAGTGTGCAGTTACAAGTCGTGATCATTCAGTGTGAAAAGGCCTTTATCACTACCAGCCACGACATCCTGCTACTGCACAGTGTCTTCTCCTCCTGGAATCCTAGGGAAGACTTAGTTCTGTCCTGGACTTCCAGCTGGCCAGCTGTGTGGCCAGGGGCAGTATGCCTGTAAGCAGACCTTCACATTACAAGCAGAGCAGAATGATTTTGTACGGAGACACAAGCCCAACTTTTGTGTCATTAGCAATGCACCCAGTCGGACACCCACAACACCAGCACATGAAGCTGCCGAGTGCAGGAGCAGCACCCTCCCTGCCCGTCCTCTACCCGCCCCCCCTTTCTTGGAAAACCACTGCAGGTTTACCAGTAACATCTCACCTGCTTTATTAGAGACAGAACTGTTAGCAATTTGCTTCAGGGTATTTGCGGTGTGAACTAATTAGTATTTCAACTCAGTGCTTCAATTATATAATTAAAAAAGGTATCCTTGTTGTCGCTACTCATTACATAATCCAAAGATTATGTCACACAGGTTACGAAGGAGTGTGCTGGTTTAACACAAGCCTCTGTATGCTCCTAAAATTTTGGGAAGCTGTCAATGGCCGAGCAGAAAACCAGGTAACCAGCTGTGAGCGAGGATGGCAGCTTTCACGAGCTGAGCACAAATGCAGGAGAATCTCCCGCTGAATGGTGATTTATCATGTTAGTGAAGAGATTCACTTGGTCTCACCATCTCCTCCCCTCTTTAGGAGGGCCTACAACACTACAGCATCACCTGTCTGTCCTCATGTGTCCCAGCTGCTTGGGAGAGGGTTCTCCACTTACGTACCTCACACCCTCCTGACCAGAGCAGTGCAGGGCTGGTCCTACCTCAGTCCACTGCTAGGACATCTTTTTGGATGAGCATTTTAATGTGTACTCATTTTAATGATCTCTGTATTCAGCCTCTTATCACTAATCTGCTTCCTCCAGTCCTTCATATGCAAGCCTTAGGACTCCACTGAGCATCAAGCTCCTAATGGACTTGGATGAGATCAATCCATTAACAAGCTCTTCAGTCCAACCCGTGTAACTACACTGCCCACTGTCTCAATGCACTCTCAGCACCATTCTCGGCCCTCCCACAACCCGGGTCAGGTCTCTGCTTATTAAACACCTTGGGCAGCTACTTCTACCTGCAACCTCACCATATGGTCATTTCCACGAATCTCCTGGAGAGCCCATAAGCAGAAGGATGTTTCAGTATTTCTAGAAATGGCACTCTGCATTATCTTGCTGCTTCAAATAGTTCCTTCCCCCCAGCCCAGCAGAACTGCTGCAGGGATTTTGTTCCTCCTGAGCAGCCCAAAAACATTTTGGGAACCTCTCACACTGACACTGCTTAGAGGTTGTCCTGTCTGTAATGCAAACCCAGCTGCCGTCCTGCCAGGCTCTTCTATTTCTTCCTTGCCCCCTTCCCATGCCTCCCTCCCCACGACTATACCAGCATTGCGGCAGATCACCAGTGCCATGGGTATACACATCTACCAGCAGCCTCCCTCTAGATGAGCCCATATCCTCTTTCGGTAAACCATATAGCAGGTTTTTACACACATTTCAGGGGGAATTCCCCCCTCCTCTGGGGCAGCAAACAGTTCCCACTGCAGCACCATCTATAAAAAACAAGTGGCTAATGCTGCTCTCCCACACAGACTTCAAGGCACCTTGGCAGCCGCTAAACCAGATTAAACATGGTGCAAGAGAGATGCCTTACTTCAGCCGAACCAAGCTCCCCAGGGACACAGCCACATCACAGGGCAGGTCAGATCTGCAGGGAGGCAATGCCTGCCGTGCACAGACCTGTGGGGTGTCACAGGGAGAGAAGAGCACTTAGCTTTCAACCACCATGTTAGCTATGCTTCAGTAAGGTCTCTGCAGCCTTCTCCTTCCAGGTGTCCCAGCCATCTGCAGCCCAATGCATGTTTGCTTCACAGATGTACTCAGCAGTGGCTCTCTGGATCAGTGTGGCCCATTTACAGCTGCACTGAGATGGCTGTGCATGAAGACTCTGGCACAGACCTTCATAAAGGTTCCTCAAGCAATTAGCGAGCAAAGGACTTGCCTAAGCACTAATTCATTCCTCCCTGCCTCCAGATTCACATTTGCAATATTTCACTAAGGAGGAGACCTATGTAGGCATGCTAACAGCCCAGTCAAAGGAGTCAGCCTTGAAAGCACTTACCCTGCTGACCTTCCCATTGTCCCAGGTGAGCAGAGGGACAAAACTCCCACAGGGAAAAGCCAAGCCCCAGAGGAGCATTTGTCTCTTGTCAAAAGCAGAGCTGAATCAGTTAATGAATGGGAACTGCATGTGAGAGGCAGCCTGTGTGGATTCAGGGGAAGCAGAGGGAGACTGGCTATGTTAGCCACAAGGTTTGTCAGCGCGCATTGCAGCCTGTCAGTGGCAATGACAGGCAGCCACCAGGCAGTGGTGATGGGCAGCTGGGAGCAGGTCACAGCCCAGCACTACAGGGGGAAACCCCTTCCAGAAATACATTACCTCCCACACCAACTTCCTAACTTGTTCCTCTGTCTCCAATACATCCAAGAACAGTTCGACCCCACCCAGCAGCCTGGGCTGATCTGTAAGACTGAACTGGATTAGACCTCCGTCAGCAGCTTTCAAGTTAAATTTAAAGGCAACCAGAGATGTGTCTGAGTCACAAGTGGAACACAGCAATGCTAATTTAATAAAAAGCAGATAAGATATTTCTAAGCGCTCCCTCTCAAGCTAGCTAGGTAGCTAGCTAGCTTGTGTATTAGGCAATTTTTCTTGCCTCAGTTTAATAAATGCTCAAATTGACCTTCCTAGACAAGACATTTTTGGTGCTACCCCCTCCCCTCAGACAGGTGATAATTCAGAGCTAAAGGCAATCACATATCACCAATATGTACTAATATAGACGCCTGAAAACTAGGCAGCATCTATATTATCTTTAGTTATCTCCCAGTTTCAAATGAGTTTCCACGAAAGCCAGCTCTAGTTATACGGTCATTGCAGCAATGCCTTTGAAAAGAGGTTTTGTTTCCCTTTGTGCATCTTGCCCAGTCACCATGCCCCTTATCAGGAACTGGCTCAAGGACAAGAAGAGGGGCCATTTCCAAGGCCAGGCCAAATCATGACATGGGGAAACCAACTCAGCACCTTTGCTCCTACAGCTCAGGCTTGCCCAAGTACTACAGTACCCCTGAAGCTTCCTTCCTAAAGTGTGAGCACCTCAGCACCCTCCTTGTCTTTGCTATTCCCCCAGCACAGCCTTAAGTTACCTCTCTAAAAGCAGAAGCATGATGCTGTCCCAGCAGAAGCATCTTCTGTTCTCTTGAAAACATGTGCCTAGGCAGACTCCACACTGGAGCAGCAGCAAGGCAAATAAGAGGGAAGTGACAACACAAGTCAGCCTTCAGAAGGCACTGGGAATAGGAGCGAGGTAATGGATTCTGGAATTGATTTTGTAAACTGGTGATCTGACTTCAAATTAAAACTGAAATAGGAATAGAAAGGATATAACTAAAGAACATGATACAAAAGATTGAAACATATATCTACTATGACCAGACCAAAGCTTTTAAATCAAAGCTGATCTCTCACTCTGTTTTAGGGGGTGGAAGAAATACCTTGAAAAATGTGCATAAGAAAAACTGACCATGTATTTGCATGGATTGGGGTATAGAGGGATTTCAGAAATTATAAATTAAAGAAGAAAAAGCCCTTGACCTAGAATTGACAACTCAGCAACAATTCCACACAGAAACCCCTGAGACTGTGCAACAACTTGGTATAATGAGCAACACAAAGTCAACAATAATAATTTGTACCATTAAACTACGCCCGTGAAGCTATGGCAGTACAGCCACCCTACAACTATACGTGACTGCCCCTTTAACTGTTAGAGCCGGTTGTCTACACCAGGTGAACAACCTCATCTGGGACCAGGCACCCACATATTAGCAGAGCTACATAGTCTGTGTGGGACATTCAGGAAAAATGCACACCACAATCACAAAACCTACACCTGAGCACTGTGCAAGTCCAGTCTCTCCTGGAGAACAGTCCAACCCAGCCTCTCCTTCTGAAAGCAGTACGACTCAAGATAGGTAATGATGAGGTATTATGAGACAGGACAGGACCTTTGTGTGAGTCTCCATACTGTACCGGGCATTTTTAAGTCCCATGAATGTCCTAGAGGACAGATACCTTATCCACTACGGGTCGATCCATACTTACCCCTGCACCAGCATCAGAATTTCTTCCCATCTTTTTCACACTGGTCTGCAGCAATGGCCATAAAATTGAGGTTTTCAAATCCCTTCTGCAGAAACCTGGCACTAAATGACTTCTGTGGAATTAAGCTTATTGTTTCCTGAGAACAGGTATTAAAGATAAAAATAATATTCTAATCCCATCCAAGGTCCAAGCAACAGAAAACTGCACTTCTTAGGGTGCAAGTCAGAGACAGAACATTTGCTTGAAACAGCTAAATTTTTCTTGCTGATTCTAGATTGCATGTTGGCACAGTATTGTTACTGAAGGAGGAAGCAATTAACTGTTGAGTTATGGCCACAAACTGAGAGCTGATGATTGCTATAGGACCTTCTATTCAGCACAGACAGGTAACCAGATTACGATTTGATCTAAAATTTGAATGCTGTTCATTTTCCATATTCAAATGCTTCTGAACAGTTCATTATAATCTTGCCATAAGCAATGGAACTCCAATCTTAGATGATTATATGAAAAGTACTCCTCAGGGCTGTATTCAGCAAATGGGAGCTGAAATAGCTGAAATGTTATTATCCCTCTAAAGCAGGGGACTGCCCAGGTGTACTTCACCATTTCAATGACTGTTGCAAGAAGCATCCTTTTACTTCCCTCCTTGTGTATCTGCAGCAGAGGAAGGAAGAATATACAATTGTTTTGGCATAAGTTTGTTTTTTTAAAGCAGGGCTGAGGCATGTGTTATGGAATAATAGAGGTTTGCATCCAAGGAAAGTTAGTTTTCATCACTTTGATGAAAGACCAGGCCAGACACATAGAAGTTTTGGGTGCTCCATCATCAAAAGAGACAAGAATCCACGCATATTTATAGTATGCATAGACATGCTGAACCTACACAAAGGACATGCAGAACTGTAGGAGAAGACAAGTTTACACAATGCATTATTTTATAAAGGGTCTCTATAAAGAAGTACTTACTATGAAGGCTTCATTTTCCTCAGCTTCTATTTGTCATGTTCATAACGGAAAACACCTCTTTAAAAAGTCACTATTAATTTCTTTCTCTGATTCTATGCTGTCACAATGGTTTTCTGTGAGCCTTCACAATCAGTGGTCAACAATTAATGTCAGAGATTACTCAGCATGCCTCAAGTCCTGCTGCATCCATTCCCACCACTGCTTTGTCACCAGTGCTGTCCCTGGGACCTGGAAGGCTGTCACCTCCCACCTGATGTGGTTCAATTCACTGAAACCTCCTGTGGTTCAATTCACTGACATCCATCTCACCATCCTCTCCCCAAACCACAGTCTTATCTGAGACACTCACCCCTCCACCACAGCCTACCAGTGATTCCCAGCACCAAGGGCCCTCTCAGCTAGTTTTGCCTCTCACCCCCAGCTCCAAACTCAAGGTTATGCCGTATATCTGCAGCTCACTCAGGAAATAATCTCACCTGTTTTCCACTTTCCTGCTATCCAGTTCTTGGACCTGGTTCAAACCCCTGGTTCCCTTCGCTAGACATTTACCCCATCTAGCATCTCTCCCCTGCACTTCTCATCCCAAATGTTAGCAGTACTCACTGAGCTTGTAACACTGGCTGCCTGATGCTAGGAGGTGGTTTGCACCAGCCCCCCAGCCCAGCCCCACACACATTACCTTACTTTCTACCACGGAGATGAGAATCTGCTCCATGATGCTGCTAGTTGCCGGAATGGACGTCTGGATATGGCCGATGACAATGCCGATGGCCACACGGGACAGCTCGTAGCTGAGGTGGGTGTTTCTGCGCACCAGCTCGATCAGTTCGGCACCTATTGTCTTGGGCACAGATGCCACCAGACCACTGGGTTCTGGTGGCACCGGCTCTACTACAGCCGCCTTCTTATCCTCCAGGCAGAGGGAGTTGAAGGCATCTAGGCTTGCAGGGGGTGGCGGGGCAGCTTTCTTCACCTGAGAAGTCTTCTCCCCATCCACAGTGTGGGACCTCTGGGGCCCCCCTTCAGCTGGTGGTGCTGGGGCAGCTCTCTTGGTCTGGGGAGATTTGCTGGCCCCATCCTTTGGGGAAGACCCATAACGGGAGTGCGTCACAGAGCTGGCATCCAAATTACGTGTTATCGTGGTGTGGACACTCCGGCTCGGGACAGGGGGTGGGGTGTTGGCAGGACTGGAGGTGGCCGTTGGGAGAGCAGCCTCTGACACAGAAGAAGCAGTGTACAAGGTATCCAGGGATGTCATGCTTATAGAGGAGGTGCTAGAAGCTGACCCAGGGATAATTTCAATAGCATCTGAAAGGGAGCAATTAAAAATGCCTTAGCAACAGCATCAAAGGAAAAAAGAAAAAAACCACCAAATTGCTACAGTGCAGTCCATTAAAAGGCTCATTGTGCATGCGACCAGAGCAGTTTAACTCCTCTTCCTGCCTCACTTATCTCAAAGCAAAATTGTACCAGTTCTCTCTGGAGCATTCCCGCACAATCACCTCTTTAGAAAGGGGAAAACTACTCTATTGAGATGAATACCCTTCAAAGGGCTTAGTGTTTTATGCAGGGGAAGGAAGGGAGGGAGGGAGAGGACTAAGGGACAGAAGTGTCTTTTCCCCCTGGCTTAGTGAGGGCCTTTGTCTGCATTCAGGTTCTAAACCCTCACTTTTGAATGATGGCATCCAAGAATTGCAAGACACTGAAGGTTTCACACACCAGCCCACACCTCCCTCCTGCACGAACCTCACCAACTGCACACCATGGTTAGCCCCAACGGTGAAGGAAACATTTGGCTGACAGCACCTCTAGTCTCTCTCTTTCAGCACCCTCCCACATTTGCTCACGAGTCCCACAGCCCTGCTAGTATCCACTGCTTTCAGAAGCCTCCACGTTATCTGCCCTACTGTATTTCTCCCCTGCCTCTAGTTTTGACTAGCTCTAGCAGTGGTAGCTGTCCCACCTTCCAAGGAAAAAATCCACTACAAGCAGAGAGATGTTAAGATTTTTCTCTCCTTTAATTTGGTCTAATATATTTTTGGTAAACCTTATCCATTCATTTCTAGGGGGGAAAAATGTATGCAAGTCCCTCCCTGACTATGAAAACAGTTACTAGGGCAAACACTGGGCTACCTTTGTCTAGAGCTTCATAACAGCAGCTGATGTTGGTGCTAGAAGAGAAGGAGCACACCCCACAGGGAGCCCAGCTCTCAGGGAAGGCAGTTTCTCCCACACCAAAGGGAGGACCAGTGGGACAAATATGTGAAATGCCTTTGCTGCACCTCTGCAGGCAACTCCAACCCCTCCTGTCCCAGTGGTTCTGGGAGCTATATGCTACTCCATTCACCACTCCATCCCAAGACAAGCACAAGCTAGGCAGAAAAACAGGGTCCTTCCCTCCCACAGGTGTTCAGCATTCCTCTTTTTTCCTCCTCCTCAGAGTAGCATTCACAAAATCACAGCTCCCACCATGTTTCATTAAATCAAGATAAGGAATTGAAGGAAACTGACCTTTGTGAATTCCCACTACCACAGTGAAAAACAGCTTAATACCATCAAGTACACTGGTGCCAGCCCCAAGTTTCAATTAACTACCTGCAAATCAACAGCTCTGCCCTGCTCCTCACAAGGAGACACGAGTGGGCTTGAGACAGGCTGTGTGTCACTAATAGCATGAACGTCACAGCACAGGAGAGCACTTAGGCAAGCTGACAGCAACTCAGCAGGATAACCACTGCCTCTACCAGCCCAACCACAATGAAGATTGAGAAGCTCCTGCCTTGACCCCATGGTCCTGCTCTATCCTGAAGTGCTCACAGCCAGCAGCTCCCTTGCCTGTGGGTGGCATATACACGGCTGTGCCCCTGGTATTATTTCTGCTCCTGACAGACACCAGCTCCAATTTTATGGAAATCTCATCTGTGCACTGTACAACTGACAGGGAGCCAAAAGCAGACTTGGACCTGTCCTAGAAGTGTTACCAGTAACTACTCCTCATGAACTACTGCATTCTGCACTGCCAGAGAAAACTACCTCCTTTTTGCTGGTAGACTGCCACGGTGTATGTGGGAGTAAATGACCCACAAGGATCTTAAACCAAGGTTGTGTGCTGGCCAGATTAGCCACATAAGCAGGCAGAGACTTTGCTCCTGGGAGCCCACCACACTTCCCAGTGCCACAGGCACCAGAGGACAGAAGGATGTTGTAGCTGGCATCCATCCACAGGTGCCAGGCTGCCCAGACCCTCCTGGATCAGACAGGACACAACAGAGCACTGGCCACTAGCTCATGATTGTTAGCATTAAAACCTATAGGAATTTAAGATATAAGTATATAGAAGGATGCCCTTCTAAGCACAAAGCAAAAGTGCCTGGGCACCATGACTTATATTGCCCCATGTCTGTTTCATGCCTGAGATCTAGAGAGTAGTTTGTCCTTACTTTTAATGGGAGCAGTAATCTGTGTGTTCTTGCGTTTCTCTGGAGGTGGTGGGGTGATAGGAGCAGCACGCCGGGGCTGTGGTGGGACCTATAAGGAAAGATTTCAGAGCAATCAAAGGACATTGACGATAAAGACATTCTCTGTTATGAAACCTTCTTTCTCACGTGCATGTGCATATTTGTCCTTAAATCTTTCATCATTCAGGAAAGTTCTCTCAGGAGGACAGATATTAATAGGCAGCTTCCTAGACGAACAAAGCAGGACTCAAGCTTCATCCCCTCCCTGTAACAGGCAAAGCAGCCCTTGTTTAATTTCTGTGTTCAGCAGCACACAGCACACATGTCATGTAGACCTGTCAAGCATTTACTCTTCCTTTATTCCAGATGTGATCCCACACACTCACCGTGACTCCACATTACTCTCAATAGCTCCACAGAGGCTGCAAACAGAGCGCGTATATAGACGCTCTTCTGGAGAGATCCATTACACCAGCTACAAATACCCCTGCAGAAAGACAAAGCCAAGGACTGGAAACATGTAAATGCCTTTTCCATGCTTTCAGAGCTATTTCTGCTCATGCAGGGAGGGAGAAAATAGTGCCAGACCCTCTGTGCAATCCTACACTATCTATCGCATGACCTGCTGGGAAAAGCTTTTGCCAGGGAGTTGCATCAACTCTCAACATCTGGGATCTCTCCTGCAACTCTCCTCCACTAAGAACACTGAGCCAGTGGTGTACGAACTACAGACCCAGATTCCAGCACTCATTTTCCTGTCAGATCCAGACACCGCAATCACAGACATCACTTTCACCCAGAATTATGCTAGCGCGGTGTAATGTCAGGGTTAACCTCTGATCAGTAGGATGCTGCTGAACGCCAAGCTAGGTGGGAGCATATTGCATCAATACTCTCATCCTCACATCCTAGTGGCTCAGGGCCGCTTAGACACTTTTAGGTGTCTCTTAGGTCTTCTGCAGTTCACAGCCTGCTGCCTGAAACGCACCTCTTTTTATGGGATACTGCCATCTCTGCCTATGGCAAAACCGCCCAAGGCAGCACAGGAAGGGAAAGGAGGTGATGGCCTGAGTGTCTCGGGTAGCCCAGGTTGAAGGCAGCTGGAAACCTACCTGCCATAGTGACACCCAGACTATCACACAGTGCTAATTCCCCAGGTTTCTTTAGCCCTGGAAGAGAAGTTTTTTGTGACCTGTCAGTGCTGAACAGCCCTATAATGCCACACAGGGCACAAAGCACTGCCAGTCCCCACAGCAGAAAACTGAGACAGGCCCCTGAAAGGTCTCTATTTTAAATAGCTCAGAACAAGGAGAATGAAAAATGTACTTTTTTCCCTGAATCCAGGAAGGACAGAAACTTCCTCTGGAATGTGAGCAAAGATATTCCTGGAAATAAGACACCTTCAGGACCCACCTCAAATGTTCAAGACTCGATGCCACAAGCTGACAATATGGTGCTCACAGCCCATGTCCGGAGGCCACCAGACAAATGAAGACACAGCAGTTTGCACAGCTTACAAAGACTTTTAAAAAGGGATCTCTCGGTCCCTTTCTCCCCCCCAACACCTAGTATCTCCAACCTTTTACTATGTCACACAACATGTCGCTTCTTTACAAGTGCTTTTAGCTGGTGGATTAGTACAAGATACTGCTGCAGACTCCCAGGCTGAGCTCTTCTGCTCTTGTCAATCCATCCCACATTGTTCTCTGGCTAAAATGCTATATGATACTTGCATACAGCTTCAAAAATTATCTATGCTGGTCCAAAAAGAGACTGCACAGCTGAGAGAGGCCAAACAGGAAGGGTCTCTGCATCACATTGCTGGAAAGCCGGTCCCAAATCTAGAAAGCTCATCTGTGCTAAAAACAGTCCTCTCTGCAGTGATGGAGCTAACAGCACGAGTCAGAGCTGCTTGGCACAGCACAGTCATGATTACTAAAGCAGAGGGATTTAGCAGACAGGCAGGCTCAGGGCAGCAGCATGACATTATTTGGAGACAGCTAGGGCTGGGTCATTCTGGAGTATTTCCATAGCTTCATTAGCCCTTCCAAATCTACCGTGCAAGTTTAACACAGCTATTACAGATTAGTGCTTAAATTAATAGGCGTACAGCTAATGTTAGCTCAGAGCCCTGCCAGCCTCATTTAGACATGAAGCATCAGATTAATTTCCCCATGCTGGTGCCTGCCTGAGGGGTGAACTGCCACATGGTCAGTTGTGAGGGGTAACCGATGGCCATCCCCTCCCTCCGCCCCATCTTCCAGCCACTGCGTGGGGCTGAGTAGAGGATATACGACATCGAAATCCCCAAGGGTAGGGGAGGAAAGGGGAGAAAACATCTGTCCAGCTGCCATGGGGAAGGTGACAGTGCAGGAGCCCTTGTAGTTCAGATTCCTCCTGTCCAGAAAGGAGGAGGGACATTACCGTGGGTCCACAGAGAATCACCTACACATGCTTTGAAAGCCTCCCTTTCCCCAGGCCTCTACAAAGGGGCTGTGAACTTCCTCAAATCTACAGATTTTAGTGGGCTTCCTCTCCGTTTCCATTTTGCTGGGACTGCTAGCAGAAGCTCTGCTCCCTGCACTACTTGAGACAAGACTGAGTCACAACACTCCCATCCCATTCCCAGCCAGGCAGGCAGAGACCACCAGCACTCCTTCACCTCCTGGGAATAATGCTAGTACAGTAGGAATTTTTAAACCAAACAAAAAAAAGCAAAACAATAACACCAAAAAAAACAAACCAACAATCCTGCACCCACCACCTCCTCTTGGCAAACTCTGCCAAGCCAGACATACTGGTCTGCAGCAAAGGCTTTTGGAGACAAGCATCACAAACCCACTGAGCATGCGCAAATGCAGCAGACCATGACTAAAATTCTCTGACAGACCAACCTCCTCCCTTGGTAGCTGGTATGTAACCGCCCCAGCTTCCCAACTTATGCTAACTATGGAAGAGTTGAAGAGAGGCTCAGCACAGGTGCCATCACCAAGTACTTCAGCCAGTTCAGCCCTGGAAACAAAGCCACTGACAAGAAATTTGCACCTCAAATTTTGCTTATGTTTTCAGATGTAAACATTGAATGCACCCCAAAATCCCAAGCAGTCAAAAGCACATCCCCAAGGCCTCTGCTTCTCCAGAGTTAGTGAGAAAGTTCAGATTTCAGCAGATCTCCTGCTAGGCAGCTGCAAAACCAGTGGAAGAAAGTAATGCTGCTTCCTCCATTTCATACTTTCAAAGCACACAGGAAACCCCTCAACTGAGCTGTTAAAATCTCAAGGAGACCTTTCAGCCCTTTTGACTGCATCCTCAGTGCCACCCAGGCAGAAACAGTTCTTTGTCAGCCAAGGAATCTGTCTTGCTTCTTTTTGGCAAGTGACCAAACCACAGACCAGATAAAGACAGGGAATCTGCATGGAGAATGGGCCATAAGGTGCTCCATTTGCTTGGCCCGTAATGCACAGACTTGAAAATGGAGCTGCTTTGGCTGCTCGGAAGAGAAAACAAATACAAAGGAGAAAAATGGGGTTTGTAAGAATTGCTGTGTTCTGCATGAACCAGAGCTACCTTTCATCTCTGCAGAGTCATGATTCTTCAAGTGTAAAACAAGCCTCATCTGCTAGGAATGATAGTGTATCAGTACCTTATAAACACTGCCTCGAAACTCTTATCCCAGATAGAAGAAGAAAAACTACAGTGCACATGTTCATCTGTAGGAGAAAAAAAAAAATCTGTGCTCATCCTTGCTTGGCACCTTTTAGCCCTAACATCCAGCTATACCTACACAGCGTAATCAGCCACATCATTCATCCCCAACAACTGCTGCATCCGTCCTGGGCTGCTACTTTGAAGCCTCGCTGGCACCGCACAGTAACCCTGGAACTGTACGCCACCAAGATAAAGAAAAATCTGCTCTGAATCATATTTCCTGCCATTTACCTTTAATTCATCATGACAAGCAACAATCAGACAAAGCAGGATCTTTGGCTTTTTTTATGTTTTGAGTAGTAAAAATAGGCAGCCACAGCAGATAAAATGCTCAAGGACCCAAGATCTTGTCGTGCAGATTTAACAAGAGGGAGACAAAGCAGTACTGTGTACTCAGAGGGAGCTCTGCTCACATCAAGACTGTTTTTCAAAGTATTCTCTGGGGAGCTTGCAACTCTTAAAAGAGACAGTCACAAATATACAGCGGATCTCACACGTCACCATAAAACCACAGACCCTCAAGGATCCCAAAAAGCATCACAAATATAGATGGCAGAGGGACTGTTCCAGACTTCTTACATAGAGACAGCATCAGTTTACATTGCAGTAAATCCAGGTAAGCAGCACAAACACTTGATTTGTGATTTCAGCTGCAAAAGCATTTTATTGAACAGGACAAGCAACGTCATACCACCAAAGGAGGAACCTAGAAAGTGTCTGGCTGCTGTTACCTGATAGAGACCTTCATCCTCCTCCTCAAACTCGGTGTTTGGAAGACTGTGATGTCGCTCGTATCCTGTCCGGCACACCCCATTGGGCTGCCGTGCCACATCCAAATGGTGATCACTGGAGGACTGCGTCATAACCATCCCCTGAGGGGTGGGAGAGTGACCTTTGCGGGACACAGTCTCCTTCCGGTGATGGATCAGTTTTCTGAAACAGAATGATGACATCAGGAACAAAGCTAAAGGAAGGGAGTGACTATGCTGCAACATCTAAATGATATTTTAAATTATTTACTGCATTTGGGCTATATATACCAGAATGGGTTACATTACTCTGAACACCAACTCATTTTCATGTTTCATTAACAAATAAGGAAGCACTTTTGGGGGAGGAAGGAAGAGGCTTTGCAAGAGCCCATGATTTATTCATCAGTTTGCTGGAGAAAATGCCTCTTCTTTCGGGGAGAGTCACTTATTGCACTGCAAGCCTCAGAAATTGCCTGCACTTTAGTATCACTGTTCAGCTGAGAATAAACCAGCATGCCTCAGCACAGAGTGTGAGGTGTCAGAGAAAACCAAAAATTCTCTCATAAGCAATTATTTGAGAACATATTAAGGACCTTGTGTCACATGCCAACAACCTCTACAGTTCCTGGATGGTAGAGAGGAGAAAATGCATCCAGAAAGGTTTTGGATTTCTCTTCCAGGTCTACAGTGCAGCTGAGAGCTTTCCCTTCTTTACATGCATGCAGGTAGAGGGGGAAACCAAAGCACCGCTTTGCTGGACTGAGTTGATTGGAGGAGCAGCATCAGCTACCAGCTTGAACGCTGGGAAGCTCTCTGAGTGCATCAGCATTTTGCAGCACAGGGACTCAAATCAACGACAATCAGCTTGAACCCCAATAATAGAAAAGACGCAAGCATCACACGCTGACAATCCTCCATCCACCATCTCTCCCAGACACCCATCATACTTACTGGAGGACATCTCTCTGCTCCAGGTTGTACTTTCCCCCGTTCTTCATTGCCGCATTGTGCACAGCCTCAATGGCACGGTCAATAGACTGGAGAACCACATCTTGCTCCAGCACCTGAGAAACAACATCCCATACATTACTGCGCTGCTTCAGCTGCGGTTCTTTTGCACCAGAGCTTACGAAAGGAGAGACTGCAGTACCTAAAACCCACAGAGCAGGTGCAGCACGAGCCAAACATGTGAACAGCTCCCAGACCCAGAACCCTACCTGAGCACCATCTCACTTTTCCCTCCTTCCTCCAAATGAAACATTTGAAGCTGTGCTTCAACTCTAGTCTGCCCATTCAAGATTTACAGATGGAAAAGAAAGTCATAGTTATAAGGAAAGTCCAGCGATTGCTACAAGACCAGCGACAGAGCTTCAGAACCATGCAGCACCCCTGAATATTCAGACCACTGCAGGGAGCTTTCAAGATCCCACTGCAACACCCAGCTTATCCCAAGCTCAATTCTTTCCGCTCTTGCTGTCCCACTGCCATAGAGCAAACACACAGCTGTGAATGTGACAGACCTAGTCAAAATCTGGTGGCCTTCAGAGCCTATTGGCTCTGGATTTGCATTTTTGCTCGCTTTTTTCTTGATGGTTTTTATACTTGTTTTGCAACTTGAAGTGTCTTTTCCAAATCTCCACCCAAACTGTCATAGCAACATTTATTCCTCCTGCCAGCCAGTTTAGCACTCATTACTGCAGCTGAAATAAACAGCAGCCTTGAAGCAAGAAATACCAAGAAATACCAAAGACATTTCCCAGGCTTACACAAGAGGGTGGGAGAGCTGTGGCAAAGGGGCACGGAAAGGTAAAGCAGGTTTCCACACTTGGGACATTCTCCAAGGCTTTTTTTTTTAAATCAATGGTTGACATGCTTTCAGAAGAAAAGACCGTTAACAAGACTAAGGTTGAAAGCAAAGGACATGCCACCAAGCCTTTGCCCTGGATCCAGCAGACCCACAGGTCTCCTGTAAGCTGTACCATCCATTCTGTACCACCACTGGCAGCCTCAGCCTGTGCATGCAGGGGAGGAGCAGGAGAGGAGGGAATGCTTGGACTCCAGCTCTCATTGCAGCTGTTTGAACACTAAAACCCTCTTCATCTTCGCTTGCTTTGCGCCCCTCCCTGCATCAGAGCAACCATTTGAACAACTAAGGAGCGGCTGGAATCTCACCAAGGATGCACCTTAATTGGCCTTAGGGGGCTGAAAAGCAGCAGAAGGCAAGCCCTCCCCACCAGGTCTGATAGTGCCTGCCTCCCTAGGACTGGCATGCAGTTTTCTGATAACATGCTATGTATTATTTATATCCTAATTACTAAACCAAATGTGAATTAACAGCTACTGCAGACTGTGGAGAAAAATATCCAAACAAACCCAACCTCCAAACAAGGTGGGAATGAGAGGCCCCCTCTGTGAAACTCAGCTTTGAAAAAGAAAGATTTAGGAGGGGGTTTTTTAATTGTTTTCCCAAGAGAGATAGGGAGGAAAGCAACTAGGGAAAACTTTGAAAATAAAAACAGGTATGTTAAAATATGTCTACCAAATTCATTAAAGTATCAGATCAAGGACAAACCCAATGTTCAGAACCCAACTTTGGGATGATGCCTCCGAGCAGCCCCATATGGCCTAGGAAGCATTTTACCACCTCTAACTACAGATCTAAGTAAAGAAATGGAGCAAAGCTCATTTGAACACCTTTAAAGGAGCATTGAAAGGAAAGGCAAATTACTTCAGAGAATGCATCTCATTTTCTGAGAAAATAAGAGAAAGTTACATCAAGCTGCACACTTTCTCTGTGAAAGGGGAGCAGCGCAGAAGTCTCCAGTGCTGCCGTCCCCAGGGGAGTGCCCGTGCCACTCCAAGTGCCAGAGACCCCTGCCTTCCACACAGCCTGCCTGCCCTCCTGCCGCTCCCATCCAAAAATTCCACATAGCTCCTTCTACAGCTTCTAAACACCCTGCCCAGCACACTCCCCTATCCCCCACTTGTTGTTCCTCCACATCCACCACTATCCCCTCCAAAGCCACCCCTTCCATGAGATGCACCCTTTCACGCTGCCTTCTCTCATCCTCCCCAGCCTGTCAGGCTTTCACCCATGTGTGTTTCCACCTTTCTCAGTCTGATCCTCCCAGGGAAGATCACAGTACACAGCACTGAATCCTAGTGAATGGCTCAGCATCTCTGCCCTCTCCCAGAGGGCCTGTCGTCGTCATCCATAGTCCACAGGCCGGAGCTGACACTTGCTGTGCAATGCCATTTATTATGGAGAGGACGCTTCTTTTCTGATATAGCACAGTACTTTCACATTAATGCATCAGTGCTGCGACAACCTGCTTTTAGCTGCTGTACTCTTTCCTTTGTTTCTGCTCCCCAACCCTCTATTAACAGGGCCCTGTCAAAAGGGCTGGAATAAAAAAGCATTAACTTGCCACTTGCACTTTATGACACCGATGATGCTGCTCGTAAATCACCTCCTTCTCCCTTGCTCAGCAGAGCTGGGCAGGGTGCAGGAGCTTCAGCACAAGGGCCACCTTGCATTCAGGGTTTGTAGGACACCCAGCATTGGGGATCCCTTGCGCTATAGTCATAAACTTAACACACAAATCAGTATCCTGGATAAACCATGGGATTAGAAGGAATCTGCACACTTCTTGGATTAACCTAAATGGCACTGCTTTGTTTGAAGAGGAGGGACAAAAAAAAAAAAGCACATTACAGTTAAAAGGAGCATGGGTTGCCCGGGGGCAAAAGTCAGGTTTGCCAGTGCCTCGCCTACAATCTCCTTCTCCCTAGGACTCAAGGGATGGCCTGCTCACAGCAATTCAGGATAATGCATGTGCTTTGCCATTCTCCCTATGCAGTTTAGGGAGACCAGTTACTCCGCAGCGCTGGCAGGGGATTCCTGCCTGCACCCAGCACTCACTCCAAAGGATGATCGCAGCTGGGATGCAGGCAGGGATCCTGAGAAGTACATCCAGGCAGCACACGCCCACACCTTCTTACAAACTCGCAGGCAATCCTCGCCACACAGGGCTCTACAGCCTGCAAAAGAGAGGTCAAAAACCAGCACCAAGGTAACAGCGCAGAGCCTTTGAGCTCAGGCAGGAGAGATTGGTGCTCAGAAGTCTGCTCTTGCCCCCTCAGGGCCTTGCACTACAATCTAGCCTCTGCCCCCTCCCACGCTCCAGGATACAGAGATGAAACTCTGCTCATCATGAGCTAAGCTAAAGCTCACCCAGAAGCAGGGGAGCGCATGAAAAGGGCACCACTGTGCAGCGTGCTGTCAGAGGAGACATGCCAAGTAAAGCCCAGGAATTCAGATGGATTTACTGAAGCTGTGCTAGCAACGGCACAGGTGGGGGCTGGCAGAGCTCCAAGCAACCACTGCAGCACACCAGCTGTTAAATACATCCTTCACCAGGTACCAGCTCACCAGTAGCACAGCCAGGCCAGCAGCTCCGAAAATGCAGAGCAGGTGGCAAGGATAGGGCAATGATGGTGGTGGACGGTACCAGCTGTGCGTGCCCACCCTTATGGGGTGACGGCAGGGGTCTCCTTGGTTGGCATGAGGTGGCACAACCACCAGGCTGCGGCCAAGAGGCATTAATAGGACACCACCTTCTGCCCGACATACCGTGATAACAGAGGGGTATTTTGGTGAGGTATTGATGCACATTCACATGTCATCTCACCCCAGAAAGGAGTGGCTGCCACCCCCTCTATCAGATATTTCTGGTTTAATCAAATAAAAGACTGCAGCAGAGAAATGCTGGACTCTATAAACAGTCTGTCATGACCAGCCTGGCTGTACCAAGAGCCAGGGAAGAGCAGAGCAGTGACCCCTGACGATCATGGGCTAGACTGGCTGATGGGGCGCCATATCAGAGAACTGAGGGCACCATCAGCACCCTGCAGGCGAGCTGCCCTGCAGGAACAAGTTACAGCTCAATTAGAGTAATGAATATCAGCCAGCAAACAGAATCTCTTCCTTCATAGCCCAGTGTAGGAGAATCACAGAAGCATCAATAAATCATTACTTCCTCTCTCCTTGCTAATAGCACAAGCAAACAAAGGGTTTCCCAGAGCTCACTGCCAATTTCCTCCTGCCCCCATCTGCAGGAGGGGGCTCCCTACAGAGGATGAGGGACAGAGCCAGACCTCAGCACTGCCCTGGGGTGCTCTATATGTCCCCCCTCCCGAGGCAGGCAGGGAAGGAAGCCTTTCCCAGGGCCAAAGGTAGGCATTTAAGAAGCATCTTTCCAGGATGTCTCGTAGGTACCTAAGTGCAGCCAATACAAAGCACAGCTGTGCACAAGCAGGAATGCATTTACCCCCACAGATCACATTGCTCTCATCTTCACTGCCCTAAGAGCAGTCTCCCCAAAGACGGCACACGTGCCCAGGACACGTTGCACACCTCTGCTTCCCCACGTTTGGGCTGATGAGACCCGAACATTTCAGAAAACACTACCAGTGTTCTGGCTGCACAGGCAGCACAGCCTCCTCTCCTGCTCTGCCGGGGCTATCAAAAATGTCACCCCCCCCTCCCTCTCCATGTCAAGTCCTTCCACACATACCACTGGTGTTGTTTAAATGCACTCACACAGAAGAACTTGCTCAACAGTCTAGAATAATCATACCTTTCAGAAAAGCATTTTCTAGACAAACAGGCTGACAGCTGAATCAGAACAGACAGGCTGAGCCACCCTGCGTGTTCAAGACTCCCACGTTTATGAAAGTGGCCCATTAACGTATGGCAGGCTTTTCTTTACCTCCGCAGGGGGCTGATCCAAGAAAACATGGTATTTTTTCCCTCCTGCCTCCCCAGTTTTTAGTGATCAAGGACATTTGCTCTTCTGCGTGTGCAGGAATCAGTGCCCTCATTCCAGCAGCTGCTTTTGCAGCCATAGGGGTTTCCAGGCATGGCTGCTGATTTTCACCCTCGTGTCATTGCTCCGGCTCTCACAACTTGACAACAAAGGACAGACAAAGTTTTGTCTCCAGTGACAGCTCAGTTTTCACACAGCTGCACTGACATGGACCACTGCTGAAATTACGATATTTATCCCGCTGGTGTACACAGGCACAGGCTGGTTCTTTGTTAACTCAAATCAGAGACAAACGCCACCTCTTAGGTCACATGCCATTCGTCCCCAGTCACTGCCAGACTGTCTGCACACTGTATTCCTTCCAGATATAAATGATTGCTGCAGCAATTTACAAAAATCAACTAGCCTTCGTCCACAGCAGAGTGATGTACCAGATATGGGTACCCCTTTCCGAACCACACAGCTCAAACAAATGGGCTGAATTTTAGTTTTTGCATTGCTATGGGAAATTCAGCTCCTTTCTCTTCCCCTTTATACAGCCCCAGTTAGAAATTTTTAGTCCCCAGGCTGTTGGCTAAGAGATATGCATTAATTTCTTCTTGTTGGCATGAAGATATTATGCCTTGTGGCACTTAAAAATGCAAGTGAAACAATGGGCAACTGTCCTGGTTACCAAGCAAATAAGATGAGAAAAGCTCCAAACAAACCTGCAACATCTGACTCGCTAGCAAGCAAACAAAGACATGGCTGAGCTCTCCTGACAAAGAGGCAGCCCAGAAACAGATCTGGAATTCCTGTTGATACACTATAGTGGGTTTCTAACAGATCGGTCGTCTTCCGCTGTGCGCTGACAGCAGCCACTCGAGCGGACAGCCTGCACAAATGAGAAATGGAGAGAAAGAATAGCCAGGGAGAGGGCTTAAGTTGTGCAAATCATGCTGAAGCAAAAGGTAGAGCTCCTGGCAAAAGTCTAGGGACAGTACAGGCACAGGGGGCATTTGGAATAAACAAACCCCTGAAGGTAGCAGAGGGATGCACAGCAACCAAACTTCAACCGATTTCTCTCCTGGGAGCAGGCAGCTTTAGAGCCAGACAGAGGGGGGAGAGAGACGCTGAGGAACAATGAAACACATGTAACCCTCCACTGCACACTTGTACTTCCCAAGGTGGGAATGTTTCTTCCTTGGGTCTCTCCAGCCATGCTCAGACCCTGTTTACAGGCCACGATAATCAGAATCAGCCACCAATCAACCATCAACCATCAACCCCTTGCAATTCTGCACCCTCCAGTAACCAGAACACGTCTCTTAAGCCAACACACGCTAAGAGGATAAAAGCAGAGACAGAAGTTTTTAAAATAAAGCAGTCAACACATACTTGTATACCTTGCCATTCTCTGCTGCCTTAATTCTTACTGCTCTCAGTGCTTCAGGGGACTTCTCTGTCCCAGCCCACCCCAGGTGAGCAGCCACCAGACATCATAGTCTCTTTAGGGCTACCTGTTTAGCATCCTTTTGGCACAGAATTGTCAAGCCAATTCAATATCAGACACGATCAACATTGCATCTGTGTAGGGGAAACTTATGTTTCTACTTCTATACATGTATATATAGTTATACACACACATATTAGAGCTACAATCTACACTGAAAAACAAAACTGCAGATAGCCTCTACTTTGATGAAAGCTCAGGATTATAAACCAGGATATATCAAGGTGGAAGGAAAGACACTGCAGTGAAGTGCTAGCAGTTATTCTAGGACTTTTGACATATTAGCATTAAAAGTTTAAAAAAAAAAAAGCCCAACAGAAGGGATCATGCCAGTCTTTGCAGTCTTCATTTTGGTAGCCAAAAAACCCGCTACAGATGCCCTTTGCTCACTGAGATTCACTACAGCTCCTGGATCCCTTGCACGCAATTAGCACAGTGCATAAGAAAGCGCCTATATTAAATATGATCAAAAATACAACTAATTTCTAACTGCCCAGAGCACTGCGCAGCCTACAAGCTGCTAGTCTCAGCCCATCTTCGTTTTGAACTGGCACAGACATGGATGTAGGCTGAAGACCTGTGCAAGAACAGGTACATACCTGTTAACTGAAAAGGACTTTCCTCCTGCATGCCACAGACTGGCACCTATTTAACAGCATGCAGTTACGTGTTTAGAAAGGTAATAACTCATGATTCATCTTGCAAGGGAATCTATGATTTATCAGCTTTTTTTTCCAAAATCCTCCCTCTCCTGTGACCAACCTTCTGGCAAGGGACAGAAGGCAGCAAACTAAACTATGATCCTCTTTGGGCATAATTACCCAAAATGACAGACAAATTGTAAAGTGTCTCTTATTGACTTAACAGGAAAGGGGAGACTGGAAAAGAAAAATCAACCCACTGTCTCAGCCCCAGTAAACACGGGAAAGCAGTCCTGGCAGCGGGCACAGGCATACAACCCAGGAACTCAGGCCAGGCGTGAAGGAGAAGGGGCAAGGAGGGTGGGCAGCTCACCATCCAAGGGAGTGCAGAACCTGTGGGTTTGGGCATGAACGATTTGAGTCTGCCACGCAGAGTACAAGTACAACTTTCTGGTATCCACTGTATGAACAGCCATATGTACTTTTATTAAAGTCACTAATGAGGGAAAAGAGCTTACATCCTCACAGACAAACACAGGAAAGTCATCAGCTAGTTTTATTCCTAGACAGATGTAAATTGCACAAAATTGTAAACCAGACACAAATCCCCAGGATCTTTTTAGCAGCGCCAGGATCAGAGCTGCCAGGCCCGACACAGCCGGTGCTCCTTCCTACAAAGCTGTCACTGCAAAGATAAAAACCTGCCTTGCATTACCATGAGCAAACCTGAGTCAGGCCTTGGAAAGTTCTCCCCAAATAAAGATTATTCCAGTGGGAAGGATCAAAGGCAGCTTGCTTGCTGCAGGATCAGTTAACAATCTGGCTAGAAAATAATTTTCCTGTGTCCTGGACTCTTCATGTGGAGTAAACACTGCCTCTTCTGCCATAAAGGGATGAAACTCCCCCTGCACACCCCAAAATGAAAAGAAAGCCAGCAGGGCAGGATCAGAAACCACACTAACTCATACAGAACACCCAGTGCTTTCCTCTGTAATGAGCATTTATCTTTTTCAAGTTACTTGCACATCCTACCTGAAACGCAGCTTACCACAGTGATGTGATCAGATCATACCTGCGACCTACTCTGGAATAAAATGACCCCCAAACCACCATATGGAAAAACCTTGAGTATTCGTTACCAGGAGTAGAATTGCTCCAAGCAACTGCAGAGTAACAGCAACCAGAAAAGCTGGGTTTATGTCATCCCTCTGCTCAAAGAGAGCAGCTCCACATTCCCACAGAGCAAAGCTGCTTCCAAGGTGAGGGGATCACTTAAACAGTCCTTTTACCACCATCCCTTCACACAATTCCCAAGTACTTCAGGCAGACTGATATCCTTGAGGACTTCTCCCGCTAATGGTGTTTCAGGCCAGGGACCCAAGAGAGCAAGCACACTTAAAGTTTCTCCAAAGTAGGCACCAAAAAAAACCCCTCATTTCACAGAACAGTAGGGGTTAGAAGGGACCTCTGGAGATCACCTTGTCCAATCCCCCTGCTTGAGCAGGTACTCCTAGAGTGGGGACACAGGAATGTGTCCAGGCGGGTTTTGAATGTTTACAGGGAAGGAGACTCCACAACCTCTCTCCACAACAGGGCAGCCTGTTCCACTGCTCTGTCACCCTCACAGTAAAGAAGTTTTTCCTCATATTGAGGTGAAACTTTGTGTTCCAACCTGTGCCCGTTGCCCCTTGTCCTGTTGTTGGGCACCACTGAAAAGATTCCAGTCCCATCCTCTTGACACCACCCTTCAGATCTATATAATGTTCCCATAATACAGATTTCATCAGCAATTGCTCTTCTGTCCACAGCCCCCCAGGTCACAGGCACAGCTATTTGAAATACTAGTACTAGGAAAGCCCAGGATATCCAACCAGCTCCTCCCCAACATTTTCAGGCTGTATAGCTCCAGCTATAACCAGCTCCTACTACTGCAGCGGAAACACAGCTCCCCTGTGCTGGGCAGGTACTTTCCAAAATGGGAATCCCAAACAAGTCTTCTACTTAGGTAGAACAGCACACCCAGACCCCCCAGCTGCCAGCAGCCTTCATGACTTTAACCTGGGTACAAAATACTCTTCTTTAAGCGGTTTAAACAAGAAGTATGACAGCTGGGCTCCCAGTAAAAGATAACCCTCCAATGGTCATTTGCTTTCAGGTAGGGCACTGTAAAGCTAAGGCAAGAAGGAACACCTCCTGAAAGAGGTAAGGCATCTCCCTCACCCCACTACCATGGATTTTGGTAGCTATATATTTCAACATATTCAGAGCAGCGCTATCAAACCAGGGATGCTATTCATTGTGTGCCGGCTAATTATAGCAAAGTAATTTAAAGACTGTCAAGGGTGCAGGTGCAGGGCAGCAAGGCAGTGGGTATCAGAGGGGCTGAAATACTCCACACAGGCTGCGCTGTGAAGAGGTAGATCATGCTAATTGGCCATAGACGAAATACCAAAGTGTGCCAATGTGCTTGTTAGCCCAGAGCTGTTCCTGCAAGCACATTTATTCCTGGTAAAGTGGATGTTTCTGCTGAAGCAATCAGCACCCAGACACTCACCAAATCCAGGGAGCCAATGCAATCAAGCTTTATTGGGACAATGAAAACGCTAATGCTAACTCATGCCCCAAAATAAACTAAGATACCACTGACATCTATAGCAGTATCATACAACTACAACTGTTACATGCATGATCATAAAGACAGCACAAGTTAAAAAAAGTGAACTAAAGACCCTGCAGCCTCCTGAGTTGCTTTTTGACTGGCAGAAGGTGGGAGGGGACAGCACATGGAGTTTTTCTGCTGCAAAACTTACACAGACTGACAGTTTCCATTGACCTAAAAAGTACCTTGAGAACTGCAAGTTTAGCTACGTTTATCAGAGGAATTAGGCTAACTTGCTGTTATCTCCACATTCAGTTCAAGAACAAATTCTGGGGTTTGTCTACTGGGCTTTTTTACCTTAAAAAAAGATTAAGGGTTGAACTGGATTTGCTGACATTTCACCTATAAGGAAGTAAGAGGTGAGTCATGAAGAAAAGTAATTCATTAGTGTCCCACACTATCTGCAGGGAAAAAATAGCCTATTGCTCTAGCTGCAAGTTACAAACCCATCTCCTTTCACAGCTTCAAGTGGCACAGGCTCCCCAGAAAACAAAGAAATGGGAACAGGAGGGGAATGTCCTCTTAGGACATTGTGCTACAGGCAGCAGAACAGCCATAATCCCATTTTCCTCACTTCCCAAGGCAGCAAACAAAACCTACATTTGTTGGACTGTTCACTTTTCACGCACAAAACTTTCACCCAGCTCTCATGCCTTATTACTGTATTGATTTCTTGCCTCCACTCTTCACATGCCACATTCACCTGTGTCAGCATCCACCTTGCTTAGCTGCATCAGCAAGAGCTAATTTGCTGTATTTCAGGAAATCTTCCTAGCCCAGTGGGACAAATCCCGCAGGAAAGGAGACTACCAGGACTCAAATCACCTCCACTCAACCCAGCAGGTAGTCCCTCCAGTGCACAAGGCCACCACAAGGCAGAGAAGGTGGTGGAAGCTGCCTGACAGCAAGCAAGGGGCTGCAGTAACTCTCAAGCTGTGTGGTTTGCACAACCCGTGTGTGTGCTGTCTCTCCCCTCCGCTTTCACCCCCCTTTAAACTCCTCCAGGTCGAGGCTAATCACCCTTCACCACTCATAACTCCCTACAGCCCAGCTATGAGAGGTTTGGGTGGTCCTCCACATCTGAAGAGTCACACGAGATCAGACATTGCCAACAGTGGTCTTGTTGGGAGAACTTCTTTGCTCAGCCATTAATAGTGTATTAATAGCATTTAAAAGCTTTTAAAGTGACCAGAGCTTGATATCCTTTTGAGATCTTGAGCTTCTGAATGGCAGCTCAAGAATACAGCCAGTTCACATGTATTCATGCATGTAGGAGTCTCAGATGCCGGACCATATCACTGGGCAATGCTTCTATGGGAGCCTGAGACCACAGACAAGATGATGCTTCCTAAAACTGGATGCTGAAGGGGTTTCTTTCCATCAGTGATGTAAAGAATTACAGTGTATAGGCCCCTTGATAATAACCACACAATTATTGCAATGCTGCTGCTATCCCTTGTCATCAAGCTAAAGAAAGATGGACACAAAATTAATTCAAAAAACAAATTAAAGGAAATGCATTTTTCCAGTTTAAGTCAAAAAGGGTGACTCCAAGGTGGACAAAAACATCATTACTTAGAGGCCAGCACTTCAAGGGACATTGGTTTTTTGTGTCAAATGAAGAAGTCTTCAGCTACACACGCTTTGATTCAGCCAGGCTCAGGAAAATCCCTAAGCTTCTGCATTAAGTAGGTAATGAATTTTTGTGATCATCATTCTTACTTGAGGTACTGGATTTTCACACAATTATTCTTTTTACATGCTGAAAAACATGGGCTTCCCTGACACTTGAGTTTCTTCCCACATACTCCTCACAGACAGCCAAGCCTGGGAACAGAGGGAAAGGGACCACAGACCTGCCTTCTGGCATGTCATTCAGGTGTGATTTATGACCTGGACACAGCACACTTGATGTTCAAACCATGGTTCCCCCTACATCCCCCTGCAAACACAGATCCTTTCCTCAGGAAGAGAGGAAAAAAAGGGTATCTTCAAGCAGCCTGGAAAACTACACAATTCACCAGGTTTACCCAAAAAGGAATTGTCACCACATCAGACTGAGAGGCCACGGAGGTTTGGATTTGTCTGCTTGGTGGGGAGCTTCAACTTGATTTCTTTAGGCAGCCATCTGGTTTTTACAGGAGCTGCCATGGTTCTCCGTACAACCATTGCAGCACACAGACACTGCACTGAACTCAACTGACAGAGAGCCCTCTACCCTGACAACCTGTCCACCACCATTTCCATATTCCACATGCAAGTGGATGAAAGCCACCTGCATGGTCCATCAAGGCTTTCTTTCCACCTCCAAAGAAGGAGGACGCAACTCAGAGGCTGAGCCGTCGCTGGCCGGACAGGCAGAGGACCTCAAGGGCAGTAGAGCTGGAGGAGGCGGCAAGAACAGTGGGAAATAAACCGACCACATTAGCAGCTGTGGATGCACATGTTTGTGCACCCCATGCACAAACCCCATGGATGAGAATTCAAGACCTTTTCATCAAGACATCATCCCCGCTTCCAGGTGCTCCCCTCCTCCTTGTGGGCAAGTGTCTATTTTTGCAGCTCTTGCCTCACCTTCTCCCTCATCCCTTTGTTTTTATTCAATATACAAGAAGGTTTGGAGCTGGGGCCTGCCCTCAGTTTTCCATACTACAAGGTACTGTCCCCACTTGTACTAGAAAAAAAGGAAATAATTAATAGCTATTACTTAGAAGAGATCTAATCTGAACCTCGAACCAATGATTTAGCAAGAAGCAATCCACAGCCTGGAATTATCTAGCACGCATAGTCCAACAGGTTGATTTTTTTTTTTTAATTGAACGTCTTGAGTAGCTGAACAAACTAAAATATCTGCCTCTGCTAGCATGTCAGATCACAGGCACAAAAACCACTGTCTTGCAGACCACCTTCACACACAGTCCAGCCTCGGCAGTCTGAGCAGAAAACGGGGACGAAGCAGTGTAGATGGGACCCATCAGGAGGACAGCACATATAGACACCTATTCAAAAGCACATCTCGCCAGCATGAAAGGCAGTATAAGCTGGAAGAATGGGCTCACTGTGCTCACAACTGGGTGACACTGCCCCTTCAGCTGTACCAGATGGACAGGAGGAAGGACACCAGCTTCACAGCTCAGTCATTAAGTAAGCAGCTTCCAAGGAGGAAGGGAGTGATGACTTCTAACAACTTCAAGAGGCAAACAAATAATCAGGAAAAACAAACCCATGAACTTCCCAAACGACACCACCTAATTCTAAAAAGCCCACACTACCAAAATTTTACTTCTTCTTGCTTAAGCTTTATGTTAAAAGAGAACAAGTGTTAGTACTTTGTTCCCTTGCAAGGGAAGCAAACAGCTCTGCCAAGTCAGCTCTGCACCACAGGGCATGAACACAGAAGAGCTGGAATGAAGCTAATGCTCCTCTCCTGCTGCGGTGGGTCATCTTTGGTACAACTCTATTTCTCTGTTAGTGTCAACAGAGCTTTGCCCAGAATACTGCTCAACACCCCTGTGGCACTGGGGATGGGGGTGAAGGGGAGTGGAGAGAAACAGATGCAGTCATGGATCATGTCCTCTGTTCCACTTCTCACAAAAAAAAGTTTTGAAGCTTTTTTTAAAAATCAAAGGTTTTGGCATGTGATAAAAATCAAGACAAATTAGGCCTGACAAGTAAAGGTCAAAACTTTATTTGGCTGGGAAAGCAAAGTGATGCTCCTCCAGAAGCAGGACCAGGACCCACCACAATTCCCACTGCAACTCAAGACCAGAGGCAACGAGGGTGGTCAGGGTCCACAAAAAGAATTTCCAGTGGACCTAAACAGACTATCATTTCAAATTATAACTTTTCCTCTAAATACAACAAGGATTTTGCAGCTCCAGATGCCAACTCACAGAGAAAGCACCAACTGGGGTCCTCCCGTAGGGCCAGCTCTCTGCCACAGCACAGGGACCAAACTGGTTCTTGTGCCCCATTAGCAGGAGCACTCAGAAGTGGCCCCAGCAGCAAGGTCAATTATTTCTCCTGGGCCTTGTGACACAGCTTGGTCATGTCCAGGCACCAGGCCAGTCCTGGAAATGGTACCTCCTTCCCTGTCAGAGGCTAGTGACCATCAACACAACAGTCTGCACACACAGCCTCAGTAAAGGCAGCCACAGCAAAGCCTGAGTAGCAGCATATCACCAGACCCGTTGGACCAGCATCCCTCCCCAGTGGCACTGCAGCAGTCTCCACCACATTTACTCATCACCAAACACCGGCTAGTGCAGGCAGTGAGCAGCACAGGCAGCTCTGTCCCATCCTCCTCAGCAAGGCACCAGGCAGCACATCATTAGAAAGAGATCAGATCTGAAAAACCCGGGCAGGTCTGCGAGACCCTGTGAACCAGGGCTGATCTCCCAGGCCAACAGCAGACACTTCCAACCCTCACAGCCCTTGCAAGTCCACATACAAATGTGCCTCTTCAGTAAAATAAATTGAACCAACTTCTTGGCCATGGCAGTAACAGAAAGTCTCAATTTAAGGTTTTCTCTCTGGAACAAATGCAATGCACGTGCATTTTAATTTAAACATCTCTGCACACAAAGCTCTATTAATACCGTGGTTTGTAAAATTTTGGTTATAGCATTGACCATCAAGGATGTCAGCATCTGTGAAGTCTAATTTTCTTGCAGACTATCTAGTGCTATAGTTGCACACTAAGACTGCTTGCACTTCCATCCTTATAAACCCCTCCTGGAATTTATCCTTTTGCCAGTGCCCAGACTGACAGCTCATATGCTGAATACATAATCCTGGCTGAGAATGACAAAGTTTAAAGCCTTCATGAGGGAGTGAAGCTGGGATGCTCTTAAAAATTCTGTTTTTATGTACATCTGGGCTATACAATTAAGGGAAGAATAAGAGGAGGCTGCCTCTGTTCCAGAATCGGAACTCTCCTAACAATGACCTCAACAGACAGGTTCAACTGTTTTCCATGTTTCAGCCACTGATGGATGTAAATAACCATTTTACAATATGGGATTTGGCTTTCCCTACAGGCACTAATAAGCCCCAGACTTGCAAGGGTCTTCTCAGGTCAGCCAGTGACCATAATATAGTGTGGTTTTGCCAAAGCCTTTCCCAGTGTACAGCCTGCTCAAAGCACAGAGGTTACTCTTTTCTTGCAAGCAGAGTCCTTTACGTAATTTTCCCATCATCACTAACACCAGCACATTTTTCTCCAAGGACAAGCAATTCAAATTCCTTCTCTCTGCTCTTCAGTGTATTGCTCCCTCTGTACTTCACACAGAGCAACAATAACAAAAAAAAAATTTCTATGAACCTTCTGGTTTATTGGTTTCAATACCAATCTCCCCTGCTGGCTTCCCCCTCTCCCCCCCCACTGAGTTCATCTGATGAAATGCTGGAAATCCTGGAAGGAAACAAAAGAGTGGGATCATGAGATGAGATGCGCAAACACAAGCACAGAGCAGGTGCAACTCAGCAAGCCCAGACACATTCAAACTTCACGCTCAAAGACATCTGCCAATCCCCGTTGGCTCAGAAAGAGCAGCCGAGGCTGAGCTGTTGGTGCCCTGCTCAAGGTGAGGACAGCATAAGACTGATCTTCTGAAGCATCACAAGACAACAGTGGCTGAAGGTGGGACACCTTTCAGCAGACCTGTTGTGTAGTACATACCACTGCTGAGTGGTCATCAACAACTTTCCCATGGGCTGACAGCAGTGTTGATCAGCTTAAATTTGCATCCACTAAATTTCAACATTAATGAGAAAATCAGCTGAGCCACAACCCTCCTATGTGGCCTCCTGACCATATCCCCACTTACAGGAAGGGGCGCAAGGTCCAGCGAAGAAAGCCGCTTGCATGGAGTCCCATAGCTGGTGGCAGATTTGAACAGAATCCAGATTCCCTTACGTCAATTATGGAAGCACGTTGCTCAATAAATATTCACAATTCAGTCACTACTACACTTCTGGCAAATGGGGCAAGAGGAAAGGTGTCTGCCTTTGCTGTCCTCCAGGGTCAGCACCTCGCTATCCATATTGAATGAATGCTCCTAGTCCAAAACTGGCAGTTCTTCCCTTTGAAGTGAGAAGTTGATCATCTTCCAGATGTAAGCCAGGTAAGAAAGTCTAGCCACCTTCTCCTGATGAAGAGCATTCAAAACCCATACAGCAGGCAGCCCAAGTGTCACAAATTTGATTGGTAAAATGCAGGGCAACAGCACTATGTAACACAGTGAAATGCTCACAGCCAGACAAGCACCAGGTACAGGGGCGCAAATGACCTTGCAGACACTGCAACCCCACAAGGAAGCTAGAAACCAGACTGTGTCTATCATCTCCAGGCAAGTGCCTCTCCAAAGCCATAGAAGAAAGTAGCACATTTCTTCTTTCCAGTCTGCTCCCTCACCTTGCCCTTCCTCCAAGGCAAACAGAGCCACAGCCACATCACTCAAGAGTGGTCATGGGCTCTCAGACATCTCCCTACTGCTTGCTCACTTCTGACCAAAACAGCCTTTATGTTGTTCAACCCTCAAACTGGCTTAACACTTCCAGCCCAAAGCAAACCCACTGGGACCACCCAAGCACACACCAGTGCCACCCCACCCACGCTCAGCCATTACACAGCTGCAGGAGCAATAGGCACAGACTGCCAACAATGCTCATACATGGGCGACCAGGTCACAAAAGCAAATTTTATCTGATATCAAAAAGCCTAATTATTTTTAATCAGAGTAAAAGTGAGAAGAACATGACTTCATAGCCAAGCAAAAACAGAGGCTAAAGATCATTAGCATATTTCTACTGTAATCATTCTGAACTGTGAAAGACTGCAGAACTTCTGGCTAAAATGTCAAGTCTTTAGCCACAGTAATTAGAAATGGTCATAATTCCCCTGTATGTGTAATTTAGTCTCAAGACTAAAAGCTTCATCACAAAGCATTAGCAGCTCTGACACGATAGCATCTCTTATTGCAAGAACTCAATGAAAAATGCTTCATTCTTTCAGTTTCTTGCATGTGTCAAGAAACGCAACCTCAGCTGCAAAGTGCTAACAGCTGCTTATAGACTAAAAATAAAAGTTTTATTTTTGGACAGAGTGCTTGTTCAGGATCTGTGCGAGTATTGTGATTAAGCTCTTATACCCATTGTAAGCACTGTCAAATCTGCAGATAGCATATAACTATGCAGGCTCCAGCACAGGACATGGTCTGTACGACAGCCTGCACCACTGTCACCTTCTGTTTGGGAGCAACAAGAGGAACTCTGCCAGGGGTCAGGACAACAGAGTTTAAAGCTGGACTTGATGGAGGGAGAAACTCTTACAGCTAAGCATAATCGCCAAAGTTCAGTTTCCAGCAACTGGGGATTTGCTATTGACACCACACAACCAGCTTCATGCTCCACAACCATCATCGTCTCCACACTAGCGTGAAAGGTTTGTCAGTACCTGAGCTACAACAGATTGCTCGCTGCTTCCCCAGCAGTCCTACACCAGCACCAGCCTCAGCACGTGCTGCTCTGTCACTGAACCAACACATTTGCTATTCTGGCAGAAAAGAAACCAGATTAGAAGCAAAGAGTTTTCCAGCAAGCCAGCGAACTTAATTGAGAGCAGGGCCAAGGAGCAGAGGCAGCATGGGGAAAGGCTAGACAGTGGGGGCAGGTATAGGATGTGGGCTCAGGCTCGAGGAACAGCCACAAGCTATTAGACCCATGCTTTGAGCCCTGGCATGCCCCCGTCTGCACTCCTACGCTACCCCACTCTGCACAACGCACTCCAATCTTGAACCCGTGTCGATGCTACAAAAGAAACCAGGACGAAGGGGTTTCAAAATTACTCCTTTGCAGAAACCTCTCTTCTCTCTGTGGCTTGGGAGGCGAAGCAGGAGAATTTGAAGTTGTTGCTAGGCTGCACAAAGTAGTCTCTTATTTTTACCACATGCCTGTTTATTCTTGTAGAAAAAGATACAGTAAATAGCAATCTAAGGCATCCTCAAAATGCTTGTTATACTCTCAGCTGGGTCCATTTTCTCACCAGACAGTCCAAAGCTTCTTGGCCATCAGCATAAGCACCTTCACACCCAGACGGTCCCCTTCTTGCTCCTCCAGAGACACATGAAAGTGTGACCAACCAGAAAAGGCCTCAGTTGACCAGAGAATTTAAACCCACATCGCAAACAATTTTTCAGTTATTCAAAAAAAAAAGTTAATTAATTTTGAAAAGGCTATTAATAGTAATTTCAAAGCTATTTCCTAACAGCTTATTACAGCTGAGCAGCTGATTTGCAGCAGCCAGCATAAGCATCCCCCTGCAACTTGGCACTTATTTTTGCACCCCTGATATTTACCAGTCCAGCATTTTATGGCTGCCATTCCCCTCCTTGGCGTGTAATATTAAACTTGATGTGGAATACAGCCTGGGTCAACACAGACAAGAGACAAGCCAAGACCAATCATGGTGCCTGGTGCTCCTGTACAAGGGTCCCACAGCCAGCAGCAGACCACTGGGGCCAGCCACTGCCCTGCTCCCTGCCCCCCCGGGAGCAGAGCAAATAAGTCTTCCTCGCAGGCCAAGTGTCACCCGTAGTTTGGCATCCTCAAGCACAGCAGTTCACTTTGCACTCCTTGTGCTGCTGTGGTACAGCATGAAGCCTCCAGCCAAACCTGGAATAACTCCAGACTCCTGTTACAAAATTACACATACCCTCGTAACGATAGCAACATACAAGCTATTTAATCCAAATGAAGGACCCTTATTATTTGCTAGACTCAGCATTTGTCCCTTCCTCACACCGAGCAAACCTCCTGCTCCTAAGGATGCTTTCTAAATTGAACCTTTTACAGCTCCATATAAAGCTTTGAAAAGCCTGCCTTCTGCAGTGACTGACTCCAGAGGACACCCTAAGCTCCAACTTAACCTCCACATTTTTCTGCTACTCATACATCCCTTAAGCATCAGAGCACACAGCTGGAGACAAAAGACCAACCTTGTGCCGATGGGCACCTTCCCATTCAATCAGAAGCCACAGCACTAATGCTGACAGCTTTGCTGCAGCAGTATTTGCTTGGCATTAGATATTAGCATTTGTCTCTTGCACTGTCAATAGCTGGAGGCAATTATCCTACATACTGTTACCAGCCGGCACAGCACTGGGTACACATTTTCACTTGTCTCAGCAGCAGCAGCACCTGTCAGCCCCCAAGTTCATTACGGCTTTGCTCACTACCACCATGCCTGCCAGCATCACCACTCAAGACCTCCACCGTGGGCGTGCAGAGCCAGGGTTCAGCTGTGTGCAAGGCTGGCCATTCGGCAAGCAGCTCGCTCTCCTTGCGGTTCACAAGCTGCCCCCAGTTCAGGAGCACATGGCCCAGTCCTTCCCTCTCACTGCTGGCTTCAGTATCTATCCCCTGAACAGCACTTGACTTGAAATGACTCTTAATCACCCACAACAGAGCTAAAAGGGAAGTACAGAAGAGTAAAATCAGCAGGAATATCAGCTGAAGTTGGGCATTTCTCACTGGCCCAAACTAACTTCACATCATCTGCACCTTCTGGTGCCCTGGCTTAGCCCTAACTTGCTTCTTAGAGGCATTATGTGTTTCTAAGAAGGATTTGTTGGTTGGGGTTTTTTTTTCCCCTCCCTACAGCTAACCTCTTTTAATAGCAACACTGAGCCACAAGGATTTCAATACAAAATTCTGCCGCATTTGTGATGAAAAGACATCAGCAAAGAATAAGCTTTAAATAATAAATGGGAATTATTTTTTTGACTAGAGAAGCCAAGGCATGAATTTCCTGTATCTATGAAAGGTGAGCAAAAAAAAGTTAAAATCAAAAGGAGCTCAGAAGAAAGGTAATGTTCCTAATAGCGGACAGCAGCAGCAACAGCAGCCCAAGCATCTCCTACGAGCATCCTCTCAGCAGCCTGCTGCGGGCGGCTTTTGGGAGATTTCTTGCTGTTGGCTGCAACTGTTGTGCAACCTATTGCTCACCTGGAACCTGACTGCACTGCTAACCAAGCCAAGGCTTACTTTTACAATGGTGACTCCTGTTGGCTACTCTCTCTCCCTGCTAAGCACACTAACACTAATCATTAGATGTGTTTTTCTCCCTGTTGTGATTGGGGCAGCATGAATTGTCTCCTAAATTGCTGTCACTAATTAGTCTCAGTGCCCTTATTAAATCGAAACTGGGTGACAAATTGTTTGCACCCTCATCGCAGACATTCACCAAACAGTCTCAAGCAAGCCTTCAGTGAGCAGATGCCTTCTCCCATGAATAAAAGCAGGTTGTGACTTCAAATCAGCTCTTTGGATCTGGCAGGATGCAACAGCAGAAAGTCAGTCACAGGCACAGAGCACTACTGCAACTGCAGAGCAGCAAATTATATCCTGCTGCCTCATGCATCATCAGGCAAGTTCTGGTGCTGGAAACTTAATGGCAAAAAAAAAAAAAAGGAGCAGATGCAGGGAAGGCTCTTCTGTTTCCTGCTACCCAGCCTAAGGGTATTTGGGAAAGTTACATCTGAACCAGATGAGAGTGCTCACAAAGTCACCAGCAATACTGCTTTAATATTAGTGCATTTCTAATGGACTGTCAGGAGTCAGCCTGGCAGGCTGCAAGCTTTCTTAAGGCTGTAGCAAAATATAGTCTGAAAAATGAATGTAAAGTCAGCAAAGAAATGCTTTTCCTGGAAGATTTTGAAACTGGTATGAGCGAGGTTGAGAGATGCAGGAAGGCTGCTCCAGAAAGCAGCCTGGGAGAAGGCCCCCACACCCACGGCAGTGAGAAGACGTCATGCCACACAAGCAAATGAAGCAGGGGGCTGCAGAGAGAAAACTCATGAGCAGCAGCCTGGAGCTATGCCACCATGGGGTTTTAAAATCTAGTAGTTTAATAAGGTCTTTGCTCTATAACTAGCTTAAGGCCTTATTGTTACACAAAATGTCCCCTCCTGTCCGGCCATTCTGCTGGACTGCAGAAAAGCCCCAGCCTCACAGGGAGGCCAGCTCCCAAACCAAGCAGCCGGCAGAGAGGCCTGGCGTTGCCCTAACACACATACAGGCTCCCCAGGTAACACTCATCTCACTGAAGTGTTCTGCAAAGCACACACCCACGCTTACTTACATGCTGAGTTACTGCTAATCAGAAATTCAATGGCATCTGAAGGAGTGTCAGCAGCACACTGAAATAAAGGAGTTTGTCACCATTTTCAGCCAGACGTTAAAAGGCCCATTTGTAACATTCACGTGTATTTGTGTGCAGTTACCCATTCACTGATACAAAGAGTTTTCAGCATGTGATTCCCACAGCTATCCCGAGGCCCAGAAGTGTAAAAACGCCATGAATTAACCTTATTTGAAAGGCCTATTTTAATTTCAGAAGCCATATTGTCCCTCAGAAACCTCTGCTCAACAGCCCCCTGCACTGTACAAGCCATAAGCAACCTCTCTCCCATGACACCTGCATGGGCACAGGGCTCCTACCTGCAGCTGTGGTACCCGAAGGGTACCCTTCCTCCTCTGACCCCCGCTAGGGCCACAGCAGCCCACTTGGACTTTCCGTAACTACCAGTATCGCTGACTCAGCTGTAATTACTGTCATCACAGACACAGGCAGCTGCCATGGCTTCTACTGGCCCCCAGGACAGTACAGGTCTGCTACTGGTGTCATGGTGTGTTGGTAGCAGGCAGATGATGATCACCCCCTCACTGCCCTTGTGGTGTCAGGGTGCTGCACAAGTAGACTCCCCTGCAGCTGAGCAGCTAGCACAGAGACAGCCCCATGAGTGCTCCTTACTTACCCCAACTGGGGCTCCTAGTTGGCAGACACCAGGGTTATTAAGTCATCACGTACACTCCTGAGAGGAGGATGCCCCTCACCATCTCTCCAGGGCATCACTTACATGTTTTTCTGTCTTGCTGTCACACTTCTGTGGCAGCACACCCAGCCCTTCAATTCCTAACCTGCAAGTCAGTGCCCAGGGGACCCCTACCTAGACCATCTCCTCCACATGAAACTGCTGAGCTTTCATTTTGCCCCTGACCCACAGGGCTGGCTCTCCCCAGACCTCACTCTCCAGACCCGACATCCACAGAAGATGTCTCCTGCTTCCCTTTGAACTCTCAGTGCTCTCCCCCGGCAGGAATACGGAGCCCCAAAAGGCTCCTGTGTGCCGAAGCCCACGGCGGTGGGCACCCACCTCTGCAAGACACCGCACCCCGCTCCTCCCAGCCTAGGCCAGCAGCTCCCAGGAGCGCCAGAGAGGGGACGGCGAGCAGCCGCGGCAGCTCCGGACTGCCCAGCTGCTGCTCCGCCGCCCACCCCAGCACAAACCCGGGTCGGAGCCGGTCTCCAGCAGGAAAGCCCCGCTGCCTCACCGCTGCCTGCAGCCCCCGCCCCGGCGGCGCACCCGAGGGCCGGCAGAGCCGCCGACCCGGACGGCCCGCTCCCCGACGGCGCTAGGCCCCGCGGCCCGCCCGGCCCGGCCCACCTGCAGCCGCTGGAGGTAGGAGGCCGGCGCGTAGCCCGTCTCGCCGGAGCCAGCGCGGGTGACGAGCCACCAGTGCTGGTTGCTGCGCTCCAGCAGCAGGAACGTCTCCCCGGCGGCGAAGGGCAGCGAGTTGGGCTCGGCCGAGCGGAAGCTGTACAGGGCCCGGTACATGGCGGCGGTACCGGCACCCCCAACCGCCGCGGCCCGGCTCGGCCCGGCCCGGCACCGACCCGCCCCAGGACGTCACGGCCGCGCCACGCCCCCGCAGAGACCCGCCCAGCACAGCACCGCCCCCTAGCGGCGCGGCGGCCCCGCCCCCTGCCCCGCCTCGCTCAGTGCGCCCCGCCGCGCCGCCCGGGAGCGCGAGCGCCGCGCGGCAGGGGGCAGCAGCGGTTCGCGCAGCGGAGGCGCCGCCGGGGCGGCAGCGGCGGAGCCCGATACAGGCCGGCCCCGCCCGCCTCGGCCAGGTCCGTCGGTGTCCCCGTGTCCGTGCTCCGTCACGGCTCTGCCTGGGCCGCTGCCGGGGCTGCTCCCACCTCCCGCCCGCCCGTCCGTCCGTTGCACCGGCCCGTCCGACCGCCCCCCTCCAGGCCGAACGTCCTCCCTTGCCACAAGCGCATCGCTCCCCCTCCCCTCCCTCCTCCGTCCCCGCCGCGCCCAGCCGGGTGCGCCCCAGAAGGCCCATCCTGTGGGGATCCCACGCCTCAGCAGTCGGTGCCATTAAATCCCCGAAGTCCCCGCGGGCGGCGAGCCCCCACCCAAGCTCTGCTCCTGACACACAGGGGGGCTTCACCCACGGCGAGGTCCCCGGGGGCGGTCCCTTCGCCCTGCGGAGAGCGGCCGTGCCCTCGACCCCCAGCCCGGAAATAGGGCGCAGCCAGAGCAGGGGCCTGGCCCCAAACCGTGCCCCGTGGCGGACACGGTGACCTGGCGCGTGGCCACGGGGATGCGAGTGTGCTGCCTGTCGGGCCAGGGGCCCTCGGAGGGGACACAGCTGCCCCCGGTCCTGTGCACCTCTACGACTTGTTGCCCCATTCCAGGAGAACAACTCTCTGGACCACCACCCCAAGCAGCCCAAGGACCCTGCTCCCCCCACAAGACATGAGCAGCTCCCACCAGGCCCCTGCTGCCCTTGCCGGGGGTCCAAGCCCCTCCTGCTACCCTGGGGAGGTGGGTGGCAGCCCTGCAGCCCTCCCTCTTCCCTAGCCAGGGCTTTCTCTGTGCTGCCCTAAGGACAGGAGGAATTTTCCACCTGGCAAAGCCAGCATCGAGAGCCCAGCACAGGGCTGATGGCAGCAAGACAGGAGGGCTCGCGTTATGACATCCCAGCAGGACTGGTGCACATGCTCTTGCAGCCAAGTCCACCACAGAGATGCCCTGCTCTGCCCTTGCCCTCCCCTGCATCCCGCTGAGATGTGGGGATGAAGGGATGCAGAGGTGGAATCAGCCCACAGACACATCCCCCCACACACCCCCACACCTCCCCCCCCATATTCTAGCAACAGGGGAGATGAATTCATCCAGAAAACACCAACAATCAAAACCAGGCAGTGGTTATACAATAAAAGCCAGGCTTGCAGCTCCCACGATCCCCTGCCTGCTCTCAGCACAGCCCCACCACAACCCAGTTTTCCCAGTACTGCTGGCTGAGGTAATTCTGGCTGAGCCTGGTTACAGCCGTGAGGATGGAGGATGGACAAGGAGTGAGTGGCTGCCTAGGCCCCCCTGCTGCCAGCAGCATACTGGGAATTGCTGCGGTGAGCTGAAACTGGGCACATTCAGGTTGAAAAGGTGACAGGGGGCTCTGAATGGGAACTGTGCGATGCAGCCGGGCTGAATCCTTCAGGGAGCCTTACGGGGTCTGGCCTTCATGCCTGGTCATGGTCCTTTCCATATGCTTGGTGGGGGCATGGTCTGATGGTGGACAAGGAGTGGGCAGCTGGGGAGCAACACTTCAGGAGGGCAAACCTTACCACTTGTGGGGTTTTTACTCTTGGTATTACCCAGACCCTGTGGGGCTGGGATCCACCCCGCCTGCCCATCCCCTGCCCGCAGCACCACAGCCCATCCTGGTTTCGGCTGCAGTGTTTGCCCTGTGTCAGGCTCCACTCTCAGGCACATCCCCGCTCCAGGTGAGTGAGCCCTGGCCGCTCCCTGGCACAAGCCCAGCTCCTGTTTGCACTGGGATAACAGCGCTTTATTTCCATGAAGTCACCAGCACAGGCTGTGCTGGGAGGCAAAGGCAGCTGAGGGGGATGAAGGCACCCACCTCTCACACACACGGTGGCAGCACCCTGGCCTCTCCCTCTGCTCAGCACAACATGCCGGCTCTGCCAGCCAGCAGCCAGGAAGGGGCCTGGATTTCCTCTGCAAGGGCTCGTGCAAACCCTCCTGCAGCCGGGTACAGTGCACTGGGGGCAAAGAGCCTCTGAGGGCACTGGGAGGCCAGGACAGATTCCTGCTGCTGAGGAATTGGCTCCAAATTTCAAGTGCGGGGCAATTTATCTTAGACAGGGAGGAGCAATGAGCAAGGATCCCACTGCATCATTTGCAGGTCACTTTTAAAGCCAAACTTGAGACCTCAGATAATAACACTTGCATCCCTTGCCCTCAGAGCCATGGGGACGAGGCTCACCATAAGTACCTGAAGGGCTCAGCACGTGCAGGGCAGCCTCTGCCGAAGCACTAGCAGCCCCCACGCACCCACTTTCCTTGGGGGCCATGGAGGGGAAGTGTTGCACAACAGCACTCATATGATTGAAACACAAACTTGCCAGCTCCACGTACACTTATACAATTCTCACCGCCTGGTCGTCAACACATTGCAAAACAGCAGCGGGATCAATCGTTCTACTTTTAGGTATACAAATATTATTGTACTCTCGCCAGCCCTCTCTGGGCTAAAAGTCATATGGGGTGGGAGATGCTGTGGGCCCATGGGTCCGGGAACAGCAATGCCAGTGTGCCCCACAGGGACTGGGGCTGTTTGTGAGTGGGATGGGGAGGCACTGGGATGTGCCTTGGGCATACCTCTATTTCCTGATGTCCTGGCAGCTCTCCCTCCTGGAAAACTTCATTAAAAGGCTGTAGTATGGGACCCCCCCCACCACCCAGATACCTTGAGACACCCCCCCTGCCAGCATTGGCCCCAGCCACCCTGCCAAGGGAAGTGGGGCCACCTGGGGAGGGGACAGTGCCCTGCCAGTATTACAGGCAGGAGGGGCAACCCTGCCTAGCTCTTCCAATCTCAGGACAAAACTGGCAGGGTGGGACAGCCCCAGCCCCTCTGCAGGCAGTGCCACGTGCCCTCGCCTGTTCCAGGGATGCTGCCAGCAGCTCCTGCGACTCTGCTGGAAGCTGGTCTGGCCACCTCCTCTCAGGAAGGAGATTTGCAGGTGGGAGAGCTGCCAAAGCTGCCATGGACCAGAAGTAGCCATGCAGGGGAGCAGGAGGGCGAGCTACACGAGGCATGGGACTGCACTGTGTTCACTTGCCCACAGCCAGGCCAACCCGTACTGTGGCACATGTTGCAGCTGGGCACTGCACAGGGTTGGTCGGCTGTTCGATGGCGGCTGGCACTCAGGATGCATGCATGTCTCTGCCCCCGAGCGAGACAGGGAGCTGGGCACGCACACAGGAGGCAGGGACAGGTTTGGGGAGCTCTGCACCCCGCGCCATGTACACGGCCCCGAGCAAGCTGGGGTGGCTGGCGGCTGGGAATGCAGCCCCATATCCAGCCTGTGCAGTGCACAGACTGGCACCGCTTTCAGGGGATCTCACCCCTACAGCTACTTCTGCTCCCTTACGGGAGGAGCCCCAAAAGCAGTGCTGCCTGCCAGCAGTGGGGAAGTGTGCTCTGCCAGGCAGGGGCAAACCTCACTGCTGCATCTCACTGGGACATGGCATTCTGTGCTCAGCCCAAAAACACCAGCGAGGGGCTGTTCTGCCAGCAGCTGTTTCTCTGCAGAGCCCAAAGCATGAAGGAGCCGAAGCTGTTCAGGCAGTGGTGGCTGGCTCTGGGACCTGCTCCACTCTGCCTGCTTGAAGGGCTGGGGCTTCTGCAGGGCTTCTTGCGCAACCCATCGGACAAAGCCCATAGCGGGGCTGGCGGGGGCCCAGGCCCCTCCTGGCCGGGAGGAAGGAGCAGCCAGTCACTGCCAACAGCTGCGTTTCCTGGAAACGAAGAAGACAGAAGGTCAAGCGAGTTGAGGGATGGCAGTGAGGGGGCCTGGGGATGCTGCGGGAAGGATTGAGGCTGCAGGTTGCATGACAAACAACACAGCCCAGCCTGCGCTGCAGCTCCAGTTTGGGAAAACAAGCTCCTCAGCTTTGCGCAGCGGTGCCCTGTTCTTCGTTAAGCTCTCCACTCACATCCTGATCTGGCGAGTCCCTTGCCAGCTCGTACGCTCTGCCTGCTGGTATGGCCAGCAGCCACAGGACAGCACCTACCCAGCTCTCCCCTGCTGGGGCAGCTCTGCAGGCTGCAACACCACGTTGTGGGAATGGCCGTTTCAGGGTAATACCGCTTTTTCTGCCATCAGCTCAGCAGCCAAGCACCTTGCCTGTGGTGCAAAACCTGGGTGCAGGCAGAAGGCATTTGCATGGTGAAAGAAGAGAGGGGGAGACCTGGGGTGAAGCGCTTGGCAGCAAGATCATAGGGTGCATCGCAAGGTGCAGCACTGTGACCTGGGCTCCCAGCACTGTCCTTCCTGCTGCAAGGGCAAAGGAGACCAGCTCTTGGATTCATACCTCTAACTAAGCCAATGCTGCATTGCCCAACATCACCCTTCTCACATCCTTTCCCTGTTGCACATGTGTCAGCTGGGGAAGAGCTGCAAAGCAAGGGGCTGCCTGGGATGCAGCATCAGATCCTGGCCCTGCAGGCTGGAGGAGCTCCCCTGCTCCCCTTTCAAAGAGAGATCACAGAATCCCAGGTTGGAAGGGACCTCAGGGATCATCTATCTAGTCCAACCTCTCTAGGAGGAGCACAGACTAGACAAGATGGTCCAGCACCTTGTCTAGCCAAATCTTAAGTGTGTCCAATGTGGCCGAGTCAGCCACTTCCCTGGGGAAAATGGAAAGATGGAAAAGACCCTGCAGGGCCAGCACAGCCTGTCACATTCAGCCAGTGGGGACATTGCTATGGTGCAAATACCAGAAATAAAAGATGACAGACCCCATGGCCCCATCTGGAGCTGGCAGCCCGGCATGGCAAACATCAGCCTGCATTGTGTGAGGCTGCCTGCCAGCATCGCCCTTTCCTGTCCACACTGTCCATTGGGAAAGGAGGACCAGGGACAGCGTCCCTGCTTGCATCCCTCGCCTGAGGGGGAACCCTGGGCAGGGGGTGGCTGTGGCAGGCGAGGGGTGCCAGGATGGGAATCCCCACTGGACGAGTGAGATGTTCAGCGTGGCGGGGGCTGGCACCAGGCACCCCACTGGGGTTTGCTCTGCTCTCATGCAGGCGGCTGAGTTGCAGGCTGTAAGCGAAGGCCAGGCAGCTGCAGGAGGCCCCTTAGCCAACCCTCATTTCCATACAATTCAGGGAAGGTGGCTTCGCCCCTCCAGCAGCTCCCAGCTGGGGACAAAAGCTGTTCCCAGTCCCCTCTGCCCTGCCCTTTGTGGCTCCAGGCTGGGCCACTGCTGCAGCTGGCCAAGTGGAAGTTGGGACCCTCGGCGCCCTGCGCCAGGGATGGACCCATGCACAGGATGGACGGACACCCACCTCCAGCCCTACTATGGCATCAACATAGAAACAGCTTAAAACCAGTTTTATTAGTGTCCAGTTACACAAACTTGTTAGAAACAGTGAAGGCATGGCTGCTCAGCCACACACAGCACCTGCCATCCCCGAGGCAGTGGGCGCCACAGAGTTGTGAGGGCACAGGGTGCCTCTGCCCCCAGCAAGGCTTGGGACAGTGGGACATGCCCTGTGTCTTGCTGAGGCCAGAAGATTTTGCAGCCTGGGGCCATGGGGAGCACACCACTCTCCCTTGTGCAGGGGTCACAGCGACGTGCCACTACCCTGCGGGGATGCTGCTGCCCAGCCACAAGGAAATATTTTGCTTTCACTCAACAAAAGCCATTTGTGTGTCCCTCTCCACTGGCAGTAACCCAGCTCAGGGGAAGAAATCCAGCAGCTACTCAAGAGGCAGCAGCACAGGATGGGGACAAGTGTGCTCTCCTCTGGGGGGACCGTGGGCCTTTTCTTGCTCCTGCCCTGCCCAGCCCCAGTGCCAGGACAGCCACCTGCCAAAACACCCTGGCCACTGGGGCAAGCCCCAGCTGGTCCCAGGCTCCTTCCCCACGCCAGCCCCAATGCCATGCACAGGGCCAGTGCTGGCAGAACCTCCTCTCACCTCCCCAGGAGCACAAGCCTGCACCCTGGCCACCTCGCAGGCTCTGCCCTGGGCAGCACGATGGCAGGTCCACAGACCCCCACTCAGCCCTCTGCCCTGGTTCCCAGCACCTTGCCATCAAAACGGAGCTCAATTCACCGGAGAAGCTGGCACCAGACACAGGAATGCATTTCATCTCTGGCCAGCTGACCTGTGGCGATTCCCGGCAGCCGCCCCAGTTTTAGGCTAGAAATGACCTATTTACATAAGGTGATCTCCCTGCGAGGGCAGAGCATCGGCAGGGGAGGCTGCAGAGAAGCAGGGCTGGGGGCTCCTGGGCCCACCAGGCTGGACCACACGCTGCCACTCATCCAGCCTCTGCACAGCCCCCAGTGCAGGGCCAGGCCCAGCACATTGCAGCCACCTTGGGCGGTGGCCTTGCTGGGGCCAGGCTGGCAGGAAAAGGTGGGTCCTCTCTGAGTATCAGGAAGCAGTGGCCAGGGAGGAGACCAGACATGGGGGAGCCACGAGGAAGGGAGACGTGATCAGCATCATCCTCCAAGGAGCAGAGGCTGCAGCGGCTGCAGAGCGGGGTGCCTCTGCCAGGGCGCAGGCTGCCCCAGGTCCCTGTCCCCCCAACCTAGCTGCAGGGATGCCCTTTGGAGGTGCCTCTGCCAGGGCTCAGTGTGTCCCAGGACAGACTGGCAAGAGCCAGCTCAGGTGCACCTTCCCAGGGCTCCTGGTGGCACAGCCAGTACCAGTGGGGAGCTTACTGCACAGGGAGGAACAGAGACATGGGGAGCCATGCTCAGGGCATGCACAGCAAGGGCAGGATTCATCCCCAGAGGGGAAAGCACTTTCCCCAGAGGCAGAAGCACCAGCTCCAGCAGCACACACACCCCAGAGCCTGCAGGAGGTTTTCTCCCATCCTCGCTGCTGCTGCCCAGGCTGCTTTGCCACCGCCCTGCTGCCAACCCCATCCAGGAGGGACGTCTCCAGAGCATCTGCCTCCAAGGTCAGCCTAGCACTGCCTGCCAGCAGTGGCCCTGTGCTGGCGGAGGAAAACCAGGAACAGAAAAGCCCTCCAGTCTCTTCCCCAGCCCAGCTGCTGCTCTGCCATTATCCAGCCACTCCCTCCTTCACCATGCCCCAAGAGGCAGGCAACCCCCTGGCCCCATGGCAGCTACACACCCCCCAAGACCTATAACCTGCTCATCTCAGCCTTGTTTTCCAAGAAGCCCAGGCGCAGGGGTGATGGCCATCTGTTCGCAGGCAGGGGGGCCACGGGAGCCCAGCTCCCACCCCAGTGTGTCCCAGGCTGGCAGTTACACAATTGCCTTTCCAGAAACACAAGGAATTGCTTAGAGGGATTTGTGCAGAACAGCATGGAAAGAAAACAAACCTGCTCTTGAACTTTGCAAGATAGTATGTCATTCAGAGTGACTTGGCATCTGGGTCGCCCCCTCTTTAACCCTTAAGGACACAGTCTGGGCCAGGATGCCTGCAGTTCACATCAGATGAGGGAAATTTTTTCCTCCTGACACTTTGCTCTTGCACATTTTAAAACAACTAAATAAAAAAAAGGTCACCTCTGTCCTGCTTCCCCTCTCCCACTGCTGCAGGCCCAGGAAGCTCCCAACCACCTTGTTGCTTTGCAGCCCTGGCACAGCCTCCAGTAATCCTCAGACAATATTGGCAAAAAGTATTTCAGCAGCACAGGCCAGGGCCCACAGGGGCAAGGTTTGTCCTCCAGCCTTCCTGCAGCAGCAGCACCACTTCCACCTGGGGCTTTATTATTATTACATATGCACCCCTACTTGCTCTGGGTCTGAGTGCCGACACCATACTGGTCTAAGATCAGGTCTAGACCCAAGCTTACACCGCTAGCAGTGGACCTTCCTGAGAGGGCAGCTCCCTACCTGTACCCAGGGCCCAGCAAAACAAAGAGGACTTGTCTGCAGGCAACTTGTATCAGAGCATATGCGATTGTTCTCATCGGATTTTATTAATTCCCTCCAGAGTTCCTATGTAACGCAAGTACATTAGAGGACTTTATCCCTGCTAATTTCAGACTACAAAGTCAAACCATGCATCAGATGAATCTGCAAAGGCAGGCTCATTTATATGCAGCACCAGTGACAGGCAAGCATCATGCCTGCTAAGAGGCTCGTCATTAGCTTGTTAGCAGAGGGCATCATAGCCTAAGCAGGAGAACTGAAAAGGAAACATCACGTTTCAGCCACAACCACTCTCCGTGTTCCGGGCACTCTGACTCACACCTACGGCACATCAGGGACAGCAGGCAGGAGGTGTCACCGATCACTGCCCAAAGCATTTTGCAATCGAAAGTGCCAAGAATAAACAGCCCCATCCTCTGCCGGAAGGCCTTTTAGAGCCACTGCCAGGAGCAGCTCAGGGACATCTCATGGGGCCCTCATCAACTGCACCCAGCACCGGAGACTCAAGAAGCAGCAACAAATGGCAAGTTAAGGACGGACAAACCTGCTTCATGGGGAAATCCCCCATGTGCAGGCATAAAATAGTGAGGTGACTGTAAGATGTAAAAACACCTGTTCAACATTGACCTCACTTTGTGCCTGAACACTATGGAACAAACAAAAAAAGCAACCAAACACTAATATAAGAGCAAAGGTAAAAAACCTCTTCAAAAAGTACAAAAGAGCACAGGACAGCCATCAGGGAGACTTTGATCAGGAGAACTTGATAGCAACAGCTGGGGAATATGAAACCAAAGCTGCAGGGCTACATAGCCAGCTGAAGAGGGTGACCTTCCACCAGCGGACCTGCAGCCTTCCTGGTACACCCCACCTCTCCTCCACGTGCCTGCAGGATGATCCTGGCATCACCTCCCCCCACCCCCCCTGACTCTTCATTTCTACATAAACTTGCTGCTTTATCCTGGGCAACTGTTAGGAGCAACATTCCCACACTTCCCTCAGCACTTCCACGCCCACTGTTCTTCTGCACTGTCACAATGACTTACAAACTTCTCAAGGGGAAAAATAATTTATCTGAAAATGGTTACATAAACAAATGTTCCTCTTAAAACAAGAGCCAGCGGTTTGGAGTTACTCTGCTATTTTTATTTCAGTTACTCACTGTCCTCTCACTTTCTGACACTTCCTTCCCATCTATTTGTCCAAAGAAAGATTTTAAGCTGCTTAGGATATCTTTCAGGCTCTGCAGCTCTCCCCTAGTCACTGTCACTGCCATTGCAGCTAATCCTGTAGTTTTATGCATGTTTTGACTCAGCTTAGATTTAAAAAAAGTCATAGCTCTCTAGAAATGGGTTACACAGCATGAGATCTATTTACAAGACCCTGAAACAGGATGTAGGTTGTTGGAGATTAAGAGACAAGTTCTCACTTAAAGTCACACCATCATTCTGGTTGGAAGGGACCTCCAGCGGTCTCTCAGCCAACCTTCTGCCATTTGGCCTTTCTGAGCCATCTTTTCCCTGGTCTATGTAGGCCCTGTTGCCTCAGCCTCCCCTCAAAGGGCAGATGCTCCAGCCCCTGGCCAGCCTGGTGGCTCTGTTGGACTTCCTCATCACTCTTGACGGGAGGCCCAGGACAGATGTGCTATGCCACACGCCATTTCAAAACGCAGGTAAGCCTTGCTGTTTATATGCTGCTCTTGCACTACACCCCCAGAAAGATCTCTGAGCTTCTCTTGCTCAGTCACGAGCAACCACAGAAGCATAACTTAAAATGAACGAAAAGAATTTTATTGGAACGTATACACACAGGGGTAACAGAGGTATCTGAGTAATCAAATACGGAATGTTTAAGAAAGTTAAAATAAATAAGAATACCAAGTTTGCCAGTGCTAGGTCCAGCACCAATTTAAGTAAATGCCCTCTGAACAAGTGTGACTCTGCCGGGACCATCCCTGCAGAGCCTGTAAAGATTCCTACCACCAGAAAGTGGCCAATAATTTTGGAATACAAAGAGTCACGATAGTGCTTTCTACTGATGTGCATTCACACTGTTTATTCACTACTTTCGTCTCTTATTTCTTTAATAATATCTATTAAATTCTGAAGTCCAAAAACGTAACCCGTGTCTTGGCCCTCATGCACCACGCTATCTTCTCCATAGTACTTGCAGGTCGTGTGGGCAAAGTCTATCATACGGACATCAACAGTACTAGCCGTCAGTTTGTAGGCATATGCTCCTGCTGACTCATCTGAAGACTCCTCTGAAAGGTCCTCTAAGTCCTCTGGGTCTGAGTCAACAGCAACTTCCTGCCTTTCCTTTCCATCATAAATGATCAGCAAGGAACTTGAATAGAAGCGGTAAGACTCCTGTTTCTCTAGGACAGACTTGAGTTCAGTCAGTTTTTTAATAACAGATTCAAAGAGTTCCCTGCGCAGGTATTTGCCATTATGAAAGAACTGGTAAAGTGCTTCTTTAAATCCTTGGACTGAGAGTTTTCTTCCATGGTATTTGTTCATGAACATGAGCTGGCCAGTGCCTGCCTGGTAGACCTGCACATACAAATACACACAAGACAAGAGAAAAGGCATAGTTAAAATTGCTGGTAATACTGACGCAAAGCCTTGAAGGGGAAAGGGGGAAAAAACCCAAAACAAACCCAAAACAACAGGCTGCAGAAAGCTTTTACAAGATGACATACTACTCAGAATTGCTCTCACATGGTTACAATAACAGATCTAGCAGTGCCTATGGAACTCGGAGGCAGGGAGGAAATGGAAAATTCCTTCAGTTTAGATTTGAGCTTTTCCACCAGGAATGTAAGAATGCAGAGTTTAAGTGAGACGAGGAAATCTGCGGCCAAGATCTCCAACGTCAAGCTACAGTTTGTACTGAACCACTCATTCAGCCCGTTACCTGCCTCTGCTCACAAGCATACCAGTCAATTCCCACAATGCTGAGCTCTAAGTGACAGCAAAGGCTCCTATATAATGCCACATAATCCTCAGTATTTAAAGAAGTCAGAGGTTATCCTGCAGGAAGATTCCTTCCTATAGGAGAGTAGTCTACACACCACACAGCTCAATAATGCCTGAACATCTAGGTGAAATAAGGATTGCAGGTGCCTCCAAAGTTCCTTGTTTTTCAGCACAGGTCTATACTAGAAAGTGAACAATAAGCAGGCCCCGCTCAAATCCCAGCACACTGTAGTTCAAAATGTAGCTCCCACACTTCCATTTCTGCCTTGTGTTTTTCAAGGTTAAATAGTGAGATGAACACCAAACATGCCAATAGTCATGCTGTGGAATAAGTCCTAGCAAACACTGCTAGCATTCCTGGAATAATAATGGATGGCAGGAGAAAGGCTTCAGAAAAGCCTCAAATACAAACAAGTTGTTTCCGTTCTGTCACTCTAGGAATACAGAAACAGGTAAACAAAAACCTCAGGTGAAAGTCCATGCAACTCTATCTCCTTATTTGACCACAAGTCCTACCACATTTACCAAGCCACTTCTTGTCTGTACTTCGCAACAAGTCTACTTTAAGCAGTGGAAGATCTATGGCTTTTCAAAGTCAACAAGACAGAACTGATTGCTTCTTAATACTCTGGCAATTTTCCACATGCTTTATTCAAAATTAATGTACTGGCAGACCCTCCTTTTAATTGTTTCCTACACTATCCTGAAATGTTAAATCAAATCAGTAATTTTACTATACACTTTTGAATTGCTGCTATTGTGCAGGAGACTTTGTGCTCAGAGAGCACTCTCACTGATGTGGAACATGCACGGCAGGTTACTCCTGAAGATGCTGCCACCTCCAACTGGTAAGTGATACTCAAAAACCTCATTCCCCTCACTGAAGGAAATTAAGCTGGTGAAGGGTCTGAAGCACAAGTCGTATGAGGAACGGCTGAGGGAACTGGGTTTGTTTAGTCTGGAGAAGAGGAGGCTGTGGGGAGACCTTATCACTCTCTACAACTACCTGAAAGGAGGTTGTAGCAAGGTAGGTGTCAATCTCTTCTCCCAAGTAACAAGCAATAGGGCAAGAAGAAATGGCCTCAAGTTGCACCAGGAGGTTTACATTGGATATTAGGAAAGTTTCTTCACCAAAAGGGTTGTCAAGTACTGGAACAGGCTGCCCAGGGAAGTGGTTGAGTCACCATCTCTGAAGGTATTTAAAAAACATGTAGATATGGCACTCAGGGACATGGTTTAGTGGTGGAGTTGCAGCACTACATTAATAGTTGGACTTGATCTTAGAGGTCTTTTCCAACCTAAACAACCCTATGACCTCAAGGATAGCATCACGTGGGATGACTATCTAATCCAAAAACCCCACTAACAGAAATGCGTCTGTTGCCCTACTCATAATTAATTTTCTTCTCACCTGCATGCCACAAACACGGACCCCAATAACAGCTGATGTACTCTGCTGACACTTGCGAATCTGATTAGCCTTCTTCTCTTCTGATGCATCATCTCCATGCTGTCGGGTTCCCATCTTAAGGTCCAACACACATGGTACTTCATAGCGAGACGTTAGGTTTTCCAGCAGAATGAATTCTGATTAGTTAAGGAACAACCCTCACAATGAGGAATACAGGTTTTTAAACCATTATCACAGGTTTAATAGCCATAGTCTTAACTTTAAGCATACCCAAAACATGCCTGGTATATAGCAGCCTATCAAAAATTAGTTACGTAAACTTGACATAAAGCAGAGGAGGTATCTAGTTCCAGTTTTACTGGTTTCTAGAGAGCACAGGTGAATTTCCACATCTGGGGAGGGGGGCAACTGGGGTCCTACAGAAACACACTGTGGCATCTGAGGCACAGACTTGGAATTATGAAGTATTTCCTGTCTAGCAAGAGACATTTTCTTATGGGAAATAGAGGTTTTGTGTGCTTCATTTGCCATTCAGAAAAAGTGAAGCATTTTCACACCACTAACAGAGAACTTAAAAAGCATTTCAGAACATCTGCACCATACTACAACAGTAATACTGGAGTAATACTGCTCCAGAGATACCACACACTTCTTAGATGATTTAATAATCCTCTACAGTGAAGTGGTGAGGATACCAGCCATGAAATGCTTGCCATTGTTTTGAACAATTTTATTAGTCAGATATGTTCTAGTAATCCATTCACTAAAAACTCCTCACACATGAGGAATTTGTTTACCCAAGTATATAGATATTAATATTTTTGCAGGATGTATTGGTTGCATCCAAGCCTGCATACAGCAAGGTCTTTTTTTCCACAGAATGCATAGGGTGGAGATGTTTGCCTACAGTTCCAGAGCTCAAAACCAGTGTGCTTCAGCATTCAGAGATTTGGTCGCTGTTTTTGTGTTTCTCACACTCCAATCCTACACGAGTTTACATTCAGCTTTTCTTTATCAAAAAGGCTCACTGAATACAGACTACTAGAAGTCAACAAATCCAGCTATTGGAATCGTCTCTATATTTAAGGCAACATTAAGAAGTTGCTGAAGAGCAAAAGATGACACTAGTTTAAGATCACTAATACCAGAACAGTAACAAAAAGCAACAAAACTCTTCTCCTTTGAAAGCTTACATTAGCAGATTGTTTTTGTGGAAGATCCCAAACACAGTATGCTGTAAAACCTTTCCACTAACCCACAGCTTGTAGATTGGAATTAAGTTATCTGAATTTCCTAGCCTAGCTACTTTATTACATGCTGGAAAGCCTGTGCTCTGGAAATTGCTGGCAAGCCCTTCAAAGTCACCAAATAAGTCATGGCTTCAGGAGACTTGATTGCAGTTAAGCCTGCACTGTACTTCTATCTGGCATATTTAAGAAATAAAAAGCAGAACCCTATTCATTCCACTGTTATGAGTTAATGTCAGGAAAGGATACTATATTGATTCCGGTGTTTTGCATTTTCCTTCATCCGCTGTAACTGCTGCTGGTGACATTTCATGCTCCAAGGATTATGGTGTTTAAACTGTGAACTGACATTTCCTTTTTTCTCTACAGTACAATACAAGACTTCAGATTTCTTCAGCCACTCAAATTCCTCCTCCAGTTTGTGACTAGAAAACAGAAAAAAGCAATAAATTAGAGGTCAAGTAGAAAAATAAGCACTTTAAAGGGGTTGTCAGTGGATTTAACTTTACAAACTATTTTGCTCATCTTCACTAACAGCTAGCATAAGCTTTATTTTGCTTTCTGTACAACTGTACAAGTGCCCCATCAGTAATATTTCAACTTTTATAAAGCCACTTCCACATTAATATAAATTAGCATATAGCCAAATACGTTACAAAATGTGCAGTAATTCTATTTTTATATTCTTTATCTATGTGAATTATTTCCATAGATGTAATGCAAGAAGTAGCAAGGAAGATTTATCCTTTGCTAACATCATTGGTTTTAGCACATCACAGTTCAGTTTACAGCAGGCACAAATAACACAGATGAACAAGGGGAAAAATGTCAATAACAGGCATAAAGCAGGACTCCTACAGAAATATACCATATTTTTGTTTTGTTTTTATACAACTATTGTGCTTTTGCAGGTGGATTTTTTTTTCTTTTTTGTGGAAGTGACAAAAATAACATTGGGAATCCTTTTTCAATTGAACACAGCAAAAAAATGCTGAAAAGATTCAAACACACTACTGGGGGGAGGACATATTCGTTTCGCTACTGAACCTGCCTGCACTGAAGAGGAAAAAACAAAAAAACAAGAAAATGAAAGTCCAGAATTCCAGTGAATTCACTGGAATTCTGGAGACCAGATCCTGGTCTGACAGCAAAATCTGTTATGTTTCAATGCTCTGATTCCAGTTCCCCTACCAAACTTACCTTTTCATTTTTTCCTCTTTCCTGTGCTGTCGGACCCATTCCTTAGATATCTTTTCATTTTCTAACAACATTGTCTTTTTGTTAGTCCATCGCAATAGTTTACTTTTGGGTTCACAGTCAGAATTATCTAAGTTTTCTAAGTTATCATGGTCCCCATTTAATGGATATGCTATTAGACATAAGTTTCCATCTTCATCCTCTTCAAAGCTCACTGACACCACACCTGAAGAGAGAAAGGACACACAGTTATGAATTGCTGAAGTGACAAGCGAGCCTTTTAGAATACATGATTTTACACTAAGAATATAGCAACTTTTGGTTTTTTCTCTTACCCTCGTCCTTAGTTTCTATCTTGCCACAGGCCAAACCTCATCTGCCAACCTAACAAATATCAAAAGATCTAGACAAAAATGACACCTCACAAAAGACAATTTATCATATTGACAAAACAACGATACAAAAATGTTATTTTCTCTGATGCAGTCAAGAAATAATCAAATAATAACAGGAGACAATTTCAATTAATAGAAGTTTTTATTAGTTTAGGAAACCTGACTGGTCTGACCCTAAGCGAGATGTAAAACATTTGTTAACATCTTGCAGTCAAGAATGACCTGCACAAAAAATCCCCGACACCAAAAGCTTTAAGTTTTGCATGACAGCAAAGCAAAAAGCACTTATCGAAACAAGATTTGGTTATTAGATCCCCAGGGGAAAGAAAAGATTTGCAAGTAGAGCAAAACAAGGAAAATGTCACATTACAATAGAAACTAGTCCAAAATCTTCCACTTAATCACCATGTTTAATTATACATTTTCTTCTCCTTTTCAGAATATATTTTATTGATACTGGGTATGCAGCAATCTTGTGAAATAAGTAACAAAAATGCAATACAAAACAAATACGTTTGTTGTACAGAAGCATGGTGAACCTTGAAAGCACTTTCTCATCCTCCCCTCAATAGTCTCTAGAGCACTGCATTGCATTTTAAGAGTCTTAGTGGAACGCTTTAACACAGATGCGCTCAGTGCTACATTAGCAAGTTTCAGCAGTTACTGAAGCCGTAACAATTGTCTGAAATGTTTTTTAATCTTATTTTTCAGTCCTCTCTCTTTCTTGCAGCTCATCACTAGGCCAGAGGGGAGAGGTCTCGGCGAGAGATTGGCACTTCTGAGCTGGGCAGTTGGCTCCGAGACCTACAGTAGCTGGGGCAGGGAGCACAGAAGCTCTGACTGACAGTCTTGCTGCCACAAAGGAAAGGACAACAGGAAAAAAGGGGGGAGCCAGCTAGCAAATGGCCTTTGGCTTTATCCTGGAAAAAAATAACAGAAGATGGACCAAGTGAGGCCCTTACCCCTATATCCCTCCCCACAAATCCATATACACTAGTACAATTGTTCTATTACATTGAGAAGTATCATTCAAAGATCACATTTTCTTCCAGTCCAACAGAACTTTAGTTAGAAGTGTCAAAAAATCTTTGTAAGCATGCAGGGAGCATAACTTTGCAACACCTCCTCTGAAGTCTTCCGCCAGTTTCACAAACAGTATGCAAAACTTCATCACCCTTATGGTTGTTAAAAATCAATGAGCTTTTAAAAAGCAACTCCATCTAAAAAAGTGCTTCAGACATATTTATTAATCACCAGACACCAGTTGACACAATAGTCAAGAGAAAGAAGTGTTTCTGTTAACTAGCACAATCCTTAGGAGAACTGGAATTTCCACTCCTACATAACACCTGACTCAGCCTCATCACAGCTACTTAATCCTTGCCTACCTAAACGCCATGAATTTTTATTTCCTTAATGGCATAAGCAACACTGCAAATATTCAACAAGACACCTTGCTGACATGTATTTACTGTGATCAAAATGAGAGTCAGAGGAGAAGTCCAAAAACAAGAGACCACAACTAAGCTTACACAAAACACTGTCAATCAATCTCACCAAATCCCTGGAAGCAAACATTAAACAAGTGGCACAAAAAAAAAAATTCACAGAAAAAGCAGAAGAGAATTACTGAAAACATTCACAAGCTGTTAGCTACTTACCTGTGCCTAAGGGAGATATATGGGCTATCACCAGCAGAGCTGCTCTACTCTAATGCTGTTAGTCAGCCCAAACACCAACTTGGCAAGCATTTCCACCCTGCATCTCCACAGCCTGCCTCAGACAACATCAAAATACATGAAAAGAAAACCATAAAATCTCTTCCACACAGAAGAGATTTCAGAGATAACAGAGAGCACAGCACACTTGTATTTACAGAAAGAAAAAGCCCAACACCATCCTATGGTTTGGTAACTTACCCTCATATTGTGGAGTGAATTTACGCATTTCAGTTGGAAGAGTCTCATAGAACTGGTGCTCCCTCTGAATAAGGGGTTTACAGATGGTCTTGTCATTAAACCGGAGGACACAGGAGTGTCCTCCAACCTGGTGGACAAAAGGCTCGAGCAGGACTCCCTTGGAATAGTGCTCCACTTCCATAGCTCCAAATGCTGGGCTCATCCTTGTAGCACATTAGACAGAAGGCGGCAGCAGTAGTGAAGGCAGTTCAGAGCCAGAAGCCTCCGACACCTGAAGTTGTTTATGCCGATTCAAAAGTCTGTGGAAACAAAGACAAGAGAGCGCCGGGCCTTCAGTGCAGGGTGAGGGAGGCTGAGAGCTGCCGCCGCTAGCGGAGCCGAGCCGAGGAGAGCCGAGCGCGCCGCAGCAGCCGCCGCTGGCCGTCGGGAGGCGGCCGACTGCAGGCCACCCCGGGGCGCAGCCAGGCAGGCACGCCGCAGCCCCGCCCCATAGCGCGCCTCAACCAATGGGAGCCGCAGCAGGGCGGGGCGCTGGCCCCGCCCGGCTCGTCCGCGCATGCGCACTGCGGCGCTGGTCAGAGGGCGAGCGGCAGCTCAAACTCCCGGCTTTTCTTTTCAGTAAAAGCCACTCGCGGTCAGTCCTGGCGAGTCCTATGTCAAGCTACGCCTAACGCCCTCCAGCGTCTGTTCACAGAGCCAGGCGCACCAGTGTTCCCAACGACGCCCGCGCTAGCGGTGAGCAGCGCCGGGCCCGGGCCGGCCGGAGAAATGGGTTATTACAGCAGCTCACAATTCCTCCCCTCTGGACAGTGACAGCAATCGCGGAGACCTGCCCCGGTCCAGGCAGCACGCTTGTTTCACCGGTTTATTCACAACATGTCAGATATTTAAAATGTTACACAGACGCTAACTTTATAGATGAAACACATGCTGCAAATAAGCCATTTTCCAATAACACATTTTTGCATAAAGACAGCAGAAGGGAGGGAATTTTGTGCCCCCTGCATCCAAAGGACTGCACCCCTGTGAATACACACCGCTCAGTATGGCCAGCCTTCAGTTTTTACACAGCTTGCGCTTCAATAGGCAATTAAAGGAGCAAAGCTAAAAACCAAAACATGGCTGTCTTGGTCTCTACTTTCCAGTAAATTTTTAAGTCGAGTTGCTCTGATTTTATACCTGAGCTTTAATGATTAACTTTTTGAAGCTAAAAACAACCTCGTACTTATTTTGTCTGAAGATCATTACACGAATAATAATGTACTTAATTCAAAGAGACTACAAAGTGTTCTAGGTCACAGGTCTATTTTTATTTGTCCTCCTTAGACATTTAACAGCTTTACATTAACTGGAAAAGCAGAGACCTCCGGGTTAAAGCTGGGGCACTACAGAACTACAGACACCTACAGCTTGCCCTGTACTTAAGGGCATTAACTGAAACAACTAAACTACTAAACAGATCGATCAATCGAACTCCAGCTCCTGGAATGTTTACCTGTGCCTAAGGATAACAGGTCAATAGTTTTACTCGCTACACATCAGTTAGCTCCTCCCCCTTTCTTGCAAGAGCAATATTTGACAAAAAGTTACCAGCTTTTTTTTTTAAGCAAGTATTTAATACAGAAAACGAAGCTTGGGCCACCTCTGCAAGAGTATGTAAAATTTAATCTGGAATAGTATTTCCCAGAAACAATACTCTCTTCTGATACTCTAGTTATGTTTTAAGATTGGAGCAAAATCAGTAATCTTTCCATCTTTATTTGTACTACTTTTAATTTCCTAGTATTTTTTTAATAATGCAGCTACTGCACCCCCAAAGAAGTTTCTCATCTACCTCAACATCAACAACTTGACAGCTTAGAGACACACAGGTAGAAACCTCTCAGTTCCATCCTGGACACAAGCCATTTCCAAAAACTTATTTAACTACAATCAAGCTGAGCCACACTGCGGTGCCCAGACAGTGCGGAAAGCCACGAACCCCGGTCTGACCTCATACACCAGGCAGTCCCACCCACCTCGGCAGCTGCCGCAGTCAGAAGGTGGCACTGCCGGTGCTCTGGAGGCACGGGTTTGCTCGATGCCTCTCCGCAGTACCACTCACTCCATGCAGGGCCACAGTGCTCCTCACCTTAGATGCGACTACAAGTTGGCTTACCAGCAGACATGTAACGAACTTCAAGCTCTCACCAAACGCATGCTCAGCGAGCCACATCAGTTCCTGAGTACAGCTGTGACAGAGTTGCTTTCATTTTCTATTGGAGAAATTTTAAGCATCAGTTTGCATTTGTATAATGCACCAATGATTTTACAAGTCTCTGGAGTTTTCATCAAAATTTCCTATAGCCAACAATGCTTCCAGTCCTCCGGAATTTCCCAGGGAAAGCCAGAAGAGTGCCAGCTTTCACTGGGAGGCTCGGTTATGCATGTACAAGATCCTGTGGTGACAGAGCTTTACCACCATCCAGTCTGTTCTGGTTTAGTGTTCTGCTCTGCATTTCCTTATCTTTATGGTTCTGAACATCTGCTTCTTCTAAGGTCAAATGTCGTCATCATAGATTTGTTTAGGCGCTTCTTGTCTTGAAGCCTGACTCCCCCAAAGCAACAAGTTTTAGTCATAACAGTTCTAACACTATCACACTCCTAATAGCATCACAGTACCTCAGCATTACAAGAGCCACTCCTTCCAAGACAACATTACCATTCTGACAGGGCTGTCTTTCTAATTACCCCTGATGCAGAGACACTAATTGGCAGCTGCAGCAATTCAAACTGAGAAACTACCCTGCAACATCCCTTAGCCTCAAACACCTGAGTTAGTCCTACTGCATTAGAGTTGCATCAGGAGTTAAGCCTTGTCAATGTTTATGCTGTAGAAATTACTACTAAGCAAAAAGCACCTCCACCACAGACAATGCACAACATCTTGTTTACCCAACACATCTTCAGGGAGCTCATTAAGAGCAGCTCAACTTGTTTGCTTTCATGTATACCCAAGTGGTCTGGACAATACTTGCACATGGTGCACCGCATTCACTTGGCAATGGAATTGCCAAGCACAGAATTGGACAGGACTACTCATGCTACTTCACTGTTCCTGAAAAAGTAAGATCTGGCAGCACATCACACTGTGTAACATCCTATTCACGGGATAACAAAGCAAGCTTTTTATAGTTCTGATATTACAAAAATATCAGTTATTAAATATTTAGCGAGTGTTGGCTTTTTTAAGAGAGTAGTGTTAGAAACATCTATACATAGTCAAACACAGTATACCCAGTCTGTATGACCACAAGGCAAATGTGAATCTACCAGAGATAAAGGGTGAAACTCACACAAGTAAAGATGAGTTTACTGTACCCACACTAGTACGCTCTCCTTCTGTTTTTATCTTCCAGAACTACAGTGCAGCTCCCACATGTTCTGCTTCTACTCTGAGATTTCTGTAGTATGTTCCCCTGCTGGGAAAGCTGTATTAATTCTGCTATGCAGTATAAGACTGTGCAGGAAGACTGCTGAGCAGAGTGTCAGCAAGGGTCCCTTTGCTGTAAAGCCTTTAGCCAAGAGCCTTATTTGTGCAAAATAATTTACTGCCTTCTTACAAACCTATAATGCACATATGACTTGAACTGAGCATCAGTGCTCAAGAAGGCAGCAGCAAGCCTGCACAATCTTCTCAATAATTTAATCTTATGTATCCAGAGGTTTTAGTTTGCACTTTGAACAACTACTGTATTTTATCCTTTCAAGACAAGCAGCACTGTTTACCTAATAAACTAAATTTGTTTTCAGCCAATGAAGCTGTTCTCACTTGCAAAAAAATTGAGCAAGATCTTAAGGTTTTTTTCTGCTGCATGCTTTAACATTACTGCTACAAACAATCAGGATTTGTCATTTTGGCACTACTTAATATTGCAGAACCTTGCCACTTCATTTAACAACAGGACCTGGAGCACAATTGTAATGCCCATCAGAAATGCTTTGCACCTTACCTCCATAAACAACCTCACAAGTATGTCAAATTGGTTCCACTTCCTTAGAAATAAAAACTTAAGCTAAGACCAACAGCTTCAAGTGCATTGATGTTGACCAGCATAAACACAACACAGTTCTTCACTGCCTTTCTTCTGATTCGACACCCAGCTTGTTTTCAGTGCTCTTTGGGCACAGAACACTTGGTTTTCAGCAGTTTTCCCAGATACCAAACACAAGCTCATCGTATCCCGCCCTTTCCCTCCCACATGCTTTTAAGTGCCTTTAGTTAAGATCTTTTGTTCAAAGGACACATCAGGAGAAAAAGCAGATGTACTATTCCTTCACATGTCAAGCATTTTAAGAGAAAAATCTGACAGAACTTGAAGGGAGCAAATAAAAACTTGTCTAGACACAGTAACAATAGCTTGAGCCATGTCATTCTGACAGTAAGCAGCAAAAGATGCTTAAGACCCAACTCTGTAAAACAGAAGTGACATGCACAGACATCTTATTCACATGTGACAACGACCATCAAAACAATACCGCAATGAACTCTTATTTTCAGACTTTTTAATATTAATCTCAGGTGACAGCGTTCTTTGGAAGGTATTCCATGTCACTACATAATCTTGAGTTAGCCCCATGCGTAACTGCATTAACAAACACATCCTCTGGAGGGCAGAACTCTCAGCTAAGCAGCAGCTCCTTCCTTCATAACAATCTCAAAAACAGCACTTCTTCCCAAAACTTTGCAATAGCAGAACTAACGATGCAGATCCACCCACCTAAGCTATCTGTTCTGGGTTCTCTCAAGTCCAGACTTCTTACTTTGCATGGTCAATATCTGCAGCTCCAAATAGCCATAAATCAGCTTTACAGTGACAGAAATAACGCAGCAAAGCTTGCTGCCTGTCCTTTTCTCACTTCTCTGGGTAGTGCAAAGGGGAAGCTGACAGGGTAGCTACCTGCAGAGCAGAGCTGCTGCAGGACACTATAACCCTGCTGAACCAAGCCTAAGCCCCTTCCCAAGGTTCCAAGGAAACAGAAGACTAGCACAGCCACACAACAGGAGAAAAAAGTATCAGTGACCCAGAGACCAAACAGAAAGCTGCTTCAACCCAGAAAATCCTCAGGAAGACATGAATACTAGCTAAGAAAGGACACACAAACATCCAAATATCAATGTGGAAAGTGTATGGTATGTTTGCAAGAGCCCACCACCACCTGTTGTGTGCGCAAAACTGAAAAGGTACCTCAAGGTCTGAGTTGTTAAGGCATTACAATGGTCAAAGAGAACAACCCTTCGCAACCAAAGCGGAATAAACACACTTAAGAACCTACAGGAATTTTACAAGTCCTAATGTGACTAAACTACACACTCCATTTTAAGTATTATGTTTCTTTACAAATAGCAAGGTACATTGCTTGAATCAACACAAAATACAAAGCAGATGATGCAACATCAGAATACCAAAAATATTAGAAATGTTAAACATGCTCAGGCTCAAAGTTCTTGCACAACTTGTGATTCATTTTGATGAGAACCATGTATCCTCTAAACATAACATTATTTTATTAGCAAATTTGCCCAGTCTAACATCGGTAAGGAAATGCTTCTAACATTCACTTTAGTTGCTGCTTGGCTCATGATTTGAGGTTACTGTGGTATGTTCTGCTCCAGAAGTTCTTAAGACTAGAACAAAGATACTCAAATTCTCTAGTGTCCTGTCAGCTGCCTTAGAACAGTATCAGAAATACAAAATTACATTTTAAAGGTGAACTGCGTATCAATTAGGAAGCAAGCCCTGTACAACAGACGTTTTCATTCTTAATGGAAAAAAGACCTGTGTTCATTCATCACAACTGTTTTAATAGATTCCTAACTTTAAGGACGCATTGTACCTGTAAACAGAATGCAAGTCCCACGCTAGGGTACTTTTGAAGCCTTCTGTATCGTCAATAGTAACAATATACCTAAGTTTAAGCAATAAAAGCTATGGTTTCTACCTTTTTCCTCTCATTACGGTAGAAATGCAGAGCCTGCATAATAATGTACTCATATGAATAGTAAGGTTTTCGAAAAAGCCTTAAGCGCCGCTTTAAATCTGCATGATTATCAGGAATAGCATTGCCAACAGGAGTAGGGAAGTGATCATGCCCCTATACTTGGCACCGGTGAGGCTGCACCTCAAATACTGCGTTCAGTTTTGGGCCCCTCACGACAAGGACATTGAGGTGCTAGAGCATGTCCAGAGAACGGCAACAAAGCTGGTGAAGGGTCTGTAGAGCAATTCTTATGAAGAGCGGCTGAGGGAATTGGGATTGTTTAGTCTGGAGAAGAGGAGGCTGAAGGGAGACCTTATCACTCTACAACCACGTGAAAGGAGGTTATAGTGAGGTGGGTGTCAGTCTCCTCTCCCAAGTTACTAGTGTTAGGACAAGAGAAAGTGGCCTCAAGCTGTGTCAGGGGAGGTTTAGATTGGATATTAGGAAAAATTTCTTTACTGGAATAGTGGTCAGGTATTGGAACAGGCTGCCCAGAGGGGTGGTAGAGTCACCATCCCTGGAGGTGTTCAAGAAGCGTGTAGACATGGCACTTAGGGACATGGTTCAGGGGGCCTGGGGATGTTGGGTTGACAGTTGGACTTGATGATCTTAGAGGTCTTTTCCAACCTTAATGATTCTATGATTACAGGAAGCAAACACTTATTGCAGTAACTAGTTTTAAGGAAAAAGGTTATCTTCTGTACAAGAGTGCATTCACAAAAGAACTCTCCCCTAAACTATGAGTAATGCAAATTCATTACAGCAAACTTAATAGCTTTCAATATTGTAGGGGGAAGAGGGGCAGTGCCACAGCACCAAGTTGGGGGGAGATATCACACAGGTGACCATATTACCTTTTAGCCATCTCATTTTCTGTTTTCCCTAAAGGCAAGAACAAAATATGACACGAGGCAGTGACAGGCTGTATGTCTTTGGAGCGTTCACTGACAAATCTGGCTAATGTTTGGAAATACGCAGACCGATACAGTATTTTGGAAAACTACTCCGTTGAGCTTACTTTAAAAGAAAGACTAGACTGGGAAAAAACCCTTCTTTTTCATTAAGTATGACTTTAAACCAAGTGGTTGTGATGGCAAAAAAAAAAACCCACACAAAAGAGGATGCTGAGCTTCACATTTCCACACAAGTCAAGGTTATTTAAGCTCTTCTGCAGCAAATCAATGTAACAATCATTAAGTTATCTCCACATGACTTGTACTTGGCAATGAGTAAGCATGAGGTTTTTAAAAAATACTCGGCAGGAACACTTACAAATCCAAGAGTAAAATACCAACTCCCCCACACCTACGTATTGAGACTATATGTGCACTCCCTTTCCAAGCAGAAATACTTTTTCTATAGCCTTCACTGGCAAGTTATGAGGGTGATGGGAGTCAGGCACTGTAGTAATAAGTCTATCAAAGCAAAGCAAGAAAAGTGCAAATTTTTCTTGCTGAACGTAGGGTGATTGGGCTAGACTAATAAAAGAAACCACCTGCTTGCTAGAACTGCTGATACAGAGTAGTTCTTTTTAATCTGTCTTTATTAAATGGCTGGTAACTGCAGCAACATGTTGCTATAGCTTGGAAAAAAGAACTTCTCCAGATAAGAAAAAATCCTCAGATTTACTTAATCACACAGAACAGACTGAATCTAGGAACTCAGAATTCTAAGTTTCTACAAAACATACTTGCAAAACCCTTTGGGAACATGACATAACTAACTGGATAGCAGTCAGTAGAAAGCTAATCATATTTTTAACATTAGACTGACCAAAGGATTCCCACCAAAAAAGAATATATGCTTATTATCAGGTGGAAAGTATCTGTTCATCAGTTCAATAAATTAAAGTAGGAGCCCTTGTCCTTTTCCATACCAATTAGAGGAACTCCTTGCATCAAAAGTTGTACGTTATTTTTCCTGCTGTATTATTGGAGGAATTTAACAATAAAATTGAGTAACACCCACCAGCATTAAAGAAAATTCTGTGCTCTATGCCAGAGCTCCTCTATCACTGGCACATCACAAGCCAAACACAGCTTAAATAGTATTTAGGGTTTGGGATTTTTTTAAAAAGTTTCAACATTTTTGTAAACATTTAACAATTTAACATACCTTCAAAACCACTAAATAATTCAAAAAACCTCTAGGTAGTTTAAAACTACAGTGCAGTAAAGGACCCGGAAATGCCCAAGGTTCTCTTGAGGACCTCAGGCCAGGTATGTCACACCTGAAAGTACTACTCTTCTAGACCTTTTGTCCCCTCCACTGAAAACAGAGGGAGGACAGTCCAACATCAGCTACAATGGCAAAGGACTGCCAAATGCTATGCTCAAGATCTTGTTCTACTGTGAACTCAAGAGTGTGAGCCAGCACCCTTTGTAGAGATCACTTATTGTAAAGAGGGAATCAGGCCTTCCTAGTAGGAGTTCTCTATAATACAGAAATGAAAGATTATGCACTCAGATGCTGACAGTTGTATAGAAATGTGTACTTTTTCAGCACAATTTTTTTAAAAGTAGCAACATTTTTATACTACCACCTTTTACTCTCTAAACATGGAGTTCTAGTTTTGTCTTCCTTTAAAAATAACCCAAACATAGCAGTAGCTACTATGAGAAAAACAGTGCTACACAGGTGTAAGACATGCATTTACACCTGTAAATTTAACATCAGCTGCAGAGCCACCTCTGGTAGCAAACATTAGACAGACTTTTGAATACAACTTTAACAGATGAAACTCAGAATTATGGAACATTCATATATTTAAGCATAACTATTACGGGACTAAACTACAAACAAAGAAGTCTGAAGTGGCATAACATTCTATTATTGTTCTTCAAGCACAATAATTATCCCTATCTTCCTTAAACCAGCTCTACATTACTAGGAGAAACCCAGTTCCCCAATCCTTTTGCCTTGGGGAAAGCAAGGCAGTAACTGAGGGGGTCTCCAAGAGCTTCTAGCTTTTTCTTAACAGAAGCACTCACAGAAACCCATCAGCTGCAATTTCTTAACAGCAATGGGGAGGTTACGTGCTTAGTACAACTAATATTTCAACATCCCCAAAAGCAACAGTTTTCAGCTTTCCCTACACCATCTGTAATCTGTAAACTTAACTACATACACAAAGCTCTAGAGAAATGCCAGAGTTTCACCTCTCAAGACAAGCTATTTTATCTCCATAGAACTAAAATAAAGCCAAGTTACAGGTTACTAAGCATATTCAGCCAGAAAAAAGCATGCAATTCTGACCCATGCAGTTTTTCCAGGGATTTGTAATTTAAGAACAAGCCTCTTTTCCAAGTAAAAATGCCATGGAAACTACGAAACCTGAACCACCAAAACTAAGCTACTTAAACTTCCTATTAAGAAATGAATCCATCCTAAAACAGTATTCTAGCACCAGCAGCTAAAAACACCAATTGCTTTAAAAAGACAATACTGCTTTTTGTCATGGAGAAGCCAAAATAGCATTCAGCCTTTAATCTTCTGAAAACATGATAGCAAGAGCTAACTTGTGTGGATTACACACATGAAAGTGTTATTCAAGATACCAACAACTCCGGAAATTCTAGCATTAAGATTAAAATAAATCCAAGGCTATGCCCTTCTCATTACCCTGAATTTAGCAATATTTCTAGCCACTCAGTAAAAGAACATTGTCTCTGTGACTGGCCCTTGAGTTGTGACCAACTTGCCACATATGAGAAGTTGCTCGAGAGGACAACCGTCAAGTCCTGTTCAAAGGTCACATGTACTTAACTACACAATGATTTTCTCTGTCTGTATTCCCTTCAGAAATCCCAATCCCTAATACCTTTTAAACCACAAGCACTAGCAGCCTGCAGGATAAAAGTGTTAAATTTAAGCTTAGATGCCCAAATCCTACAACCGAGCCTAACTCCTTGAGCAAAAATTTCCAGAGGAGCACAAAACAAAGATTATCTATAAATTATTACAGGAAGAATGGTGCACAAAACACACAGTTACATATTTAATGCATTCCATTTATGTTATGTTCAACTACACTACCAATATACTTAAAATGAAGCTTAATCCCTTTTTGTATAAACTGGTCAAAAAGTAGCCCAGAAGGAGACACTCATCAGACCCGAAATGCCCATCCACATTTTTACCTATAATTCTTCAAGTGTAGGTCAAAGACTTCAGATGATCGTGACAGATGGGAGTTTTTGCTCCACAGAATGGTAGGAGTTGGAAGGGACCCCTGGAGAACATCTTGTCCAACCCCACTGCTTGAGCACACATACCTAGAACAGGGTGCACAGGACCACTCCAGAACAGCTCAAGTTCATGAGACACATTTAACATATCTTTTAAAATAGTATTTATGTTTCAAAACATTTCAAACTACTGAAAACACATATCAAATCAGGTAACAAAACGCAGACTTGGATCTTAAGGGAAGAGTTGATATGACTCAGTGACCTCTGCATGCTCTCTCCCTAAAAAGAGTTATGAAAATAACTGGGTCTTAAGACCTTGAATGTATAGCTACTTCCAGGATGACTGAGCAATTATAGAAGTTCAAACCCCCAAAATACACAAGAACAATTTCACTGGGCTTCTTGCTAAACTGCAGCAGACTGACCGTGAGCAAGTAAGGACAGGAGAGGAGTCTTGCAAGACAGACACTGATACGGCACAACAAAACCAAGGGGAAAGTCATTCAATATTTCCCCGGTAAATGTAACTCGTTTCAAGCACAGTTTCTCCCTAGTAAAAGGGACAAGGACCTTTTGTACAAGCACACCTGCACAGTACTTCAAAAACGCTTTTAAAAAGATTTACGTGATTCATCTTTCAGTGATCTCATAGTACACCATCTGCAGCCAATTACAGGCTCACTATAATAATCACTGTAAAAGAATTAATCCATTTTAATCTCATACAGTTTACATATTCAAAAAGCAGTAAAAAACTACTTGGAAAAAATCTTCTCAATTTCAGTAATCTATAAAAGGAAACTTTCACAGGAGCTTGGCTGTATTGCTCTCATCCCCTGCCAGGCTGAAATATATTTCATGATGCAAAAGAGCCAGTTTTATTAGCCCAGCCAATGGGACAACTATAGTAAGTCTTACTCCCTTAAACACATCTGTTGCTTTACAGGCAATTTTTATAGCAGCCAGTGACTCTACAGCACAAGCAAGCATGGTTTGCACAACTGTCTTCAAAGAGAAACCATCACTAACCAAAAAGGGAAGACTCAGATAGGATGATTGCCAAAAACCCATTTTCTCTTAAAAAATTTGCAATACAGCACTGCCATCCACACTGTGCTCACGTTCCAATTCTGTATTTCTAAAAAACAGCATATTGTCAGGAAAAAAGTCAAGAAGTCAAGCTTAGAAAGACATTTTTTGGAAGAAAACTGTGCATAGTGATGTTAAATCATTATATGCACTTTAGAACAGAAAATCACCATTCAGCATTTACGTTTAAATATGAGAAAGGTTTTGTTTCAACAGAACTCTGAGACAGTCCTCCTCTCACCATGTAACTCACTGCATCCCATCACCATTTACTTCACTTATCCCTCATCCTTGAAACTACTTGTTTCCATTAATTCTGAAATGATTCTCCAAAAACATTTTGTTCCGTCCCCATCTAGAACTATACCCTCAACTTTAATATTCAGATGTGTCTTCAGAAAACTGACTGGTTATATTAAGCCAGACGCAATTTTTTTCCTAAGTTAGCTTGAACAGATTCCCAGTTACAATGCTAGTTATTTCAGTATGAGCACATCCATCCATCAATTTAACCTCGTATCTTCAGTTAAATTTAATGCATCTTCTAAAAGAGCTAACACCTCAGAGACATCAAGATTATGTCTATCATGTCAGTAGTTTCACTCCTCACCTTTCTAACATGGAACTTCATTAATCTAATTGACGTCACTAACAAAAGAAAAATCAACTGCCATCACATTCTCCCCATATATCCAAAACATTCTTCTGGAAAAAGATACGAACAAGAGCAAATGTTAAAAGGAAGAGGTCATCTTCCATAAGCATAAAATTAGGCAGCACCCACAATTCCTGATAAGGTTTCAAGCACTGCAGAAAATTTCTGCACCCCAGCACTGCACAGCAATTTGGGTATGCTCAAAGCCTTCTGTGCTTCAAGAAAATAAAATCAACTTTTTTGCTGTGCTTATTCTAATACAGATTCTGGCATAAACCCCCCAAACTCCTGCTTTTTCTAAGTGTGGATTTCTGAGGAAAAATAGCCTAAATGATTTTATCTTCTTCCTTGAGCTTGTTCACTGTAAGTCTAAACAACCTGAGGCATCATTAACCAGCTCTTTTTTTTTTTTTCAGTTCCTTCCAACTTTTTGTATGTCAACACAGCAGGCCAGAAGACAGGGATGAAGAGAGGCAGTACAGCTGAAAGGCTACTGCATGAACTCAGTACTTACCCATTCTGTTTGGTCTGTTAACTGACTGATGAGCACATATAGAGCTCCAGACCAACACCACCTGTGCAGTCCCTTGCCCAACCATTCATCATGGCACATGCACAGTTTGTCCTCTTAAGCAAGACTCTCAGTGGCCAATACCATTTTATGAGCAAGCCTTTTCTTTTTGTAGTAGAACAATGCAAAACTGGGCACTAACAGGTTCCAACTGTCTCCAGTAGACACTCTTCCATATGCACCAGCAACCCAGACACAGGGTCAAAGACTGCATGTGAAACATCTGATAACCAGTAGAGTGAAAGAGTACTTTCTGTACCTATTACAAAGATTATCATTAACCTATTCTAAAACAGCCTATCATTCTGAGACACAGCCAGGATTTCAAAGACATAGTGCCACACAGTCAAGAAGTTGCAAAAGCTTTCAGTGATGATTTCAAGCTCCTGAACACCTTATTAATCAACCCACCAATGTTAGACCTTCATTTGAACAGTTTTGCTTCTATTATGTCTACAGTATGTCAGGCTTTGCAGGAAGAGAAATTTCTAGCTATTTACAGCACATGATATTGTGTCATACAGCTTTTTGCAAAAGGGGGGAAGAAAATTATTTTGAAACAAAGTAGTTATTATGAAAGGTGCAAAAATAACATCATAATGAGGTATTTCTAACGAAAGCTATAGAAATGCACATCTGCAGTTATACTTTAAAATGCAGCCTCTTAGTATGTGAAATCTATCCCTATATTGTTTCAAAGATACAGTAACCCTGTGCAAGACAGTAAGCCAGATAAAAGAATTAGCAAGAGAGGAAAAATCCTCTCCCCGCAATGGAAAATTTTCATCTCTTCAAGCAAGGCACAGAGATGCTCAGCCGGACCTACGTTGCCTGGAGACCAATCGCAGCTTCTTGCCAACAGGGACAAGCTAAGCATCAGCAAATTCAAAAACTGATAAGTGGATTAACTGAATGAGAGGCAGCAAGTTTTTCCACACACCACTGTAAAAACCTGGACACTTTCAGATAATGGTTCTAGCCCATGCACACTAGACATACAAGGATTGTTATGAATATAAAATATCAGCCTAATAAAGCTTCAAACTCCACAGCTTAACTCTTACCCCCACACTTCTGGGTACAGCTAGCGCAGCAGAATGCATTCATGTCAAAATTTTAAGTTGCAACTCAGTTTCTGTCCTTCCAATATTTTGATGCAGTATCTGAACTTTTGGAATACATTCCTACCCATTAAACAAGTTCTGTGTTCAAGCATTGGTGCAGAAATATTAAGGAAACCAATGAACTACATCAAAAAGGAAGAAGCTACACCTCGGCTTAGCATTATGAACCACAACAAATCATGCTTCACTTAAAAACCCTGCCTTTGCCCCAGCCTTTCCCCCTCAAATCACAGCTGCCCAGGCAGAGCAGCATCAGAAGTGTTACCGAGAAGACACTTGTTTTGCCTATTCTGGATCTGGAACTGCAGCACTCCTGACCTCCCAGAGAAACACCTCAGCTGTCTCCCCATTTCCAAACACCAACAGATGAGAATCATCTAAAGTAAATGACATTTAATACCAGTTACTCCAGAATTCCCCCAGACCTTATGTAATTCAATTCACTAAAATTATTCAGAGAATAAAGAATCAAACATTTTTAAGAATGACTATTTAATTTATCCTCTTAGATGCAATTCCGTGTGGAATTTCTGTTGCTAGTAAAGTAGGTTTTTCATCATCAACCTGACAGCATGTACTTCCCTGCTTCCACCTATTCCTAAACCAAAAAAGCAGACATGTGTCCCTCGCACCACAGCTGACAGACTGAGGCACCCTTAGTTATGACAAGGTTTACACCCTTCCCCTACCCTTTAAAAGAAAAAAGCATCCCCACAATATCCTTCCACACTCCCCAGCTGATCAGAGAACAATGGAAGTACCACCATACCAGTGACCTGGCTGGAAGCCCACCCAATGACAGGCAGCTAGGAGTTTCTTTCTCTAATGTCTGTCCTCATCCTGTGTCTTCAAAACTGCATTGCTGACAAATCTGAAGTCTTCCTTGCAAGCAACTGGTAGGGAAAGAATTTTTGAGAGCACAAAGCCCAGCATTCATATGACTGACCACTATCCAGTTTTCCAGCTCCTTCCCAAGTTACCGTACCACATGGTTATGATTGGTCTGATCTACCTTTCCTCAAGAAGAAACAGCAACATAAAGCTTACATTACTTGTATGACCAAAGTACCACAAACAAGATAACAGATTATTACTTCAGAAAGGTATAAACAGTAAAGACAGAAAAGGTAGCAAAATGTTTTTTCAGTTAAAGGAATTAAAATAAATTTATTCAAAGCTACCTGGCCAAGTTTAAAGTCTGAAGTTTTTACAAAGATGTACATATGAATGGCTGTAATCCCTCCTTGAAATGCCTCCTGCAACCCTTAACCAGGATACACTTGTGAGCATTTCAGGTTATTCTTCTTTGAAGAAATATTCCTGAATTCTGGCAGTTAAATCATTGGGTTCTTCCTCATTCCTCATTATTATAATTTTTCCTTGATTAAAGTATAACAAGCTGGAAGATGCTAAACAGGCCAAATGTAAACAAATTAATCAGTCCATTTTTCAAATATGCATATTTGCGTGTGGATGCACATGTATATAAACCCAATTTCTATTCCTTAATGTTATCTTAAGTCCTGAAAACATGCAAATTAATTTCAACTTAATTTTCAACTTAAAAACTTTGTAAAACATTAAATTATCTTTATCTTATATAAGCAGTTATGGGCAAAGATACCAATTCTTATACATTCAAAAGCCAAAATAACCCTGACCTTAATTGTCAAGTGTCAAATTTGAACTGCTCTACCCTCACTTCACTATTACAAGTTGAATAACAATAATACACCACCTGACCGAAAAGGTAAGACAAACTCACATTAGCTTTAATGTTCCAGAACTAAACAGTAAAGCAAAATTCTAATTACAACATTTGACAACCGAAATGCCCCCTTAGACGCTCATGAGTCCAAAAAAGCACATGGGCACTGGATGTGTTTCTAAAACACCTGGATATGTGGGACACACAAGGCACTACATCAATTAAAAAAAAATTTTAAAAAAGTCTAAAAGTATAAAGCAATTAAATTCTGGCATATATCAGGAAAGGTATCAGCGTTAAACATGCATAATTTTCACAGTGGAATTAAGGCCAAGGACATATCAATATCAGGGTGTAACTACAAACAGGCTGTTATTCTATCAACAACGATAACATTTATTTTCTTAATCAGTATGCCGATTTCCAAAGCCTTAAACCGTAAGCGTTTCTGTTTAAAAGCCTGAAGGCCCCAAACCACGTTAACAAGGTGTTATAAATCTGTGATGTCCGGAACAGTTCATAGCAAGACATCACCCTGCGTTTCCCCTTTACACAGAAAAAGGTTATGCGTGAGCAGCACGTCCAATTATGCAAGACCTCCCGAAGCACCCTTTTTTTCATTTTGTAATACTACCAAGCGTATGAAACAGTCGTCAAACCTGCAGCACATCCATCACCCAGGCACAACAGAAAACCAATGTCTTATGATTCACACAGATGAGAACTGCTGAGTAACAGCAAGGGGCGACAACCAGCTCCGGGGTCACCAGCCACGTTAAGCCCGCCTAACTGCGGCCCCCCCCGCGCTGAGCCGGGGCAAAGCGGTGCCCCCCACCGTCGCCCTGCACAGCCGCGGGGGCGGGGGCGGGGGCGGGGGGGGGGGGCGGTATGCGAGGCGAGGCGGGACGCGCGATGCGGTGTGCTAGAGGCGACCCTCTGGTAACGCTGCTGTCGCTTCCCCCCGACACACAACCCCCCCTCGCACAAACCCGCACCCCCGTGGGCGGTACCAGGCCAGAGCGCTGATCCCTCAGCCCCGGGGGGAAAACAGGGCAGTGCCCTCCACCCCCGCCGCCGCCCCCCCACACGCCCGAACCTGCCGCCGAACATCCCCAGCGGGCAGCCGGCTGCCCCCGCCCCCACCGGCCCGGACACTGACCTCCCGAGACGGGCGGGGCTGGGGCCTGTGGAGGGAGGGAGGGAGGAAGGAAGGGCCCCGCCGCACCTCACCAGCCAGCGGCAGTCCCCGACGACCCCCTCAGAACCGGCCGCACCAGGGGATGTGGGTCGGGGAAGGGCGGCGGCGGGTTTATGGAGAGCCCGCGGCGCCGAGCGACCCGCCCGGCAGGCGCGGAGGAGCGGCGGGACGCGCCCGTTACCTGATGTCAGGCCAGCACCAGCGGCTTCGCCTCTTTTGTTCCTCAGACATCAAAATGGCGGCGCCGCGCGGGGCCGGCCCTCGCCCTCCCCCACCCCAGCATGCCCCGCCCCCCGCCCGCTCTCTATTGGCTCAGCCCGCTTTGCCGCGCACTGATTGGGCAGCCGCCAGCGCCGCTGTTGCTAGGGCAGCCGGCGCGGGTGGCGGTGTCCGGGCTCCGGCAGCGCTGGGACCCGCGGGGCTTCCCCGTCACTGTCCCCGGCCCTGCTGCACGTCCCTTCCCACAGAAGCCGTGGGGAGGGTGGGGATGGCCGGCCTGCTTGGTAGAGCCCGGGCCTGGGAAGCAAGACCGCGGGGAGAAGCAGCCCCTCCGTGGCTCCCAGCCTCCGCACGGGACCTGCCTCACTTTTGCGAGGCAAACACCGGACATGGCCTCCGCCTTGGCGGGGCGAACCGGAGCTGGCCCCGCCGTGCCTTGTGCCCGAGCTCCGAGCCCCCACCCGAGCACCCTCAGCCCGGTACCAGCCCTGTGCAGGGCGGGTTTCCTCTTCCTGCGTCCTTAACGATTTTCGGAGTTGCACCTCCTTGACTTGCAGGCCACGGCAGCCACAGATGGGGCTCGCGTTAACTTTGCCTCAGTGCCTGGTTGAAAACGGATTATCTCTCTTCGTGTGTGGTGTGTGCTGTTGGTTTGGACGTGACTGGGGCCTGGTACCAGCGGCCCTTTCTCCCCTTGCCCTGCTGAGGAGGCAGAGGAAGAGCATCTGTCGAGCCGTTGAAGCAGAGGGAGGCTCACAGGGCCGTATACATGAGCTCAACTGTTAGTTCTGCGTTTCGGTTTCTATACCACCAAAAATCTCATTCAAGCATACGCAGGCAAAAGTCGCAGAGGCTCCCCCTACTCAGCCTTACCCTGAATGACTTTTCAGAGCCTTGTGGCCTAATGTTTTAAATGCCATCGCAGTTGTTTCGGGGGGGGGGGGGGTGGGGGGCGGTTGCAAGCCCATGAATGTGCCTGCAACAACAGAGCCGCTATCATTGTAAGGAAAAAAGACTGAATAATGAGATTATTGCCGTTTAAATTACTAAGCAACAGTCTCTCTGACAATGAACTTAGTAACTGCTCTGCCACCTATTTAATCACACTAATGAGACACAACAGCTCCACTTAGATACAAATTACTCTGCATTTAATTTAAATAAAGCTCAGAGACCTAAAAGCCACACAAGCCACCACAATTATGCTGTACAACACACCCAGCAAAAGGCATCCTTTGTTTCTAGAAGGGACCCAGCCTTTCGGCCCATGGGCTGCATGCACAGAGCATCTCACTCATACTTCCCACATCTGCTCCCCGACTGCCTGCCCCTACGTGGGCCCAGGCCCTGTCTGGCTCAGCAGCAGCTCCTTGGTTTGGAGAGGTGAGGATCAGTTCACCAAAGAGATTCAGAGGGCGAGAGATGTCTGATTTCTCCTTGTTCTAAACTACAAGCGCATGTGCGGTCTTGTGTAAGAAACAATTATACCCCTTGGTTCTCACTGCTTAAAATACGTCTGTCTTGTCCGTCAGGCTGACTGTCAAAGCCAAGTAGGGCTGGCGCCATCATGATTATCTTAATTTCAAAATCTGTTTTTATATTTGTCTCACCATTTAAAACTGGTGACTTTCCTTGGATATTTAAAGATTTTGTTTTAAATACATGCCACTTTGGGCAGAAGCTAGTCATGAGAAAGCAGGTCTGTAATTTACTCAAGAGACTGGCAGTTATGGCTGGAGATTATTGACACATGCTACTAGTTTTAATTTTCATTTGCAAGGCCAGACCTGGTCCAGCACGTCTGATTTATGCTCCCCAGACACACGGAGAGGGGAGCTGAGGTGCCACCCCATGGGACCCCTCCCCAGTGGGTGGCTGCACAATCCCTCCAGAGGCTGGGAATACTCCCACATACTCATGGCAGCATTAGGTTTCCTCAAGCCTTGCTCCTCAATGCACTTCTTTCCGTTCCTCTTAATTAGCAGGGGAGCAATTCCAGGCTATGCATGTCACTCAGCTATCTCCTACCACCCCCGCGATCAGCTTCCCTGATAAGTTCATGCCTGTAATAAGACATCAACATCAAGCTGGGCTTGGCAAGCTTTTCATTCCCCCACTGCCCTTGCCCAGACACTGCTTACAGTCACTTCCTAAACTTCCAGCTCCCCTATCCCATTGGCTCTAGGATGAACCTCCAGCTAACAGTACTCCCAGACACGCAAGCAAAGCAGATCCTTTGGCTGCCTGATACTGCAGGTGACCCCGCACCACTTCGTGAGAACACTTCATCCTGAGCAATGGTATGAGGCTGCTGAATATAAGATGCTTAGCTCTAGGAGGCACTGCAATAGAAATGCTCCTCTACCTTCCTCCCCCTCCTCGCCAAGACAAAAGAGATGCAGCATTTAACCTGGTGAGCATCTGCTCATGCAGGCAGTCAGAAAGGTGCCTGTTTCCCCCACTGCCAAAATAATTCGCAAAATAAATAGGCAATAAACATGCTGCTTCCACAACCACTTTCATCTATCTTGTGTGCACTGTGTATGCATGTATATATATACATATATACACGCACATTTTTAAAGAGCTGGTGAAAAGTACCAGATTGACAATTCAAAGGAACAAACACTTCCCATTATTTACAGAACTGGTACAACACAGGAAGCAGCAGACCAAACTTCTCCCTCTTGGGCTGTGTCAAATCCATGATCCAGAGGAAACACTCTTGGACATAAAGTTCATGTATATTCATTTTTTTTGTCTCTGCTGCTAAGGATCTAGGAATTGTTCCTTTTACAGGGAGCAGAGGACTGTTATGACATTCCCTAGTTCAATATTATTGTTGCCATGATGAGGGTTGTAAAATTTCATTTATATGAAAACTAAGACCATGAATCAAAAAATGTAAACCCCCAGAAATTCAGGCCCCTCTTAGCAAATCAGCCCAGTTCCAATCCAATACAATTTTCTAACTGCATAGTCCTCACCCAGAACCTTAAACCCGTGCTCTGTCTACATGGTGTGGTCTGTGCCATTTTTACCGTGCCCGTGGTAGTTCAAATTAATGCACATGGTTCTAGTTATTATTTACTTGCAAAACATTTCATCAGACAATGTGTCTGATTGAGGTCTCAAAAAGCCAGGCCACTAAAGGAGGACAGCACTTAATTTAATGAAGTAGCAGGGAAATGTCATGCTTTAAAGATGTCTTGTATGGAAATAGATTCCATGCTCTATCCTCAGCCCTCTCAGGGTCAAAAATAATAATCATGAGAACAGAGCTGGAAGAAGAAGGATAACGATGGGGTTTTTTGCGCAGGGCAGCAGCAAAGCCAGCTGCCTGAGCCCCAGCAGTTCAGCCACCCACCGGGCAGGCCTGTCCCTTGCCAGGCACTTTCTATTACTCCTGACCAATTACAAACTGATGGATGAGTCACAGAAGAAAAACACAACTGGACTTTGTTTAACTGGAATAGAAGGTCAGCTCTGGGATTTCTCAAGAGCTGCAGAGATGGAGAGCTGACAGCTGCTGCTCAACGAGCCAGGGTGCGAGGGATCACAGGTGAAGGATCTATGCTTTCCTGCAAAAGGCTGTGATTAATGGAAAGGTTTCTCTTCACCCCAAGTTCCTTTTAACTGATCTGACTAGACCCAGGAACCACAAGCAAAAACATCTGTAACTTATGGTTTAAGGTTTAATTTGTTGGCTATGCTTCAGGCAAGCAGGGAGCATACATGATCCATAGTGCACTGAAAATGGGGATGGCGGCAGTGCCCAGCCAGGCAGGCTGCTTACCTGCCAGACAAGGGCTGAAGGCCATGGCCCAGCCCACCCGCTCTTGTTGGGTTTCTGCAGAAGCCCTGGACTGACTATGTGTGCCTGCATCCTGCTGCAGCCTGCTCCACTGCCCGGGGAAGATGCAGGAGAGAAATCAGAGAAGAGGGTAGCAACAAAAAGCTGCCTCTGAGCCAGTGATGCATGCAAACCACTCCCTGGCCTATCCTGGGGAGATCTTCAGCCTCTTCAGAGAGCAAGGACTCTTGCCAGACCCACTCCTGGGGATCCTGGATGAACCTCCAGCCCCAGAAAGCCTGCCTTGTACACTCAGCCATACTGAACCCAGGAGACAGTGTCCGTGGGCTGCTAATGGAGCTCCAGCTTGGGCTCCCAATAACAAACACGGGTTACTGGTGTGTCCCCTCACTTCCCTCCCTTCATCAGTCCTGCCTGCTGAGGCTGTAACTCTCCAGCAGGACTCTCTCCTGCCTAGTGAACTGCTGCCATGGCAGAATTCATGTGTTACTGTAGGATAAAACAATCACTTGCCAGAAAACACACAAAAAGAACAATACATAGATAGCAAGTGCCCAAAGGAGAGGCTAGAGCGTTTTTTCCACACAATCTTTTCTAAGTTTTCCTGCAAGGCAAAGCCTTTAAGTGCACGGGCAGGACCTCGTGCTGATAACACTGGTGGTACACAGCCGTGGCTGCTCCAGCCGCAGGAATCACCCACATGTGGTCTTCCAGCTCTTCTGGGAGAGTGCGCTGGGAATCTGTCAGGCTGGTGGGGTGTGTGTTTGCAGCAGCTCACAGCCCTGCTGCAGACTCTGCAGTCAGAGTAAAAACCCAGATCCACAGATTTGGGTCAGCCCCTTGCTCCTGCCTTCTGTGTCAGTGCTGCCATGCTCTGTGGACCACCATCTCAGATGCAGCTGAAGCCAGAAAGAGCCGGCAGTTTCGGTTTCCTCTTGTGCTTGTAGGGTGCGGCAGCTCTGTACCCCAGTGCCCGCCCTCCTGCAGCTTTGCTGTCTGATTCTCCTTTTTCTAAGCCTCCCTCAGACATTCCTTGGTGAACAAATCCCCCCGCTCTCTTCCCCATCCCACAAGGCCAGGCAGCGGCACAAGGGCCATTCCAGCAGGCTGGAATAATTATCTCTATTTGTGTTATTATTTGTGGAATAATTATGTTTATCATAGTAGTGCTTAGGGCCAGACTCCTGTGTCTGGGATTGCGCTTTCCACTCCAGGCTTTGCCCAGAGACCCTCAGTCTTTGTTGGTGCACCCAGACCTCAGTATGAAGGAGCTCGTGTTCTCACCCTCTCTGCCCTCTGTATGGTCACAATTTCATGGCTTTGCCTTCAGCAAAACAACCCCGACTCCCCAGCATGCAAAGAGGAGCACGACTCAGAGCTGAAACTCCTCCAGGGAACATTTTGGGAACTTCCCAAGCGGAGTGACACTGTGGTTTGGCTGGTGTCCCATGGTCGCACACCCCACCACACCTACCCACCTGGCACTGCTGAAATGCCACCAGTGCTGGTCAGCACAGTGCAGCAGTGCAGACTATTTAGGGCAGGGAAAAGCCAGTTCAGATATAAATATCAACCAAAATAAGTTGGCTTGTTTTTCAGCTGCTTTAAATCTGCCACCACCAGCCTTCAATTTCCATTTTTGCTTCTGTGGCCTCTTTGCACAGCCTGGTTTTGCGCAGAGATACACCCCAAATCCTGCTCCCGCTGCATTTCTGTGGAATCAGGGTCTGTCCCAGCAGGCCCTTTCAGAGGTGCGTGCAGGCAAGAGGTCAGAAGCTTTAGCTCGGCAGCTGCAGACATCCCTCACTGAGTCCCCCCAGGTGAAGAACCAATTACAGAAAACTTCTCATCCCCATTCAGCCAATTTAATGCTTGCAAGATTTTGCACCAGTAAGTCAAACAGGAGGAAGAAATGCTGGTAAAAATAGCAATTGGGTGGGGACTGTCTGTATTTCACACATCACAGGGTGCCTTTTGTGCAGGAAGGAAGGGGCTCATGACACCTCACTCACCATCATCCATCTTGCCACAGATGGTCCAGGTGCTGTCTATGATACCTGCTTCCTTGCAGAAGTCAAGCATGACTTCAGCTAGGATGGCACAGAATCAGCAACAGCTCCATTCCCTGCTCACCAAGCCTGCAGCAACAGAGTAACCGCAGTATCATGCTGCAGATGCTCCAGTGCTAACCACCTGCCACAGGAACCAAAGCCTCCCTCCCCATCCCTTTCCAGTCTGTCCCTGGAGGCAGCCCCCCCATCACTCTCCTGGTTTCTCTCCCATGGAGGAGCCTGAATGTGATTTTCCTCCTGTTCCTTCCCCTTGCCTGCTCCTCCTGGTAGCTTTCCTCTGAGCAGCCACCTTATTCCAGCCATCAGGGAGGAATGCTGTAGGAGTCAGAACACACCCCCATGTATCTTTTAGCTTTACAAACGAGCCTTTTCATCCCACTTTGAAGGGGGGAAATCTACTATGTTCTCCTAAATGAGGAGGTCCAGCTCACCTCAGAATAAATCCTCTTTAGGAGCAAAATCCTTCCCTCAATAGAGTTGTCCCCACTGAGGAGCTGACAGTGCTCATGGCAGAGCCCATGGTGCTGTGGGGCAGGCTGGCAGTGGCTGCAAGTTCTAGGGCTAGAAGCCACCTTGGAGCTATGGCCATGCAGGGAAGCTCAGCCTCGTGTGATGCGCACCGAGGAGGAACAGGCTTGGCTACTGCAGATTTCCTAGTTATTTCATGGTGAACTTCCCAAACAGATTGCTCCACTTGACAGCAGACCTGTCGTCTGCCAAAAAATGCTGTAATGTGCGTGTTCGTGGCTGGGACCTGCACCCTCCTGCCCCTTGCTGCAGGCTCTCCATCCTGCCCACCACCTGGCTATAGTCTTCCCCACCAGCTCTCCGTTGTTAAGGGTGCAAACCAGAAGACCCACACAAGACCTGGGAAGAATGGGGATGAGTGGTGCTTTCTCCCAGCTGGGATGAACACGCTCTATCAGGTCTTCAGGGCCCAGAGAGCCGGCAGCAGCCAGCACTTCTGGCCCATCGCCCCTGGAGCACCAGCGCTCTGGGCAATGCCAAGAGGACAGAATGAATCAGCATTGATTGGGAATGTCATTTCTTGTGAAATATATCCCATATATCCCTTCTCTGCGGTTGATCCTGCTGCTTCAGGGACTCTTCCTCTGGCTATTTTTAGTGCAGTGTTACATCACTGCCAGCTTCTGCTGCTTTGAAACAGGCACTGGCTGTGAACATCTAGGCACCAGCAACTGTGAGCTGCAGGGCTGTTAAGGACAGGAACTTTATCACTCAGCCAGCAGACAACCAGGCTGCACTTGCGAGCTGCTGGATGGAGCATGGTTTGGGAGAGCAAAGAAGGAGCATCTCAATCATGCTGGTGCCCAACTAGGAGAAGGAGGGCCGGACTATGAGAGCCCCCGCTTTCCCTGGGACCAGGGGATGCTTTCCGGCAGCACTGCCATTGCCTGGCTGTGTGATTCCAAGCAAGTTAATTAATCCTCTGTGCTTCTCCTCTTTCCAAGGAGAGGGTTTATGCTGACCTACTTCTTACAGGGAAATTTGTAAAGGGCTTCAATGTCCATGACGAGCAAGGGGCACCGAAAGCACTTATTATGCTGGCTGTTCCCAGTACCCAGATCACTGCAGAGCCAAAACAGCAGCAAGCAAAAGCAAAACACCACAGCTCTGGAGCAAGTAACAGAGTGAGCTGCTCCTGGAGGGAAGTCACAATTTCTAGCCTTGCCACCGGCTCTTGCTTTTGGGCAAGAGTGACTCGTGCTGGCTGGCCACGTGGAAGGGCAGCCCAGGCCATGAGATGGCACCAGCAGCCATGTGGCAAAGAGGAGGTTTCATCTTGCACCTGCTCGCAAAGATGCTGTGCATCAGCCATGGGGGTCCCCACAGCCCCTGGGTGGAGAGCTGACAGTAGCTAGCCTGGGGCAAGCAGTGCAGCCCCAGGGCAGTGAGGAGAGGCAGGGGATCTCCGCAGGGAGCCCTCAGCATGCCTTCGAGGATGCAAATGCTTTGCGTGCCTCCCCAGGCAGTCTGACACTGTCACTGCATACCAGCACCTCCGGGCTGCCCAAGCCATGGTCTTTTTTTAATCTCTCTCCTCCCCACCTCTCCATCTCCAAGCCTCCCCTGGTAGCTGGGGCTACAGAAACCTGTGCAGGAAAGATTAGCAGAAATGAGGAAATAGGGGGACCTGAGTTGGCTGAACGCTCTTCCCCAGCAGCAACCCGGTCCCCACAGCCACCCCCTGCCCTCCCCCTGCATCCCAGCTGGCCAAAATCCCTCTCCCAGAAGACTCTGCCCAGAACAAGGGCCGGAGTTCTTAAGGAGGAAATTCTGAGTTAAATTCCTTCCTCCCAAGTCATTTGCAGAAGGGAACAGCATGTGCTCCCAGCACAGAGATGACGTCTTGCTGGCCTCCTGCCGCTCCTCGGCTGCCTGTCACCGTGGGGCCAAGGCTCTCCCAGCAAAGCAGCATGAGGGTTTGGCTGATGCAGAAGGACTGGAGAGTGTATTCATGGTACCTCTGCCTGGGGAAGGGCAGGTAGGGGTGCATTGCTGGCAGCGTGGGGTGAACGCCTCGCCAGAAAAGCCCTGCATCCCCTGGAGGGAAGAGGATGCAGAAGGTCACCAGAGAGCTGCAGAGATCCCCTCCATCCCCCAAGGGAAAAGGAGTAACAGACTTATGCTACAGATTATACCTGAGCCCAGTGTAAGGCAGTTATTAGTGAGGGATCAATAACCAAACCCAGGATTAAGTAGAAGGACCAAAGCCTCATCCGGTGCAAATGGCTGCAGCTGCATGGAGCCATTAGCCCCATAGTAATTCATCCTCAATTCCTCAGCAGGAATAATGAAATAGTTAAAGCAGCCCAAGAAAGCTGTTCATTTTGTATTCACATTGAGCTGCTTAAAAAGTAAACACAGCATAAGGCCAGGCCCTGCCAGCAGCTGTCACTGACCTCAAAATCAAAGATGCTGGGGGCTGGTCCAAAGTAGAGCAGGATTGCAAGCAAAGCAGCCACAACAACCTTGCTAGAGATGGGAGGAACGTGAGCTGTGGCTGGCATGGAGCAAAGGCTGCTCTCTGCCTTCCTAGGCCAAATTTATCAGCAGGGTCACAGAGGTGGTGAGGTTATCTGAAAAAAAATCCCTAACAATTTTCTCTCATCTCAGAGATGAGGCAAACACTGCCCTGATCTGGGCAATCTGTGTAGGGATTATTAAACTAAACTGTATCTGGGCCAAGGTTAATGAAAAAGCCTGCAAAATCCTCCCAGCCACAGCATTTTGGTTCCCTCATCACAGGTGGCTTGGCACTGTGCCGGTGGGGAGGCACGAGGCTGGTGGCATGCACACATGCTGTGAGCCACAGTGAGCCAGCCGGGGCTTGCACTGGGTGTCTCACCCTTGCAAAGGCAACAAGGGGCTCACTTCATGCTTGCATATGAAGCCCAAGGAGCACCTTTGCTGACAGCTGGCAGGGATTATTGTCATCTATTACCACCATTGCCCCATGGGGACACACTTTGTGCTGCTCAGTGAGGGCTGCAGCCCACTCAGAGCAGCTCCAGTCCTGCTTGCCCCCTTTGGGGCAGAGCTCATGCCACCCTACCAGGGCTGGTGCCACGTGGGAGAGCCACAACTGATAGGTATCGCAGGCACAGCTGGACTGTGCCTGTGTGATGTGCCGGTACCCAAGAGAGTTTTCCTTACCTGCCTGCAAAGCCCCAAGTCCCATGTCTCTACTTGGGTGGCTTCAAGGCAGCCTTGCCACTGTGGCCTGCTCCAGGGAAGATGGGAAAGGTGCTCAGGCTCTTTCCGCCTTTCTTTTAGGCAGAGAGAAGTTCTTCAAAGTGTGGGTTTGTGGTTCTTTTGTTTTCCTGCCTTTCTTATCACCAAGGGCTATGGAAAAGGAGAACTAGGGGCATGAAAGCATGAGCTCGCATGTTCCTGCCCTGATGGACTGCTTATTGCTGAAGCAGTTCCCAGCATCTCAGTCCTGATGTTAAAACCATGATGTCTCTGGCCATCAATGCAAAGAAAAACTAGAAATCACAGCATGGCAGTAATCAGGGCAATTAGGTCTCTGCTTCCACTGGCTTGAGGCTGCCCAGATCCGGCTGCCTAAATCTGCTGGGAAATGCAGCTTCTCCGGTCCCAGTCACTTTCCTGGGGCTCTCACCAGGGTGCTTCCCTTCCAGTGCCACCTCCTTAATAAACACTACTTTTTCCCATCATATTTCCCTCATGCTGGCCAGTGATGCCAGCCCTGCTGGCAAATGATGAATTGCATATTCACCGAATCATACAAATTCATCAAAAATCACCCCGGATCCATGGAGACAGGCTTCTCAAAGTGTTGGATGAGGTTGAGGGCAGAGCTGCAGCGGTGGCCCATGGTCTGGAGATGCAGCACCATGCAAAAGACTTGTCATCAGCCATCCGTCCTTGTCCTGCATGGCAGGGCCAGGAGGAGCTGCTGCAAATGAGGGAAGCAGAGCCCATACCCCATCTTTTGTCTCTGCGACATCCACTCTTCAATAAGACATAATTATCTGTTTACTTAAGAACAAGGGTAATTAACCACCTGAATGGTTACCAAGGAATGCGAGATTCACAATAGTCCCTATTACAAGCAGATCCACTAAATGGAGATCATTGTTATTCCTGGCCTTAAAAGCCTGGCAATGAACCCCAGCACCTTCACCCACTGCACACTGGGTCCGAAAACATGCGGGGAACTGGTGTCCCTCAAGGGCAGCAGTGGAGGGTGAGGCCAGCTGGGTCCACGCTCTCTATGGCAGGATGGAGCATGCTGGACCTGCCCACAGCCTGTGGCCTCCTGGAGTAGGGCAAAGCTGCCAGCTTGTAAATATTTCTGTGCGACGTAAGAATTGGTGTGCAAGGTTTCCCAGCCCACCAGATCACAGTGCTAATTTGAATGCTGTAAATATTTGACTTTCATTTGCAATTTAACCTTGCCTGCCTTCATCTGAGAGTAATTTCCAAGTAAATGGCTGACCTCACTGCGCCTTGGGGATGTGAGCCATGTCACCAGCCCCCAAATGCCAAACTTTGCAAAGACTGCTACTCCAGCAGACGTCCCCGAGTACTGCTGGGCTTATGGCTGGGGTCAGCTCAATCCTTGATTTTCAATGTCCACAACTTCCCAGGAGTGGATTTCGATAGACGAGGAGGCTGCTGAAGGGCAGTCATCAACCCTGTTAACTCTGTCATCCCAGCATGGCTGCAAGCTCTGCTGTCACCTTCATCCCACTCCCCATCTTGCAGCCACACTGGGGATATTTGTGTCACTGGGCCACACTTGTGGGATGCCGGTCGTGTCATTGACCTGCATTTCGGGAGGGACCCATTTGGCGGATGCAGCAGCCACCTGTGTTTACCCGCTCCCATCTCATGCTGGCACACACACGATTACAGCTTTTGGTTTCAGCCTCCCATCTATTTATATCAAATGCCTTTGAGTGATGTGCCACCACCGCTCGGGAGCATTGCTCTGTGGCCCAGCCTGCCTGGCATCTTCTTTTCAGAAATGATTGCGGGGTGACTTGATCACAGCCTGAGAGCACCTACACAGGCAGTAAAGCTCCTGTGATGGCCTCTGTGCCATCTATGGCACACTTACAGGGCAGAAGCCGCACTCAGGAAATACGTTGGCACCTGCTGAGATGCTATCAAAGCACAGGATGCCAAGTGGCTGCATTGTCCCCATCCCCAGAGACAGAGACCTGCCACGCTGCCCAGCTGCTCATGGCTACTGCAGAGCAAGGTTACAGCCTGGATGGTTCTCCTCTGCAGCCCCACGAGAGCAGAAGCCACTCAGCAGGGCCCTGGCGCTTGGCAGCAGGATTTTGGGGTCAGCACTTGGAGGACTGAAGAGATGCGGGTGAGCAGCAGAAAGGGATACAGCAATAAGATTCAGTCAGAGGCACCTGCAGAGATATTGCCATCAAAAATAAAAGAAGGAGGTAGCCCCAGACACGTCCATCTGCCCACTCCCATCCCCACAGCCATAACAAAGCGTTATGTACCCCTGCTGGGAGGCTATCTGTTTATGTCATGCCTGGGTGAGAAACAGTAATAGCTGGGAACATGTAATCAGAAGCAAACCCTATTTATAGCCCCATATAATAAGCTTCATCTGAGAGAAGATGAAAGGGAAGAGAGAAGATGAAAGGGAAGATGAGTCAACAGGGTAAACAGGGCTAAACTTTCCCACTAGCTGGGCAGTTGGTTCATGTAAAGAGAGATATTACCAGGAGAGCTCTCCCCAGCAGCATCACTCTTCCAGTGGATAAAGGCTGAGAGCCACGTCCTACCCAGGACACTGCATCTTCTGTGAAGGCAGCCCTCGGTGCACCCCCGGGGAGAGAGGATGGGGCTGGCAGCCAGGCAGGGGTTGGGCAGACCCAACTACTGAATTATGCCCTTTAGCTTCACCCTGCTCATCAGCTCCAGGCTTTCTTCCTCCTGGTGGTGGGGAGAGGCTGGGTGCCTCAGCAGCCCCTCACTGGCACTGCCTCGGCTGCCTTGTGCGCTCCATGCCATTAGCAATGGTCCCATGGAGTTTCTCTGCGTCCACACCCATCCAGCAAAGGCTCACACTGGGAGAGGGGATGTCTCTGCCCCAAACGCAGCATAACTAAGCTTAGCTCCAGAGAAAAGCAACCCAGATCTCAGCTCATGAACTAGCCCACATGCTCTGGTGTGGGGAAGATTAACCACCAGCAAGGGTCCCCACGGTCACAGCCCTGGGACCGCCAGGTCCCCTCCCTGGCTCTGCAGGCAGGCAGCCCCTGCCCAGCCCAACAGCTCAGGCAGCCAGTGGCTCATGCAGGGCTATTTTTAGCCTCCTCACTCAGCCTTTCATTTTACAGCCACCCACGGGAAACATTTCCATTTTATCATGAAAACAGCTCTGCTGCAAAAATAAATTATAAGGACATCAAAGCACTAAAATAAAGGGGGAAAAGAAAGGCGTCCTTACACCAGGGAGAGCAGAGGGGTGGCCCTCTTCCTCCCAGCGGGTCAGATGCAAAGCAGCCTCCTAAAGCTCTTTCAGAACAAAATAACAATGCAGCAAATGAGAAAAGAAAATCAAAATAGAAGAGGAGAGCTGCAGCGACGAGTGGACGTGCCAGCAGCAATGCAGTGAGTCCTCACAGGGCAGCTGACCCTCCTCCACCCAGGCTGGAGTGGGCCTTCCCCAGCCACTTCTGCTGGGATTTCATTGGGATGCATCCCAGGGAAAGCCTGGCTACACACCACCCCTGCTTCATGTATGGGCTCTGGGTCCCAACACGTAATGAGGCTGTAGGACCCCCCTCAGAGTCCTCAGAGTCCCCCAGCCCCAGCCCATGGCTCCCTGCACCTTCCCAGGTCATGAGGAAGCTGCTCTTGTTAACCTGATCCATCTCAGTACCTTTGCTAACCCATGGCATTGGGAGCACAATGTTACTGGGCTGTAAAAATGGCCGCGGGCTTGCTGGGAACAGGGGTGGGCCATGGCCAGTGCTGCCATCCCGCTGCTGCGCCAGCCAGCAGCATGCACTCCCTCCCTTGCCCGGCAAAACTGGTAACACCCTGAGTGTGGGATAATGCTGAGGTCACCCTTGTCACTTCCGTGTGATTCCCCATGCCTCAGACCTGGATCCTGGGGGATGTCTTGGAGACCATCTGTGTTCATTCCCCATCCCCGAGACCTGAGAAGAAGCTTCTGCACCACAAACAGTCATACCAACACATGTCTATGCCTGAACAATGGCTTTGAAGAACACAGCCTTTTAACGAGGGCAGGCAGGGCACGGGACAAGCCGAGAGCCTGACCTCCGTTTGACATTACAGCAGGTGAAACCCAAACCTCGACCAACAGTGTCTATTACCTAATTAATAGATTATAATATGCCCAAGGAAATTAACTTTTCCCAGGCCAGCACAAGGGCTCTTGCAGGGGGGAGGAGGCAACTGCCTGTGTCGCCACTCCAGTATTCATTTGTGCACACAGCCCTGCTGGGCAGGAGCAATTTCTGGGTTTGACTGTGCCAGTTTCAGCAATGCAAAGCCTTCAGCCCTCTGCAGAAACCACATGGGGAGAAATCCAGAGAGAAGCAAGGCACAGGGTAACCCTTTTCCGCTGCCTGGGCTCCCACAGTGGCCACCACCACCCTCGCAGTGCCCAGGGCACAGCTGGGGAATAGCAAAATTGGCTGTCATTTGCCAGTGTGCTGGGGAGAAACCACAGAGAGGTCACCCCCTGGGCTGGTGACGCACAGAGCAAAACCCAAAGCCTCTTCCCTCTGGCTGCGCACGCCTCATGACTCCTCCTGGCATGGGGTCCTGTGCATCGGGAACTGAGCAGCTTGCAGGGACCATTTAATTGTGGTTGGCGAGGCATCCCCTGTGCTGACGCCACGGGAGGCAGCGGTGCCCTGCATGGGGGGTGACCCCAATGATTGTGCCATCACCTCCCCGCTGTGCAGCTCAGCAGGGACAGAGCTGTGCTTGCTTCCCCTGGGGACTGACTTGAGTCGAACACTTAATGATTTTCCAGGAAAAAGCCCTACACTCATGTTACCCCTCCACAGCCATCCAACGCTGGAGCATGCTGATGGCTTTTCTAAGAGACTCACCCGCCCCTGGGTCCTGCTGTCCCTGGAGTCAGGCAGGGCTGAGCCTCACCAGCCCAGCAGCAGCTCTGGGTTACACCAGATCCTGCTCCAGCAGCCACCCCAGAGCATTCCCATGGGATGCATCCCTGTCACTCACGCCTGCCAGGCAGCTCTGGTCCCCAGGAGTACGCCCTCACACCACGCACCCAGGGGTTTCCTCTCAGGGTCTGTAGGAGCAGTCATTACCCCACCTGCTGCCATCAGCTCTTTGACAGCCGTGGAGCCAGGTTAGCCACTACAAGCCCAGTCATTATCGGCTGCAGTAACTGACATGGACAAAAGTGGAAGCATGTCCTCCCCGGGATGCCCACAGCTTTGCCATCCCTGCAGGGATCTGCTCTGACCCCCTCTGCCAGCTGACACAGGCGTGTGACATGGCTTGCGCCAAGGATGTGCCCAGGGCAGGTGGCCATACTGCTCAGGCTGCCTGGCATGGAGAGAGGCTGCACCACAATCTGGTCCACCCCGCATCCCCGGGGCTCTTGGGTGCTCTGGACCCAGTGAGGAGCAGCAGGGCTCCTTATGGCTGAGCACCCAGCACAGCTGCGTGCTACCATGGGTCTCCCCTGATCACCAGCAGCAGTTATGCCACGACCCAGCTTTCAAGAGGGTTTCCAAGAGCATAGCCAGCACCCTCCTTTTTCTTTTTTTTTCTTTTTTTTTTTTTTAAGAGTTACCAATTTACCTGATGGGAAGGGAGTGTTGAACTACCCCGGTTCCCTCCCTCCCTGCGGCAGGGCTAGCTCCCCACAAATTCCATACTCCTGTTAGCAATTAACTACACTTGGTGGAAGGTCTCCCCTCAGCCCAATTTTTCAATTAAAGAAATACCCTTGGGAGAAAAACCCATGTGTCACATCACAACAATGACATCAGCCTACATTTGCCCTAGGTGAGAAAGTTGGGGTGACACGGGCAGCCATCGAAGCGGCATGTGTGGTTCAGCCTTGCAAAATGTCTTGGTGCATGGTAAGATGGGTGAGGCAATGCTGCGGCTCAGCTGGCACGCCCGCACGGCTCTCCCAGAGCCTTCCCCTTCAGGATCATGCCAAAGAGAAACTGCCTTTGGTTTAGTCTCCTTGCACTAAACACGCTTTCTATGCAGTTATTTTAAGAAGCTGGCATGGGCAGATGCACACAGGCTTTCTTTGGAGCACTGACCTGAGCCAGCCACCCCAGGATCCAGCCAGCCGCATCATCACCAGAGGTGCAGATTTCAGGGGTGTGGGTGGCTTTGTTTGTTTTGGATTTTGCACATGCACTGGTTTTCCTTGGTGTTCACTTCTGCAGCTCCTGCTGGGCATGTTACCATGGGGCCCAGCTCAGCCAGCTGCCCCCTGCAGTCTGACCTCCCTGGCATTGCATTCCCCTTTGCTCCAATTTCAGATAATTTCAGGCTTTGCTGGCTAAAAATACTGACAAGCAATTAACCCCTTTCTGCAAGATGGGACTTTCACCCCTCCATGGAGAACAGGTGGGGAGGTGAAGCCAAACTGTGCCCAGTTACAAAACCCAGGCAGGTGAGGAGGTGGCCACCAAGGCAGTGTGTTTCTGCTTGAAAAAACAGGGCTGAAGGCTGTCCCTCCCCAGCGACATATATCACCTGTTGCTTAAAACCCTGGCAAAGCCCTTCTACCAGCTGAAACCCATCCCTGCACAGCTGAGGCTCAGCTCCACCATTAATTTAGAAAATTTTGGAGGAAAACAATTCCCACTGCTGCTGACATGGGGTTTCTGTGGCCCCACCACCTGGTACCTCAGTGCCCCACCATCACAGGTTATTTACTCCTGCTTACTGCCAGTGCTGTGGGTGGGACCATGCCCATATCCCAGGAGGGTGTAGGTGAGAGCAGGTTGCTGTTATTAAGTGCCTGGCACTATGGGAAACTTTTTAATTGCATTTGGCTCCAGGAAAGCTGCAGTGGGGCCAGAGCTGAGCAGGGCTGAGCCTGGTGCCCTCCCTAATGGAGAATATCCCTGCATGAGAGCAGCCCAGAAACCTGCTGGCTGGTCATCCATCCCTGTCCTGCCTCAGCAGAAACTGTGGACATCCGACCCCCTCTGATGCACTGTGGAGGGCTTCCTTTAGTGTTTTGCAGCACTGGGGAGTCCCTTGTCATGGGGTTGACACTGGGGGTGTTTCCCAGGTCTCCCCTGGAACGTATGGAAACCCACTGGAACAGGTTGTCCTTGCAGCCAGGACAGTCTGTGCTGTTCCCATGGCAGGTACAGAATTCACACACATGCACACACACTCCTCCCTGCTGCCCAAACAAACACATCACTGTGCTCATAGTAGCAGCTGGTTTTCTTTTTCAGGTCCCTACAGTCACACCTCTGCACATGGCAGGTGCTAGCAGCGCAGTGACGCACTGGCAGCCTTTCGGTAGCTGTGTGGTGACGCTTGGCATCAATCAGAGGCAGCGATTGCTGCCACCTCACCCAGCAGCACAGGGATCTGGACCCACCTCTGCTTCAGCTTGCCCACCTGCTCTGTATCACCCAGCAGCATTTCCCAGCTCGGGGCTTCCCCTAGCTGCCCCAGGCATACAGAGGAGCTGCAGCAGAAACACAAAGGGGATGTCCCACAGCACCAGTGCCTGCACCCCTCCCCACGGCATGTCCACTGCCAGGCTGGGGGTGCCACCACCTCGCACCCTCCTGCAGCCTTTGCAAGGGGGTTCCCAGGGTGCACTGACCTCCAAACCACCACTGGCAAAGGCAGTGATGCACATTTCCAGTGGCAGTGTCCATGTTGGGGACACCAACAGCCATTGGGGGGGTCTCATGAGAGGCAGGGTGATAGGAGGTGACACTTACCTCTGGCAATCCTGGCCACACACATGAGCTCCTGGGGGTTTTTGTGTTCATGCGATGGCCTGTTTGGGTCTCCAACCTAAGTCCCAGGCAGAGCAGGCTCACACACACATATATATACACATACACAATACACCTATATATACATATATATAAAAAACACTTGTATACAAACACAAGCAGATGCCCCTATGCAAGCACCCCAGCCCTGCCGTGCCCTGCCCACCCAGGGCTGCAGGCTGGCCATGGCTGCCAGCACAGGGCTCAGCACAGGGTGACGTTATTTTTTATTGCCCAATGCTGGAGTGCAGGGTGTGCCTCCCTCCTGCTGCCCTGGACTTCACCCCACCTTCCCTGCCCTTCCCCAGCTCCTCCAGATCAAGCTGACTGGCATCCATGGCTCTATTTTAGCATGAGAGACCAGTTGTTTCCCTGTCACAGGTTCATGTTTTTATTTAACTCCCTTTCAGCTTCCCAAATTAGCATGGACAGGCCCCTGCTCTGTTTGCCTTGGAAGAGGATGTGTTGCCACAAATTATTTTTGATTCAAGTAAACAAAGCCTCTACCTCTCTTATTTTTTCCCAGCTGCTCTTTGATGTCACTGCTAATTTCAGTGCTTGGAGAAGTGAGTGCAAGGGCACTGGCTGGGCCCCAGCACAGGGCGCTGGGGACGCTTTGGGCTCCCTGTCCTGCCCAGCCACTGCTGCACAGCCAGCACAGCTCCAGCCCCATTGCAAAAGACTGCTTGCACCCGAGCCCCAAAACAGTCCCAGGCTGGGGGCTCACCCCAACAGCAGCACCTAGAGCACCAGTTTCCAAACCCACTAGCAGGTGGCATGGTGGCTGGTGTGGTGCTAGGCTGCCCCAAGTCCCTCCTGCCAACTGCTGCCTGTGCCTGCTGATGCCAGGACTAGGGCCAGGTTCACTCCCCAGCACGCTGCAGATATCTGAATCATTTCCCCCACCCAGCATGCCACCACAAGAGTTTCCCAGTCTGGAGCAGCTGGGGAGAGCCACAGGCAGGCAGGCAGATGCCAGCACCAGCAGGCATCCTCCAGCCAGGCCAGAGGAAACCACACTGGGACCAGCGTGAAATGTGCCGGCTTGACGTTGCTCCCCAGTGATGGGGACGAGGACAGGTGGCCATGTTGTGAGGGCACAGCAGCTCATTCCCAGCACATGCACGCAGTTGCAAAAGCAGGGGATTTGTCCCAGTTCGTCTGTTCCCAGTAGCTGAGCCAAGGGATTAACAGGTGCAGTAATTCCTCTTTAGCCTGCGGGGGGCAGCACAGGTTCCCATTCCCACTTCCCAGCTGGTTGCTCACCCTCTTCACTGACCCACCCAGCCTCTGCTGTCCCCTCAGAGGAAGGGTTTCTTTTGCTGCCTTCATCCCAAAGCTTCCTCTTCGTTTGCAACTGGGAGGAAGCACACCTCCCTGTGGGGGCTGGCACAGGGCAGCAGGCAAACCTGGGGTGGAAATATTAAATCAGGGGGCGGTGGCAGACTGCTCTTGGCCATCGCAGGGCACCGCAGAGGCTGCAGCAAGGTCTGGGTGACGTGGCATGGCATGCCAGCACAGGGTGAGACCACTGACAGGATGAGACTGGGTAGGACCCAAGCAGTGGCCCCTCAGGGCAGGGTCCTGCAGCCGTAACAGTGTCAGGGGATTTCTAGGTGATGGGTTGTGCGAGGCCCCATGTCAGTGGGGGTGCATCAGGGCAGTGTTTATTCAGCGCTCATCCCAGACTATTTTTCGGACTCGTTTTGCAACAGGATAGAACCTCCTTGCCTATCAGCATGTGGTTACCTTGGGGGCAGAGCCCTTCCCAGCACAGTGAATGCCTCAGCCCCACAGCAGTGTCAAAGCAGCGACTTTGCAGCCTGGTACAGAAACGACCCTGCAGCGGGACAAGTCCCCTTGGGGGACGGTGACCTCACCGAGCCCCTGTTCCTTGCAACCCACCCTCTCAGCTTCTGTGGACAGACCTTCTCCAGACATCAATCCACCTGGACACACACATGGTTATTTATAGCTGGGGCTGATGTTGATTTAGATCAAGTGGGTGATAGCACCATTATTTTTAGGTTTATCTCTCAGGCTGTGAAAGGAAATAGACTTTGCTGGCTGAGGCAGGCTCTGCCCCACCCATCGGGGCACAGCTGGGCGCTGGGAGGAGTGATTCCTGTAGTGGGGACAAAGGAGGGATGCACCTTGGATGCACTGAGGGGACAGCAGATGCAGTAGGACAAGCCCTGACAGGCTGGTCCCCATCGTGCCACCTTGCCTGCCCAGCAGGTCTGCTCCTGCCACCCCTGTTGGGAGAGCAGTGGCACAGGGAGCCCACAGCTCCAGATTCTCAGGTCTTAAAAAAAAAGGGAACCCACCCTGGCTGTGATCCCTGAGCCTCTCCATTCCTCCTGTCAGGGTAGGCATCCACAGGGACCCTGTACCTCCTGGCACAGCTGTGCCCTCACCAGGACACGGCACCACCATCATGCATCCTTCTGCGGGAAGGATGTTTCAGACCATGAGCTCCAGCTTGGCGACATCCAGCTGCCAAAACGTTTGCTTTAATTATAAAGTCCTGAGCACTTGTATTTGCTGTATCAAGCAGCATCTAAAAATATCAAAAACCACTAACTCGCCCCGTAATGAGACATTTAGCAGAGGGAGCCACCACAGAAACCAAACAAACAGTGCTGGGAGGCTTTTCCCATCAGGAAAGCTCATGGAGCCATCATGTGCTCCTCCAAAATGCTCCAGTGAAACCGTGGCTTTGGAGGGAGGGGAGATGGCTTCCTCACAGCTGCATTTCCCCTCCGCTTCAGCTCCCTGTGTTAACCCCAGGAAGATGGGGGTCCCAGCAGGACAGAGTCCCTCCGAGAGGTGTGAGGATGCCCCAGGTCAGACCAGGTGTGCCTGGACTAATCCCACAGGTGCCCAGCACCTGTAATGCCATAGTATCTTGTATTTTCTTTTAGATGTTATATTTTCTGATTATGCAAAGATGATGATGTGGTTTGGCCATATCTAAAACGATTCCAGCTGCAGCCACCTCAGACGAGCGACTTGTCCTGTACAGTACTGGTCCCACAGCCAAGATGGAGTAAAGCAGCAAGCTGTTGCAAATAAAGTTTAAAAAGGGAATTTCTGGGCAATTTTAACACTAAGTGGTGCTGGTCAGCCCAGCCTACAACAGCCAAATTGCTTTGCAAGTGGTTGGACAGAGTTTAATGGCCAAAATTTGGCTGCACTGACGACAGTGCTGGCAGGGCTGCAGTGGGGTGGTGGTCCAGTGCCAGTTCTCGGGTGCCCTCAGCTCCTGCACACCTGTAGCCACAGGCGGCTGGCACGGGACTCGTAATTACCTTGGGGAAGATTACTGAAGGGCATGGGGATTGTTAAGGATGGGCTCCTGCTGGTGACAAACTGTGGGGGCAATAACTCCAGTCGTAGTAACGGTCCTGGAAAGTGACCCCCACCCCCTGATGATTAAATCTTAGACAAACCACTCCTGATTTCCCCAAAGAAGCTATGTAAACCTCATTGCTCCTGGTATCTGGGAGGGGAACAGGGAAGCTCATCTCCTACCACCCACCAACCTTTGTCCCTCCAGCCATTAGGGGCTGGGATGCCGGCCATGGCCCTGGCACAGGGAGAGGTGCAAGTAAGATGGGAACGAGCTTTGGTCATGACCACACTGTGGAGCAGCGCCAGTGTCACATCTCATCTGCACTGGCTGGGACATGAGGGCATGTCCCAGGAGAGCTTCTGGTTGTGGTTCAGCTTTTGATTTACAGCAGCTCTTACTGAGAAAGTTTTCTGTGCTCTTTGTAATGGGGAAAAAGCAGCTGGGACCTTACAAAGATTTCTGCCACTCTTCCAGTCCCTCCCAGCACCACCAGCCAGAGGCTGGTGCTTCCCAGTGCCACCTGCATCCTCACACTTGTCTGCCTAAGGTCTTGCCCTCCCTGGAGCAGGGTGATGCTCCCATCCCAGGGATTGGCTGACACCACTGTGGTGGCTTTGCCCCTTTCCCAGGGACCCCTCAGTTTCTTAGAGCAATGTGAACAACTCCAGCCGAATCCACCGGTGCGGCCAACAACCTTCTAGGTTATAGGAGTGCCCCACAACCCTGGTGCTGACACATGTGGTTTTAAATATGTGGTGCTGCCTGTGCAGCTCAGAACAGGCAGGAGGGTGCTGCCTGGGCATGCTGCCTGCCAGCCCTCAGTGGCCTTTCACATGCCAGCCTCCTGCAGTCAGCAAGGCGAGATGTCAGTCTCTCTCTGCCTGTGCCTGGCATGGGATCGCACCCAGGAAAGCTGGAGCTGGCCCCGAGCTGCTCATTGGGCAGGCACTTCGCTCCATCAATTAAAGGCAAACCCACGGAGAACAGCAACCCAGGGCTGCAGTGATGTCAAGTGACAAACATTCGGTTTCAGCTTGCTCAGTGCAAGGGCACGGTCACCCAGCTCCTGGGGGCTGTGGGGATGAACTAAAATAATAGTCTGAAAAAGCAGGGGGATTTTTTGCAGGTGGCTGTTCACTGCGTCATGTGACCCACTGCCTTTCACCCCAACCCTGGACACGTGTCATAAGCTGACTGCCTTTCACTGGTAGATCATTGGCATGGCGGGAGGGCTGGAGGCAGTGGGAGGAAAGCAATCCTTCCCCACAGCGCCCACTCAAAAGTGAGAGGCCAAGGAGAGCACCCACCCCATACCACAGACCTTGCTGCCAGCCACGCGTGGGCTGCTCTCAGCTGCTGGTGTTTATGCCACCAGGTCTGGGTGCCCAACACATGGAGATGGGGAGAGGGCTGCCTTGCTGTCCAAAGAGCACCCCACCTTGGGGATGGCACATGTGCCAACAGCACCACAAGCAACAGTGCTTCATCCTGCTACGGCCAGGATGCCCGTGGCACTGGGCTCCCATCAGTGTTAGTGTATCTCTTGCTCGTTTTCCTAAATGCTGCCTGTGCCCCAACACCCTCAGACCATGGACAGCATGTGTCAGCTGTGCACCTCATGCTCTGGCCCCCGCCCTGCTTTTTGCAACATTTCCCTGCCTTTCCTCCCCATGCATCATGGGTGGCTTCGCCCCAGGAAGCCCGATGCCTGGGGCTGCTAGCTCTCCTGCCCCCCATGCATGCCTGGGCATGTGCAGCCTGGGTGCCCTGCACCCCCACGCCTGCTCTGGGAACTGCAACAGAAACGCAGCAAGGTCAGGGGTATGTGCAGCCAAAATGCCTGAAATCAAGTAAATGGGTCTTGCTAGAAGGTACTGGTTAGAGTATACAGCTCTGTGTCTTACTCCTGGCCCCAGCTGCACCCCAGGTTCAACCAGGAGAGGACCAAGCTGGAACTGGGGAGCAGGAAGTGGCAGTTTTTGGAGCCGAGAGGAGCCCACGTCTCAGCCCTGCCCAGTCAGGAGCCCAAAGCCCCATGAGCAGAGCTCACCCAGGGCCCTGCACACCAGTGGGATGAGCTCAGCCATCTCTTCCCCCCAGCACAAGGTCAGGGATGGGGATGTCAGTACCCAAAGGCCAGGGCCCCCTGCGTGGGCAGGGGATGGATCAGTGGGCTTGTACCCCAGGCTGAACTATTATATAAGGGCAGGAGCATGTGCGGGCTGCCAGGCGAAACTGTAAATAACGTTTGTGCCAGAATCCCAGCCCCAGAGCCAGCGAGACAGGGGAACCACGCACCGGGGAAGTCGGGGCTGGGTGGGCGAGGGCTGCTGGAGGGCATGGTGGGGTAGGCATGGGGAGCCCCTGGGGTGGAAAATGATGCTTCAGGGAAGACTAGCCAAGGTTTGTGCCCCCTGTCAGTCTGTGCTATTTAAATCCCTCACTTGTGAAAGACAGGACTGAAACAAGCAAACAAATATTATCTGGAAACACAAAAGCCCTGACAAATCTTCCAAAAATTCTCTACGTGGGCTGCACAGTGATTGCACAACAGGAAGAGGCTGTTGATCCCATTTGCTCTGTGCTTGCGCCACGCTAGCCTCCACCAGAGCTGCCTCCTAAGGCTTCACATGTAGCTAAACCCAACGTCAGGCAGCAAGACAGATGATATTTCCAGGTAGCCTGTGGCCAGGTGTCTCCCACTAACCAAATCCAGGTTGGTAGCTCTCAGACACTGCAGGAGGATTTGCAGGAGCCCTCTTGGCTGCGGCACTCTGGTTGCACAGCTGGGAAACACTGTCAGGTGAGTGGGTGCTGAATAGAGATGTGGAGGGGAGAGGATGCTGCTGAACAGGCTCTCCTGAGCTGTGCAGGATGGAAGGCCTGACATTACTTCTCCAGGGGTACAAGGTGCTTGATCCCACATGCATCACCCCATTTCCTCCAGCCTCCCCAAGGAATGTGGTGCACGCACCAACACTGTCCTGGCAGTGGCGCAACGCCCAGTTTTCTCCTTTTGTATCCCTCACATCATTCCCTCTCTGTGCCAGAGCTCAGAAACAGTCTTTGTCTGTTGGTGACAGCATCCCCAGGAGCATGGGGGGGTTGCTTTCAGTTACAGCAGGCCAAATCAAGGGTCTTGCAAAACAAGTTAATGATTTAACCCCTTTCAGGGGTGACTTGCCCTTAAACTTCAAAGTCTGGACATCTTATGGAAGGAGAGAATTTGACCTCGAGAGCACCCTGCTCCAAACACAAGAGAGGAACACTGAGCTTTGTCCCTGGACGGGTGACACACGGGTTGGGGACACATAGTGCACCCAGCTCCTGGGCAGAGAGCAGCTAGACCCTGCCCAGGCATCAGCCCAAAGCAAGGAGCAGGACCCCAGTGGGATGCCGGGCTGTGATGGGTGCAGGCTGGGTGGGGGGCGGGCAGCATCAGGGCTCCCCTCTGCTCCCCGCAGGGTGCTGCAGCATCTCCCCGTGCTGGTCACTTGCTGCCACCTGGTGCCACCTCACCACAAGTGCTGTAGTCCTGGGGACCTGAAAGTGGGGATGCTGTGGGTGTCGAAGACTGGGACCCCACGGGCACAAAAAACCAGTAGGGTCCCCATCCTCGACACCCGTGGCCCCAGGCAGCCCCACTTGTCCTCCAAAGGACAGCCTTCACCTGGTTCTCCAACAGGCCAGCGACCTCTCTCCCGCCTATAGGGTCAAAGCCAGGACTCTAAATATTTCCCAATTTCCCAGATACCACCAAGGCTTATTTCCCCTAACGTAGAGGGCTGTTCCAGGCATTGGACCTGGAGGTGGCCCCCATGGTGTCCCAGAACAGCTTGGGAAAGGGGATGCAAAGCACCTAGAAACCAGCAGGGTGGTAGATAATGAAAATTATTCACGTTACTCCACATCAAATTTCTTTTGCAATAGGGTAACAGGCCTCTGGGGCAAAGAGAGCAGTAGGTACTCTATTTCTTTAGTTGGGTTTTTGGCAAGTGAGATGGGTCATTTCCAATGAAATAAGGAATTTTGAGGTTAACCAAACCTGCAAGGTGGCTGCAAAACATGTGGCAAAACTGTTCTCACTCATTACCAGCAGTTCCCTGTGGCAGTGGAAGGAGATACGGTGTTTTCTGCAGCTTCATCAGTAGCTCACTAATTGAGCTGGAAGATGGGGATAGGGTGCTTAATTAATACATAGCTGAGACCACCCCAAGGGGATGCACTGCAGAGCTGGGGTACAATACAGATGAATTCAGCAAACAGACAAAAAAAGGGGGAAATGAAATTAGAGTGTAATTCTGGAAAGATCAATGCAGGATTCTGCTCTTAGGTATGGATAATCAGTGCAAAGGCAGGCCAGAAGGCAAGATTGCAGGAAAGGGTGAATCACAGCCTGAGCAACATCATTTGGGGGGGTTGTTGTTATTGTTACTATTTATTTATTTAAAACCAAGCTGACTGGGATGTTTGCTCTTAACACACTCATGAAGCAAGATACTCAGTGTTTGAAGCCAGCAAAGCCTGAGCCCAGAGCTTGTGCCCAGCTGCCTGCATTACCCCTCCAGGTACAGGAGGAGCAGCTGGCAGAGCTTGCAGGATTTTATTTGGACACAGCAAGTCTGTGAACATGAAAGAGGGTGCTTCAGGGAGTTACAAACACGTTGCCAGCACCTGATGGAGACATGAGAAGTAATAAGCTTTAACTTCAGCAGAGGTTCAGGCTACTCATTAGGATGCCCTGTGAGCCTGGCAGCTCCTGGGAGCTCTGGTGGGATGTCCAAGACCAATGGGGCCATTCAGGGCTGATGCAGGAGTTGATCTAGGGGTGGCTTGCATGATCACTCAAGGTTTCTTCCAGCCCTACATTACTACTACCCCACGTAAGAGCTGTGGAGCTGCACAGGCTGCTCCTACAGGGCACAGGCACAGACTCTGACCTAGTGCCTGAGCTCTCCTGGGCTTCCCCAACACTTGGATTACAAAGGCAGAGGCCAAGGCAAACCTCTGTGAAGCCTCCTCTGCAGCTGCATTTGCCTGTACCTTGCAAAGACATTGTGTTATCCACCTGAGGAATGCAGGCTGCCTACACCAAGACAAGTCAGAGGTCAAGCCAGGGGAATGCCCTGCAGACCCACTGGAGCACAAATCCCTGTGCCCTTACCAGAAACCTGCCACTTCCCCATGGAGGTGAGCTCACCAAGCTCCCATCCAGCTTTTCCCAGAATGCAAGAAAAAAACCAAATAAAATCAGCAGAGCAACACAGCAAGGCTGTGCATGGGTCCTGCGCTCCAGAGTGAAATAGGGGTTTCTGAGGAAGAGCAAGGTTCAGAAAGCAGCATGATCCCCCCATCTCTGCCAGGCACCCAGCTTCAGGCAACAGCCCTTGCCAGAGCACCCTGTTCAAAGGTATTTGCTGGGCATTTAAAAAAAAAAAAAAAAAGGGCAGTGACCCTATTGAGATAGCCGAAGGCAAAGTTTTTCCTGTAAGAATAGGAAAATGAAGGCTCGCTGTCTCTCATGCTGCGGGCAGGAGGCAGCAGGCAGCGCTGTCCGGCAGGGAATGACAGGGAGAAGCCATCGAGTGCTAGTAGCCCGGCAAGAATTCAGTGAATAATCCCCAAACTGCCCCCGAGAGGCTGGTGTTCAGAAAAGGGTCTCCCATCAGCAACAACAACCGAAATCAAAAGCACCCACCAGATCCATCCTGTATGTTTTCCTTGCATTCACTGTAAGTCTCAGCTGGAGGGCCCAGGCAGGGCACCCTCACAACATCACAGGGCAGCCGCAGGCATAACGGGGAGCGCATGCCTCTGCTGTGCCCCAGCGTGCAAGGACATGGGTGGGGAGGCTGCAGTGCCCCCTCCCACAGTGGGTGAGAGGGGCTGTGCCCCAGGATGCTCCCACCCAGCCGTCCGTGGGAAAAACACAGTTTGTGTCCAAGAAGATTGTGAAACACGTTGAGTCAAGGTGAGGTTTAACCGGGTGACAGGCTGCTGGGGAAGGGGACACTCAAACCCAACCACAGTGCCAGACACTGTGACTATTGCTTCGCTTGTCAGAGGATGCTCTGCAGGGCTGCCCCACAAGGCAGTAGAGACTGTTATTCTCCTTTGCTGGGAAAAAGGGAGAAAGATGCTTCCCCACTGCAGACAAGCATCTGGCTGCAGCTGTGTGGAGCAGGACCCAGCTCAGGTTTTCCTGGCTGGCTATGTTTCAGGGGCACTACATTTTCTCCTTCAGCAGCAGCTGGGCACATACCGAGTGTGCAGGAGCAGCTGCCACCAGCTCTGTCCCTCCTGCTCCCACCGACACCCCAGGAGCCGGGCAGCGGGCACCTCCACAGCCCTGGATGCTCTGCAGCAAAACAGCTTGCTGGGAGGCATCATTAAGTTTATCAGCAAGCCAGCCCTGCTGTGTTTTGCAACCTTTTTTTAGGATACAATGAATCACCCATGGCAAGACCCATAACAATCAAAGGCTGACTCCTTAGCTTTTATACAAGCCTCTGCTGCCCTGTGCCTTGCTTCCCAGCCCAGCCCCAGGACAGACCTTGTTTATTCACATAATTACAAGGAGGGCAATAATTAAACACCAGGCAACAAAGCAAAAGGCAAACTCCCTCTGTCCTGCCACACCAGGATGCTCAGGCTATGTGCAGGTTCCCAGTGCCCAGGCTCACTGTGACTGAGATCCACTGGTTTCCCCATGGTTTCCCCAGCCCTGCCCATAGGACAGACAAACCTGCCAGGAGTTTGCCAGGAGCAGCAGGAGCCTCTGCCCCTTCCTGAGCCCCACGTGCAGCCCAGGGATGCAGCCTTACCTGGGAAGCAGCTCGGTCTCACAGGAGGGTCGGTGCCAAGGGGGCAGTAGCTGAAAATGCAGGAGCAGCCCTTGCCCTGCAGCCAGGACCATAGGGCTGCGGTATGGGGCTTTTCTGGTCCCCACCCGGAAATGAGGGTAAGTGGGAATAGCAGCCAGCGGTATCAAGTGTGCTTTCAGTTGTTTTTCCAGGTGCAGGCAGCTTCCCTCCCTGCCTCTCCTCAGTGGGCTCAGCAGCTGCTACAGGGCTGGCTTGGGCAGAGGCACAGACAGAGCATGCAGCAGCCAGCTCTAGCTGCCCTGAATCACGCAGCTGGGGCAAGCAGGGCCTACACCCAGACCCCTCCTCCCAAATAGACGTGGGATTCTTATTACCAAACTGTGAGAGGTTGCGACGTGTGATGCAGACACCCTGAACCACCCCAGCCCCTGCCCAGAGGCCCCCTGTGCTTCAGTAATCAGTAGGTTTCCTGCAGCCACCATCACCTCGACCTGTGCATTACAGTGCAGCCAGGGTGCGGCAGCAGGGCCTGGGCAGGGGGACAAGGTGCCAGGAGGATGCTCCCTAGCCTTCCCTGCAGCTCCTCTGTCACACAAAGCAGCTGCCTGGGGAAAGCAGAAATGCAAATACCTTTTGCCTAGATATTGATGTAACGCTATTCCCAGCACACTGTATGAATTCAGTAAGACTTGTAATTGCAGCTGAAATTGGTATTTAACACACTTCCAAGATTTTTAAAAGGAATCTTTGTGCTTAAAACATAACTCCCCTGCCTCTTGAGGTTTTATTTTTCTTCTGGAGTGTTTAGGGCCACCTCCTCTTAATAAAAGGAAAAAAAGCAAAACTCCTGTTGTCTTTGAAGAGATGAGACTTAAGCCTTCCCAGTCTTCACCATATCTCTTGACATTATTAAGTATTCCTTGAGGCAAAACCTGCATCTCCCAGAAACGTAGGGAGGAAAGAAGAAGCAGAGCAAGTACCCTGTACCATGCACCATCCCACCCCACGGCCCCCTTCCTCTCCAAAGGAAAAAATAGTCATTGCATGGCAGACTCCTTAAATCACTATATTTTTAATAGCCATATAAATCCTTTGCATACAGCAATCTGTGGCGTATGAGAAACCATATGGATACCCAACAACTTCTTCTGTATTTTACCACATTAAACAATCAGCAATTTTTTTTTATCAACTCCTGTAGTAGAAACAATAACCAAGCCATTAACAGCAAATCTCTAATTTTCTAAAAGAACAATATTTCTTCTCTTAAAAAGAGCAGAGAAGCCGATGGGGAGTTTCAGATATATGTACAGATTGGGGTACCTTGGAAAGATGGCAAGAAGATGGCTGTCAGCCCCTCAAGCGTGTGTACCGAGTCTGCAGGGGGGCTCTAGCAGCACCCGGTGTCAGCCCCTGAGGAGGGCTGGGGGTCACCGAGGGGTGATGGCTGCCTGCTGCTTTGCCTTCAAGAGGACCATGCACCACCTTGCCCTCCAGCAGTCATGGGTCCTGCTGAGACCAGGACCAGCCCTCTCCCCCAGGACATACGTCAAGGGGCCGTACCTGGGGAGGTGCAGGATCCATCCCCATACATCACCTTGCAGGCTGCAAAGCGTAGCTTGTCTGCGTTGCCTGTTCTATCTATAATTTCACTCAGTCAGGAGTTATAAAACATCGAGAGGACGCACAAGCACACTGTACGTTTCCACACCACCACCCAGTGCCTCACAGGTGAGCTGTCCCCCTCCTTGCTGCCCAGCGAGCTCAGGAGCTCACACCCCCACGCTATTCGCATATGTAGCCCACTCACACCCCTCACGCCTGGTTTCAGTGACATTGGCATTCGCAGAATTCACGGAATTCATTAAGAAAATTGTTATTTACATCAACAAGTTCAGCAGCACAACGTGATAGAAGAGCTGAGACAAGAGTTTGCCCGAGTTTGCTGACTTGCACCCTGCCCATGGGCTTATTGCTGACTCAGGCTCAGGGACCGAATCGCTCCACGCAGTTTCTGTCCCTCCAGTTTGCGCAATGGCGGCGAAGCTGCTCTCTGCACCCCGAGTTTTCACTTGCTATGGTCCCTCTCAGGGGGGATCGTTCCCTGGGCGAGGCAGGCTGCACACGGGCGCCGTACCCTGGGCAATGTTAAGGCATTACATATACACAGGAGCTGTTTGGGAATTTAAAAAAAACCCACTCAAAGTGTAAACATTTTTGCACATACAGTCATTGGACTTCTACATATGAAGTTTTCTGTTGTTTTCTGCATAAATCACAAGTTAAGGAGCTACACAAAGAGCACTCGAGCAGACACCTGGAGCACTGGGGTTCTCTTACAGCACGGCAGCATGCAACGCGACAGACTCTAAGTAGTAGAAATATTTGAAGTCTCAGTCCAGGATGCTTCCTCTTTTCTACGTTTCTTATATAGTTTAGGTAAATGTCAGTAACAACTACGTGCTGGTAACTCAGGTAAGGTGGGTGGCTGCATAAGGAGCTTCAGCACACTGCATGGCTAGCACTTGATAATTTCAGCTTGTTCCTACTTTATTTCTAAGTAGAAAAGGGAGAAATTCTGCTTCCGCTCCTGTATCTATGGAGGTTGCTCAATGACCCCTAGGTCGCTGTGCTGGCGGTGCTATAGGTTTAGGTATCAGTGAGTCTGCCTTCCTCAGGGACTTTGGCACATTCACCCCAATTTGTACAAGATCCCTGAGAACTTATCAAAGCTGCAGTACTTTACAATTTAAAAGACCTGGCGTGGGTGCTCGGCTCCCCGCCACGCTCATGCCTGCTTCTTGTTGTTGTCCATGCTGTGCAGCAGCGCCAGGAATTCCAGGATGAGGTTGGCCGTCTTGCGGGGCCGTTCCACCACCACGGAGTGCCCGCAGTTCTCCAGGATGTACATGTGGCAGTCCGGGATAGCGCTCGCTAAAACACTGGCACCAGAAACATCCAGGACCTGGATGGCAGTAGAAAAAATAGTCACTCCCATGGGCAGAGCTAGGTTTTGCTGACCACCGTAGAAACCCTGTTGGAGCTGCCTTTGCAAGTCCAAGTGAGATGCTGAGCAGGGATGTGGACATGGTCCTTGTGATGGCAGCCCCATCCCACAGAACCCATGCCTGGGTACAGGGCAGGGAGGCTGCACAGTGCCTATCTCAGCAAGTGGCAGGGAACTCTCTTGGATGCATTTTGGCTGCCAGCTCAGTGCAAATGGGTCATTGCTAACAAATGCTTGCACCTTTGCATTTGCACAGCCCTTTGCATGCCTGCAGCTTGCCTCCTCACCCCCCTGCCCTGGCTCCTCCCTCTGTAACCACCCCTACACAAAAACATGTAACAAGAGACAGGAGCCCCATGCCTTGCCTCACCGCCTGCCCACAGACAGCATATTTCTCCCCAGTTGCCAGGAGCTGCAACTCTTTGGTGGCACTTTATTCCTCTTCCCAGCCCCTGCCTGCTGCTATGCTGGCACCTGCCTCCCTCCCTCCGCAGCCCTGGCTCTGCCCTCTCCTCCCTCAGGCCCTGTGATGGCTGGCAGCTTTCCACCCATCACCCCACTCTGTCCACTCTGTCCAAACCCACAGGGGATGGGGACACATATGTGCCAGCTCACTGCAGAGCAGCGCACAGCTTGGCAGCACAGCCTGCACCATGCCCCAGTGGGTGGACGGGGGCAGAGATGGAAGCATGGTCCCATGGGGGAGACAGAGAGGGCTGTGTACCTGGTCCTGCTTTCCCCAGATGACTTGTGTCGGTGCTTTGATCTTGTTCATGTTCTCGTGGAGAGAGTGCCTGGACTTTTCATCCGCAATTTCTAAAAACACTAGTGGGGGCAAGAGGAGAGTCAGTCCTACCTGAGACAGATGCTTTGCCTTCCCTTCTTGCCGGGGTCCCTGCGAGCCAGCCCTGCTACCATCCCCTTGGTGGGAAACCCCAGGTAGGGGTGATGGGGTGAGCCATGACAGGCTGTCCTTACACTGCCACCAAGCCCTGCTATGGAGGGATCCTCTTCCAAGCTCATCTCATAGGTACTAGAACTAATCAAGCCAGCTGGGAGACTAAGGGCAAAGCAGCAATCCCATTGCTCCTGGGGGTGGCAGTGGGTTGCTACCAGCGGCCAAGGATCATCCCCAAATCTGTTAATCACATTGCCCCCTCCCACCCTCAGCAAGGCAGCAGGGGATGCTGGGGCCACACAGCATTCAGGGGACCCAGGGGCCAGGGACAGCCCAACTCCATGCCCCAGGGGTCCGGCTGGAAAACTTGGCTGGAGGGGCTGCCATGCACTTACATTTCCGGTAAAAATCATTGTGTGGGATGCGAACATCAACGAGGCCCTGGAGGATCTGCAGGGAGAGCAGAAGAGAGCTGCTGGGGGGGCACCCATGGCCTGCACAGGGCTGAGCACACCTGAGAGAGCCCCGTGTGCAGCAGGACGTGGGGAACGTGCTCCCGCTGCCCCAACATGCCCTGCATAGCCTGGCCCTGGCACAAGCTCCTTCCTAAGCATGCCTGGCTGTTGCAACCATGCTTAAGTAACAAGTATTTCAGCAACAAGTATTTTTGTCTTTTGATGCAAACACGAATTTCTCCCCCAGGCCAGCTGTCCACGCCAGCAGGCTGCCTCAGCCATGACTGTGCTTCTCTTTCTTCTTTTATTCTTTTGCCAACAAAAAAAGAGGTCTTGGCATTCATTACCTTACATTTTTTTCTTACTCTCCAATCTACTCATCCCAGACTTCCTAAGGAAAACCAGCTTAAGCCAAGTTCCTCTCGCCGGACAATGAGGTGATTAACATTTCCATAGCTTATGCTTAAAAAGCAACAAACAATCCCCCCTCCAGGCCAGACAGCAACTGCCTTAGTTGGTTATTTAATGCTTCCTGCCAGCCATATTTACTAAAAAACCCTTCGATATCCTAGCCCACTGCCAAAGACCTCTGCGGGAGAGGGAAGTTCAGGAGGCATTGCCAGAGGGAGCTGGGAAAAGGTGCATTTGAAGGGAAAGTGCTGGAAAGGTGCTGGGAGCAGGCTGGGGGTGTCCTGTCTGGGTGATGAGGGGATGGCAGCACTGGCTCTGCTCCTGGCATTGCCTCAGCTGTCACTACATAGGCTGCTCAGGGAGAAGCAAACCTGCCCCCCTCCCAAGACCCCCTTGCCCGGCTGCTGCAGCCAGCCCAGGCTCCTCACCTGCTGCGGCACCTTGAAGCGAACATAGGAGCAAAGCTTCAGCATATCCGCCATCTCCTCAGGAGTCGAGGGAATTAAAGGAATCCTGTCGATGCAGTCTGACTCTTGTAGCTCCCGGAGCTGCTTAATGAACTTGCTGTCAGTGGTACTAGGCAAGCCTGGGTTGAATGAGAAGTGGGGCACAAGCTAAAACCTGGACGAGACCTCAACAGTCCCAGTGACAGAGAACCACTGTATGGACTTCCATCATCCCTGCCTCTAGCCTTCCGCTTGCTCAATCATTAAAAGATCCCTTAAAATAGAGGGGGGAAATAAAATCTGTACATACAGCAACCTTAATATGCACCCAGAGACACCCCAACCCCCTCCTGCTCCGGGGCTTGACACCACTGAGCCCCATGGGCTGATGCAACATGAGGTGTATTCCCTGTAGACAGGCATGAATACTTTGGCAAAAGCTGTAGTGTTTATTTTCATGTGGACAGCAAACGCAAATACTAATGCCTGTGCCCAGCCTGCCACAGAAAAGGGTCAGACAGAAACTTTCAGAAGCCCCATCCATATGCACCACTGCAGGGAAAAATCCCCCAGCAGCTTAACCCCAAATCTCTCTGCAGAGAGGTTTCACATCCAGAAACCAACACCTCTCCCAGAGAGGAGGGGGAACCTTGCCACCCCCAGAGCCTGGTAGCTAAGTAACATTCACTTTGCTTCATTACTTATTTCTTATCTGGGAGCTGCTTTCCTTGCGTAGGAGGGGGAAGGAGCTGATATAACAACCGGTATGCAGCAAAGCCTTCCCTGGAAGAGAAACTCCCTGCCAAACGCCTGTGCCTCCTGCTGCATGTCATGCCCAGGCTCCACAAAGCCCCCTGGCCAAGGGGACGGTGGGGATGGAGGGGTGCTGTGTGGGCACAGGGACACCCCACTGACCTGTACCTGGCCCCAAAGTGTCTTCCTGCTTGGAACACCCAAACATGGGAGCACCTAAATGTGGGAAGATGGAGCTCTCCAGCCTCCAAAGACCAAGCCCTCCAGCACACAGGGGCTTTCAAGCGGCCAGAGTGGGGAAGATTTTCCCATTGCCGCCTGGGTTGCCCCTCCAGAGCTGAGAGGCTATGGATGTGCCACATAAAACAGCTGCCCCTCCAAGGGCAAACACGTTTTCTTCCAGAGCAGGACTTATCCCATTTGCCCTAGTTCCAGCATTAAACACAGCACAATGCAGCAAACTCCAAAACCCTGGAGAAGAGCAGTCAAGACAAGGCTGTGATTTCCTCCCATGCCCTGCCAGAGTTTTTCAGACTGTACATACAATTTTTTTCAAAATGCTTTGCACTAAAAGCCTATTTTGCTGCTGTGGGCTTTTGCACCAACTCCTGCTTGCCCTCTCCTCACCTCGCCTCCCCTGCATTGCCCACCTGCAGGACAGATAAGGGTCAGGCTGCAAATGTCTTCTGGGTACTGAGCAGCATAGACGCCAGCAACATTTCCCCCCATGGAAGTGCCAACCAGATGAAAGGGCCTTCTGTTCAGCTTGATGCACTCCACAAACTGGCAAGGGAGCAGAAGGGATGTTATTAGGGGAGAGGAGGAAATGACATGGGGTCAATAGAGAAATTCAACTCAAAAGCTTGAGGTCAGTCACTCTGGCTGGCTGGGAAGGGAGGGAGCACAGCTGCACAAGGCAGGGCTCACAGGGCTTAGCATCCCTCATGTCCCCACTTCCCTCACATCCCTGCATCCCTCTGCAGAGGCAATGCGATGCTGGGTCATTACCTGGTGTATTCTCTTAGCTTGCCCACTAATGGAGTAATCATCCAAGGCTGAGCGGGTTGTGCCCTCGTGCCCAGGCATGTCAACACACACCAAGTGCAGGTTCTTTGGCAGGAACTGCAGAAACAAACCAGGGGTGGTTATGGTGCAGGGGAACCTCTGCAAAGCCCAGGGGTGGAAACTGGTGACCATGGGTGGAAGCAAGGCAGTCGCTCTCCTCCTAGCAGCCCTTGGCTACGCGTGCACCAGAATAAGTCAGCTAATATACCAAGGATGACATGATGAGAAACCACGGCCAAGACTTGCTTCCCATGGAGGAGGCAGGTACGTACTGCTCTTCCCCTGCAGCTCTGCATGTCATAGGGATGAAAGGCATCCAACAAGCAATGAGCACAGAGCTAAGGAGGGTATTTCTAGCATGTTACAGCAGTCCGCATCTAATGCATGCAACTGTTGGGTCCCCACACTGCCCTCAAGCCCAGGACCATTGATTCTCACTAAGTAGCAATATGATAGAAATGGAGTCCCACCTTGACTATAGACAGCCACATGTCTTTGTGGGCTGAGAACCCATGCAACATCAGGATGGATGGTCGGTATCCAGGTCTCCCTCTATAGGAATAACAAAACTGATAGTCATCATAGTTTGCGTATCTAACCTGCATACCCAAGGCTCGGCGCCAGTACCTGGAAAAAGGAGAAAACAACAGCAGTGAGCGAGGTAAGAGCTCCCTGTGACAATATAAGCCAGGTGACAGGTCCAAACTCAGCTGCAATTTGCTGGTTTGCTAAGGCCAGTTAGGTTGGGCTCACACCAGTGCTGTCACGGCCCTAACTGGGACTAATTCTGAGCATCTGGTCCCTGGACCAAACCTTGTGCTTACATGTGATCCCTTACACGTGTAGTACTGGCGGCTGGATATTCATGGCTGCACTGTAGATGGCTTGTGGAGACACTATGTTAAAAACCTCAAAAATGACCAACTAATTTGGCAATGGAAATGGGCCAAAATAACAACTCTAAAACTGAAAACAGCCAAATGTTGGTATGAGAAGCTCAAGAGAGGAAGGTGGAACACGTGGCAAGGCAGCGTGCAGGAAGGGCGGGCCAAGGGAGGCACGTGTTCCAGGTGGGTAAGGTGGATCTGTCACAGGTTTATTTGGTCACAGCCTCACAGCCCTGCAGCCATGGGACAACATCAGCCCATAGACAAACATATCAATCCCAGCCAAAACAACCACATCACCAGGAGCACCACAGAAACCTGGTTCCCGTATGCCAACTAGATGATCTTTAAAAATGCTTTTACACACACGCAAAGGACTGGAGGGAACCATCCTTACACAGGGTCAAACACCCCAGAAGATACTGGGCTAACCCAAGGAAACGTGGGTTATTCCTTTGAAAGCAAAAAGACAGACAGCTCCTGCCAGTGTACGCTTGCAGCTTGCTCAAAGAGGATGCAGTGAAACTGCCAGCCAGGGGGAACCTGGGCAGAGATTATCGGTGACACTTTGGACACATGATGTGTACGTGCAGCCTAAGACAGAGGAGCAGGCATGCTTTGTCTGCATTTCCCCTATGCTCAGACGTAACTCTTGTCAGGACAACTACTGGGCTACACCTGATGGCCAAGATACTGGCAAATACTTTTATATGCAACATCAGAATTTATTTGAGACATAAGAGCAAGGTCACCAACGCTGCTGGGCTGTCCTAGCTCCCTGCCCTCTCAAAGCTTATGCATAGTGCAATCCTCTTTTAGTATAATCCCTTTTTGGAGGCAGTTAGTGGGATTTAAGCAGCATCTCGGCTCTGTACTGGTCCTACAAGGAGAGGTGAATTTCTCCCTGAATAAGTGTCTTAAGAGTCCTCGCCTCAAAGGCACTGGTGTAAACTACTGATGGGGAAGATGATAACATTTTTAGAAACTGATCCTGATGGACCAATTCAGCAGAAGGCAAAATAATCTGTGCAAAGCTGAACTGATCCCTCGGAAGTTGTTAACATCCTTAGTGGCAGCAGCTAAAGGGATTAACCCCTGGTGGCAGAGCAGGCAGGCTCTGCAGCCAGGGTCAGCGGAGCAGCCCTGGACGTCAGGCCTGGCAGGGAGGCGCATTAGCAGCAGGGGAGGGAGTGAGGCCATCAGAGACGGGGACCCTGTATGACCCTTGGCCGCGCCAGCTGAGGACACAGAGCAGCAGCAAGGAGGAAGAGGGGGTCAGTGAGTGGTGGGAGAAGCATCCCTGGGGACCTCCCATGGACCTCCCAGGAGTGGTGCCACAAAGCTGGAGCTGCATGGGGCTGAAAGGTGGGGCAGCATGGCATGCTGCCTACCCCCTTTCCTGCCTCTGCTGATGGGGAAACAACAATTTCACCCCAAAAAAGCCAACCTGGAAGAAGCAAATAGGAAAGGAAGAGTAAAAGGCAAACCTGCTCTTCTCACCCACTGTCCCTAAAAAACGAGATGCCCATGAAACACATAGCATCCCAGTCACTCCTGAAAGATGCCAATGCTACCAGAGATGCTGGAAGAGAGAGAGAGATGGGGACACTTGCCCTTCAAAAGAAAACAGCCCTGCTGATCTCTGCTCACACACTCCCTCCCTAATCCAGACCTACCCACAGTGCATTTTCACTCAGCCCCTAATCTGCAACCCCGAAGGACAAGGAGGCAGGCTCTTCTCTACCTCCCACTCAACCCAGCTCTTCAAAGCTCCCCAGCATCAGCCCCTTTCGCCTCCTTTGCCCTTTCCTGCCACCCCTACCTGCATCCATCTGAAGGCTTCATCCCAATCACACTCACTCTTCTCTGGCATGGCAGCGTTTCTCCACTGATCCTCCTATGAACCTGAGCCTATCAGGGTCCTCCCTGGCTTCCACCAGCCTCTCATATATTCAAAGGAAAAAAAAAAATCCCTTTGACTGAGAAACTTGGTACTGTCTGGACCTGGCCCTGGGCACCAGCCCTAACATCCCCAGGGTAGGAGAGGCTGTCATACCACCTGCTCTCCTTTGCAGAGCGACATTTGTCCTTGCATGTCCCCACACGATGTACAACAGGAATAAATTCTCTCCCATGCTGATCCTGTTGCTGGAGTTTTATCCCATCCTCCTTCTCCTCTGTCAGCCCCCAGATGCCATGATTAAAAGGTTGCTAATAAATGCACTGTTAGAAAAACAGGCTTCATCATGCTGCTGCGTCTGAGTGCTGGGGTGAGTTAACATCCTTCTCTCACATGAGGTCACTTTGATTTGGAAACACCCCATGAGCAAAACTGCAGGAGTCACCATCTGCCAGTGGCATGTGAGGGCAGCCTGCTGCACTGCCTGCTGCTGCCCGCGCTGGGTGATCAGACACTGCCCTGGCTTCTGAAGGGAACAACTTTCCTCTGCAACAAACCCAGGCAGAAAAGCCACCAGCATGCTTATCACTGATTTCCAGGGACAGACAATGACTGACGGATGTAGTGCCTGCCTGCTGTTAATCAGAAAGGATGAGATGCAAGGGGGTAAGGAAAAGCATCACTCCATCTTCTCTGATGCTCCAGCCTAGAATGGAGGGAGAGAATGAGAAAAACCTCAGCCCTAACTACTAGGGAGAGAAGTGTCCCTGCCTGCTGAGCAGGCTGTTAACCAGGAGGGAGTGCGTGAGCCCAGGGAGCCATGGCAGAGCTGGGGACACCCATGCCAATGGCTGCATTGACAAGGCAGGAGGTCTCCAGCCTGCTGGGGCTGCCAGGCTGGGGGACAGGTAGCAACAGCGATGCTTTTCCCAGCCGCAATCCCATCCTTAGGGGAAACAACCCAGAAAGGTTTGGAGATTTCGTGCAGCCCCGCTGAGGCAGCCCCAACAGACATAAGCCTGGTTTTTCCTCAGCAGCAAAAAAGCAATAAGAAAATGACATTTTCTTCTCCCAGAGATGCTTAAAGCTACACACAGCCAGTATGCCCCTGGAAAACCCCACCTTACCAGCTCCTATTGCCATCAGGGGCAGGAACACCCACCTCTGTCCGCACTGCCTTGCTGCCCACCAGCACTTTGTGCACCTGTGTGTGTGTGCGAGGGTGCAGGGGCCTGCTTGGACCAGCAGTAATTCCACCCCTGCACTAAAATGAGATCAGCTGGGCTGATGAACTCACCAGTAATAGATGCGGATGAGCGCTGAGGGCCAGAGGAGGAAGGAGGCCACGAAGGCCAGGATGGGGATGGCCAGGGTGCCACCAGCAATGACAAACATGTTCAGCACATCCAGGTCCATGCTGCTCTTCACTGCCCGGCCTCACCTGCCCGCATTTAGGGAAGGTCCAGAGGTTAAACACCAGAGACACTGAAAAGTTGATGCTAAATGAGATCAGCTTTAAAACTTGATTATTTCTTCTGGCTCCTCAATGGATCTAATTATTGTGATGTTCTCCTCTCAGGAGAGCGTATCTCAAATGGGCAATGAGCCTCCTAACAGGCACAGACCGCATCTGGGGTGATGGGATACCACATGGCCCTTGGCACTTTGCACACGGGCAAAGCACTGCCCCCCCATCCCCGCCCCACCCCAATGGGTGTAGGCAGCCTTTCCTCCCTGATGGGTGCAGGCAGGGCTGCCTTAACACAGGCTCCACATTGCTTTTTGGAGGCAGGCATGCAGCTCTGGCTCCCCTCCCCCTGCCCAATCCCAAATCCCCAGCACACAACCACTGACCTAGAATTGATGGCTTGAGCCCGGCTCTCATTACTGCTCCACACAGGCACCAACTAATCAAGGGAGCAGAGCCTATTAATGGGCTTGGGAACTGAAGGAAACAACCTGGCAGGGTGCTCTGGCAACCAGCCCTTATCTGAGACAAATTCATCCCTGTGTCCATGTCCTTGCTCCTGCCCCATGGGCATTTTGCACTGGCTGCCGATCACAGGTTCCATTCCAGCTCCCAAGCACCCTTCACACAAACCTCAGGGGTAGCAGGTGGAGGACACAGGGTGCAAGGGCAAACTGTCACACAACACTGTGCTCATCCCTGAACTCGCCCCACCTCAGACGGCTGGGATATGTTTTTCTCATTAAGAGATTAAACCCTGTCGCACACACATCTCTAATTCATGCTGCTAACCAACTCATGTCTCACCCTTTCCTTGGTGCTAGCTCTTTTGTCACACATTTCTAAAATGAGATGTTTCCAGTGCCTGCTTTCCCACCAGCCATCCCCCCATCATCACCACCACATTTTGTGCCTGGACAGGCAGATTTATTCCTGTTTCCTTCAAGACTCACAGCGGTATGTGGTATGTTGTATGTTATGCCGTGAAGCAGGAACTGAATCTCTGCAGTCACATCCTCTCCCCCTCCAACAACATCACACAGAATCACATCAAACCCACGCATTACACATGACCAAGAAAAACAGTTTACAGAACCTCTGAAGCAACAGCCAGGTTTGCCCTCTTGCTCTAGTGAAAACAAGAATAACTGAAATTTGAGAAATACTGTAAATATTTCCACCAGGCGCTTCCTTAACAACACTAAACCTCATTTCCTCCTTCAACCCGCAAGAACACACCATTATTCGTTTAATTAAGATTTTGTAGAAAGATCTTTGATCTCTGCGTGACTTGGTTCTAAATAAACACTTTGTGCAACAGCTAAACCTTGTACCTGAGAGCAGGTCTGCACGGGAGCCCACCTGAGAGCAATTGCTGCCTTTTGCTATGTCACTAAAACAGGGAAGAAATTAAGCACAGAACATCATCATCATCCCCATCGGTGACTCGTAACAAGAGAAGGTTGCAGCTAGGGGAAAGCACAGGAAACACGCAGGCTGCTCTTGGAAAGCAAAACAAGGAGAAAGCCTTTAAAAAGCCCAGCTTACTTTGCAGAGATCTCCTCGTCCTCTCGGCACAGGTCCTGCTCTCTGTGGGTAGCGGTGGTGTCTGAAAACGCTGTTGGAAGAGGTAAAAAAAAGGCTTAAAATCGTACTCCAGCTTTTTTTCCTCCTTTCAGACTTGGTAGCTGGGTGAGATGGCAAGTTTGGATTATTTAAGCCACTGGCTTCCCTTCAAGATGCCACATCTTCACCTTCTGACTAACCTTTCCCCTATTTATGTAAATATGGTCTTTTGTGCAATAAAGCCAAACAATGGCACTTGTTCCAAGCAGGAACAAAGTGCAAGCTGCCATCAGAGATGAAGCAAAAGCTGGCATGGCGCAGCGGGGAGAGCCGTTGCCAGCAGCCCCCACCACAACAGGGCTGTGCGGCACCCAGCGAAACGGGGCTCATGGTTGCGCTTTTGGTGATTACAGCTATTAGAACAAAGCCAGCTAAGCTGCTTCCCATCCCCTTCCTCTTCGTCTTAAATGTAATTTTTCCAGGTGGTCTCAGTTCTCTCCCAAGCCTTCCCTCTGCGAGTCAGGCTGAAGCGTAGCACAGCCGCAGGAAATTATTGGAGAGGTAGGAAAATGCTGGCCTGAACTTGCCTGCAGCTTCTGGCCGCGGAAATTCAAGCTGGAGGCACAGCAGCAACACCAGAACTCCCCACATGAGCGCCCAGGTCTGCACTGAGCCAGAAAATCCCTGAGACGTCCCCTCCTGCCACAGCTGTGGGGCTGGGAGTGCCAGCCCCATCATGCTGGAGCATTTCGTCAGGGTCATGCAGCTGCTGCTCGCCACGTGAACCCAGCACCCAATGCTGGCCATGCGCACCCAGGAAGCCCTGCTCAGAGCCCCCGCCAGCCATGGGTGCCTGGGGGGGGGATGCTCGGGGAGCCCTGCTGCCCAGCCAAGCCTCCTCCTGTGTAGGCAGAGCATCACCACCAATTTCTATGATTATCCCTGATGGAGGCAGTGGGAAAGGAAACACCAGCAGGCCCAGCTGCACAGTTGGGGGCAGCCACCATCACCCTGGCCCCCCAGCACCCCCATAAAGCCACCCTTGCACCCAGTAGCACTGCAGGGACACAGGCTCCCCAAAGCCACATAGGAGCACCTGTGGTGCCAACCCCCTGCGATGGTGCTTTTCCCAGGGGACATGCACCCTCCCTGCCCCACCAGCACCAGGGATGGGAGCAGGCAGCATTGCCCCAGACCTTGGCACAGTCCTTTGTTACCCACTAGAGAGACATCATGGGTTTAAAAATAAAAACAAGCCCTGTGGTAACAGCTGTAAGACTTCAGACCACAGAACATCCATCACTTTGAGCACCCTGTGATCAAGAGCCACAGCCAACAGCCCCAAGAATTGCTACTACCTTCTTGGAAGGGTCTCCAGGTACCTCAAAAATCAAATTGTAAACATCAGTTAGGCAACTCTGATAAATGCTGTGTGATCACGGCAGTGATAAGGCTGAGTGGGCTGCACAGCTGGCAGGGCATAGGATGCCAAACCAGGAGCACCAGTTCCCATGATGGCAGCCAAGCCTCAGGCACTAACAACCATGGCCCCTGTGTCCCAACTCGGAGGAGCCCCCCAGACCAGCCGCCCGAGGTAATGGCATGGATGAACCAAAGACAGATGCTAAGGGGAGGCTTCATGTCTCCACTTGCCTCCTACTTCATTCCCTGCACCAAATTCAAGCAGGTACCTCACCACCTGCGAACAGGGGGGCCAAGAGGCAGGAGGGGTCTGCAGGTTGCTACGGAGCACAGCATGTTGATGACAGTCGCCAGGGCCACCAGACAAAGGGATAATAAATTACTGTGTGCAAGGGTCGAATTTGCGTTATTTTTTCTCTTTCAGGCTCATTGGGTCATGCCAGGGAGGCTGGAGAAGACCCAACAGTGCAACTCAGGTGTATATATTGATTTTTTCCAAGCCCCATGTAAGATGCAGCAGCAGACCCCAGTGCATGGGATCAGAAAAATGCATTTAGCTTAAAAAAAAAAAAAAAGGCGATCCCAGAAATGTGAAAGCAGCTGGGTTTGTTACTCAGGGGGACCTGGAGGCTTTTCACCAGGATCAGCATCTCTCACAGAACAGGTCTCAGAGTCAACCTCTCTGACAAGGCAAGAGCTGGCAAGGGGTAGCTGGGGGAGCATGTTGGGGGGCTGCAGCACAAAAGCCTTAACAAGGCAGAGGGACTCAGCTGGGAAGGGAAGAGCAGCAGCTAACGTGCTGGGCAGCCCCACGCAAGGCCAGGGAGGGTTTTCACAATGCAGGACTCACACACGTGTGCTCACTGACCAGACATGCCAAAATTCAAGCATGAAGGTCAGGCTGTGCTCATCCAGACTGGGCTGCAAAACTAGGGCTGCTGCCTGTACTTGGCATTTTGCTTACCTCTCCCTGCTCCCAGAGCAACTCAAGTCTTACTGACAATAGATTTAAAAACTCCGAATAGCTGAAAGCTAAGCAGCACATATAGGCATACTTGAATATATTTTCTGAAGAATTTGAAAAGAAGAAACATCAACCAATTTTAAGATCCATCTGCAGAGACAGGGGGCTTTGATGGGCCTCAGCAGCTGAGATGGGGCCCTCAGAAACCCTGACTCACACCACTAACCGTGTAAGAAAAAAAACCCCAAACATGCAAGTAAGCCACTTCCGTTTGAAACTGCCTCCCCCTTGGCATCCTCAACAGCCAGGAAAATAATATTGACCATAAACAGTGACATAGCTAATATTACAGTTCCACAGTGGTATATTTTGCAGCATGATCTTTTAGATGCAAGTGACAGTGAAGTTATCATTTTAGATTTATTAATATTTGAAAGATCTCTGTCCATCAGCCAGACAGCTCTCCTGGTCTTAATCCAGCCGGGAGTAGGAAATGCACCCTTTCACCTTCATTTATTTATAGAAGGCAGAAATGAGCTCATTATTTCTGCAGCGCCATTTCACAAAACGTGCATTTCTGACCCATTTGTATCTATGCAACACAGCTCATAAACGTGGGCCGGAGAGTCCGGGCTGGCACGCAGCCCCAGAGCTGCGCCCCAGCCTGGGAACACACAGGGACGAGTTGTCAGTGTCACTGCCAACCAGCCTGCGGTCAAGGCGGCTGAAAAGCACGACCAGAGCAGGCTGTGCTGCCAGCCAGCCGTTGGTTTAGAAATTCATAACGTGCCTTTCCTCCTTCCGGATCCCATCGCCATCGCCATCCTCATCCCGCTGCACGCACATGCGGCGGAGGACGCACGACACATCTGATGTCACGAGTGCGCCCGGACTCAGCCCTCTCCGGGAGCGGAGGAGGGGTGGGGGATAGGAAAGAGGTGAGGAGAGATGGAGTAGGGGTACCGGGGGTCACCTCCAGGTCCCCTCTCCCAGCACACAGTCCCTCCCCCCAAGCATCGTCCTCCAGCAAAATGACGGCATCCTCTAAGGAGCAGCCGCTGAGATTCAACGCCGCTCTCCTCCCCTTTGTGCCCCGATTTCTGAAATTTTTTTTGGGGGGAGGGGCGATTTTAAGGCAAATTAATTACATCTTATAAATATATATGTATATTAAATTATTTCTTGCATTTTGGCTTTGCCTCTGATATCCTGCCCACTCCCCTCCCCAACCCCAGCGGTGCCGGGCTGAACTCCCAGGTCCTCCCCGGTCCTGGCATCGCTACCCTCAGCCGCGTATCCCCCCTGCACGCCTCTCACCGTGCCGATCCGAGCCGGGCCGGGCCGCAATGGCAGCGCTGAGCGGCGAAACACGGCGGCTCCGTTGCTCCCACCGTCCGTCCCTCCGTCCCTCCCTCCGCGCCGGTGCCGGGGCGGCGAGGCGGGGATGCAGCGCGGCTGTGCGCGGTGCCGTGCGGGGGGCTGCGGAAGGGGGGATGGAGAGGGGATACAACTGGGTTGCAAGAGGGTTGAAAGGGGGGAGGTGCTAAGGGGGGATGCGGAGGGGTACATAATGGGACTTCCATGAGGAGACAAGGAGGGGTACAACGGGGGGGGGGGGGGGGGGAGGATGCAACTGGAGTGCAAGGGGGGTGTAACGGGTATAACTGCAGGACATCATGGGGTTTCCACGGGGTTGCAAGGTGGACGCAGTGGCACTGCAATGGGGGTGTGCAAGGGGGATGCAAAGACGCTGCAATGGGGATACGACAAAGGAGCAAGGAGGCTGCAATGAGGTACAAAGGGAGCGTGAAGGAGATAAAACAGGGTGGGAGGGGGCTGCAATAGGGGTACAAGGGAGATACAACAGGGTTGCAAAAGGAATGCAAGGCAGCTGTTTAGGGATACAGTGGGGATGCTTAGGGGGGTGCGATAGCCCTCCAATTGGGGGTGCAAGAGGCAACGCAACGTGGCTGCAACAGGGATGCAGTGCAGCAGTTCAAGAGGCAATGCAACAGGGAGTGCAAGGGGAGGAATATGACAGGGTGCAAGGGGGTACCGTGGGGAATGCAATGCAACTGCAACAGGGATACAACAGGGGTATAAGGGGGTATGTGAAGGAGGCACAGCAGGGACACGAGAAGGATGCAACGAGGCTACAGAAGTTGTACAATGGAGTTGCCATGGGGATGCAACCGGGATAAAAACCGGAATGTGGTATGGCTGCAACAGGGTTACAACAAGGATGGATACAACGGGCGGGGTGGAAATGGGGTGTGGTACAATTGCCACAGACATACAAAGGGGAATGCAGCACTGCATCCCGAACAGAGACCTCACAGCCCCCTCACTTGGGGGTGGGGGAGGTCTGTCCCGTTCCCACGTCCTGGGATAGGGCTGTGATCAGGGAGCACAGAGCTCTGCCACTTTTCCTGTGGAAAGGGCACAAAGGTTGAAATCAGAGCATCCCACTAATTCTTTTACACCTGAAGTAGGAATTTTAAGCCTGCCATTTAGGTTACAAGGCTGTTACCTTCCCTCTCTTCCCAACAGATTTTTTTGCTCTCAAGAACTACATTTCAACCTTAATTTAAAATTTGCTCTGATTTTTCTTAAAACTTCCACCCAAATCCTTTTACTATAAGCAAATTTACTTCCATTCCCCCTGGATTACATATCAACTTGGTATGCACCTTTAAGATATGCCAAAAATATAAGTAAACTTAATTAAATTGGAAATTAGATCAGCTCCTGAGTAAATGCAAGCAAATTGGGTCAAATCCTCACTGCAGTGGTGCTTTGATAAAGGATGTCCCTTTGGTCTGGCAGTCTGGGAGAGCTGAGAGAACTGGTGTAAAGGGCTTTCCAGGTCAGAGTTTACTACAATAACTAAAAGCTTTTGATAACATGAGCTGTCAGAAGAGATTTATAACTAAAATTGAGGGTTTTAGGTGGCTGGGTGAAGATGAGGCACAGCTTTGTGCAGCATTTTTGGGGTTTTGTTTGGAAAGCGTACCAGTCAAGCTAGGCTGAGCAAAGATGAGCTTCTACTAAGGTGATGTAAGCAGACATGGGCGGTATTTCACAAGCCTTTAAATGTTGTTTGCAGTCATATTTGTTTGTTCAACTTTCTCATGCATAGCCCCAAACTCCCACGGGACATGTGCAGGACAGCACTGACTCATACCAGGGATGGATTACCCATCAGCTGGTTATTCCAGGCCACCTAATGAGGACACCTCTGGAAATAGTCATAGCAAATTATGGATCTTAAAATACAGAAGCCGAAGCAGACACCTGCAGTGGTTTTATGTCAAAACCTGGCATGAGCTAACCAGGGAACCCACGCTCATAATCTCAGTGTGCAGCCATGGAGAAGGGTCATCAGGTGGTGACCTGATGGGTCACCTTTGGTGGTGATGGGGAAAGGAGGGATCTTCAGGGCTCTTCTGAGCCAGCAACTGCCAGGACGAGGCCACAGCTTCAACAGATCACAGCCCCAGCAAGACAGTTGGCAGCACCGTGATGAATTTTCTGGGTGGAGGCCAAGGCTGTGCCTCCACCCTAGCACTGCAGAGGAGAACTTGGGCTCTCCAGTGGGGGAGCACAGGGCACAGCTGGGCTCCCTGTCCCTGCAGAGAGCAGATAAGCCCTGGGCTTGAGGGGAAGCCCCAGCAGCTCCCTGGGTACCTCCTTGAGGACCCTGCAAAGCCAATTTTGGGGTGGCTATAGTGTGGCAAGCTCAAATTAAAGGCCAGCACCTGCACTGACCTGCCCCATGTGTTTTGTTTCTCCTCCCAGCCCACAGACACAGCTCATTACATAGCTGTGGCAGCTGGCAAGGACCGAGTCACCCCCACACCACCTTCTGAGGCTGCTGGCATTTTGGAGCCCAGTGCCAGCTATTGTGGCCGTCAGCTGAAAATTTCTCATTCCTAATGCCAGCCTCAGGAGCTGGGCTTCCCACTGGCACAGGAGAAGAGCTTTGATGCTGTGAGCAGGGCAGATGATGACTTATGATCCAGTTAGAAACAAAACGTCTTTCTAAATCAGAGTAGCCACAGGGGAAAAAAAAAATCATCAGAATTACCTGTTCTACATCCCCAGAAATGAGATGGCAAAACTTTCACATAAACTGTCTTGTTTTTCATAGGAAGGTGGAAGGTCTGGTTGGATTCAGGCCAGAGTAGCTATGGAGAATTGAAGCTTCTACCTCACCAAGCTGAGGAGCATTGTTGCTCTGCCAGATGAAAGGCTTCCATGTTATTTTCTGCTGCTGAGTGATGAATGCCCAGAGAGCACGGCAGGATTGTTTGCAACCATAACAAGTGATGGCACGCTGCTTTGGCGAAGTGAATCATCTTCCCAAGGTGACTCATCCTCATCTATTTCCACTCATGCAGTGTTGGCCCTGTGGCACGATGCTGTGAGCAATCACCAGGGAACCATGGGCATGGGAGAGCACCAGGGCAGGCGGGTGCCCCACGAACTTGGCATGGCCCCACAGCCCAGCCATGGGACCTGCTGTTGAGGAACACCTCGCTGTGCCCGGAGCAGAGGGCAACTTTAATGACATACTTCTGCCAAAATTCAACCCGAGGGCAGGGATAAGATTTCAGCTCACCCCAGTTTGTAAAGAGCAGCTCTCAGTGAGGGGTAAATAACACCTCTGGGAACTATGCTGGGCAGCCACCCTGTCACACTTCAGCGGCTTCCCTGCACAACCTGGGACAAATGCAGGAACACATGCTCCTGACTTTTAAAGTGTTATAAAGCAAGACCTACTTGCCTGTTAACAGCTTTAAATAATACTTTCTTAACTCTACTCAATGTTAATACACATATTACACACATTTTAATTACAACTTTGACTGCTAACAATAAGGGTGTAATTATTGTCACAAAAACCTCTTTATTTTGTGGCTGCAATATCTTTATGGGGGCATAACTTCAAGGCCTTTTCTAATCATCATGCATCAAAGCCTTTATTTTGGATTACTGCGTGCTCTCCTACATCTCAGCTGAATCGCCTTGTTCAAGAAACTGAAAACATGATGAGGCATTTTTCCTTGAACTGCTTTAGTGGGCAGGCTTTCATGCTTTAAACGACTACCTGAACAACACTGACATAGTAAGTTGAAAAAAACCCCTATCAAAGTCCTGTACGAGCAAAGGAATTAAGCCCTGACTGTAATTTATTAAGTAGAACACGTACCTTCCAGAATTATAAAAGATTAAGTATCAAAGATTGACCCTATTGATTCAAAACATATCATGTATCTTGCACACCACATATTTTTACCCTCAAGTATACTGAACTTCCAGGGGGTCACACCAGGACACCTGCCACCATTAGACTGACACTGAAGCCACTCCCAAATGACTATATTCAGTCTGCAGCGCAGTTGTGAACTTTAGAGATACAAAATGGCCCAAGTGCTTTGGTACTTATTAACTTGAAATTCCAGGAGACTGCAATAAAATACTCTGACCGATGGTTGTGATAAGGTCACCGAGAGCCCAACAGTCATTTCATTTACCCAAAGGAACCTACTTTTACAGTGACGGTGACTTTGGGGCTGGCCCTTCCTGCTTCTCCCACAGACCTCCCCTCGCTTCAGTGGCTGTTGACAGAGCTGCAATTTGGGTAAAAATGATAAATATTAAGAAACACCCTACACCTTAAAGCCTGGCACATGGGAAGAGGAGAGTGTGGGCCTCTTGTCCAGAAAACAGAGCCGTGGTGGTACCTGGGGAGAACCAGCCTGGAGGTGCCAGTCCCCGCACCACCCTCTGCCCATGCTGCCAGTGCTTACCCAGAGCCACACAGTCCCCTTTGGGGGAACAGGCTTATGGGAGTGCTGAACTGGGCAGCAGGGACACCCTGACAGGCAGGGGCTCAGGCAGACTGGGCCATCCTCTGCGCCCTTTGTAAAAGACGCACAGCAGGGCTGGTGTCCCCAGCAGTGCTAAACACCTAACCAGCACACAGACACCACATTTTGCCCACAGGAGGTGAAACAAAGCTTCAGTGTTACTTTCAGGTGCCAAGCAAAACCCCAGGGCAATGTCATGTCCCACAGGTGCTCCCCCCTCATGGAGCACCCCATGAGTCACACTGCCCTTCAAGCCCAGAATAGGCTTCGTCTGTCATTGCAGAAGGGGATGCGGGCTTGCCCACAGTGTCTCCCTGCAATGCTCCCAGAGAAGCACGGGAAACATCAGAGATCCTCTCAGTCCATCTCTGCCAGCAAAAACAAAGCTGTGGGTGCCCCTGCTGTGAGGCAGCCAGGGCTGCGGCCAAAAGGAAGCAGCTGCGCCTGAGGAGAGAGGAGGAACCTCCACATTGCTGCCAGACCCTCGTGCCCCCGCTGTCCCATGGGGGCCCTAAGCAGGCATACGATATGGGGACACATCCCACCCCATCCATTCCCCAGCACCTTCTTGGGAGTGGAAAGATGACAGAGGGCTGAATCACTGCTCCAGAGGTAGCAATGCACCAGCCATAGCCCACATGCTGTCAGCAAAGCTTGGCTGAAGGACCCTCAGGAGGAGCAGGCAGGGCCTAGGCAGCACCCACTCACTGCTCTAAGCTCTTGTGCAAGTTGGCTTAGGTTTGCACACAGGCTCATCTAGCTGCCTCTTCTCCCCTGAGAGTAGGGAGAGGGTGAGGAGGGGCTTTATTCAGGAATGTCCTGTAGGTGCTGCTCAGCTGGGAGGTGGGGGTCTGTCACCCAGCATCCTCCAGTGTAAGGGCAAAAACCCAACCCAGCTTGGCTTCACCGGCAGCTTCAGCCCTGTTGTGCAAGACCAGGACAGCCCTGAACTGGCAGGGTTCACGAACGCCCGTCAGTGGGTTTTATGGCCTGATAAGGAGCAAAGAGTACATGCACAGAAAGTGCAGTAAACAGAGAGATAAAGCAGTGCAGGAAGGAGCATGATCTCCCTGCATCCCCCCTGCAGGTCACCTCACTGCTGCCTGTCTCTGTGGAGGATGGCTCTGCCTGTCCTGCTGATAACACCTGGGGTGGAGGGGAAAGGGGAGACTGGTAAGCAAGCAGTCTTGGGGACAAACATGGCGATGATGGTGCGTCCCTGTGGTTCAGGGCTAAAGCCCTCATAGGCAACACAACAAACATTTGCTTTTTGATGCCAGGGTAGCCAAAGTGAGCCTGGTTTTGGGGGAAGGTCCAGGTTTTGATGACTGTGACCCTGAGGCTGCAGCTGCCTTCGCAAGCCCTTGGCTTACGCTACAGTTTTAGCAAGGTCAGGCAGGAGATTTACAGTCCCTAAAGCTTTATTAGTTTCCTCCAGAGCCTGTCCTGCCCAAGATTGGTTCATTAGAGACCCATCAGAGAGAAAGCACTGTACAATCTCTGTTATTTTGGAGGGTCGCATGCCTGCTCCCCAAGTACCTGCGTTCATTAGCAAGCTCCAGGGCAGCATAGCAGCATGCCACTTGCTAGCAGCAATTACTCCAAATCCCTGTCTACCCAAAATGGATTTGTGGTGACTGTTCCTGCACTCACAGCATGCACCCTGGAGAGCCCCAGCTGCCTCCCCAGCAAGACTGGGATCCCACTGCAGTCTGCTGTACTGTATTTCTGGGAGTCCTCCATATGCAGTGTTTTGTGCCAGCTCCATCTGACCCTGTTTAACTGATTTAGACAGGGTCAGGAGCCCTGCACTGGTGCTTCTGGATCTGGATCTGCATGGGTGGCTGTGCAGGCAGGGCAGCAGTGTGCAAGCAACCTTCGGGGCTGGCCTCAGGAAAAGGCGAGAGGATGTGAAAGTACCCTGTAAGCACAGGGAAAAAAATCCAAGACACTTGAAGACATCATTTAGCCTGACTTCTTGTTACGCCTCCCACCATTATACCTGACCAGGGGCCAACAAATGCATCTCTGGCTGAGGGCTGGCACACAATGGAGGAGGAAGGGAGGGCAGGGGGATGGTTTCCCTGCAAAAGCTGCCCCAGCTGCAGCATCCTCACGCCAGTGTCATCTTGGCCAAACTTGCGTGTCCCCTTCCACCATGCGGCATGAATCAGACCTTGGGCCACTAGACCAAGACTGGTGTGCTGGGGACACTTGGCCGGGAGTTGGGGGGCAGTGCTGCAGGCATCACATACCATCCCTAAGGCTGCACTGTGGCAGCTGAGCCAGCGGGCCCCGTTAACTGTGGGCAGATGAATGTGGCCATACCACAGCAACTGTCCTGCAGCAGGGCACATCACAACTCTGGGCAAAGGCGGAAGTGAGTAAAAGCACATGGCCTGGAGCACTGGACGGTTTATCACTTTCTCACGGCATGACTTTCCAACTAAGGCAAAAGCAGAACAAAACATGAACGTGGTCAAAACATCCATGTCCAGGGTGTCACACCACCATTGCCTTTCACTGGGGTTTCTTGTGCCCACCACCAGTGCTGTCCAGAAACCTGTCTCCCCACCATTGCTTTCCATCCACCTCCTGGCCCTGCAGACCTCTCATCTGGGGTGGCCCAGGGAGCCTAGTTCTGGCCCAGCACTGTCTGGGATGGTCCTGGCTGGTGCCCAGGCACGGCAGACATCCCACAGTGGGTGACTTCCTTTGGAGAGGGGTGCTGGGGTCTGGCAGAGCAGTTGTTCCTCCAGGATAGAGAGGTCAGCTCGGAAGAGCTGGTTTTCCCCTGAGGCAGAAGTTGAAAGCCTCCATGCTGCTTTGTGCTGGGAGATGGAAGTGAGGGAATGGAGGAAATGGTGATTCCTGTTCATGTTCGTGATCGACACAGCTGACTGCTCAGTTTGACCTCCCAACTGGCCGCAGGGGGACGGATGCACAAACACACATATATATATTTATAGCCACACTCGCAGCGACTCATTTTGTTCAAGTCCCTGAAGATGTTGCTCTTCATCTTGCTTTCTCTCTTCAATTACAACCCAGCTCTGAGCCTTAAAATATGCTCCTTCAACGTGAGGTCTTTTGGAGAAACAAAAATAGCCAGACCTGAAGTCGTCAATGCTGTGGTAAAGGTAGGTTTGTTTGCCTGGATGAGACAGACATTGAGCTGTCTGAGGATTTCTTAGCTACATAATCTAACACTTTATTTATTTTTCACAGTTGAATTTCATGTTAAAAAAAAAGAGTTAATAAGTTAAATAATTTCATACTCTTAAAGTGAAAAATCAGCCTGTGGTAGAGCAGGGTGTTTGTTGTTATTTTAGCCTGCATCGGAATATAACAGAAAAAACATTTGCTGTTTTCTTTCTTTTGGAAATGAAGTTAGGACAAGAGGAAAAACCTCTGTGTACAGTAAAAGTAATTTTCACTTTGAATCCACAGAGCTTTGTTTTGTGATACATTATTTACCTTTGTTATGTGCTAATTATTCTGAAATATTCTTGTCTAATTAAATGTATTCTCCGGACAGCAGAGAGTGTCATATTAGAGGGTGGTACAAAATTGAAAAGCCTGATTGCTAATTTATGTAAATAAACCCTCACCATCAAGCTTCCTCTGCATGAGCTGAATATAACTCAGCTTTTTAAAAGAACCATGTTTTGGACTTAAAGATTTTGCCAGTCCCCTCCAAGACACCACAGTACCAGAGGATGCAGTGCTTGATGTTAGAGGGGTGGCTGCATGTGCCAAACAGCAGCAGTGAGGAATGCCACTGTTTAGTTGGGCTTTAATTCTTTCATTGCAAACAGCTGGAGGAGAGGGATTTGCATTTCTGGATCATTCTTCCTATACTGTCAGCACTATGGGCAATATATACTAAATTACAGGCAATATATTAATTTCTTACAAATTTTGGGGGGCAAAATGAGGGTTTTTTTCCACAAATATCACCCACAGAGTTTGAAGAGCAACAGAACTGGGGGCAGAAGGAAGCTCCCTGAGCATGCTGGGCTGCAGGCTGAGCTGGGCTTTTCCTCAGGGAATCCCAGTGCTGGCCGTGGGAGCTGAGCCAGGCTAGGGCAGCCTTCCCCAGCTCCCCAGCACCCTGCAGCTCCTCTGCAGTGCCACAGCCCATGGGCACGGGGACCCTGTTTTCAGACCGGGTGTCACTTTGGGCTCTGTGGGCTATTTCAGAGGGCTCTGCAACAGACAAGTGGGACAGGTGAATGCTCACAGCGCATGAAGCTTTCAGAAGGCACAGTATAGTGATAGGGCCTTAGGAGTATATACACCAGAAAAAGGATGGAAACTGTTGCAGTGGGTTGATGATAGACACAAACAGGTTCTCCTCAGTGCCCCCTAACTTCTCCTGCCACATCCACCTGGGCACCCAGTGAGTTGGGATGCTTGTGTGCAGCACCAGTCCAAAGCAGAGAAGAAAATGTACATTACAAGGGGCAGGGAAGAGAAAAGCATCAGTGGCTTGGGGTGGGGGGGTGCCAAGGGCAGCACCCCAGCAGGGGCAGGCAGAGAGCAGACTCGCAGCAGCAGCTCTCACTGTCCCTTCCACTCCACACTTCCTCTTCAGGGGCAGGCACAAAAGTTTTTCAACAAACCCAAAACTGCTCTGCTCTCAAGTTCCCTCTCCCAGCTCCCAGGCAGGCATGAGGCAGCTCTGAAAGCAGAAGGGCTTTGTTCTGGTTGCTGCCTCCTTCCCACGAGCCCAGGCTGGGCACCACTTCTTCCACAAAGGACTGTCCCTGCACCAGTAACCACTTCTTTCTAAGTTCTTTCTAACCTTTCGAAACCCCCTATGTGCAAACTTGTTTCTGCTCCTTCCCCTTGCAGGTCATTTCTCGCTGTGACATCATGTTGCTGATGGAAATAAAGGAGAACAAGAACCAAGTTTGTCCTCTCCTGGTGGAGAAGCTTACCAGGTAGGGTGGCCGTGGGCAAGCAGGCAAATACTGTGAATGATGCTGGGCAAGAGCCCGTGCTCACCTCAGCGCTGCTTTACCAGCACAGAAGCTCAGGGTCTGGGTTCTGTCCCAGCTGTCGAGGAAGGACCAGGCTCTGGCAGCCTCGCTGAAGGCCAGGAGCAAAGCCAGATGCAGACCACTGTAGGACACATATTTTCAAATCAAAATAAAAAAGTTCGGTTCAATTTGTTAAAGATTAATTCTCAAAGGAAAACAGAAGGGAGGGAAAGGCCCTTGCTTGGCTAGCTCTGGGCTGCCTTTCTGCAGGGTTAGGAATTGCTTTAGGTCTGGAATGGCTTGCCTGGACTGACAGTCCAGATGAAAGAGCAGCATATGCTTGGCTGGGCGTGAGACCCAGCTGAAAGAGAGACAGAGGCTGCAATAAGCAGGGAGGGGGGAGAGTGAAAGAGCCAGTGATGGAGCATAGGTTCAGATCATAGGTCCTGAGAAGGGTTTGTTGTCTCTACAATCCACCTCTGAGGTCAGACAGGCAACATCCTGTACCTTTAGGCACAGGCAAAACTACCTCTTCCCCAGGCCCTTGTGAATGCAGAAATAAACTCATGAACAGCACTTCCATTCCAGTCAGCTGAAGGGGCTGAAGGAGGGATACAGCTGTGTGGTCAGCAAGAGACTGGGAAGGAAGAGCTACAAGGAGCAGTATGCCTTCATCTACAGGTGAGCAAGCTCCACTTGCCAATGAGCTGGCCCCTTACTCTGCCCTCCCACATCACAGCCCTGTAGAGACAGGCTGGACACGGTGATGATAACTTTGCTCTGAGGAAGCCAGAGAGGTGCAAGCTGTGCAGGTGGGACAGGTTGTGCCTGGGTGTGGGGATCGTCCCAGGCACAGCCACCAGCCTAGCTGTATCTGTCCCAGACCATGGCCCGGGGTCCAGGTCAGAGCATGGCATCAGTGTTAGACACATCCCGGTGAGCCATGAGCATGATATCCCTTATCCGCTTTATTCTGCTGCAGGCATCATCTGGTATCAGTGAAACAAACCTACCAGTACCCTGACACCCAGCCTGGGGATGAGGATGCCTTCTCCAGAGAGCCCTTTGCCGTCTGGTTCCAGTCTCCCAAAACCAGTGAGAAATTTCAGAAAAAAGTTTTTCTCCCACTGGTGAGGCTTACACAGCAAGACAGCGCCAGCTGGACCTGAGCATGTGGTGGGGGCAGGTGAAAGGAGCCGCATCCTAACCCCACGCTGCATTTCCTTAGAAAAGCAACATTTGCTTTTGTGGCATCACCTGCAGCTCAGTGTGTGCCACAGCCCTGTGACTGGCAGCCCCAGGAAATCCTCTGCTACCGCCATGGGCAGTGGTTTAGTGGATGCACTCCATGCTGCTGGCACAGGCCTGGGAGCAGCTACTGCAGTGGCTGTCAGAGCAGGGTTTGCCTTGCCCTGACACAGCACCTCACCTCATCGCAGCTCAGCGTTGTCTGGGCAGCTGATGGGGAACACTCTGCAATTACACAGCAAACTAGAAGAGAAGCTGTTTCTTCTTCAGAAAAGCCTTCTTGCTTCCATGCCAATCTCTGTTCCTTTGTGATTCAGTCTGCTTAACCATTACATTCTCTCCTGTTCTTTTGCCCTGATTTTAAGCTGTCAGAGAGTTTGTTATAATCCCACTGCACACCACACCGGAGACAGCAGTACGGGAGATTGATGAGCTCTATGATGTGTATTTAGACATAAAACAGCGCTGGAAAACCGAGGTTAGTTGCCACATCTACATTACTAATAGCAGCTTTGGTACTGAGTCACCTAGCACACTATTCATTATTCACAGCCTGATAACCCTAAAACTGTTGATAACAAGCCCCAGATTTTAAGTGTCTCTTTGACGTATTTTCACTGAGTTCTCCACATTTTAATTGGTAAACCTGGTCTCCCAATAAAACTGCTGTTTTATCAACATGGCTTGGTGGTGCACCCAGCAGAAAGGAGAGGTCAATAAGTGCTCCCTATTTGAGCTGTATGGGCTATTGGAAGCATCCGTTCACCCTAGAAGTCCTTGCTGGTCTTCTTTTGAAGAGCTATCCTCATAATTACTTTTGAAAACCCTCCTACCTTCCAGAACTTCATCTTCATGGGGGACTTTAATGCTGGATGTAGCTATGTTCCCCAAAAGCAGTGGAAGAACATCCGGCTGAGGACTTACTCTGAATTCATCTGGCTAATCGGTGACAAAAATGACACAACAGTGAAGGAAAGCACAAGCTGTCCATATGACAGGTAACAGGTTCACTGTCAAACCATTCCCTGTTTACGAGGGAGGAAAAAAAAGATACAGAAAGGTGTCAGTAACTGTCAGATAAAGCAAATGTGCACGAGGCCTTTGAAGATAAAACAGTGTCCAGGGGAAACGAGATCTGAATACTTCTAATCAGGAGCACAAAGCACTTTGCAGGCTTGTTGGCAAGCAGTTTTGCGGAAAGGGTAAGATTTCATGTAGGAACCAGCCATTGCTGTGGCTTAGGTGGAGACAAATGACATGTAATTACACAGCACTTCTCATCTGCAGAGCCCTGCAGATAACCAGGCGAAAGGCGCTGCTGTGTCCTCCGTGCTGGCTTTGCACCATGGTTTTTGCTCTTGCATTCGTAACTTGGATTACGAATTCGTAATGCAAAATCCAGTTCTGTTCAGGAGGTGGGATGCATCGCCTCCCCCAGGCATGTGGCAGGTCCTGCTACCTGCAGCTCCCTTTAGCAGGGACAATAAATACATCAGCTCATCAGAGCCCAGAGTAAGTCAAGACTCAAACCTTTTGCAGAATGAGCTTCTGGATCAAAGCAGGACTTCACTGACATGCCAGTCTTTGGTGTCCTACAATTTTTGAATCCAAAGTACAGTTTTGAACTTTGCAGCACTGTTGGGGTGGATTTAGATACAAATCATTTAATGTTGGCTTCCAAGGCCAACACACACTAAGGTATTTAGGTGTCTCACTCCCAAGGAAAGCAATCAGCCAAACTCAGCATAAAGCATGTATTGGCACCTCTAAGTAGGCAGCCCACAGGAAAGGACAAATTATACATCGCTGTGACTTCATCAAGGCCAACTCTCTGGCCACTGGCTTGGTGTGGCATAGCTACTGCTGGTTGGTCACCCTATAACAGCACCCCATTCCCTTGCTTCTTGCAGGATTGTGGTCAGCGGGCAGAATCTCAACCATGCCGTCATGCCACACTCTGTCAACATCTTTGATTTCCAGAAGGACTTTCAGATGACAGAGGAGCAGGTAGGCACAGCATGGCTTCTGCAGCAGTGGGGCAAGGGCTAACACAGGAGTGCAAAGCTAATGGTATCCAGGCAGTTTTGAACACGGTCTTGTCCATAAAACCTTTGCATCCTCCTAAAGTACTGCAATGCCCACATTTCACCCCCCCACACCCACTACTGCACATCTACCTCCCCGCTGCCCCAGTGAAACCCCCTGGGGCAGGGTTTGAAAAGAGCAGAGTGGGTGGCCGGCTCACAATCTCTCTGTGCTGTTGTCTTGCAGGCACTGGGGGTGAGCGACCACTTCCCTGTAGAGTTTGAGTTAAAAACAAGAGGTGGCTTCTTCAACTGGCTGAAATCACAGTTTTCAAAGAAGAGGAGATCAAGAAAGAGCCGCCGCTCGAGCTCATGAGAGTGCTGAGTCCTCTCACATGGCATGGAAATACATGGATGCTAATGGATCTTGTAGAAGACTAATGTAGATACACTCACAGCAAGTGCAATTCTTAGTGGAAAAAAGCCCCAAGTATTTTGTTAAATTTCAAATATTTTGGGTAAGAAGGTAAATTAAAACTTCAGGTTATTTTTCTTATTGTATGCAAAAATAAATCAGCTAGAAGCAGCACACTAGACTTGTGTACTGATCCCAAATGTAAAAAGCTACTGCAAGGATAAAATACTTTTGTCTGCTTATCTGTAAGGGCTGAAGGGCAGTGATCTCCATGCATTCATGCAGGCTCTGGAGCGCTGCCATTCCTCTGCAGGGGCAGAGGCATTAAAAAGGCCTTTATGCATCACACGTGTGTGGATGCTTCAGAGCTGCGACTAGCGGAACACAGGTCTGCACCTGGTGATTTGCAATGTAAAATGTTGCTGAACTTACAGTATTTGCTTAGTCTGGGTTTGAAACTGCTCACAGCATCAAGGGCTTGGGAAAGGCAGAAAGAAAAGAGAGTGACAAGCAGTGAGAACCCCTTTTCTGCATTAACCCAAGCCATGGAGGAGCAGGAACAGAATGCTGTGGTTCTCACCTGTCTACCTGCCAGGTGCCATTACCCTGCCTGCAAACTGCAGGTGAGAAGTCCTGCAAATCCCAGGTGACAGTGCTGCCAACAGAGAGCGTGAGCAAAACTTAAATTAAAATCAGGTTTCAGCATTCTGGCATGGAAAGGAGCTGCATTCCCACCCACACACACCCCCACCCCCCAAAAAAAAACCAACAACCAAAAAACCACAAACAAACAAAAAAACCCCAAAACCCTCCATGGCAGCCTAAAGTTCTCTGATGAACCAGACTTTAATAATGATTATTTAACATAGTGGTGCAGCAATCTGTTTTCTCAGCTCAGCCCACAGGCTGTATTTAGTGCAAACCAAATCATGTCACACAGGTGGCATCTAAGAAATGGGAATAATCCAACTGTTAGTGGAGGCAAATATTCATCTCCCTTCACCCACACCCCCTGGTTTGTCTGCGGGTGGGGCAGGGAAGACTAGCAAATCAGTTATGCTTTTATAGGAGGAAAGCAGTCTGGCCTTTGCAAAACTCACTGTCTGGGGAGGAACAATTTGAGGAAAGAAACTAAATCGAGCGGAGATTATCCCAAGGGGGAGGCATGCAGGGCAGACAATATCCCCCCACCCTCATCTTTCAATAGCAATTAATCTTGAAATGATAGAGCTTATGAAATACTTTCTTGGTTATACTCCAGTCAAGGCAAAAGGAGAGCCTAATTTAGAACAAATACTTACATTGGGATTTCCACAGAAAAGCCAGACAGCAGCAATGGCCCATGTGAAGACTGAAATCAGTTTAAGTCTGTGGCCTCACATCTTAGTTCTACATAAGTCCCTATTATCTTTTGGCTTTCAGAAAGAAGCAGCGTACAAAGGAATAAATCACACTCCAGGAAAGCAATAATAGATAAATTCAATCATGAAAAATATGTTAATATGAATAAGTTTTACTGAAAAAGCTTTGTCCTATTTATGACATTAAATATAATCCTTTACCCAGCATCTGAAGATAAGAGAATAGCCAGAGAGTAGTGGCTGCAGCCCCAGGCATGAGGTTAGCAGCTGTTGGTCTGGCGATGCTGTTGCAGAGGATGAGCATTTGACCAGCAGAGAGACATCTTAATGCAAAATGATGCTCCTCTGTGGAGAGCTGGGACACACTTCTGTGAGACTCAAAGCAGACAGACAGCATCTGCGCTCTGTTCGTGACATCTGATAGGGGCTGGGAGGTGTCCAAAGCTCGTACAGTCAGCACAGTCAGTCTCTATAGACATTCCTGTATATATCCCATACATTAATTAGACAATATTGTAAATAAATCCTAAAATGTTTAATAGGTCGTGTCTTCTCTAGATTTTCCTCACTGTGGGATCATTATCCAGGTGTCCCAATTGCAAAGGGGTTTTTAAATTTTTCCAGCCTACTGGAGCCTCAATGTATTCTGCAGCCAAATCAAAGTTTCTCTTCAGAACAATGAGGCTTCTGGACCTTTATTTATGATCAAATGGGAGTTTTACACTGGGAATCCAAAAATGCCCTGGAGAGACTTAGTCTCATGCAAACCAGGTCTCAGATCATGGCTGGGAAAGAAACAAAGAGGCTTTTCAGAAGCTGAAAACTCTGTTTCCTCCACAGCAGCCCTGGCCAGGTAAGCAGATAGGGTCCAGTTGAACCAAAAGTGCTAAGACTCCCTCTTCCCTCAGGTTTGGGTCCTTGGAAAGCCCTTCTCCAATGCAGGATGCTGGAGGCATCCTTGCTTCCCAAAGACCTGAGGTCTCCACTGCCTCACAGAGACCCCCCTCCCCAGCCCCACAGGAGGGCCCTGCTGCCTTGCACTGGGGATGGAGCCAGGGCTGCCTCTTGCCTTGCAGAAACCCACAGAAGGACAGGGGTCAGCAGGACTGGGGACTGTCCCCTCTCTGCATCAAAGCAAGTGTTCCCAGCTCTGAAGCCCTTTGGCATGGCAGCCCAGCCCCTCTTATTTGGGTTTACATCCACATCTGCTTTTCTTTTCTGAAAGTTCAACTGTGCACAAATACACACAAACATGAGAAATTCAAGCCCGAACATCCTCCAAAGCTCCCACTGCTCCCCCACCACATGGGTGACAAATGAACAGAAACAGGTGCCAAAGGCGCTACTGATGTGGTTTGGGCTGGGACCCATATGCGTCCTGTATCTGGACATACAGATGTACAGACGTACGGCCACATACAGACGTGCAGTGGGCAACTGAGCAGCAGCCTCAAGAAAGGCTTTGTTGTGCTATCGCACAGTGGGGCCAGTAGCACTGATACCAATATCAAAGGCAGAAAAAAAATCAAAAAGCCTACTGGTGCAGGACTGCCAAACCCAGCAGGTGGTCCAAGTCTGGCTGCTTCATGGCTCCCTCAGCATCGGGTGAGACTGTGGGGAGCAGCTCTGTGCCCCCAGGCTGGACTTGGCCACTCTCTGATGGAGCGTCCACCACTGAAAAGGACCGAGACCAGAGCAGGGTCTCCTTGAGCTGTGCCCACATAGCTCCCATGGGGAGCTAGTTTTCAGTCTCCCTGTAGCACAGTGCTCAGTGGTCCCTGGTGGGGCTTTTCTCTGCCAAGCAAGCCAAGGAGATGGAGAGCAGAAGGTGCAGACAGCAGCCATCTTTTCCTTGCCTTTATTCAAAAACGAAAACAAATGGAAAATTAACTTTTTTTTTTCTCTGCCTATGGGTATTTCCACAACCTCTGTCAGCCCCTTGGCCAGGATAAGGCAGGTTTCTGCGTTCTGCAAGGGCATCTCGCCACCCCGCGTTGTGGAGCCATGCATGCATTAAATATTATTAGGGCACCCTCTGGTGGCACCGCTATAAATCCCAGCATCTGGCAGGGGTCCCGCTGTATTTAGACCCAGACTCCGCAGCGCAGCCAGCAAACCCAGCTGTGGTAAGGAAACACGAGTTCACCCTTAGCCGGAGCTCATAGATCTGCATCCCTGTATGTGCCTCTATATACAGACCTTTTCTATTCGCTGTCGAGAGCTGGCCCGCAGCTGACCCCAAAGTGTCCCTGTCTCACTGGGTCTGTAAGTGAGCTTTGCAACAAAGGGGTAGCACATTTTTGGCTCCAGGCCTTTTTAATCATTGCCCACAGTTATTTATCTAGGAAACATACTGCAATGACTTTTACAAGACTGCCCTGCTGGCAGGCAGCAGCTCCCAGGACCAGGTGCTGGCAGGTTACGGGGCACATCCAGCCGGGAGACTCCGTGGTGTCCTTTGCCATACCTGCACCAAGAGCATCAGGGTTTAGTCCAGCAGCAATCACAGCCTTTCCAGCCTGCCTGGCCACTGGGGATGTCTTTCAGTGAGTCCACTTCTGCCCTTCGGTGGTTTGTACCTGGTTTTGTGAGCAATGCGAGACCGCTCTGGCACCAGCACCACCGCCCCCTCTCCGCCATGCCCGCCTGCGGGAAATGCCACTGACCCCCTTCTCCAGTGCTGGGGAAACTGTGATTTGGACTGGGGGCCCTTTCTGCAACCCCAGGGGCTGGGCTTAGCCCATGTTCCTCTCCAACTTCCCGAGGGTTATGTGACACAACTTCTTCACTATCACCTGGTATAAAACTATGAACACCCTTTCTCTGCAGTCTAGTTTTTTTAGCTGGTGTGAAAAACAAAGTTAAATACTTCATGTGTCATTTTAAATATAGTGCCTCAGCTGTTGGTGTTTGCAGGGTATTTTTCTGCTAGTTGGAAAACAGATTTATAGGAATTAATTTCCATATTGGCAAAGGAGCCAGAAACCTTCCCTGAAAAGCTCTGCAAATGCTGGGATTTGAGTCATGACTGCTTTCTGTGCATCTCAGTTGGGAGGGGTCCTGATCCCAGCCATTTTCAGTGAAGCCAGATGCAAAATACTCCCCTCCAAAATACCCTAGCAGGAAATCACTGTCAGAAATACACACACACACCCCCCAGCAAGGCCAGCTCCTCCACAGGCCTCGAAGGATTCACAGTCTTCCAGCTAAGCATGAATGTAAATATTTGCAGTACCAAAGTCCTGCAGAAAGGTAGTTCATCACAGGGACCAAACCTCTGGGTCCTGCTAAATCATACTTTGCCTATCACATTTTTTCAAAACCACATATATTCGTTTGTGTTATATAAAGAATGCACTTTAAATCCTGGTCAAATTAATAGTGACATGAGCTATAAATCCAGCCTGGCTTAGTGACAATGTTTTTTCTAAGTGTGCAATATAAATTCACAGATATGAAAATTAACTCTGAAAGTCTGAGAAATTCTGAAAAGCCATTTAAAAGCATTTTCCCAGGAGGCCCTGGGGAAACAGCCCTGCACAAGAGGGAGCGCTGGAAGTGAGGCTATTTTGATAACCTTCTGCAAGAGGGACCTGCTGAATATTAATTATTACTGCAGGCTGTGGAGGAAAAAGTTGCTGTAGCCCGTTCTGCTGCTTCCTCTGCAGCTCAGACGGAACGTAAAGATGTGGCACCTCACAGTGGGGTGGGGATGGGAATATTTCTAAGTTATTGTAACACAGGGAAAAATATTTTTTGAAAATAAACAGCTGCTTACAGGAGTTGGAGAGTTTGATGTTGAAAGGTGCAGGTACCAGGCTGGTTTGGTCCTGGCCCACAGCCATATAGCAGGCTTAGGTGCTCCGGTGGCATGTCCCACACCGCCACTGCCAGCAGCAAAAGTTCAGGCACTCCTTTCTGCTACTCTGGATGTGGACAGGAGATGTATATTATAAGAAAAATATATGAAAAATATAAGAAAAATAAGAACCTCCAAGCCAGCTGGCACAGAGCACAGAATGAACACCTGGGGATGCTGACAGCAGCTTTGCAAGACCCCGTCCCCTGTGTGCCAGCAGGTCCAGAGCTGTCCCTCCTGAGCTGGCAGAGGCTAAACTGGGCAACCGGTTTTGTTTGGCCCAAGGGAAAGAGAGCAGCACAGCCAGCTGTCATGATAACAAATGCTTCGGAAAGAGTTTTTCTTCAAACAAATAAAAAACAGTGTAAAAAAGCATTGTTCCATTCCCTGAATTAACAGTTTCAAGCAACTCCATCCCAGTTTCTGTCAAGTAATGCCTTTTGGTACGTAGTCACTTTGGACAGGCTTTTAAGTGTGATTAATACATAATTTGTTTCTTTTTTTTTTTTTTAAGAAACATGTATTGCCTGTACTGCAAGTACATTTCAACATGGAGTAAAAAAAATTGAAAATAAAATCAAATCAGTTTAAAACAAATACATTTAGAAGCTAAAGCTTAGTACAGAAAAAAGCAGATTCTACATCGGAAACGTCATAGTCTCACTTTCTGCAGACAAATAGAGGGAAAATTATATAATTACAGGGTTTGCATAATCTGGCCAAAACCAGAGTCCTGCTAAGCAACAGCCCCACCACCTGCATTGCTAATACACTCAGTAAACATCAGAGCTGCTCCATGCTGCTTGGTGGGTGAAGGGAAATCCAACGTCCTCTGCACAGTCCCAGGCCTAGCATGGACTGGAGACTTACTGCTGCAGTAACACCTCCAGAAAAATTAAGTATACTGGACTATCTTTAATATATTAAAGATATATATACTATAATATATATATTAAAATAATCCAAATACTAATTTAAAATTTGAAATAAAGATTTAACAACTTAAAATTAATAAAACACTTTAAAGACATATATCTCTAATAAATTAACCACACTGACACGGGCAAAGACGTACCCTGTCAGCCCCCGCTCTGCTTGTGCACCCTGCACTCAGCCCTGCCAGTCACCAGACGCCCCAGCTGCCACGGGTTCACCCACACACCTCAGCACATGTATCACAGGGGATGTGATTTAGCCCATTAATAAAGCAAAGCACTTGGCGCTACATCCTAAACAGTATCATCCAGTGTTTATTGCATTGCAAGAAGAATACAGCAGGTGTCAAATGGCATGAGAGCTATTATACTGGCATACAAGTGCTGAAGAGGAAGACCAGACCATTCCAGGCTGTGGACAGATCACCTTCCCCCCTGCCCAAGGCAAGGACCAGAGCCAGAACACTGCGTTAGGGCTTTTGAAAGGAGCTGTACTTTATTTCAAAAAGGCTGAAGCAACTTTGAAAAGTTAATCCACACACTGCTAGGGTAATGCTGGGGCAAGAAGTCATGCCTTGGCACTACAAATGTGCATTTAATTTTACTTATATGTGCAATTGCTTAAAAGTCAAGGAGTCCACTCAAAAGACCAAAATAAAGCACGTATGGCCACCTATGGAATAGAGGGCCATCTGGTAACTAGAAAAACATGAAATGCAAGAGAAACCCTGTTGCTACAGCCACTGCTACAGAGGGATCTGTGAAAGAGGGGAGGGGAGAACAAGAAGGGGTGAAGAGATGCCCCCTTCACTGCGCATGCAGCCCCTAAGCCCGGAGGCAGCCCCAGAAGCACAGCACAATATATTTAAAGAGTCAGGAGACTTTTTAGTGCGTTTCTAAAGACAAAGCTTCAGAGCTGGTGGGCTGCAGCCTGGGATTAGCCAGCAGCTGGAAGCGCCCATGCCCAGGGTTCTCCCCCACTGTGGTGCACAGGCAGGCACTGGAGCCCTGCAGAAAGCAGCTTTGTGCCCAAGAACAAGACACCCACAGCAAACCAGGGCCTTTCCTGCTGTCAGCAAATGCCTGATAGAGCCAGGCCTGCAACAAGCTGCCTCCCCCATCTAACACAAGACCTCTTGCATCTTTTGTATCAGGCATAATAGAACAAAGGGTGTCCATTCACGCTTGTGAGTGACGCAGAAAGCAAGGGCCAGGCTGTCAGCAGGTTTAAGTACACCATGTGTGCATGGAGGGCCCATCAACCACCTCGCCTCACTTCAGGGGTGGCCTCCAAGGAATTGCTCAGAAGAGAAGTGGTGGATGCACTCCTGGTGGCATTTCTGTACTAGAGCTTCACAAGGCCAAATGCAAGTCTCAAGTTTTGTGCAATGCCCAAGCATATGAGATATTTTTATTGCCATGCTGGCTCCAGTGATGGCCATCAGAAACAGATGGGGGCAAGGCCAGGGGCACCCAGAGGAGTCTGAAGAGTGAACTCCAGCAGCTTCCCAAAGCAAATGAGAGAAAGCCAACGGGCAGCAAATGCAGGCAAGACCCCAGGGTATGGCAGGAATAAGTACAGCACAAGGACAGGAACTGCTACATGATGGAGTGAAGAACAGGCTGGGCATGCAGGTTGTGAGGAGCTCCAGCTCCAGGATATAATCTCCAAAAACCCCTCCCCAGCCCACTGAGATGAATTAATGCTTCTGACAAAAAAAACCACCAATACGGACAGGGGGATGGGATGCTCTTGAGACTTACCATCTCTGGGTTGGTGTGCTGCAGGGACTTACCTTCCACCACCCACCAAAATGCCTGGTGAACCTCCTGGAGGGGCAGTGGGCCCTGGCAGGTTCTTTTACATGGTGGTGCCCTGACGTATTACAGGCTGCTCTGGGTCACTGGCCACCAGCAGGCAAGGCTCCAGCTGGCTACCAAAGGCACTGCCAGATCTATCTGAGTGCTTGCAGGACAGCTTGGGCCAGGTGAGGAGGGATGGGGGAGCTCCCAGTGGGGGACATAGGTACCAGGTGGCCAAATCCTACTGCAAACCACCACCAAGGAGAGAGCTCATAAACAAAGGGAAAGAATTTAAGTTCAACCAAACTGGCAGGAAATAAAACCAAAAAAGCATAGTCCAATTCCACAGCTAGAGGCAAAAATCCATGCCAGTCCTTCACAAATAATGAAGAAAATGCATCTCACACCATCACAAGTCTACCCAGCAAGAGGCACTGGGACACCAGTAAGCTGGTACACTGACAGCCCGGCCCCACAGCTGCCTGCTGAAGCGGGCACTGCAAATGGAAACCTTTGTCAGGGTGCCAAAGACCAAAAGCAGAGCATAGTCCTCCCAAAAGTACTGTTTTGTGCTCAATACAGAAGTCAGTTCTCAGCTGTCAGAGCTAGTGGAGTTGGCTGGGCATTGTTGCCAAGATTGGTGCAGCCAAAAGCTGCACCAAAAGCTCTTCTAATCAACACCACCAGGTGCTTGCTGTCCTTACCAAGTTAATTTTTGCATTCACCCCACAGCCCTCAGCACCCAGGCAGGGCAGAATTGCTCGCTTGAACTAGAGCTCACCGTTTGCTGGAGGTAACCTCAGACAAGGTAACAATCAGGGTCCACTAACTTCACAGACAGCTCCCATTAATTTCAGCTGGCATGATTAGACCAAAGAAGTCAAGCAGTAGCAGGCAAGAGAAGGCCAGACAAGAGAAGGTTTACTGAGCAACAGGAGTTACACAGGCACGAGGCTCTCAAGTTCACTCAACCCAACAGCTGTATCCAGGGCTTTTTTGGTTTTGTTTAAAAACATTAAATAGGAGGTTCAAGCTGACATAGCACAAAGCTATTTAAACACAGTTAACTATAAAAAGGAAATAATCTGATAAACCTGGTGCAGGAAAGTCCTTGGCAGCCACTGCGTCTCAGGTTCCATCGGGAGCTGTGCTTGGGAAAACATCTGCTGGTTTCCACGGCTGGCCAGCCCCAGGTGCAGCACCGTGCTGGGAACCACCTAGTGCTAACCACCCCAGAGAACCCAGAGGAGCCAGTGGGTGCCACTCGCAGTGCCCCAGGATTAGACCTATAACCCTGTCAGCACCTCCGGGGACACACCGCTCCCCAGCTCCACTGCCCCAGCACCCGGGGTCTATGCAGGAGAAAACCGGCACAGTCATGTCATGCCCCATTCACACTGCGCCTGCTACTGCCCAGTATATTTATGCCATGGCTTGAACTTCTGCCAGACATTTTCTTTTAGGGGAAAAAAAAGTTCTAGAGAAAAAACTAATGAATGGCACTGAGGTTATGCTCACAGTTTTCCACGGCCACCTGAATGGCTTGTGGGCCAGGGGTTATTCGGTCTGCTTAAAGCTGCTGCATGCTGAGGCTTTAGTCTGAACTTTACTGACTACATATGAAAAGAATCCAATGTTGTTTTTAACATGCACATTTTAATGAAGCAAACATTTCTATTTAATAAGTTATAAGATACAATTTTACAATCCTGCACTTTATTCCAGTTTATTTTGTTTTTACTTCCTAGTTTACAACGTAATGAGCATTTCACATTAAGGCACAAAAAAAAAAAGCACAGTAAAAATACCCCAACCTTCCTTTTTTTCCCCATGACTGCGCTGGAGAGTAGTGCATCCACACGTAACTACAGAACTGTAAGTGTGAACTCCCTAGGGACAGACCGTGACATTTCAACAGGTTTTCAACAAATTCTACCTTCTCCTAATCGCAGAGTTAAAGCTCATCTGGACAGTGTACTAAAACCCCAGCAGCTGACAGCAATTCAGATATGCAATTGGGAAGTAGCATGGAGTAATCCAGGACAGACAGACAAGTTATAACAGAAGTTTTCACTTCCTGACCCTTGGCAGGAATGCCTTTTGCAGTGCAAAGGGGATTTCAGAAGAGATGAGCGAGCTTCAGGCAGGTTCTCGGACTGAGATATAATAAAACAGTTTGCACCAAACACAGGTTTGTTGGTTCATATTGCTGTTATAGGTGGATTCACACACCCGCCCTCCCTCCCACCCTATACCTGACCACAGACGTGGGGTCCCATCCCCAAGCTGGCTATGCACCACCTCAGCTACTCGCCTGGCCTGCAGCCTCCGGGGAAACTGCTGATGATCTTCCCAGTACACTGCCGTGCTCTCACCTGCGCGAATTTTGGGTCACACATGAGAGCTATGCGTGGCTCAGCAAGTTTAGGGGCTTTATTTAACCTAGCCAAACTGGGGGTTGTTCTTAGAATAAATCAAAGAGTGTGAGGAGTTATCTGTAAAGTTACAGAAATTTCACCAGAATCCCAAGCTAATTAAAAACCGCATTGCTAGCATCATGGCCAAAAAACTACCTGTCTAGATTTCCAAAGCATTAACATAGAAAGGCTGAAAGCTTCCAGGAAGTAATTTTCAGTCTGCTTTTGGTTTGCTATAAAAGATAAACCTTTCCTAAATGTAAACCGCTAGCAAAGCATTTTCAAAACCATTTTAAATTTGAGTGGTAAAGCCACTTTTAGTAGCTTTTTGTAATGTTAAGCGTTAAAATTGATCAAGTATATAAGGCACCTATTATAGTACCAGTTTTACCTCATTTCTTTACAGAAAAGTATTTGAACTGGGGACAGCCCAAGTCATATTACATAACTAAAACGTCAAGTCTCCAGTCAAATAAAATCAGTAGTTAAGATACCCAATTACAAAGACAAATTCCAGTTTTCAATTAACATCTAAAGTCTTTAACAACCGTAAGGGAAATTAGTGTCTACTTATCCACATGATTCTCCAAACATTAACAGTGACCCGGACAGTACTGCAAAGGTACAATTTGAGAAGGAAATTAAATAGATTGACATTAGGTTGGTAAGTAGGATAGAAGTGAAATGCTTGTAAAAAATAAAGTTACAGAGTTTACTTCTGACTGTATTGAAATGTGAGCCATGTGTATCTAGATACTGCATTTTGCAACAGGACTGCACTCAGTATAACTCTACATCTGAATTGCAAACACAAAGATAAACTCTGGCGCTTGGCGAGTTTAAGGAACGGTGACATGGAAGGGACTCCCGGGGATGTGCTCATCACCCCATTTCACTGCCAGAATATAGTCACCCCTTTCCTTGACGACATACGTTACGTTGTACTGATGGCTGCCCATATGCTTGATGGACACCTCTTCACATGGTATTGTAGGTCCGTGGACACCAACTAACAACATATTTGAACCTACAGCAAAGTAACAGACTGTTAGCATTCCTAAGCTTTAATAAACAAGCATAGTTGTACCATAATACATTAGCTCCATCACACAAGGATTTTGTTATTTTCATTCACAGGGTGGTAGTCTGGGACATGGCTAAGCTGATTTGGTATAAGAAGGAATTTTATTTTAAAAAGCCTTCAACCTCACAGAGGCAAGGGTTTATTTGTGTGTATTGCCAGACCTGACAGGCTACCACTAGAGCATAGGAGCCATTAACACTGCTCGTGAAAGTGAGAAGGAGTTACCTTTCAAGTACCTAATTAGAAGTTAATAGCAGAGACCAGTGAACATGGCTGGCCTGTAATCCACCCACTGCAAAACTCCCAGATGATGACGACTATCAGCGGTCATGGCTTATGAGAACACCTTGCATTACAGGCTACAATGCACCACAAGGGTTGCTTAAGTTCAGCAACCTGTTTGTTCTCATGCCATAACCCTGTGGTTTCTTTCAGGTGGCTCAGATAAAGCCATTTGGAGAGGAACTGGCATCTTTACAGCCTCTGCCTTAGGACTGATTGGGTGAGCACTGTGTAGCATTTAGAATTTTTCTTTAGAACCAGATCATCACCTCAAGGTCTGAATTTTAACTTTGGTTTAGGGCAAAAAAATGTCCACCCTGACACCCAGCTGGTTCCTATGTCCATACCTGCTTTGCTGCAGTCCACGGAGAAGGAGCTTTTCTGACCCACAAAAGCCTTTGAGAGTCCTGCTCCCCGTGAAACCACTTTGCTAGCATCCGAGGTGGATTTGGGAATGGCGCTATAGCAAGTTTCAGTCGATGACCTTGTCACCGACTCTACCAGGATGGAAGAAGTTTCGTTGGTGCTGCCTGGGCTAACCAGTCGCTGTCCTGGAAAGAGAAAAGACTTCTGATATTCAGATTCACCCATCCGAAAGGCATTTACTAGGAGGTCTCAAAACCCTTCCAATGACTAGCATGCATTCTGCATCCAAAAAATGCATTTTTGTAGAGGAGCAATTTCCTGCTTGGGTTTTTAAGCCGACACCTTCCAGCAACCCTGGCAACAATCCTATCCCAGAGCCCTTGAGTGGTTAAAGGACCACAGGAACTTCAGGATTCATTAAGCAAAGCTGGCTGCTCAAGAAGAGTTAATTGTGCTCCAATCACCAAATGCCAAAAATGACTCAAGTTGGCAGAAAAGCAGGTGCAATTTTGCAACAACCCATTTTGAAAGCAGAGCAAGTCCCAGCCTGGGGGAGCGCAGTCCCTTGCTGTCTGTTGCCAAGAACATCACTGGCACCAGAAGAGGGTTCACTAGCTCAGGGGCAGCAGTAGAGAGGAACTCCAGTCTGTGCTTAGACACAGCACTGAAGAGAGAAAGAGCTTCCTAAACCAGCCTTCCTTGCATCATCTGAAAGCCTCCCAGACATTAATGGCCTTTGTTTAGGTGATACCTGCACCAAAATGAGACCAAGAGGGGTATCACATATGCTACAGGCATCCAGGTTTCAGGCTTCGGGGAGAAACTGGGTAAATAAGTTGTATTTCACCACTGCCAAGGCAACATTCTAGTGCTAGGTCAGGATTTAATATTCCCCCATGAAGCTGTTTGACAGCCCTCCACTGAGTCAAATCCTGGCAAACTCCACTACTTAACATGTCTCCTGAGACCTCTCATCTAGGCTCTGGAGGTGACGGGGAAAAACATCTTGCCTCTCATGTTTTTGGGCATCTAAACCTGAATGCTGCACTGTCTAGGAGGGACATATTTGCTGAATGACAGAGACTACTTTAGGCACACAGTAAATACTGTTTAGCTTTTTACCTGTAACCTTTGCCTTGAAGGGGCTGCCCACTATGTGGTTAGGTCCACCATATTTAACTCCAATTAAATAGTTTCCTGGAGCCATGGGTGTGTACATGACTTTGTAACCTTCTGGAGTTTCCTGGCAGTCCATTTTCACCTTTGATGGCCCTTCAATTGTAACAGAGAGGGTACCTGGACCAGCCTTGGTCGTGTTAATGAAAAACTCCGACTGCAATCCTAGAAAGATGTAGCACAGTAAGATACACTCTTCCTCACACCCGAGGTTACAAAAGCAGCCTGTTATTAAATAGGAATGGGTCATTTGGTGCAAGACGAGGCTGCACAAGGCTGCAGGCAAGGAGGGACAGTGTGCCTCCCCCAGCATCCTCGCACAGGCCAGCCCCAGCTGAGGGCTCTGCACCCTGGCAGTCTCCTTGCCAGCACCCCAGCTCCCTCCTCTGCTCACATTTTGTGACTGCGGGGCAGGCAGGAAAAGGGGTCATGAGAGCCCTTTAGGACCAAAATAGAAGGATTTTGGCTTCAAAACACTGACTTAGAGAGAAAACTCTTAGAATAAGAGCCTTTCTAGTGGGCGTCAGAGCCTGCACTGACAAAGCCTCCTGCATGGCTAAGCTCAGGAAACCTTGGAGCCGTCTCACTGCCCGGACCATAAATCAGCAGAGAGCCCACAAAAAAGCAAGAGAGACGAGGGGCAGGAGATCTCCTAGAGGAGATGGGTGTTTGAACTGCTTGGCAACAGCACTCCAAGCAGTTTGTGGAAACAAAAGCTTGTTTAATAACAGCATCTGGTTAACACCGCTGAATTATTACTGCTAATACTAAGCCAATGACACAATGCCAGCAACACGAGAAAAAAATTAAGCAAGGCTTTCAGCCCCTAAATAATTTACTGTCAAATTCTGGCTTCAAATATTTATGATCTTTGGGCTGTTATATCAGACGCTGCTGAGGAGGAATGAAATGCTCGAGCTCAGTCAAAACCAGGATGGTTATGGGAAAGTCTACTACAGCTGTGACTGAAGCATGCAAGTGTGGTGATCAACTAGGGAGAAGTTTCTGACCTCTCCACACAAGAGGCTGCTGTGTTGCAATGCTGGAAGAACCTGGCTCCCAGAGAGGATTGTACCATCTTTCAGTGCTTTAGCAGTAAATCTCACTGGCACCGCCTGCCTGGGAGGTAAGGCGGTCAGCCTGCAACATGCATTGCTCAACCAGAGGAAAATTAATTTCCAAAGCCAGCAAGTTTCTCAGCTTCTCACTGAAGACTTCTTGCTCTGCAGTCACCAATTTTTCCCTGTGCCCCAAATGAAGGCTCACATTGTTGGAGGCTGCAGACGCGCACCCCTCCCGGGGGGCATTTCAGGTGCTCAGTCACTGGCAATTGAAATTTCTACACTAGATCATTGTTCGGAAACACTGCTCAGCAGCTCCCAGGGCACCAAGCTTTTGGCAGCGGCCAGGATTCAACAAGGGGGCACAGAGTAACTTCACTGAAGTTAAACAGTCTATTTAGATTAAAAACAACCCCAAGCACCTTTATAGATGGAGAAAAATTCGTCCCTGATGCATCAGCAGCTAGTATTAATGAGTGCTTTTGTTTCCACCTATTAAAGCAGCACAGCCTATAATAATCATATTTTACATAGTATATCTGCATGCTTCCAGAACAAACTGCTTGGTTTCTCCTGAACAGCAGAAGCTTTGATTAAATAACTGCAGTATTTGTTTTCCAAGGAGAAAAAAAGGTATAAAATGGAATCCACAAAAGACAGCAGTAGATAGGATAAAAGGAACTAGCTATCACTTTTCACATTAAAAGGAAAAAAAGATCAGTTTTACTCTGCTATTTACCTCTGTGAATGGCAGAGTGGCCCAAGAACATGCACAATTAAATAAATCAAAGTATATGTCCTGGAATGTTTTCATATTTTCTTACTAAGGCAATAAATCTTACAAATGAAAAAAATCCCTAAACCCTACATTCTTGAGTTGAGAACTATCAGATGGGGCACAGCCACAGCAGATAACTAGGTGTCAGATTTCCAAGAAGAGTCAGTGATCACACTGCATCTGAAGCACATATAGCACACTGCACGGAACAATCCACCCTACTCCCTAGAGTTTACACATCATATTGCGTTTAACTTGAAATTTCTTAGAGGTGCGAGTACTGAAGAAAAGGTAACTGGGTATACCCATGTACCCATTTAATTTACAGGGATATGCAAGTTAAACAAGACTACTTCAGCTAGACCCCCAACTCAGTATCTGCACCCACAAAAGCATCCACCTTTGCAGAGATTGTGTTCACATATGGGAAGGAACCAGAGCATCTCCGGAGCTCCAAGGGACCGCCAACGCCGAGCTAAGCTAACTGGCAGAGTCATAGCCCAGCTGCTAACCTGTTCAAGTGAACTTGTGCTGCAGTTGCTCGTTTACAGAGGTTGTAAGTTCATTAAGACTCAGTATAGCCTGCAGGCTCACTAACTGATGGTTATAAGACTTGAGGAGCATGCAAGAAAGCAAAATTAGCCTGTGCTCAGGTCGGCAGAGAATGTGGGTTAGTTCAGCTGCCTTAGCAGGGAAAGTCACATAAAAATATGCCTAGGAACAGCTTCTCTCTCTCTCAGAAAGCCAAAGTGCAAACAGGTGTGTAACAGAGCTGTAAAAGAAGGGTTACCCGTGGTACCGCTCTCCAGGCCGGATCCATATGCTGTGACGAGTGCAGGATTGCCTGCCTGCCCAGGCTCGCCAACACGTACTTTGAAAGGGCTACCCACAACATGGCTTCCGTTGAACTTCACATCAATTGAGTGGATGCCATTTTCATGGGGGATGAACCGAACAGCGTACTTATCTGCAAGAGAGATGTGGCTTTTCTGATGTATCAGAGATAACAATAAATCAGCAATTAAATCCAATGCAGGGCTGGTTAGCAAACCAAGCAAGGCTTCTGTAACACTTCGACATGTTTTGGCCCCAGCTTAAGCAAACTCAGCTACACGAGCTGCTATGCTCATATTTAAGTAGGGAAATGCTGTATTTAATACAGGAGGTGTCACAGATTGCATTTTCACCTTGTCTAGCAGGACCTGATCTCAGCTGTCATCTAGTCTGCAGGGTGAGTTTTAGTGTTATTTGCCTCAAACATGCACTAAACGTGACAGCTTAATCACAGCCCAACCTTCCAGCAGTCAAGGGAGCAGTGCAGGGAAGAAAAGCAGCTGGTAAGAGTAAGCCAAATCCTACAGCGGGCTCAGCAGGCTGCTCTGACACTGCAGACACCACACCTTTATTTAATAAAGTCATTTAGCAATTTGGTGATATTTAACACTTTTGATTGTGTGTTAACCCACAGAAGGGACTGATCTTTCCCAGCCAGACAGCTGCTGTCTGTCCATAGTACAGACCATAACTCATTCAGACTTCAAGTGAAAAAGAAAAGCTCATTGCTGAAACAGGTGTTGAGCTTTCTGTAGTGTTTGCTTATATTCAGCTTTCTTGACATTTTATATGAAGGAGTGAGTGTGAGTTAAAAGTAAACTATTAGTCAAAGATGGAAGCATAGCTTTAAAAAATAAACTTCTTCCCTGGCTAAATTTAACAACCACATCATATTTCATTTATGGCTAATATCACTTTACCTTCACTGGCAAGCCAAGACACAAATATCTGTATCTTACACAAGTTAGGGCTCAGCCATTTCATGAGCTGTCTAGGAAAAGCATGGACATAACCCTGACCGAACAACTTTTGACACCACGAAGTCATTCTCCAAGCAAGGTGCTTGCCCCTTGGGTATGCTGTTCACAATCCAAGGGGACTAAACCCCCCTGCTATGGGGCAGCTACTGTGTTTTGAAGGTCACCCGGTTTGTTTTGACCAGTGCAAAGCTATGCTCACCTGGCTCCAGCTCAGACACGTGGCACTCTTCTACAGCTCCAGAGGGGCTGTGAACTTTAGCATCGATCTTGCCCTTTGCCCCGTTCAGCCTTATAGCAAAGGATGCTGGCTGATTAATTTTTAATCCAGACTCCTGAGAATGCAACAGTCAGATTATCAAATTTAAACTTCTCATTTCAGACAGCACAAGATTTGTGGCAGAGAAATAACCACTTCATCACAACTTTTTTTAAGATTTCACCAAAAGGCATAAGTTGTGGCTTGCATTATCTCTCAAATCAGAAGCTCTCTCCCTCTTAGGGGGTCGCTGATCTAGGAGTCACCCACGGTGGCTAGGCTGATTCTTCTCATGGTAACAGACCATTTTTGGAAGCCAGATGACTCTGCCATATCAGGCAGAGGCAGGTTTACAAGACTAGTCACCCATTATCACTGATGTCAGCCCCTGGTATTCAGGCATTTGATTTAAAGGATGTTTAAGCTATAGCTCCATTTTCAGCCCGTTCATTCATTCCAGATTCATTCAGGGGAAAAGCCTCTGATAATCCAGTTGTCTGAAAGAGTAATATGCATGTTTATATTTGCCACAAGAGGCTGCATTTAAAGCGCCACCACCAGACGTCTTAACATAAGAAAGTAATTTAAAACACAAAACCAGATGTTGCCGTGCTGTCAGGCCATCAGTAGAAGGCGAGGCAGCTCAGCATCCATGCTACAACAGTCCTCAATCACAGCAGCTCATGCAGCTATCCAGCAATAATATTTTATGCTAAACATACTTTACCTGATTTTGTCTTCAACTAAATCCTGAAGAGGGAAATAAATGCAACTGAGTAGAATTGAGGTGCAATGTATAAAGAAAGTCCCTGATGCAGGTTTAACGGAGGCTGATGCTGCACACTGCGCTCCGTTACTGAATACTCAGCTTTATCTGCCTCTCCAGGACTTAACTGAAGTGAGTATTCCTGTCAAAGAGTCTTTAAATGAAACACAAGAGAAACATCAATACCACAGCAACTAATTAACGCCCTTGTAACTCCTGGTTAGAAGAGATACTGTTGAATCAGGCTGTCATGATTCATTTACACAGCCAAGGTGGAGGAGTCCCACCGTCCAGGCAAACTCCTGGGGACCACAGCTGGGACATTAAAAAAAAAAGCAAAAAACCAACAAAACCTCAGCTGAAGTACTAATCGCTTACCACAACTCGATGAGGACTGAGGTACAGTATGTTTAGACAAAGATTCTCAGTCTCACATCCAAGTTTCTGGCTTTGGAGATTTAAGTCAAGCCTTTAACGTTACTTGTATTTTAATGCACGTAACCACACACACACACAAAAAAATGATATGGTGAGGTTAACAGATGAGCCCAGACCAACTACAAAGCTGTGATTCACTCTAAGATTTGCTACTGTTCATGAGTCATCTGAGCTGCGACTGTGTGGTTTTGTGATGTCAGCCAGACCAAATCTGCACTCTGACCTCACAGCGAAGCCCCCTCTGTCTGCCCACGTGAACGCTCCAGCAAGGCTGCGGCAGCACCCCAACCATACAGCCCTATGCTGCCTCACCCACGGAAACCCAGCTCTTCAGTCCACATGCCAACAAAGTAACTCAGTACCAGCATAATCACTGGTGATTCACGTTCATGTTTCAGCTCTCCTTGGCCTTTTCCTAGCTAATGGAGTAGAAAGCAAGTTTTAGCTCTCCAATGCTATTTCTAGAGTCTCTTATTCTTAATTCCCAAGCATTACCACCTGTAATACACTCAGTTGAGCCTTCTGCCTTCAAATTCTGACTAGCCAGAGCTGGGACAGCTCTACTGGGCCAAGTTACCAAGGGGCCAGTTGCCAAAAACCTCTCTCTGGCTGCAAGCTGAGCTTGAAAACAAGCACCAACCAAGGCAAGGCTATTATTAAGAAGAAAGGACAACCATTTGATCTTGGAGAACAAGGACGAAATCAGTCTGCGTGGCAAGTTGTGGAGATGTTTCCTTATGTCTCACCTGAAGGCTAGTGACAGTAAGCCTGCGAGCATCATCGGATGGGGCAATGACAGGAACCAGGTAGGGGCTTTCAGGAATGTGCTCATCATTGAACTTTATGGACACCTCATAGTTGCCTGCAGGGAGAAAAGAAGCAGTGGTTGTCCTTAGTTTCTTTGAAAGTAGCATTCAGTGTTATTTCAGTATGACTTGGTCTTGGTACGTACCTGGCTCTTGAACTATGTATGATACACCACAAGATCCATCTTTATGGTCCTCAAAGGCGATTTCTGCTTTACTTGGACCTTCTACAGCAACAGACAGCCCTCCAGCTCCAGCTTCCCGTGTCCATATACTGAACTCAGCTGTTGAAGCACATGAGAGCACACACAAGAGTAAGCTTGCTGCTGCTATGTTGCAGCTTCTTCCTAATGGAGCGTGAAGCATCCTATACTTGTGTTTGAGGAAAGGTACCTCATCCCATCATCCGGGTGATAACACTTAGAAGTTTCTCCAAGAGGCTCCTATTAGCCTTCTATAAGCCTATCAGCCCTGTATAACACACCTTACAACCTCATGCTCACCCTGTGAGAGCAGTCAGTTTCCAAAACATGGATTTCCAGGCTTCTCCATCTGCATGACACAGCAATATTATTTCTCCAAGTTTCCCTGGCTTGGCATGACCCCAAGGCCAACAGAAACCAAAGCACTGTGCTGCCCTGGAGCCTAGCGAGAGCAGAGGACTCACCTGGGACTCCCGTCTCTCCACGCTCCAGCCCTGGGCCTCCAGCTCTCACTTTATGGGCTCCTCCCTCACCCAGTGGCCCCACGGTGAACTGGAAGGGGCTGCCCGGCACTGGCTGCCCTCTGTATTTGACATCCACAGTGTGGACCCCCATTTCTTGTGGCACAAAGCGGACACAGTAGGTATTTTTGTCAGCTTCTACAATTTCAGCATCAAAGTTTCTTCCAGAGGGACTAGTTACCTGGGCTGTCATATCTCCACAATCAATTTCTAAGAACAGAACAAAAAATGCAGATTAGAAAAGGACAAAGGGTTTTGGTATTTTGTTTTTGGAAGCAGGACCTTAGCACAAGTGATTACACAGTACAAATGACAGAATAGGCATGTAGGTGCCAGTTTGTATGCTCAGCTACATACACGCTGCTGAGCAGCAAGCTTGGTCAGTTACAGTTTACCAGGTACTATGCAGTCAGATGGAGAGGCTGCGTAAGTGCAGCCAGCTAAAACTGGCCTATGTGATTCACATTTGCCAGATAGCAGCACAAACACTTAACAGGCAACATGATGACCTTAAAATCCTGGAGACAGGATGAATTGTGCAGCCTATTCTCCAGCCCACTGTACACAGAATAGATTAAGGCCTCCCTGGTATTTATTTCTCCATATGTTGATCATGGTTATGCTTATTTTTAACTGTTCAAAAAGATCACACTACTGGTGTTTCCTCCATAAACTGTCTTAGTATGAGGATATTTTAAGAACACTTAAGTTCCTATTTCCACTGCTTCAGGTACCCCCACAATATACAAGTGCAAGTTATGGTTATGGGGATAAGGACACTGCTTACCTGAAATTTTTAGGTTCAGATCACATATGCTTCCTACTGTTGCAACAGAGGGAGCCCGTCTTGTTCGTGTGATGCTCTCCTTCACTCTTCCTTCACCACTTATCTTCACAGTAAATGGGCTGCCTGTAAGTACCACAGCAAGTCATTACACACCGCACCAAGGGCAGGAGTGAAAGCTTCCTCTGACTTGTAGTGGATCATAGGGGAAGTTTTAGAGCCAGCTAACAGTCAGGTCCAAGTCAAATACACCCATATAACCAGAACAGTTTTGGATGCTTGCTGCTTGTGGAGGGTACTAGTAGGACCCTCCTTGAACCTTTGGGACTTAAGGTCTGAGCCAGATCACACAGCCCACACACAGTTCCAGTGTGCTGGCCAGCTAGGTAAGACTTCTATTGTACTAACCAAAAAGTTGTCCAACACTTCTGCTTACCTGGAATATGTTCATCTGCAAATTTAGTGGACACAATGTACACACCAGGTACAGTTGGAAAATAGGACACTTTGCAAGTTCCATCTTCTAGGTCTTCAGTTTGGATATCTACCTTGCTGGGTCCTTCAACTGCCAGTGAGATCCCACCATAACCTACAATACAGCTAAGTTAGCCTCAGATGTCCATAGTGCTATTACAAAGTTGACATTAAAAAGTCCAAACCCACAGCAGTAGCTAGTTGGTAGGTTTGTATCATAATGAGCACATGGGAGTTGCATGATGCCTTAATGACATTTTTGTAGTCCCAATCAGTCAGATATTCAAGGCACAGCATGCATTCAGCTCCTAAAATGCTCTGGCCGTTCCTTTTATTTCATTAATGTTGAAAAGCTAGCTTCAAAGACTGTGGCTAAGGCTCCACATTAAACCAACAGGGAAATATCCTTATTTCCTTCTTGTTGTACACAACAGTACTAGAACCAGCACCATCCTTCATCAGTGCCCCAGTGACAATCCCTGTTGGCTGTAACAGAAGACATCAGCCAAAACAACATGAAGCATTTTAGAAGTTAATAGCTGTATTTAATAGCTGACAATAACGACCGTACAAGCTTAATACACTATTTGCATCTGCTGCTTTGCGGCTTGTGACCTGGTGGTCACATGCTGAGGGAGACAATGCTCTCATTTAGAGAGGACACATCTCACAGCACCTTACAGTCCCTTTGCAATGGAACTAACCTGCGTCTCTTGTGTCTACAATGAAGTCACACATTTCAAAGGTTCGTCCTTCTACCAAGCCACGTCCAAAAACTCTTGCTCTTCTGGCATCTCCTATCTCAGACTGGACCACCATGATTGTTACAGGGCTGTTTGGTACATGGCTTCCATTTTTCTTGATGCTAACCACATGTTCTCCTACTTCCCGTGGAATGAATGAGATGCCTACAAAGCGGAAAAACGTGATGAATTTATTCACTTTTTATGCATGTTGTACTTAAATGCCTTAATCACACCAAGAAATTAAATACTGAAAGAGCATTCTCTTTACACAAGTTGAAATGTTTCTCTCAAGTGGGCCACAAACCCATTCATGTATGGTGACAACAAGCACTTCAATCACAACCTGTCATGTTACATGCAAGCTAACACAAGAGGTCATTCTTCACATTCTTCTGTGTTTGGCCAACTGGACCAAACAACATCAACCACTTGGTTTGACAACGCTCTTCTGGGAAGGAGTAGAAAAGTCAGTCATTTTACATAGCAAAGCACACTGAAGGAGAGGCTACTATACTACTCTCTCAAGTCGAGACTGTCAGAGCTTACCAATGTGGTTATTGGGTAGCCTCTTCAGAAGACAAGGCTCATCACGACCTGATGGGGCTTTAATGCTGGCTGTTAGGAGACTGAGATCAGTCTCATTGATGTCCAACAGAAAGTCAGCAGCAGAACCAAGCTTAACCTGGGACCGTCTTCTGTTATCATCTGAATATATAAAGGGAAACAAGTGAGAAAATATTACAAGGTTAAGTGCAGAACAAGTCAGAGGACTTCATGTTCCTGCCACAAACCAGGTCCCCCATGCTATCAGAGGTTAATTTTCATTATGAAGTACTCCCAGAAGTCTGAACTGTATACCTGTGATCTTGGCTGTGAACGGACTGCCTGGGATGTGCTTGTCGTTGTACTTGACCAGGATGCTGTAATTCCCAGGTAGAGTAGGCAGGTATGTGACTGTGCATGTCCCATCTTTGTTATCAATGCAGCTGATCTCTGCTTTTGAAGGTCCTTCAATAGCCAAGTCCAGCCCACCTAGGAAACACAGAGAACAGCATTTCTGTAGATCTTCATGCACACCAAAGCCTTGGTCCCAAGAGGAAGATCCAGTACTTGGTACTGAAAATGCAGCTTAGATACATGTTTTCAAAGGAGAGCAGCAAAAAGAGCTCAGGCCAACCCACTAAGACCACAACTCTGTTCAGGCTGTTAGATTCAACTAACAGCGATTCCACATCCAGTCGTCATCCACTAGATCTAAGCTGCCTTCAGTTAATTTTTAATTAAATGAATCATTTGCACCCTGTTCCACAGGGTACATCTACTGCTCTTAGGAAGAAGCAATAAGACAGTTTTTAATGCAAGTAACAGCTTGATGAAATCTGTTTCAGCTGATATTTGCACAAGTCATTCGTATCGCACCAGAGATTCACAGTTGGGCAGACGAATGTAAATTAATGCTGATGTGCGTCACACTTCCAAGAAGTTCCCAGCTTAGGGTAGGATGGGTTTAAAGAACAGACTTACCCTCTCCTGCATCCTCCGTGACAATGGTGAAAGTTGCTGGTTTATTGGCAACCCCATAAATGAGGCCAGGCCCATAAGCAGACACACTGCCGCTGTTTGGATAATTCACATAGAATTGCAGAGGGCTCTCTACGGGGGGGGGGAAAAAAAGCAGCACTTTTAAGGATGAGTGGCCTGGACTAGAAGAACAAAACGGACATCAAGCTGCTTCAACCCAACCAGATCTTATTCTTATGCTTACTAATACCCATGTTCTTCAATGCCATTCTCACTACTTGATATTTGAAGACCTTTATGTGACTGTAATACACTGAAAAAAACAAGTAATCCTCCCCTTTCATCTTCAAAAGATATATTGCCACGATTTGTTCCACATTCAGTCATGACAAAGTAAGTGTTACTCAAATTACCAGAGATAAGCTTCAATGATGCTGTAAAGGGTCTTATTCATTACAAATTTATTTTTAGCACATTAAATCAGAACATGACTCAGAAGCAAGCTTTCAGTTCAGGCACAGATCCCAAATTTTGGTAGCACAGAATTAGGAACTAGCACAGCACATTGTCTGACTCAGTGAACCTGAACTCGCAAATTTGAAGGCTATCCAAAACAACATTTACCAGCCTCAGATTAGCTAAACTGGTGCACAAGAACAAAAAGTACAGTCATCAACAGCCAATAATGGTTTCAAAAAAAAAAAAAAAAAAACAAAACACCAAAAAAACCAAATGGGCACAGATAGCTCTTAAGTCCAAAGCTAGATTTTGCAGCTGAGACAGTAGCAAGTTTGATTCGTAAGAGCCTTCAGAAAGGGAACATGGCATATCATCCTGCTGTCCAAGCGCAGGGTAACAGTCTCACTGAACCTATGTATCTGACATTTTGGCACTTACGGAGGTGCTATATCCATACAAAGTGCTGAAGATACTGAAGCAGCACCATGCTTCACATTCTTGAGCTCCCTGCTTCAGCCAAAGTTATCCTGTGTTTCTGTACACCAACAGAACCGGCAGCCCAGTTCAGGCAGTGCTGAAGATATTTTGTCTCATGTCTACACATCCTTCTACATGTCTGCCCCTTTCTGCCCCATCCCCACACAGCTGGCACACCTGGAGAACTGTGGGGCAGCCCCAGCCTCCAGGCGAGGCAGAGCTTCGGCTGGAGAGCTGGCAAAGTAAGGACAAAAGAAGACAAGAGAAACGGAACGAAAGGCAGCGGTTTCTGTTTGTTAAGAAGCAGCCAGAAAGAAAGATTACAGCATAGTGTGCATGTTTTATTTTATTGCAATGAGATGGAAAGAGTAACTATAGCATTTTAGCCACTTAGTCCTCCCCACATATCGGAGATTTTACGCCAATGCAGTTTTTTAAGGATAAACATACACTGTAACCATTACTTTTTGTTGAGCACCACAGCAGTAAATTTCAACCTGAAAAAAATGGTAGTTAGAAAATTGTATGTTTCTTCTTCATAATAAAATGCCACAAAAGCTAGTTTCCAAAACCAAAATCCATTTTAAGTCTGGCTGGTACTATTATACCACAATGGAAGGTCACATGTACCGGCACTTACTCCTTTGCTTTAGTTGCTCTCTGGACTGCTTGCAGATGAAATGCTGCTGAATGGTAAGATGTCTTGGGCAGTTCTTACTCCAGTGTACACAACTAAGCTATAGAAACCTCACCATGGAGCAGATGCATCAGCAGGACACTGCACTTGGATTTGCATCACCTGCTTTGTCAGACTCACCTGGGATGTGCTTTCCCATATATTTTATGTGCATTTCATGCAGCCCGACCTCAGTGGGAGCATATCTCACTGTTACTGTGCCGTCTTTGTTATCCACAATATCTGGTGTATCAGTCTTTCCAGAGGGCATGTGTACTTCACCTACAAAAAGCCACCGTGGGAGTTACAGAAGGAGAAGCTGCCTGCTTCCCCTCTCCCACCCACAAAGAATTGTCTAGCCATTTTAAACAAGCATTTTAAATTGTTAAATTCTTTACCCACAGGCACAAATAGAAGACTAATGGGAACACTAACCAGACATGTTTTCTACTTAAACTACATGAATACAATGCAGTCGTAGACATCTGGCAAACAGTCCTGTGACCTTACAAACTCTACAGGCAGGGCTGTTTGCTTCAGCCACTAAAATTTCCATGGCAAGCACCAGGAAAGGCACTGATCTACCTCATTGCAAGATCCTCCCTCTCCTGCGGCTCTTTTGAAAGGATAAGATTAATTATCCCTTCAGCAGGGACAGACCAGGGCTTGGGGTGGGATGGCTGAGCTAGAGGGCAGGAGGGGACACAGCCCATGTCTGCAAGAGCTTAGTGCAACTGGGGTGTTGCTGGGGCAATGCTCTCAGCTGCCAGTCCTGTGGAAGAGGGGTCACCTGCTTTGGAGAAGGTATGTGACAGGAATGCAGGATTAGACTATTTTGCAGCATCTGCACAAAATAAATAACGGAGCTTATCAAGGATGCATGTAGCTGCTCCAGAGGGGAAAAAGCAGCAACAGGTCCTACAGTGCAGTAGCTCACAGCCTAGCACTGAGGACCAAAGCAGCACCAAGAATCCCCTCATTTAACTCAGACCATCAGCAGGGCATATCCTACTCACCCTCAGCGGGTGCCACTTGATGTGAAATTAAACCAAGTTGCTGGCAGGATACAATCCTCCCACACACCCTGTGGTCTAGACCACCCAGACTGTTAGCTGCAAATGGATAAACATGCTAACAAAAAGCAAAACCTCCCAGAGAGGCTACGCATACTGCAGGTACCTGTTATTTCTCCTTTCCTTACAGCAAAAGGGATAACCATATCAAAGGGTCTGAATCCCATGCCGTTCATGTCTCCAACCGGGACATAAGCTTCTTCCGTGACCTAAAGGAAGCAAAAGGATTGGTCACTTCAAAAAGGATGGTATACCCAAGTGAACATTGAGCAACTCCACTGCGTGCACAAGCAGAAGAGAGCGCGCAGTGATTATTGCAGCCAGCCACAGGACTGGGCTCAACCACAGCAGTGCCCAGCCAAGCTCTCCTTCATAACACCACCACACTGCAGAGCAGAGCGAATCAAACACGGCGTGAATGGAAGACATGCTGGAAAAAAGGTAAGAGATAAAAATGGAACACAAAGGGGTGGAAGACAATGTAGTGCACGCAAGACCCAAAGTGGTTCCATCTGAAAGGATTTAATTGCTTAAGGCCTGGAAGAGAAAGTGATTTTTGAATGGGGCAGAGTGATTGCAACACAAAATGGACAAAAGAAACAAGTTTCACAATGCGACTCTGGACTCAAGACACTGGGCTGTTTTACTGAGAAAACAAAGCGATACAATTAGGTTGCTTTTTTCAACAGTAGACACTGCAGAAGTAGAAGCTGTAGGTGTAATGATCCTCTTCGTGTTTAAATGAGAGTTTGTTTGGAGACTCCCTTCAAGCAGCAAAGAAAAAACAAAGTCTGGATCCCAAGAACAATTGATCAAACAGAAAGAACGAACACAATGACCAGAGCAATTCAAGCAGTCCCAAGAAGCAGGCTGTCATCTGAAATGGAACACAGATGGGGGAAAAACAGCTGAAAAATGTAAAAATTGTGTACCCAAGGGTGGAATCCGGGGGGGGAGGCGCCCACTGGCTCCTGCGACCGCACGGCGGCATCATCTGCATCTACAGCCTGGGCAGGGGTAAAGGCAGGTTAGGTGGTGTTCTGGCATGGAGGCATTCCCACCTTTCACAGTACAGAACGCACAGCTCCTTCTAGCTCCTCAATACCTTCCTCCCACCACACAGCCCTCCCAGTCCTCTTACCATTGCAAGGACCTCGAAGTAGCCAGGGAAGCTGGGAAACTGCCTGTATCCACAGGCATTGGGCACTGGAGGAAGCCACCAGTGGCACAGCAAAGGGACAAAGCCGGTCTGTGCCATTGTTGGGACTTTGGAGGGAAGCTGGAAAGAAGTGCCTGAATGCTGGTGGAGTTGAATTTTAGAGCTACTTTTTTATGGGACTAATGCAGTGAGGGAAGTGAAAGGTTTAAAACTAAGATGCAAGTCCCCAGGCACTGTGCAGCACAGTGAGTGAGCTGGAAGGCAGGGGAGCTTGTCTCCGTGGGAAGGCTGCTCCTGGCTCATGCACTTGGGTGAATGACCCAGCCCACGTCCAGTCATAGCTGCAAAGCTATTCTTCCGATTCATAGCTGGGATAGTGTTGTCAAGACACCGAATGTGTTTTCCCCTGGTGCAGCCTCCCTTCCCAGACGTGCCAAGAGGATGACTTGCAAATTCCCATTACCTCCACTTAACCCAGCAAGAGTGGCAGGGGCTGACACCCACACAGGCAGCTCCACCAGGTTCAGCCACCCCAGCTCCTCCTGCCCATTTACACCACTGCAAACCACCCTAACAAAATAACCCGCTGGAAACTCATGCATGGAAAGACTCCACCAAGAAAACCAATGCAAAACAGAAATACTGCTGTTTCACTGTTCTCTGTCCCCAGCTGAGACACTCAAGTCAAACATGTACTGTAACAGTCAGCTAGGAAGTGGGAATTTTGGCTGGCTGAGAGCGGGCTCCCTGACCTCAAGAGGCATTTCCTGCAGTGAGCTTTGAGCAGCGACCAAGGGAGTAATTTTTCTCGTTAAAATCTTTGGAGACAAAAGTAGCGTCCCCACTGAAGTAGCAGGCAGGAAGAGCCGGCATGCCCAGCCCCAAGGACTCGTCCACGGGCTCCGGCCAGACTCAGCACAAGTACAGCCATGTGGTTTCACAGACCGAGATGAGCTGGAGGCTGCCTCAGCTGAGATTACAAGACCAAGACTTGTTTTACCAACACTAAGAGCTGTTCTTCACATGAGGGGTTTCTGTGAACCCTGAGAGGCACCTAGTCTGCCCCTCAGGGAGTGCTGGGGTTTTGTTTGCTTTTTAAACCTAAACATACTGAAGCACTGCACTTTAGAAGGAACGTAATTAGGAGGGGGATTTGGCTTTAACAGTTTAACTAGCACTTGCAAATAATTTTTAAGTGTGAGCTAACAGCCTGCTTCCCTGGGATCTGTCAGCAGACCGTTCCTTATTTTGGGGTCAACATTATAGACAGTGAGAGACAAGTCAGAGCACTGTATCTGACAACGGCTGATGTCATTAGTCGTAGAAGCTGATTACAACCACCCTTACATCACTTAGAGAAAGAACTACATAGTCAGGAAATGAAAAATGAATTTGTTCAGAGAAGCCAAGCCTTCATCCTCTGATGGCTTCTATCCCTCTTCACTTCACTGTATTGCCTGCTCAAAATAAGCTCTGCAAGTAACAAGGATTCATTAGCTCCTGCCAGTCTAATAAATGCCTAAACACACACACACACACACACACAGAGTTAACCTATCACCAAATAAAACGTGGCAGCAGGAAACCGAGTGGGAGGTATTTTTGGAGCAGAGCTGGCTTACCATGACGGTGAAAGGACTGTTGGGAATGTCCACTCCACCAAAGCGGACATAAATCACATAGGTTCCTGGTTTAGCGGCAGTGTAGAAGATATCGTAAGTCCCATCCTCGTTTTCAACAACATCTGCTTCAGCTTCTGTCCCATCTGGCGTCAGGACAGTGCACGTCACTTTTCCCTTCCCTGCTGATTTAGCGTCCACCACAAAACCAACCTCCTCACCAGTCTTCACAGTGGGTGCAATTCCAGGACCTGCAAGGCAATTTTTGTTACAGAAACTGTTCAGAGGACAGTTTTCCCAGGCAGGCTGCCCATAAGGTGCCTGGGAAGCACAGCACCAAAATGCTGGTCCCAGGGACACACAGACAGGGGTTTCGGAGCAGATGCACAAGGGACATTCATAGTGTTGGTCAGCATAGTGGCATGAAAGAGCTGGCCACCAGCTTTCCTTCTCTGCGATCAGAGAGACTGGATGAGAACAGAGAGGGGGGAAAAAGCTAAGTCTGAAGAAAGCAACGCCTTAACCCATATTCTTATCATCATACTCCCTTATGCAGAGCCAAAGGCACTATCTTCTACCTCAGCCAGCAACTTGGCGGTCACTGCTTTAAAATAAACCTCCCTGTGTAAACAGATATAAAAGGGCACAGTTGCAGCCATGGCCATGTTTCCTCCTACATTACCCACAAATGATTTTCCACTGTTCCACCACATGTTCCACACACACCCCACCCCCCCCCAAAAAAAAAATCATGAAACAATGCCCAAATTGTAGCAATCAGATCCAGGCTGAAGAATGCTGTGTTTAAATGAGAGCTATTAAGTCCTATTTGCAGTACATATTTAATAGTCCTGCTTCTGACTGGCACTTGTTACCAGGTAAATGGCTTGTTTTCAAGTGGCAACAAACCTGCTGTTTTAATACCTTGACAGTATTCCAGTATCTACTCCTACAGCGATTGTATTTCAGCTTTACAGCAGAGAGTCAGAGGCACTTCTTGGAAAGGGGAAATTTAAGCTGGCACCTGAGAGTAATGTCCATCAGTTATTTTGAATAGTTAGCGACTTGAGCTACTTGGAAGAGTATCAGATTCAGCCATTAAGGCCTCTCAAACAAATTTTGAAGCAAAGGGGATACCTGCTGACCGATGTTTTCCACTGTGCCAGGGATATAGTTCTGTTTAAGCAGGCTTGAAAATAGCCAGCTGCTGGATGGGCACTGGGTACGCTCTAACTGCACAATGCATGTCAGCACAATGCCCACTGTCACAGGTCTACAACCACAGATTAAGTTCTCCTGTTCAATTTGGTCTTGCCTAATTTATTTATTTATTTAAAATTGGGAGATTTAACATTCAGTGGCATTCTTGTAACTAGTTCCTGTCACTTCTGCTTCCTGCCACAGGCTCCAGCTGGCTGGGAGGTGGCAGAGTGCCATGGTGGCCAGCCCAAAGCTGCGTGATGACCACCCGTCCTGAGAACAGGTAAGGGTCAGAGCTATATATGTGCTCCTACAGCAACAAATTTGGAGCTCCTCCCCTACACCAAGGCACTGATTTCTGAGGTGATGATTTTTTGTGTTCAGTAATGTCTTATCGTTAGGTTCTCTCCTACCACCCACGCCTTCCAAAAGTCTGCTTAGACCCTGGCCAACCTTGAACAGACAAGAAAGCAGCAGAAACCTCCATTAATAACACCCAGCCAGATCAGGCTTTGCCTAATGCAGAAGCACACAGCCAGCTATTTACATCCTCAGAATTAATTCTGTTCTTGCTCGGAACGAAAAGCTTCTTGCAACACTCACAGTGCAAGGAGCATGATTCGGTGAACATGCACAGATATGTTATTTTTAAATCAACCTCACTGCAGTTCTCAGCAGGATTTATCTAGGCCAAAATAAGCATCAGACTTCAGTTGCATCTGGCTATTGTAACAACCCAGGCAGTTAAAGATTTTGCTGGAGACTGCAAGAGATACCTGCTCACCCACAGAGTGGATGCTTCTTTCTCTTTAGCAAAACCCCTCTTGTAAGAGCTGCCAGATTATACAATCTGGGTTCTAGCATCTTCTACACCAGTTACATCAACTGTACCATGCTCAGAAGGCAGCTTTACACCAAGTACAAACAGCAGCAAGAAAGAGGAGCTGACGCTGACACTGACCTGTGGCCAAACACTTGCTGGCATCCCCAGCTGGAGATGCCCGGATCCGATAGGGAGAGGACGGGATATCATCTCCACCGTACTTCACACCAATTGTATAGCGTCCTGTTTTGTCAGGGACATAAGTGACTGTGTAAGTGCCATCCTTGTTGTCGTGAATGTCTACTCTCTTGGGTTTGCCCTCTTGGTCCTGAGGAATGTAAAACAGAAGATTTAAGCACTATGAAGTTAGCTACGGATTTCTTTAGCAGGGCAGCAAATCTGTTCACAACCATATTTAGATAGTCTCAGACACAGAACTGCAGCTTTTTGAGGGTTAAATATATTTCACTCAAAGACTAGTACCAGGAAGAGACTATTAGGAGCAAAAAGGCATCAGACCACTATAAACCAATCAGTGCTATCATTAACTACCCTTTGTTTGATACAAGAATTTTTATAAGATATGAACTTTATATTAACTGTAAGAAGTTTCAGGCTTCATTGTCATGTCGCTGCAGGAAATGAAGAACACCTCCCCGGTCCCTGAGGCACAGATCAGGAGCCAGACTGCACAGCTCTGTCCCGACAAAGCACTCGGTAGCTTTGGCCAGCTGCTCCCCGAAAGGTTTGAGGTTGAGGGAAGCATTACGGGAGTCTGCCATCAACACTCCTTGATGAGGCATCCAGCTTCTGACACACTGTAAAAGTCTACAGTTAAACAGGTCTATGTAGTCCCTTCAACTACCATTTCTACACTGAATACAAAAATTAAAGAGATGCATAAAAAATACAGACCTGAGCTTCAGCATCAAGCTTTCATATCTACAACCAAGATCAGCACTGTGCATGATGTTTCTGGGAGAGCTACTCCCAGCCTCAGCTTTCAGTGCAACTCATCAGCTGCAAAGCATGAAGCATTTTAGAAAGTCTTCCAGGCCTGCTTACAGGGAACTGCATGTTGACCCCATTCTGTATTTTATGACTTAACACTGCCTGGGATACAGTATAAGCTGCAAAGGACTTGAGATTTTAGATACAGCACAAAAGAGCTTTTCTTTCAGAAGACTTGTGAAAAGTTTGATGTTCAACAGCTCAGAACAAGAAGCAAACAAATGCTGTGAGGAGGATCACCTATGCAATCCCTCCATGCAGGACTTGTGCAACTTTATCTTCAAAGCCATGGCTATACTGGGAGCTCTGATAAGCATTTTGGATCCTTTAAGACCACACTTGTCTGCTCAGGTCCAGCAAAGCAGTTGCCTTTACTCTGGCATGCTGCAGGACAGCATGGGAGCAAGAATGCAGAAGGGCAAGTACAACCAGCCACGCCATGACCTAGGCATGCCAGAGCTGAGAAGTGTGCTTTATGGCCCATTAACCAGAGACCTTTATGCTGAGGCCACCAGAAATTTCAGGAACAATAACAAAGTCAAATAAAAACATTCCTGTAGTATCTCCTGAAGCAGCTTATGACTTTTGGCAACCTTGAGGGAGACTGGCTTGTTAAATTATCTTCATGTAATGCTCAGTGTGGACGTTATCTCACGGCCTTGCTAAACTACACTGCTAGAAGGCTGTCTCCATTTCAAATTCCTGCATTTTCATAATCTTACAAGAAACTATTTATCTCATCTTGGGCATTTGTAGAGTGTAAGGTTAACCAAGAGCCAAGCGTAGCATGGATGATGACTTTAAGACAGAAGTCTCATAAAAAGCAGCCTCAAGAGCTTCACAAATACAGAGTGCAAGACACTGCTGTACTAGAGCTTAAGGTCCAGCCAGAAGCCCAGTCTCCAGGACACTGAGCATGTCAGGATACAGCTATGGACACTTCCAATAGGAGCCACTCGCGCCCACGTAGAACAACGTGTTTCCACTCCTGCACGGTTTTGTAGCTACTTACAGTGATCTGTACAGCCAGAAGTCCTTGCCCAGCATCCTTAGCATCCACAGCGAACTCCACAGGCAGGCTGGCAGGTATGCCATAGGAACTGAGACCTGGTCCACTCGCTGTCACTTTACTGGCATCGTATGTAGGAAGCACCTTCACCTTGAAGGGACTTAAAGGGAAACCCATTATTGCCCCCTCTTCCTTAGTCAATGGTTGAAAGTTACTGCAGTACACACTGAGGTGCTGCCAGCTCAAACCAGTGCTGAGCCCTGAAGTTGTGCAAGGAGCTGCACTCGTTAAGTAGAAAGGACCACAACAAGCCTTATATGGTGCTCACGCGCTGGTAGAGCACGATCAGGTCATTCTATCTTCAGTTCATCTAAGTTTATCTTCATCACCTTACCTGCGTGGAACCTCTTCATCAGCATATTTGACAGAGATCATGTAAGGTCCCTCCTGTGTAGGGGTGTACACCACTGTGTGGGTGCCATCTCCGTTGTCTACTACATTAACAGGCTCCACAACTCCTAAAAAAGTAACAGATGATTTTCTCAGCTGTGCTATTAAAACCTCACCAGCCAATTGCTGCACAAAGCTCCAAGACGAACTACTCATTTATAGTTTGCAACAAGCTAAATTTCAATTGTTTTTTCCTCTTTGAATGAAGGCAATGGGTGTGGATCAGTGATCAGCTTTCCTTATTTTGTATTCAAGAGCCATTGATTTGAGATAGATTTGATATCCACTGCTCTCTGGGCTCCCATATTCTCACTGTAAACAAAAACTAGCATGACAATACTGGAGAAAAATCTGCCTTTCTGTACAGTCCAGGTCAAGAGCAACTGCTCAAAATACACTGAAGATCTTTCGAGAAGGGAAATAAGTAATGGTTATAATTGCCTGAACTGTCACATTTACAAGATTACATACTGTTACTGGGATTCACTGCACAGAATTGAGCCCTAAAGCCAGTTGGTGCATAGCATTCACCAACTGATTCTTTCACAATCAGGTATTTGGAAAGGCAGGCTCACTACCTAGGCAAGAGAGCCCTGCAAGCTGATGAAGTCCTAAGCAAGCAGGATCAATTATTTCAATTTGCATTAGGCTAAATCTACAGCAGATTATGTGGCATATCTGTTGAAATCAACACACAAAGCAGTCTACAAGCTGGCTTTAAAACACCGGAAAGATTAGCTGTAAAGCAAGCACAAAAAAAAAAGTATAGTGGCCATGCAAAGCTTAAAAGCAACACCACTGGTTCCCGTTCCCTCCTCCAAATGATTCTTGCTGTTGCCAACTGGATTTCCAAGAGCCAAAATTGCCAGTAGTTAAGTGAGAGTTCAAACCTGTCTCAGTGTCACCCTTTGGATCACCTTTAAAGAAATCCAAAATCGCTTTCAATGGGGAGTGTCGTCCCTGGGAATCCATCTCATCCGCTAAAATTAAAGAAGGGTTACCTGAGGGGCACCCACACCAGCGTGACCTGACACTTGTGTGCGGAAGCAGCTCTCGCCTCCTAGCAAGGTGAGACTTGCAGCCAAAAGGTACTCACTGCCGAGACACTGTGCCACTGAGACACAGCTTCCTAGGTTAATACAAACACCATTAACACTATCACTTGAGGGCCTTGCTGCTCTCTGGGGACCAGAGGGGTTCCACCATGTTTCAGAAACTCCTGCAACCCAGTGACATGGGTTTCCCAAGTCACCGTTCATGTACAAGACTTTGGATTTATTTTTTGATGTCTAAATCTAAGCCACAATTGTTCACTAGTGATGGTTACTCATGTCACTTCTCCCAGCTCTGAAGGTTAGGATAAAGCCATCAGAGACACTTCCCAAAGCAGCACTACCTTGGACACCGTTCTCCTCCTTTTACAGGATGACACATGGGTCAACTGTCAAGGTGCACACATCGGATGAACAGGAACAGAGGGAAGTGTTCACTCAAGTGGTATTGCCACCTTTGCAAGCAGGGCCAGGACTGTGTAACCCACCCAAACATGGAGATGGGGGCACAGCTGGATGGAGTACTCTGGTTCTTACCTCTGGGTCCTGCCACCACCACCTCGAGAGGTGCTACTCCTGCCTTGCTGGTGTCTACAGTGAAGGACTGTGGGATTTTGGCTCGAACAGCTGTTCCCAGACCTGGTCCTGCTATCTTCACCTTGCTGGGATCCACAACATCCTTCACAGGAACCTTGAAAGGACTGCCTGGAAGTTAACACAGCAAGTGTCAAACACCACAGAGTTAACAGTTACAAGAAACCAAAGGTGTTTTTGCCTACTTTTCCTTGGGCTTTTTTTATTACTATCCCTCAAGCTCAGGCAGGAATGACAACCCCACAGCCTCCACTTCTCCACTTCTGCAAAAGCCAGAATTGTGATGATGGTGTGTCTACATTTTCACCGTCTACTCAACAATTCAGTTGTGATCCACCTGCTTCTCACACCTCAGGAAAAAAATGCATGAAAGAAACCAGAAGTGCAAATGAAGCGTCATACAGGCACTTGTTACCTTCGTATTTTACCAAGTTCAGTATGTTGACAAATAAAATGGGAGCAATGGGAAAGAACTGGCTCACTCATAATGTCTAGGAAAGAATACCTAGATGTATGCTGTATGACAGCATTTAAGAACTTGAACATTGCAGCAAAATGTGTCTCGCATTTAGGAGCGTTTAATTCTTGGTATCAAGCAAAATATCATTCTTTTAATCATGAACTGCTGGATGCCAGATGTACTCGGAACATTCCTTAAACCTATTTCACTGCAGCTTAACACCCAGTGCAAATGCATACACAGGATTAGGTTCAGGAATATCTGGCTTAGGAAACAGTTGTTATGCTTTCTGCAGTGACCAAAACTTGACGTGTTTAATATAATCCCCCTGACAAGCTCAATCATTAGACCGTCTTACTGCAGAACAGAATCTAGAAGGCATGCACACACCAAAGGGCTATTTTCTTGACCTAATGTATTACGCACCACTTGTGCATAACACCAGTTATTTGTCAAGGGCTAGTGTCCCTTCCCCTGTTCCACCCATCTGTACCCACTCTTTTCTTCCCTCCTGCAGGTGCTACAGTCTTGACGAGGCTCCTCCACATCCCCACGGAGGCTTTTTCAGAAACAAGAGACTGCAGCCCTTCCTCAAAACTACTGCACCACAGAACAAAGCGCTCCACACTTCCCTGCCAGGTGTGAGGAACAAACGCCACTGCTGTTTCTGCCTGAATTCCCAGGAAAAGCAGAAAGTCAAAACCTCAACATCCCCCAGCATGAGTGAGATGCAGCCAAGGCACTGAGTCCTTAGTTCAATGCCTTCCCTCTTCTGAAAGACAGTGAGCAGGAGCTCTTACCAGGAATATGCTCTCCCCCATATGTGATGTTAACATCATAGTCTCCTGGAACATAAGGAATATACTCGGCGCTGCAGCTCCCATCCTTGTTATCTTTACAGCTGATTTTAGACTCTGAAGGTCCTTCAACAGTTATTCCAAGGCCACCAATTCCTGCCCCTCTGCAAGACAGAAATACACGCTGTTAGAATTACCTGCTTCTAACAGCAGTTTCATAGCCTTAGTGTGCTCTGGCTGCATTTTTACTCTTATTGGAAATGCGGTAACCTGACTTCTGATGTCCAGCCTTCAGCATGCTCTGGCATGCAAAGTCATTCAGTATAGCCTCACTCACATTCTCCTAGAATTTTACCCTCAACCACTATCGAACCCTGATCTCTGCAGAGCAGAGTGCTCAGTACGTGACGAGGTAGCACACACAGCCATCAGAAGGACACAGCTTAGCCTTTTTATAAATATTTGTAGTGGGTTTAGCATCCTAACCTTTAGGTTGGATATTAGGAAAAGATTCTTCGCCCCAGAGGGTGGTGGAGCACTGGAACAGGCTCCCCAGGGAGGCAGTCATGGCACCAAGCCTGATGATATTCAAGAAGCACTTGCACAATGCCCTCAGAGACATGGTGTGAATTCTGGGGTTGTCCTGTGCAGGGACAGGTGTTGGACTCAATGATCCTTGTGCGTCCCTTCCAACTCAGGGCATTCTATGATTCTATGATCCTGCATCACACAGGCCACTACACTCCTCTCTCTTGCAGATACTCCTTAACGATCAAGTAGGCCCAGTTACCTGGTCACAACCGAAAAGGCATTTGGCTGGTTTGTGAGAGCTTCTTTGAGTCCAGGTCCTTGTGCCTTCACACGTGATGGATGGCAGCCCTCTGTCACATTCACTCTGAAGGGACTGTTTGGCACAGGTACACCATCATACGTTATGCTGACTGTGTGCGGACCTGTTAAGAGGAGAAAAACATGTCCTGAATTCCCTAAATATTCTCATCACTTCTACAAGATGCCACAGACTTAAATGTCAGTAGATGGGTAAGAGCTTCCTCCTGCACTTCACCAGACTTCACTAGTGTTTCATAACCATGATGACATCTACACTGTTCTTCTGAAGCCAAGTTACTGTAAAAGTCAGTTCTTCAAGTTAAAATAGAGCTACTTCCTGCAGAATTAGCTCCTCTGTTGGCAAAAATCTTGTTAAAATGCCAACAAGTTACTGGCAAGCCTCAGCAGTTGGCCAAATGAAAGTGTCAGAAGAGCTGCTTGCTCTTGGTTTTCCCCTCTCAAGTGGAAAAAAAACCCCAAAACAACAAAACTCAAACAAACAAACACCCAGAGGTTACCCTTTTCAAACGGCGTGTACTCTACTGAATACGTTCCATCGGCATTGTCTTGGATGAGACAGTCCGTGGGGGAGCCGGACGGGCTAGTGATCTGTGTCCTGATGTGGTCACCACCAGCCTTTGTTAGAGGTCGAGCATCCACAGTGAACTCAGTTGTAGCTTCTCGGAAGACATCTGCAGGATACGTTTTGAAGAGCCACTTCAAGAATCACATGTATTTCCGCTAACAAAACATTTTGTGAACCAGCATGATAAACAACTCATTTGGGAACATAATGAAACACCCCCGTCTGAGGGTCACCATGGGAACAAGCAAGGATATTACAACTTTTAATGCTCAGAACACTCTGTGCAGGTTAAAGGACTGCAAGTCCTACAAACTCTGATAACAACAGTTATTCTCACCTTTCCCTTCCACTCCTGGCCCAAACACTTTAACTCTGCTTGTGTCCACAGCTGGCTCCACTTTGACCCGGGCTGGGAATTTAGGCACTTGCTCTCCTCCATATTTCATCTTGATTGTGTACATGCCAGCCGAGAGTGGCACATATGTTATGACATAGGTCCCATCTTTGTTATCATCTATCTGGACCTCGGCTTTGGCACCAGCATCTGACACCACGTCCACCCGGAGGTCGCCGGGACCTGCTTCTGTGCAGTTAACGTTCAGCAGCCCTGGCTCACCTACTTTACCACGTTCCAGACCTGGGCCTGTGGCAATGACTTTAGAGACATCAAATGGCATTTCTATGTCTGCCTTAAACGGCGAACCAGGAACGTGAACTTCTTCGAAGAGGATGTTTACAAAATACTCTCCAGGCTTTGTAGGCAGGTAGGAGACAGAGCAGGTTCCATCACCATTGTCTGAGCATTCAATTTTAGCTTCACATGGGCCTTCTACTGTCAAACCTAAACCTCCAGTTCCTGCTCCTTTGGTATCTATCGTAAATTGGGCTGGTTTTCCAACAAGGCCCCCTCGAAGACCTGGACCATGAGCTTTTACCTAGAAGAGAATATGCAGTTGAGCTAAACTAATTTTTTCATGTTATTCCTAGCACAGACTGCCTTGTTAGACTTGTTTGTATTTTGGACTCAATTAACAAACTCTTAAAAATACAGAGAAAGCAACATCTCCTTTGCCACTACTCCCTCCCAGTTTTACTGTAAAGTTGGTATCTCTTCTCCAAGGAGGTTTCAAGGCAAGGATATTCATGGTCTCACCATAGCTGTTTTTATATAGCCATGGGATATGAAAAGGGGAAACATTGAAATATTTGATGGCTGTACATACATTTGTCTTGAAATTTATTTCCTTAGAAAGAAGCATCTCAATTAATACAGTCGAGATGCTCATGAGGCCAAGTTCTATTAAATTAGGAGCAGTACTTGTATTTGGCACACTATGCAGGGTGCTTGCAGTATTCTTAATTAGTTCAATGTTTTTTCAAATACAGTGTTACAGGAATGACTTCAAGTCATGGAGCCTGCAAAAGGAATGACTCAGTGCTCTAAGTAAGGATGTTCCTGGCTGTGGTTTGGCCAAACCCAAGCCAGGTCTCACAGAATAGCCCACAATTCAGTTTTCAGGTATCAGTTGCTATTACAGGCCTAAACTGTTCACTTACCTTGGAGGGGTCTGGAGGTAGCGTGGCCTCCACAGTATAGGGGCTCCCTGGGACTGGGTTGCCATCATAACTCACATCTACCATGTACAGTCCTTCTTCCCTTGGGATGTATTTTGCAGTGCTGCACTCCTTACCCAGAACTGGTTCCACCAGACATGGCACAGCTTTCCTCATAGGACTGGAAATATTAACATCCAGTTTGCCTTGCCCACCAGCACCTTTGGTGTCAATTACAAATTCCTGATCCTTCCCTACTTCCACTCCTGAAAAAGACAAAAACCGCATTACTACGCTAAGTACTCAACACCAGACAGTGCTCCAAGAAATTTCTCATGCGCATACACTGAGGGAGCCAACACTGTCAGAGCCCTGCTCAGTGTGCATCCCTCCGCATGAAAAAAAACCTGCCAAACCAAACAAAAAAATAAACAAGTGCTTTGGTTAAGTGGAGCTACAAAGCTACAGTGCTAAGCAAGCCTGTAAGATATGGCCTGACAGTATCAAAGGCTCATCTCTGGAATGCAACAGCATTTCACAGCCCTAAATTATTCTGCTTTTAGAAAACAAAGAGACTGTATGAATGACATTCTGTACTGTAGCAGTTAAATGTATTTGAACAAACAGCCATCTAGGCCCAGGGAAACCAGATTTCATCAGCAGGTACCCAGCCTGGTGAAGAGTCCAGTTCTATTCACTAAAACAACTAAACCCCAACACATGCTTTGTCCACACTGCTATGTAATCTTTGTTAAAAAAAAAAATCTAAATTGAAATTCAGTTCTCAAGAGGACCAGCTAAGTCAAAGTGGTCAAGCTATAAAGTTGGAGCTGGTTGATCCCCAACTGTAGCAAGTTAAAGAGAAGATTGTTTTGCCCACTTCTGCTCCAGCAGGATATGTTGGCTATCACCCAGATTCAGGAGACACTTCAGGAGGTAGGCTACAGGGCTTCCAGCCCAAAAGTACTTACTGTTTTCAAGTCCATTGACTTTAACTTTGCTTAGGTCTAGCGGAGCAGCAACACCCACAGTGAAAGGGCTTTTAGGAATAGGATCACCACCGTAAGTTACCAAAACCTTCATTGGACCCTAGTTGAAGAATTTACAAGTTAGTTCAGTTCCTCACTTCATACAGGCACGCCAACATCTGAGCAATACATAACCACTTCACCTAATCCATTTTAGCTGACCACAGCCAAACTTACTGGTTTATCGACTCAAGCTCTCACCCCAATGCAGCCCTTCAAAGTATTAAATAGTTTTTATTTAATGCAGGAAGAGAGACAAAGATGGTTCTTTCCAACATTTAATTAGACTATATTCAAGCTGCCTGGAAAAACCTCCAGCTCAGGCTGGCTCCCACCCTCTCGGCACTCAGAGCCTACAGCTGAATGAATGTCCCAGTGCTCCAGACCAGGTATCCCCTTCCACCACATGGAGCGGCCAGGCCAAAGCCAAGCCTGCAAAGAGGCCATATTATTACAGCATCTGAAATACCAGGGTTTTAAGCTTTACAAGTCAGAAAGATTAATGCTCTTGTGTATTTTGGCTGGAATACCACAAAACCATGGCAAGCTTCAGCCCACGATGTGTACTCCTTTTATTCTCTCCTACCGCAGTCCATATTTTAGCTATATTCACTGTTTGCTTACTTTTCATTCTTGGCCAGCTCAGCTCCCAAGTGAAATAATCATGGATGTTTCACACAAGCTAGTGAATAGCTTCCACGATTATTCTTGGTTGTTTTTAGAAAACACACAAACGGGTAGCTGTAGCAACACCGAGAGACAGATAAGGCTGAGTAAACAGCATTAGAACAAGGCTCCTCTGCTGCTGACGTGGCCCCTCAGGAATTTACCTACCTAGTCCTTCCTCCTCGCACTCTGAAGGGTCCAGGGTCTCATTTGTAAGCTACGAACCCTAGAAAGACAGGGTCCAGGAACAACCTATGTGCTCACAGCCTGGAGGGACAATAAGGCTACTCTAATTACTGTGCAGTCTGTCTTCATCTCCTCTTTTTAACGATTGCTATCCCATCACTAACATCTCCAAGCTTCTCCTGTAAGTCTGCAGCTCCTCCATGACCCAAGGTACTCCTCCAGATGGGAGACCCAAGTGGGAAACCTGTTTCTGGTATCCTGGCTTGTTTCACCCCCACTTTTCATGTGAAACGTAGCAATCTGGTACTGCTCACACACACACGTGGAGTTCAGACGACTTTTTCTCCCTTCTGCATACCAACCCTGACTAAATATGCAAAAGCTTCTCCAAACAGGCACGCCAGCCACATGCTGAGATCATGCAACTGCTTTATCCAAAAACAAATGCTAACTCTACGGTGCTTCCAAGGATTATAATCCAGCATTATCAGATAAATAATGCTGCAGGACTACATATCAGTCCACTTTTGTACAGCTACATTCAAGGAAGCTGGTGCAGATGACCAAGTAGCTCATGTGATTGTTCAGCAGAACAAGGGCAGCAAAACAATCATCTCAGTACTACAGCACCTATGTCTTCAGAAAGAGATGAGATTCATGCATTCCGGAATTTAATGACGCTTTACAAACACACAAGCGCAGCATAAGGAAAAATACTTCTAGTTATTAGCAGGTTCCACTTTCAGCTCTTTAATGGTGTTGCTAGGAAGCATCTGTCTATGAACCAAAACAAGTTAGACTGAATTTTATTTCCAACCCAAGGGCAAACCTCAAATACAGAAAAATATTTTGACACATTTTATCTGCAGCCCAGCTTCCCTCCTCAGCACCAACTCGTTCACTTTCCTACTGTGGAGCTGGTGCATCATCACCCAAACGCTGTGCTTTTTGTCCCTGCTCTGGGGACAAAAAGCACTGCTTTGCACTGCAGCTCCTTTGACAACAGCAGCTTGCTGAGAGGCAGCACAGCCCCGACTCTGCAGGAGCACGGCAGCCCAGAGCAGCTGGTGCAGGCGCCAGCTCCGCTTTGGACCCCGGGAAGGTTTGCCACCTTTCATCTTCAACTGATAAGGTGTGGAATGACAACATGAGTGATGTGCTACTGCCTCAATATCTCAGTTGTTCCCAGAAAACAGTGACAAGCTGTCAATAACTACATCAGAAAATTGCATTACTGCTTTCCAATCCCAATTGTCCTGCAGGCTTTAGGGTTCCCTGGGAGCCGGACACCCTGGCAAGTTTTATCTGCTCATTCCTCTGTGCATGGGTACCAGGGAGGGAGGTCAGAGCACCACAACAAGATGAGCCATTCCTGCTTCTATTCCTACAGGAGTCGGACCTACCTGCTGTATGGGAGTATACCTAACAGTGTGAGAATAGTCATAGTTGTCAATGATATCCAGATCTGCCACCACCTCTCCTGGCACTGGGCTGCTGAACTGCACATCCAGCAGTGCTTTTCCAGCTCCCTTGGTGAACACAGTGAAGTGCGTTGGCTTGCCATTTTCCACTCCTGAAGAAAAATGTTAATTCTAATTTATGCAGAGCTCGCACACAGATACTCTTCCCAAGAAGCATCTGGTACCTACAAAGCCCATCAAGTAAAATGCCAAGGGAACGGAGTTATTTCCAGTTGCCTGGCACCCCACCCCGCTGTGCCCAGGACTGCATCACTGCATCCCAGCAATGCTCAGCAGCCAGGCAGTGGCTACCCTGCAACAGCCCCTCACAGTCCAGCACTGGCCACACCATCTCAACCCAGTTCTCACCAGTTTTGTTCAGCCCAGGTCCTTCAGCTTTCACTTTGCTGGCATCATGCGAGGGGTCCACTTTAACTCTGAATGGGCTGGCAGGAATTTCCTGCAACAGAAACAGAGTTCTAAACATAACCAGGTCACTCTTCACTAGCTGAAACTAGAGAGACCATAATGTTAAGATACTTGTTTTAACTCCATCACCACTTTGAGTAAAATTTCACCTCACTTAAACACTCTGCTCTGCCTTACTGAGTAGGATCATTAGAAATCTAGGGCAAAGTTAATAGGTGGACAGTTTGCAGGGCCGCCCCCCACTCCTTTTTTCTTTTAAGGAAATCTTACGTTTATTCCCATGTTCCTTGGAAAGCCACTTAGTGATGAGGCAAAGCTGCTTTCTAAAGGATAGAAAACCTGAGACTACACTCATTATGCCAACCCAACACATTACATGCTTGAACTTCAGTGTTTCCAGCCAACCCCTCTCATTTGTGTACCTTCAAGTGCTACAAAAGTGTTTTTAGAAACAGTGACCAGGCAAAATGCATGCGAGCTGAAATGGAAGGAGCCAGCTGTAAAGTGCCACAGCCAGCTGTGAACTGGCACGTGCTCAGCAATCAAGGAGCAGATAAACAGACTCTGGAAACATCAGGCTGTAAAACAAAGATTACAAACCTCTCCTGCAAAAAGCACTTTAATAGTGTAGCGCCCAGCAGCAGGTGGTGCATATTTCACTGTGAAGGTATCATTAGCATTGTGGATGATGTCAAAATCAATGTCTTCTTCCTCATTGCTCACCACACGAGCATCACACTTAATTCCAACGCTGACATCACCTTGAAAAAGCAAACGGAGGTTTTGCTACTGGACAGTACATTGCTAGCCAAATGGCCAACACATTCCCATTTCCAGTAGTTGTTCAAGTCACCATGTTAATTGGTGTAACAGGTCACATCACAAATCATTGCAATGTTCTGCTTCCCAAGGTTTTTCCATGAAACAAGGAAAACCAGCATGAAACAGTACATAATCCACACACCCCCACTTCTGTGACCTGTGGTTCTGATACCACAGCAACAGCCCAGCCTGCCTTTACCTTCTCCTGCATCCGTGCAGTCAACAGTGAAGTGGGTTGGCTCATTTGCTTTCAGGCCAGTTCTCTCCACACCAGGTCCAAACACTTTCACTTTCTGAGGATGACTCCCTTGACCAATAAGGACCTACATGGATTTACAAGAGTCATAATCTCACATCTGTGTCACACTCAAGACCAGAGTGAGGTCAAAGCATTGCTTGGATAGAGGCTACAGAAAAACAGTACCAAGGTAAGAGTGAATTGCCCCAACTCCCCCAGGCTGCAGCGGTACTGATAGGAGACCTCTGATGTGTGAACTTGTGAAAACAGAAAGCTTTTTTCAAGTGGACAGATTCCTAAAAAAAAAACAGGAGCAAAAGGGCACACCTCCTTGAAGTTCACAGAAGGGTTTTATCATCCTAGTTGTAATGACAAGTGGTTGTGAACATGGATGTCCTACTTGGCTAAAACCAGTAATACGTACTACTCTGTACTTACCCTAAATGGGCTATTGGGCACATTGGCTCCTCCCCAGACAACTGAAATTGTATGTTTGATTGGTTTAACTGGCACATAGGAACAGGCAAACACACCATCAGGCTTGCTCTTTATCTGGATATCAATAGGGTTTCCTTCTCCATCCTAAAAGGCAGTAATACAAGCAGAAGGTTCAGGTACTTTAAAAATGTTTGTATAGTTTGAACAGCCCAAGACTCTTCCAAAACGTGTGGTTTTTTCCAGAACTACAGCTCAGAAATACTGAAGAAATATGCAAATTATACTCCTGTAAGTCTTCCTCATCTAACACCTGCTCATTTGTAACACCATCCTACAACACATATTTTAACAAGCTTGCCTGACATTCATAGGCTCAGAGACACTTCGGGTGCTTCCAAATGACAACTCCAGGAAATTACAGCTTGCTTTGCTGAGGAGACTCCAAGTAAGGAAGCAAAGCCATGTATTTCATACGTCAGGGAGAAGTCACCTTGTCTTCAGTTAGGTTTGTTGCCTGACTACATTACACAGATCAAAGTAGAGAGCTTTGAGAGAATTACACATGCCCAGAATTAAGTGGTGTGTAAGCAAGTGGAAATACTTAAGGCATTTTTCTCAACAGTATTAAAGTCCTTTTGCTGAAGTTTCACATAGCTGCCTTTGGCTTTTTACCTGCGCATACATCTTCAGAGGTGCTTTCCCACCATCCTTCGTTTCAACCGTGAACTCAGCAGGATTGTTCACTATACAGCCAGTCCTCTCCAAGCCCGGGCCATAAGCCTTCACCTAAAAAAAAAACCCAACCCCAAGAGTCTTAGCTTGCAGTTCAGAACGAGAAGTAAAACTAAGCTATTTATTTCTAAAGACCTTCCCACAAAACCCATAAAGCACAGGATACAAGTAGAGGCTAGTGTGAAAGTTGAGAATTTGGACTAATCAGCAAGTTTTCATTACATTAAATCAAAACCACAACAGTGTTATTAGGAAAAGCTGAGTAATATCTGGCTGGAGCATGGCAAATGCAGAGCTTTAAAGTAGAGGCAACTTAAGAGTAAAGTCTGTTACCAGAAACCTTCAGAAAGATCTCTGCTGTAGTTATACCAAAGACGTGTTATGCCACGGATGAACTCTTATACACCACCTTATCTGGGTTGAAGTCTCCTGAAGCTGGTCGGATGAAGGCCATGTAAGGGCTGTCTTTTATGTCCTCATCATCACACATGATGTGCACAGCATATTCACCAGGCTCTTTGGGCCAATACTTCACATCACATGAGCCATCGTTCTTGTCATCACACTCAATTTTAGCCTGAGAAGGGCCTTCTATCGCAAAGCCTAAAAAAGGAACAAGTAGGTTCCTCGTGTTAGGTTTGTGGTGGCTGCTAATTTAGTGCCACTTCCCCAAACTGCTTTTTATTAACCATAACCATGCCTGATGCTCTCTATCACCCTTCTTCAGCAATATAAGAGATAATCCATCATTCCCTTCTGGATCTCATCCCACAAAACCACAGATTAACACTCCCCATCATACACATTTCTGTCTCTAAGACTTGCCTTTGATACTCTAAGTTTGTGTTTAGACCAAAACATCTTACAGACATGGTTTTTAACTGCTGGGATATCTATTGTTTCTCATGAGTTCATTGCTAGCATTGCAATGTGTAAGTATTTCAGGCAAACTAAGTAACATACCAAGAGAGCCAACTTCTGTGCCAATGGATTCTACCACAAAGTCAGCTGATTTGCCCACAATCCCCTCATGCAGGCCTGGCCCCCAGGCTCGCACTTTCTGAGGACCTGCTTCATGACCCACTTGAACTTCAAAGGGACTACAAGAGAAAAGCAAAGCATGGGATTAGAAATGAGGACAAATACAGCATCCATATTTTTCCCCAGGCATTTTAGTGAGGCTTTACATTGGATTTCCCAAATTAATAGATGCTATCATGTGGTGGCACAGTGCCCAGCAGCCTGTCTTTCTAGCAGAGAGGTCATCAAACCCATCATCTAATTACATCTTGCACCACAAATCCTGCATGTCAAATATTTGGCTTGCACTGCTTGCTGTTGCCCTGGACACTAAAATAACAGACCCTTTAAAAACTCACAGCAAAGTCCAAGCTGCATGATCCACCAAATTTTACTGGGTTTTTTATTCATAATTTTGGGTTTAGCAAGACTGATGCGAATCACCCTTCAAAGCTTTCCCAATATAAGCCACTGCAGCCCTAAAACAGGCTGTAGATAAAACTGTCACAGCAACTGCTTGCCACTATCTTTGCTGCCCATAAAGTTTCTTCAAAGCTCAATGTCGCTTTAAAAGCCCACCAACTACACAACCTACTGAAGGGCACAAAAACTCAAAAGAAAGCTACTTCTAACTCACCTTTTTGGGATGTTGTGCCCACCCCATGTAATCGTGACAATGTACTTCCCTGGGGTAGCTGGATAATATTCAAATGCATATATACCATCCATAAAGCCTTTTTGTTTCACCAGCTCCTCCAAGCCCTCTGTTGAAAGATCAGTTCAGCATTAAACATAACAGCTTCCATCCTGCCTTCAATTACTCAGAGGAGTTCATGTTTTCTAGTATTTATTTTAGCTTGCAAGAATAAATTTCTTCCACCAGAAAAAAAAAGGTCAGGTTATAAGGGAAGTTAGTTCTAGTTACCCTCTAGGACAAAGACAGCAAACACTTCCAGAAGAAATACAGCAGAAAGTATTTTAAGTTACCAGACTTAATAGGTTCCCTTGTGTTTTATTTTCTTAGTCTGCAGTATGATGCATGTCATATGTTAAAACAAAAAAGCTTAACATTTGTCAGACTTTGCAACCACAAGTATGAAGGGAATGCCTACTTTTCATTTTCTTCGAGATGAAGAATTTAGGGAGAAAAGCTTAAAACACTAAAATTTACATCGATACGTCTGTTGCTTTCCCCCTCACCCCGCCAACCGCATTAAGCCACACAGTCAGAGCACTGTGCATGTGGAGGAGGTGAAGGCAATACAATGCACCTTTTAATACCATCCCAGCCGGGGGGAGGCAACCGCCTCACAAGTACAACACAAGTAAAACATGAGCACAGCAGCTCCCCGAGAGCAGCAGCACAGCCACTGCTGCTGGCAGCCTCAGGAGCCCACTGCATAAGCCAGCAGCTGCTGGCACTCCCACTGCCCCAGCCTGCCGTGGTCCAGGCGGAGGGCCACATCCAGAGCTCAGGACACAGCAAAGGACCTGGGGACAGACCCTGGCAGAAGGTCTCCATGTCAGCCTACAGGTTCCCCTCAACCCTCTCCTCCCTTGCTCATGTGCCCAAGCATGAAGTGCAGCCAGGACTGCTGCTCTGAGCCATTCCTAGCTTTATGAGAGCAGGATTTCCACCCTGCCAGACACCCCAGAATGTGGCTTCCTCCCACAGATCGGATGAAGATGCAATGTGAACCCATAAAGCTTGGGGCCTCAGCAAGCAGATACACGGATTTTCTCAATTTTGCTGACCGATATCCATTAAAATGGAGAGACCTAAAACCAGGTGTTACCTTACCCAGCCCTGCAGATCAAAACCTTCACACTAGACATAAAGTACCAGAAAACCCTTCTGAAATTTGGCTTTTTATGGTGATACAAATCCCGTCAGTTCCATCAGGCCACCATTTCCTTACTAGTCTTCCTTTTCCCAGTCTCTGCTTCCCCCCCTTCTCCAAAACATATCTACAGCACAAATCCACAAAAACACTTACTTGGTCCCTTTATAGACACTCCGAGATCTCCGCTCCCTGCTGCTCTCGTATCAACCTTGAAGTCAGCCGTTTCCCTCATGCGGACGCCCTTGGGCTGCAGACCTCTGCCAGTGGCACGACATGCATTTGGATTGCAGGCTGCAAGGGAATTTCAGACATAAATACCGTCTTTGATTCTCAATATACACATAGACTAGCCAGCCTGGAACAACCTTTAGTTTAATGTTGACTCAGGACAACCACAGCTTAGCTTTCAGCAAAAGTTTTAATGTTATAGCATTAAGGCAGATAGATGGGAGTCTTCCCAGCCATTGTCTATGACCCTTGGCTTTTGGGCAGTAGCATTTGGTGCAGCCAGGCAACACTGACCCCCTACAAAGGCTGTTTTTTAGAACTAAAGCAAATGCTGAAGCCCTGTTGCTTTCCAATTTGATGCCAGTTATCAATACAAAACTTTTATATGGCTATCATATACAGATGTTCACTGTACTAGGCACAATCATCTTGATGCCTTTCATGTTGAGGGGCAAACTGCAGCATGGGGTGAAGTTCCCCTTTTCAGTAAGCCCCAGTGAACAGTATTATTGTGCTGTTCTTTCAGAAGCACATTACTGGAATAACTGCTATTAGCAAAGCCAAGTTCTGCACATGCTTAGTTAAGAGATGTCATGTCAAAACCCCTGCTTGTCACAGTTCACACTTTCAGAAGCAAAGCCATCAAGGCCTCTGCAGACCGAAGCAGCCATGGGTAGGGGCAATAGGTTACATATGGCTGAGCTTAAGCTTACACTTGACTCCTCTACTCCAAATGCTTCTCCAAGCCTGCAGAGTGGCTACATAAATAGGTAACGCACGCTTATAAACAGTTTTCGTTACACGATCCCACCTACCATGTGGTCTTCAACTCCAGAGACCTGAAGGGTTTGAAGAGATTTACAAATAATCACAGCCTCCCAGCAGCATAAACCCATCATGCATTTCCCCAAAACACCCTGTGCTTACAGCAGGAGCACAAGTCTGCCAAGCAGCTGGTTAGGTTTTTACTCATTTCAATAGCTTGCAAGTTTTACCCTCACCCCTGCAGCAGCCAACATTGCTCCACGTCCTACACCGGACAGTGTAAGCAAAGACTGCGTGCCATCTGCTAGCTCTGAAAACTCGGTGGGGGCATACAGGAGCATGCGTAACGTGGAGTGGGAACAGCTTGCAGAGCCCTTACACAACTGAGTCAGGCAGCTTGTGGTTAAGCCAGTTTCACCTACGGGATCACACACCCTTTCAGTTCGCTTGCAACTAACTTCCCCAACCCCAACAAAAACAAAAACCCTTTTGGCTGGGACAAGCTGCAGGCTAGAAGCTTACAAAAAGCAAACGTGACAGAGCACCCTGCACACCTCTTACCAACTATGAAGCCATTAGCAGTGAAGTCCAAAATTCCACAAATGGAGGGTAGCTCAGGAGAGATGAGCAGACATCTAAAAGCATAGGAGCACGTAAGGATGGAACAGAAAGCAAGTTAGGTGTCAGTTAAGGAGGAAAACAGTAAATATAGTCATCTGAGGAACAAAGGTGGAAAAGAGCAAGACACTGCATAGCTGCATAAAACACTTCAAAAGAAAATACAGAGGGCAGCTTAACTTTCGGAGGTCTAGGCAGAAAGGGAACTCTAGCAACAAAAGCCATATTACTGTTAGAGAGCACTGTTTTACTCTGAATACCCAGGTAACCCACTGAATCAGGTCCAAGATGCTGAAAGGTACAGGGAAAGTCCAAGGCAAGATTCAAGAATATTCTGTGATCACATCCAAGGCAGAAAGTGGGCATCGTCATTTAGGTGCATTTTTAAAAAGCATACCCTCTCCGACGAGAACAGTGCAAGGAGTTTTGGGAATTGCCTCCCCAGCAAAAGTCACTTTGACAATGTGAGGACCAGCTTGAACAGGTTTGTAGGTGCAACGGTAGACTTGGTTGCCTTTGTCTTCTACTGCAACTTCAGCAAGACTTCTCCCCTGAGGATCCTCCACTTCCACATTCACATCACCCACACCAGCACCTGCAAAGTAAACAAGTCCAGCTAAGCCTTGGCTTCCCCACAGCAACATGCATGTGTTTAGGATCACAGCCAGCTGTCTGGGACCAGCCAGCCATCATCTGCTACCATTCCCAGGCACAGCCTAAATATTCAGCTGCTTCTGACAGCAACCAGACATTCAAGTGGGGAGGGCGCAAGACAGGAACATAGCATCTTCATGAAGTCAAACTGACAGGGCTCTGCTGCTCCATCCACAGGGTTTCACAACAGTGTTATAGTACTGAATACACACAGAGCCCAGTTGTCATATTGCTACCACCCTGTAGCACCTCTATCACAGACTAGCCCACAACTTTACCAGTCAGTTCAATCTCTGAAGCTTTGAAGTGGTTTAGATTTAGAGCTCAGACAACATGCATGCTGGTCTGGACAAGGATCCTTCTCTGCTGGACTGTATATATTCACTTTTATTCAGACATCTGCTCCTCTCACGTTTTATTCATTCAACTCATCATGCAGCAAAAACAGTCTTCCAGATACTTTCAAAGGCCAGACATGTCTTTACATGGTTCAGACCACTCCCTCTCCCAATTAGAGCCTGAACATAACACTTCCCCTCACTATAACCACATTTAATTTTACTTCTAAGCACCCTCAGGCAGAAGACAATTTAAAATATCCTACTCAGCATATTTTGGTGTTTAAATACTTCAAGTAACTGCACTAAGTCGTTTCACATTGTTCTAAACGGATTAGCATTTGTAGCATCTACTGACTCATTCCTCTAGGCTACAGCATTGGCCACTTGATGGAGATGCCCTCATGAAGATAGCAGCCCTCTAATAATTATGAGAGAGGCTGAAATCAGTTTGCCATTGAAGTTTTAACTCAAAGTAGCACTGTGGCAGATTCTTTCTGTAAAGCTAAATACAGAACACATTAAGCGTTTACAGTTTACTCACAGTTCACCCTTCAGAGGTGGGCATTTCGCATTCCTGTTTAAAATGAGCTGGGGGAAGAAACTTGCCTGTTACCATTCAGCAAGTTCATGGCAAATTTCTGGGTGATGCTTAGCACCTTCCTGCCCCAGCTCAGCTCCATACTTCAAACACTTCATACACAGCTGAAGCCTCAAGAGGAGCCTGGCTATTATTGCACCTCTGAACCTGACGGGGCTGCAAATCCCTCACCTACTTTTCAGTTTGTTTATTCCTCCAAGGCTTAAGTTCTCCTCATGTCTGAGGAGGCTGCAGTATTTTGGCACTTGTTCATCCTGCTTACCTGCTGTGTAGAGGTCAAAGTAGGTAGGCTTGTTGGCAATGTTTCCTGTCGCCTCCAGTCCCGGTCCCTTTGCTGTTACTTTGCTCGCATCTCCCTGGGCTTTGTCAACATTCACTTCAAACGGGCTCTTTGAGATGTGCTGCCCGGCAAACAGGACCGAAACCTAAAGACAGACAGCGTCAGCTCCGACCCACCAAGCAGAGGCAGAGCTCAGTGTCACCACCACGTAGCCAAGCATGAGGTCAAGCGCCTGCGTTGCTAGCACAGACGGTCTATACCTCAGAGGTGAGAGAGGCCATCCATCCCACAACTTTCGTCCTGTCCATGCAGCATAACTGCTGGCCACCTCCTTAAAGTGCTACTGATCATATGAGGCCAGCCACACCAGCAGGGATGCCTGAATCTGGATGTGCCAATAAGCAGATGACCATCCAGCAATGAAGCAGCCGCAGAAGCTGCATTTATCTTTTCAAGCTGGCTGTGGGGACCAGCCATTCAGGCAAGTACCAACCAATGGGATCACCCATCATAAACCTGCTGTGCGGGTGCCTGGAGACAGAGCTGGGTAGGGAAACCTTCTCTGCAAAACCCCTATGGCAGGCAATCTCATCAGCAAAGAAGTGCCTTACAGAAACAACATGGTACTTTCTCTGTGACAACTCACAACACTGGCTTCATGAGCTACAAGTGACCCCATGTGAGAGGAGAGCCAGATGTAGCACTTGGTACCCAAATACCCCCACACCTTCTCCCAACAAATAATCCCCCTTCCCTCTTAAGAAGGGGGCAGCCTAATAGCCCAGACTGAGAATTAAGGCCACATCAGGTTGCTTTTTCTTCAGGATGCCCAGAGTGGCTATTACACTGACAGTAAACATGCAACCCTCATATTAACCAGCAGAACAGCTCATTTAGAAAGAGAACACTGGTTATTGACACACAACCTACCTTGTGAGGTCCAGTAACCCTTGGCACATACTGAACTGAATAGGTCTTGTTTTTGTCACTGGATGGAGTTATCTTTGCCTAGGAGAAAAAACACATCCAGTCTAAAACTTTTCTGGGCAGCGCTTGAAACTGCAAACTATTTCCAGAGTCAACAACATCAGAGACGTGTTGCTGTGGGAGCAGGGACACCTGCTACCTCCTCTTCTCATACAGAAAAAAAACCCACTGGTTTTGCCTTTACATGAGATGAAGCAAGCTACCTTTTCCCCACCCGAGCCCTCTCCCTTGCTGTTAATTGCTCTAAGGCAGGCCAAAACTGAGGAGACGCTAAGTCCAACATACAGCTGTATTTTTCTGGAATGTTGTAACACGATCAAGTGGAGCACTTGGACGAGAAGTTTCTATAAACACTAAAACCAGCATCTTAACTCAAAATGATTCATGGCATCTAAATAGCTGCTTTAGCCATTCTTGCAGAATGAGTAAGGGCAGACAGTAATGTAATGATGTGTGTTATCTAAAAGCATGTCAGAATGTACTTGGCCAGTCAAGTTAAAGCACTGCAACTACTGGACATTGGAGTTGTGTTGCCTAGTTGCAGATAATGAAGTTTTTTTCAAGTTCATCCAGTAAGGCAATTATGAGGAAAAGCTTGAGGCTTGCACTTTTGATAGATGGCATTCTACAACTTTTTAGATTACTTATCTGTTAAGACCTCACTTGGGAAAGATGAAGGTTACTGCAAAAACTTTTCTATGCAAAATATTTAGCATACATACCTCCTCTCTGTTTCCTTCTGGATCCTCTATGAAGACCATCAGGTCTCCCTGCCCAGCACTGATTGTGTCTACCGTGAAGATGGCAGGCTGCTTCACCATGTTCCCGTGAGGCTCAATCCCTAAGAGACAGACACAAAGCAGCACATTAGCTCTTGCTACAAAACCCAAAAGGTAGTTTGGAGGCTACCCACAAGTTGTCGAACCCATCCTCCTACACAAGCCCCCAGCACCAGCTTCCCCAGGCTGCTGCATGACACCTCTTTACCAGCTGCCCAGAGCATCATGTTCACAATAACCACCACTCTTACAATACACTTTTTTAAAAAATTGGTTGAATCACTGGTGCTCAGCTCATCTCAGGATCCCTGGATGAGTCAGGAACACAGCTGGCACCTGGTTTCAGGTGAAAGCAAGTTACTCCGTTTGCTTGAGCAATGTACTAAGGGTCACCCCCACAGCTGGTGAGTGCCCAGCTGATGCTGACAGCAAGCAGGGTATGTGCATTAGTTGCTCTTTAGGAGCTGCTCGGCTTCACACAGCTAAATGCTACAATGGTGCCACACCACAGGAAAGGCAACCAGGGAGGCAGGAGAGAAATTTCGGGAAGCCTTTTGGTAAAGGCATTACCCTAGAGCCAAGGGTGAAAGACTTATTTAAGCAAGACAGTTCTCACCTATACTGTCCCATCTTACTCCATTTTCAGAACTCAGCTGTACAGACACCGCTTAGATTTACTATTCTTTGAAAGCTGCTCAGACTACTTTGCTAGAGTGAACACTGTACAAATGGCACGCAGAAACCTCTTTAAACCACGAAAATCCTGCAATTCAGTGCCACTTCCACGTAACTTTTAATGAGAGTTTCCTTGTTCCTCAGCACAGGGCCTGCTACAGCATGCATTTACCAGCAGGGTTTCATCATCTCCCAGTAGGCAGCCCCAGGTCATGACACCTGTCATGGTGGTGTCAGACTGAGTGGGTGGAAGAATTTCCCAAAGTTGCTGGTTCCAGACTAGCCCAAACATATATACCCTTCCGTCCAAGGGAATTACTCCTCGGCTTATTCATAAAGCCGTGGGCACTACCGCCCCATAGCACAATTAGTGGAAAGTGCAACGTCTGATAGATTATAAAGGAAGTGGTTGTGAACAACAGAATTCCTGAACTTGTTTATCTTCAGAAAACAATAACTTGATAGCAATGCAAGGAAGATCATGTTTTTACTAGGAAATCTGAGCATTCTGATAAGGTGTTAACAATTGACATATTTATCCTTTCAAACTAAGCCCTAGATTATCATCTAGTTTAAACAGCTACAAATTCGCTCTGCATATCTTCAGTCCACCACATGCATCAGGATATGGTATTCGAGTTAAGTATCCCTCCTTCTGCAAGCACAAGAAGGAGGATTGCTTATACTCAGAAGACAGCTTCAGCCAGGACAGCATTACTCACAGCACTTTCTTAGTCTACATTCCGTCTTCTAGATTTTACTCTTATCAGAGACCTGCTTTTGGCTGGTTAAATAAGAACTCAGTGTGCATCACTGATGATCTGCACAGCACCTTTGTAGGCTCATTTCACATCAGGTCTACACACAGCTGCCCTCGGAGCAAACCACTGCAGTGTCCAGGGTGATGCTCTATAATTAAGACTCACATTGGGAGGCTATGAGCAACTTACATGGGAAAAACAACAATGAAAAAAAGCTAAACCGCCCACTTCACAATTGACACCTTTTTCTGGAAGCATGAAGACCTGTTACTCACTTGTTCAAAAGACCCCATTTGGTAGTGAGCCCCTTGTTGCTGGAGTCACCTTTCAGTTCTGACACATATGAGCAGTCCTAACTGTTGATTATATTTAGTGACTCTGTTTTGGCAAATCACTTTAGCTGGAGGATCTCCCTTACAAGGAAAAGCTGAGAGACTTGGGTTTGTTCAGCCTGGAGAAGAGAAGACTGAGGGGGGATCTCATCAATACTTATAAATATGTAAAGGGTGGGTGTCAGGACGATGGGACTAGGCTCTTTTCAGTAGTGCCCAGCAACAGGACAAGGGGCAATGGGCACAACTTGGAACACAGGATGTTCCAGCTGAAAATGAGAAAAAAATTCTTTCCTGTGAGGGTGACAGAGCAGTGGAACAGGGTGCCCAGGGAGGCTGTGGAGTCTCCTTCCCTGGAGACATTTAAAACCCACCTGGACACAGTCCTGTGCCCCCTGCTCTAGGTATGCTCAAGCAGGGGGTTGGAGAAGATAATCTCCCAGAGGTCCCTTCCAACCCCTACCATTCTGTGAAAACAGCAATCTTTCAAGAAGAGCCACTCACCCTTTATAATTTCCATTACAATGGCTCCAGAGCACTGTATGCATGAAACCAGACAACAAAATAATTCCAGTTTTTGAAAGATTAAGAACATGACTAAAGCCAGACTTGACATATTGAGGCAGGCTGATCCATCATTTACACAGTAAGTGGAGTATAGGCAGTCTATATGTTTATGGTCTGACAAATGTGTCTATCTATTGTGGTTTGCTGTGGAAGGCACCAACAAAGGACATAAACCCCAAGCAGGGTAAGTCCTAAACCCAATTCTGACTATAGCGACTGCTCTTCAGTGTGCAGAGAATGTCCACGTCCATTCATGCCACTAGTTAAGTTTCAATGGAAAATCAAGTTTAAAAAAAAAACAACAGAAAAAAAAATTAGTTTTATTTCTTTCCCTTTTGCTCTTGTACACCCAATTCCAAAACCCACTAATTCTAAAAAATCTTGAAGGACCAACAGCAGTCCCCAGATCTAAAAATAGAATATGGAATGGAGAACAAAGTGTAATGCTTAAGTGATGTCTTGCTACATACCAAGCATATTAAAGGTAAAAATCTGTTATTCATTTAGTTGTGATTGTACCCCAATCTAGATTAGAACCGCATCAGAAGTTACAGGAAATTATCCATTTAAAAGGTAAGTTAAAATTTAAGAATGCCTGTGTAGATCTACAGTTGCATAAGCATCTACAGACAAGTCCTTCCAATTAGCAAATACAGCCTTTACAACAAAGGCTTGGCACTATTTAATATTTGAAGGGTTACCAACCCACCTTAGTCTACATGCAAAGCATTCACACATACTGATCAATTCAAATACCTTATTTGGAATTAACCTACCCTAATATACATCTGCCATCAAGCCTGGGAAACTGGAGACTCTGCCGCTACAGAGAGCCTCCTTAGGGAGACACAAGGATGCAAAGAGGTTTTTCCTCTTTAATGGAGTGCTTTATCACAAGAAGCAGTCACCGCTAGATCAATGACCTCAGCAGCAATACTGCTAGCTTAAATTTCACACCAAGGTTGTTTTAGCTTTGTATCATGCTACTTCTTCCAGCTGTGGACTGCAAGGCTGGCAGCTTGCAGAACAGGTTCAGAGACTTTGGGGAATTTACATGTTAGAACTAGGAGTGTCTTTTGGACTACATCCACGTATTTCTGAAACTAGGCACCACACCAAGAGTATGCAAGTGAAACTTCGAAGTCAGTTACAGTAGGTCTGGAGTTCAACATAAGCAAAAAACCCCACCCAACTTTCTGAGGAGTTAAATGCTCTGTGCAGCTTAAGCTCGCCAAGTCCTTACCTCTCCCATAAGCCCTTGCTTTCTTTGGATTCAGTTTGGGTTTTAAAGGAGCTCCTGGTTTCAGCTTGGCTTTGGGGAACTGGGACAGGTAAGTCATTACAGAGTGCTCATCCACATCAGGGTGGATAATTTCTTCGGGGGTAATAACCTGAAAGACAGTGCAATTACGTGTATTGTACCAGTGCTTGGTTACCGCATGTCAACACAGAAACAGAGCTATAACAGAGTCTTGCATTTCAAAACTCCCACAAGCTAACGTGATTTCTTACATTTATTTTCCCTTTATACACACAACATCATTTATTATCTCATGGCAAGAAAATCAGTAAGTTCATTATGGTCCCAATGTGGCTCGGGGGCTTTTTGTGCCTTGATTATTAGGGGTTCTCATGAGACCGTGACAAACTAAATGGTAGCAAGGCAAGGCAACAGTAGCTATGTTCCCCCAAAAATGCAATTTAGGGATAACTGAAACAGAAAGAATTAGTAATTTATAATCCTGCGTGCTGCAGCTCTGAACTGCAGTGCTTGCAAAGTGAAACTTGTGACCAGTCTCTTCTCCTGCTCCCATGATACAAGCTGCTCCAACAGCTTCAAAAACTTAAGCACTTCTGTCCAACTTTATCAGCATGAAAACAATCCGATTTGCAAACACATTGTTCTCTGTTTGAAAGTCATCTTTGCAGGTGATTTCATAAGCCAGTGAGTTTTCTTCTGTAGAATTCAATGCAGCAAAACAAACTCGCTCCATGGACTAACAGAGCAGGGACAACTGCACATGCATTTTTTCCCCTACCCTACATGCTGCAATACCAGCTGCCTTCAGGAGACACACCTACGCAAAATCTTACAACCAGAGATTTGAAATGTAACAGTGTGCTTCATTATAATTTGCCCTTTCTCAGGCAATTTCACACAAATAAACTGTAACTTTTGGAAGCGTCCAAGCAATGTCACCTGCTTCCCTCAATCTAGATTCAAGCTAGTTGCAAGTACAAAGCTAACCGCTGTGCGTCCTGCAGGCAGCCGGCACAGCCTTACCTGTGGCACACCCAGCCAGTCGTCTGCCTGCTGCATGGCTTCCCGAGCATTGTCAACTGGTTTCTTCGGGTCCCAGCTCTCCCAGTCAGGGCACAGGCCTGCAAGTACATTTCCCTCGTTAGGTATTATCTGCAAAGGAGCTTCCCTAGCTGAAGAAAGCAAGTACAAACTCCACAGCCACTTGTATTATGCTGCTATACAGAAAGACACTCAGAGCTTTGCAGAAATAACCAAAACAGGATGAGGACGTGCTGCTCACTGACACACTTCTGAGACTTCAACCATCATCTCCAGGGGCTCTTACGGCACAGACTCTAAAGGCAGTTCAGAGAGACTCCCACCCACCTAGCTTGTCAACAAAAGATGTGTGGCTGACTGAAAAGCTATAAAACTGCACTGCTTTAAATTTAAAGCTGTGCAAGCAACCACTCTAAATTAATCACAAATACATCTAGCAAGCCTTTATGTTCCATTGGCTCTCCTGCAGCAAATTTGGAAAAGAATATTTCAACTGCTGGCCACAGCACTCCAGATTGCCTTAGATGAACACCAGCAATCACACTAGCAAGGCTGTTTTACAAGAAGGTGAGGAAACCCTGCCTTTTTCACACTTCATCACATTACTAGCCTTAAGTAGCACAGCCTTAGCTTGCTAAACACTGAAGTTGCAGGTAGCGTGCAGCTTCTAGCTGCTCTATTCTCCCTCTGCAATCCTATTTCAGGAGAATACATGAAGCCTCCTGCTGCGTCCTGAAGTTGAAAGGTTGTTGGCACTTGCTGCGGGAACAAGTCTTTCTTGCATTTAGGAGCCAGCATTTGCGCCTTTGTCCCTTGCACCCAACACAAAGCTTAGATGTGGCTCCTCCAATAATGCAATCACACGTTCTGCTTTAGGCCAGTATTTCTCTTGGCCAAGTCATTTACAACTTGCTGCTTCCCACAGCTGGCCTCTTTGGACTCAGGTTCTCTTGAAAACCTCATTCCCCTCTCCAGCTCAGCAGTGAAAATATCCTCCCATAGGAACTGCAGAGCAGCCACCAGGAGAGAGAGAAAGGAAACACTGACCATCAGAACAAAGGGCTTACCTGGAGCACAGCTGTCAACAAGAGCCCCCAGTGCTTTGCCATCCTGCCAGTTTTGATTGAAGTTTGTGATTGGTAAGTAAGGAATTTTGTTCTGGATCCAGCCCAGCAGCCTCTGCTTAGGGGTCTGCTTCTTTGCATCATCATCACCTTCATCCTCCCACACTGGCATGGAAATGGAGTAGTGGAGGATAAGGGTCCATATCAGGCCAAGGATCAACTTCAAGTTTCCATCAACTATGGCTTTACTATCTGGAAGAAAAAAGACATGCATCTGATTATTTCCCACCCTAAAGGAAAGAGGCATGTTTTTTAAAATACTGTGCCCGCACTCGTGCCCAGGTAATCAAGGACAAGCAAAGCGACCCAGGTCACTTCAGGCACTTGTTCAGGCAGAGACATCATTCTTCATGCCCTGCATTAGGTGGGAGGAAAGAGAAGAGTCTAAGAACTCAGTACTCTCCCCCTGTTTTGAGAGCTCCGTGTTCTCCAAGTGCGGTGTGACTTGCCTTTGAAGCTTTGCAATGTGAAGCTTAGGAGAATTAGCCATTTAAGATCTCTGGTATTTTCCGTTTGGATGATAACTGCTACCTGGTATTTTTAATGGCATTTGTATCTTATGAAAGAGGCCAAACAGCATGCAATGGGGTTCACAAGAACAGCATCCCAAAAGGGACAAAATACCCAAGGGCATACCTCAAGCACCATTTAGGAAACTGCACTTATATACACAAATGTGCCTACACACACACATCAATAGTTTGCATTAAAAATGGTAGGGAAAAAAAAGTGCTATATGATGAAGTCCAGCAAATCCAGAATTTGGAATTAGAGCAAAGTCTGGATATGTCATGACCCAGGTACAAACGGCAAAGTGGGTAGTGGAGGTGCATCAGACATCCATTACACCATCAGACTCCTGCCTGCACCAAGTCACCCTTTCACTACAAGCTCAGAGTTAGAAGAAAAGGAAAATCCAGCTTTGGCAAAACCATATCACACTCTACCCTAGGAAAAGTTTATCATCACAGTGGCCATGCTGCAGCTCAACTTTAAGACGTTCCACACAGCTCAGTTTGAGGCTGCTGGGCATCAAATCAGATTGTCAGAAGAAGCTGTCTGAAGGGGCAGGATATTTTCTGCATCAGCCTGGCCTTATAAAGTGACCTCTACAGTTTTATGAATACTCTTGCAATTTACTTTGGTTTTAGTGAGTCACAGGTCAGATGCACTACCTTTGAGCTTGCAGCTGCTACTCAGGTTGCATTATACTTGTCACAGCTTCAGTTTGTCCAAGCTCAACCAAACCAGAGTTTTTCTGCAATGTTACAGGATGCCCTCAGCCTGAGTGATCCTTTCATTCACAGCAACATGCTACAGCAGAGCATTTTTCTGTTCTTTCCTCCATTACAATGAGAACTACTAAAGAAACCCCTTCTTAGTCAACAGAAGTTACAAATGACCTGGAAGCTTTTGTCTGCTCTCCAGCTCCCAGAGCAGATGCTGGAGTAAAGACAACTACAGCAGTCTGAACTCACTTTCATGTCACCAAAACAACTGTACAGGGATCTTAATGAGTCCTAGCTAGCAAAGGAAAAACATTCAGTGCTTCAATGGCCTTCTCCAGTTCAAATTCAGAGCATTCACAGGTAGAGTCCTCCAAGCCAAGCCTCACCATACCCAACATCCACTGGGTGTGCCTTATTTCCTCCTCTTCAGCTACAGAGACTGCAGCAGCAACCCAATACCATTTTATCAATACAAAAAGATCCCCTGACTTTCAAAACAAGTGATTATACAGAATAGCAACCAAGAAGAGTAAGCACAAGAGCGTTCCCTTTAACCCAATGCTCAGGCAAAGTGGTTAATATTTACACAGTTTCACAATAGGGTGGTATGTTCTGAACAGATAATACTGTAGCTCAGACCTTGAATGGCATCTGGCCTTTCTGGATAGCTACTGTCTGATTTCTACTCAGATTTTATTTGTACTGGATTTTTTTAACATCAGTTTTGACTAATCTTACAGGATTGTGGTGTCTGCTACTTGACTGCTCACTGCTGATTTCACACCCAGTCTGAGATATACAACAGATAGCTCTGAGGTGATTAAGCCCCACTGGTTTTGAGTTACAGGTTCCAATGTAAAAGTCTGCATCATGTAAGTCCTGCGTCTCCTAGTGAGAACTAAACAGTCCCTGCTGTTACCCTTTTCCCCACTCTTTCCAGTTGAGCTGCAAACTGGTCAGTGGAGGGAAGATGCTCCCTTACAACCTATTAGGGAAAGCTTTCTTGAAAGAAATCATATCAAAGCAGAAGGAAGAGCTGCATTTTATATAAGAAAGAGGCTTGAAGTCCTGCTGGCAGGCTCACCACTGGTGCAAACTGGAATTAAGGGCTGCAGTGTGCAAAAACCAGACCATCAGTGTGAGCCCCCACCGCCTGCCCCCTCCCCATGCCTGCAGTGCCTCTGACCTGTGCCCCCACAGCCAGACCACCCGCTCACACCGCAGCGCTGGAGCATACTGCCGACCATCGCATGCCTGCGCCAGAAATGCCTCCGAGCTTCCGTTTCAGATTTATACTGACATCAGCATTTTTACTAGAGTGGATGCAGCAATGATTTAGCATGCTACAAGTAACTCGCTTCAGAAAGCCATCCAGCATTCCCAGGGAAGAAAGCCAACGGGACAGAGTCACCTCAAGCACACTATTACTTGAGATAAAGAATGGCCCATTTCATATTTACAGCACATAAATAATGTCTCTATGTGGATGCGCTGTGGTTACTGCAGCAGCTGGAGTGTGCTCAGAGCTTCCTCCAGCACCCGTCTCTGAGTGCATGCCTGGGCAGTGGTCCTTTACCTGGGGAAAAGGGCTCGTGCACAAGACAGCTTCACACTGAGAGCTAGAATATTCTGTCTCATCAGCCTCACCCAGAGAGGCCGGGTGCAGGGTCACTGCCCCGATGACAGGAAAAGGCCACCACAGGAATGGGATGGCTCTTCCTCCCCAGGGCTGGTGCCATCCCCGCGACTGCACTTTGTTAGCAAATTTAGCAAGCTCTTACAGCCTCCCAGCTTCCTGACAGGCATTGGGATCTCATGATGTAATTTTTTCCAAGCCTGCTTGTAGAAAGGCTTGCCTGCTTTCATTTGGGGTGGGGAGGAGGGAGGGAGAACTCCTGGGCAAGACAGGAGACTTTATCAGCACCCAGCAAAGCCACCCACACGCCCTTCCCACAAGCACCCCGCTCCCAGCTACAGGGCATCCCACTGGCAGCTCAGCCCCTGGCCAGCCCGGGCTCACGATCTCTATCATGATACAAAAGGACCCTCCAGGTTCAAGAAGAAACTAGAGTCCAGCCCAAAGGAGGCTTGGCTTCCAAGTGCTGGCGTAGAGCTTGGCTCCACCCAAGCATCCAGCGTTTCCAGAAAGGCCTCCACTTTAGTGCTACCTGTTTAATAACTGACTAAAAACATTCATTGCATTCACCGCAAGGCCTCTCAGGCATTAAGGTGCAAGCAGCACCCAGAAAGACAAGCGTCAGTTAACAGGTCCTGCACAAGGAGCACAGCGCTGGCCCAGAGAACCCTGAAAACCTTCATCCAACCAAATTTGCAGGCGTCCCTCAACAGCTGAGTGCACTCTGCCAGCATAACACTGCCAAGGGTTTGGAACAGTGAAAAAGAAACTGTTTCCAATGACACTTAAGCACCAACAATCATAACTGCAGGCACTGCCATGTACCCCAGCTCCACTGGCTTTCCACTGGATTTCCCCCCATTCCCTGGTCTGCTTCAAGACACTTTTTTTTGCTATCCCAGGCTGGAAAATGGGTTATGTGAACAGCAGGTCTTGCAACGCTGCCTTCCTACTACAAAAATTCCTTTTAGGCATACTTACTACTCACATGATCTATACTTCTCAGATTTACAGAGCCTTTCAAGCCACATTTCTCAGTTGCTCCTCTGGAGCTCATAGTAAATTTACACTTGTGGTCAGTGCTTCAGAACCACAGTGCAACAGCCCAGCCCCTCAAGGATGCACTTCCACCATCAGCAGTGTTTAGCTTTCAGCTTCAGTGAGTTAGGTATATGGGAACAAATTGTCTGCTTTCAACTGAAATGAGGAGTTCGTGTTTACTCTGAGGCACCAGGCAAGCTTCCGCGTATTAAAGGAACCCTCTCCAGGCCAGCGACAGGCACTGACCCCCGCCTTCCTGCAGCTTGAAGGAAGCAAGCTGTCATATCTCATCCGCCAAGATAATTTAGCAAGGATGAACAAATTCTTTGCAGCACCATTGTAGACAGCTTTACTGTAACCATTTTCAGAGAAAGCGTGGTCATCTGCATAATTTGCTTTATTCATGTTACAATGCCTACGTTAACAGCTGCTAGATGCACTTACATGCCAGAGTGCACTCGCTTGCTGGCTGTTTCACTTTACCTGGTAGGAGATGTGTGGAGATCAAAGTTCCTGCAGAGCTGAGTCGTGCCACCACACCAGCTGCAGAGCAGGACACCTGCTGACAGCCATTTGACTTGTACTTTCAAAGGACATATTTTTACAGGAAGCCCAGGCATAAAGCAGGAATCCACGGCTGAAGTGCCACAAGACCTCTTGCCTGCCCTGGACCAGTACTTAGGACTTCAGCTCACCTGGAAACACAGGCAACCATCTTTAGAGGTGCCACCTAGAAGAGCCAAAGGGTAAGGGGTTTGGGAGTTTTGAGTTTGTTGGGTTTGGTTTTTTTTTTTATTAGAACTCAAGAGTTTTTTTGGGTTGTTACATGCAAGTCCTGCTGATACTCAGCTGCAGACCCCAAATTTGTGAATGCTGTTAGATGACCACTTTCAGACAGTCTGCAAGTTATCAAGGCTAGACACACTGTCCAGAACCAGCAAGAAGCAGAAACACTCAGTTTGGCTTTAACAGGAATCTCCATTCCCATCCACACTGTTCAATGTGCATTTTAACTTCAATTACCCCAACTCTAACTTGCTTTCCTCCTTTGAAAGTACCCAATGGCAATCCAATATCAACAAAATAGCTACAGCTGTGAAGCAAGACAGCCCTCACTCAGCTGCACACAAGCAGAAGCCATCTGCAGGGACAGGCTGCAGCCAGCCTTCTGCCAAGAGGTCCTGGCATTGGGATGCAGCTTGACAGGACCTGCACGCTGACTGCTGGGGAAACCTGCCAATGAGACTTAAGCTTTTCTGCAGAATCAACACCAGCATTGAACAAGCGAGCACTCACTCTTCTGTAAAACAAGTCTATATATAGCCTACAACATGAAGTTCTATGTAGGAGTATCCTGCTTCTTAGTCAGCTATTAAGACTTAAGTGGCTGCCTAGTAGGGTGAAGAGGAAAACAGACTGAACCAGAGCTCATTTGCTTCCCCCATCACACCTCTGAGTCTAGATTGTAATTCTTACCTTTTTACTATCCTATTAACTCAGTGGCAACTGGCCCAAAAATGGATTATGGCAATTCCATAGGCCGCCAGTACACGCCACCAGCCTCAGTCTTGATAAATGAACTAAGTTTTAACTGCTCAAGCTGATTTATAACTGTTGCTCTATACTAAATATTAATACGATATGTTACACTTGGACTGTTAATATCACAGTCCTTAAAGCACAAAGACCTTAAAGTGCCTAGCCTTCAGCCAGCAGCACAGCTAGCCTGAGCCAGCAATGTAACTGATCATCTTGAGACAAATGTGTCATTTTTACAGCTTCAGCCTCAAAAAAACTTCCCAACCCTACCTACCAAGGGGAAAACTGCCAACGCTGCAGAGCTTGGTGCTCTGCATTTGCACTTGCAGCTGCCCCAGGAGCAAGTACCAGAACTGAAACCTGGCATTGACTGGAAGCTTGCAAATTCACCTACTCCAGTAGAGATCCCTAAACTCTACCTGGAGTGTTGTGCCATAGCCAGCAGGATGGTAAGATCTCTTACTTGATGCTGACTCTTTAAATAGAGCTGTCTTAGGACTTTTAAGACATGGATATTGTGACTACATAAATTCAGCATCTTTTGCCTTTAACCTAAGCACCTAGGGCACGTTACAGTTAGTTTTAGGCATCTTCGGAGCTGTAACAGTATTTATTAGACTTACAATACATCATTACTTGATTTCAAGAGTTAGTGCTGCAAGAGAAATTCCTGTGACCTCATGCATCTTGCAGAACAGCTTCACTTGTCCTTCTTAGGCTTTTTTCCCCAGCCTAGTGTATACCCTTTGTTTCAGTCAGCTCTATACTGGCAGAAGCACTGTTTCGGGGGCTGGGGGGTAGGGGGAATTTCAACAGAAGGTCTTGCAGACTGGGAGTCCCCTCACTCCTCTGCTCAAAAGAGCTTGCAAGTTGCAACATCGAAAATTCCAAGCAGATTTTTGGGAAAAAGGAAAGTCTTCTCCATGAAGGCTGTCACGCACTGGAGCAGAAGCCCAGATCATCCATAAGGTCTCCATCCTCAGAGATATCAAATTAAACTGGACAGAGCCTTAAGCAACCTGATCATATTGGGCCTGCTCCAAGTACATGGCTTGAACTGTATTACCTTCATTAGGTCTCTTTGAAACTAACTTATTTTGCTCATGTGCAAGTCTGCTTTGCATTCAAATTCAGCACAAGTACTACCTGAACTGTGGCAATGCTCCTTGAACTCTGCCCTACAGCAGAGCTACAAGTCATTTTCTGTTGGACAATTAGTGGAAACAAGATAAGCTACCACAGTAGACAGCTTCCTTACTAAATTGAACTAGTAATACAGACTGTGCAAAGCCTGTGAAACAAATGAAGGACTGAAAAAGCAACTTTCACAGAGTGAATTTTTTTTAAGCAGTTTCTTGACCGAGGCTGCAGTCACCGCAGATTGTTAACAGTCTGAACAAAGTAATCTCAGAGGTTTTGCTGTTCATCTTTACACGTGTAAGTTCTGCCACAACCAGCACTAATCTTTGCATCCAGCTTCTCTAAAAGGTGGTCACCCTCTCCAATCTTGATGTCTTTGCCATTTACAATTTTGTTGTATGCATTATATGGAGGAAGAACTTAAAATGCATGGTCCTTAATACAAAAGGAAGGAGCTGTCTCAACAACAGCCCTTACTCCTTATTTCCAGACACGGAAGGAACTTTGTATAGCACAAAGTTCATCTCAGTTATGGATCATTTATGTAGATACTGTAGGAATTTTAAGTCCTGGTGTCTTGAAGTTTCTGAGCACTTCCCCACCTCTAATTATTCTCACCTACTGTTAAAGAGCTATAGCAATTGGGGGACAGAAAAATTAAGCACTCATTAGGGCTTAATATTCCATAACAGTGAAAACTCTGCATTGATCCGAGCTCTTCCAAAGCCCTCCTCCACACTGTGTGCATGCCAAACAGAAGTATGCAGATGAGACAGAGCTGAGCAAGCTGCCTAAGGAAATTCTTTGCTGAAGCATACAGTATGTGTTCATAGGCTTACTGCGCCTGCTAAAGACATTAGTGACATCCTTTGTAGGGATAATATGTCTTTAAATCAATTACACAGGTTCCTCTGTGCTTTGAGAACATACTGCAACCATTTCCTCCAGTGACCCTTAAGCCCAGGTCCACCTCACAGCTTCTCAGGGCTCAGTGCATCACTTGTCATCTGGCTGCATGCAGCTGGCTTACCCAGCGAAAGCACAGGCTGTGTTTACGGCAGAGCTGGCACTGGGGCAGCTGGACTCTGGCCAGCTTTGTGGATTCTTAACTGTGACCTGCTAGCCTCTACCGGGAGCATGCTCCAGCCCCAGTGCATCTCTGCTTCTCAGTGGTGTTTGCAGTCAGTGCTGTGACCCTTAGAAGAGCTGTTCCTTGGCATCCAGCTTACCTGAACACCAGCAGGCTTTCAGCTCACCCGCCCTCAACTTAGCTCCTGCACCGCGCCAAGACACAGCCAATGGTCAGCTTCACCAGCAAGCCTCAGGGCTTGAAGTGTAAGTGATACACCATGTATCACATGTATCACAGCAGATCCACTAAGCTTTTTACAAGGTGAGTTTTTCAGTAGAGGAATGCCATTTCTCTGGAGGGTTGTAAGGACAAAGTGCTGATCTGGGCACAGATAGGAGGATGGAAAAAAGTTGAGGTTTTTTGGTTTGGTTTTTTTTGTTTGTTTTTGCAAGGGGATGGAAACCATTTTCCTATATCCTTACCCAGGTGTCTGGTTATTTAAAAAAAGAGTAACATTCCTTTGAGAGCCTCATCTTACAATTTGAGAGATTAAACATTACAATTCAGAGGTTTTCAGTAGTTTTCACTTTAAGTGGATTTGAAACCATTCAGATCAGTCAGATAATTTCAGGCCACTATTGTATCCATCACCCCGTACTGTTTTCTGGTGCACGTTGGGCCTCTGGAGAGGATCTCTTCATGAGGTGGAACAGGCAACTGTAAAAATAAGGTCAAATCCAGTCTTTTCAGTGTAAGTTCGGCAAGAAAAAAAATCCATACAGACTTCTAATACAGAAAAGAATAAAAAGAATCAAACCAGTTGAGCTCACAGGAGTGAAACACAGATTAAAATAGCTCTGCCCAATTTCTTAATGGGCACCCAGAGACCACTTACATCTCACATCCAGACGAGAAAGGCACAACATGAAGCAAGTTTAGGCCTGCAGTGTAACAGCAACAGCAACCAACCCAGCTTGTCCAAGAGAAACCGAAAACACCCAAGGGGGCTGAAAGGAGAAGTCAAGGATTTCAAAATTAGGAACTGTTAGGGTAGGTGGGGATAAAAGTAAAATTGCGGGTGGCTTATGATCAAATTCCTTAATACTTTCAGTCAGAATAAACCTAGGGTTTCTGTTGCCTCTCATACCCATATACCAAGGTATGGATACGAGAAGGTAAATGTGTTGATTTGATGTTCAAGAACAGCCGCAGGCAGGAGGTGTTAGTGCACATCCCACTCTTGCAGTGAGTGCTCCTGGGGTGCACCTCCACCAAGAGCACAAGGAGCGCTCCACACCTCCTGCACACTGCTGGGACAGGACTAACAGCGAGCAAGGACACAACACAGAAGAATAAGAGCTGCCTTTCACACTGGCTACTTCAGACTCAGTTGCTCACTGCCAAGCAGGTCCCCACTCACAGCTGCAGGACTGTGGTACAGATACCCAGTCGAGCTGTACACAATAATGCTGTGCTAATTATTCAAGATTTTTTTGGGGGGGAAGGAGTCTTAATGTTCAGCCTTCGTATAGCAGCAAGTTTCCATCAGTGCTGCTTTGTTTGCAGCAAGCGAGCCCTTCACTAGCTCCACAGGGCAGCCTGCCAGCATGCCACCACCGCGCTCTGACCCTGAAACCCTGGCTTGGCTCGTTAACCAGCACAGTCGAGCACCCGGCAGCGATGGGCAGGAGGCACCATAATGCTCCCCGCTCTCGTAAACCCCCCACGCCCCACCTGCAGCTCCCCTGCCCAAGCGCCGCCAATGGAAAAGTGGGCTCTGGCCACCCTCCCAAGCATGCAGGGCCTGCTGCGGCACGCTGCCGTCCGTGACATCATTGCCAAAACCACCCCGACAATGGGCCCTGTGAGCACAGCCCCTCTCGCACCCAGCAAAGCGCATTCCCTGCTGCTGAGCTCATCCCACCGCCCCTCCAGTGCCGGTGCTGGCCCCGGGAGCAGCCAGGACACCACGGCTCCCGCTTGCCTCTGCCGGGGGTGGTGGAAGCACCCTGCACCACTGCTGAATGCAGCAGTTGGAGTTCAGTGCCCTCAACTGCAAAGCTCTACATTTCGGGGGAGAAATGAGTGGAAGCTGGGCAGCAGGGGCAGGAACGGGCTTGCAACCCCTTCATGCCCCACTGTGCAAAGGGAGCCTGAGTCCACTTGGGACATTCCCACTCCCCACCGGTTCGGAGTGACACAGCAGCCCTCTACCCTCCAGAACAGCATGGCTAGCAGCACAGTGAGGACCACTTGCATCAGCACTGCACACAACCAGCTGCCTGGGAAAGCCAGGAAAGGGCCAGGCAGCATGGGATCGAGCTGTGGGAAGGGCTGCAGGATTGCACCCACACCACCACTTGGGCCCCCCCACCCCTGGAGTCAAACTCCAGAGGTGGGAAGCATGGGGACAGGGCAACTTGAGCTGCTTGAGCAGTTACTAATCATTCAGGAATGACTGGTGAAGGAAAGCCCCTGCATTAGGGAGTAGGCATGCCAGAAAGTGGATTTCTCTTAAATGACGGAGGGAGGAGGAAAGAAAGGAGTCGTCCTGCCTTTGCCATGCTCTGCTGAGAAATGCTTGGCTCGGCTTTTGAAACCAAGTGATATGACCCAAACTACACCTCCCTCCTCTGGGCATGGGATGGAAGTGAAAGGGGAATGATCTTATGCCAGATCTCTGCTCCCCAGGGGTCAGTGCATTTATTGCCATGGCATAGAAAGGCTTCACCTTCCTATGAGAGCAGGCAGCTATGCCCAAGTCAGCAACACCACTACCCAATTCACAGGAAAGAAGTTTCAAATGAAGACAGACATTAAAATTTTAGTCAAACACAAAATTGTCTAAGCTTCACACAAAATACTTGCCTAGGAGTCTGATAAGCTCAAGGTTATTATTTCTTGCATGCAAATAAAAGTGCCTTCTCAAACACATCATATGCTTACACAAGTAGAAAGCCAAGCTTTGATCAGCAAGGCTGAGCTGATAAAAAATGGCTGTAGAGTTGGAATTCGACAAGCATAACACAATAAAACTAAGACCCATCTCTGAAGCATGAGAGTGCTGTAACCATCTTTGCAGGATTAAGGTAATCCTAAATCTCACCAGGTCACTTCAGGTTGCATCAAGGTTACCTGGCTAGTTCTTGCAAAGACCTCCCAGTGGCTGGCAGAGGCATTAGGCAGCAAGTCATTAGCACTGCATTGTATCTTACACACTAACCAAAGGTTACCAAGGTTCAGTGCAGGGGACCAACACAAAGGTCCACCCTCAGGCACCAGTGTGCACTGGACATGGAAAAGGTGCAGGAGATGTGGCTGCAAAAAGAGTGCCTCAGCGAGGCCAAAGAGCAACGAGTAATCCAGAGGTTTTGACATGCCAGAGTGACCTCTGCATTACTGAAGAGCATGTTTACTCACACTGTGGGTAGGTCAACATAGTTTTAAGAAACAGCATGTAAAATCCTGCAGAGATAAATGAGCCCATTCACATAGGGCTGTCTAACATCTTCTGTGTGACAGATGCCAGGCACAAAAGCTGCAATGGATGGAGTTCCTGAAGCCAAAACCAACACATTAGAAATTATCAGTACTGATTACTGTTTGGGGAAATCCTTGGCCACGACATACACCAAGATTCAATTTTTCCGTCTGAAACTAGAATTGCTGTACTGTGATTCACTGTGCACAGGGCTGTTTGAAGGAAAACCCCATTCATGCAGCCCTGCATGGCTCAACCTGTCTCCACTCCACACTGCAGCGCCAAAGAGCTCAGGATTGGTGCATATTTGCATATTTTGTGGTCCAGGGTTGTGAAACATTAGAAAATACCCTGCCAGTTACTTTAGCTATGCAAAAGATTTGTGGTTTGTCTCAGTTTTGATAGCCTCTGATTCTAAGCAACTAACAGCACTACTCCATCCAGGTTTGTTTCGAAGCATTTAAGCACAATACCGTGTTACAGATGCTCTATAGCCCTCTACAGCTTAGTGACAAAGTTATTCCAGGATTTATCATCAGGTCAGTTATCTCTGTCCTACCATCTCCCTGAGAAGCAATAGGAAATCTGTAACATGCAATTGTACCCTCACTGCAAATAGGAACAGCCACTTTGGAAATCTCCCTCCAACATCTGAGCCATTTCAACAGCTAATTTTAACATTCAGACATAAATACACACTCTTAAACACACAGCACCAAAAGCAGCCTTACCAGAACATGTCTCACCAGGCCACTGCCATTCAGAAATGCTGTGATGGCGCAAAACACCTGAAACCAGCCATCATCCTGCCTCGGAGCTCTGGCCACTGCCACAGCATTGCCATGCTGCCCATCACGGGATGGCACACCTGCACAAGCCAGGCTGTTTTCTGTAGCAGCAGACCAAGTGAGGACACACAGGGCAGTTACACAGTTACTACAAACACGTGCATCAACTGTGCATCCCTGCAGTCCTGGCAGGCACTGTTGCTTTTCCATGACCATTATGATGATGTCTTAATGCTTTTGTGTATAAGCCAGCTAGATGTTAATTTTTCATGAGCTTTCATATACAGACACCTATCCTCCTCTCCATTGGAAACTATGGCCATTCCTGTCCAAGAAGGAAGACCACTTTCTTTGTGGAACATCAATCCCTAAATAAAAAAAAAAATATTCAGTGTTGTGCAGCTTGAAAGAAGCAGTGTTCCCCTCTTTCTGGAGAATGTAGCAAAGTTGTTTGAATATATTTTCGTATACTTGTGCAACCCAGCAGTAAACACACTTCCATCTGCACATAGCACAAGGCTTGCCCCTGCACGGCTGAGATTTAAGCCCTGTGTGTTTAACATCCCACACAGGATAGCACTGTGTTTATACAGTTTCAGCTACAAGCCGCTAACATAAGGAATAGACACTTGGCTTGAGGCCCAGGTAATTCATCCGACAGTGGCAGCCACTATCAGACAGACCTCTTTTGAGAGGAGCCTTCACAAGCAGGAGCACAGCGGTGAATCTGTAGAGGCACAGTCTGCATGGGTGGTCTCTGAGCACCTTAAAGAGGACCATATGGGATTAATGGTACAGCTTGAGCACATATTAGCCACAGCTGTGTGACACATGCTAGTGTAGACCACATACCCACTCCTCACACCCAAACTCACTTGCTACAGAGCAGAGCTTTGCTTCAGATGTGTGAGTTCTGCATTACTCTAAGCAGCCCCCAGCTCGCACCAGCTGCCACAGGCTGGCCAGTACCAGCCCCTGGAGTTGACCTCCCACACCATGGGTCAGGCACCACACACAGGCTCTGCTCAGGGGCTGTCCTCCTGCTCTTCCCCCTGCAGGCTGCTCCTAGCAAGAGGCATTTGACACAGCCTAATCCAACTTTGTCATGAGCTGCTCTGCCATAACAGGCTCTGGCTGCTAACAGCGTTTCTGAGCTAGCCAGCACTCAGAGGAATACCACCTTTCCTCTCCAGAGGCTGGACTTCAAATCTTCCAACTAAAGGCTTCACACCACAAGTCTTTCCAAACTTCAGAAGCTCACAGATCTCTCTACTCTTCAGGGACAGCACTCCATCACACACATGCTGACCAAGCAGGGTGCAGGCAATTATCCAAATACTGCAGCTGCAAGACCTCATTTTTAATCTGCAGTCTCACATTGTTCACCTTTGCAAGCCTATTGTATTTCACATTTTTAACACAACACAAAAAAAAGCACTGGCTCTAGGGGCAATTTTGCTAGAGCTGGAATAGTTGCCACAACACCACAAGCTACGCTGCTCTGTCTGTTCTCCAATACCCCTTCCAGTTACCTACGAGGTTAGGTACAACATTAGGCTACCTCATTTGTTATCAATTCTTCCATTTCACCACGAAAAGTGTTTAGTAACATGCTATTACCTCCATCCAGACAGAAGAAAAGCAGCACAGGTGTTTGTCCTACTCCTTGACAAAGACTGGGCTGCTCCTTTCAGCTTCTACATTTGAGCTTGAATACTCTCGCTGTCCACATACTGCTTCAGAAGCCTGAGCTACTTTTCTTACAGGTGGAGTATGAAATATTCTGCAGCTTGTTAAAGCCTATGTTTAAGTAATAAAGCTGGTTAATTGAAATATTTAAGCTTCCTCTGCCTCAGGCAGTGTTTTCAACCGATAGTTGCAGCACTTCACATGAAGCAGCTCATTTTCCTTCCTTGCAATTAAAAACCTGTTAAAGGTACATAGTTTTCTTCAGTTATTTATCTATATCAGAAGAGGTGTTTCTTTAGCTTTAATCTCTCAACTCAGAGCTAGGCTACAAAATCACACAAAATTTCAAGTAGATTTCTTGAAAAAGGGTTTTGACACTAACTTCATGGGACTTCCCTCGTTGAGTCAGGGCTGTTCAGCAGAGCTTTCCACCTAGGAAAGCTCAGACATCTCTGCTATTTCCAGGGCCTGAACTAGCATCTCCTCACTGGAGTCTGCTGCTCCTGGTGCTTTCATGGCAAAGCAAACCACCGCTGTTAATTGACCCTCGCAGAGTACCTCCAAACTGCTTCCTCCCAGAAAGCAGTATACGGGAATACACTCAAGTGAGATCCCAGCAGCAATGTGGTTAATTCTCCAGGACCCGGTCTTTGCAATACCCTTGTCCTCAGCTTCCACATGCTCCTATCTCTATAACTGCAGATGTCTGCAAGTCATTAGCATGCTCAGTAATGCTCACTTAGCAGCTGCTAATCATCCAGTGTGACAGCACCAAGGGCAGGGCTGAGACACCCTGTTTTACAGTGGCAGTGAGCTGAATGCAATTAATGTTTCTTCACTCTTACATCTTGGGTGAGAACCTGAACCACTGGAAGACTATCTCAGGCTTTTCTAACTTTTTTGGATGCAAAAAATATAACTGGCTACCTGTGAGCTATGCCTGCTTCTGCACAGCTCTAGGGAGCCCCGGGGCACGCTGCAGCTCATGGCCATGGGGATCTGCAAGCAGTCCTCGGTAGCCTGATTTTGTGGCCGCTCAAGCAGACATCTTGTTTGGCCTTTGGCAACTTCATTTTGCTAGCATTCCTTGCTCTTGCTCACTACTCCAGTTCGGTCAGGGAAGTACTATTAGTGCAGGAGCTGGTTTATCAACACACAGCCAGCCTCTGCTAGTGGGGTCTTCTCTGATAGCAGCTGTACTTGGGCTGCGGTAAGAGTTACCCTCTTCCCTTTGGCCACCCACATTTGATGTAGCTGTTCAGTTGTCCAGCACACATGCTGCATCCTCTGTTAAGAGTGTCAAACTCATTTCAGCCAGCAATAGATACCATGGAGCTACATAATGACAAAGCATTAAGAGATCGTGAAGATAGCACCACTGTAGAGGGTCCCGTGATCCCAGTTCAAAAGCCTCCCTGTCTTTGCCTTGACATCTGACAGCCACAGTGTCCAGCACTGCTGAACTCAGGCTATGGCACTGGAAGTAACAGCCCTTTCAAGGGCCACCACAGCAGATTTTTACCACATGCCCAAAAGAGTTACCAAAGGAAGTAATGCTCAGACAACTGAAGCTGTTTCTATTTGACTTTTAATTAGATCATTGATCTTGTTCAAGCAGTTACATAAGCTATCAGATATTTGCATGCAGCCACACTGTTAATCAACAGCCAGAACAAAGCTGAAACACGATTAGCATCCTAAGTCTTTCCGCAGCTGGTATGTTAAATCTGCTCAGACACCAGCTCTTCCCCCACAGGGGAATTTCATAACAAGTCACGTCTGAGCAAGTGACAATTGCTCAGAGACCCACCCACAACCGGCAGTGACACCAGCAAACAGCAGATCTGCAGGAGCACCCAGGTGTTGGAGCAGGCTCAATGGTGCCTGGGCTTTGGATTATTTGGGAGACCAACAAGCAGAATTACTGAGTCTTGCAGAGAGGACGAAACCCTACAAAGATTAACTGTCCAGTATGACGGTGAAGTAACACCTGATACCTTGCATTGTTAAGATGACAGTTAGACACCAACTTTGTTTAGCAAGCCAGTGTTCCCAGTTCTGTGGTGAGGATCAAAGCAGTCAGATTAATCCAGGATTTGTTTCGGACACAAGGTTTATTTGTTATACTGCCAGTTCCCAGCCAGAGAGATACAAATGCAGGACCCTGCCCATACTCCCCAGCTTGGGCTCTTTGCTCCTGTAGTCCGAGCCCAGAGGGACCTGCTGCTACCACTCACCTTAAAATAAAGGAAGGATGTGCACAAAGGTAAAGATCACCTTCGAGACCTACTCATAAGTGCTTTAATCCTTGAGATCTAAACTAGCTCTGAGACCCAGCTTGCCAGTATTTGCATATGGGAAGCCCACTGTAACTGCTGCACCTACTGCTGCAAGGTTGTCGTGAGAAAAGGGAATGTGAAACAGTTAATTACACCAATTAAAGGAAGCATAGATAGAGCACTTTAGTATCTAGCCGAAGGGAACAGTATTTCCTCTTCTGTGTTTGAATAACCTTCAGATGCACATATCATGAGTGTTTGCTCAGAGCAGCTCCATGCACCGTGCCTTCTGCTGCAGGGCTCCAGAGGAGACTTTCAAAGCTTGTTTACATAACTTAGCTCACCAGTTGCCACCTACGGATCATTTTAGGCCCACCAACCAGGACGGTGCCCTTTAATACAGGCTCAGAAATACAGACACATACATTGTCTCCTCACAAGAGCAGCCGCAGACTAATCAAAACCAGTAGGCAGCCGCAAGCACCCAGGGTAGCCTGAAATCACCGTGGGCTGTGAGCCGTAAAGGAGAGCCAGCTGCCAGCATCCCACCCCCCAGGTCAGGCTGGAGCAGCCCCCAGGTCCAGACGTGCTCGCAGCACCTATGCGAGGCACAGGAGTTAGCATTTCAGAGCAGCATTTAATAGCTTAGCCTAGAGCTCATCTTGCAGACAGACAGATTGAACTGCCCCCAGATTTCAGCACAAAAAAAACGTGTGGAAATCCAGCAGCCATGGGCTAGCAGGAAGGGTGGCTCCACTGCTTTCAGTTACTGCTCAGCGGCAGAGCGGCAGCACAGAGGGCCTGTGGCCAGCGTGGCAAACACTTGCACCCCACCCAGGATTGCAGAAGACAGCAAGAACCTCCCCAACAGCGTGGTGAGAGCAGAGGGTTGCTCACCGCCTCTGGCTCATTGCTCAACACAGCACCCACACCATGCAAGCAGTCTGCAGCAACACACTGCCTGCTAGCGTGGCCTGGGCAACGCCAGGACACGCTGCTGTGACAGCCCTTGCCCAATTTTTCCCCTCACAGCAGGTAGGCTGGGCATTGGCCTGGCAGTCTGTCTGTCTGTGCCCACCTCACCCTGAGAGGACCCAGCTTTCAGGAACTGTGCTGCCACACAGCCTGGCCAGCTCATGCTGGAGTAATTCAATGCTCTGACAAATAAATGCATCATGATTTACGGCATGCCCTGAAGCAAGGGGGATGGAGCCACAGCCCATGATTTCATTGCAGCCCACAGCCATTTTTGTGCTGTTACTGGGTAACATTGGCAGAGGAGTTCATGCAACTTGCTGCTGCTGATCTATGAACGCAGCTTGTCCCTTTGCAAGGAAGATCCCAGCCTGGATGTTCAAAGCTCTGCCACTACCAACTTACCAGCCTGATCAGTAGAACTTGCTATATTTCAGTGACACAGAGAAAACCCTGAAATATCAGCTGAATTTATGGTTTAGAGATTGCCTCAGTATTTATTGGTTACTTCCCATTAGATAAGTTGTCTACTTCTGTGAGTTGTAACAAACAGCACAGGACATCACCTATATGACTCAGAGGAAACATCCCATTAGCAACCAGACAGCGCAACTGTATGTGTGGCCACTCTTCTCAGACAGTTTATTAGAGAGCCATGGCTGCTTTCTTCCACAGGCAGTAGTATCAGCAGGAGTTCCCTGGTGTGATGGGTTGGGGTTGTTTGGGAGACAGGACTCAGCTGCTCCATCCCCTGCCCGCCCCCAGGAAGCTCCAGGGCAATGTCTGCTGTGTTACAAGGGAGGACATGCAAGGCAACCCTTGCTTCCCCAGGAACTCAGGCAAAGCTTCGTTTAGCTGTTCTTTGAAGTGGCCTAGCTTGTTTTCACCAACACAAAAAAAATCTGGATTATTCTTGCAGTGATTGTATTACAGTTACAGTTGCCATGTATGGGCACAGTAGGAACTAAACATTACATACATCTCACTATGGATGTTAGACTTCATTTGCTTAGAGCATAATAGTGTTTACATAGGAATTGCAATCCATTAGCTGAACCCAAAGCCCACCACAGCAGATCCAATCCTCATTATGACATACCAGATACATGCAGACACCTCCAAAACACAAGGTTAGTTGCAGGAGGGACAGAAAGCTGAGGGAGGCTAACAGACAGGTTAGAGACCACCTCAGAACCCAGAGAAGCATCTGGTTATGATACAAAATGCACTCACTGCAAGGCTTTTTGAGTACAGGAACTAGGTTTTTTTCTTGTAATGATGACCTGGAAGAAAGTGTCTTCCCTATTAGATTACAGAGCACTGGTCCTTCCTCAAGAGGAACACAAACAGGCAGGAGCATGAGCCACAGAAACTCTTGCCTTGGGTGGGGGGGAAATCTGCACCAAGCTCCCAGAAGCAAGACCTAGCGAAAAAAGGTCACTCAAGCCTCATTGCATGAATCCAAAGCAACAGGCAGAGCTCACTTAGCTCACTGAATAGATAACCTCAGATCTCAATTGACTCAACTCTGAACCCAAGGTCAAGTTCCCAGGAAGAGCAAGGGTAGCTCTTGCTCACCCCACCCAGGCAGCAGTTGCAAGAAGGGTGGGTATGTATCCACCTCTAACCACACACACTACTAGAGCAGTCAAAAAAAGATACAGGAGCAACTAGCACAGGTTTCACAGACACAGTATTCTCATGAAAACCACTTCTCTTATGTCTCCAAACACAACATCAAGGCACATATCTGTTCCCCCGCACCATTAGCGTGAATTCAGCCTGCAACAAACTAAGCCTTGTGAGCAGTGCCGTACAGTGAAGGCTATAGCAAAGACTGCTCAGATCTCCTTACAAAGATGGGCAAGGCCTTCCTTTAGTCTTTTCTACATACATTTTTCTTATTCTTCCCCCAATGCTTAATGCTCAGCTACACAGCATTTCCTTCCTCCAGTGTAGACACACGTGGAACAGCTGATTCTGTTTTTCTTGCCAAGCCCAAGCAGTGACACATCCTCACCTACCATGCATGCCCACCACTACCTTGGTGCGCCTGCATGGAGATGTCTCCCCCTCCGCATGGAGGGGTGCTCTGGAACAGGACCCACAGCACTATCAGAGTACACATACAAAAAGCAAGAAAACCTCACAGGAACCTACAGGCTTCTGTAGAGAAAGCCTGGCTACCTCACCAAGAGCCAAAGTCAGGCTCTTGCCTGACAGCAGCAGCCACTAGGACAGGCTCTTCAGGCACACTGGCTAACAGAGCCAAACCCCAGGTCACTGAGCTTTGCATCTTCATTACTGTAGGACTTACAGGTCAAGTGCTGTATACCATGCCAGGCAGTAAAGGAAGACAGGTCCACAGGCAGTTTTGCCTGATGCTGGTAGCTGAGACCTGGCAAGTGTCACAGTATAGCACAGGTCTGTTCACACCAGCATCACCTGCAACACACAGTTTCACCCTGGTGTGCTTGCTTAGCATGTATTAGTGGTCTGAACTTGGAAGGCCCTTGTTCAGGTCCCAAACTAGCTGCACATCAACATCTGTTTCTGAAAGAAAACAGAATTCCTTTGCAGCTTCGGGGATTCAGAGATCATTGTTTTACTTCCCATCACTTGGAGCAGACACTGAAGAATACTGGCAACACAGAAGCATGGCCACACACAGGCTAACCACTTTCTTAGATTACAGTTGGAGGCTAGGAAGAGAGTTATCCTGATCCATTTAGATTTAAACATCCCCATGTAAGTCAATACAGGACATGGCATTGGCATATGAAGCAGTTAAGACTTCAGTCCTTGAATAGCTGGCATAGTATTCAGTGCCTTAAATGAAAAAGCTGTTTAGCACAGTAGTCTAACTGGTCCCAAGTAATTTTACTGAAGTTTGATCACTTTACAAGTTTCCGCTCATATGTAAAAGAATGCAAGAACAGTCTGTGTAAGCTACCTTGAAGTTTCCTGTAACTTAGAGCAAACAGCTTATGCAAAGCCACTTTTTCTTTAGACCAGCAGTGCAACCATTGGAACAGGAGGTCCTGAGGAGACCAGCCACCCTCAGAAACTGAGGCCACCTCCAGTCTCCAGCAGTGGACTGATCCACTGCCAGCCTATCAAAAAAATTTTGAGGGGAAGGCTTAAGTGTCATGTTTCCAAGAAGCAGAAACCTGCTTCCAAGACACACTGGATATTTTCCAGAAAACAGCCTCCAGGGAAGTCACAGGTAAGTAGCAGACAAAATGCAAGTGTATTTTGCCTACCTCCTTATGATATATTAATAGCACCTGCAGTGAGACAGAGAGACACCTTAGGTGTACACAGGCTGAAAACACTTTTTCCAGTTTTCAAGCACCTAGCTCTAGGCATTATAAGATAGCACATTTATCACATTTCAGAAGAGATGTTTTTCTCTGGAAATTTAAGATTTGCTTTGTCACCCTTCAGTGTATCAACAGTCTAGGGAAGAAAGTTGGTTTCCAACTATTTTCCCAAAATGAAATTTCCATGAAGTACTCAGACTCACAGGTCAAGATACTTGAATCTTCAGAGCACGCTGAAGGTCTGCACTAAAGAACACAGTGCATGCATCAAGTACTTGAGCATTAACCAAAATGCCAACTGATACACAGGTTAGTCTCAGTCAGAAAGAGACAACCCTTCCAGAAGTACTCCTGCAGCTGGGACGTCCCAAGACCATCAAAGACTCCAAGGCAAATACCAACAGACCATGATTATAACCCCATCTGCTCCTCACCCATCTCCCTCCTGGCATGGCTCAACTCCCTCCAAGCACTGTGGTGGGACTCAGGACCACCACAAAGACAAACCTGAAAACCAACCACAGAACTGTAGCTGAGGCTGGCACCAGATCCCAGTGTCACAGCTGCAGAGCTGCCACACAGTCCTGGCTATCCCTTTCTATCTATTTACTTGCATCGCCACCTGACACCCTGCAGTTGCAAGGCAAGCCAGGTCAGCTCACTTATCTGGTGAAAGTGCAACCTGACAAAAAGAAACCACTTTTTTCAGTTTTGATCAATCTGCCTGGTAAAACTGCAGTCTTAGGCTGCCACACACAAGCCACCAAGCTGCTCAGCACCCATCCTGCCTCTGCCAGCAACACAGGGCTGCCAGGCAAGCATCAGCCATGAGGCACCAAACAGCACCAGAGCACACACCTAGGACCTGCTGGCTGCAAGCTCAGGTGCAGCTTGGTAGGTCACAGCTCAAAACTGCCTGCCAGGCTTCAGACACTGAACAACTCTGTTTCTAAGCTGAGTCAGTTGACTCCTATTGGCTGTTATCAGGGTTTCTAGGGGCAACTAGGGGCAAGCTCAGTGCCAAATTAGCTTCAACCCCTACTTGCCCACCACTTGCTACAGCTTTTACGAAGGCACAGTGTGGGTCCCATCCAAAGTTATCTGCAGAGTTATTTGGCTCCTTTGGCCAAGAGCAAAGCCCTTGTGCTCTGCATTCCTGGCATCCTACTCCCCAGTGCCTGTCACACCACATGCCACTCAGCACCCAGGAATCTGCTATTATCTCAGTCTAGCAGGCAAAAAAACCCCATAACCTAGACCTAACACTTGAGTAGCACAGCAGCTACCTCGCGTTGAGCAGAAGACTTCATGAAGTCACCTGCCCTCACAATAGGTTTTTCAGAGCTTTCAATCCCGTCATTGCTGGATGGCACAAAGCATCTATGTGCTTTATGGCTGTTTTTACAGTAGACCACACATGCAGTGAAATCTGCACAGAAGCAAAGTCACTTCATGCCTAAAAAAAAAAGCATCCTGAAACTACCAAAAGACTGAGCAGAGACTAAACAAGGGATAACAGCAGTAGGAGACATTGGACTCCTAACTATGCATCCAGAAAGGGTGGTGGTCAAACACCGTAAGTTTAACTGATTTCTCTGTGTATAGGCAGACTTATTTTAAATGGACAAAAACTGAATGCCAAAAGCTTGCTACTGAAAAAGTTGTAGCATAGCAGCGGTAGCTGAGCCATAATACATGGCTTCCAAAGCATTCCTGGAAGTTAAATAATAACTGGAACAGGCACTGCATCCACTTAGCAGAGGTCTGATGACATTATTAATGCCAGAAATCCAGCAGCCCCAGCTGTCAGGTTTTCCCAGGTGATCTGGCTCAGAGCTGGCCCTAAACATCCAGGGCCTAAAGACCAACCTAGTCATAAAAGTTCTCCACCTAAAAGCTTTTATTGGTACATAGCTCCAGGCCCTGTAATGGCCCTGGTTTTGTTCAGGAACACAAAAGAATAGACTAAAAACTAGAAACTAAAAGAAAGCCCCAACTTTTTCAGAACCTGCAGGGAGAAACACAGCGGGGACAGGGAGTGATCCCAGCTGACACTGCCTGCAGGAGAGGTGGCGTGGGCTTCAGCCCCTTCAACCAATTGGCACACCACAAGGCTTGCTTTGAACGTCTTTTTTGGAAAGCGAGTTCAGGATGTTTTTTCAGGAACGGCTCAGTTTATCCAGGACTGTACAGTAGGGCTCCTGTGCTACCACTTGGCTCCAGCTCTGGTGGCACAGCACAGATGGAGCTGTATACCCCTTCATGCAGAGGCTGGGATATGGCAAAGGCACTAGGAGCCATAGCCATTCCTTTCTCCCAAAGCTTCAACTACAAGTTTTTCCAAGGTTTTGGCAGGGTTTTTTTGTTTTGGTTATGGGTTGGTTTTTTGTTTGGGTTTTTTTTTTTCCCAAATAGCCAACACAATGCAAGTAAGACACTTATTAAATGGTCACGGTCACCGTGCAGCTCAGTCTAACCCTATGAGGGAGCTGTGCTGTTGCAGCAGCACATATAGAAAGGAAGTTCCTGGAAGCCAGGCCTGACCGGACTAACCTTGATCTCCCAAACTCACAGCCCTCAGGAAGTCCCACAGCCAAATAGGAAGACAGCCGGAGCAGCAACATTTTTCTAGGGCAAACAATACGATAGGAGGGGAGCACGAGCCTGGTGTTAGTATTGTGGCTCTAAGGAGCTATTCCAGCAGCCAAAGCAGAAAGGTAAGCTCCGATGTTAGCAAAAGCAAGCTCAGCCCAGGAGTCAGCAGCTGCAACTCGAACCCTACTGTGTGCAAAGGGAATGCATCTCTAATAATTTGCACCAGCTCCATTCCCAGCTACAATTAAATTAACTATTTGCCCTAGGAGGATAATCAGCCATTTGGGACCCAACATTCCCCATTTGTCCAAAGGTGGTTTTACATGTCAGTAGAGTGGAACAACAGGGCACCCACCCAGCCACAGGTTTCCAGAGAGGGCCAGGCCTCCCCCAAACTGGAGACTCTTGTCTTTTCCTGCTATTGTAGCTAAAGCCTCTGAAGGGAAACAGCTTTCAGCTTGGCCAAGAGTTTTAGACAGCTGAGCAGAGCTGCACTCACCCAAATTCAGCTGTGCAATTCATTGAGGCCAGAGTCACCAAAAGGCAGTAATTAGAGTTATCTGGCAAAGAGTTAGTAAAGGCATTCACATTCCTTCCCAGAGATCTCTCAGGCATTCAGATTACTGCTTTACAGACTACACTGTGGCCACACCTGAGCTATCCCCAAAACGGTCACCACACGCATTCCTGAGGGATCACCTGCAATCTGACATGCATGCCAACAGCTTTAGTTTCCTAAGCAGACCACCAGTTATCTAGCAACTGCTCTCCCCAGCATGGCACAGACGGTCAAGCCTAGCACCAGCCAGGGTGAGCACTAGCTCAAACCACCTATCTCCTGGAGTAAGAGGTCCTTGCACATTTTCTATCCATGACCTACTACATCAGAAAGATTAAGGAGAAAATGCAATCCTTTTGAAAAGCTGCAACTGCACTCAGGCAAACACCCATGCTAATCTGAACACCAGCATCATCTACTGGGCTCTGGCAGGCAAGAAAAGTCTCCTCATTTGCCTGTACCACCTATAGTAGCACCTATCTCTGTACAGGTCACCCACCCCACGAGAGCCAGGCTGCAGCACCCTGCCAGAGCCCAGGTACCCCCGGCCGGACACAAGCTGCATCTACTGCCAGGACTGTTGGAGGTGTCAGCGCCTGGGGAAGGTGGCTGCACAGGGAGAGAACATGCTCTGGCACTGGGTTTCTTCAGGAAGAGACCTGAAAGCAAAGCTCACGTATGAAATAGTGACTAAGAGAGAAGCTCAGGAGGAGAGGAGAGCATTGCCAGACCCGACAGCCGGGCTGTGGGACAGCCCCACGGCAGACACTGTACACACAACTTTAGACGAGCACTACGCTGCACCCCCAAAGCTTGCTATCTGAAGAAAGGAAAAGCAGCGATCATTCAGCCTCTCCCCCCGCAGCGCCGGGGAGCGCGGCCGCCCAGTGCCCCGAGCCCGTCCCTGTTCTGCAAGGCGTAGGGGAAAAAAAAAAAAACCACAATTAAATGAAGGGGAAAAAAAACCCCAAAACTCAAGAACCACCCGGTGGGGATGCACTCACCGATGGAAACCAGCTTGATGCTCTCCCGCTCCAGGAACTCGAGGGCCACCGAGACGTTCTCCAGCTGCATCTGGCGGAAGGTGGGCCGCTGATGGTACTTGCGGTACATGCGCTTCTGGCTGAGCACCTCCAGGAGGGCGATGAGGCGCAGCCCATCGCTCAGGTCGTGCTGCAGGTTGCCGATACGCTTGTTGACGCAGCGCAGGTGCTCGTTGCACCAGCGGGTGAAGGTGTTCTGCTGGATCCGCTTCCAGGGCGCGTCCTCCGCCAGGTCCTTCTCGGTGGCCGGCATCTCGCCGTCGGGGTCGGCCGTTCTGCGCCCGCCCTGGCCCCGCGCCTGCGTGCTCATGGCGCGGCCCCGCTCCGCCTCCTCCGCCGCGATCGGCTCCGCTCCGCCCGCGCCCCGCCCGGCCGCGCCCGCGCGCCTGCGGGGAGGGAGCGCGGTGCTCAGCGCCGGCCCCGCTCCTGCTCCCGCCGCCCCCGCTGCCTCGGCCCGCCTGTTCCGCGCTGCTCCGCCGCGCCCCGGCTCTGCGCGGGCCCCGCGCCGCCGCCCGGCCTTTATCCGCCGGGAGCGGCACGCCCTCGGCTGCATCAGCCTCGCGCGCCCCGCCGCATCGGCCCCGCGGGGGGGCTGCGCGGGGGCCGGGCCGGGCTTGGCTTGGGCTGCGCTGGACTGGGCTGGGCTGGGCTGGGCTGGGCTGGGCTGGGAGCCCCCTCCGGACCCACCCTCACCTGGCCGTGGGGCCGGCGAGCGGCCCCCCGTGGCACTGCTGTACGGCCGGGGGTGCCGCGCCCTGGCACCGGCGCGCAGGCTGCGCTGCACCGCTGCGCGGACCAGGGCGCGGACCGCTGCGCGGGCAGGAGCGCAGCTCACCTGGCGCTGGTGCAAGGCCGGGGCTGCAAGCCCCCTCGCACCACAAGCAACTGAAACCCATAGCGCAACCTGGAGCGCAGCCCCCGACGCACTTGCGCACGCCCGGGGCGGCACAGCACACCTCGCACAGCAAAGGCAACGGCACCAGCCCGGCAGTGGTAATGCAGCCACGGGTGGGGGACCCAGCGCTGGGGCCTGCACGGTGCGGAGCGGTGTGGCAGAGGCCGGCAGAGCCTGATCTCTCTGGGCAAGGAAGGATTCGTTTCTGCACGTGTGTAAAATACTGCGGCCATCAGGAGCACTGTGCAAAGTACAGCCTGGGTCCGCAGAGGTTGATCGTGCTCACACAAGCTGCAGCACACTGCTAGAGGATAGCACCCTCTGATACACACGGTTTTATTAACCATTTAAAGAAAATAGAAACTTCAAAAAGCAGTCAAGTAAGGCTTGAATTCTTGGCAGTTCCTCTCCTTTTTTTCCCCACTTTTGTGACTGATTTCCTGGCCTGCCACTCCCTGCCGACATACGAGACTGCCTTGCCGCTGACTCATTTGATGACAGCAAAGAGCCAACAGAACTACCCCCCACCACAGTTGCTACGTGCTGACTTTGCACAGGTCTCATGACATCTCCCGGGTCAGTGAAAGCTGCAGCAAGGTGTCTCTGTGCGTCCCTGCCGCGAGGGAAGCCTGCGCCCAGCCCCTCACCCTCCCCTCGGGGACTGATCCCGCACACACTTACAGTCTTGGCTCTGCTGCCAGGAGCTGCTCCACCAATGTCAAGCGAAGTTGATGCGTGTGTATCTGTTTACATCAAGGCTGTCGCACTGAAAGTTGCAGGAGTCAGAGAACATAAATCCATTAGAACACAATCAATTAAGTCTAATTTCATTTAATGACCACTCTCCACTAAAATTAGAGTACAGATTTCCAATTATTTTCTTTGAAGGGTTTTATTCTAATGCCTTTACTAAACTGTGGCACTGCATAACAGCTCCTTCCCCCAGACTAAGTTATAGCAGATGAATTTGTTCACAAGAAAATAAGAAAGAAGAAAAGATGAAGGTGAAGTAAAGTGGATGTTATGCCTAAACTTCCATTGCTCCCCAACTAGCATCGTCTCCTGTTTTAAAACTGTCAAAGAAATCAGAGATCAGATTTAGTATACTGAAATGATGAGTTGTATCTCATGGCACAGCAACCACTGCCCTTTCCTCAAATTATTGAGCCAAGCAGCAAGAAGGATTCAAATAAAAACTGACTTTAACTGAGGGATGTTATTTACAGAGCAAAACCAGCGATGGGCCATAGAGGTGCCCCAGCCAGAGCAGGTTGTGCCTCCATGAGCAGCTCTGCCGTTGGCACAGGCTGGTCCAGCCCAGGGAAAAGCAGGCTGGAAACATGGAGCTGAGCCTTTTTTCAAGGGCTTTTCTCCCATCATCCTAGACTTCATCTTGTAATAGATGCTAATTGCTTATTGACTTTGGCCTGGGTTGGGACTCCTTAGCAACCATTCCACATCCGGATTAGCTGATTGCTTATAACGTTTTAATTTCAGTTCCTTTCCACTCCCACACCTAGTAATACACACACTCTTTAATATCATTTTGTGTCACACTGAAAGTTGAAGCTTCAGCCCTTTTTTTTCTGTAACAAAACCAGGAAAAAGGCAGAATCAGTATCAGGACCTTAATTTTTAACTTAAATATTTAGCTAAAAATTTTAGTAAAGGTAATTTCTTCCACAGACCCAGCAAATAAAATATTCTCCCCAATGACATATTGTGCAACAACATGCTCTGCAGACATAGGAACAGTGGTTTCTTTGAATGGTTTTGCACCATCCATCCATCCATCCATCCATCCCACCAGAAGCATTGAGGCATGAAAACAGATGTGAAGTGCACTGCAAAGTGCTGGCACAGACCTGTAAGCCCAGCTCAACCTGTCAGCCTCAGGAGAAGAGCAGTGGCACAGTTGGGGCTGTTGGTGCTTGGGACCACGTGGGGTCAGTGGGATGCTGGTGGCCTGGATGCAGCAGCTCATGTTGCAGCTGCCCTTCCCTGCATAGCACAGGGCTTTTGAACAGAATTTGGCCTTTTGCATCCTGGTTACTTTCATGATTATTGGGAAACAAAGACTGCTTTACGGGAAGAGAATGAAAAAAATAATTTCTGCTCTGAGGAACAGACCTTCCTTCCTTCCTTCCTTCCTTCCTTCCTTCCTTCCTTCCTTCCTTCCTTCCTTCCTTCCTTCCTTCCTTCCTTCCTTCCCTCCCTCCCTCCCATTCACAGATGATCCTCCCAGCCATGGCCTGAGCAACATTTCTGGTTGACAGGCAGCGGAGGGCAGCCCTTGTGTGCACCCCATTGCCTGCATGGGTGTTTGAGATCCTGTGTCTGGGAGCTGCCTGGACACAAGTGTGGCACCCAGTTGAGGAAGTGACTGCTGTGCCGGGCAGCTCCTCTGGCATCGATGCCTTGCCCTCCTCTGCCAATGAGAGAGTCCCCCTGGGCTGCTCCGTGGTCAGATTCTTCTTGTGGTCATGTTTGGCCTGAAAAACTGGATTTCAGAGAATCACAGAATCACAGAATGGTAGGGGTTGGAAGGGACCTCTGGAGATCATCTTGTCCAACCCCCCTGCTTGAGCAGGTACACCTAGAGCATTTCCGTTTAAATTAAGTTGGAAGATACTTTAACACAAGTGAACACGTGTTTCAAGTTTCATCAGGAGGCATAGAAGTAAAACCAAGCTAACCAGTGAATCTGTACTTGCTGGAATACTGTCTTGGTACTGTATATTATTACAAATGAAATAATGTATGCCTTGCAGAAATACCTTATGTGTATATTTATACTGGTAGATGTTTGTGTGGACATATGTATATATGCAGAGAGGTTGGGAGATTTCAATACTACACTCTGGGCCAGACACTTTTTTCTTTTGATTTGTCCTGTATGATGAGGTTCTTTCCATCGTGGCTCTTCCTTTGCTCACTAGATGCAGATATAAGGAAGGAAGAGCACTGTCATTGCTTTTTTTTGTTTTTTTTAAGCAGTTGCAAAAACACAGCATTTAAGTTTTTCCACTGTTTTAAAAATACTCTTCCTCCCTCTTTATAATAATCCAGTGCAAGGCTGGACTTAAAAAGACCCTGTTTATTCAGCAGCAGAGGTCTTCCACTGCCACATACTTACTGTTTTATCATAGAACTGCTCAGAATCTTTTGCATTTGAAAACGCAGCCTTGACAAATTGAATGAATTGTAATGGCATTTGGTTTCTCTATTTTTAGCAAAAAGTCATTGAAGAATGTCTTTCAAACCAGAATATGGCATTAGGCTCTGTAAATTTAGAGAGTTACTTTGTAGGCAGGAATAAAAAAAATTAGGAGCATAGTTTAAAATGCAAAGGTAAATAAAAGTTGGCTGGCCTTTACAGGTCTGCTGCTGCTCTTGCTGAAATCTGTGATAACCCCTAATGGAATTAATCTCAGCACAGATTATTTATCACATCTTTCAGGGCCATGGAAGCATACTGTGGGACTCCACAGTGGACACTTGCCATTAGTTTTTTGGAGCATCCTAATAGTAGGGGGAAGTAGCAGCTCTGACCACTGGCTGTTTCACTCAGGAAAGGTCTGTTTAAGCCTGGCTTGCAAAAGCAGAAGGGTGTGGGGACCAGCGGCGCGGGCCCTTGCTGACATCAGTGGACAGACAGCGCATGATGGGGTGACTAATGAAGTCTGAGTTCTGCTTCGGGATAATCAACTTTATCACAGTCTCAAGTGATGATGTGTTCTTGGATTCCTCCAAATCATGGGCTATTTCTGAGGGATCCTGGCCATTTGGGACACTGTATGTGTTCTCTGCTTGATGCATTATTCAGCAACAGCTTTCTTTGATCATAAGAGGACAAGAATTGGAATTAATATCAAATTAATAACAAATTAATATCAAATCCAACATCTGCACAGTTTGCTTAGGGCAGGAATCGGCCATGGCTGAGCATTCAAGGCTGAGACTTCACAGGTGGAAGGATTTTTCCTTACCAGTGGCAGATCATGGTTCAGTTACTGCCTCTCTAATGATCTGTGCAACTAGAAACTTCATCTTTCAAAGATTTCAGTGAGGCTGCTAATACACAAGGAGCACTGATTTTTTTCCCACACTACAACTGACCCCACACAAATTACTTTGAAGATGTATCACATCTCAGCAGGAAAGTGCAGTGAAAAGCCAGCAAGATGCCTCCATTCTTTCCAAAGGCTTTTGTCAAAGCTGTAGCAACCTGAGCATTTGTACCTTGGGGCTGTCGAAGCTTGGGAGTTGTTAGGACAATGGCTTAGAAAAGGAATAACTGGCCCACGGGCTATAGCACTCATCTAGCTTTAGAAATTCATCAGAAGAATTAAAATATTTATAAGGTTTTGGCATGTAACAGCCTTATCCAAACACAGGACAGCATTGTGCACTGCAACAAAAGCCATGTGTCACAAATGCCATAAAATAAATTGTAGCACATTCAAAACATTGTGCAGATGCTAATCCTCACAGTGCCACGGGGAGACTCATCCGCTAATCCAGCACTCAGCCAGTAACAACGTTAAAGACGGAGAAGCTGGGGCTCAAAGTAGTTAAAGGTTTGGTTTTTCAGAAGCCACAGACACCGTAACTTGACGGGATTTCATGACTGAGTGACCATAAATTGCATTGCCACGCAGCCAGCAGCACCGATTCTAGCTCAACAATCACAGCCAGGTCCCCGGGAGCAGCACCCCGTGTCCCATGTCAAAGGTTTCCAAACACACCACACATTTTCTTCTCCTGGTATGCTATTTGCTGAGTTTTAAAAGACAGTGGAAATGTTTCTTCTTGATTGATGAAGTAGTCATTAAGCCTCTCCTTTTGTTACCGTGATCACTACTAAGCAAAGCAAAACCAAGACAAGTCGTTCAAGTCAAAGCATGAATTCAATGCATTGCGTCATGGATCACATTTTCCTTATTCAGCAGCTCTATGGAAAGCAAAGGAGTTCTGCATTATACAAATATTGGCCAGGATATTTGATAAAACTTGTTCTGAGTTTTTCCATCTTCTTTTACCTCCTACCTCTGTTTTTCAGGGAAGACCGCAATACAAGAGCACGCGGCAGCAGTTCAGTCCAAATTGGACAGAGGGATGTCTTTAGACAGAGAATTCTCTAGAAATAGGCTGAAAAATATAAGACTTGTCCTGGAATTTGTACTGAAATTTATGATTTGAGAGTCTAGCTAGGCAACAGTTGCTCGTAGTAGCAGTTGAGTCTGGGGCATTTTTTTCTTCTCTCTGTGTCTGGAAGAATATGGTTTTTCTTGTGTACGTAGAGGTCTTACTGCACTATATATGTATATATATGCCTTGCTGCATTATATATGTATCCAGAAGCTGAAACTGGTGCCAAAAGCAGCCATCCATCTGGCAAACACAGTGCTTTGCCAGAACTTACAGTGCTGCTCTTGCTTTGGATACGAGGGAGACTTGCAGCTGGAATTTAAAGCTCTGGTTTTGACATGGGCTGTAAATGGCCCAAGAGCAAGGCTGCTCATGCTTTTTGCTATCCTGTGGCAGCTGAAATCAGGGGAGACAACCAAACTGGAATCCATTTAGCACATACTGGAAGAGCAAGGACAAGGCATTCCCTGGGAGCGTGTCTCATGCAGGAATTCACCTTGTTTCTTTGTCCAAAATACCCTTGCTGCCTGTTCCTATGGAAATGCTTCAAAGTTCATCTATTTTTCTAGGTTCACCTGTTTTTCTGATTGATAAACTGTCACAGGGTGTTTAATTTTACTTCTAATTTGCAAAGATGATTTTAAGTGAAAAAAAATGTATGCTCACAACCATGGACAGGCATCTCTCTCTCTTTGCAAAATCCAAATTAAAGTTGTGTTGGTACCTGAGGACAATGTCTGCCAGTGCAAACATCCCCAAGGCAGTGCCTGCTATCAGCCAGAACACCCATCGAGCACCAGGAATGCAGTGATGGCTGTGCTGTGGGTGTCCGAGCAAAACATAGCATACCCAAATAAATGTGACTTGACATATCAAACACGCAGTTGAAAAATAATTTGAAATAGCAACTCATTTTTAAAATAACTCAGGATCTGATTTCATGACCTGGGAAGCCAGATCCTATACAAAATCACACAATGCTCCAGTGTGCAGCTAATCACGGCTTCCTGCCTGTATCAGATACCGCAGGCACGGTCCTCATTAGACATTTTCTGTGCTTCCAGCTTTACCTACTCTTTGTGTTTGCATTCGGAGTAACTGGGGCTCTCTTCCTAAGATGGTATGCCCATTTTTCTCAGGGTTTGGGCTTCTTTTCTTGTGCTTTTACTCCATGAGTTGGAGTTCACAGGAATAACAGTGTAAAATCAGAATAAAACATCTCACATCTGCCAGAGCTTGTGGACCACACGAAATTCCAGGTGTTCCCCAGTTACTCTTCAGGAGTTGTTTTAACCTGGGGTACAGATGAATAGTTGTGTTTGACTGCAGAGGAGCAGCCAAGCTCCTACTTGGGACAGCTGGATGAAGTGGAGAAAGGAACACTTTCCGGGGGAACAGTGTATATTTTTTAGACAAACCAAAACCCTTCTGTGTGACATAAACAAAACTGTTGACCTACATGCAGCCAAATGGGGAGGTCATTCGGCTCTCCTGGCACACGCCCCGGGATGCGGCAGCCACACAGATGAAAATGCCAGTGCACAGAGTGAGGGAAAACACGCATATCCCAGTTATTTCAGAAGAAAGGCAGGATACTATGCAGTGCTCATATCTACCACCCCCTCCATGGTGTTATCATGATGGTGAATAATCAACCAAGAAAACGCTTTAAATGGGTTTGCTTTTTGCAAAAGGCTGAAGTCACTCTCCTTTCCTTTTTTTTAAACATTTCTCACAAAAATATTCCCAGGCAGAAATCTTCCATAAGAAGCCTTAAGTCTACTAACTTATTTTGAAAGCTACTTTATTAGCCCCTACACAGGCTGATAAGCCTTGGCTGGCACATAAAGACATAAAGGCTGTGCATTGTTCTGCTGCTCAGCCCAGTGCCGTGCTGGCAGCCTGATCTTGATCCAGCCAAGCAATTAGAGAATTTAACTTCCTCCATAAATGCTTGTATGTGTGAGGCCATATATTTTGGGGCATTTCTGTGCTCGAAAGGGAGATAACCTTTTAAACATGTTGCAGAACCAGAAGGAATGGCAGAGGCCTCTGTGGGCAGCACCACACTGATTTGGGTGAGAATCGGGAATAATAAACAGTGGAAGAAAGGCACTTGGAACTGGCCAGCAGTCACCAGCCTCAAGCCACTGTTCCCCCCGCGTAGCTGTTAGTCTGTTCTGCTGTTAATATATTGCAGCATAACAATGTCCCACAGCTGAGCTCTGCCCAGCAACACTCTGCGAGGAGGAAAGGCGGAGGCAGGCGCATGGGTGCAAGATGCACCAGCAGGGGAAACGGGCAGGGTGTTGCTGATGTCCCAGAAAATAATGGGAGATGCTACCCTGGGGGTGGGTAGGAGGAAGGTGGCAGCTCAGGAGTCCCTGGACTGTGCGTGCTGGCGCAGCCCCCAGTAGGAACTGGGGGGCTGGGTGTTCAGGGATGTCTCAGCGGGGTTTGTCTGAAGAAACTGGAGCCCCCAGCCAAGAAGAAACAGGGCAGGAAGAAAGGTGAGCAGATCACCCATCCCCATGGCAAAATCTGTGCCTTACCTATTCTCAGGAGCTTTTCCTAAAAACTGTGAGATTCACTCATGGGGACCCCTACTCTGCTCTGACTCTGCCCTTGTCTTGCAGGGCAAAACCTGTGGTTCCCGTGTTCCTGCTTATCTTGCAACAGTGGTTCCTGGATTCTGCAAAGGAGGACCAAAATCACCAGCTAAAAAACCCCCAATAATATGTATGCTACTGGGAGAAGATGGCATCAGAAAGCTGTTTCTGGTGGAGCTAGCTGGGCAGCTGGTGCCTCTTTCTCCTTGTGTGCCTGAAAGAGGCCTGACACAGGAGATAATATCAAGAATGAGCCCAGTCACTCGCTGTCTGATTAAAAAACGACCAAAAAGTAAAAATAGATCCTTTTCAATCAGAGAACAGTGTATTTCAAAGGCCAGTTCAGCCATACTGCAGTAGTTGGCACTGTACTTCACATCAGCCAGCTGGTACAGTGCTCCCAGCAAGGAACCTTGACTTTGTAAGCCACACGCATAGTGGCTTCCCTGTGGGTTAAAACACCAACAGGGAGGTGGTATGACACAGCAGGGAAAAAAGGAATGCTGCCAAGCTCAGTCCTGCTAATTGGAGTGAGCAAGAGCAAAATGTAATAGGGGAACAGGGTCAGGGCATAGCTTGAGACCCTTTTTTGAGGGTGGTCACTGGGCCTGAGTCCCAGCTGACCCATTGCTGCAACGGGGGTGCTAGAGAAGTGAGAGGGAAGAGTAAGATATAGATACAGCAGCCTCAGGTAAGTGGTTTTATCTTTACAGCCGTGGTGATAACATGGGTTGCAGCAGGATGGAGGCGGTACAGCTGGAGCCAGTCATGCCATGTGGGACCCCTGGCAGGGTCTTTGCAGTGGGGAGCCCACTGGGGCCCGGGCAGGGCTGTAGGAGCCTTGCAAAGCTCTGGGTTATTGTCACTGCCCTCTCAGCAGCACTGGCTGCTTGCACGGGCACAGCATGGTGGCTGCCCAGGTGCCTGTGATGGCCCTTGTTTGCTTTTGGCTCTGTCTCGGAGGCTCGAACCTGGGGAGGGAGGTGGCAGCAGCTCCTCAGGAGACAAGAAACCACTGCCCCTTAGTTTCCAAGACACACCAGCAGGACCAGGCATACCCACAAGAAACCCCCTTTTCCTGCAATGGCCTTCAGGATATAGCTCCTTTTTGTTGAACTTTGTAAGTAAAACTTTTCCTCCATTCTGCACGGACTTTGGTCTTTTTGGCCCCAGCCTTCACCGGCTGGCAAGCTCCTGGTACAACTGTGTCTTAAAGCATTGGGCTGAGCAGGGTGCGCGCAAGCACATCTGCATTATCTCCAGCTCTCTGGGAGCAGTAGCTGGGAAGACTGCAGCAAGAGCCTTCCCTCCTGTGAGAAAAGCACAAACCTGGATGCTAACACACTGGTGCTGCCAGTGCCTGGCTGGCACAGGCACCAGAGTACAACCACAGCCTGGTGCCTGGGAGCTCTGTACAGACAGACGAGTTGTGCTTTGCTCTGTGACAGGCTGGCTTGGCCCCATAGGAGCCTTCCTTCTGCTCCATTGCCAGCCTCAGTGGTGGTAATGCCTGGCCACATGCAAACTCAGGGACCCACTGGCCCACCCTGTTTTCTGTAGCCCTCACAGCAAGCAGCAGTGATTTTTCCTTCTGCAAAGCAAAAATCTTCTCCCTGGTTCCTTGACAGCAGCAAGTTTCCAGTAGCGAAGCGGGGCGGGGAGGCGTGATGAAGTGGTTGCAAACTGGCGAAGTGCAACTGGAAAATGGCTTCATCATTTGTACCCCAGCCTGGAAGACTCAAGGCAGGAGAGCAACGGCTGGTACAGTTCAGTTTCCCTTCCCAGCAAATCCCAACCCCTCTGACAGCTCTCAGAAACGCTAATTAGCATAAAATCAATTTAGCTGCCGGCCTTGGGCGACGAAGGGATATGGTAAAGGCAATCGCCGCCCCAGAGGGCTCTGCGAAGCGCTCTTCATCCCAGGGCTGGATAAAAGCCTGTAAATTATCTGAGGGTTGGAAATGAAGCGGCGCACGGCGGTTCTGCTGTGCACGCAGAGCCGGGCAGGACATGGCGAGACAACGGCCACCACGAGTGGGTGCCTCACGCAGGACCAAGCCTGCGGGTGCAGGGCTGAGCAGGGGGCTGGCAGGGCCCGGCGCTCGCTGCGTGCCCCCGGGGGACAGCCGGCGTGGGAAATCCACCAGCCCGGCTCCCACGCCCCGCGCCCGGAGAGGGCGAACCCCCCACGCAAATATTTTACAATGCTGCCACCTACTGCCGCCAGCCCGGCCGGCCCCACCGGTGCCCGTGGCCGTGGCCGTGGCGCGGGACGCTCCCCGCGGGGCCCTGGCCGGCCCTGCCACGGCTGGCACCAGCCCTGCCCTTGCAGCCACTCACCGCCCCGCTCGCCGCAGGGCAGCGGCCAGCCCACACACCCCCAGCGTGAGGCAAACCCGCCGCAAACCGAGGTAGAGGTTTGACATGACAAACACCCACACAAACCCACAGCCAGGAAATCTGCGCCAGACACAGGCGAAGGTTCGCTCGCTCTCCCCAAGCCTTAAGAGCTGCCGCAAGCGTGGCTGGGTGGGAGGCAGGGAAGGGGATGTGTTGCCCCTGCTGCGGCCTGGGAATATCTCCTAATGTCGCAGGAATGTGGTTATGTCATGGCAAGTCCCCCACACGCCCTGCCACTGCCTCCCAGCCGTCCGCCAGCCGAAAGCTCTGGGAAGCATCGTTACCGCTGAAATGGAGGCATAAATTTCTGCTGGCAGGGCTCCTGGCTGTGAAAACTTGTACGCCGTACCAACCACTCACAGTGACAAAGTTACTCTGACACGTCCCCATGTACCTGTCCCATTTGTGAGACAGGCAGGAGGATGGGGAAAAGATTTTTTTAAAAAACTGATCATTTTCTATTATAGTTGAGCGTTACTGAGGGCGGTATTTCTGACTGTGCATTAATCCTTCCTCCTGAACTCACTGGGCATGACGCACCCATGGGAGGGGAAAGCGTGCTTGAGACAAGAGCAGCTAAAGTACCCTCCTGCTGAGCTGCTCTTTCTGAAGAGTTGTATTTCTTTTTCCAGCCAAGGAGCTTTATTATTACAGAAAGAACATGAGATTTTTATGACTGATTTTACAAATTAGTTTCTTAAATTGTTTGCAGCAGCACGAAAAATGTTGCAGTCATTAAAGTTCATAGAAAGTATCAAATGCTCCAGCGCTGCAAAGCTTTTCCTTGTGTGACAGGAACAAAGCAAAGTTGCCCCTGTCATGTTTAGACATCTGACCCTGAAACGCTGTTCATCACCTCTCCATCGTAGCTGTACGGCCCGTCATCCTGCCCTTGTGCACATCGGTGGAACAATCCAGGAGCTGAACCAGCACAAACCCAGCTACAAACATGATTTTAAAAACAAATTACTAATTATTTCCATTCACTGCATTTAATTTGGGCTCATGCAGAAATGCTGTTCATCCAATAGTCCAAAATATGTCACGTATTAGGAGCTAAAGAGTCCAACCCAATGAATGAGTCATCACCCAGTGGATGAAATCCCATATCTTCATGGCTGCTCATAAATAAGACAAGCTCAACTTTATAGTAAGTCATAAGTAAACAATGAACTATATGAAAAATCAAAATCAGCTGTGTTATAACTGCATGGGCATAGTGCCCACACAGAAATGAAAAGCAAATGTGATACCATCACCGTTTGGCTTTGGAGACTGAATTTGGGGCTGAAACTCTTAACAGGGGTTTCAATGTGTGCAGCAGAGCAGTCGGACATCCAAACGTTCGAGGCCACTGCAGATGCCTGTTTGCAATAAACAACACATTATCCTGCCATTACCACTTCTGAATGCAGCCTCAGATCCTGACAGGCAAATTTTCTGATGAATGACCTCTGGTATCTTCTCACTACAGCCCAACATCTCCAGGCAGTGCTCCCATGCTCTCGCAGCCCACTCCTGCATCAGCGCTCTCTCCTAGGCGGGAAAAAAGGGCAGCAACAAAAAGCTGCTCCCTCACCCTGCAATGAGCATCAGTACATCCCATGTATCCCAAATAAGTGCTACCCTCAGCTGGCTGGGGTTTTCTGGAGGGGTGTTGGTTTCTTAATAACAATTTGAACAAGCATTGTGAGAGAAGGCAGGAAATAGCAGAAAATATTTAAGAACCTCTATCTCGCTGTAAAATTAACAGCAAATAAAACTCAGCATTTAAATAACTGAAAGCCTGACTGCACCGCAGACAGCGCAGCCAAAGGGCTGGGCGAGAGAAGACGTACTCTTGGCACAGGGAAGTCCTCCAGCAAAGGGGCCATGAGCAGCAGGGGCAACTGAAGCCTCCTCCAAGTTTGAGCCCCGTCATCCCCCCAAGGAGGGTCTCCCCTGGCCACAAGAAGCTTGTGGGGCTGCAAGCCAGCTTTGTAGGGGCATTTACTCCAATAAAAGCATCTTTCTGGCCCTGAGGAAGAGAAGTGTTTTGCTATCTTGTCAAAGGCTTTGGGAAATTAATGGGGGTTTTTTCCCACTCTTCTCATACCCTATTTGTGTCCAGGGTAACGGTGCAGGTGGGATACTCATCCTTGGAGCATCACAAGAAGCAGATCTTTGTATTTTGGGGAAAACCAGGACATGCTTTGTCAGTGCTGGAGGGAAGCAGCAGGTAGACAAGGCTGACCATTTCAGGGGATTTTCAGTTTTCATTATTGTGGAAACCACACAGGAAACCATTACCAGCAGAGGCATCCAGAGCTGCTGCTGCCTGAAGAAAGCTCTCTGGGGATAGGTGCGGGACAGAGGAGCAGCCTTTGAAGACTTCCAGGTCTGTATGGGCTTGGTTGTGCACTCCAAAGTAGAGATGTCTTGCTGCTCCTTCACCCTAACCTTCTCCTCTTCAGCACAACAGAGCAGCTTAGGCTGCCATTGGAATAGCTATAGGGCCAAGACAGTAGCTGTCTGGCTATAGGAAGGGGAGAGACCAAAGCAGCTTTTCCCTGAGAGAGCAAAACTCCAGCATCTGCCAAAATACACAAGGACACAGACTGCCTTGCAATGGTCCCTGCAGAGCAGGGGCTGGGGTGGATCAGGATATCCGTTCTACAGTGATATGTCTAGACACAGCAGGGACGGCGGGGGGGACCTTTAAGATGTGTCAGAAGAATGAAAGCTCAGAGGAGGCATAAGCCTAGGGACCATTGCTCGCTCCACCTCAGGGGATGCAGCATCTCACGCTGGGGGACAGAGCCTGGCTCCCTCCCTCCCCCTGGACATTCCCACCATCCCACCACCTCGGACTGCATTTCTCTGAAACTCTGGGAACTGTGGGGCCCGCTCAGGACTCCACAAATGATTTCCAAGTCCTCTCAGGAGACCTCCAAAGAGCTCCTCCAGCTCCCTGGTGTCCCAACGGTCCTCAGCCCAAGCATCTCCGGCAGTCAGAGCAGGCTGGGCAGCACCACGACCTCAGTGCAGGCTCTCCCTGCCAAGCGCTCTCTGAATGGGGAAGGCATCTTATTTTCTCAACCCCATTACAGTTGCAATAGGGCAAAGCACAGATGTAATCCAACCAGAGGTGCAACTGTACAAGCCCCAGTGTCCACCTTCTGTGCAAGCAGAGGTCCCCCGTATATATTATCTTTCTTATATTGGAAAGTTATTGTACCTTGTTAAAAAAGTTCTGTGAATGGATGAATAATTTCCACAAAGGAAAGAATGTAAAATTTGCATCAGCGCAACATTACTTCTAATCAAGCGATCTTCAAAATTCTCCAGAACAAACGGAACTTCATATTTTCCATATGTAACTATCTTTGTCACCCAAAGCACTTTGTATTCAATAAAAATACCGGCTTTCATTAAAGAAGAAACCCTTCTGGTGCAGAGTTTTCCTGGCATTGCACTTCTCTGGTTCCCTCATTCAACATGTTTAGAATTAAATCACAAAACCTTAACTCACCCTCTAATGATCTGTTTGTTTCCAGATTCATATTCCCACAATATGTTTGCTGACAGTAGTTGGGCTCTTTGACAAAAGACAAAGAATTTTTCCCAACAATGTATATTTGCTTCGTTCCGCTGCATTACAGGGGAAGGGTGCAGGCTGTATGAGCTGTCACCAATAAAGTGACTGTAAGACCAAGTGTAATTTACTTAGTTCAGACTAAATGTTTATACTAAGCGTTCTTTGTTCTGAACGTTATCGCTTCAACATTCAGCTTTTTATGAAGAGAGCTGTGAGAAAGGTTGAGCTCTATTTTGAAAGGATTTTTAAGTTTAGCATCACTATGAGTCAGAGCCAAAATCCCAATGCATATGGCTCTCAGGAGCATGGTACAAAGCTGGTCCCCTCAGTTTCTGGCACTTCAAACCCACTCTTTTTCACTTTCTATTCTGTGTTAGAACAGAATAAAAGCAAATCAGTTCTTGAAAGAATATGTTGTTTCAAAATATGTTACACCCCTAATAATGTTGGATGCAGTATTTTGACATTATTGCAACTTATTTATTTCTCCTGCCCTTAAAATAATCCTTTCAAACTCATATCGATTTTATAAAGCACTTTGATCTCAACAGAAATGAAACACACTGGCATGAAATCCGGTCTGACCAGTCCATCCTCAGCCTTTCTCACTTGCTCATTAATGGATGGAGCCAGGAAGGTGTCCCCACCTTGGTGTCCACACACAGCCATGCTTAAGGCAACAGCCACAACAGGATATTATTTAGTAAACTGGTGACACCCAAACACAAAGCAAACCTAAGTCTGTAATATCTGGAGAGCCCTGGGTGTGATCTCTTTTAAAAGAGAAGTTTGTCTTATATTTTTCTGGGTCTAGTGCAAGCTTCTTTATCAGAAGAATATTGGAGTGTGATAGTGGCATGAATAATCTTGTCCCATATCAACATACTGGAAACCTGCATCCAGGTGTGGTATCCACCACTCAGAAAAGACAACAAGAAAAGGGACAGCAGCAAGGAGGATGGCTACGGCACAGGAAAGCCACCTTGTAGCAGAGGGCTTCAGGAGCCTGCTCTGTTGCTGGGAAGGTCAAGGTGTCATGGTTTAACCCCAGCCAGCAACTAAGCACCTCTCCCCCCAGTGGGATGGGGGAGAGAATTGGAAGGGTAGAAGTGAGAAAACTCATGGGTTGAGATAAGAGCAGTTTAATAGGTAAAGCAAAAGCCGCACACACAAGCAAAGCAAAACAAGGAATTCAGTCACTCCTTCCCATCAGCAGGCAGGTGTTCAGCCATCTCCAGGAATGCAGGGCTCCATCACGCTTAATGGTTACTTGGGAAGACAAACGCCATCACTCTGAACATCCCCCTCTTCCTTCTCCTTCTTCTTGCTTTATATGCTGAACATGATGTGACATGGCGTGGGATATCCCTTGGGTCAGTTGGGGTCAGCTGTCCCAGCTGTGTCCCCTCCCAGCTTCTTGTGCACCCCCAGCCTACCCACTGGTGGGGTGGGGTAAGAGCAGAAAAGGCCTGACCCGGTGTAAGCGCTGCTCAGCAGTAACTCAAACATCCCTGTGTTGTCAATACTGTTTCCAGCACAAACCCAGAACATGGTCCCATACTAGCTACTGTGAAGAAAATTAACTCTATCCCAGACAAAACCAGCACAGAAGGCCAGATGTGGTCATGGGGCTACAGCACCTGCACGGGGAAGAGCAATGTCAGAGGTGAGGGGTCCTCCCTCCCCAGATGGAAGCGGAGCCACTGGCAGAAAGTTGCAGGTCAACAGAGCCATGCACTGGGAAAATATATTTTCAAAGAGACGGAACCTGATGTTGTGAACAACTAACTATACCCTTATCCACCTATTATGGTAGATTCTCCACCACTGCATATGGTAAAATGAACGTCAGATGTTTTTCTAAAACACACATGACTTAAATAGGAACAATTTTAGATGGTTGTCCCACCTGTTATATTGTACCTCATCACTGATTTCACAAGTCCCTGTTTCCTCGGGTATAATTCATTCTATGAACAGTGATCCCAAGTTTTACTCCTAGAAAGAATTAATATCTTCCTATTACTTCCATTTTTACAGCAACTAGAATTAATCTTACTTGCTTATCGCAAAGTATTTTAGACGCAACAAATAAAATATCCACAGATTTATCTGAAGAAAGGAAATCCTTCCTGTGGACTCCCCTTTCCTCCCTGCTGAGATGATAACTCAGAAGACTGCAAAGTCCCGCAGCAGCATGCGAGGGTGTTTCTCTGGGGTGTGAATCTGTCCCTCCTTTATTACAGATAACAGCTCTATGGCAAAGGGATTGTTCTGCTTTACCAGTGCCCTGTTTTCACAAAGTATTTAATGAATAGGCTTTCAACTGCAAAAATGCAGGCTAAGATCAACAAGGCAAATGACCTTTGTGCTTGTGATTTCATGTTCACATAGTTACACTTATTTTCCTAACACATAGGTATCCCTTTTTTTTTTGTTAACACACTTTATTTAATTTTAATAGGCTCTTTTATTGTATTTAAAAACGTAGAGGGAAACAGAAAAAAAACCCATTGTTCTGCCACATGTTTGTTTTCACTACAACTACTAAGAGGAAAAGCCCTTTACAAAAACAGGATACAGCAGACTCCTCTGCACTGCCGCACTGTGCACCCCTGCGCACTCACACGCTCCAGGCATAGTTGCAGTGGTAACTGAGAGTCCATAGAAAGTTACAAATAAATTAAAAATATCAATGGGAGGGTTTTTTTATCTGCTTGAATGGGAACAGCGTCAGGTCCCTACTGACTAAACCCCACCAGCCTGGGCAGGTTCTGTTCCCCTTGAGTGCACTACCATCTGCCAACAGGCATTTTTTCCCTGCAACTTCAGTTATGGACAATGAGGGGCAGATGGGGATGTCTGCAGGGTGAACCCCACCATTGTGGAAAGGTGTCAAGCCAAGGAGCCTCATGGCAAAAGCTGTAGCATCCAGCATCCCTTCCTGGCTGTCCTAAGAGACAAAACACCTGGCATTTATCCTAAGACACCTACATCAGATGCTGCCTGGACCCAGGAGATGCCCCCAAATCCCCCACTGGCCTCCCTGAGCAGCCTCAGGCTGTCTCTGGGGTTTCCTCAGGAGTGGGGCTCCCTGCTACATTACTACTACTGGCTTTTCAGAGCTCCTCTCTTAACATATCCCACAGCCTCCTTTCCCCCTACTCAGATTATTGCTTCCCCTGCTTGGTTTTCAGCCGGTGGGCAGAGGGGTCCCCAGCTGTGCCAGCAGCCCCTGGGAAAGGTCCTGGGGCCAAGGCAGGAGGACTTACAGGCTGCACTTGCTGCAGAGCACAGTCCTGCATGCTGTTGTTAAGAAGATAATAAAAATTGCTGGTTTCTTTCTCCCCACACATTAGCATTTGGAGGAGCTCAGGCTTCCAAAGAATAACGCTGGCTTGTTCTCCATGATACGGAAGAATAAATCAAGTGCGGTTACCAGGAGATCTGCATTTCTGTAATCAAGAGCCTCATCTCTGGCCAGAAAGTACCATGTGGGAATCAGGTTGTAGTGACTGGGAGACCAGTAAAGAGCAATTTGAGCTTTTCCGACTCTCAAATACAGTGACTGCAATTCCATTCGCCTGGTCAGGAACTACCACTTAGCAGCCATCGCCTGCCAACCTCCTTCAGACACCATCCCAAGATCATTAGCAAAAAAAAAAGAGACTCAGATTTTAGGGAAATGTATTTTCTGGTTTGTTTCTAAGGAAAAAACATACAACACCATAAGGGCTGAGGGTATTTTGGGGGTGAGTGGAATGATATACTACTTTAGTTTTAATTTTATAGGGGTGTGGTTCTACTTGTTTTTCTTTGAACTAAGTGTAATCCTTGTTTCTTTGCCAGAAATGATCATGACTTTTGATTCAGCCTTGATTTCTGAACAAGAGGAATTATTACCATAATGTAAAATTATTACATTTTACAATGTAAATTATATTATAAATGTTTATGCAAATCCCTAGGTAAGACTACACCACTTTATTACTGCAAAATAAACATCCACATTACCGATAGAGTTATCTTTGAACCAGTAAGTGTTTGCTATCATTCAATAAACCAGAGACAGGGAGGCAACACAGACTTAGCACAACAGACTATGCCTGATATTACTTAGAATCTGATTGCAAAGTTTTCAGCTCAAGGAACTTCCATTTATACTGAGAAGATTTTTCATTGTTTAGAAACTGTAAACCGACATCCCATACTTTTTGCATTTATTGGTAAATAGCTGCCCATCATCAGAGGACAGGATTAAACAATACGGCCATCATTCCTCCTTCATCACAGAGAAATAAACCCACAATATCCTCCCTTGCTGCATGCAAGTTCAATTACAAAACCATGTTGTTCCTAAGCCTCAGGATCTGCCAACTGGGTGTCCCAAAAGGCAAGAAATCACACGTCCCCAGGCATTGTTAGGACAAGCTCGCTTTGAGCAATCCCTTTTCTGAAAGCTGATCAGTGACAACCCTCCCGGCGCTCCCTCAGACCATCACAGTCTGCCATTGCTGTCCAGACCCAGTCCCGAGGGTCCCACCTGAGCCGAGTGCAGGTCCCGCATGATGCCCAACCATGCCGCCCCTTGCACCTACCGGCTGCTGCTCCCCGTGAGCCCCGCCAAGCCGATGGATGAAACTGCTGGGCTTGGGCTGGAGAATCGCTGTCCCAGCAGCGGGAGGTCACCAGGCTGCTGGTTTGATCTTCAGTTCATTTTCCATCTGAAAAGTTTAACTCCTTCATGCCCTGGAAGGTGAAATATTGGCAGGGCTGGCTGCACAGCGGTGCTCGTCCCTTGCTGGGGACGCTGAGCACACCTTTGCGCCAGGCTGCCGAAGGCAAGTGCAGGCACCTGAGTGAAATCAGGACATGGGGGATCAGCATAGGTGGTTTCTCTCTGAGACCTGGGGGTGAGTTTGCTGCAGAGAAACCCACGGCGAGATCTTCCTCTTAACAACTTACACCCCCCCAAGCCCCATCCCAAAGCCTCCCACATTCCCACGCATTCCTGTGGCTGCCAAATCCCTGCTGGAGACCCCGGGGGCTCATGCTTGGGAAGGGAAGGGGAAAACCTTTGACAGCACTTTTTTCCCTTTCTCACCAAGCCCCTGGGAAATTGCAGGGGGTGGAAATTGCTTCTGGTGGAGGAGAAACCCAGATCTGGATCTGTGAGGGTGCGCTAGGAGGTGGCCCTGAAACATCCCAGCCCTAGACCTGCTGCCAGCAGCCCACAGCCAGACCTAGCCTGGCTGTGCCCATTCCTGAACACCCACCTCCCTCCTTGCTTTGACCAGAGAGGGGTTCCTGGGGTTGGGGACAGGGTTTGGTGGTTCAGCTCAAGAAGAAAGGGCATTTGCTCATGCAAGAGCAGAGGGAAGAAGATGCCTATGCTTGGCTCTCACAGCCCACTCAGTTTCCAGCTCCCTGTGCACCAGACCCAGCACATGGTACTAACATAATGCATAGGATGGGGTAGGGCCAGCCACAGGGAACTCAAAATACTGCTATTTCCAGCAAGATACCTAAAACAGTTCCATGATGATGTCAGCCCTGACCTCCATGTTTCTTTTGCATTTCTTTGCTGTAAAACTGTTAAGCAATGGAAACCCTTTCTGCATTTCAAGGTGCTTCTTTCTGTCCCCCATATGACACTCACCTTTAGCCACCACACATGCCCTGTGCAGACTGTTCAAAGTTGGCAGATGGGAATTTTTAGGGTCCTGCCCCCTAGGAAACTAAGCTAAGTCTGGCCCTCATGAGAGCTTATTCAAACACCACTTGTTAGGTATGAAATCATGGCTTGGTATGAAACCCTGCCCTCGGAGCTGCTGTCACACATGGGCTGCCCTCCTGCCCCACTGTGGTGGCAGTCAGAGGAAAGGGACAGGCACAAACACTTAACAGCTTCCTCCACAGGAGGATGTGCTGGGTGGGCAAGATGCAGGTTGTCACAGGGAAGGCCACACATGGCACGGACAGGAGCATTTCACAGGGCCAGCAGGAAGGCAGCAGGGCCAAGCTGGGTGGAGGTTTTCTCATAGACCCAACATGCCCTGGGGTGTTGCAGTGCTCCGTGGGCACAGTGCACATTGGCCCAGGCACACTGGCACTCACTGTGCTGAGCCCAGCTGCTGCTCACCCCTGCTTAACCTCCGCATCCTTTCCAGTGCATCAGCCAAAGCATCCGCAGGAGTCCGTCTGTACAGGTTCTCATCACTGGTGACGAAGCACTCATAGCAAAGCACAAACACAACACTGCAACTCACAGCTCTGACACACATCCCACCCCACGCCCTGCATCTGGGCTTCACTTGAGAGCTCCCCAGGGCATGGGCTTTGCTTAGACCCTTGAATGAATCCAGTGCATTTTAGACCCATATAAATAACAGGAACCTCAGCCAGCCCCTACAGGGTGGATGCCCCCCTCATCATCTCTTCCTGCCCAGGTGATTCCTAAAGGACCACTGGCACATGCCTTGGCCAGCCCCCTTGACCACCCAGGCATCCCGAGTTACACAAAATGTGACTTTTGTCCTCAATGAGAAAGGAGCCCGACTGAGGGAGAGGGAGGGGAGAGGCGGCCCCCTGCCCTTTTTCCCCAGAGCCAGAGGCTCCAACTGCAGCACTGTAATTCCAGATGACACACAGTGTCCCCGGGGCTTCAACATTGACAGCGCACGAGACGATGGCCGACATGTAATCCCTGTGCAGACACCCTTACTGAAGGGCTGCAGCAGCTTTTCGTTCATCCCCGACATCAGCCCCACTGTGTGACTTGACTTAAAAGCCAATATTTAAGACAATTTTTCAAACATTGCTCTGGAAGGAGGGCAGCTTTGGGGCTTTTGATTTCAAGTATGAAAAATGTAATTATGGATAATGATGCCTCTTGCTGCAGTGCAAGCAAGAAGCCTTTCTATGTTTCATGGCTGGTCCCTGTGTCTTAAAGTAAAAGAAGGTTTCTGCTTTCATTACAAAACATATTTGTATTTCAGCCTGAAAGGCCTTCTCATCTGGGAGCTCTCTAGCGGCCAGCAGTCTCTCCTGCATCTGGTGTTACTTAGCCAGCAATTTTTCTTCTGCATTGCCTGGGGGACAAAAGTACTCCCCAAAAGGCGAAACACAGGTTAGAATTGTTTAGAGACCAAAACTCCGATAGAATGTTTTATTGGAGTCCAGGGAAATTACTTTTAAAATACATAGACATAATATTAGCAGCAATAATATACTTTTTAAAAGTCTACTGTAAAAGTAATGATGTTTCAGAATGGAGCCAGCGTTTCAAACCTGTTGGTACAAAGATCACATCGGACACACAGCTTATGTTTCCACGTTCTGCAGGTTGAAAGAAAATATGCTGCTAAAGGTACTTACCTTTAGCTAATATGTTTGCTAAGCTGGGATAGTTTGGTTATATAATTGCTTGGTCGCAGAAAGCTTCATTTTCACAGAAAGCTAAAACTGTGGTTTTTTCATTTACAGGCTTCTCAACTTGTATCAAAACCACCCTTCTCAGTCCTTACTGGGTTCTGCCACTATGATGCTTAAATCCACTGTTATATTTAAATTATTGTAAGGTGACAAATTAATCTAGGACATGAGTAGCAAACGCAGAACCTGTCCCAGCAGCTGTTTCACAGCGTTACATCACAAATATTTAGGCTCACCTGGTTGACATCAACCTTCCCTCTTCCCCCAGGGTTAGGTGAGCGGTGGAGGTGCCAGTGGCCAGGAAGGGTGCTGAGGTGGGCAGCGTGGAGCCATGCCGGCCACCCTGTGGGACCCTACCCTCCACTGGGCACCAGCACCGGGCACCGGCAGCTTCAGCGCCCAGGCCACCCCAGCCTTAGCCGTTGTTGATGTTAATTAAGCAGCTGCATTAAATGCTGGTCATTTCTCAGCTGAAAATAGAGAGATTGGGTTACCTCCACATGCACCTCTTGTGAGCAGTAGCAAGGTATCCTGTTTTTCGCCTCCCCACAAGGAGGAGCCCAGTGGGCTGTGGGCATTCAGGGGGGCAGTTCAAGGAGGTGCAGTCCCAGCTGATTTGGACCCTGCCCAGGGATCACTAGGTCCAAGCACATTATACATTGCTTTAGCTTATGGTTACCTGCCCTTGATGGCATTTTCTAGGGGGACCAGGAGCTCCAGAGGACTGTTCCCGTCTGCAGAAGGATGCCATCAGCTGGGATACAGAGACAGGAGGTGCAGTGGGGATCTGCTGGCATGCTGTGCACTCTAAAGCTAGTCTGAGATTTCCACATCATCTTTAAAAAAGGGTACAAAATATAAATGATAAGAATAGAACAACAGAATCTGAGCATAAAACACTAATACATTTTTTCCCCTAATTTCTTAGAATCATAGAATTGCCAAGGTTAGAAAAGACCCTCAAGATCATTGAGTCCAACTGCCAATTCTTAAGCCACCTCCTATGTTTATAAATGAAAGAGAAACATCCAGAGGTTCCTAGATTGAGATCTCATTTCCTTGTTAATCAGAAGTGCCCTGAATACTTCTCAGTCTGTTTTCAGATGTTGCCTTCTCACAGAATTGACCGTCTAAAGCATTCATTTTTTTTTGTTAAAAGTACAACTTTTAATTAAAAAAAGATATGCTGGTTTTTCATTCTTATTACAGCCCTATGTTTTTTGGGGTTTTGGGTTGGTTGTTTGTTTTTATATGGGAACAAGCATTTTTCTAAACTTAAAGAAATCCTGCTCAGAAGGGGTGGAGATATGAAAGATTTCTAAGCTGTGATTTTCTTTGATTTACAAAGAATTTTATTCAAGTGCTAGAAAGCTGTGGAAAATAATCCCAATGAGAGAGGAATAAGAGAGCCAGGTTCTTCCTAAGCCTCCGAGACCCTTTCAAGTTGGTCTGAAGACCTCCTAGTTAATCAAAATAATTGCATGAGAACCAATCAGGAAATTCTGAAACATTCAAAATGAAAACTTGTCATTACGAATTCACCATCATGGCTAAAAAACAGATTATCAAAAGCTGTGGGAAAGTTTGCTTTGTAGCACTAGGAACAGAAATAAATATTTGCCCAATCTGTTTTGTTTATCCTAAAAACATATATACATGCTCAGCACCTCAATTAAACACTGTTTTCTTTTACCCCATGTGCACATCATTTGAACTGCCCATGTGAGGAGCTTTTAAAGCATCTCTCCTGGGAGTCAGGGTGATGGCTCGGTGCCAGCGAGTTACTCAGACAGTTACACCATGGCAGGGCAAGTTGAACTGCTTTGAATTTTAAGCCTCATTCCTTCGTTGTCACCTCTGAGTCCATTTAAACATAGCTGACTCCTTGCTATAATTTAAAGCGGACGCATAAAGTGCCACTGAAAACATACCTGCGGCCATGTTGTTATTTTTGCCAGCAAATGCCAGGCACATCCGCAACCTCCCGGCACGTGCAGGCAAGGCTGGCGCTTGCTGGGGAGCAGGCGCAGGGTGAAGGGGCTCAGGTGCTGACAGGGTCTCTTTTGCCAAGGCAACATGCAGATTCCCCAAATTACAGTGTTTAAACCTTTTAAGAAATTGCATGTTTTCTCAAGGAAGAGTAGTGCTGGGGATAACAACTGAGTTGGTGAAAGAGCTTGACCCCGTGTGGGGGACCAGGAGCAGAGTCCTCCTCTGCAACTGGTACCAGGAAACATCCCTGGCGCCTGGTTATGCCAAGATACCCAGTACCATGTGGCCACCCCAGGTTGGCCCTCACTGCCCCGACTACCACCAGTGCTGCCAGCTCCTCTCCCGTGGATCCCCTTCCCTGCTAATGGGGACCCTGGGAGCTTATACCAATGGGGACCTCCCAGGGGTTCAGCATTTTTACCAATTTCAAGTCAAGTGACTGCTCGAGCTAGCACCCAGCTTGCCGGGGGACAAAACACAGCCATTTATAGCCCTACAGCGGTCAGAAGCCTCTCCTGTACGTATGCTAAGAAAAAATCCTCTGAGCTGACCACTGCTTTTGCAGGGACGTGGTAAGAGGTATGGATGCAAAAGGTCTCCAGTCTGGGCTCTCTTTTGTAACAGCTGTTCACAAAGTTAGTAGTGCACTTTGGTTTGAAAATAAGTCCATACTTATAAATATGCCATTTAAAACTGCAGTTGTTTAAAAAAAAATCAGAAAAACAAAAGGAAAAAAATTCCAGCCCAGTGGCCCAACTCTCTTGGCCCACTCCCCTGTGGGAGCAACATTCAAACAGGTGAAGAGGAGAGAAAAACAACAGCTGGAAAAAGAACGAATGGTCACCACATTTCAAAACACCTGCTGGAAGTAACCACAGCAGAAAATAGTTCAGAACATTTTGGAAAATACATGGATGATGCCCATAACCTACCACTGCTCCTGAGGGGGGTGGGGACCTCTGGGCACTTCACCCCAGACCCCACCAGAGCATCCACTGGTCCCTCTAGCATCACATGAAAGTGCAATGATCTTCCGTGGGGTACACAGATCCTTTCAAAATCTCTTCTTGCCTGAAACAACTCACGGCTAAACAGAAGTACAGCTTATTTTGTCCGGATTTAGCTCTTTGTCATCTCAGGAGATCGGGGTTTTGGTGCTTCTCCCACTCAAGTCATTGGGAATGTTGCCACAGGCTCCAGACAGCAACCAGACCTTACCCTACATGCTTATCTGTCAAGCTGACACCTTTTAACTTCCTAGCATCTACTGTAATAATAAATTTGCCAGAGCTGAGCATTGCTACGAGTGGGACAGAGAGCAGCTTTCTGCTGTTGCACAGGTAGGTGATGATGCTCAGCTGCAACTTCTCTGGGTCTCTTTGAGCTCAAACCCTACACCTGCTGCTAAACAAAGCATGTGCTGGGACCCCCTGTGGTGGGGGCTGAGCTGGAGGGGCCACCGGCGATGCTCCCAGCCTTCCAGCTCTAGACCTGTGGTTGGGGTTTCTTTTCCCTGTCCATGGGGCAGCACTGCAGGTATGATATGTGTTTTAGAATGAGAACTCCTGGCATTTTGTTCCAGCTCTCCCTCCCAGCCCTTGCAGCGCTGGCTCACCCCAAAGTGCTGCAGCCGGGACTGACCAGGGCCGTTACAGCACACAAGTTTGCACATAAGCACCAACACTTTTTTGCGAGGAAGATGGCTGGTTTTACACAACACTGTTTCTGAGTAAGAAGTGGTAGCAGCTACAGGCCTGTTCCCTGCATGGCTGCATTTAATTTTCAACCCGTTTCTGTAGGATGTAGCAGCAAATTTTTGTAAAACCACAGAATCAGACACATCCTGCATGCATCCCCTCACGGGACCATCGCTTCTGGTGTCAGACAGCAGAAGCACTTCCAGGCACTTGCCCTGCACCGCCTTGCTGGCATCATAAGCAATTGCTGTGGCTGGTGACCCATCAAAGCCAGCTGACAGCTCTGGCCAGCTATTTATGCCTCCACATACACAGAAAAGGGTCTTCCCCAGCAGAACAGGCAGAGGAGGCACACTGCTACTGGTGGCGGGTACCTTCTTGCCACCCCTCGGAAAAAATGGAGGAACCCAAAGGGAGCAAGGACACCTTAAGAGAGGAACAGAAACCAACAGGGAGCTGTGCTGGGAGGGAGAAAGGCCGATGAGCAGTGTTATAGATGAACAACATGTGCAGTGTAATTAATCTAGATAAGTTTTTATTTTATAGCATTAACAGGCCGCAGTCACAGCATGCAGTGATCTGGTCCTGCAAGTTCCCAGCCTTCGCAGGGCTGGGCTGGATCACCCAGCGCTGGGAGAGCTCCAAGCACAGCGTCAGCGTGCAGGAAGCGGTGCTGGTGACTCACCGGCTGCATGCTTGCTTGGAGACTAATGAACTAATACTCGGCACTCCGGCCCTTTCCATGGCCCCCTTCCATTAATCTTCTGGTTAAAAAGTGCAGCAGTTGCTCAAGGAGGAAATTCCCACAGAGCAGAAGGATTTGTGCCGGCAGTCCCCCTGCGCTGACCTCCTTGGCAGCCCTTGCAGAGCCAAATGTCCGACTCCTCCAATCCAACACCCGTGCTTGGGAGCCACTGGGATTTACAGCTCTTCCTCCCAGCTGCCCTTGGAGGCTGGGTCTCCTGCAATGCATACCGGGTGACAGGGGTTTGGGCAGCAATTCGTGGCTCAGGGATAAAACGCAGAAGCAGGGTCTCACCCTGGTCTTGGGCAGCTCACAACATCTTTGCTCCCATGAAAGATTCACCTTGGCATTTTTGGCAGATTCCATCTTCTGCAAGAGTAAGTTGCCTATCTGAAGTGCTCATAGCCACCCTCCCAGCCTCCCCCCCATACAAACCCTGGAGATTTGAGGTTTTGCTTTCCCTAGGTTACAAATTGCCACATGTTGTCCCATTACCAACACATACTACCCCTAAAGGGCCCACAGATCTGTTGTGCCTGGAGCAGTGATAGAGCTTTTCCAGCCTTGAAAACCTGAAGCACATTTAAAAATTGTTTCTTAAAACTCCTGAGACACAAGAGCTGCACAGTGCTACAAACAGCAGGAAAACCTGAGATCTTGGAGACAGGCTCCACTGGTGAGCAATGTGCGACGGAATTTGATCTGTGCTTCCCTTTTCATCCAGGACAGACTGTATTTAACATCATATCTTCATGTGGAAAACTTCTAAATCATTCCAGGGATGGTAGAGACCTGCAAACGCAGTCTTTACCCCAGAGGCTTTGCAGCCCTGGGGAATGGGACAACCAGTGCAATCAGGGACTGGGGGTGCAGTTACCACACAGCTACTTTATGCCATCCTGTGACTTTATTTTATATTTATATTTCTTCAATATAATAGAATACAACTTATTTTACATAATGTATACAAACTATGTCACAATGCTTTACAGAGCAAAGCACGAATTACATGGTAAAAACTGGGAGAAAAATGATAAGGTTCTCTGCACTGCCAAGCCCCCTGTTTTCTCCCTATTTGGTCACCTCTCAGGGCACCCTCAATCTACAGGGAAACTCCCACCTGACTAATTACTGGCTCCAAGGTGAACTTGGCCCATCAACAACATGTTTCCCTCTCTCCGGAGCATGGGCAGGGGTGTAGCCCGGCTGCTGCCTGCCTGCCTGCCCTCACCGCCTGGCCCTGCAGCCAGCCTGAGGACTTGTCACATTTAACCTCCCCTTATTCTTACCTCCATTTTTCACAAAACAAAAAGCAGTTCGCTCTCTTTTGAGCAACACAATTATTCTCAAAGTAATTACTGCAAACTCAGGGGGAAAAAACCCCACCTCATTCTTTTCTCTGAGGATGAGCTGTTTTTTGCATAGCACAGGGGTGGCCCCAGATAAACTACTGGGTTTGGCAATGCCATTTGCTGCATTTATGAAAGCAGTAAATCCATCGCAGCTCCACAGTAACAGTAACAGAGCCAGGGCAGGATGCAGACCTGTCTCCTCTGATAGTCTCTTTTTGTAGCTGCTTTATGAACACAGCTAGGAAAAGCACTCATAACCACCATTCATGATATTACGGGATATTGTAAGTGACGTTAGATGGACGGCTGCCAGGTCTCTAAGACCTAGCAATGAGAGTACTGACAAGGGGAAAAGGGAAGGTTTTGGAGGCTGGGAGAGAGCGGGATGGTGGATAGGAGGAGCTGCCAGGAGCTGGGGTCACAGACACAACAGGGAGATCACAAGGACAGACAGAGGGAGACTGACCTTACTGCCAGAAGAAAAGTTGTCAGTTGGATCCCCAAAGTAATCCCTGTAGGAATCCTAAATGGAACACAGGCAACTATGCAAATACACATACACGTAGCAACAAAAGGAAGGTACTGGCTACATCTTCCCCCAGTGCCTGCATTACTCCAGAACATCCCATTTTGAACAGGGTGCTATTTTAACAAATATTTTTAATGAGTAATAAGAATAATAAACCACCCATTTTCCATTATCTAACCTAATGGAATAAATGTATAAATTCACAGCATCTGTACAACGTCATGTCCAGAGACTTTCCCAAATATGGAAAGATCAGGATCCCTTCCTAAAAGAGCAAAATCAAACACACCCATGGCAGAAATGATGACAATGAGCAGAAAAAGAGCAAAGGAAGGTGTGTAGGAATAAGTTTCTCTGCACACTTAAATTAGAAACATAGGTCAAATACACATTTGATGGGTAGGGAAAAAATGGTTAGTGGACAAGAAACCAGAGAGTTTTCCTAACTTCAGAGTCTACTTCCTCTCCTAATCCCTCTCATTCCAGTTCCACATCAATGAATCAGACTTTGACCTAAAACCGTTGTAGCAGGAGAATTAGCCAAATGCTTGAATTAAAGATTGCTTATAAAAATCTATTTCCTTTTCTTAACAGCGAACCTTCCAACTGGGAAAAGATTTTGAGGCCCACATGCTTTCTAAATTCGTAGAAATCGAAGTTTCTCTCTCTTGCATCCCATCCCTCATAATCTGGAAAAGATACAGCCTTACACATCGAATTCTTTTCCAGGAGAAACAGCAGGATATTTGCTTAACCAGGAGGAATTCTCTACATCTAAACGATCCTTGAATGATCTCTTCATTTTTGACCACGCTTCCTGTAGTCCTTGAAAACACTTCAAGTAGATGGGCCACTGCTGACCCTCATGGCTGCTGTTCAGCATTCCAGGAATTCCTCCTGACCAGGACCCAGAGCATCAGCTGTGGCTCTCCTGGGCCCAGCAGACAAGGGGAGGGAGGGGGGGAATCTCAGACCCTGCCCACGTAAGTGCACTTACCAAAAACCCCCTGAAACAAGTCAACCACCCCACCCTCCACAAGTCCCTCTCAATTTTTTAAATACATTTGTATCATATGGTTATAATCTCTGGAGCAGACCGGCTGTGGCTCGTTGAGTACGCACAAATTAAGCCTATGCAATGGCCTTGTGAACAAAATAAACACCTTGCCAGATTACAGGTGGCCACACCAGCAGAGGTAGGTGAACTACAGCTTACAACTTTTTCAAGAATGGACTTAGACTTGGGGATAGGAGCCCAACTAATTTTGCTTTTAATCAATGGAGGTACATGAGCTGTTCTCTCTACTTAAAGTTTAGACACGATGCACAACCTGTAAAGATGGTAACTGTAACCTCAAATACTAAAACAGCAAAGTGTTTATTAAATAAGTACTGGCTAAATCATACAAAGCTTCTCTTCCAGAGAAGTTTATGACTATGATTAAAAAATTTAAACCCTAAATAGGACTTTGGTGACTGTGTTATGGTCCCATTTTCTTAGTCCATCAGTCATCACTCTTGGCTCAGCTTATGATCACCAACCATTTCTCAAACCATGGAAAGGAGGTTGTATCTTCCTTCAAGCAAGCAGAAGACCATTGCATTTAACTAACAATGGAAGCTTTGCCTGTGGAAAATATCATCATTTAAGTTTCCATATTGGTGGCATAACTGGAATATCTAAGTAATCGCGTGAGTGTTTTCTTGGACTAGTTTTAAGATTACTGCATAAAAGGAAACACTTTGAAGTTCTGGCAAAAACGAGAACTGGAACTGGTGGCTTTATATCCTGCTGGGCCTTTCAGGGGCTATAGGCATATATTTAGAGCAGCAATTAGGTCAAGCTTTTCTGTTGCTCTCAAGAAATGTTTCTACATTTCTTATGAATTCTTCCTTAATAAGAGAGAAAAAAGACACAGCCCTCTCCGTTTCATTCCCGGCTTGTAGAGGATGGCTTTACACAATGCTCTTCAAATGCACAAGGATGGGCTCAATGGAGTCCAGGGCCCACTTCTACAGAGAGGCACACACCAACAAACCTGGAAGTATTGTGAACTTGAAGTGAGCCCATTGCTGCAGTCTGCATACATGCAAAGACATCTTTCTGCCCTCTCCACTACATAGGCATGCTCTGGCCATGGGGAAGGTGTCCTGCAAACCTCATCCAGTGAGTTTCTCTGAACCTCTGCCTAGGGCCTTATATTCTTGGAGGAACACAGGGACATGATGCAAGACAAGATCACAACACAGACCTTCCTAATCTACCCCAATGTGGATGGCACTCTCTCAGACAGCTTTTGCTGCACACAGGATCAATTCCTACCTGCCATATCCTTCTGCCTCCATCAAGCAGTTAAGACATGTTCAGTAAACTTCATACACAAGTTATTTTGGTATGTAAACAACTAGGGACAAGACACACACACAAAAAAAAAAAGAGGCAAAAAAAAAAAAAAAGTCTAGTATGGCACCAGTTAGCTTAGAGTATTTTTTTTGCTTTACCTCCCTTGCTTCAATTGGATCAGTATTTTTTAATAGTCTTTATCACATCTTGTTAATGAAAACATTACTCAATGTTGTTGAAGCAAAATAGATTGCATCGCAAAGTATAATTTCCTAGGATTTCATGCTCATGGCGTGCTAAATCATGTTGATTCCTGTTCTAGGTGTGCAAATGGAAATGTGTCAAGTTTTGAAGGACACAAAGGATCCTACTAAATACCCACTAAATAGCCCTTCTTTAGAAAGCGCTACCTGTAGATGTAAGGAGGGCTGACATATTCAGGAAAACATAGACCATATCCTAAGGCAGTGATGCTTCAAACATGTGCTGAAGCCCATAAAAATAAGTTAAAGGCTGTGTTGACAGACAGGATGAAGGGAAAATCTGTTTCTGGGATTAGTAGTTACAAAAGGTCTTCCAGATTCTGGAGTAATCACAGGATGAGATTTCCAGATGGCTAACAGGGATCTTAGTTAGACTGGGGAAGAAACACACATCCCTAAATTTACCAGGCACAGAAAATCTTTTAGATAAATGGTATCTCAATGGTAGTCCTGAGAATCTTCACATTAAGGTGGCACCCAAAATATTCTCCAAATGAGGGTCAGCCTTTGCAAAATTGGTCTTAGAAGCAGGAGGAATAAAAATTGCTTCTTGCTCTGCATGCCAAACTGTAGCCCTGGGTAGACCCACATCAACAGGGGGCACATTGAGCCCTTCGGGGAAGATGTCTGGGGTGCCAGCAAGGCTCATCAGCTTTTATAAAAGCTGCTGCTTCAAAATGAGGGTGAAGACACTTGATAAGCATCAGGGAGTTACCCCTCCCAAGGGAGCTGAAAAGACAGAACATATGAAGATGTGGTCTTCCTCAGGTTTTAGTCTGAGTCACAGGCATTAGAGCAGGCAAAACATAGCAGGAGCCATAAAAAGCAAATTGGTGGCCCCCTCCAAACCACCTCAGCAGTGGTTTGGCATCTTGGCAGTGCCAGAGCCTTACACAGGGCCAGGCACCAGGCTGATGTGTGGGTCCATGAGCGCTTCCTCCGCTCCAGCTGACATCTTGGCAGCGCTGCGAGCGGCAATGGGAAAAGGCAACAACCAGATGAGAGAAACCAGGAATCTGACCCAAAAGTTTGCTGAGCCAGCCCTGGCTTAAAGCCAGGGAGAAGTGGCAACAGTTGCTATGCAAGAAAGGTTTGGGAAATGCTGTTCTGCCCTTGGAATAATCCAACATTTGTCTTCATTTACTGAGGATACAATTCAGAGAGGACAGCAGGTACGCAGGCTTAGGACACAGCTGGTGGGTATTAGGATTATGGCACCCCCTTGTTAGTGTTCCAGCACAGTTTTGCTGCACAGCTTCTCTAGCAGACACGGTTCTGGACCTCATTAACAGCATCGAGCAAAGTCCTGCGCTGAGGAGGGAAGGGCCCCGAGGCCGGGGCAGAGAGGGTAGAAGAGCTTTCTTCTAAGCTTCAGGAAAGGAGAAAGATAAAGGCAGGGGCTTAAGTTTGAATGAGCCTCCCTCCAGGCTCTCCTGGCTCCGCTCTCCCCAGGAGCACTGTAACACTGGCGGTTCACATGGCATGAGGTCAGGTTACAAACTCACTGAAAACAATCACTAGTGCTTGCTAAACGCTTTTCCACTTTTTTTAAAACAAATAAGCAAAAAACCCCTAACAACTTTTATCCTTCTGTTCTTGCATGACTAGCACAGATGAAGCTGCTTACTGACAGCTAGAAGAGAGGCACAGTAAGACCATGTCCCTGCACAAAGGCAGGTGCTAGGAAATGGGCAGCATATGTCTATTTTCGTCATGGCAATTCACTACAGGACCTATTCCTTTCAAGTAAATATGGCATGGAAAGTCCAGGTGAGGAGAAAACAGGGTTTTCTCTCTCCAGCAGCCAGAACAGTGTGTTGCTGCCAATGTGCAACTCACAGAGGTGGAGCCTGCCAGTCTGCGGTTTTCCCCTTCAGAGCGAGTTATCTCCCAGTCAGGTACGAAACAGATGCAAGAACCCAGCCAGGACAGCTTTTGGCTGCTCACAGGACATCTTTAAAAGCTGAACGACAAGCTGTAGAGCAGATGTTCACCTTTGGCAGCAACTACAGCCATGCTGTGGTGTATCGTTTTGCTTTTTCAGCTCTGGCCAAAAAGGATGCACGTTTCCTCCACACTGTGTTATGTAGACGAGACTGAACCTGAAAGTGGTGATATTTTCTAATACACACCAGCAAACTTTCTCCAGTAGGAAACCAAGTGCTTTACTGGCAGTTCTTCAGTGCCCTGAACACCACCACTCTGAATGACTAACACACTGAATCCCAGAAGTGAGACAGTAGTTACCATTACTTTATGGTTCAGGCATCATTTACAAAAGGCTTTTAGAGGAGTGAAAAAACAGATTTCTGGAGAAAGCTAGAAGAGGACAAAAGGGCTGCCTGTGCTTTGCCTAGTACACCCCAGCAGGCTGCAAGCACCAATTTTCACATAGCTTAAAAGAAAAAAAAAAGTAGTGAATAATTTTTGCTAATAAATTACAGTTTGAAATGGAGCAAAGTCAGATTCACAGAGCTGATTTGGCTCAGGATACAACGTCTCTCTTAAATATGCATGCTTGAAGATGAATCACATATGTCTCATAAGGACAGTGTTCCTAATATTTGCTCTCCTGTAACTGTTTAAGGCTCCCATTCTGCAATAAAAGATGATCTCATTATTTATATTAGTAAAGGTAATGGTGCTCAGATGAAATCTAGGAAACCAGCCTCTTCCTTCTTAAAGCTTAGTAACTGTTAACTTTCTTACCAGGTTGGAGAGTGTAAGAACTGGCCAGGGTATAAATAGAAACATAGACAAAAAAGGTGCAGAAGTGACCCAAAACATACACTTAAATCATATTTCTTCTGTTCTTAGAAAATTGGCTAAGTTAAAAGTGATGTAGTTCTCATTGCTCTCACCCTGTCCGTATTAGGGAGATTAAACTTCCGCACAGGAGAGCTGCAACTGAAAAATATTGCCATTATACTAAGCACAAATAGCTTTTTCTTGAACACCGAGCATGCACATGGCTTCCCCTCTCCCCCCCAGCTTACATTTTATGAGATTTTGGACAGTCAGAGAAAACTCTCCTTCCATATGTTGAGGATGTTAAGATTTCAACCTCCTTGCAGCAGGAAAATTAAGTCATCTTCTTTGTAATGCCACAGCACTGAGCACACACACAGCACTCAAACAGTAATGCATGAACTGATCTCTGCCACTGCTGAAAACTGCAGGGATCCCGTAGCAGGTCTTGTTCCTGTCATGTCTGCAGATGCTCTGTTAAGGACTCCAGGGACATAGAGCAATTACTAGGGTTTGTTTCTGCTTTCCAGGAGCAGTTCTGTTTAGGAGAGAATAGAAAGGGATTATTTTTACCTTATAGTTTGGACTTACAGGGTGTGAACTGAATTTTTCTTCCCACAGAGATATATCCTCGTAACAACTAAGTATTACAGTGCCTTGCAATGAGGGTTTCCTTCTGAGCAGTGTACACAATCCCAAGGGCTAAGGAGGGTGAAAAGCAGGGCCCAATTAGCGGCGCAGCCTGGGGCTGCATAGCCAAAAGGACTGCTGCCTTTAGGCCACACACTGAGGGTTGCCTAAAGTTCTTTTCTTTTGTTTTGGGGGCTTTGCTGGTTTGTGGGTTTGTTTTTTTTTGCTTTGAGCCTGCTATACTTGACATCTGCTTCTGGCAAGATTAACAAACTCTCTCATTGTATTTAACATTAAACATAGATTAAAACAGTACTGTGAACTGCATTGTCTGAATCTGTGGGATTGTAGGAAGTATCTATGAAGCATTTTCCACTTGCATGTGTATAGCAAACAAAACATTTAAGTGAAGATAATTTTTTCCATATATATATTACGTATATTATTATATACAAGAGAGAATTAGACAAAACAAAGCTAGAACAAAGATTCTTTGAAGTTTCACAAGAATCTTTGTCTTAGCCATAGGGATGGCTTAAGCAAAGCTCCATAGATGAGGCAATGAATGAGGTGACAGATGCGTCAAAGGCATCTCACTTGTACTACATGGTTTAGCGCCAAAGCAATACTAAGACCAGGCAGAGGATGTGCTGACACCACCATAATTTTTCCTACAGCAGGAAAGGTCCACAGATCTTACCTTCTCCTGATGTAGTCAGGCACAGGTCCACCCTTCATTGTGCCCTACCATAAGTTCTGGCACTTTGACCAGTACAGCTGCTGTTACCAAGGGCTGTGCTCACACCTGCAATGGCTCTGTGCCATCATGGCAGCATGCACATTTGTAGTCTGCAAGGTGATCTCCACCAAATCTCACCCCACAACATTTTCTGCAGCAGTGATTACTGAGACAGAAGTCTTTGCTTCCTGGAGACCTCAGCAACTAGAATGGTGTCTCTAAACCCCCCTGGACGTAACTGGCAGCTACTTTCTTTATTGTTCACCTGCTTAATGCTGCAAGCAAAGCTCCACGTCATCTCCATGTTGTTGCAAAAAGCAGAAGTCATCTGCACTTGGGGAGAGGGAAGCCTGCAGCCCCAGCTCTCACGCAACAGTGGAAGGTGCTGGCCTTGCACAGGCAAGAGGAAGCCTCAGGTCACAGCAGACCCTCAGGTCAATGCCAGGAAAGGGAAAAGAATGGAGCAGGCTTCCCAAGGGTTCAGGCATCAGGCAGGAAGGCAGATATTGTCTGTGAGGCCCCTCGCTTGCACAGTGCATTAAACAGCACCTTCCACCTTGCTGCATCCAAAGCCATGCGGGGCCAGCTCCTCCCTGCACAGGGCAGCTGGTGGCTAGAAGCTATCTACCACCATGCTGGCTGAGGGTAGGAGGCAGCAGGGCAGCAGACAGGAACAGAGAAGATGTGGATGCTCTCTCAAGGCCTGAAAAGTACTTTTCTCCTCTGAGGTAAAACCCAGGAACACCCCCATCCTTCCCAGATCTCCTCACTTTGCCCTTCCCTTCCTGATGTGCCCCTGCCCCATGCCTCTCCTTTGCATTGTGTGGGAACTTTACCCAAACTACACTGTTTTCCCCTCATTTCCTTCCTCTCAAGACACCTGGAACTTCCTTCTGCAGGCCCCTGCCACCCCTTATGGTGACACGGGCCAGGCCACACTTCCCAGGGCAGCAGCTTATTGTCTATGAAACCAAAACAATCACACACAGAGCACAAGGCTGCTGGGGTGACACATTCAGAGGCAACAAAACTACAGATACAAGGGCTTTTACATACCGAAAATGAAAAGTAACTTATTTCAGCAAAAATGACCAGACATATTTGAGCAAAAACAGAAGCAGCAACTACCAGCAAGGACTCCCTCCAGATGCTGTTAAGGGAGGTATTTTCCATCATGAAACCTGTGATGAAATGTATTTGAAATTTGTGTTTTGACATCTCAAGCTGTTAGTAGAAACTCCTTGCTTACGAGAGTCAGTTTTGCATGCAATAAGCAATGCAGCACAGAAACAAAAGAAAAAAAAAATCCTTTCCGGCTTTAATGCCAGTTTAAAAGTTATTGGGAAGCAGCCAATATATTTGGGGAAGTTTTTTAAACTCCCTCTCCCAAACTAAGAGATGCCTCAGCAGAGATCTGCACACACAGTAATGACACACATCTCAACTCCAACTTCACCCTTCCAACATGCTGAATTTTAAAAGCTTGAAATAGTTTTACCTGAACCTATCTTGTTAATACTGTATTGAGAAACACAGCTTCAACCACTAAGACAGACTGTACAGATGAGTTTTATGCAGCGTTCTGCTACACCAACTTGTTTCTGCTATGGTGTTCACTTGATTCAAGAAGCCATGCAAACACACAGCTTACCTGCCTCACTGAATGTGTACTGGTAAACTAGAAGTTGCATAAACACACTTAATGTAAATGCTGGCCTCCAGCTGGAAGCCAGCCCCACAAGACTGTAGTGTACTGAGACACAAGAGAAAAGCACTTTTAACTGATAGGTAAGCGTTCACAATGTGATCACATGGGTACTGCTAACTACTGGGGTTCAGTTCTCCCACTTTGGAAACTTGTATATGCTGGAGCAGGTGTAATCACATTTAATGAAATCAACCCTAGATTCCACTTCTCCAAACCCACATCACAGCAAATCACCTCAGCTTGCGTGACTGCAGAGAAAACCACAGTTATAAGCTATATGCAAACAAGGCCATTATGTCTGCCTGAGTCTGTAGACGGCTGCCACTCAGTGATGGGGCAGCAACAGCTACAACCAGTGGAAAGTGGTCCACTTAACTCCAAGACCTCTATAAATGTAGCACTGAGCTTGAGCTGCTTTTGAATAGGTAAGCCACCTGCATACAAGATTTGGATAGCCACAGATCTCTGAAGGATTGGCTTTCCCTTTTTAAATGTCAATGGTCCTCTCTTTACCTCTTTCCAGCTTCATTAGTCAGAACCAGGAAGGGTGAAGTGGTGGTGGCCCTAATCAGCGTTTACAGGATGTGACTTCACCCTGAGTCATCATCCTCTTTCACCTCAATTGGAGATTGCTTCTCACACCTGGATCACCAGACACCTACGGCTCATCAAGACAGACTGCTTTCCAAGCTTGCTCTTCAGAGGCTGCAGGAAGTAACCTTCACATCAAAATTATAACTTTATATTTTCACAGTATTTTTACAACCAAAAGGGCTAAAGACCTCCAAGATGTGCTCAAAATCTAAAGAAAAATATAGCAGTTTTCTGATGAAGTCTCTGAAGCAGCAGGATCTAGCTGAAGCCCTACTTACAGTCCAAGAAATTAAAAAGTTAACACATACAGCTGCAGAATATTACTAAATACCCAATTATTGTTCTTTATTTTAGAATAAAATAACTTACCATGTTTTAATAATCTCCAGTGAAATGTATTTAATGGGAATTGGAAACCATTTACATTAAATGAACCAAATGAGCACTATTGTTACATGAGTCCGTGTGCATATGAGTAGAACTGAGGTGCCTCAGCTGAGGAAGATCTCTGCCAGTACAGTCGTCACATCTTCCATCTTGATATATATTACATTAAAGGCTTCACTGATGAATTTCCTTACCCTTCTAAGGGCAATCAGTAGCAAAGATGCCCAGCACACCCACATAGCAAGCAGATGCAACATCCTACACATCTGACAACACAATTCTGTTCTCAAAGAAATATCCCAGAAGCACTTGTTCTGCTGGAATTATTCCAGTATTTGCTTCTTAATTACTGGGGGAAGCATCAGGTTGGGGCAAATAATTTTTTTACCACTGTCTCTAGATTTGAAGTGAGAAACACCATGTAAGTCCACAGATTTTTTTTTTTTTTTTTTTTTCTATTTGTCTGCCAAGTCTCCTCCTGAACTGGGGCATGGATGTGCAAAGGAACAAGGAACACCCTTGCTCACTGTGTAAGCAGTCTTCCACATAAAGTAATAAGGGAGATAGTTAATAATTTGTTATTGGCTGGGACATAATTAAGGAATGTATAAACATGATACTACCTAGCAGGTGCACCATGGCAGCAACTTCAAGTTTACTGTTTAAACAGGTGGATGAGAGCCCTTTAAATCTTAAAGTATTGGAAACCGAGGAAGAGTTACAATTCAGAGCAGTCTGCAGAGGAATGACCTACAATTGCTGCAACATGTAGCACAGAGACGCCAACACCTGGCCAAACCAGGTTTTAACTGCAAGTGCAATTAAAAAATCACTGTGAAGCTGCTGCAGGCTACATTTTCACTTACATGCCATTACAATAATTAAGAAGTGGAAAAAACTGGGCAGTAAGCATCTATTACAATGCCCAGCTATGGTTGGATTACAGTCAAGTTCTGCAACAGAAGAACAGACAATCAACTGTGACTGCTACACAAACAACAGAAAAACCAAACACCTTTATTATCACACCTAGCTAGCCTAATATATTGATATTGAATCTTTAAGAATGAGCAAACCTTTTTGCTCACCACTTTTACCTATAGCATTACTCAGAAATAAACTAATTCAGTGTCTGCCTCCTTGGTCTAAGAAAAAGCACTCTGTGCCAGTATTTGGGAGACAGGAATTCAAGATGAAGTTACTGGTAGATGTCAGGTGTGAGCTCTGCTACCAACAGCATCCCATGAAGAGCAGCTAGACAGACATATTTAACACTTTTTTAAAGCTTTTCCTCCCTCCCCCTCCTTCCAAAAACCCCAAACATCTAATGCATCTGGTAGAATGTTTTAATGTTAACTTTGATTTTAACTTTTTGAACAGAGAAACAGAAGACAGACAAGTTACCTAGGTTCTGACACCAGGACTTACAGCCTGGAGCAGAACCACGCTTACTTAAACTACACCCTGGGGCAGATCCAAACCACAGAGCAAACAGGGAGGAGACTTCCCTTCCTCAAACTGCTCAACCTTGCTGAAAACTATGTGACTCGGTAAACTTCCTTCTTGTGAGTCAGCACTGAAGCAGAGCTCCAGAACTGCATCCAATCTACAATGCAGGTTAAAGACTGCATGATTGGTGGTTTTCTTAAAGGATGATCTGTGAATGACACCCTGAGGGTGTCTGGTCACTAGAAAACCTGTAACCCTTGCACAAACCGAGATAACACTCCTACCCTGTGTTCCAGCCCTCTCTCCCTGGGTTTGCATGCATGCAGACCTCTTGTAGTGTTGCTTTACCACATCACACGGAGGAGAAAAGGTGATGTGGCTGTGAACCCCATTTGTATAAAGTGAACAATTTTAAAATACGGTTTAATTTATTTCATTAACTAGTAACTTGTCTTCTATTGCAGTAGAACAGAGTGCAGCAGGTTATTCTGATATTGTGGAGTGCTGGAGTTTAGACTTAGCCTGAATGAAAGACTATGTACAGTACAAATCAGCTTTCTGTTGTGTTGTAAATTTATTCTCATAAATTTAACCATTTATTCATCCCAAAAGATATATTGCATATTTGGAACAGTTTAAAATAAGAGCCACTATATTATTCAAGACAAGTAGTTTTGTCACATCAAAACTGATGACACAGCCAATAAAAATATTTTCTGGAGCAAGAACTCCTTACAAGAAATATAAATAGAATATACACTTCATAAACGATCCAGCGCAAAAAGATTAAAACAGTAAATCCATTCCATACCGAAGGCAGTACCTTATCACTTATACTATATGTGTGTGGTGTTTCTAAAAAAAAAAAAAAAAAAAAAAAAAAAAAATCTTTTTCCTAACAGAGGGTACTGAAACAAATACTAGCTAGCTTTTAGATAAATTTTATTCCAATAGAACAGAATGAATTGATCACTTAACCCTTTTCTCTCAAGTTACCGATTAACATGAACAGGTAGGAAAAAGTTGCTTTTAGTTTAACCCAAGCTTTGGATTTGTTCATCAGATATGATGCAGAGACAATGTGCTTGGAAGCACATGCCCATTTTCAACAGATCACCTGACATAATGTCCTGTTTTCAGCTGCGATGAAGTTAATTTTCTTCCTAGTAGCTGGTACAGTGCTGTGTTTTGGATTTAGTATGAGAATAATGTTGATAACACACTGATGTGTAGTTGTTACTGAGTAGTACTGATCAAGGCGGCTGGAGAAGCTGGGAGGGGGCCCAGGCCAAAGGGATATTCCATACCATATGGCATCATGCTGAGCATATAAACTAGGGAAAGCTGGCTGGGGGGCTGCTGCTCAGGGACTGGTTGGGCATCGGTTAGTAGGTGGTGAGCAACTGCATCGTGCTTTACTGGCTTTGTATATTCTTTTATCATTATTATTACTACTCTTTTACTTTATTTCAATTATTAAACTGTTCTTATCTCAACCCACGAGTTTTCTCACTTTTATTCTCCTGACTGTCTCCCCCATCCCACCAGGGCAGAGTGAGCAAGCAGCTGTGTGGTGCTCAGTCACCAGCTGGGGTTAAACCACGACACACAATAAAAGAATTACATCTCCATACTAACAGCTCCATTCCCATAGTTGAAAATTATTTAATTAAGAATCTCAATTACATCTCCATTCTCAGGGTTGCCAAATGCAAGTAATCACATTCTATCTTACCGCATGCAAGCGGAATCTCAGAACAGCAATTTATGCACACGCACACACACCCTCAGTGTGCTAGAAGTGTTACATTTCCAGCACTGGGAATAATGCTGACCCAAACTGAGTAGACTGACAAATTTATAGTCACATGAATAATTTAGAATTAGAAATGCCTTATAGAGGGAAGTGGCAGTAACAGGCAACATGATGGGGCTGAGGGAAGAGAGTAAAATGTATGATCTTGGGAAAAGGACTGGTTTTACTTCACCTTAAGATCTAAGCAAATCACAGAGTAATCTACAGGAAGCAATCAATAGAGAATTCAAGAATGTAGAATAATTCATGCCTGTCAAAGCATTTTAAAATAAAATGTCACTTTCATAAGTTTTAAAAAAATGCGAATAAGTATTGGTGCTATTAAACCAAGACTTCTGTAAATCATTTGACATTCCAATAAGTGATCACTACACTACTATTACTGTAACTAATAATCCAGATTAAAAACCATCTGACAGATTGCAAAAGCTAAGTGAAGGAATTATTCTATAAATGTTTTCCTTACTGTCCTGCAGGGACCTGGCTTTGGCTCACTACCATTCAACAGTTAATGATCAAAAAAATCTAGAAAACCTTCAGCAGTCACCCTGTTGAAACCCGAAGGTGGAAAAAAAAACCCCACTGATGAAGTGCTGGAGAGTAATGGGAACAGGTTGCTGCCTTGGACTGCTCGCCTACAGCGCTTTCACCAAACAATATTGCAAAGTCAGATACCATGGGGCTGGGGTGATGCAAGGAATGCACAGGTTTGATTCGCAAGATTAAAATCCAAATGCTAGAAGTCAGTGAATCCCCAAAAGGGTTCTGGTAGACAGCCAAATAAGAATAGCAGAGCAGGATATAAATCTTATTATCTATTTGTATGATGTTAGTAAGGTCATTACTGTAAGGCATGTTCTGTTCTGGCATCTACTCTTCAAAAAAGAACACTCAGAAAATTAGAAGTAGTTTAAAAAGCTGACAAAAAAATCCTAGAGGGATGAAGAAAAAAATTAAGAAATTCAATCCATTCATATAAAGTAAGATTGGAAGGTATTTTGATCATGGTACATCAAATCCCTGGATCAGGACAACGTTGGCAGAAGAACATCCTCCAAGAGAGATATCTTGAAATCCAATGGTTGGGAGCCAAAGCGAGATGAACTCAAACACAGGCTGGGTTTTGGGGTTTTTGAGAGGACAGCAGTTGCTCAAGTAACTTATCTACAGAGGTGACTGATTCTACATCTGAAGTTCTTAAAGCAAGACTTCTTTTTTTTCTAAACTACATGCTTATTTTCTTGATGCTATGCTTCTGATGTTGAAATCAGTCAGTGAAGGTTTATGACTGTGATATCCAGAAATGTGATCAGATATAAGTTCCCTCTACCTTTACCAAAAAATAGAATTGTGGGCCTCTGATGGCCCTTACCACTGAAACCTTTGTTTCAATTGTTAATTTGCCTTCTACTTCTGGGGAGCCTTTAGTCCAATACTGGTAGCACCTGCTGTCTTTAAAGCAGTAGCAGGTGCAACCCTCTCTTCAAGCAGAAGAACCTGGCTCTGCAGGCAAACCTTTGCTCACTATTTTGAAGAAATTGGCACAAACTAAAAACACAGGTAGGCAGGAAGAACTGGGAGACCATACTGCAGTCCAATTCCCCACCAGAGGAGAGAGAAAGGAATTCTGTGTCTAGAACTACACGCGAAGAGGGACTGGAATGAGCAAATCAGCTCGATCTGAGGAGTTCAATGCAGCTGTTTGCTGGAAGTAATCAACCTTCAGATAGAGATATACACTTGAAGACAGAGGGAAAGAATATGGCTTCTAATCCTTTCATATGGCCAACTGCTATATTAATGGAGACCCAAAATCTGGAGTCAGTTGCTAATGAAATACTAATGATGGATGAAAAGCCAGAGGGGAAAAAAAAAGGCGCCTAGTGGAAAGCAGCCAGCCCCAGTTGCAGAGCTAGTGCAAACTACAGTGGCTTCCCAAAAGCTGTTGTGGTGACTCAGTGTTTCAAAGCACTTAGATGCTGCTGGTGGAATGAATCTTGGCAGTGGATTTATCATGGAGAAGATTCCAGCTGAAGAAATGGTTCTTGTAAGTGGCAGAACCCTACAGATTAAGGCAGGAGACATTACGTAAAGCACACTGAAAATCTGAACAGGTAACATACTTCAGAAGACTTGATTAGAAAATTAACTTAGGAACATACCCCAAAAATACACGCACAGATGATTACCTTTGCTTCAGCCATCAGTCATTTGAGACTGAATCTCACTAAGACTGTTCTATAACAAAAATTTGCAATATATTGTGCTGGCTCACAATTTTCCATTTAGCACCAAAAAAATCCAGAGATTCCACAAGAAGGATCAGGCTATGACTCTGGAAAAATGCATTTAATTGAGCTACAAGGAACAAGAAAAATACACTGTACTTTTTATATATTGTATATTTATATTGTTAAATAAAAGGCCTGCTGTTGTAGTCCCCAGGTAGGCAGAGTTCTTCTAAAATTTTTTTTTAAAAAAGGTGTCTCAGTCAGGACACCAGGACAAAACTGAAAAAGTGTTCAGATATTTTATTAGATCTTCCAAATTGAACTAGCAACTGATAAAACAGCTCTGAGACCAATTTTTCTAACATGAGGAACCTTTTTAAAACCTTAAACTTCAGTGCAAGCTCAGAACACTTATTTTACAAGTAGACTTGGAGCATCTTACACATTTGTGAAAAGCTGCTCTTGTTACAGTAACTCCAAGGCTTAGCTAATCAAGCCTCACAACTAAAAAGAATCTAAATATGAATGTAAAAGAGCACACACATTTACTATACACAAAAGCAACAAAACCAGGGAGGTTTGTGCGTAGCGTGGTTGCAAAATAACTCCGCTTGCTGCTTCAGTATCAAAGCACTGAAGAACAGCAACTTCCCAATTATTCAATCCTTCTCCAGGGATTCTCACAACAAAAGTGTGAACTGTGCATTTTAGCTCATTCTTGATCATTTTGAACATGCAAATGTCAAGAACTCCTGGGAAAGGTGCTGTATTAGGGAACCACAGGTATACTTGTAAGCACAAACCCCCATGCAATGTGTACTATGCACCTGTGTATACAATATAAATATGCACACATGCACATAACTGAACTAGAAATCTTTCTCCTTTAATACAGCCATGTCAGGTCTCAAATTTCAGCTCTCTGATCCTCTAAAGCTTTCTGAAAACACAACACTTGTCTTTAATACAAGAACAAACTTATATCACAGGCAGCGTTGCTCAGTATGGGGAACCCGCTTGCAGCATGGGCCTGCCCCAAGGTTGGTCTCAGGGAACTCGGCACCTTCCCTGCTGCCAGCCAGGAGGGCCCACTGCTCCACCAGGCTCCACTCCACCTCCTCGCACCATGTCTACGTGCTACCGGTAGGGAGGAGGGAACAGAATCAACTGGAGAAGAAAGAGTAGCTGAAAGTGGGACAAATAAGGAGTTCAAGATGCTACAGAAGAGAGGAGGCAGCATCAGGCTGCCTTCCCCTAGAAGGGCTTTCCACTGTTGCCCCACTGTCTGCAGCCACAGCTCCTCCAACCTCAACCCCTGCCACAGGCACAGTACACCCTTCAGCTGTGAACACTTTTCCTCCTCGCTGTGGCAATAATGCTCCCAAGCCTTTCATTGCTCTCCCCTCCCCCCTTTCTGAAAACCATAGCCAGGAGAGAGATCAGCTAGACCAAAAACTTAAACCAGTGTAAATGTGAAACACAAGGTAAAAAAAGTCTTTTGCTATTACTGGACATGCTGCAGACATTGTGCCTAGTAACTGTGACAATATCTAGCACAAAAGAAACTTAGCATGAATCTTTTGTTTTTAAATGACATTCAACTCAAACATGCATAGGGAGAGTAAAGTTATTTTATTAAATCATGCACATCACGTGTGTTAGTGCAAATAGTTTAATCTGTACTCCAGAAATTCTGTTGTATTTTTATATCTTTACAAAATAGATTTAAAACAATTATTTACTTTAAAAAAATGTAATTCTGAAGTTAAGCATTTCAGAACAATATTTGCAATAACCTATATACAAGAGGTACTAAGTACCACTGGCATACGAGTGTTCTGTGGTTGGGTGGCTTCCTGCAACTGAAAAGGATGAAATGAATGAACTAAAAGACAATATTTATTTTCTACAAGTCACTTGTGGACTATTTTTTCCAACTAATAATCCTCCTATTACAAATCCCATGTAATTTATGAGAGAAACTTTAATTAAAGGACAATGACCCTTAAAACCTCACAAAGTAAATTATATGCTAGATTTCTATTTAAATATTTAAACTGTCGATTGCCGTAACATTTTTAAAGCCAATTAAATTGCTGAGATTATCTCCCTATTTTGAAGTTTCCTTTAGCAGAGCCATTTTACTTTACCATTCTTTAGCATATTAAGTCTTGAATAAACTTTTTTGACAGAACTGTTGAGCTGAACAAGACAACTAGAGTCTACATTTAATTCAGCACTAACTACAGTGATTCCCACCAGAAGTGAGCAAACAGCATTAGTTATAGTAGTTAGATAAGGAAAATAAACTTTGCAATGGGGACCACTGCATCATACTTACAGCCGCCATGTGATGAAGATGCACAAAATTTTACTACCAAATTTAAATCATCTTGACCTGACAATACATCATTAGGTATATGATTCCAATTTTGTAGTATTTTATGTATCTTAGATTTTTTCAGCTAATCACAGACGTAATGTAGCAGTTCTCTTAATAAAGTTACATCAACAAAAGCTTATCTAAAGAGCTTCTCCAGCTCAAGTCAGAATCAAATGACTGAAAAAATAAATTGATACATGTGGTATGTGAGGAAGTATTCATACTTTTAAAGAACGCATCTCTTTAAATATATGAAATTTAATAAATTACATTCAAACTAAAGTTAACGTAAGTTGAATCACTGCACTATGTCCGTCAAATGACCGAGTACTTGCTCCCAGAAATACCTTAGTTCACTCAAGAACACACACATGCTTGCACTCGCACACGCACACACTGAAACTCTAGGCTGGTCTTCACCACCAATATCTCTATCTCTTTAAGGCTGGACATCAATTGTTTATTCCCAAAAATCATTAATAAAACAATCCTTATTAAAGAAAATATGCTTCCTTCAAAAGGCGTGTAAGAGAAGTTTTCTTAAGTCTTGCTCCCAACAGCTCAGTGACCAACAGCAAGTAAAATGGTATACTAGTTTTTTTAAAAAAGAAAAAAAAAACCCCACCATACTGAAAGGCACTGAGCACACTGCATCTGTTTTCCGAGTATCTGCAAGGCTATTTGGCTTGGGTGTCCAAATCAGAAATGGGTTTTTCCTTTTAAATCTGGCAATTAGATTCTAAAGTAAGTGTCCACAACGCTAGCCATTATGAATAACTTGGTACCAAGAAGCCTACTTTAGGCCACCATTATAGTATTCAGAATCCCAACATACTAATTTAAAACTTGCATGAAATTGTAAGCAAAAATATTGCTCACAGTATGATGAATCACAATTTTATTCCCTCTTTATAGACAGATACATTTTATACAGTTTAAAGCAAATGACCCTACTGCTGTTCTCACGCAGAGCTGTGCTGTATTAAGAGGTAAAAAGGAAGAGAATTAATCTGTTTTCCCTCAGTATATGAATGTTGCCAGCTTCTAAAGGGAGGACGGTGTATGGATTCAACAACAGTTCTCATGGAGAAGCTCTGGTTAGGCCTGGGTACAGCACGACGGCTGTTACAGCAACCAAAGCTGCCATCACAGGCATCCAAGGCCATTGTCTCTGTGTGGAGAGAAAAAAAAAATAAATATCATATTTGTTCTAATTCATACTAATCAGTTTACCCCGTGGTTCCTGAAAGTCCTGAGTACCTGTTGATAGGCATCACTAAAATGTTACCCATGAGCCCTACTGCAGGCTAGTCCTGACTTCGAGCATCACAGTAAGCCGTGTTTCTCTAAGCAAAGGGAACTCCGTAACTCTTGAGGACTGAGGATCACCTGGAGAACTTTTGGAAGTTCTGTATTTCCAGCTTCATTACTGTACGCATCTCAAATAAATCTGTTATTAAACATGCGAGGGCTTAAGATGTTTAAAACATTATTTGTGCCAATATTTGCTAGACACAGGTTTATGCAGTACTGACACCCTTAACTTAAGCTTTTGAATGTTTAAATCCAGTTCTATGAAGTTAGTTTGTAGCAGATCCTAACAACATCATTTCAAATGGATTGTCACAACATTTCATGACAACAGCAGCATTTTAAGAGGAGGACACACTGAGAGACATTAGAGAAAATGCAAGCTGAGAGTTCAGAATACAAACCAACCACCTATTTCTCATCTTGTCTTTTTTCTCCATCTTCTTCATAGCAATAGTGAGAAAAAATTAAGTGTTTACAGCCAGAGAGGAATTTCTTAGTCCATAAATAGGAACCAAAGTTGTTGATTTTTATTATTATTTAGAGGCAAACGCTTCATTTTTTCACAGTTAATTAAGCAATTAAGTTTTCTTACAGGCCCTAGCATCGCAGCATCGTGCAAAAGGTAGCCCATTTACTAAAGACAAACTGAGACTGAGTTAGAAGAGGCACATTCAGAACCAGTTAGAACAAAATTCATGGTTAGATTTAACGAAATCACACAGATGTTAAGTGATTAGTTGATTGCTCAGCTCATCAGTACCAACAGAATGGCATATTAAATGAAGGGTTTGCTTCAGGTAAAGAAATACCTGTGAGCATTTCACCATGCACTATTTTATACAGAAATGGCACAAACAGGTGAGAGGGACAAACATACATTGACTGAACAGTAGTGCTTGTACCTTTCGCTACCACAATGGGCCGTAACACCAATACAGGAAAGCCAGGATTAGGCCGATGAATATGGCTGGGACGGGTTGTAATATGGAAGGCTAAAGAAGGGAAGGGATATTAAAAATCACTTTGTGCTATAAATCAAATCAGGTAAAGATGATTTAGAGAGGGGAAAATAAGTCAGTGAGTTTTGTTTTAATTGAAATGTATTAAAGACATCTGACACAATACAGCATTATCTAACCTGGTATACAAAGGTAGTACACCATTCTACTCAAATGAACAGGGATGTTTAAAAATAAAGGGAAGTAAGCAGAAAAATGTCCTAAGAAACCTCTTGTCACAGCTTGGAATTTAATACTTAAAAACAATACAAATCTTAAACTGATTTGCCTGTATCTTATTTATAGCTGGTTTTAGTTTTTCTAAGTGATATGAAATCCCATCTGGATTTCTTAAGACAGAAAGACTCACACCAGATATTGAATTTTTCAGCTACTTCTTCATTCCTTTCAAGTTAGCCTTTCCCATTTTCCATCACCAGCCTCCAAGAAAAACAGTTTTTTTTCTCCATTAGTGAATCAGTTACAACTATGTTCACAGGCAAACCTAGTAGTTCAGACATTTCTGTGAGACTGTAACATGACTGGACAATCAACACTAAGTTACTATAAAGCAGGGAAGTACATCTCTATTAGAGATACCTCAAAGGTCAGCATCTCTGGCAGGTCATCAGCCTTATGACCAAGTGCAATTCTGAAAATCAAATGCTGCAGCTCGGCCAAAGTACCAGCTGGCAAGACTGTAGGGTTTGTTTAGCTTATGGCCTTGTTACAACCATCTACATATTTTCTCAGCTACATTCAGTCAACTGTAAACTACTTTACTTCACATTCTGGATGGACAGCCTCTATCCTTCATACGATAAAATAAAAGAAAAAAGGGCCCAATTTCTTTTTATGCTGTCCTTGGAAGTCATTGCTTTCTCTGCATCCTAGTCTATATATTCGTGCGCACACACAAACACACAGAGGTTAAGTTCAAACCATGCTAAATAATTTCTTAAGAACATTTTTGTGCTGAAGCCACCTTGATTTTGTTGAGTCGAATAACCAAATAATAAATCCATGTTTGAAGACTTTCCAAAACATTGTGATTCATAAATAAAATCTCATTCTGTTATGTATTTGTAGAAGTCACTTAATCATAGAACTTCCAATATGGTTCAAACCAGGAATTTTAGAAGGTATTCTGGTCTCTGCCATTCAATACAATTTTTTTTAATCAAGGCAAATATTTAATAGACAAATTATGTGTAACTATTACAATAATTTTCATGCAGGATTATTGTGTCATTGGTGCCACAAATCAGAGTGCCACCTTCCCACAGAAAGCATGTTGGTAGAAATAATCACAGCAGTGTTCAAAAAAAGTGCAAAAGTTTAAGTCAACCAGAGCAGCTGATGTTCTCAAACCATTCACATAAACAAATCTGTCATATCAAGCACATCAGGAGATAATCAGTGACTACAAGCATGCAAGCACAAGTAGTATACCACACTGCTAAGTGTTTCAGAACACGCCTTTTTTTTTTTTTAAGTAAAAGTATAAAAAATTAATATTTAAATGATATCCCAAATGGAGTACAGAAGCCTTGTCTTTTCTAACATTTGTTAGTTCACTGAACAATTCTATGGACTTATTTTTATTATTGTATTTTTTAAGTTATACAGATTCATGGCATCTTGGCAAAGGAAACAAATGATAAATATCCACCACATTAAATCCAATTGCCTCCAAACGATTAAATCTTCCCCCTCACAAACTTATCAATCTATAACAAATTTCCTCATTGTTCAGGAGCATTTAACTAGGTGTTTCGATAAAAATGTGCACTTTGTATTAGAATATGAAGATATGCAAACTCAGATACAGATGGGCTGCAAAAAGGAACAAATCCCACAGTGGCAAGTCACTTTCTGTGGAACACTCCTTGGAAATGAGGTAGCAGATAATGATTCCAGCATAAGGGGAAAATGGTACATGAAAAATTTGACCTTGAAACTCAGACCAGTGTCCATGATGCTTCAAATAATCCACAAGATAAGTTTTACATCACTGACTGTGAGTAATGCTTGCTTGAACAGCAAGCTTGTTCTGCAAGTCCTTATATGGTTGGATGCTCTTCATCCTACCCTGACCTCCAGATTTCAACTGTCATAACTAACTCCTCTGGAAGCAGATTTTGGCAACTGCTGCGGTTCCTGATTTCATTTAAATACTCAACTCAAATTCTTCTTAAAATTTCCCTTACCTTGCAAGCTTTTCCACTCTCATCAGGTCCTCCAATTCCCTTCACAGTATTTCTTCCCTCTACTATCCCCCTTTTTCCACTGATCATTTTAATCCTGAGATTAATGTTTTTAACAGAGCAGAAAATCTCACATTCACAATTGTTTATTCAGTGTGATCTCTTCTACTAGAATGGGAGTTTTTTCAGTTGTTTGTTTCTGACTTCTGCCTACTTTAGTTACTCAATATTATCTGAGCACTGCAGAAGAATTCTAAACAGGAAGCAGGTTCCAAGAGAATTATAACATCATATTCCTGAAAATATGGCTGAAAAAAAAGAAGTGAGAGGGCTTTGAATTCCTTACATCTTTTACAGCTCTACTGCATTAGAGGTTTACATTCAGTAATTGGCTATGGCAAGAGCACGAACACAAACTTTGGGCATCTAGCAGCCAGCTGACTTTAGAGGATGTTACCTGTAAAACTTTCTTCATAGTCAGAGAAAGAGTTTTCTAAAAGGCTATTACAGAGCATCCATTATCCTCCTGTTTTGTACTGTCCACTACAGGAGTTGTTCAGCCTGCGCTGATCTTAGAGGCAGTACAGGAAGACAATAAGCCATCCATCCCAGGGTAGTAAGGTATCTAAAGTAAGGCTATGATCACCTTATAACATGTCTGCCACATGCTTAACATTTGGAGGATTTCAGAAGTCTTAGTATGAAAAAAAGGTGTCCCTAGCTGTAAACTCGAATCTAATAATACAACCTCTCAAATTAATTGCAACAGAAAATAATATTTTCATTAGTGAATAGAAAGGACAGTTCAACTGCACTGTTTAAAGCATGAGCTGATCAAGGATAACCACTGTTAAGAAGCATAAGCAAGAGTAAGGAGGGAACATCCACTGTAATAAACACTATTAAAATAAAAGCATCTTGTAAAAGATTGCTTAATTCATTTGGATCCAGCTTTCTCAGCTTTTACCCATGTATCATTCCCTGAAATTAAGAAGTTTTGCTTAGTTCTGGTTCACTAGTATTTAAGCCAGATGTTTTGAAGGGAGCAGATATGTAAGGCCACATTTAGAACTGTTACACAACAGTAAATTTAACTTGCATGCATAATTGTAACAGTATAATGACCTGCAAATTTGCACAGGTTGTACCAGAACGGAATTTTGCATATAATGTGTTACACAGCCATTTTTTTTAAGTCTGTCCTTTTCTATTCGACACTTACATACTCCCTCAATCAACAGAATTGCCAGTGTCATAACCCTGCTTCCCCACATATTGTGTACAGACTTACGTTGTTTCCTTTTTCTTGTAGCAGCTTCAGATTTTCTTTACATTGTTTGAGCTCTTCTGTGAGTGACTGATTTTCTTGTTCAGCCATCTCATACTTCGCCTTCAGCTCTGAGAGCACAGTCTGTGTTCTTTCATACTAAAGACAAAGAGAAAATAGTCTGTGGATCCCTGGACACCCAACACATGCTTACATTTGCTTAGTGTACAGCTTCCTTTCCTGTCATAGGCCTAGAGCAACTCGCCTTGGATTAGTACACTCTCTTTTCATAAAAACAGGGTAGAAAAATCTTAGTTTAGATTTTCTGTTTTTCTACATGAAGATTTTGTTCCTGACTTTAAAAGGCTAGGATTACTGAAAAAAAAAAAAAAGGGAATATAAAGTAAATGCTATTAATCTCTCCTACCAAAGAGAGATTAATTAATCTCTCCTACAAAAGAATTACTTATTATCACATTGGGAAGGACTGTAAAAACTGTGAAGACAAAACAAGATACAAGGGAGCAAGGAGTCCTTTATGTTTAAATAGTGGTCTTATATCTAGGCTGTATCTTAAACGCCTACACCAAATAGGTGCAAAAATCAACATTCTGTATGAAGTAAAACAAACGCTCTTCCCACACTGCAAACTCAAACATAAGAGTAAGACAGACATTAAAATATTATACCTTATTAGATCATGCCTTAATACTTGGTGTGGGTCAACTACAAACAATACTGGGTGAATATGTCTCATGTTCCTACAAATGGGCAGCTTCTTTTTCAAACTCACATTCATGTTTTTCTATAGATTACAAGTTTCTTAGTAGTCCTCATGACAGGAATTAGTAAGAACAGAACCAATGACTTTCAGTACTGGCATTTACCACAAATTTAGAAGATTAGGCAACATTACAAATACATGTGATCACAGAAACGCAGACTAACAAGACTGGGTTATTCAAATTCTGAAAATGGTAAGGAATGTGACATGGATGAATTAATGACAAAGCAAGGCAAAGGACTGAAAAGAAACTAAAGGCAGTGACTGGGGGAAACTTCACTCAAAATGCTCATAAGAGAAAGTAAGTAATTATTGGAGCCTATGGCCTTCTTCCAGACATAATCTTTAGAGGCTAGGCAGACAAAATATACGTTTAAAATGCTAGCTTCTCCTTATGCACTTGCTATGCACTGCATCTTCAGCAGCCTAGTGATCCAGTAAGATGAAAGGAGATCTTTGTAAAGAATATGTAGGCCTACTGTCAAATAAAAGACTTTAAATCTAACTAGGAAGATCATACTGACTAAAAAGAATTAATTTTGATCCATAACAGCTAATGAAACTCTATAGCACGATGTTCAGGAAGACTCTGCATAAGGGTTTGCCTGTCTGAACAGCTTAGAAGTAAATTCACTTAGGTAATGCACAAAAGAAAACTTTAGGAAGTTCCCAAAACATACACAAGTAATTTTAGCTGAAATATTCCTTTTTAGATTTAACCTCCAGTTTATATATTGTTAGCTACCATAAAAGTATGAAAAATTTTAATTACTAGAAATCTTATATTTTTCCTTTTCTTTTAGATTAAAGTCAAAGTCACTGGGCATTATATTCTCTCAAAACAGAAATAATGTTTCATGTTACCTCTTTCTGAACATCTTTTGCTTGACTCTCAGCTTCACTGAGTTGGCTTTTTAGACTAGCTGCATCCCGTTGATGTTTTTCTCTCAAAGATCCCATCTGATTTTCAAGTTCCTTTCGAGACATTTCAAGAACACTTATATCGCTGGTTAGGGCTAAACTCTGCTTCTGAGAGCTGAAAAACAAAATCCAATGGATTCCTCATGTATTTTAAATTTAAACAAACAAGAGATCTTGTTTAAAGCACTTTTCATCCTCTAAAACTTCAAACTATTTTTATTTAATATGGAAATAACAGCTTAGAGCAACCACAGAAGTGCAGATCATCATTGTCTGCCTATACAAAGTACTGACAAAAGGCTGGCCATATTCTTGCTTTTAAATATATGTGCACAGATTAGTGTGCATAATTAATCATAATATAGAATTTAAATAATTTATCATTCATAATTTTTAGTTTCTTACTTTACTTTTTATTATTCACTAAGTATTTATTATATACTCCAAAGCATTTTGAAACAAATTTGTAATGAGAAGTCTGTCAAAGGTTGTTAGAAAAGTATTTCACTTATTTGCACACACACTTCTTTGCTTACTCCAGTTGCGTAAGCTAACAGCTAGTATATTCAAGTATTCAGTACAAATGTGTAATAGTCCTAGAAAGCTCTAAATTAAGCCATAACAACCTTCAGTGTAATAACCAAGTATTGTTAATTTGTGCCTGTGCAAGACAAAGAAAAATAAGGGAGATATCTTGCATATCTCCATTATGCAAACCATGTATTTGCTTGTGTGACCTTCCATATGAAAAAAAATGAGTGGAAATCAGGGCATGATGGAACAAAAAAGAAAGGTTGGGTTCCTGTAAAATAACACATTACTTCTAGAAATGTTTTGCTGTGGGAAATATCCATTGTTTTAATAAGATCTTACAAGAGTCAGGAAGCCAGGAGACAGAAAAGGTATCTAAGCATGATGGTAAAAAACTTCAGTTCTATGATAGAAAAAGTTGCTGTCCCATATTTACTTCGTGAATTAAACTCTAATATCCAAAACTGAAAAAACAGCGTAATAATAGCAGATGAAGCCATAACAGGGGAAGTTATCTCTAGGCAGAATATTCAGATAGCCATTAGCAATGTCATATGCTCAAACAGCAAAAGAAATACAGTAAAATACAAATCCTCCTGCACTCTAAAATCCCTCACAAAACGTATTACGGCACTTGCAATAAAAAGATTTGTATTTTTCTGTTAAGCAAAATTGGTATAGAAAACTGTTTCTGCCCATCAATTACTATTTATAATGTAACAGGCTTACATGAGACAGCCATGCTATCTGAGAATAATTTTCCAACCCTGAACACTGAGAAAATTTTAGGTTAGGAAATCTATGCGGTTTATTATCTTTTAAATAGAAGGATAACTTCTAAGACTAAATAATTCTACAATGCACACTTCCAAATCCTTATTAAAAGCAGAAAAATATGTCAGGTTACCTTATGATTATATAACATGACTGATGAGTAAATCAGAAGCGTTTGCAAAATAGAAAAAATAGCTTAGTATAACAATTGGGCATGGAAGTGTGCTCTGCCCAATACTATGATATAAATAAAATTTCAACACATTTATTGAAACGCAATCAGGCATTTAGTACCACTTTGGGGAAGAAAAGACAAGAACAAAAAAAACCTCTTCAGCTCTATGATATCCTCATAGGCAAATCCATTGTCCCCTTACCTAGAAAGCTCCTTCTCTTGTCGCTGAAGTTCAGATGTAAGCAAAGTATTTTCTTTCCTTAGTGTAACACATTCAGCCTCCAGAGTACTCCACTCTGCCTTCAACTTTTCAAGTTCACCTGCAATGAACAGAATTTAATTGAGTAAAATTATTTCACGACTGCTTCAAGTATCATCAGCTAAGATGGAGGAAAAGCTGATATCAGTCATAAATATCTTATTTGATTATAATCATGTCACATGAATTCTCTCACAAGCACCTATAAAACATTTCCGTATCTTCTACTGTTATGAGGTTTGTGAGCCATTAAACAAGCTAGTGTTTTTTTTTTATGCGAGCTTTTTCTAAGGCACAAAGGAGTAGAAAACAGTCTGTTTATGGCTCTACTCTAGTGTTTTAGGAACAGTAGCAGAAAAATGTATTTGAAGAAAATAATTACCCAGACTTGAAAAGAGCAACCAGAATCACTAGATACCATGCCTCTGCTACAAGAACAGAACGTTTAAAGCATTAAGTAAAGGGTGAAAGTGACACCTTTAAAATAAATCAGTCGCTAGTAAAAGAGATAAAAATTGATGTTACACACGTCTTAATAATACAATGATAGACTGGAGTCTGAACTCAAAAAAGGCTTCTCTGGCAACTTCACAAAGATTAAATGATTCAGAATTTAAAGCATATTTTACATATGCCAGTTTCTCTTTGCCATGTACAAAGTTTCAGTATGAGCTTTCAAACCCTACTAGCAGATTCTCCAAGACCTGAAGCTGTAAGCCTGGAGTAGTGGCTCTCAACCAGTCCTCATAAGATGTGGGTGCATTACAGGTAAAGTAAAATGCAAATGAATGAGCCTAAAAGAAGCCCTATGCTGGCTCAGCACAATATATTTGTATAACTCTACATCAAGCATCCAGAATAAAGCTTTAATTTAAAATTTATTTTAACATTTTTATGTTAAAAATGAGATGTATCAACAGTTTTTTTAAGCCGTAAGATACAGTTACTCGTCTTGAGTGAAGCTTTGCTAGAAAAATTAGAAGGTCAGAAGCCACTCATTTACAGGCTTAAATTATACTGAAGTTAGATAAGTCCTTTTGGAAATTGGTGGCACTATCAATCCCTCAAACAGTACAAGTTTCCCATCTTTTCTAATTGGAATTATACTTGGTCTACTTTTCATATCAAAGGGTACCTAAGCTAGTGTAGGCATAATAGACAATTACTATTTAATGAAGTATACAAAACACCTTTTGTAACACTACAAGCCCTGATATACATATATAAATACACACATGTGTATATATAGGCATAGTAAATGACTACAGAGAGACAGTCAAATACTGATTTGAATAACTGACATTCATCAGATTGAGGATGCTACTGTTAGCACTGGTCTGTGACATCCTTTTAAACAAATACCTTTTAAGCGAGTAGCCTCTTCCTTCTGCTGATCCTCACACTGCTGACATCTGAGCTGGAAACTGGCTTGTAGCCTGACAATTTCTTTTTCATAATCTGAGGCATCTTTCCGCCACCGTTCAAGTTCCGCTCGCACTCTTTGCAGCTCGTCTTGCAATGCAGAAATATCTGTATCTCGTTTTGATGCTGCCTTTTCTGCTACTTGTTGAAGGGACAGAATCTCATTTTGAGCACTGACTAGTTCATTTCGAGTGCTTGAAATTTCATTCTCCTTTTCCTCACGAAGATTCTCAATATCTTCTTGTAACCTTCGCAACTGAGCTGGAAAGCATACATTAATGTTAATATTTTTAAAAACTGTATTTACAGAAAATCTAAAAATCTTAACTTGCTTTCTCAACTTGTTGATATTTAATATAACTAAACAATCCTAATGCAACTGAAAAAGATATTAATCTTGCCAAATGCTGTACCCTTAAACAGACATGTATGTATACACAGACATGTATTACAGAGAGTCAAAAGAAACAAGAATTATGGTTGGACAAAGCCTTCTTAGACAGGGTTGTGTTGTGTGTGTGATACTAAAGTTACTCTTCAAAATCTGAAGCAAAGATTTAGATCCAACTTCACTGTAAGCAAAACAAGTATTATAGAACAAGGATATTGTAGAGTTCAGAGACAAGAGGAAAAGCAAGAAAACTTCTGTGACAAGCCAAACAGTTGCAAAGCTACATTGGAAATGCTTGCCTGTTCAGCAGTTAACTTTTGATGTCTATAAATACTTGAGGCACTAAGTCTAATTTCTACTCCAGTTTCAACATGTAGTAAAGGAAATAAAAATTACTTTACTTCTTTGCAACAAGCATTGTTCAAAGCACAGGATTAATTTTGAATTGAAAGGGACAGCTGCACCAAATATACTGAACTGTAAGAAGTCCTTCAGTGTTTACAGTTTACTGTAAACATGCAGCAGTCATATACACACTAGGTTATTTTACATTTCTGCATGAAGCAAATCTTACAAATTATTCCCATTCAAAACTGTTTCATTACTAAAAACATCTTTTCTCTGAGCACAACTATTTTTCATAAACACACATGCAAACAGAATGCAGTGCAGAGTTTAAAAAAAAAAAAGTACAGTACAGAGGAAGGGAAGTATGAAAGAACAAAATTATAGTTAAAACCCTGACCAATGGAAGCAAAGGGTTTAATTTGCTCAGTGTTCTTGTTTTGCTTTTTAAAAACACATAGAGGATCATGTATTTAATTGATTTTTAACATGGGAAAAAGCAATTATTAAATGAAGAATTGCTCTGAGAAGAAAAGTGCAAAGTTCTTAACATCACTTGCAAACCTAATACATGATACTGTAGAGGGTCAGTATTACATGTTTAAAGTTATATGTTTCAGACGCAACAGGCAAAAAAGAACAGTGGAAAGCATGGGGAAGATAACCAAGGCTGAGTAACTTTCACAGATTTCTTATATTTATTTTTGTTCTCTCAATCCATTATAGAAAATGACATGGAGGATGAGTGTGATTTGTGCCATAAACTGATATAGCGTAAAAACTACTCAAGAGAAACTTACACTTTCATGACAACTATATTTGATGTTTTTCAGCAGCTGCACATACCATAATACTGGAAGAATTCATATACAGGTACAACCTAGAAACTTTGCTGTTAGTTGATGTACAGTGTAGAAAAAAAAGCAACTTTTTCCCCCTCCTCTGAACAGGCTCCAGCAAGACATTTAGCTCATTAGATAAACTAAAGAGCCTACAAATTACCCAATTCCACACACTGGAAGAAAAAGATGGTATGGGAAAAAACATGACAGTTAATATATATTGTAGTGCATAAGAGCTATTATAGACAACAGTAAGTTAGATTTCACAGCAATTCTGTGTAAGATGAAACAGTCTATCTGTTCCATTACACAGACATTTGCAGCACAATGGATTTTTAAATATAGGTGAGCAATATGAGGCTTACTACCACCTCATTTGTTTTGAAATAGTTCCTACAGGGTTATACTAAGAGAAAAACAAAGCAGTAGATGAGAACAACCCAACAGTAATACAACACATGACACATTAACACGTGCCTTTCCACGTATCCTTACGTTAGAAGCCTTGAACCTACCAAACCAATACGCTAGGAAAACACTTCTCTAAAACATGAAGAATTACAACTTGATAACACAGCATGTGCCCATTAAAGAGAAAAGGAGTGATTTTTTCCAACCATATCTTCCTGATACTATTTTTTTTATCAAGCCATGCCAAATTCCAGCCTCTCAGTAACGGCAGTATTTCAGGTAAATTTGTTTTTTTTTCTTCTCTCTGCATTGTTGAGGAATAACTCTCCCTTTAAATGTTCAGGTGTGAGAATAAGCATGCTATGACTGATAATCCAAACACGTACTATTGTTTCTAAAGTTTGCTGGAGCTGTAGAAATAACTTACACAGAAAAATTAATACCAAGAATACTGGAATGGTTTCTGAACCACTGGATATAATCTGAAAGGGCAATTAGAAAGAAAACTTCCATTACATCTCTTATTTATGTAATCCATTACCTCATCTAAACTGAACGCTTCACTACTATTTTTTTTTTTTTTTTAAAGTAACGGCAAGTTACTTTGATTTCCTTGCTTTACCTATCTGTTCATCTAAAGAACTTCACACATAGAGACAGGGTTTCAGTTGTTTCTGTGGCTTCTCTTCTCTATGACAAACATATAAAGCTGTATAGCACTGGCTGGCATAAAACATTCATTCCATGAAAATACATGAAACGTTACTGCATGAAGCTGCCAGGGTTTTTTTCTCCACTACATTTTGTAGAGGCTCCAAGAGGTAATCCTGACAACTTTTCCCAAGATGTGAGTGTGTCACACCCTAAAAGTTCAGGGAGCAGCAAGCATACAATGAACATCAGAACGTTTTGAACTACCACAGAGAGAGAAGAGGAGGAAACATAAGCAAGACCTCACTTGAGAAGGGTTCAGGAGACAAAAAGTACTGAATTGACAAGAGGCATCTTGCAGTTAAGTTTGGCTCTGTCAATTTTCTACTCTGAATTTTTTTTTTTTTGGGGGGGTGGGGGGGTGGGGGGGGAGGAGTTATTGTTTATGCCTAGAAGTCTCTATCAAATCCTAACTTTCAACTTTCGCTACAGTACTTTTACTTGGATAATTTTCATTAGTAGCAGGACAAGATTAAAAATTAAATTGCTCCTCTTGTTCTGAAAATAAGCATTGTGTAATTCCTCTTACAGGCACAATGGCAGAAAACAAATATTCTTCACTGACATTCATATTAAACAGTGCTATTATATAAGCTTCTCAGTGTAACTGGTATATGACAAGTACCACATTCCACAACAAACTACTGCCCATAAAGTAATTTGCTAAAACTGTTCTGGCTTCCTAAGAAAGTGAGGATTGTCACTCCATCTGCCTGTCTGCTCATCTGCCTTCCAAACATTTTTAGGTCCAATCCAAATTATATGCTGACAAAGATACCAAGGTATGAAGCTCTTACAAGTTTCATAACAACCAATGGCTGAGTAGAGGTTCCAACTAATGCTTGCTCTAAGGAAGAGTCATAACATAACCCTTATTGATTTTAAGGCTAGACAGCCTCTTGACCAATATGCTCACTCACATGCACAGGCAGACATGATAATGTGGTACAGAATATATGAGACAGAAGTAATGTAAATCATGGGATTCCATTCTTCTATAATTATTTTGGGTCATACTGGTTTTTAAAAACACCAGTGTCTCTGTGGCAGAAATTTTACTGCATGCTCTGAGGTTGGATGCAGATCTGAAATGATTAAAAATTTATTTAAGAAGATTCTACCAATGAAGTGAAGAGACTGAGTAGGACAAAAAAGACCAAACCTTCTGAGTGCTCTGAAGATAAAACAGTTCACAGTAGAAAAGGCTGAATCATTCAAAGCTGAGAAAAAGACTAAAGACAGAGGAAGTGGAAGAGGCATCTATTACAGATTAAGTCTTTTGTATTTTCTAAGTTATGATGATAACCAAGGAACTGACAAAAACCATTTCACAATAAAATCCAAAGATACAGTGAAATACATAAGATTTAAAACATATACTCAATTAACATTTTCCTTTACTAGCACCTATGATGCCACAGAAACAGCCAAAGCTATGATTTTCTCTAAAAGAGTTGGGTGGACAAAACCCAAAGATTCCTACCTTGCAGAACATTTATTTGCTTGTTAGATTCTTCAACTTGCACTCGATATGCTTTTCTTTCTTCTTCTAACAGCGCTATAAATAAAAGTGAAAATGTGCCCAAAGTTTTGTTAGTAAGAAGTATTTCAGCTGCAATGAATTTTAGTTACAATTTCACCTTAACTAAAAAGACTGAAACAATCATATTATTTCCGTAAGTTATCAAAGCTAGTAACTATGTAAGTAGTTTAATAAAAAGTCAATATTAAGACATCATTCCATTATTGTGGTAGTATTACAATTAATTTGAAATTAATATAATCTGTTGCCTGACCAAAAACTCCACATGTGCTAAATGCAAATTGGTATGGGAGGGAAAAAAGCTGTAAATATACCCCATAAAGAACACAGAACAATATACAATTAAACTGGACTAGACTATTTCCTATCAAAAACAACCCACAGGTTGCTAAGGATAACAATACAGCTACGTATCTGAGAGTTCTCTGTTTAGATCATCCTACCACTAAATACATTAAATTATGTGCATTATCTGAATGAAACACAGATTAATCAATACCTGTAGATGAATATATTTTATAAGGATGAAATATATGGAGTTCTAGTATGTATTTAACACTATGAAAATATATTAATCTATCCTGAACCAAAAAGTCAGTCAATCTGACTGCGCTCAATCTGACCGTGTATACAGTTTCGAAAAAAAGCAGAAGTTTCTGACATTTGGTGCAGAAGATGTGAATGCTATGAAAGAAATTTATCTAACAGACAGTCAGGAAAACTGGACCCCCTTTTAAGACTACCTGATAAATACAATTTTAATGGATACCCTATAACCAAGTTGATCTGCGTCTCACCTTGAAGTTCAAAGCATTTTTGTTTACTTGTCCTAGCTAGCTCTTGGGCTTCAATCAGCTCCTTGTGCAGTTGCTGAATTTCTTGCTTAGTCTCAGTCTCTGATTGTGCACCCTGCAATTCATCTGATAAAAGAACATTTTCTTTAAACCATAAATTTGTACAACAGCTTAATTTGCACTGCCATGTGATGACTGGCAACTTTTTATTCAAATCGTCTCAAGTTAAATTAAACTCAAAATTGGATTAGGTAAATATTAGCAAAAATATTAATATACTTTTAAAAGAAGGAAAACATACGCAAACTTCAAAACATTCATTGTACATGACATGCAGTATAAAACAAAAAATCAAACAAGAATGAGAGAGTTTTTAAAAACACTGAATAGATCAGTAAGGAATCCTGAATTGACAAAAATGAAGGAACAACAAGCGTAAGACAATCCTTGGCCGTGTTTACAACCTGTCTAGTTTTAAAAAGGAAGGTACTCTAGCCCTCTCTCCTAGCATGCACTTATCAGCAACAATCCTATGTCCCCCACCTCCCAAGCCCACCCTCCACAGTCCTGCTCCTAACAGCACGTACCAGCCCTCACAGGCAGCATACCAGCACACCCAGCCTTGTATCGAGGCTGGTTAGTGCCAGTCAGCGGCAAGAGATTATGCAAAGAGTTGCTATTAAGTGGTTTGCTAACGCCAATCAGCTTGCTACCATGCAAGGCGTGGCTTCCCCCTCTCCCTCTGTGGGCCATAACTACATGGAAAGGAAAAATTTAGGGAAATTTTCTAAAACAAAATTAAGAAAATTAAGAAAAGTCCACCCTCCTTATTTCATTCAGTGGCCTAGTGAATACTAAGCTGAATTTTGCCCTTAAGATTTTTCACTATGCCTTAAAATACTGGGGTATCTTTAGCACAATTATATATTTGTGCATGTTATTTAAACTCTAAATAAAAACAAGTTCTGTATTAGCTAAAATGCATATTAAATGCCTCTTGTGCTTATAAGAGATGACTTGCAGTTGCAAATTAAATACTTTTAAAGATGAAGTTTTGGGGGAATTTAAAAAGAGGAAAAATAAGTATTTGTAACTATTAGGAGTCTCCTCTAATGGGCACACACTAGAAACTAGATGCAGTAACAAAGAGGAAGACAACGCTCTAGCCTGCAGGTATCTGCAATGCTACAAACCAGATCCAGGAAGCTCTCATTCACTAAATTTTCCTTAAGTAGTATCTGTGCAGAAACAGATCTTTCAATAGGCACAAACAGTACTAACAACCTATATAGGTAGAGGGCTGAAACTTTGTATAAAGCCAGTCTGGTGAGAAAGGTAAAGGAGGGAAACCAGTGAAAAAAGTCCAGCTATTAATCATGGGAGAGGGAGAAGAAAAGGGTAGAAGTGTTACACAGCTAACTGGTTAGTAAACACCTACCACTATAGACCAGATGGATCTAAGATAAAGGCACACTGCTTACAATAAAAACCCCAAAAGATAAATTGCTTTGGCTGTCTGGACCTTTCCCTAATAAGAAAAAAATAAATACAAACTATAATTTAGCTTGTCATCATACTGTTGACATCCATATTTGACTGCACAGGTCACCAATAAAGTAATGATAAAATTTTTTTTTGCCCTTTTCTTCATTAAAATAATTGCTTATCAAATCATGCTAACGTACTCATACTGTATCCCTCTAAGAAAAGAGGTTATGTTTTCCGTGTTCTCACAGTAATGAATTGGTAGGATTATGTAGAGCTGAGGGCACACATGTGCTTCTAGACTTTTTCAGAACAAAATGATGAGAGGAGAAAGAACAAAGAGAACTACATATTTCATCCAAATACTTTGTTTTATAGTTTATTAGAGTTCCCAATCCAAGTTTTCTCTTTACTGAGTGTGATTTGTTCTTAGCTTCTCATGGATAAAGACTTGGGGCAATTAGACTTTCAACCCTCCTTAATGAGACTGTTCAGAAGAAATGGGTGGGGAAGTTGATAAATTATGCACAAATCATGCCTGATAAAGCAGCAGTGTCCCAAATCCAACAACAGACATCCTAAATGAACTTTCTCGTGGACAGTATGTTCCAATCAATGAAAGCACACATTGTAAAAGATAATACTGCTTCAAAGAAGATGAGGAACAACTTATGGGACAACATAATCAGTTTAGCAAAGGCACAATCAAGGTAAAAACTCTTTCCCACTCAAATGACACAGGGGGATTTCCACATGCTTCTAAATCAAAAGCCAAGAAATATAAGCATGAGAAAATAACAGTTGTACCCTGAAACTGAAAATTCCTTTAATGTCTTTTAGTTCAATGCAAACAATTTTTGTGCTAACTCTAGTTTTGAAAAAAAATTCCTTAGTTAGTAGGAGTGCTCTATTTATAAATAATAAAACTAATAAATGTCATCAGGCTTAGAATTAGTTCCTTCAAGAGCAAACTCACATCACAAAAACCTGGTTTGAGAACGAATGTAAAAGGCTGCAATTAAAAAATTATTTGAGCAATTTGCAGAAATAGTCATCATTGGACTAACTGTTCTCAGTGAAGTCTGAGGAATTCTATCATCACTTACAACAACGTGCAAAAAAAAAGGTCTAATACAACAGTTTGAAAACCCTCATTCATTTATTCTAGCTCATGGAAAATTCTAATCTGTGATCAGATCATTTGCTATGTTATAACAAAGGTTCTTAACACCACTTTGTTTCACACACGCACTCTTAAGTTTTCCTTAACATCAACTATACTTAAAAGTGTAGGCTTAAAATTATTTAAAAAAAATAATAATTAGCGCGATCTGTAAAAATCATTCCCAAAGCACATGAAAAATTTTTCTCTTTTAGTCTAGCTGAAAACAATGAGTCTAACCCATGTGTCAGTTTTGGGGGAAAACTACCATTTCAAAATCAAAGAAAGTGATGGTGTGTGAAAAAATATTTTGCAATTTTAGTATCTACAAAATAAAATTTCAGTAAAACCAAAACAAAGCTCAGATTCAATTAATATTTACAAACATGAAGATATTTAACAGACCTCTGCTTATATGTTTGCCTTTTACACTTTTGTTTTGATAACAGAGATGATACAGAACCACACATAGGCTGTGGTCTTAACTGATCCCTTATCTGTGTGTGCCAGGCCTGTGTAAGCAACTTTGTGAGCAGGCTGGTATTTCTACAAGTCTTACAGTAGTTCACTTTCAGAATTTTAAAGAATTTCTCAGGTTATTCAGACAAGTATTTTCAGAGTACTCAGGGGAAGTCACAAAACCAATTAAAACCCTGAGTTTGCTTCAGCTTCATAAGATCCACGTAAAGTAAACTGTATCGTATATTTGAAATAAAGTATTTGGCTATTGCAACATAAAACAATGGTTCCCAAACTTTCTGAATCAACAGACCATTGCTGATTTTCAAAATTTCTTACGTAAATCACCACTATTCAGCAAAACCTCAACTGAAACACTTTTTATTAAGATTCAATAGGTCAGATTTGTAGTGAGTATGAAAATGTAAGTTGTTAAGAAAAAGATAATTAAACTTCCAATGACATTTATTGCTTCTTTCCAGCTGTTTAACATTTAGCTGTTTTTAACCTTGCAATAAGTAATCTAACCTTGCAATAAGTAATCACAAACAGCCTGTCTAAATAGAAGCATCCAGGGAACTGTTATTAAAGGCTAATAAAGTAATTTATCTTGGGGGGGTAAGGGGAAAGGCAGTTGTAATCTGTGACAGCTTTTCCCCTTCCCTTCTTTGCCAGATTCTGCCTTGTAGAGAGTTGAAACAAATCCTGAATACACTCAGAATTTATTGATGGAAAATACACTTGGAGGAAACTAATTAGAAGTCTCATAATTTTTCTTGTTCCATTAATTTTTTTTTTTGTAAATTTGAACAGTTAAACAAAAAGGAACACTGCCTTTTCCAGCAGCCATTTCTACTTTCCAAACAGCTGCTGATCAGAAACGTTCTCACTGTTCCTTAATTATGTGGCTGCATAACAAATCCACTTGAAAGTCTTTCTGTGGCAAGTAAGATCCTTTTTAGGGCAAAGTCAGGCATATGAAATAGCTCTCTGACAAAACCTCAAACAAAACTGCGGGTTTACAGGCTCTTCATGAAAATTACGAGGGCCAATGATTCATTGTACAGATATTTTTTAATGGTTTCATGAGAGCAAACTAGGAATGCCCATAAATAGCCTCAGAGAAAAAGTTATTCCAATTATTTTAGTTATTTAAAATATGTAACTCAATAGCAAAGCAGTCTGTGCAAATAGGTATTTTTCTACTTATCTACTTCGAAGTTCAGTAATGGTTATGGTTTACGTCTTCAGCTGGATAAAGACAGATGGAGCGATGAGAACATCCACATTAACAAAAGACTGCTTCCATGTTACCACAGAAAACTTCATTTTAGTCCTTTACAAATTCAGTTAACCCTCCCTGCTAGTTTAATATACCCTGGACAGAGAAAATATAACTATACCTGACCCTTGCTGTGACATGAGACTGTTCTAATGTAGGAAGCAGCATGCTCACAGCAGTCTTATCTTGGTCTTTGGCTGTTAAATGAACCTTTCTGACAGAATTTCAGAACACTTCACTTGCATATGAGGAGAATTAGGTAATCTGGTTTTTCAGCCTGACGGGTCCATGGAGTACTTTTAATGTGTCTGCAGAAGACTACTAAGAAATCCAGCCAATTATGAGTAGTCTTCACTTGGCTACATGGGAGCATTCACTCTCACTGATTTTATTTTTTTTTTTGAGAATCCAAAAGGTAGAAAAAAAAATATCACTAAATCAGTAGACCTACCATGATTGCTTGTGTTTTTAGGAAGTGTATAGGTGTTTAAAGTATTTACGCAATTAATTTGATTTAGTAATATACTGTACAAGAAAAGTTATATGCATAGAAGTCAAGTCTGCAGCATAAGACATTTTTCCCCATAGGACAAGCTGTCATATTTGGAGCTGTTGCCTATTCTGAGACTCATTAAAAATTCAATTTATGTGGCTGAAAAGTTAGCCAAGACAAAAGTGTGTCTTAAAACTATAAGAATTAGAATTAAAATGATTTTGATGTGAGCTGGCTGAATTCAGTTTCTCTACTGATCTGTTTACATACAAAGGGTTGTTCCGGCTGTGAATTCTGTGCATGCAACACTACTCACAGGAAACAAACTCCTTAGTGTGTATCTAGACTTAAAGTTCTGATACTTAATGAACATCATAGTTTTAATCCATTTTTCCCCAAAATAAAACCTGCTGCCTACCCCAAATGTATTACCAAAACTAAGAGTATCATAATTGCTATAAACAATGTTACCAGATTCTACCTTCTAACATAGGAAGACACTGAATATACTTGCTATTAATCGCACACATTAGAGCAAAACCCAAATGGAACATGGTCAGTATCTCAAACACTCCTTTTTCAACTGCTTTGCTGAACTGATATCCACTGGAAAAATATCAAGCTCAATTTTACTTTTGCTGTTTGGAAATATACATAATACATGCAATTTTTGGAAGTCCTTCTATCATAAAATTGGAGAAGTGCAAACAATTACAGAAGAAGGCTCTTTTACAGGTCTCCTAAATTTCATTATAGTTTCTTGTCTTTTTGAACCATTAAGAACTGTGACATTCTTTCTACTTGTGATCCCAACATAAGCATCACTTTACAGATCTTATCAAATGTCTAATTGTACATAAAGCATAAAGCTTTCAGTATACTAAATGTAACAACTAATTAATATCCCACAACATTTTTCAGTTCATGAATACGTGCATTTTAGCTTGCTAATTAATTTTTAAGTACAGTCTATCAGTGCAAAGAGCAGTAAAATGATTATTTTTATAGCTATGAAGGTCAAAGCTACGGCTCAACAATCATTCTAAATACAGGTACAACAGGAGATTCAAATCTTGAGTGTGTTAACCAAAAAAATATTTTAGATATTCTTTTTAACCCATCAGGTACAAACTGACAGAAGCATTTCTGACAGTGATGGAAATTCTACAAGTAAAATTTATTAATGCTTAAAATATGTCCATGATGGAACAATCCCTCCTCCCTACATGTATTAGCCCTGACTTAAGTATATGCTGAATCTATTTCTCAATTCTACTTGAAAATATAACGTGTAAATTCCAAGAACAATGTTGATGAGTACAGAAACTAGCTTTAAGCACAAATTATTTCTATACTAACACTCAGAAGTATGCTTTTATATCACATCACCCAAAGGAATAATTACTGACATATAAATGCAACTCTTCTGTACTTCCATGGTTAAAACATCTCAATTTCAGCACTCTATTTCAATGCACATTTGATAAAAAAGGTAGACAAAAAGATACATATACACAGATTATGCATCTGAAGTTACAAACATAAATTTGTTTACCTTTTAGAAGAGCTACTTTAGCAATAGGTTCATTTAGATCTTGGTCATCCATTTGGGCATCTAAAAAAACCAAAAAAAAAAAACCCAAACCCCTCACTTTTCAGAGAGCAGGTAGACTGCAGACAGTTTTCATATACACATTCTTTAAGCAAAGAGAAGCTTTTATGTTTTTCTCACTTTACAACAGTTAATTATGAAGTCACAAAATAGACAATACTGCTCTAAGCTTGTGTCTGGCTCTGCATTATACACACGTTCTCTGCTCTTTTAGAAATTAATTAAATCACTTTAATCATGAGCAAACTGATTAGATGTTACAGAAACCTCAGTTAAATGCTCACCTGTAGTGTCGTCGCTGCTTTTTTCCTTGCTTGGACTAAGTGTGTCTGACAAATCGGTGTCTTTGACTCTTGCTTGATTCTCTGTAAGAGGCAAGGAAAATCACCTTCAATCAGTAAATGCTTTGTTCAGACTCTTTCTATTGCTAAATATCAACAGAAAACAACACAGTTGAAGAAACACAAAAACCTGGTGGTTACTTATTTCTTTGTAGGTCTGGGTTAAAATAGATTCAGCATCGCTGAAGTCATTAATCTAGTCTAGCATCTAATAGGGGATGCAACTGTCTCATGCACAGCTCGAAATTTTGTTAAAGCTGTATTTTCTGCCAGCTGGAACTGTCTGCAAAAGCTGATTCAACCAGGGAACAAATAAGAAAAGAAAACTAGAACAATGCAGATACTGTAACAAGTCAGAAAAAAACTGCTGTTAAGAATAAAACTGTATTTTGGACAAATAAAATAACAACAAGTCTTGTATATACTGTACTGTTAAAAAAAGCACAGTATGAACCAGTAAGAAGTCACAGCAATATAAATTAATACACTAATTTGTAGAAAAATTTTCAGTTCAAATGGTATTAAGAGAAGGTAGCCTATGTCCTTTCCACCAAAAAAATACCTTCATGAAATATCTATTCATACACAACTCGCCACATTATTACATGCAGCTTAGTGAAGCCACAGTTATTTGTTCCACTTGTTTTTTTTTTTCACCAGTTCTAGACTTTTAGTGGAGACCAGACATTTTCAAAAGGTGAGGGGACTTAATTACACTAGTACACCATTTTCCTACACAGAAATATCCCTGACTTGGAGTCTAAATACTTTATGAGGCTGTATTTTTTCTTTTTTAAATAACCATTCCAGTTTAGCTCTGACGGGTCTGTTAAACAAAGGCACACCATCTCTGGTGTAAACAAATCTATTAAGTTGGTCAGCAAGGAACCATGTCACCAATATGCAGGTGAGGTTATACATAATGAAATGTTCCTTGGCTGACTATGCGGAGCCTTGGTTTGACAGCGTCACTGCCCACCCACAGATTAATAGA